>NC_135233.1:85750714-87080000 GCF_051348905.1 Ranitomeya variabilis | reverse complement strand
TCCTCCTGTCCTGTATATATACACTGCACAGTACCACTCCTCCTGTCCTGTATATATACACTGCACAGTACCATTCCTCCTGTCCTGTATATATACACTGCACAGTACCGCTCCTCCTGTCCTGTATATATACACTGCACAGTACCACTCCTCCTGTACTGTATATATACACTGCACAGTACCACTCCTCCTGTCCTGTATATATACATTGCACAGTAGCGCTCCTCCTGTCCTGTATATATACACTGCACAGTACCACTCCTCCTGTCCTGTATATATACACTGCACAGTACCCCTCCTCCTGTCCTGTATATATACACTGCACAGTACCGCTCCTCCTGTCCTGTATATATACACTGCACAGTGCCACTCCTCCTGTCCTGTATATATACATTGCACAGTAGCGCTCCTCCTGTCCTGTATATATACACTGCACAGTACCGCTCCTCCTGTCCTGTATATATACACTGCACAGTACCATTCCTCCTGTCCTGTATATATACACTGCACAGTACCGCTCCTCCTGTCCTGTATATATACACTGCACAGTACCACTCCTCCTGTCCTGTATATATACACTGCACAGTACCACTCCTCCTGTCCTGTATATATACACTGCACAGTACCATTCCTCCTGTCCTGTATATATACACTGCACAGTACCACTCCTCCTGTCCTGTATATATACACTGCACAGTACCACTCCTCCTGTCCTGTATATATACACTGCACAGTACCACTCCTCCTGTACTGTATATATACACTGCACAGTACCACTCCTCCTGTCCTGTATATATACATTGCACAGTAGCGCTCCTCCTGTCCTGTATATATACACTGCACAGTACCACTCCTCCTGTCCTGTATATATACACTGCACAGTACCCCTCCTCCTGTCCTGTATATATACACTGCACAGTACCGCTCCTCCTGTCCTGTATATATACACTGCACAGTACCACTCCTCCTGTCCTGTATATATACACTGCACAGTACCACTCCTCCTGTCCTGTATATATACACTGCACAGTACCATTCCTCCTGTCCTGTATATATACACTGCACAGTACCACTCCTCCTGTCCTGTATATATACACTGCAAAGTACCACTCCTCCTGTACTGTATATATACACTGCACAGTACCACTCCTCCTGTCCTGTATATATACATTGCACAGTAGCGCTCCTCCTGTCCTGTATATATACACTGCACAGTACCACTCCTCCTGTCCTGTATATATACACTGCACAGTACCATTCCTCCTGTCCTGTATATATACACTGCACAGTACCGCTCCTCCTGTCCTGTATATACACACTGCACAGTACCACTCCTCCTGTCCTGTATATATACACTGCACAGTACCATTCCTCCTGTCCTGTATATATACACTGCACAGTACCACTCCTCCTGTCCTGTATATATACACTGCACAGTACCACTCCTCCTGTCCTGTATATATACACTGCACAGTACCACTCCTCCTGTCCTGTATATATACACTGCACAGTACCCCTCCTCCTGTCCTGTATATATACACTGCACAGTACCACTCCTCCTGTCCTGTATATATACACTGCACAGTACCATTCCTCCTGTCCTGTATATATACACTGTACAGTACCACTCCTCCTGTCCTGTATATATACACTGCACAGTACCACTCCTCCTGTCCTGTATATATACATTGCACAGTACCACTCCTCCTGTCCTGTATATA
Organism: Ranitomeya variabilis; assembly: GCF_051348905.1. Lineage (NCBI taxonomy): Eukaryota > Metazoa > Chordata > Amphibia > Anura > Dendrobatidae > Ranitomeya > Ranitomeya variabilis. Next base: position 87,078,279 of record NC_135233.1, on the reverse strand, counting down.
TACACTGCACAGTACCATTCCTCCTGTCCTGTATATATACACTGCACAGTACCACTCCTCCTGTCCTGTATATATACACTGCACAGTACCATTCCTCCTGTCCTGTATATATACACTGCACAGTACCACTCCTCCTGTCCTGTATATATACACTGCACAGTACCACTCCTCCTGTCCTGTATATATACACTGCACAGTACCATTCCTCCTGTCCTGTATATATACACTGCACAGTACCACTCCTCCTGTCCTGTATATATACACTGCACAGTACCACTCCTCCTGTCCTGTATATATACACTGCACAGTACCATTCCTCCTGTCCTGTATATATACACTGCACAGTACCACTCCTCCTGTCCTGTATATATACACTGCGCAGTACCACTCCTCCTGTCCTGTATATATACACTGCACAGTACCACTCCTCCTGTCCTGTATATATACACTGCACAGTACCACTCCTCCTGTCCTGTATATATACACTGCACAGTACCATTCCTCCTGTCCTGTATATATACACTGCACAGTACCTCTCCTCCTGTCCTGTATATATACACTGCACAGTACCTCTCCTCCTGTCCTGTATATATACACTGCACAGTACCACTCCTCCTGTCCTGTATATATACACTGCACAGTACCACTCCTCCTGTCCTGTATATATACACTGCACAGTAGCGCTCCTCCTGTCCTGTATATATACACTGCACAGTACCACTCCTCCTGTCCTGTATATATACACTGCACAGTACCACTCCTCCTGTCCTGTATATATACACTGCACAGTAGCGCTCCTCCTGTCCTGTATATATACACTGCACAGTACCGCTCCTCCTGTCCTGTATATATACACTGCACAGTACCACTCCTCCTGTCCTGTATATATACACTGCACAGTACCATTCCTCCTGTCCTGTATATATACACTGCACAGTACCACTCCTCCTGTCCTGTATATATACACTGCGCAGTACCACTCCTCCTGTCCTGTATATATACACTGCACAGTACCACTCCTCCTGTCCTGTATATATACACTGCACAGTACCACTCCTCCTGTCCTGTATATATACACTGCACAGTACCATTCCTCCTGTCCTGTATATATACACTGCACAGTACCACTCCTCCTGTCCTGTATATATACACTGCGCAGTACCACTCCTCCTGTCCTGTATATATACACTGCACAGTACCACTCCTCCTGTCCTGTATATATACACTGCACAGTACCACTCCTCCTGTCCTGTATATATACACTGCACAGTACCATTCCTCCTGTCCTGTATATATACACTGCACAGTACCTCTCCTCCTGTCCTGTATATATACACTGCACAGTACCTCTCCTCCTGTCCTGTATATATACACTGCACAGTACCACTCCTCCTGTCCTGTATATATACACTGCACAGTACCACTCCTCCTGTCCTGTATATATACACTGCACAGTAGCGCTCCTCCTGTCCTGTATATATACACTGCACAGTACCACTCCTCCTGTCCTGTATATATACACTGCACAGTACCACTCCTCCTGTCCTGTATATATACACTGCACAGTACCACTCCTCCTGTCCTGTATATATACACTGCACAGTACCACTCCTCCTGTCCTGTATATATACACTGCACAGTACCACTCCTCCTGTCCTGTATATATACACTGCACAGTAGCGCTCCTCCTGTCCTGTATATATACACTGCACAGTACCGCTCCTCCTGTCCTGTATATATACACTGCACAGTACCGCTCCTCCTGTCCTGTATATATACACTGCAGAATTTACAATTGCTATCACTCATGTAAGAAGTGAAATCTGGCATTGTACTATACCTATATTTCTCTGCTGTATCTGTGCATCATAAATCATGGTATGTGGCCTAAAAGGGGCCCACTGAGACTCTTTCGCCCGGGGCCCTCAAAAACCTGGAGCCGGCCCTGGCCCTTGTGTCCGTTATGTGGGGCTAGGGGCCAAACTCTGCAAGCGCTGATTACTGGGGGGCATGTACGGCTGCAGTTGGGCTCCTGGTGAGACCCCTATAAATGGCGGGACAGCTATGACACGTCCATGGCGCGCACACAATGACAGCACCGAGCAGAGTGACAGCAGTGCGCACCCTCCGGCTGTCAGTGGCGGCAGGATACTCACAACGTCACCATCCACTGCCCCTCTAGCACCGCCGTCCAGTTGCTGGAGGTGACCGTCCTCACTGCGTCCTCCTGCTGCGTCACCTCACACCGCCCGGGCGCCCAGCACAGCGCCGACACCGCGGCCAGCAATGCCGCCGCCCCTGCACATCCTGTGTACGGCCTCCCGGAGCCCGCCATCATCATACACAGCCCACACGGTAAATGCTAGAGTGTATGGGCTCCTTCCAGGTGTGACGTCATTTCCGGGGGCGTGTCCTATCGGGAGGGGGCGTGTTCTCCAAGGCGGCAAAGGAAAGCAGCATGACAGCTTGTGGACGCCATGGAGGTCAGTGGTTTCAGGGTGAAAAATGCTACTTGCCGATCGCTATTCGCTATTGGGGGGAGGCCCTGTGGTGGTCGACCTACTTGTCTGTGTGGGGAGTGACCCGTGGTGGGATTTTGGGGGGTGTTGCTGGCTATTGTGGGGGGCTCCGCTGCTGCTGGCTATTGTGGGGGACCCCTGCGGTGGGATTTTGGGGGGCTCCGCTGCTGCTGGCTATTGTGGGGGACCCCTGTGGTGGGATTTTGGTGGGCTCCGCTGCTGCTGGCTATTGTGGGGGACCCCTGCAGTAGGATTTTGGGGGTCTCTGCTGCTGCTGGCTATTGTGGGGGACCGGTGTGGTTTTGGGGGGCTCCGCTGCTGCTGGCTATTGTGGGGGACCGCTGCGGTGTGGTTTTGGGGGGCTCCGCTGCTGCCGGCTATTGTGGGGGACCCCTGTGGTAGGATTTTGGGGGGCTCTGCTGCTGCTGGCTATTGTGGGGGATCCCTGTGGTGGGATTTTGGTGGGCTCCGCTGCTGCTGGCTATTGTGGGGGACCTCTGCTGCTGGCTATTGTGGGGGACCGCTGCGGTGTGGTTTTGGGGGGCTCCGCTGCTGCTGGCTATTGTGGGAGACCCCTGTGGTGGGGTTTTGGTGGGCTCCGCTGCTGCTGGCTATTGTGGGGGACCCCTGTGGTGGGATTTTGGTGGGCTCCGCTGCTGCTGGCTATTGTGGGGGACCGCTGTGGTAGGATTTTGGGGGGCTCTGCTGCTGCTGGCTATTGTGGGGGATATCTGCGGTGGGATTTTGGGGGGCTCCGCTGCTGCTGGCTATTGTGGGGGACCGCTGCGGTGTGGTTTTGGGGGGCTCCGCTGCTGGCTATTGTGGGGACCGCTGCGGTTTTGGGGGGCTCCGCTGCTGCTGGCTATTGTGGGGGGACCCCTGCGGGGGATTTTGGTGGGCTCCGCTGCTGCTGGCTATTGTGGGGAACCCCTGCGGTGGGATTTTGGGAGGCTCTGCTGCTGGCTATTGTGGGGGACCGCTGCGGTGTGGTTTTGGGGGGCTCCGCTGCTGCTGGCTATTGTGGGAGACCCCTGTGGTGGGGTTTTGGTGGGCTCCGCTGCTGCTGGCTATTGTGGGGGACCCCTGTGGTGGGATTTTGGTGGGCTCCGCTGCTGCTGGCTATTGTGGGGGACCGCTGTGGTAGGATTTTGGGGGGCTCTGCTGCTGCTGGCTATTGTGGGGGACCCCTGTGGTGGGATTTTGGGGGGTCCGCTGCTGCTGGCTATTGTGGGGGACCCCTGCAGTAGGATTTTGGGGGTCTCTGCTGCTGCTGGCTATTGTGGGGGATCCCTGCGGTGGGATTTTGGGGGGCTCCACTGCTGCTGGCTACTGTGGGGGACCGCTGCGGTGTAGTTTTGGGGGGCTCCGCTGCTGCTGGCTATTGTGGGGGACCCCTGTGGTGGGATTTTGGTGGGCTCCGCTGCTGCTGGCTATTGTGGGGGACCCCTGCAGTAGGATTTTGGGGGTCTCTGCTGCTGCTGGCTATTGTGGGGGATCCCTGCGGTGGGATTTTAGGGGGCTCCGCTGCTGCTGGCTACTGTGGGGGACCGCTGCGGTGTAGTTTTGGGGGGCTCCGCTGCTGCTGGCTATTGTGGGGGACCCCTGTGGTGGGATTTTGGTGGGCTCCGCTGCTGCTGGCTATTGTGGGGGACCCCTGCGGTGGGATTTTGGGGGGCTCCGCTGCTGCTCGCTATTGTGGGGGACCGCTGCGGTGTGGTTTTGGGGGGCTCCGCTGCTGCTGGCTATTGTGGGAGACCCCTGTGGTGGGGTTTTGGTGGGCTCCGCTGCTGCTGGCTATTGTGGGGGACCCCTGTGGTGAGATTTTGGTGGGCTCCGCTGCTGCTGGCTATTGTGGGGGACCGCTGTGGTAGGATTTTGGGGGGCTCTGCTGCTGCTGGCTATTGTGGGGGATATCTGCGGTGGGATTTTGGGGGGCTCCGCTGCTGCTGGCTATTGTGGGGGACCGCTGCGGTGTGGTTTTGGGGGGCTCCGCTGCTGGCTATTGTGGGGACCGCTGCGGTTTTGGGGGGCTCCGCTGCTGCTGGCTACTGTGGGGGGACCCCTGCGGTGGGATTTTGGTGGGCTCCGCTGCTGCTGGCTATTGTGGGGAACCCCCGCGGTGGGATTTTGGGAGGCTCTGCTGCTGGCTATTGTGGGGGACCGCTGCGGTGTGGTTTTGGGGGGGCTCCGCTGCTGCTGGCTATTGTGGGGGACCCCTGCAGTAGGATTTTGGGGGTCTCTGCTGCTGCTGGCTATTGTGGGGGATCCCTGCGGTGGGATTTTGGGGGGCTCCGCTGCTGCTGGCTACTGTGGGGGACCGCTGCGGTGTAGTTTTGGGGGGGCTCCGCTGCTGGCTATTGTGGGGGACCCCTGTGGTGGGATTTTGGTGGGCTCCGCTGCTGCTGGCTATTGTGGGGGACCCCTGCAGTAGGATTTTGGGGGTCTCTGCTGCTGCTGGCTATTGTGGGGGATCCCTGCGGTGGGATTTTGGGGGGCTCCGCTGCTGCTGGCTACTGTGGGGGACCGCTGCGGTGTAGTTTTGGGGGGCTCCGCTGCTGCTGGCTATTGTGGGATTTTGTGGGGGGGGGACTGCTGCTGGCTGTTGTGGTGGACTTCTGTGGTAGGCGACCTGCTTGTGTGAGGGGGGGCTGCAGGCTATTGGGGGACCCCTGACCTGCTTGTGGGGGGGCGACCTGCTGCATGCTATTGGGGGTGACCCATTTTAGTGGGGGGTGACCTGCTTGTGGGGGGGGGGGGGGACCTGCTGGCAATTAGGGGGACCCCTGTGGTGGGATTTAGGGGTGACCTGCTTATGGGGTGACTTGTTTGGGGTGGGAGACCTGCTGCTGGCTATTGGGGTGACCCCTATGGTGGGACCCCTGTGGTGTGATTTGGGGGCGACCTGCGTGCAGGGGACCCCTTTTATTGCGGGTGACCTGCTTATGGTTGGGTTTGGGGAGGCGACCTGCTTGTTGCGGGACCCCTTTTAGGGGAGGCGACCTGCTTGTGGAGGGGTGACCTGCTGATGGCTATTGATGGGCCCCTGTGGTGGGGTTTGGGGGTGACCTGCTGGCTATTGAGGGGGACCCCTGTGGTGGGGTTTGGAGGTGACGTGCTGCTTATGGGGTGGACCCCTTTTAGTGGGGGCGACCTGCTGCTGGCTATTGGGGAGACCCTGGTGGTGGGGTTTGAGGGCGACATGCTTGTGGTCGGGTTTTGGGAGGGCGTGACCTGCTGTCTATTGGGGGGGACCCTTGTGGTGGATGTGGGGGGAGACCTGCTGCAAGCTATTGGGGGACCCCTGTGGTGGGATGTGGGGGTGACCTGCTTGTGGTGGGATGTGGGGAGGCGACCTGCATGTGAGGGGTGACCTGCTGCAGGCTATTTGGGGGACCCCTGTGGTCAGATTTGAGGGCGACCTGCTTGTGGGGAGGCGACCTGCTTGTCGTTGAATGTGGGGAGGCGACCTGCTTGTCGTTGAATGTGGGGAGGCGACCTGCTTGTCGTTGAATGTGGGGAGGCGACCTGCTTGTCGTTGAATGTGGGGAGGCGACCTGCTTGTCGTTGAATGTGGGGAGGCGACCTGCTTGTCGTTGAATGTGGGGAGGCGACCTGCTTGTCGTTGAATGTGGGGAGGCGACCTGCTTGTCGTTGAATGTGGGGAGGCGACCTGCTTGTCGTTGAATGTGGGGAGGCGACCTGCTTGTCGTTGAATGTGGGGAGGCGACCTGCTTGTCGTTGAATGTGGGGAGGCGACCTGCTTGTCGTTGAATGTGGGGAGGCGACCTGCTGCTGACTATTGGGGGGATCCCGTGGTGGGATTTGGGGATGACCTGCTGCTTACAGATGGAACCCTTTTATTGGGGGGTGACCTGCTGCTTACTGGGGGATCCCTTTTATTGGGGGGCGACCTGCTTATGGGTTGGGTTTGGGGGGGGCTGAAGAGGGTTTAAGCTGGGTGGGGGGTGGACATCGAAGGGGGTGTGTGCTGGGTGGGGGGATCCACGTCCGATGGGTGTTGGACGTCCGATGGGGGTTTGTGGGGGTTGGACGTCCGAAGGGGGTGTGTGCTGGGTGGGGGGGTCCACGTCCGATGGGGGTTTGTGCTGGGTGGGGGGGTCCACGTGTGATGGGGGTTTGTGCGGGGTGGGGGGTCTGCATCTGGGGGTTTCTGCTGGGTGGGGGGTTCCGCGTCCGGTGGGGGTTGTACGTCCGATGGGGGTTTGTGGGGGTTGGACGTCCGATGAGAGTTTAAGCTAGGGTGGCGTTCGATTGGAGGGGGTGTCTGATGGGATTTATGGTTGGGGCAGGGGGCGTCATATTTGGATTTACGCTTGAGGGGAGGGAATGTCTGTTGGGCTTTGGATTTATCCTGTGGGGGTCCGCTGGTTAATGTGAGGTGGATGTTTCTGACTGGGGGAGCGAGGTTATGCTGTGTGGCCCGCTGGTTAATGTGAGGTGGAGGTTTCTGACTGGGGGAGCGAGTTTATGCTGTGTGGCCATCTGGTTGATGTGGGGGGGGCTAATGCTTCATTGGGGTACACAAAAAAAATATGAGTGTATGCTGCTTATGCTATGCAAAAAATTTTTTGAGGTATTTCCCTGTAGAGTAGGCCACACCACCAACTGGCACGAAGCTAATCCTTTTTAGCTTAATGTCAGTAGGAGGCAGACATGGGTCTGGACCACCCAGCCCAGTTCTGACTTAGGTTTTGGGGGTTTTTTTTATTAACGATTTTCCTTTTTCTTTTCTTTTTTTTTCAGATACGGCTTTTGAGGGCGACAGTGGAATTGTCACTCTAATCTCCCACCTAGAATTGTCACTACCGTATCATCTGTGGTCTACGAGGCAAGGCCCTAACACATCAAGAGTGTTTGTGGTTCCCCAGAGGACGGTCCATGCCACGAATCCCCCTACCCTCCGGCCCCCCCAGAGCCAGATAGAGTAGGGAGGGAAGACTAATCCGTTATGTGCCAGCCGCCGAAAGGTCTGCGTCCAGGTTATTCCATGCCCATCTTCATCATCGGTCTGTGAAGAATGATGTGTGATCTTCAGGACACATACAGGTCCTTCTCAAAAAATTAGCATATAGTGTTAAATTTCATTATTTACCATAATGTAATGATTACAATTAAACTTTCATATATTATAGATTCATTATCCACCAACTGAAATTTGTCAGGTCTTTTATTGTTTTAATACTGATGCTTTTGGCCTACAACTCCTGATAACCCAAAAAACCTGTCTCAATAAATTAGCATATTTCAACCGTCCAATCAAATAAAAGTGTTTTTTAATAACAAACAAAAAAACCATCAAATAATAATGTTCAGTTATGCACTCAATACTTGGTCGGGAATCCTTTGGCAGAAATGACTGCTTCAATGCGGCGTGGCATGGAGGCAATCAGCCTGTGACACTGCTGAGATGTTATGGAGGCCCAGGATGCTTCAATAGCGGCCTTAAGCTCATCCAGAGTGTTGGGTCTTGCGTCTCTCAACTTTCTCTTCACAATATCCCACAGATTCTCTATGGGGTTCAGGTCAGGAGAGTTGGCAGGCCAATTGAGCACAGTAATACCATGGTCAGTAAACCATTTACCAGTGGTTTTGGCACTGTGAGCAGGTGCCAGGAAGCATGAAGTGCTCCAAAATCTCCTGATAGCTAGCTGCATTGACCCTGCCCTTGATGAAATACAGTGGACCAACACCAGCAGCTGACATGGCACCCCACACCATCACTGACTGGGTACTTGACACTGGACTTCAGGCATTTTGGCATTTCCTTCTCCCCAGTCTTCCTCCAGACTCTGGCACCTTGATTTCCGAATGACATGCAAAATTTGCTTTCATCAGAAAAAAGTACTTGGGACCACTTAGCAACAGTCCAGTGCTGCTTCTCTGTAGCCCAGGTCAGGCGCTTCTGCCGCTGTTTATGGTTCAAAAGTGGCTTTACCTGGGGAATGCGGCACCTGTAGCCCATTTCCTGCACACACCTGTGCACGGTGGCTCTGGATGTTTCCACACCAGACTCAGTCCACTGCTTCCTCAGGTTCCCCAAGGTCTGGAATCGGTCCTTCTCCACAATCTTCCTCAGGGTCCGGTCACCTCTTCTCGTTCTACAGCGTTTTCTGCCACATTGTTTCCTTCCAACAGACTTACCATTGAGGTGCCTTGATACAGCACTCTGGGAACAGCCTATTTGTTGAGAAATTTCTTTCTGGGTCTTACCCTCTTGCTTGAGGGTGTCAATGATGGCCTTCTTGACATCTGTCAGGTCGCTAGTCTTACCCATGATGGGGGTTTTGAGTAATGAACCAGGCAGGGAGTTTTTAAAAGCCTCAGGTATCTTTTGCATGTGTTTAGAGTTAATTAGTTGATTCAGAAGATTAGGGTAATAGGTCGTTTAGAGAACCTTTTCTTGATATGCTAATTTATTGAGACAGGTTTTTTGAGTTATAAGGAGTTGTAGGCCAAAATCATCAGTATTAAAACAATAAAAGACCTGACAAACTTCAGTTGGTGGATAATGAATCTATAATATATGAAAGTTTAATTGTAATCATTACATTATGGTAAATAATGAAATTTAACACTATATGCTAATTTTTTGAGAAGGACCTGTATATCTGACAGGAGCCTGTACAGTCTGTATCTACAATAATACATACCTGACAGGAGCCCGTACAGTCTGTATCTACAATAATATATACCTGACAGGAGCCCGTACAGTCTGTATCTACAATAATATATACCTGACAGGAGCCCGTACAGTCTGTATCTACAATAATATATACCTGACAGGAGCCCGTACAGTCTGTATCTACAATAATATATACCTGACAGGAGCCTGTACAGTCTGTATCTACAATAATACATACCTGACAGGAGCCCGTACAGTCTGTATCTACAATAATATATACCTGACAGGAGCCCGTACAGTCTATATCTACAATAATATATACCTGACAGGAGCCCGTACAGTCTATATCTACAATCATATATACCTGACAGGAGCCCGTACAGTCTATATCTACAATAATATATACCTGACAGGAGCCCGTACAGTCTATATCTACAATAATATATACCTGACAGGAGCCCGTACAGTCTATCTACAATAATATATACCTGACAGGAGCCCGTACAGTCTATATCTACAATAATATATACCTGACAGGAGCCCGTACAGTCTGTATCTACAATAATATATACCTGACAGGAGCCTGTACAGTCTATATCTACAATAATATATATACCTGACAGGAGCCCGTCCAGTCTATATCTACAATAATATATGCCTGAAAGGAGCCTGTACAGTCTGTATCTACAATAATATATACCTGACAGGAGCCCGTACAGTCTATATCTACAATAATATATATACCTGACAGGAGCCCGTACAGTCTGTATCTACAATAATATATACCTGACAGGAGTCCGTACAGTCTATATCTACAATAATATATACCTGACAGGAGCCCGTGCAGTCTGTATCTACAATAATATATACCTGACAGGAGTCTGTACAGTCTGTATCTACAATAATATATACCTGACAGGAGCCCGTACAGTCTATATCTACAATAATATATACCTGACAGGAGCCCGTACAGTCTATATCTACAATAATATATATCTGACAGGAGCCCGTACAGTCTGTATCTACAGTAATATATACCTGACAGGAGCCCGTACAGTCTATATCTACAATAATATATACCTGACAGGAGCCCGTACAGTCTATATCTACAATAATATATACCTGACAGGAGTCTGTACAGTCTATATCTACAATAATATATACCTGACAGGAGCCCGTACAGTCTATATCTACAATAATATATACCTGACAGGAGCCCGTACAGTCTGTATCTACAATAATATATACCTGACAGGAGCCCGTACAGTCTATATCTACAATAATATATACCTGACAGGAGCCCGTACAGTCTATATCTACAATAATATATACCTGACAGGAGCCCGTACAGTCTATATCTACAATAATATATGCCTGAAAGGAGTCTGTACAGTCTATATCTACAATAATATATACCTGACAGGAGCCCGTGCAGTCTGTATCTACAATAATATATACCTGACAGGAGCCCGTGCAGTCTGTATCTACAATAATATATACCTGACAGGAGCCCGTCCAGTCTATATCTACAATAATATATATACCTGACAGGAGCCCGTCCAGTCTATATCTACAATAATATATGCCTGAAAGGAGCCTGTACAGTCTGTATCTACAATAATATATACCTGACAGGAGCCCGTACAGTCTATATCTACAATAATATATATACCTGACAGGAGCCCGTACAGTCTATATCTACAATAATATATACCTGACAGGAGCCCGTGCAGTCTGTATCTACAATAATATATACCTGACAGGAGTCTGTACAGTCTGTATCTACAATAATATATACCTGACAGGAGCCCGTACAGTCTATATCTACAATAATATATATACCTGACAGGAGCCCGTACAGTCTATATCTACAATAATATATACCTGACAGGAGCCTGTACAGTCTATATCTACAATAATATATATACCTGACAGGAGCCCGTCCAGTCTATATCTACAATAATATATGCCTGAAAGGAGCCTGTACAGTCTGTATCTACAATAATATATACCTGACAGGAGCCCGTACAGTCTATATCTACAATAATATATATACCTGACAGGAGCCCGTACAGTCTATATCTACAATAATATATACCTGACAGGAGCCCGTGCAGTCTGTATCTACAATAATATATACCTGACAGGAGTCTGTACAGTCTATATCTACAATAATATATACCTGACAGGAGCCCGTACAGTCTATATCTACAATAATATATACCTGACAGGAGTCTGTACAGTCTATATCTACAATAATATATACCTGACAGGAGCCCGTGCAGTCTGTATCTACAATAATATATACCTGACAGGAGCCCGTGCAGTCTGTATCTACAATAATATATACCTGACAGGAGCCCGTCCAGTCTATATCTACAATAATATATGCCTGAAAGGAGTCTGTACAGTCTATATCTACAATAATATATACCTGACAGGAGCCCGTCCAGTCTATATCTACAATAATATATACCTGACAGGAGCCCGTACAGTCTATATCTACAATAATATATACCTGACAGGAGCCCGTCCAGTCTATATCTACAATAATATATGCCTGAAAGGAGTCTGTACAGTCTATATCTACAATAATATATACCTGACAGGAGCCCGTGCAGTCTGTATCTACAATAATATATACCTGACAGGAGCCCGTACAGTCTATATCTACAATAATATATACCTGACAGGAGCCCGTACAGTCTGTATCTACAATAATACATACCTGACAGGAGCCCGTGCAGTCTGTATCTACAATAATATATACCTGACAGGAGCCCGTACAGTCTGTATCTACAATAATATATACCTGACAGGAGCCCGTACAGTCTATATCTACAATAATATATACCTGACAGGAGCCTGTACAGTCTATATCTACAATAATATATACCTGACAGGAGCCCGTACAGTCTGTATCTACAATAATATATACCTGACAGGAGTCTGTACAGTCTGTATCTACAATAATATATACCTGACAGGAGCCCGTACAGTCTGTATCTACAATAATATATACGTGACAGGAGCCCGTACAGTCTATATCTACAATAATATATACCTGACAGGAGCCCGTACAGTCTGTATCTACAATAATATATACCTGACAGGAGCCCGTACAGTCTATATCTACAATAATATATACCTGACAGGAGCCCGTACAGTCTATATCTACAATAATATATACCAGGAAGGAGCCCATACACTCTAGCATCTTCAGTAATGAGCCGGCTAGAGTGTATGGGCTGCAGTCAGGACCTGGAAGGAGCCCATACACTCTAGGCTCAACCCAGCCCACACAGTGAGCGACCAGGAAGTGTGTTGTGTTGTGGGAGTGTCAGTGACATGTTTGTGAGCTGCAGCGCTGATTGGTTCATCAGGGCATCGAAGGCGGGGCATTTAGGAGCGCGCTCTGTTTCTGAGACAGGCCTGCTATGTGGTGGTAGGGTAGCGTCTAGATTGGAGTTGATTTCTTGAGGGGGAGGAGTGATTCCATGAAATCATGATGTCACCGGAAGGGGCGGGGCCTCCTTGAGTTTAATGACGAGCCGGCAGCAGGAGGCTGCGTTTTGGTGAGGCTGCTGCTGGAGAAGAGACGCGGGAAAATAGATGCTGCTGCACCATGGAGGTGTGAGGAGACTGAGGGCCTGCACTATGGACCCGTGTGAGGAGAGGACCGGGGGGCTGTGCCAGGGACCCGTGTGAGGAGAGGAGCTGCAGCGTGGAGCAGTGTGAGGAGAAGACTCTGGCTGCACCATGGAGCCTTGTAAAATGGAATGAGGACGCAGGAATCAGTGTGTGTGCTCTGAGGTTGTAATTTGCTGTGAGGGAGCATGGGGTATGTAAAGGGGCATCTAGGGGGCTGGTGTGAGGGGGTATGTAGAGGAACATTCAGGGGTCTGGTGTGATGGGTCATGTAGAGGGTCATCCAGGGGGCTGGTGTGAGGGGGGCATGTAGAGGGGGTATGGGGGCATCCAGGGGAATGTGTGTCTGGTATGACTGGGGGCATGGGGTATCCAGGGGGCTGTGTGGCTGGTGTGAAGGGGGCATGGGGTATGTAGATGGGCATCCAGGGGGCTTGTGTGAGGGGGCATGGGGTATGTAGAGGGGCATCTAGTGGGCTGGTGAGGGGGGCATGGGGCACCCAGGGTGCCTTGTGGCTGTTGTGAGGAGGGATAGGGTAAGTACAGGGGGCATCCAGGGTGCCTTGTGGCTGTTTTGAGGAGTGCCTTGTGGCTGTTGTGATGAGGCATGGGGTATGTAGAGGGGCATCTAGGGGGCTGGTGTGAGGGGGCGGGCATGTAGAGGGGGCATGGGGTATCCAGGGGGCTGTGTGGCTGGTGTGAGGGGGTATGTAGAGGGGCATCTAGGGTGCCTTGTGGCTGTTGTGAAGGGGCATGGGATATGTAGAGGGGCATCTAGGGGGCTGGTGTGAGGGGGGGCATCCAGGGTGCCTTGTGGCTGTTGTGAGGAGGCATGGGGTATGTAGAGGGGGCATCCAGGGTGCTGTGTGGATGGTGAGTGGGCATGGGGTATGTAGAGCGGCATCCTGGGGGCTGGTGTGAGGGGGGCATGGGGTATCCAGGGGGCGCTGTGGCTGGTGTGAGGGGGTATGTAGATGGGCATCGATGGGGTATGTAGAGGGGCATCCAGGGGGCTGGTGTGAGGGGGCATGGGGTATGTAGAGGGGCATCTAGGGGGGCCTTGTGGCTGTTGTGAGAGGGCACGGGGTATGTAGAGGGGCATCCGGGGGGGGCTGTGTTGCATAGTGTGAGGAGCTTCTGTGAGGGGGCATGGGGTATGTAGGGGGGCATGGGGCATCCAGGGGGCTGTGTTGCATAATGTAAGGGGGCATGGGGTATGTAGGTGATGGGGCATCCAGGGGGCCTTGTGACTGTTGTGAGGGGGCATGGGACATCCAGGGGGCTGTGTTGCATGGTGTGAGGGGGGCATCCAGTGTGCCAATCCGACCTGTGATGCCTATGTGGCGTCATGGCAGGATCGCGTTCCTGAAGATCGGGTGAAAGGGTTAGCTGAAAATTGGTGAAATATTACAATCCAGCCATGGCCGATGCTGCAATATCATCGGCCACGGCTGGAGACCCCGATATGCCCCCTCCACCGACTGACAGCGGCTATCCGCCGCCATCAGTCTTCTCTCCGCCCGCGCGCCCCCCCCCCCCGCTGTCCGATCCCACCCCCCATACTTACCGAGTGCGGGTGTCCATCCGTCTTCTCCATGGGCGCCGCCATCTTCCAAAATGGCGGGCACATGCGCAGTGCGCCCACCGAATCGGCCGGCAGATTCATTTCGGGTACATTTTGATCACTGTGATACAACCTATCACAGTGATCAAAATAAAAAAGATAGTAAATAACCTCCCCCCTTTATCACCCCCGTAGGTAAAATAAAGAAAATATATTTTTATTTTTCTACTAGGGTTAGAGTTAGGGTTGGGGTTAGAATTGGGCTCTGTGCACACGGTGTGGATTGGCCGCTGCGGATTCGTAGCAGTTTTCCATCACTTTTACAGTACCATGTAAACCTATGGAAAACCAAATCCGCTGTGTCCATGGTGTGGAAAATACCGCGTTGTATTTTCCGCAGCATGTCAATTCTTTGTGCGGATTCCGCAGCGTTTTACACCTGTTCCTCAATAGGAATCCCCAGGTGAAATCCGCACAGAAAACATTGTAAATCCGTGAGTAAAATGCAGCGCAGGCGCGTTTTGCCTGCGGATTTTTCAACAACTGCTGAAAGATCCGCAACGTGGGCATTTAGGGTTAGGATTGAAACTAGAGTTAGGGTTAGGCTTGTGGTTAGGGTAAGGGGTGTGTTGGGGTTAGGGGTGTGTTAGGATTAGGGGGTGTGTTGGGGTTAGGCTTGTGGTTAGGGTTACGTTTGGTATTAGGGTTAGGGGTGTGTTAGGTTTGGGATTAGGGTTACGGGTGTGTTGGGGTTAGTGTTGGGAGTTAGAATTGAAAAAAATTGCTTGCATGGGGCTGCATGTGCACGGTGGAGGGGGGTCTGCCTGTGGAGAATGGGGGTGATTTTGCTTGCATGGGGCTGCATGCTGGAGGGAGGGTGGCCTGGGGAGAATGGGGGTGATGTTGCTTTTTTATCAAAAATAAAATCCAGAAAATCGCATTGTATAAATTATCTACATTTCTTTACTTGGTGGCAAAACCCTTGTTGGCAAGCACAGCAGTCAGACTTTTTTTGTAGTTAATGATGAGGTTTGCGCACATGTCAGAAGGAATTTTGGTCCACTCCTCTTTGCAGATCATCTCTAAATCATTAAGATTTTGAGGCTGTTGCATGGCAACTCGGAGCTTCAACTCCCTCCATAAGTTTTCTATGGGATTAAAGGGCACCTATCACCCCATTTTTTGAAGATGAGCTAAAAATACCGTTAAATAGGGGCAGAGCTGGGCGTTACATTAGTGTCTTTGTGTGCCTTTATAACCTACCTAAGCTGCCGAAATACCTTTGTAAAGTCGCTGTTTTCTGCTGTCACTCAGGCTGGTCTGGTCCTATGGGCGTGGTGACAGCGCTGTTTCTCCCCCAGAACCTGCTCATCATTACGTTGGTGGCGTAGTGGTGTGCGCATGTCCAAAGCGAAAATCCACAGCCCAGGAGATTCAAAACAGCGCGGTCTTCGCTATTCGCCGTTTACCGGTGGGCGCGGCCATCTTTCCTGTGGCCGCGCGTGCGCAGATGGAGCGCTCTGCTGCCCGGGGCTTCAGGAAAATGGCCGCCGCGATCTCAATCTGCGCACGCGCGGAATCACGCGGCCATTTTCCTGAAGCCCCGGGCAGCAGAGCGCTCCATCTGCGCACGCGCGGCCACAGGAAAGATGGCCGCGCCCACCGGTAAACGGCGAATAGCAAAGACCGCGCTGTTTTGAATCTCCTGGGCAGTGGATCTTCGCTTTGGACATGCGCACACCACTACGCCACCAACGTAATGATGAGCAGGTTTCTGGGGGAGAAACAGCGCTGTCACCACGCCCATAGGACCAGACCAGCCTGAGTGACAGCAGAAAACAGCGACTTTACAAAGGTATTTCGGCAGCTTAGGTAGGTTATAAAGGCACACAGACACTAATGTAACGCCCAGCTCTGCCCCTATTTAACGTATTTTTAGCTCATCTTCAGAAAACGGGGTGACAGGTGCCCTTTAAGGTCTGGGGACTGGCTATGCCACTCTATGACCTTAATGTGCTTCTTTTTGAGCCATTCCTTTGTTACCTTGGCTGTATGTTTTGGGTCATTGTCTTGCTGGAAGACCCAGCCACAACCCATTTTTAACCCCTTCCCGACATGTGACGGTATAGTACGTCACATGTCGGGACCCCCGCTTTGATGTGCGCTCCGGCGGTGAGCGCACATCAAAGCCGGGACATGTCAGCTGTTTTGAACAGCTGACATGTGCCCGCAATAGGCGCGAGCAGAATCGCGATCTGCGCGCGCCTATTAACTAGTTAAATGCCGCTGTCAAACGCAGACAGCGGCATTTAACTACCGCATCCGGCCGTGCGGCCGGATATGAGCGCATCGCCGACCCCCGTCACATGATCGGGGGTCGGCGATGCTCCTCCATTGTAACCATAGAGGTCCTTGAGACCTCTATGGTTACTGATTGCCGGTGGCTGTGAGCGCCCCCCTGTGGTCGGCGCTCACAGCACACCTGCAAATCTGCTGTGTAGCAGCGATCTTATGATCACTGCTGCATAGCAGAGCCGATCGGGCTGTGCCTGCTTCTAGCCTCCCATGGAGGCTATAGAAGCATGGCAAAAGTAAAAAAAAAAAGTTTTTAAAAATGTGAAAAAAATTAAAAATATATAAAAGTTTAAATCACCCCCCTTTCGCCCTAATCAAAATAAATCAATTTAAAAAAACCCCAACCTACACATATTTGGTATCGCCGCGTTCAGAATCGCCCGATCTATCAATAAAAAAAAAGCATTAACCTGATCGCTAAATGGCGTAGCGAGAAAAAAATTCGAAACGCCAGATTTACGTTTTTTGGTCGCCACGACATTGCATTAAAATGCAATAACGGGCGATCAAAAGAACGTATCTGCACCAAAATGCTATCAGTAAAAACGCCAGCTCGGCACGCAAAAAATAAGCCCTCACCTGACCCCAGATCACGACAAAATGGAGACGCTACGAGTATCGGAAAATGGCGCAATTTTGTTTTGTTTTGTTTTTTGCAAAGTTTGGAATTTTTTTTCACCACTTAGGTGAAAAATAACCTAGTCATGTTAGGTGTCTATGAACTCGTAGTGACCTGGAGAATCATAATGGCAGGTCAGTTTTAGCATTTAGTGAACCTAGCAAAATAGGCAAGCAAAAAACAAGTGTGGGATTGCACTTTTTTTGCAATTTCACTGCACTTGGATTTTTTTTCCCGTTTTGTAGTACACGACATGCTAAAACCAATGATGTCGTTCAAAAGTACAACTCGTCCCGCAAAAAATAAGCCCTCACATGGCCAAATTGACGGAAAAATAAAAAAGTTATGGCTCTGGGAAGGAGGGGAGCGAAAAACGAAAACGGAAAAACGGAAAAAGCTCCGGGGGTGAAGGGGTTAATGTCCAGGCGGAGAGAAGGAGGTTGGTTGTCACTCAGGATTTTACTGTACATGGCTCCATCCATTCTCCCATTGATGCAGTGAAGTAGTCCTGTGCCCTTAGCAGAGAAACACAAGCAAAACATAATGTTTCCACCTGCATGCTTGACAGTGGGGATTGTGTTCTTTGGGTCATAGGCAGCATTTTTCTTCCTCCAAACACGGCAAGGTCAGTTAATGCCAAAGACCTCAATTTTTGTCTCATCTGACCACAGCACTTCCCCCAATCACTCACAGAATCATCCAGGTGTTCATTGGTAAACTTCAGATGGGCCTGCACATGTGCCTTCTTGAGCAGGGGACCTTGCAGGCACTGCAGGATTTTAAACCTTTATGGCGTAATGTGTTACCAATGGTTTTCTTGGTGACTGTGGTCCCAGCTGCCTAGAGATCATTAACATTTCCCCCCCCCCCATGTAATTTTAGGCTGATTTCTCACCTTCCTCATGATCAAGGATACCCCACGAGGTGAGATTTTGTTTGGTTCTCTAGATCGATATTGACTGACAGTCATTTTGTATTTCTTCCATTTTCTTACTATTGCACCAACAGTTGTCTCCTTTTCAGCGAGGGTCCTACTTATGATGTGATGAGCCCACATGGTCTGAAGTGCAAATTCCTTAATTGATGTAAAAAGACAAACATTAATATTGTCTTTTTACATCAATTAAGGACTTTGCACTTCAGACAATGTGGGGTCATCACAACAGAACCATTCCCCAATTAGAGGACAATAAAACATTGAGTCCTAATCTAGGAACTCTCCAATATTTATGGACACAACTGTATCACTTATCACTCTCCCATAATGACAGTTATGTGCGGTGTTGTGTATAAATATGTGATTCTTCAGAATTTGCTTTAGTCTATGCCTGATGAAGAGACCTGAGTAGTCTCGAAAGCTTGCAATTTGTTACCATTTTTTCAGTTAGCCATTAAAAGGTATCAACCACTGAGGACTCTCAATTCTAAATATTTTTCTAACTGGTCTGTAGTAGCCAGAACTCTTAATGGTTGGTAGGGGATCAAATACTTATTTCTCACTGCAAAATGCAAATACATTTATATAATTTACACAATGTGATTTTCTGGATTTTATTTTTGATAGTCTGTCTCTCAATGTTAAAATTAACCTACCCTTTAAATTACAGACTGTTCATGTCATTGTCACTAGGGAAACTTAAAAAAACAGCAAGGGATCAAATACTTATTTCCCCCACTGTATATCCTGGTATTAAGATGGTATTCAATGAGGTGTACAAAGATGAGCATGAGATTAAACTAAATTTGCCAATTTTTGGTGTTCTGTGATTCACTGTAGCACTGCGTTAAAGATGTTGGTGAACTTTTTTGCACTTTTTTACACATAAACATATTCTAGATACCTCGAACCCTGTGTTCCACCCATGAATGAGCATTTGCATATCAGGTCTCTGTACTATGTCAATATCCAGGATTACCTCAATACATTTTTCTGATACATTTAGGGACAATATGAGTAAAATAACTGTTTTCTTTATTGATTTTTTTATAAAGTGAATACACTTGAACCCTTTGTAATTTAAATTTTAACAAGTCTGAATTTTTTTTTAACATTTTTTTGCCATATATTTTTTTAAGCCATCTTCATTGCGGTCTGAAAACAGACAAATTGTAAGATTTTGCCTGCCTTTGCCCACCACTAAGGAGCACTATTTCTGGACTGCCCATGGACGTAAAATGCGTGGGCAGTCCATGCTTTATTCTGTAGTGACATTCTTAAGTGTCAATGCCGAGTGGACAACTGACTGCAGATTGTGAAGCCGCAAGGACAGGGAGCCGGATGTCAGACACAGCCAACTGCCCAAAGAGAAGGCAGACATGAATTTTTACTATTTTGCCTTCCTGATCACTGTGCACACAATTCGGAATGAGCACTGTGTACTGACAATGCTTCCTCCTCCAGATCCCAGTGATCATGTAGGGAGGGACCAGGAGCTGCTGGGTCCTAGTGCGCCCAGTCAACTCTGCTAAGTAGCCCCTGTAAATGGAATTAATATACTAGTTCTTTGGTACCAGTGTAATCAGAAATAAAAATAACGTATTTACATGTTCAAATCCCCCAGAGGTCATGAAGACATTATGGGAATCATAATGTGAAAAAAAGAAATAAATAAAAAGAGTAGAAAAGGAAAATATAATGAATGAATAAAAACACTCTGTCCAAATGGCTACTTATAGCCCCGAAACTGTTGTAAAAAAGTATGTCCTATAAATAAAAATAATTTCTACTTAACGCAGAACACAATTTTAATTTTTTTTGTAGCAGTCTTTTGTGGTCATAAAAAAAAAACGCTAAAAAACTGTGAAAAATAGACATTCCATTTTTCTTCCTTAAATTTTTAATTAATTAGCAAAATAAAAGGAATATAAAAAATGTAAAAAAAAATTAGGCCTCAGATATTGGAAAAAAAAGAGGCAAAAAGTTATTTGAATATCGAAAAGAGAACTTTTTTTAGATTCATTAAAAGCACAGATATTATAGCGATAACACCTGAAAATGTACTTGGTCGAGAATTGGTTGAGAATGGTCCTGATCTAGTTAATAAACAGTATACAGTAAGCTCATAAGCGCCCTCTAGTGATGGATACATATAATTTTCTAATGTAACTCTATGGACAAAATTCATCATGTCTTTTATATAAAAAAAAAACTAGTGTGGTATCTACAAGTTGTAAGGTTTTGAACCTATATATGTTTGAGCAAAAATGTGACTTTTTTGTGATATTTTTAGGTCAGCGCTAACACTTTTCTTAAAGTGAGCAGTATTTATTGCAATGGGGCATGGCCAGGTGCAGCCCGACAGCATCACTATAGCAAAAATGGACTACATTTCACAGCATGAGTTAATTTCAAACTGTGTTGATCTACAGCCCCAAAAGATGTGCAAAATGTATTAAGAGGCTGGCAGCTCTTGAAATTAGTGTATGTTACTCTAGCAGACGTTTTTTCACACCTGTTATAAGAAAAGCCAGCCTTAATGAATCGGCTTATGTATCTACTTCTCCTTCCCAATACCTGACCTGGCTTGTCTTGCTATCCCAAGCCAAGCTGTGGCGCCATTGCTTATATCACCTTCCATGCATTTGTTTTAAACTAATTTCAATAAAGTTTATATTTTTTGTATGATATTTTGTCAGACCGTGTATCATCTTTTTAAAGTTGCCATTATGTATTCGATGATAGGTCTTTATGTCCTTTTTGACTAGTGGTACAGACTTCTGAAATATTGATTACCATGCTAGTTGGCTATATAAATTGTTATCTAATCTTTGCTGTGTTTTGCACAGATCTTTTTATAGGCATGGACTTCAAGGCTAGGGAGATAGCCTGGCGTTCACAGTTTGATCAAGTGTTTGGAGGTGATCTTTCCATCTCCCAGCATACCAATGATCGTAGATGGGATGACCAAGTGACATTAGTACAAAATTTGGTAGTAAAACGGACTAAGCTGTGGTGGAATTGTACCTTCTTGGACAACTATTTAGCTAGGAAAATGATACCGAGAGGACTACGGGTCCGAGTAATACCCACATTTCCTGTAGAAGACATGGCTCTTGTGGCTGGTTGGGAGGAGGCGTGCAATAATTGTTCTTGTCAATTAATGAAATTACTGAGTGATTACAACAAGGGAGTGATTGCCCAGTTAGATGTATCCATAAAAACAGCTGAGGATGAATTGAAATCCTATGGGACTATGGAGCAGTTGGATATGGCTAATAAACAGATCGATAAAATACTGGAGACTGTTGTTAAAAAAATCCAGGATACTCAATCCACTAAAATTAACCGTGATCGTCAAGACTATGAGGGCAAGAGAGTCTATCTATGGAGGAAAGGCAGACAGTTGGATGGCCAGATTAGACGTACACCATCTCAAACTTCAATTTCATCTGCCAGTGATATATCTGATCGATCAGTTTCCTCAATAACCACGAGGTCAAGGATGACCACACGGAACCAGAGAGATTTTGTATTCCATCCTTATAGACGTGACGATCATTCCGCTGAGCCCAGAAAATACAACAATAAGGTAATCAACCTCAGTACACATAGCTTTACTGATACTGACCTCAGATTATTAGAAAAGGATCTTTCCTTCTCACCTGCAGCACCATTTGATGTGTTTGAGGCTGTCAAGGACCTTCACCTGTTCACCAGATCATTGGTTTTTAAGAAATATTTCTTTAATGGTAATCTGGCTGCATTATTTCCTACAGAGGAAGAACAGATAGCCCTACGCACATTGGAGGAATTGGCTGCTGAACATGACACCCCTGAAGGAGGTATGATCCCTGCCTCAATTCGCCCTAAATCTAAAAAATTTCCTCCTCTCTCTACCTGTCCAAGTGTGGATTTGTTTGTACAATTAGTGACTAAAGAATTCCTTGAGATTCCCAGATGTATCTACAGGGATAATTTGACGAGAGAGGAGAGGGAGCGTCTTTGTGTCCTGCAGAACCTTGGGGATGTAGTATTTAAACCAGCGGACAAGGGGGGAAACGTAGTTGTTTGGCCGAACATAATGTATGAAAAGGAGGCCTATCGTCAACTCAACAACCGTGCATGTTAAAAGAAACTTACGTTTAACCCCTTGTCCGCATTTTCACAACAACTTACTGATATTATTAGAAATGCGAGGGATATGGGTACAATTACCAGTGAATTGGCATCAGCATTGGTTGTGTGTGAGCCCACTGTCCCCACATTCTATCTTCTCCCCAAGGTTCACAAGGACATGAAGACGCCCCCTGGTCGTCCTATAATTTCTGGCAGAGGTAATTACCTGGAGAAGGTTAACCAATGGATCGTCTCCAAACTA
This sequence comes from Ranitomeya variabilis, assembly GCF_051348905.1. Taxonomy (NCBI): domain Eukaryota; kingdom Metazoa; phylum Chordata; class Amphibia; order Anura; family Dendrobatidae; genus Ranitomeya; species Ranitomeya variabilis. The sequence goes on along the minus strand of NC_135233.1, from coordinate 87,055,613 downwards.
CAGCCATTGGTAGAGAGCTTACCCTCATATCTTAAAGATACTGGAGAGTTTCTGAGGCGTATGGACGGTGTACATCTTGAGGAAGGGGAATTGTTAGTAACGGCTGATGTCGAATCGCTTTATACTAGCATTCGGCATCAGGACGGTCTTCGAGCAATAGAATTTTTTTCTGGGTACATCTAATTTTTCGGCAGAAATTAAGTTTGATTTATGTATTGTTGGAATTTTCCCTGACTCACAATTTTTTTGTTTTTAAGGGGTCCTTCTTCCTACAGCTCCAGGGAACAGCTATGGGGGCTCCCTTTGCCCCTGCATATGCTAACCTGTTCCTGGGGCTGTGGGAGAGGGACCTCCCCCTGCTAGATCGCCCTGAGTCAATGTGCCGCGTCCTGTTATGGACGCGGTACATTGACGATATCTTGATGATCTGGCAGGGGTCTTCTGAGAATCTACTGGACTTCATGACATCCTTGAATAACAATGAACGCAATATTGTATTGACATACAAATTTGATGTTAATACCATTGAATTCTTGGATGTTACTTTGAAACGTGATGTCCGTGGGTGTCTACAGACTGTCATTTACAGGAAGCCTACTTCCACTAATCTTCTGTTGCACGCCTCCTCCTCACACCCTGGCCATGTTATTCAGGCTATCCCTACAGGTCAGTTTCTCCGCCTGCGCAGATTATGTTCTACAGAAGCTGATTTTTTTTCTGCCAGGCTGTTGATTTAAAGAATAGACTATTAGCCCGTGGCCACAACAATCGGAGCATTAAAAGAGCCTTTAATAGAGCGAGATATACTTCAAGGGAATCGTTTTATATGAGAATAAGGATAACCAAGCACATGATATTGTCCGGTATGTCACTAAGTATCATTCCCAATGATGAAGAGGATCCTCCAAAAATCATGGCATGTCTTAAGAGCAGACCCCGTTATTGCCCGATACTTACCTGAGAGGGCTGGCGTTGCAGTTAGACGGTCTAGGAACCTCAGGGACATATTGGTTCATAGCCATTACACTGGTGAGAGGGTGGGCACATTTTTGGACTCTATGGCGGTTCGTGTGGGTTGTTCCCCTTGTGGCCGCTGCATTGCATGCCCAAACATTGAGAGAGTCGGGGTTTTTTGTAACTCTTGACGGCTCACGTGAATTTAAAATCAAGAAAAAGATCACATGTTCTAGTAAGAATGTTATTTACATGGTAACATGTCCGTGTGAAAAAATGTATGTTGGAATGACTACTCGCCAACTTAAAACACGTATACAGGAACATGTTCTGGGCATCGATGCAGCGGCCACTGTTAACGATATTACCACTCTAAAGACGTTGCCATGCCATTTCAAGAGGTTCCATAACTGTGATGCCAGCCTTCTTAGGGCAAGGGGGATTGACATGCTGGAGGTGGGGATTCGTGGAGGGGGCACCTTTCAGCGGTTGGCCCGTGTTGAGTCCAGGTGGATCTGGACTCTCAACACGGTCCAACCTGCGGGTCTTAACGATAATATCAGTTATGCCCCCTTCCTATGATCATGGGTTGTTGCTGTGGTGTGGTGCCACGTTGTGGTCGTTGTTTTATTGTTTTTTATTTCTTTTTTAACTCGTGTTGTTGTTGTTCTAGTGTATGCTGACCCCGTGAAGTTTTAAGTTCTGCTCCTAACCCTTGGATCAAGTCTCTTTACAATACCATCAACCGTCACCACGAATTTGGACGCCCCTATTATGAGGATCATCATGGACTACCATTTCTTTATTGAGTTTATGTTCTGTTATTGTATAGCTGCACATGTTGCTTAAAGGATATTGGTAGTCACCTACCCATTTGTGTGGGTGGGGGGTTGGCAGCCAATCAGTATGGCTGTGTGTGTCTTATATCCTGTAACATGCTTTTGTCTCACATAAGTATGCCTGTCAGTTATGGGTTTATGGGAATTGAGCAATGCAGATTTTGTGCACCGTCGCTGCATGTTGGTGTGTGATGTTCGTCATTTTTCATTGGCAGAGCTGTAATTTGGTGCACTGTATTATGACGGACTTCCATAGTTCTGCTGTAGTATACGCGCTATGTTGCAATGACTATATGTATGGATCTACTCCTGATGCATTTGTATAAAGTTAGTTGTATATGTACTTTTGATGGTCTAATTAGATATACACAGTTATACCAATATTGAAGCGGCTTGCTTACTTTGTATATGTGCACCTTCTGCGCAGCTGTCTGGTGCTCTTGCGCCTGCGCACGTCCGTGGTTGTGGTTGGGCGCTTTTGATCACATGGGGCCCCTATGCTCTTCAGCGTCCTTCTGCTTCTTTTGGAGTGTGCCGGCGTTATGGTTGCCATGACGCTGTGCGAGTATTTCCGGGTTACGGCAGCTTGTACTTCCGGGGTCTCTCCTTTTTATACTCTGTGTTTAGTCATTATGCATGCTCCCTGACGAAGGTTTAACACCGGGATCCCCAGTCCACTCTGCGGTGGGTACTAATCTGCGGCGGTTTTCCTTTTTCATGTTGCAGACCGTTAGTCTTATACCCAATGTGGATTTCTATATAATGCACTGTCAAGTCATTAACAGTCATATGACTACGGCCTGTGGTAATTCTTTCTGATTACTGCCAGCAGCTTGGTTTCCCATCTTAAATGGATTATTCCATATACAGCCATATTTACTTTGTTTTGCTTATTTTTTAGGTTAATTTACAAATATTATATTGATTTTTTCTGGAGTTTGCTCGTATATGTATGAGCACTTGATTATGATATTTTTGTGGACTGGTATGCCCGTGCACGCGCCCCCTGTTCATTACTGCAGCGTCCACCGCTGTGGCGCCATTGCTTATATCACCTTCCATGCATTTGTTTTAAACTAATTTCAATAAAGTTTATATTTTTTGTATGATATTTTGTCAGACCGTGTATCATCTTTTTAAAGTTGCCACTATCCCAACAAGAAGGCCATCCACTGCAAACCCGCTCTATCAGCCAGCAGCTACTCTGTGGACACAACCAGAGCCATGTTCCCATATAGGGGTGAAATGGCGAAAACGAAAGCGTTCTCTGGAATTTGTTCATTGGAGTAACTGGTGTCAAGACTGTTCATGGAAGAGTTTCAAGTATCGGAGGACAGTCCCATAATATAGCTTTGTATCTAAAAAAATATATGCAAACATATTCCTCAAAGACTACTAAACTGTGTTCAATATGTGGAAATTTGCTCTAAGGTTCACACAGACTACTGAGCCACTTTTTCTACTTCAACGAAAAACCATGGGTGTGTTATGATCTGGTGACCTTGGAGCTGCATGAAACTTTCTCAGGAGAAGTGGAATCTGTACTGACCGCAAACCCTAAACTTAACACCGCAACTAGAAGTAGCCGTGGGGTGTGCCTAACAAACCTAGACACCTCGACACAGCCGGAGAACTACATACCCCTATAGATGGGAATACTGGCTTGCCTCAGAGCAGACCCCCAAAGGATAGGCAGCCCCCCACAAATATTGACTGTGAGTAGGAGAGAAAAGACACACACACAGGCAGAAAACAGATTTCAGCAAAAGAGGCCACTCTAACTAAACAGGGAAAGATAGAACAGAATACTAAGCGGTCAGTATTAAAACACTTAAAAAAAAACCACAGCAGAAAATACAAAAGTTCCACAAACTAAAGTCATGGAATGTACATCTGCACTCCTGAGAATCCAACAAGACTGTGAAAACTGACACAATCAAAGCTGGACAAAAAAACAATGAATAGTATTGAATCATTAAGCACACAGAATGTGTGCACAAAAGAAACCAGACACTTATCTTGCAGATTTGGCAGTAAGGCAATGTTCACACGATCCTTTTTTTGATCCTTTTTTTTCAGGTCCTGATTTGGAAAACCCGCAGTGCAAAACTGCACTGCTGATTTTCCTGCAGTTTCTTCTGCAGATTCCTCTGCGGGTTTTCAACAGCACTTTCCTATTGGTGCCTGTTAAAAACAGGAGCTGAATCCGCAGAAAGAAGTGACATGGTACTTCTTTTTTTCTGCAGGCAAATCCTCGCGGATTTGCCTGAGAAAAAAAGGATAGTGGGCACAGCGGTTTTTGTTTTCCATAGAGTAACATTGGACTGTACCCTGCATGGAAAAAGGACCTGAAAAAAAAAAAGGATCAAAAAAAGGATCATGTGAACATAGCCTAAGGCAGAAGGAACCAGGCAAGGACTAATGAATCCTGCAAGCCTAAATACCCCAGTCAGAACCGCAATCAGTAGATTCACCTGACCATGGCTGCAAACCAGGGACCACTGCATTACCATCTGCAGCCACCAGAGGGAGCCAAAAAGCAGAGTTCACAACAGGGTGCTTGAAAAATGTGTGGTACCAACAAGAAAGTTGCTGTTTTTCTCTTCTACACGCAAATGCATTTTGCTTAGTTGTTCCGTGGACCAAGTTGGACTCCGACTACTGCCTTGATTCACTAAGACTGGAGTTTTGTCTGTCCTGCCCGAGCTCAGCCAACTTCTCAGAAAGTTGATGGAGCTGGCATCAAAATGTAAAAAGTTGCAATTTTTCACAACTTTGAGTTGCTCAACAATATTGCAATATTAAAATGTTTTGCTTTCTTATTGTACAATTAATAGCATCACAATGGCTTCAGATACAGTTCCATAAAACAGAAACCACTGCTGGCGCATTTTAAGTCAATTATGGCCCTAAGTCGTAGCATTTGGATACTGGTGCTTTTTTCTTCTCCTATTTATACCAAGTGCGCTTAGTCTTATGCCAGAATTCTGGTGGAAACCGTTTGATGAATCGACCCTTATTTGTACACCATGTTCTCACTGTATCAGCAGAAAGGGTAAAAGAGGTTCTATAACTTCCCTAAACTTGAACTCTGGATCTTGAAATTTGCTTAAAGTAGACAGGATAGTTATACAGCTGCAGAATTATGTGCTACCTTTCTGATGTAACCAGCTTTACATGCTGCAGCCCTGTTGAGTATCTAGAGCCTTTGAGTTGCGGTTCATTATAAATTAACCATGCACTTACTGTGGCTGGGACCCCATCCAACTGACGCGCCCCATGATTGGACACCAAGATGCCGCTTACGCCACACTTCACAGCTTCTATTGCATCCTCCGCTTAAAGGAAAGATACAATCAGTACTGTTACATATACAGCCATAGAAATCCATCATTTAATAGTCTCCCGTGTTGCTTCCATTGTTCCTTCTTTTCTTTCAAAGGTCATAACTTTTTAAATTTTTCCATCCACAAAGCCATATAGGTTACATGAGAGCTTTGTACGTGAGAAATATATTTATATGTTTCTCGCGAGACAAGTTTTAGTTCTAAATGACACCATTCATATATTGTACTAACAAAGAAGAAAAAGTATGGTGAAAGGATGAAAAAAAAAATTGCAATTCCACTATAAATTTTTGGGTCTTATTTTTACGGTGTTTGTTGTGCAGTAAAAATTACCTTGTGATGTGAGTCTGGTCAGTATGATGCCAAATGTATGAAGATTTTTTTATTTGACAACTTTCAAATGTTTTGGGGGTTGGGGTACACATGATTTTGACAGCTTTTTGTTACCCATTTTGGAGGTAAGGTGAGTGAAAAACAGCAATGTAGGAGTTTTAAATTTTTTTTTTTTCATTCTGTTTTTACAGTATTGGTTAAACAGTTTTATAGTTTGACTTTTATGAATTATTTTACTTTAAAAATATGCTTTTTATTTTTTAATGGAAAAAGGGAGGTTAGTATTTTTGTTATTTTTTAAATATCTTTTTAGCTTTTATTACATTTTTTTTTCTTCCCCTAACGAACTTGAATGTGTTATTAGTAATATAGCATTGCAATAGTTTGTCAATTTATTATTCTCCTATGAGTACAAAAATACTCACATTAGAATCTAAGAGTATCATATCCACATATCCGCTTCACTGGATCTATATATATATATAATCGTCTAAGGGGCACTTCCGTCTGTTTGTCTGTCTGTTTGCCTGTCTGTCATGGAAATCCCACGTTGCTGATTGGTCGTTGGTCGCGGCCAGCAGATCTAATGTTAAAAATAATTTTAAAAAAAATCATTATATACTCACCTTCCGGCGCCTTTCCCGCTCCTCGCGATGCTCCGGGCCATGCATTGCGGTCTCGCGAGATGATGACGTAGCAGTTTCGTGAGACTGCTACGTCATCATCTCGCGAGACCGCAATGATTTCTTGGGACCGAGGAGCATTACTAAAGGCCACGCCTGGATCCGGGGGCCGACGGAAGGTGAGTATATAACTATTTTTTTTTTTTTTTTTTTTATTTAACAGGGATATGGTGCCCACATTGCTATATACTAAAAGGGCTGTGTTATATACTGTGTGGGCTGTGTTATATACTACATGGGCTATGTTATATACTGCGTGAGCTGTGTTATATACCGCGTCTCTGTGCTATATATTACGTGGCTGGGCAATATACTGCGTGAGCTGGGCAATATAGTGCGTGAGCTGTGCTATATACTACGTGAGCTGTGCTATATACTATGTAGCTGTGCAAAATATTACGTGGCTGGGCAATATACTACGTGGCTGTGTTATATACTACGTGAGCTGTGCTATATACTACGTGAGCTGTGCTATATACTACGTGTGCTGTGCAATATACTACGTAGCTGTGCAATATACATGGCTGGGCAATATACTGCGTGGCTGTGCTATATACTACGTGGCTGTGCTATATACTACGTGGCTGTGCTATATACTATGTGGCTGTGTTATATACTATGTGGCCTGTGTTATATACTACATGGGCTGTATTATATACTACGTGGGCTGTACTATATACTACATGGGCTGTGTTATACACTGCATGGGCTGTGCTATATACTACGTGGGCTGTGCTATATACTACGTGGGCTGTTATACACTGCATGGGCTGTGTTATACACTGCGTGGGCTGTTATACACTGCGTGGGCTGTGCTATATACTGCATGGGCTGTGCTATACACTGGGCTGTGCTATATACTGCGTGGGCTGTGCTATATACTGCGTGGGCTGTGCTATATACTGCGTGGGCTGTGCTATATACTACGTGGCCTGTTCTATATGCTATGTGGCTGTTCTATATGCTACGTGGCTGTGCTATATGCTACTTGGCTGTGGTATATTTCTCTGCTGTATATTTATCTCCTGTCGTGAACAATCAGCGACAGGCGCAGTCCGTCCGCGAATTGGCGCGGAATTTGAACCACGCTTCACTATTTGGTCGCTCCCGGACGGCCGAATCCTGTGTATAAGTTGCATTATTCTGAAAACTTCATAAATAAACTACATACATATTCTAGAATAACTGATGCATTAGAAACGGGCCACCATCTAGTGTATAATAAGGCCTTAATCTTAAGGAATATCATATTCTGGAAGTTTTCTGTCTCTCCATTGCTATGCTATGTGCTGTGCATCTGTCTTGAAACATCTTAGTAAGCTGGATACATACTTGTTGTTTATTGATTGGACCACTTTAGGTTAAAGAGGTTATCTGGGACTAAAGTTCTTAGCACAATAGGAAAATAAAACCTTTCGGCAGGTAGTTGCTAGCTACCTGCCTATTCTGCCCTGCGGAGATCTTTCATAGCTCAGGTGGCAATTCTCCTGCTTCCTTTGACCTCACATCAACAGAGAAGCAACCTCTCTTCTGGTTTGCTCTGTCAATGGGATGTCAGTGCTGTTTTCATGCTAATTGACCGCCGGCTCCCCGCAGTCAGTCAGAAGGGAGCCAGCTGCCAATCAGCATGGTAACAGCTATGATGCCCCATAGCAGAGTAGAGTATGACATTACCAGGAGAAGGAGAATCACTGGTGAGAGCGGTCCTTGAATGCTCTTACCTATGAAAGATGAGTTGCAAGGCACAAGAGGCAGGTAGTTGTTAGGTACTACCTGTCGGTGACTTCTTAACTGTATAGAAAAAGAGATCTTAAATCACAGATAACCCCTTTAATTGACTGATATTAGATACTTGGTTTAAGTGTTGGCCAGTCAAAACTGACATGAGCATATATGTATGTATTAAGGCTTAGTCCTTAACCCCATCAGCCATGGCTATTTTCCTTTTTTTTGTTTTTGGTTTTTCCTTCCCTTCTTTAAAGAGCCATAACTTTTTTTTTATATTTCCATCAATTCCATCATGTATAAGGACTTGTTTTTTGTGGGACGATATGTACTTTTGAAAAACATAATTGATTTTACCACATATATTGGAAAACTGGAAAACAATTCCAAGTGTGGTTAAATAGCAAAAAAAAGTTTTTTGCTTTTTTTTTTCCATTTACCATGATTACTGTATGGTAAAACTGACCTGACAATATGATTCCCCAAGTCAGTACAAGTAGGCAGATACTAAACACATATAGTTTAGTTTTTATTTAAGTGGGGGAAAAAAATTCTGAAGGTTATATGAAAAAAAAGTTTTTGCATTTGTTGCTATTTTTTCATGATCTGGGGCGGGGTGGGGGCTTATTTTTGTGCCCTGAGGTTATGTTTTTATTGATACAATTTGTGGTAGATACGATGTTTTGATGGCCACTTATTGCAATGTTGCGGCGGCAAAAACTTAATTCTGGCGTTTTGATTGTTTTCTCACTACACCATTTACCGATCAGATTAATTTTTTTATATTTTGATAGATCAGACATTTCTAAACTCAGCGATATCAAATATGTGTATTTTTTATTATTTTATTTTCAATGGGGTGATTTGAACTTTTGTTTGTTTTTTTCATATTTTTTAAAACTTTTTTTCACTTTTTACTTTACTTAATAGTCCCTTCAGGAGACTTGAGGCTGTAATCATCCGATCACCTGTGCTAAACATAGCAGAGCTTCAGCAGAGTTTGACAGCGGGATCTAACTGGCTAACAGCCGAGAGTGGAGCTCTGATCTACTGGCGGTTGTTAAATCAGCTGTCATTTGCGGGGAAAGATGTGGGTTCAGCGCTGGAGACGACATCAAAGTCAGGCACACGACATATGATGTAAATACTGTATATGTCATTTGTCGCGACGGGGTTAAAGTAGTTAGTAGTGATGAGCGAGTATACTCGTTGCTCGGGTTTTCCCAAGCACGCTCAGGTGGTCTCCGAGTATTTGTAACTGCTCGGCGATTTAGTTTTTGTTGACTCAGCTGTAGTGTTGAGCATTCCGATACCGCAAGTATCGGGTATCGGCCGATATTTGCTGTATCGGAATTCCGATACCGAGATCCGATACTTTTGTGGTATCGGGTATCGGTATCGAAACAACATTAATGTAAAAATGTGTAAAAGAGAGAATTAAAATAAAAAATATTGCTATACTCACCTCTCCGACGCAGCCTGCACCTTACCGAGGGAAGCGGCAGCGTTCTTTGTTTAAAATTCACGCTTTTCTTTCCTTACGTGAAGTCCCGGCTTTGTGATTGGTTGCGTCGCAGTCACATGGGCGACGCAACCAATCACAGCAAGCCGTGACGTAATTTCAGGTCCTTAAGGATTTTAAAATTACGTCCCGGCTTTGTGATTGGTTGCGTCGCAGTCACATGGGCGACGCAACCAATCACAAGCCGTGACGTCACGGGAGGCTGGACTCGCGCGCATTTTAAAATGCGCGCTTGTCCAGCCTCCCGGCTTGTGATTGGTTGATCGCGACGCAACCAATCACAAGCCGGGACGTCACGGGAGGCTGGACAAGCGCGCATTTTAAAATGCGCGCGTGTCCAGCCTCCCGGCTTGTGATTGGTTGCGTCGCGATCAACCAATCACAAGCCGGGAGGCTGGACAAGCGCGCATTTTAAAATGCGCGCGAGTCCAGCCTCCCGGCTTGTGATTGGTTGATCGCGACGCAACCAATCACAAGCCGGGACGTCACGGGAGGCTGGACAAGCGCGCATTTTAAAATGCGCGCGTGTCCAGCCTCCCGGCTTGTGATTGGTTGACCGCGAAGCAACCAATCACAAAGCCGGGACGTAATTTTAAAATCCTGAAGGACCTGAAATTACGTCACGGCTTGCTGTGATTGGTTGCGTCGCCCATGTGACTGCGACGCAACCAATCACAACGCCGGAACGTAATTTTAAAATCCTGAAGGACCTGAAATTACGTCACGGCTTGCTGTGATTGGTTGCGTCCTGGCCACATGGGCGGCACGCGACCAATCACAAGCCGGGACTTCACGTAAAGGAAAGAAAAGCACGAATTTTAAACAAAGAACGCTGCCGCTTCCCTCGGTAAGGTGCAGGCTGCGTCGGAGAGGTGAGTATAGCAATATTTTTTATTTTAATTCTTTATTTTACACATTAATATGGTTCCCAGGGCCTGAAGGAGAGTTTCCTCTCCTTCAGACCCTGGGAACCATCAGGGATACCGTCCGATACTTGAGTCCCATTGACTTGTATTGGTATCGGGTATCGGTATCGGATTGGATCCGATACTTTGCCGGTATCGGCCGATACTTTCCGATACCGATACTTTCAAGTATCGGACGGTATCGCTCAACACTACTCAGCTGCATGATTTATGGCTGCTAGCCAGCCTGAGTACATGTGGGGGTTGCCTGGTTGCTAGAGATCCCCACATGTATTCAAGCTGTCTATCAGCTGTAAATCATTCAGCTGAGGCAACGAAAACTAAATCTCCAAGAACTCAAAAATACTCGGAGACCACCCAAACATGCTCGGGAAAACCTGAACAAAGAGTATACTCGCTGATCACTAGTAGTCACTTTATTTTTACATTCAAATGGATACATACAGGTATATGCCCCTACATTTTGGGTGCATTTACATCACCATATTTTACAGTCTGATTGCCACAATTCCTGGCCCCCTCTTGAGTTTCTGGACCTGAGCTAATGGCCTCATAGGCTTATATCACACAGTCAACTCACATTAGGAGTCAGGGTCTGCCAGGTATTAAAATTTACTGTTTAATATGGTTGCACAGCATGACTATACCCTAAGGCCTCATTCAGAGGTCAGTGTTTTTCACGTGTGGATAAATAAATATATTTCAAAGCTTCTCCTTTCCATTGCAATTTTAATCACAGACAGTGCACAGATTGCACACAGAGGTCATCCATGTTCATGGATCCATGGACTATGATGCTCATGATGGACCCATAGACTTGTATTCGTTGACTATAATAACTACAATTGTATCCGTGAAAAACACAGAACGCATTCGTGCTACAAGGATGTCTGAATGAAGCCCAAGTCTTACAGCTGAAAGGTGAAATGATGTAACATGAATTAATCAGATGTATAAATATATATACGTAAATTTTAAAAAAAACTAAATAGTTACATAAACCTGGTTCCTCTATCACTGACATGTTTGTGCGGGAGATAGGCATACAGGTAGGAGATAGGCATACAGGTAGGACTAGTGTAAGATTTCTATCACCTGTATGCCCATATTAATAGGTCGTATATGTCCCAGGGGGTGACAGATTGCCTTTAGGAATTGGTGTCACAATCAATGGACATGGTATTCTATGTAGTGTTTCAGCACGTTGAGTTTTGCCACCTATGGGGTGGGTCATAGATTCTCACTGGTGCCATTCGATAACACATCTAAAGGGCTTGTCATAAGATAATTAGAAGTGTATCTTGATTAGCCATTATATTCCACCATGGTGCGGAATTAATTGATTATGTTGGTATTACATTTTTACAGACCTGTTAAAATCCCTTTGGCTACTATGGGCAGAGACGTTAATCCTTTAAGCCACTCAATGTCCTCCCACTTGATAGAAGCATCAATCGCTTGTGACACATACACTGCCAAACCACTGTTATCTCCATAGCCTTGTTTTGATGAAAATGCCAAGTCTTCGGTCTCAAAGTTTTTCATCCTTCAGATATTTATTAACAGAAATATACAGCAAGTTACAAAAATACATAAGGGAAATATTAGAAGAAATTGATTATGGATGCACATAGACATGGAACTAAAACATTTTAATTTTTTTAAGCCTGCATCCCATTGCACTAAGTGGGTTGTTTGGGATCAATGTATTTTTAAGTTGACACTTTAATAAATAACACATTCAAAAACAGTTAAAAGGAATCTGTTAGTAGTTTTTTGCTATGAAATCTGAAGACGGCATGAGGTCGGGGTAAACACACAGATTTCAGGGATGTCTCTCTTATTAACCTCCATGGTTTTGTTTGCTTACAATGATTGTTTAACACAAGGAGTTTATCATTTCACTGACATAGCAGCACATACATGCTAGTCCGACACGCCCCCTCCTGTGATAGGCACCTCACTGTCTATGGACATTGTCCATACAGAGCCTGGTGTGGGCGAGGTTAGCTTTCTCAGCTCTGCTGCACTGCTAAATCTAAAAACTCTGTGTCAGAACGATTGCACCCAGTAAACTAAGTGATACATCTTTGGATTCAGCTTCTCCTTGGGTAAATTAGGCTGCTCTCAGAGGTAACGAAAACCTGCTGACAGATTCCCTTTCAGCTGATACCAAATGATTCAGTGAGCCCTTATGAGGATAAATTTTGGATAAATAAGATGAACTGTAGAATGTTTGTGGTCCATAAGGATTTACACCAAAGAAATCATAAAAATAGCAATGCAATCATCTAAAACACTGCCACTTGCTGAACTGAAAGTCATCCCTTTTGATTTTAGTTGCTTCCCTTAGTCGATTCAACACACAGGGCCCGATTCATCTAAGGTTTTACACCAGAATTCTGTAGCTGTTACTGCACAGGCACGGGCAGCGCCATCTTGGAGAAGGAATTTTTTTTTTCTTCTCTAGCAAGATGGCGCCACCGGCGCATGTGATAGAAATATATATATCATGTAGATCTCACTTGCATGTATACTCCTCTATAATCAAATATATACTTATATGCTCACAGCTAATATATACATTATAATAAATGGTTTAAAATGGTTGACACGAACTAATATAACCCAGACAGATCATATGGGGTTTTCCATCCCTAAAAGCAGAAGAGTGTCAGATGTTTGGTGACTGCTGATCAGATGTCTCCACTTTGTCCTAGACACAGAACTCAAGTTTAGTTGCTTAATCCGCTGTCATATGAGCATTAGTCACAATATTTCATATATGTTTAGATAACCAATGACAGAGGAGCTAGACAATATGGTAATTAACTAACCACCCCTGACAACCCCTAACCACTCCTTTCTATGTGAAAATCTAAAACTATGTATGTACAATAAAGTTGCAGTATTGATGGAATGTTGTTCTGTCACAGTTGTGTACAGTCCATTCTTGATGAGCGCTCAAAATACTCAGTCTAATTGGGAGCGGCCGCAGCACACACAGAGGGATAAATTTATCCAACCCTAATATTTCCATAACAAATGGCGCCCAACAGCGAGGCACGGATGAAACGCACGGGATCCTTCTAACCGGAGATACGGAAGTTGTAGCCGTGGCCTTGGCACAGGGGCAGGAGACTGCGCAGCTCCATAAGTAAGGTAAGAAAATGTTATCATCTTACCTGAAAGTCCCCTGTGCCCAGTCCTTGTCTATACCTCTTGCCGGTCAGGTGTGGTCTGGTCACAAATTCCCAGGTAGTGTAAAAAATCCGTAGCCACGAATCCACCCTGGGAGGTGTCTGCTGTGGACCGTGTATGTGTTTGTGTAAAATCCGAGAGAAGAAGGAAAAAGTGACTTTTGTTTGTGGTTGCTGGGAAACAGACCGCAGGAGGTCAAATCGCTCGATAAGTTATTGCAGGATTCCCGTGCATAGGAGGAACAGGTAGAGTTCCGGGGCAGGTAGTCCCATGTTCCAGGCACGGGTAGTGATAACTTAGAGGGCTACTGCAGATTCCCGTAGCCGGCGGCCAGTCAGGACGACCGGAGCGGAGGGTGGTAGAACCCGGCATATGCGTGCCAGTGCGATTGGCAGTAGTCTGTTCCCAGCGCAACCTGCACGTGTCACAGAATTTAAAAAGGGCATCTCTCGGATTGTCTATCTGTTTCTGTCTGTCATGTACTATTGCCGCTTTAAGGGCATATAACTGTAAAAGAAAGTTTTTTTTATTTTCTCTCTCTTCTCCGAACTTCCTCTTTCTCCGTGCTGTTTAGCAGAGAGATCTATGCATTGTAAATCACACTGTCACATCGGTTTTTTTTTACTGACTGTTTTCAGCTGCAATGCTGGCTATGTGTAGCTTTTTGTGAAGAAGTTAAGTTAAATTGTATCTATCATTTTTGATGTGACATACATGTTTTCAGATATGTGATTTTAGTGACATTTGATATTATTGCAATAGCATACGGAATAAAAAGAGGAAGTGTGTCTCTGACTGCATTTTGAGCGCAGAGATTCTAATAAAAAAAAAAAAAGGAGAAAATTTTTAATTAAGATTCCTCAATCTTCAATCTCTTTACTTTTTTATTTTTTATTTATTTATTTATTTTTGGAAAAAGTTTTTTTCTTTCCTTTTGTATCAAAGTTTTGAGTTTTTGGTTGTGAACTGAGTTTTTGACGGTTTTTCTTATCGTTTTGGGTTTTTCTTAGGGTTTTATATACTAATTTTTAGAAGTTTTTTTTAGTACTGTTTTTTTTCATTTTTGTGTGTTTTTCATTTTTTGCTTTTGCCATGGGGAATAAAGTGGCCGAGCAACAGGAAAGTCTTTTTACTTCCTGATGAGAAAACAGCCCCTAGATAGTGGCAGAACACGAAGGTGTTGAGTATGTGAAGATTTTGGAAGGTATAAAGTACGTGAAATTCATTAGAATGGCAGATTTCAAGCTGCGGAATGGCATGACGTAGAAAGGAAAATAAGGGAAGTTAGCTGATGTTAGATTGCTGAATACTAATACATGGTATGAAGTGGCAGCAGAGCTTACATCGTTTAGGTGGTACAGAAAGTTATGTGAGCAAACCAGGAAGTGATTTTTGTGGGTATGAGACGGGAGAATCTGCGCAGTAGGTAGTTATTTTTGCACAGTATGTGGCGCGCCCTGTCTCTCCCTACAGGGAGAAGGCATAATTGCTCCTCTCTATTATTCTTGTTGTTCTCCTCTATCCTCTTCTTTTTTTTTTTCTCTGTCAGTCTTTTCTCTCCGCATTCTCTCTCTCCTTTCCTCTCCTCTTCCTCCACATTTCTTCTCTTCTCTCTTTTCCCCTCTCTATCTCTCCCCTCCATACCCTTCATCTTCTCCTCCCTCCTTCTCCACTCCCCCACCACACCTATCTCCTCCTTCTTTTCCTTCTCCACACCCATCTCTCCTCCCTCTTCTCACCCTCTCACTCCCTTCCTTCTGCACTCCTCTCTTCTCCTCCCTCTTCTCCACATTCTCTCTCCCCTCCTACTATTCCTTTGTCTCACTCATCAACCCCTCCTCCTTCTTCTTCCTCTTTTTTCCTCTTCGTTGCCGGCTGGGCCAACGCCCAATTCAAACAATATGGTGCTTACAGCACAAGGTTCCCCTTCCATGTCCCTGGCATAGTCCAGCCATTGCCAGTGAAAATCCCACTACACACAATGCAGTAGGCAACCCCCAGACGTATCAGGCAGCAGACAGCTCAGCCCTGGGTGCAGAGGGGGGAGGAATGATATCACCATGTATTGATAATGTACAGCTTCAGCACCGGTCAGAGCTGCCTACATTCACACCAACATGAAACTATAAGCCTAATCCATCACAGCTTCATCAAGGGGGGAGACATCCTCATATAAAAAGCAACTTCTAAGTCCAATATCAGTCAGTGTATGACCCCAGTACAAGCTATCACAACTATTCCTCTGATGAAGATGAAGAGGGAACATCATACATGCTGTCCAGTACTAGAAAAGAAACCCACAGGCACCAAGAATGCAAGGGCAGATAGAGGCACCACCATTACACTATGTGCACTGCACTTCAAGTCAGGTGACAATCTTCCAGACCCAGGGATGCATCCCTTGCCATTTTACCGAAGAATGTAGCAGAAGCAGTAAACATATGCAGCCACCTGGAATGATCTCTGGGCCATGAATGAAAATAGAAGCAGGTGATGCACTCTGGCCAATCATGAAGGAACAATTCAAACTTCCAGCAGAATCAGACGTACACGCTTGGGAGTCAGGGCCACAGCTAATTGAACAACTCAGAGAGTGGGCCAAAGGCAGGCTGGCCGGACAGGCCCTCAGCTTACATGACATGAGCCAAGATAAGACAGAGTCTGTAAAGAAGTTTCATGGCAGAGTAATGCAAGTATCCCAAGACTTTGGCTTCACCATTCATGACCAGATACACAGGCCTTTGTGCATGGACTGAGACAGCCAATCAGGAAACCACTGATAGTGGCTAGGCCTGAGAACAGGTCAATAGCAGTGGACTGACCCAGCAAAATGTTTTATGTGCGCCTAGGAGACTGTTTATTGCCGATTGTCACCAAAACTGCCGCCATTATAGCACCACAAAGAGCGCAAAGAAGGAAAAGGGTGCCGTGCTGCTGAGAACGCCAGAAGGGGAGCCAGAGGTGAAGATGCTGCAAAGTGCCGATCAACACACCGGAAGAACCACTGCAGACTCCAGAGAGGAGACACCGACCTCAATAAGGTTAGCAAAGGGGAGAAGCTATGTTGGAGCAGGGGGAAGAAGTGATGGCAGATGCAGCCGCAGCCCCTGTAATGCCCCAAGACCTTGGGTTGGATGCAGCCGCCGGTCTCATGGCACCCCTGGGCCTCGCCACGAATGCACCTGCACGCCCCGTCTTACCACCGCAGCTTCAATCAGCAGGCCGGACCCCGCTGCCGCTACAGTACCCATCATGCCGTTGTCCACAGTAGCCAAAGGGATTGAGTCCCAACCAGGGGTGCAGAAGACAGCCCCTCTCATGGTGACCACTGACCTGGAAGCGCAACCACCCTACGAAGACAGAAGTGTCAAGTGTTACATCTGTGGCAAGTTTGGCCATTTCCAGAACCAGTGCAGGGCACCCACGCCCCCGAAGAGACTGGACCCATGCAACCCAAGAGTTGGTCCAGAGAAACAGGTCAAGGAAGAAGTGCAGAAAGCAGTGAAGTACCCCGTCCATAGGACAGAGGCAAGCAAGCCAGGTCCGCAGGACACTACGCTCCTGACATGTAAAACTTCATCTGCAAGACCAATACCTTAAATTACTCTTAAAGTGGATGGCATTGTCAGATCCAAAGTGGTGCAGCCAGAAGTGTGATGACACCTGTGGAACTCGCTGATCCCACCTGCCTATCAGAATCCTCTGTGTCTCGCATGGGCATTGATGGTCAAGTCAGACATTCTCAGCTTACAAAGCCACTGAGCGTGTGCACTCAGCCAGGACACTCTATCCTGTCCCAGTTTGTGGTGTAAAGGACCTGCCACTCAACCTGCTGGGGGCGAACCTACTGCAGAAGCTGAAGGCAACCACAGTGTTCCAGGAAGATGGGACAGTGACACTTTCTTCATCCCTGACCCAAGAAGAGTCATGCTGGCGGCCCTACAAGAACATTAAGCAACCGATGAGGCCTACTCAAGGAGGTACTGGATGTAGTACCAGAAAGTCTATGGTCTAAGGGACCCCAGCACGTGAGAAAACCTCAAGTTGCCCCAGTACGGGTGTCACAAGCCATGTACCCCGTACCCTCATAAGGCCCAGGCCAGGCCTAGAGTCAAGCTGCCTCTGACCAACTGAAGGTCTACCTGGAAATAGGAATCATTGTTCCTCGCACATCGCCTTGCAATACCCCGCTTTTCCCCGTCAAGAAAAAGACTGTAAAAGGAGAGCCCGCCAAGTTCAGAATGGTACATGACCTGAGAGCTGTGAATGACGCGATGTGTTTGAAACTGCAATTATGCCGAATCCGCACACTCTGCTCTCAAATGTACCTGCCACAGCAAAAGTGTTCACAGTGACCGACCTGGCTAATGTTTTCTCCAGTGTTCCCCTTCATCTGGAAGACCAGTTCCTGTTTGCCTTAATGCACCAGGGGGGACACCACACATGGACAGTGATGCCACAGTGGGCCCAGAACAGCCCTTCACAGTTCACCAAAGCAATGTCCACAGTTCTCACCGACTGAGTCACAGAACAAGCAGAAGTAACCCTGCTACAATACATGGACAATCTACTCCTTTGTGCAGTTGACTTTGACACGTGTAAAGCCCTTTCCTTGCATCTCCTACTCTACCTGGCGGAGCAGCACTGCAAGATCTCAAAGAACAAAGTCCAGTGGTGTCTGAAGCAAGTTACGTTCCAGAGACACTGTATTGCTCACCAGGCGAAACACCTGACAGATGACCGGAAGACCACAGTGGAGAAGATGGTCCCTCCGACAACTCCAAAGGTGCTACAGGCCTTCCTTGGTCTAGTTTCGTATTGCAGAGCCTGGATCCCTGATGCTTCCGTCCTAATGCAGCCTCTGTGTGAATACGTCAGCGTGACCCCGTTCCTCCAGACAGATGTGGCCTTCAGTTCGTTCAAGAAGTTAAAAGGCTCTGTAGTCTCAGCGCCAGCACTAGGCCTATCTGACTACAAGAAGCCATTCCGTCTCTACTTGATGAGAAGAGAAGGCTTTGCTACTGGAGTCCTGACACAGCTTCAGGGGGGAAAGCAGAGACTTTCGGACTACTTTTCAGCTTGCCTGGATCCAGTTGCAAGGGAAGCCTCTTCCTCCCGCATGAGAGCAGCAGTTGCAGCACACGCCCTCCTGGACAGGACTACTGACATCAGTGGAAAAAAACCATTGGAAATCCTGGCTCTGCATGACATCTAAGCAATCCTCAACCAAACCCAGCTAAAACATCTCTCCACCGCCAGGCATCTTCGCCTCCAGTGCTCTCTACTCCTGCCCAACAATGTCACCATCTCCAGATGCACAGTCCTCAACCCGTCCACTCTACTCCCACTCCCAAGGGGGGATACAGATATAGACCCTCCAATGGCACCTCCAGAGCTCTCTTCACAGGTGGAAATCGGTGCCTTCCTTCTAGCGCTATGTGTTGTAGTCCTTCCCTGCTGTGCTTACGGAAAGTCCCCACAACCGTTGTGTCTGTTTCTTAAGTTCCCTCACAACTCGATTAAATGATGTTCTTCTAATCCTCCGTCCCTCCCTGATGTTCTGGTTGGGACGGCACCCGTTTGACGGGTAGGCTCGGAGCTCTTCCGGGACCCTAGAGTCGCCCCTCTCCACAAGTTGCCCCCCAAGACTTCATAGGTGATTTGTGTGAGACAGCCCGCCTTAGACTGACTGTCCTGCCGCTGTTTAGAGTATTGCTTGAAGCTGAATGTTGAAATACTCTCTCGGCGTTCCGGCCACCGGTAGTGCGCCTCAGTAGGGTGTTGCTCCGGTCTTACAGCACGACCCCTACTGGTATTCTCCTATTGCTTGATCTCGTTTCTCACTCAGCACAATCTATCTCGCTTCTAGTCCTTTCTTGGGCACCGCCGCTACCCGGAGCAGGCACGGTCCCTTTACGTTCTTTCAAATGCCAAGTCTCTATCAGGATCCCACCCCTGACAGAGACCCTACTGTCTCTTCCCCGCAACACCCTCTGCCACAAGGTGTTGCCTGTTCCAATCCAGTCAGCTTTCTGTTCTAACTTCCTGCCTGACCCCCAGTTTACCCACTATGGTGGGGAGTGGCCTAATGAATAGCACCCTTAGCTCCCCCCGGAGGCCCAGCTGTGAAATATCTTGGTGTCTGTGATACCTGGTCAGATGAGCTCCTTCAGTGCCATCAGACGCACCATGGCTCCCCGTAGTGGCGGAGCCACAGTACTGCAACGACCAGGACTCTGGGGCGCTGCAGTAGCATTTTGACATTTTCTTTATTGTCTCTTTCCATGATTGTAAAGTGCTACGAAAAATGGGGGTGTTTTCTCTGTGGGTTAAAAAATATGGACACTTTTGGTGGCAATTTTATTTGACCTAAATGCTTGTATTTTGGTCTAAAAATTATTTATAGAATTAGATTTCAGCAAAATGTAGCAAAAAATGTTATTTGTCTTTTAAGGCGGTTTGTTTCCTTGCGCATTGCTGGCTGAAGAATGAGATTATCTAAGAATCTGTCAGGGCGCTCAGTCTGCATTTATGCAAATTCTACAGGATTTTCAAACGTTCTAGAAAACCGACAATATTTAAGCAGTCATTTTTGAGATTTATGTATATTTAGTTTGCACTTAATCCAGATACATAGTCATGTAATGCTATTTACAATGTGTTTACAATACATTTACAGCTAATTGTTATCTTCATAAGATCTTATGTGCTGAAGAAATAGAGACATCTATTTTAGTATCATTTTTATGATGTTTTACATTGTAGCTTACCCACACACTCACTACAGACAAGAGCTTCTTTGTAGTGGTACTAAATTCCATACTAAGCTGTAACCCTTTGTAGAGGCTGACTTTTCTTTTATTTCTAAGTTGACAAAATCCATTCTTTCTGTTCTACGTATAAACATTGAGCTGCAAACATAGCCATCACACACCGGTCTATGTCCGAAGACAGACAACTTTCTGAAGAGGATTCTTCCCCACCGCATCATGGAATAGTGATGGCAGAGCTACATAAAGCAAATATTTTTTGTTGATTTCTTATCTCTATTACAGAGATATTAGCTTGCAAAGTTAATATTCTAATTTGTGTTAAGATCACTGAGACATTAGTGGAGATTCTCCTCTGTGGGCGTTTCCTTTCCCCCCTGCATGATATTGACCAATCATAAGAATAAGGTGCCATGCAAGGGTAAAAAAGAACATGCCCCTAGAGAATGTCAGGCCTGGCTTTCTCTGTGTGAGACGTGTAATGACACACAACTCTGCTCTCCTCATTCATCTCACTGCTTGTATCTACTGTGATTATGGGCAGTAGATGAGAGTAGAGCAGAGCCATGAGTCATTACAAACACCTTCTGCAGCTTTCATTTCATGGCAGTGTTTTATTGAATAGCACTTAGCCCAATGTTATATACTATATATACATGGGGCAGTGAAGAGCAGCAATTATTTCCTCATTCTGATTCGGCATGATACAACAATCGCAACATGTTGCTATAATGCATCTAAGAATCAAATCGCAAGTCTATGGGTGCATGCAAAATATCGGACTGCCCTTGGATGTCATCCGAGTGCAGACCGACACACATCAACACACAGAATGGAGAAAATGGAGAAATTAAGCTCTCTATCTTCTCCACACCTGCTATCTGATTCTCACATGCAAAAGAATCAGATCACATTAAAGTAACACTCGGATCAGGCTCGCAGAAGAATTTGAGCCGGGGGTCATTTGTATGTAGGATCCCATTCTCTTGCATGAGAGAATTATAGGATTCTACTCACCAGAGCTACTAGAGAGAGTCTGTGGACAGGAGTCTGTTATAAAGGTGACTATGTAAGACAGCGGTCTTTAATGCAGGTAACGAGGTGATTAGGAGAATCTAATTGCTCTGTAGGAGCCAGAACTCTTAATGGTTGGTGGGGGATCAAATACTTATTTCTCACTGCAAAAATGCAAATAAGTATATATAATTTATACAATGTGATTTTCTGGATTTTATTTTTGATATTCTATCTCTCAATGTTTAAATTAACCCACCCTTAAAATTATAGACTGTTCATGTCTTTGTCAGTGGGCAAACTTACAAAATCAGCACGGGATCAAATATGTATTTCCCCCACTGTATATATAGACATACATGGACATGTATTGTAGCATGTACACAGAAATTATGTCCCTATGGATGACTTCATATTACCTCCAACAAAGTATAGCCCCTACACAGTATCAGGGCCCCCATATCCTCCAACTCTGCATGGATCCCCTCACTGCCCCCTACTCAGGCCCCACAACCACTTACTCAGTAAGAGTGCCCTAACAAATAATGAGGGCCCCCACAACCACCAACTTAGTATGTGAACCCCACAGCCCCCCTTTCATTATCATGCACCCCACAGTCCGTCACACAGTATGACACGGCCCCTCATACAGTATCATGGCCCCTACTGCCCCTCACTGACTAATGGCCCCCACAGCACCTCACACTGTATAATAACCTCTACAACTCCCCGCTCAGTATGATGGCCTCCACAGTCTACCACTCATCAAAGGGCCCCCAAAGCCCCTGACACAGTATGTGAGCAATCACACCTCCCAACTCGGTACGTGGGCCATCAAAGCCCCCCATGTCCTACCACTCAGGGTAATGGCCCCCACCAGCTGTTCAATCAGTATAACAGCCCCCACAAGCCTTCCCACTCAATAAATTGGCCTCCACCAGCCCTCACTCAATATACTGACCCACTCCGCATGAAAACCCACAGCCACAATTAACAACATTTAAAAAAAACACCACTAAGCTCACCCCGTTTTCCTGGCATACTGCTCCGGTCTGAGGCACCACACTATAGGCTCGATGTAGTGATGACATCGCACCTGCTGCTCAGAGTCTTAAGACTCACAGGTGCAGGCTGAATGGTGAGTCAAAGAGCTTATGGCCCCGTGATCTGCTATTCTACGCAACAGTATCTGGGTCCTGGGGATGCGGATATCACTGAAATTGTGATATAACGAGGATGGGGCCGGTGGCAAGCTGCATCAGGCCCCCCGAATCACAAGCCCCATAATGGCCAGGTGGATTGCCGCCATGGACAGTATACCTATGTTCCACCCAATGGTATAATCAGAAAAGTATAGTGCAAAAGGTACTGTAACTAAAGAGTGTTCCTTGGTGGGCCATGTTACAGATTCCAAAGACTCATAATACAACTCTGCCCTATTCCCCATGGCCTTGTTTTGTAATATTATATAGATTCTCACCCCCTCTATAGCAAAATGAATGAACCCAACCAGAAATGAGCTTCCTTCTTCCAATGGCATATACTGTTACACAAAAGTCTGCTTAAAATAAATAAGGGCTGAAATTATAGTAAAGGGATACCCAGATTTTTCATGAAAGTGTTCAGTCACTTTATGAGAATTCTCCGGGCCCAGCGGTGCAACTGCAAGACAACATAGAGTGACTGCAGACTTTGTTGCTAAACCTGGACTACCCCTTTAAACTGAAACTTTCGAGACAACTGATCACTGATGAAGAGACTCAAGTTGTCCCCAACGTTTGCTTTTTAAAAATTTTTGTTAACCACTAAAAGATGTTGTATCTATAATTCTAAGGCTACAATCACGCATCCGTGCCAATTTCACCATCCATAAGCCATTGGCAGTTTTTTCTCATGTATCATCTGAATCTTCTCCCTGTGGCATCCGTTGTGCACCCTTTTTCTCGGCCATTTTTATGGAAGCCTTACAAGTTGCATCTCTTTTTGACAGATCCATATAGACTTGAATGAAAGAAATCCAAATCTAATCCAAAAACACAGATCAGAATAGGAACTTCTCTACATCTCAGGGATGTCAAACACTAATCTGTGTGAGTATGGGTCCATGAATCTCTATGAGTCCACATGCCGTTACATTTTTTGAAATGTGAAAATGTTGCTTAAGTTCAGCTTCACGCATTTCATAGTCCATGTATGAATCAGTTTCCAGACCGACAGTAGCTCTCTTGATCTGAGCTAGCAGCCTAAGGCCACATTCTCACACATTCGGTATTTGGTCAGTATTTTACCTCAGTATTTGTGAGCCCAAACCAGGAGTGGGTGATAAATACAGAAGTGGTGACGTGTTTCTATTATACTTTTCCTCTGATTGTTCCACTCCTGGTTTGGGCTTATAAATACTGAGGTAAAATACTGACCAAATACTGAACGTGTGAACATGACCTTAGAGGCATATAGGAAACCACTGGTTGGTTTGGAAATTTTGGCTCATACACGAACCAAGAAATGCGGATTTGTGAACCTGCCTTTCTGAAAGCAATGAGACAAAATTTTGTGGTCACTAATTAAGTGAAACAACATAAAAAGTATTAGCAGTAAAAAAGTAAAACACAGTATTTATTTCATTTCATGATTAATAACTCAAAAAATGAAAACACATTAAGAAATGATTCAATAGAGAATTTTAAACCTTAATATATCCTACAATCACACATAAATACAGCATGTTAGGCATAATTCAAGTTACCCACATACACACACATACACACGGTTCATATTACACACACTGTATTACACACATACACTATATATATGTCACACGGATGCACACACATTGCCTTCACACACAACACGTGCACCCAGACTACATGTCACATACACACTGCATGTTACACACACACATTGCATATTACACACTCTGCATTTCACACACACGCATGCACACACACAGACTACATGTCACACACACTGCATATTACACACATACACACTACATGTCACATACACACTGCATATTATACACACACTGCATATTACACACACTACATGTCATATACACACTGCATATTACACACATACAGCATGCTACACACACACACTACATGTCACATACACACTTCATATTACACACACACAATGCATGTCACATACACACACACTGCATGTCACATACACACACTACATGTCACACACTGCATATTACACACACTGCATGTCACATACACACACACACACACACTGCATGTCACACACACTGCATATTACATACACTGCATGTCACATACACACACACACACTGCATGTCACACACACACACACATCGCATGTCACATACACACTGCATATTACACACATACACTACATGTCACATACACACTGCATATTACACACACACACTACATGTCACATACACACTGCATATTACACACACACACACACTGCATGTTACACATACGCACACATGCACACTGGGAAAACCTAGGTGGTTCTTGGCTGTTTTTAAATCTCAGCTTAGACACGCGGAGCAGGTGCACATATTGGCCGAAAATCTTAACAATGCCATAAAATATAAAAGTATATAAACTTTTTATAAAATAATGTAAGCAGAAAAAGCCAGAATACAACCTGCAAGTGATAAACGTCTCAGTTTTGCACAAAAGGAGAAAGTCCATTCTAAAACTGTATGTATGCAGACTGGAGTTTATCCATTTACAGGGAGGACTGCCATAGGTCATGTAAACAGGACACCGTATTAGTTATTTATTATCTTTCCCCCCATATACTGTCGCAAACTCCATATAACCCATAGCAAAGAATCGGTGACTCGTGGACATATCAACTTAAAATGTCTGCAAATCCTATTACTTTGGATGATTTTGAGCAATATGCTAAGCGTTTTATGAAAAAATCAGTGTATGATTATTATCGATCAGGGGCCGAAAATCAACAAACCCTAGCTGCATGTACCTTAATAGAATAGCAGGTGGATGGGTACATTCGGGGCCGGTATTCCCATAACTGCTGTATTTCCCACAAATGGTTCCATGGAGAGAATTACAACTTTTAGTTCCCAAGCTACTAACAGTATATGTGACGAATACAGTAGGGAAATGTAGAACAAGGCGATCATGATTATTTTTAACAAGAAAAGCAGAGTAAATCATTGCATTCTGTGTCTCACCTTGAAAATGCTGCAACATGCAGCTAGGGTTTGTTGATTTTCGGCCCCTGATCGATAATAATCATACACTGATTTTTTCATAAAACGCTTAGCATATTGCTCAAAATCATCCAAAGTAATAGGATTTGCAGACATTTTAAGTTGATATGTCCACGAGTCACCGATTCTTTGCTATGGGTTATATGGAGTTTGCGACAGTATATGGGGGGAAAGATAATAAATAACTAATACGGTGTCCTGTTTACATGACCTATGGCAGTCCTCCCTGTAAATGGATAAACTCCAGTCTGCATACATACAGTTTTAGAATGGACTTTCTCCTTTTGTGCAAAACTGAGACGTTTATCACTTGCAGGTTGTATTCTGGCTTTTTCTGCTTACATTATTTTATAAAAAGTTTATATACTTTTATATTTTATGGCATTGTTAAGATTTTCGGCCAATATGTGCACCTGCTCCACGTGTCTAAGCTGAGATTTAAAAACAGCCAAGAACCACCTAGGTTTTCCCAGTGTGCATGTGTGCGTATGTGTAACATGCAGTGTGTGTGTGTGTGTAATATGCAGTGTGTATATGACATGTAGTGTGTATGTGACATGTAGTGTATGTGTGTAATATGCAGTGTGTATGTGACATGTAGTGTGTGTGTGTGTGTGTGTGTAATATGCAGTGTGTATGTGACATGTAGTGTATGTGTGTAATATGCAGTGTGTATGTGACATGCGATGTGTGTGTGTGTGTGATATGCAGTGTATGTAATATGCAGTGTGTGTGACATGCAGTGTGTGTGTGTGTGTGTATGTGACATGCAGTGTGTGTGTATGTGACATGCATTGTGTGTGTGTAATATGAAGTGTGTATGTGACATGTAGTGTGTGTGTGTAGCATGCTGTATGTGTGTAATATGCAGTGTGTATATGACATGTAGTGTGTGTAATATGCAGTGTGTGTATAATATGCAGTGTGTGTGTGTAATATGCAGTGTGTGTATAATATGCAGTGTGTATGTGACATGTAGTGTGTATGTGTGCATGCCTGTGTGTGAAATGCAGAGTGTGTAATATGCAATGTGTGTGTGTAACATGCAGTGTGTATGTGACATGTAGTCTGGGTGCACGTGTTGTGTGTGAAGGCAATGTGTGTGCATCCGTGTGACATATATATAGTGTATGTGTGTAATACAGTGTGTGTAATATGAACCGTGTGTATGTGTGTGTATGTGGGTAACTTGAATTATGCCTAACATGCAGTATTTATGTGTGATTGTAGGATACATTGTGTGTATGTGTGATTGTAGGATACATTGTGTGTATGTGTGATTGTAGGATACATTGTGTGTATGTGTGATTGTAGGATACATTGTGTGTATGTGTGATTGTAGGATACATTGTGTGTATGTGTGATTGTAGGATACATTGTGTGTATGTGTGATTGTAGGATACATCGTGTGTATGTGTGATTGTAGGATACATTGTGTGTATGTGTGATTGTAGGATACATTGTGTGTATGTGTGATTGTAGGATACATTGTGTGTATGTGTGATTGTAGGATACATTGTGTGTATGTGTGTATGTGTGATTGTAGGATACATCGTGTGTATGTGTGATTGTAGGATACATCGTGTGTATGTGATTGTAGGATACATTATGTGTATGTGTATAACATGCAGTGTGTGTGTAACATAAAATATATGTGTGTGCGTTGCATACAGTGTGTGTAGCGTCCACATCTAAGAATACTATCAGTGCAGATGAGCATTCATAGGTGTAATCATATTGTCAATCAAACAATGAACAAGCTACACGTTCATTTATTGGGTGATTGGATGGTTTGTGTTGAATGAAAAATCATCATTACCGGCTGCACATTACCCAGTGTAAACAGGACATGTGCTACCAATAAAAAGATAATGCATGGGGACGGAGCGATCTGTTAGCGATCATGCTATCTCCATGATTCCTCGTCAGCTGATGTGTAGAGGCTTGTAAACAAGCACTGAATGACTTGATCTTCGCTCATTTAATGGTCAAACATAGGCTTGCATTCTATATGTTTCTGGGTCACAGTGTGATATGTTAGCATTTGGGGCCCCACTTTTAATTTTTGTCTTGGTCACACTTTGCCCCAGGTCCTCACTCTAAGGTTCTTTTTGCAAAGGCAGATACGTTTTTCACTATGAGCTCCAATGGACTCTATAGCCAGACAGTTGGCCTTGGTTTATTTATCTGTTGCAAATTTCATATGGGTTTTGTATGAACAATCATTTGTCTGAAATTTGTCAGATGCCAACAAATTAATGTTTATGTATGTACAAAGATACAATGAACATTCATCATTCAGGTGAATATCGCTCTATGCAAAAGGCCCTTTAAGCTCAATCTTAATAAGAAATCTCAATAATTCAAGGAAACCTGTCAGAAGGCATGAGTCCTGAGACAGGTTCCTCTAACATCGGTTGGGGCTAGATGGTAATAAATCGTGATTGTCCAATATTTAAAGTACAGATTGGATTAAATGAAAAAGGGAAGTGACATATCTTAGAATTTTTGTGAGCTAGTTAAAAATATTACAAATTCAATGGGGGGAATTAATTAAGACTTAGGTTTTATACCTTAGTCTTAAACAGAAACAAACTAAGAGTAAGGTGCATCAAACTTATTTAGAGGCCCGCACATCTAAATAACTTTGTACATCTTGGGCTGTCCATGCAGTGCAAACTAAAATTTACGAGCTGTGAACCAGTGTGGCCACTTTCTGTTGTAAATTATAGGAAATCAGGCACCACCTCCTCCACTAAGCCTTGCCCATTTCTACAGGCAGTTTTGAAAAGTCACAAAAAAAAGTGCGAAATTACAAGATACAATTATTTTTGGACAAAAGTTGCTAGAAAATGTGCATCTTTTTTAAGCCACAAAAAAATGGTTTTAACCCCTTAGTGACAGAGCCAATTTGGTACTTAATGACCGAGCCAATTTTTACAATTCTGACCAGTGTCACTTTATGAGGTTATAACTCTGGAACGCTTTATCGGATCCCGCTGATTCTGAGATTGTTTTTTCATGACATGTTGTACTTCAAGTTAGTGGTAACATTTCTTCGATATTACTTGCGATTATTTATGAAAAAAATGGAAATATGGCGAAAATTTTTAAAATTTTGCAATTTTCAAACTTTGTATTTTTATGCCCTTAAATCAGAGAGATATGTCACAAAAAATAGTTAATAAATAACATTTCTCACATGTCTACTTTACATCAGCACAATTTTGGAAACAATTTTTTTTTTTGTTAGGGAGTTATAAGGGTTAAAAGTTGACCAGCAATTTCTCATTTTTACAACACCATGTTTTTTTTAGGGACCACATCACCTTTGAAGTGATTTTGAGGGGTCTATATGATAGAAAATAACCAAGTGTGACACCATTCTAAAAACTGCACCCCTCAAGCTGCTCAAAACCACATTCAAGAAGTTTATTAACCCTTTACGTACTTCACAGGAACTAAAACAATGTGGAAGAAAAAAATGAACATTTAACTTTTTTTTGCAAACATTTTACTTCAGAACCATTTTTTTAATTTTCACAAGTGTAAAAACAGAAATTTAACCACAAATTTTGTTGTGCAATTTTTCCTGAGTACGCCGATACCCCATATGTGGAGGTAAACCACTGTTTGGGCGCACCGCAGAGCTTGGAAGTGAAGGAGCACCGTTTGACTGTTTCAATGCAGAATTGGCTGGAATTGAGATCGGATGCCATGTCGCGTTTGGAGAGCCCCTAATGTGCCTAAACAGTGGAAACCCCCCACAAGTGATACCATTTTGGAAACTAGACCCCTTAAGGAACTTATCTAGATGTGTGGTGAGCACTTTGAACCCCCAAGTGCTTCACAGAAGTTTATAACGTAGAGCCGTGAAAATAAAAAATCGCATTTGTTTTCACAAAAATGATTTTTTTGCCCACAAATTCTTATTTTCACAAGGGTAACAGGAGAAATTAGACCACAAAAGTTGTTGTGCAATTTTTCCTGAGTACGCCGATACCCCATATGTGGAGGTAAACCACTGTTTGGGCGCACCGCAGAGCTTGGAAGTGAAGGAGCACCGTTTGACTTTTTCAATGCAGAATTGGCTGGAATTGAGATCGGATGCCATGTCGCGTTTGGAGAGCCCCTAATGTGCCTAAACAGTGGAAACCCTGTCATGATTCTCAATGGCGAGAGAACATAGCCCAGCATATATGAGAACTAGCTCTTGGAAGATGGAAACTATACTGACCATGAACTAAACCTGCTGCACAACTAGAAGTGGCCGGGTAGCATGCCTACGTTTTTTAACCCTAGATGCCCAGCGCCAGCCGGAGAACTACCTAATCCTAGCAGAGGAAAAGACAGTCCTGGCTCACCTCTAGAGAAATTTTCCCAAAAGGCAGACAGAGGCCCCCACATATATTGGCGGTGATTTAAGATGAAATGACAAACGTAGTATGAAAATAGGTTTAGCAAAATCGAGGTCCGCTTACTAGATAGCATGAAGACAGAAAGGGCACTTTCATGGTCAGCAGAAAACCCTATCAAAACACCATCCAGAAATTCCTTTAAGACTCTAGCATTAACTCATAACACCAGAGTGGCAATTTCCGATCACAAGAGCTTTCCAGACACAGTAACGAAACAGCAGCTGTGAACAGGAACAAAATGCAAAAACACACAAGGACAAAAGTCCAACTTAGCTGGGAGTTGTCTAGTAGCAGGAACAAGCACAGAAGGCTTCTGATTACATTGTTGACCGGCAAGAAACTGACAGAGGAGCAAGGTTATATAGCAACTCCCACATCCTGATAGGAGCAGGTGAACAGAGGGGATGATGCACACAAGTTCAATTCCACAAGTGGCCACCGGGGGAGCCCAGAATCCAATTTCACAACAGTACCCCCCCTCAAGGAGGGGGCACCGAACCCTCACCAGAACCACCAGGGCGATCAGGATGAGCCCTATGAAAGGCACGGACAAGATCGGAGGCATGAACATCAGAGGCAGTGACCCAAGAATTATCCTCCTGACCGTATCCCTTCCATTTGACCAGATACTGGAGTCTCCGTCTGGAAACACGAGAGTCTAAGATCTTTTCCACAACGTACTCCAACTCACCCTCAACCAACACCGGAGCAGGAGGCTCAACGGAAGGCACAACCGGTACCTCATACCTGCGCAACAATGACCGATGAAAAACATTATGAATCGAAAAGGATGCAGGGAGGTCCAAACGGAAGGACACAGGGTTAAGAATCTCCAATATCTTGTACGGGCCGATGAACCGAGGCTTAAACTTAGGAGAAGAAACCCTCATAGGGACAAAACGAGAAGACAACCACACCAAGTCCCCAACACAAAGCCGAGGACCAACACGACGACGGCGGTTGGCAAAAAGCTGAGTCTTCTCCTGGGACAACTTCAAATTGTCCACCACCTGCCCCCAAATCTGATGCAACCTCTCCACCACAGCATCCACTCCAGGACAATCCGAAGATTCCACTTGACCGGAGGAAAATCGAGGATGAAACCCCAAATTACAGAAAAACGGGGACACCAAGGTGGCAGAGCTGGCCCGATTATTGAGGGCGAACTCCGCCAAAGGCAAAAAAGCAACCCAATCATCCTGATCCGCAGACACAAAACACCTCAAATATGTCTCCAAGGTCTGATTAGTCCGCTCGGTCTGGCCATTAGTCTGAGGATGGAAAGCAGACGAAAAAGACAAATCTATGCCCATCCTAGCACAGAATGCCCGCCAAAATCTAGACACGAATTGGGTCCCTCTGTCAGAAACGATATTCTCAGGAATACCATGCAAACGAACAACATTTTGAAAAAACAGAGGAACCAACTCGGAAGAAGAAGGCAACTTAGGCAAGGGAACCAGATGGACCATCTTAGAGAAACGGTCACACACCACCCAGATGACAGACATCTTCTGAGAAACAGGCAGATCCAAAATAAAATCCATCGAGATGTGCGTCCAAGGCCTCTTCGGGATAGGCAAGGGCAACAACAATCCACTAGCCCGAGAACAACAAGGCTTGGCCCGAGCACAAACGTCACAAGACTGCACAAAGCCTCGCACATCTCGTGACAGGGAAGGCCACCAGTAGGACCTTGCCACCAAATCCCTGGTACCAAAGATTCCAGGATGACCTGCCAACGCAGAAGAATGAACCTCAGAGATGACTCTACTGGTCCAATCATCAGGAACAAACAGTCTACCAGGTGGGCAACGATCAGGTCTATCCGCCTGAAACTCCTGCAAGGCCCGCCGCAGGTCTGGAGAAACGGCAGACAATATCACTCCATCTTTAAGGATACCTGTGGGCTCAGAATTACCAGGGGAGTCAGGCTCAAAACTCCTAGAAAGGGCATCCGCCTTAACATTCTTAGAACCCGGTAGGTACGACACCACAAAATTAAACCGAGAGAAAAACAACGACCAGCGCGCCTGTCTAGGATTCAGGCGCCTGGCAGACTCAAGGTAAATTAAATTTTTGTGGTCAGTCAATACCACCACCTGATGTCTGGCCCCCTCAAGCCAGTGACGCCACTCCTCAAAAGCCCACTTCATGGCCAAAAGCTCCCGATTCCCAATATCATAATTCCGCTCGGCGGGCGAAAATTTACGGGAAAAAAAAGCACAAGGTCTCATCACGGAGCAGTCGGAACTTCTCTGCGACAACACCGCCCCAGCTCCGATTTCAGAAGCGTCGACCTCAACCTGAAAAGGAAGAGCAACATCAGGCTGACGCAACACTGGGGCGGAAGAAAAGCGGCACTTGAGCTCCCGAAAGGCCTCCACAGCATCAGGGGACCAATCAGCAACATCAGCACCCTTCTTAGTCAAATCAGTCAATGGTTTTACAACATCAGAAAAACCAGCAATAAATCGACGATAAAAGTTAGCAAAGCCCAAAAATTTCTGAAGACTCTTAAGAGAAGAGGGTTGCGTCCAATCACCAATAGCCTGAACCTTGACAGGATCCATCTCGATGGAAGAGGGGGAAAAAATGTATCCCAAGAAAGAAATCTTTTGAACCCCAAAAACACACTTAGAACCCTTCACACACAAGGAATTAGACCGCAAAACCTGAAAAACCCTCCTGACCTGCTGGACATGAGAGTCCCAGTCATCCGAAAAAATCAGAATATCATCCAGATACACAATCATAAATTTATCCAAATAATTGCGGAAAATGTCATGCATAAAGGACTGGAAGACTGAAGGGGCATTTGAAAGACCAAAAGGCATCACCAAATACTCAAAATGGCCCTCGGGCGTATTAAATGCGGTTTTCCACTCATCCCCCTGCTTGATTCGCACCAAATTATACGCCCCACGGAGATCAATCTTAGAGAACCACTTGGCCCCCTTTATACGAGCAAACAAATCAGTAAGCAGTGGTAACGGATATTGATATTTAACCGTGATTTTATTCAAAAGTCGATAATCAATACACGGCCTCAAAGAGCCGTCTTTCTTAGACACAAAGAAAAAACCGGCTCCTAAGGGAGATGACGAAGGACGAATATGTCCCTTTTCCAAGGACTCCTTTATATATTCTCGCATAGCAGCGTGTTCAGGCACAGACAGATTAAATAAACGACCCTTAGGGTATTTACTACCCGGAATCAAGTCTATGGCACAATCGCACTCCCGGTGCGGAGGTAGTGAACCAACCTTGGGTTCTTCAAAAACGTCACGAAAGTCAGACAAGCATTCAGGAATCTCAGAGGGAATAGATGATGAAATGGAAACCAAAGGTACGTCCCCATGAGTTCCTTTACATCCCCAGCTTAACACAGACATAGCTCTCCAGTCGAGGACTGGGTTATGAGATTGCAGCCATGGCAATCCCAGCACCAAAACATCATGTAGATTATACAGCACCAGAAAGCGAATAACCTCCTGGTGATCCGGATTAACACGCATAGTCACTTGTGTCCAGTATTGTGGTTTATTACTAGCCAATGGGGTGGAGTCAATCCCTTTCAGAGGTATCGGAGCCTCCAGTGGCTCCAAATCATACCCACAGCGTTTGGCAAAGGACCAATCCATAAGACTCAAAGCAGCGCCAGAGTCGACATAGGCGTCCGCGGTAATAGATGACAAAGAACAAATCAGGGTCACAGATAGAATAAACTTAGACTGTAAAGTGCTAATTGAAACAGACTTGTCAGGCTTCTTAGTACGCTTAAAGCATGCTGATATAACATGAGTTGAATCACCACAATAGAAGCACAACCCATTTTTTCGTCTAAAATTCTGCCGCTCGCTTCTGGACAGAATTCTATCACATTGCATATTTTCTGGCGTTTTCTCAGTAGACACCGCCAAATGGTGCACAGGTTTGCGCTCCCGCAGACGCCTATCGATCTGAATAGCCATCGTCATGGACTCATTCAGACTCGCAGGCACAGGGAACCCCACCATAACATCCTTAATGGCATCAGAGAGACCTTCTCTGAAAATCGCCGCCAGGGCGCACTCATTCCACTGAGTAAGCACAGACCATTTGCGGAATTTTTGGCAGTATATTTCAGCTTCATCTTGCCCCTGAGACAAGGACATCAAGGCCTTTTCCGCCTGAAGCTCTAAATGAGGTTCCTCATAAAGCAACCCCAAGGCCAGAAAAAACGCATCCACATTGAGCAACGCAGGATCCCCTGGTGCCAATGCAAAAGCCCAGTCTTGAGGGTCGCCCCGGAGCAAGGAAATTACAATCCTGACCTGCTGTGCAGGGTCTCCGGCAGAGCGAGACTTCAGGGACAAAAACAATTTGCAATTATTTTTAAAATTTTGAAAGTGAGATCTATTCCCCGAGAAGAATTCAGGCAAAGGAATTCTAGGCTCAGACATAGGTGCATGAACAACAAAATCTTGCAAATTTTGTACCTTTGTGGCGAGATTATTCAAACCTGTAGCTACACTCTGAAGATCCATTTGAAACAGGTGAACACAGAGCCATTCAAGGATTAGAAGGAGAGAAAGAGAGGAAGGCTGCAGTATAGGCAGACTAGCAAGTGATTCAATTAAGAGCACACTCAGAACTAGAGGAAAAAAAAAAATAAAATTGTAGCAGACTTCTTTTTTCTCTCCTTTCTCAGCCAGTAATTTAACCCTTTTTTGGGCCGGTCAAACTGTCATGATTCTCAATGGCGAGAGAACATAGCCCAGCATATATGAGAACTAGCTCTTGGAAGATGGAAACTATACTGACCATGAACTAAACCTGCCGCACAACTAGAAGTGGCCGGGTAGCATGCCTACGTTTTTTAACCCTAGATGCCCAGCGCCAGCCGGAGAACTACCTAATCCTAGCAGAGGAAAAGACAGTCCTGGCTCACCTCTAGAGAAATTTTCCCAAAAGGCAGACAGAGGCCCCCACATATATTGGCGGTGATTTAAGATGAAATGACAAACGTAGTATGAAAATAGGTTTAGCAAAATCGAGGTCCGCTTTCTAGATAGCAGGAAGACAGAAAGGACACTTTCATGGTCAGCAGAAAACCCTATCAAAACACCATCCAGAAATTCCTTTAAGACTCTAGCATTAACTCATAACACCAGAGTGGCAATTTCCGATCACAAGAGCTTTCCAGACACAGTAACGAAACAGCAGCTGTGAACAGGAACAAAATGCAAAAACACACAAGGACAAAAGTCCAACTTAGCTGGGAGTTGTCTAGTAGCAGGAACAAGCACAGAAGGCTTCTGATTACATTGTTGACCGGCAAGAAACTGACAGAGGAGCAAGGTTATATAGCAACTCCCACATCCTGATAGGAGCAGGTGAACAGAGGGGATGATGCACACAAGTTCAATTCCACAAGTGGCCACCGGGGGAGCCCAGAATCCAATTTCACAACAAAACCCCCCACAAGTGATACCATTTTGGAAACTAGACCCCTTAAGGAACTTATCTAGATGTGTGGTGAGCACTTTGAACCCCCAAGTGCTTCACAGAAGTTTATAACGTAGAGCCGTGAAAATAAAAAATCTCATTTTTTCTACAAAAATGATCTTTTTGCCCCCAAATTTTTATTTTCACAAGGGTAACAGGAGAAATTAGACCACAAAAGTTGTTGTGCAATTTCTCCTGAGTACGTCGATACCCCATATATGGGGGTAAACCACTGTTTGGGCGCACCGCAGAGCTTGGAAGAGAAGGAGTGTCGTTTTACTTTTTCAATGTAGAATTGGCTGGAATTGAGATCAGACGCCATGTCACATTTGGAGAGCCGCTGATGTGCCTAAACAGTAGAGACCCCCCACATATGACACCATTTTGGAAACTAGACCCCTTAAGGAACTTATCTAGATGTGTGGTGAGCACTTTAAACCCCCAGGTGCTTCACAGAAGTTTATAACGTAGAGCCGTGAAAATAAAAAAATCGCATTTTTTCTACAAAAATGATCTTTTTGCCTCCAAATTTTTATTTTACCAAGGGTAACAGGAGAAAATGGACCATAGAAGCTGTTGTACAATTTGTCTTGAGTACGCCGACACCCCATATGTGGGGGTAAACCACTGTTTGGGCGCATGGCTGAGCTCGGAAGCAAAGGAGCGCCATTTGACTTTTCAATGCAAAATTGACTGGAATTGAGATCGGACGCCATGTCGCGTTTGGAGAGCCCCTGATGTGCCTAAACAGTAGAAACCCCCCAAAAGTGACCCCATTTTGGAAACTAGACCCCCCATGGAACTTATCTAGATGTGTAGTGAGAACTTTGAATGCCCAAGTGCATCACAGAAGTTTATAATGCAGAGTCGTGAAAATAAAAAATATATATTTTTTAACAATAAAGATTTTTTAGCCCCCAAGTTTTTATTTTCACAAGGGTAACAAGAGAAATTGGACCCCAAAAGTTGTTGTCCAATTTGTCCTGAGTATGCTGGTACCCCATATGTGGGGGTAAACGACTGTTTGGGCGCACGGCAGAGCTCGGAAGGGAAGGAGCGCCATTTTGGAATGCAGACTTTGATAGAATTGTCTGCGGGCGTTATGTTGCGTTTGCAGACCCCTAATGTACCTAAACAGTAGAAACCCCCAACAAGTGACCCCATTTTGGAAAATAGACCCCCCAAGGAACTTATCTAGATATGTGGTGAGAACTTTGAATGCCCAAGTGCTTCACAGAAGTTTATAATGCAGAGTAGTGAAAATAAAAAATATTTTTTCCCACAAAAAAGATTTTTTTAGCCACCAAATTTTTATTTTCACAAGGGTAACAAGAAAAATTGGACCCCAAAAGTTGTTGTCCAATTTGTCCTGAGTATGCTGGTACCCCATATGTGGGGGTAAACTACTGTTTGGGCGCACGGCAGAGCTCGGAAGGCAAGGAGCGCCATTTTGGAATGCAGACTTTGATAGAATTGTCTGCGGGCGTTATGTTGCGTTTGCAGACCCCTAATGTACCTAAACAGTAGAAACCCCCACAAGTGACCAAATTTTGGAAACTAGACCCCCTAAGGAACTTATCTAGATATGTGGCGAGAACTTTGAAAGCTCAAGTGCTTCACAGAAGTTTATAATGCAGAGTAGTGAAAATAAAAAAATATTTTTTTTTTCCAACAAAAAAGATTTTTAGCCCCCAAGTTTTTATTTTCACAAGGGTAACAGGAGAAATTGGACCCCAAAAGTTGTTGTCCAATTTATCCCGAGTACGCGGATGCCCCATATGTGGGGGTAAACCACTGTTTGGGCGCACGGCAGAGCTCAGAAGGGAGGGAGTACCATTTGACTTTTTTAGCGCAAAATTGGCTGTCGTGTTTGGAGACCCCCTGATGTACCTAAACAGTGGAAACCCCCCAATTCTAACTCCAACCCTAACACACCCCTAACCCTAATCTGAACCCGATCCATAATCCTAATCACAACCCTAACGATAATCACAACCCTAACCCCAAAACAGCCCTAATCTCAACCCTAACCATAACCCTAATCAAAACCCTAAATCCAACACACCCCTAACCCTAATCCCAACCCTAACCCTAATCCCAACCCTAATCCCAAACGTAACACTAATCCCAACCCTAATCCAAACCCTAACCCTAATCCCAACTCTAACCCTAACTTTAGCCCCAACCCTAACTTTAGCCCCAACCCTAACCATAACTTTAGCCACCGTCGTCACAAAAAAAGTTCAACGTAACCTTTTTTTTGTACGTCGCGTCCGCCATTTCCGCGCATGCGTGGCCGTAACTCTGCCCCCTCCTCCCCAGGACATAGACTGGGCAGCGGATGCGTTGAAAAACTGCATCCGCTGCCCACGTTGTGCACAATTTTCACAACGTGCGTCGGTACATCGGGCCGACGCATTGCGACCGCCCCGTACCGACGCAAGTATGAAAGAAGCCTAAGGCTACTTTCACACTAGCGTCGTACTCGGCCCATCGCAGTGTGTCGGGCCGACGTACCGACGCTAGCGTTGTAAGCGCCGCACAACGGGTGCAGCGGATGCTGTTTTTTCAACGCATCCGCTGCCCCATTGTGAGGTGCGGGGAGGCGGGGGCGGAGTTCCGGCCACGCATGCGCGGTCGGAAATGGCGGACGCGTCGCACAAAAAAGTTACATGTAGTTTTTTTTGTGTCGACGGTCCGCCAAAGCACGACGCATCCGTCGCACGACGGATGTGACATGTGGCAATCCGTCGCAATGCGTCGCTAATGCAAGCCAATGGGGAAAAAACGCATCCTGCAAGCACTTTTGCAGGATGCGTTTTTTCTCCAACGACGCATTGCGACGGAAGCCAAAAAAACGCTAGTGTGAAAGTAGCCTAACCCTAACCCTAGCCCTAACCCTAACCCTAAATTTAGCCCCAACCCTAACCCTAACTCTAACCCTAACCCTAACTCTAACCCTAACCCTAACTCTAACCCTAACTGTAACCCTAACCCTAACTCTACCCCTAACCCTAACTCTAACCCTAACCCTAACTCTAACCCTAACCCTAACCCTAATTTTAGCCCCAACTTGTCTTCTCCTGCCGGCCGGCAGATGGCAGCAGATGGCGGGCGCACTGCGCATGCGCCCGCCATGATGAAAAAGCCGGCTGGCAGGAGAAGACAGAAGAGGACCCAGGGACCCCGGGTGAGTATGATAGGGTCCCCGAATCCCCCTATTTCTCTGTCCTCTGATGTGCGATCACATCAGAGGACAGAGAAATAACTGATCGCTTTTTTTTTTTTTTTGCGGTCGCCGGTAAACTGTTAATCACCGGCGATCGCAAAGCAGGGGTCGGTGCAAACCGACCCCGATCATGTTCTTTGGGGTCTCGGCTACCCCCGGCAGCCGAGACCCCAAAGATCTTCCGGGTGCCGGGCGGCGGGCGAAAAAAGATGGCGGCGCCCATGGGGAGACACGAGGAGCACCGGGGGAGGTAGGTGAGTATTGGGGGGCTATTGGGGGCCATCGGGGACCACATTTCTCTGTCCTCCGATGTGCGATCACATCGGAGGACAGAGAAATTAAACGGCAAATCGCGTTGTTTTTTTTTTGTTGCGACCGCCGGTAAACGGTTAATTACCGGCGATCGCAACTCGGGAGTCGGTAAAAACCCCCCGAATCATGTTCTCTGGGGTCTCGGCTACCCTCGGCAACCGAGACCCCAGAGAAAATCCGACTCTGGGGGGCGCTATTCACTTTTTCCACAGCGCCGTTAATTAACGGCGCTGTGGATTAAGTACCCTTAGCGGCCGCCGTTAAAAGGCGTATCGGCGGTCGTTAAGGGGTTAAATTGTTATTCAATTCTTCACAACATGTCAATGTTTTCTGCCCATTTACATTGCCTTTACTTATATATATTTGTATAAATAAATCAACTGTGTATACAAATTGCAAAGTCAATGAACAAAAGAGAAATCTACATCATATCACTGCCTTCAAAACAGCATTAATTCTTCTATGTGCACTTTCATAGAATTTGAAGTAACTTGGCAGAGAGATTGTGTCAAACATGTTGGAGAACTAACCACAGATCTTCTGTGGATGTCGGTTTGCACAAATCATATTGTCTCTTCATTAATCCCAG
Organism: Ranitomeya variabilis; assembly: GCF_051348905.1. NCBI lineage: Eukaryota > Metazoa > Chordata > Amphibia > Anura > Dendrobatidae > Ranitomeya > Ranitomeya variabilis. The sequence goes on along the minus strand of NC_135233.1, from coordinate 87,016,042 downwards.
GCAGAATTGATGATGTTGAGATTAGGGGTATGTGGAGCCGCATCATCACTTCCTTGTTCTTCTTTATGCTGAAAATAGAACTCTTCCAAACCTATTCGCAGTACTTAGCCCAGCAGTAAGGTCAGTAATCTTTGGCCACTGGACAGGAACCTTGAGAAACACCGCTTACTCCCCAGCATTTGTGGTTTTTCTTTTGATTAACATGCCTTGTGGGACTTTACCATTGTGTTGTTTTGCATATGTGATATCATGCCAGGCCAGTTAATCGAAAGACGAACTGCAATTTCTGGTAGGTAAGAAGCAGTTTTCAGGGCTCCCATCCAGTGGCAGAGAGTAATGACCTAGCCTGTGGCCTGGTTCTTGCAAATTGATTGACACATCTCTAACATCGCCTGTATTTTTGGGGTCGCTGTCCTACTGTTTGGTGGGCTCTCCATGCATGAGTCGTGACTGTCACACAGCCTCAACACATGCAGCTGCACCGCCGGACAGCTGATCGGCCGACGCGATCCAGGAAGCCAGGTTTTCCTCTGCAGTTTATTCGGCAACCGTTATAGCTTACTGAATAAGAGGGAACCCGAGCAAATTTGCTCATCTCTAGTTGAGACTTTGGCCTTCTTTCCATGTAAAAAGTATGGCTTTTTGGCCAATATTCTTCTATAAAGACTACTTCTGGCCAGGCTTCTCAGAACAGTAGATGGAGATGGGTGTAGCTGGGTCCCACTAATTGCTGTCAATTCTAAACTATTGGCACTGCAGGACATTTTCCGAGGTATGAGAGCATGATGTGTCTTTTATCTTCTACACTAAGTTTCCTTGGCCAACCTCTGTGTCTATGGTGTTCAACATTGCCCATTTCTTGGTTTTCTTCAAAAAAGCTTGAAGAGCACAACTTGAAACCTTTGCTTTGAAATCTTTGCCTTGGAAAGACCTTGTTGATGCAGTTGAACGACCTTGTGTCTTGTCACTGTGCTCAGTCTTGCCATAATGAATGTATGACCTGTTCGATAAAACGGTCTTCCACAACTTCACCTTTGTAGCAGAGTTTGACTGTTCTTCACCCGGATTTAAGCCTCCTACATGGATGTTTCTGTTTCAGTTAATGCTTGTATTTTAAATTATGTGTGATGATTATCATTATCACCTGTTTGGTAACATTGATTACTCATACACCTGACAATTTTGCAAAATACCTGATTTTGTGTAAGTGTACCTAGAAGAATTGTACCCATTTTAAAAGCAGAGGGCAGAACAAATATACAGTAGATTTGATTTAGATTTTATTTACCCACTTTGCATTTTGTTAATTGATAAAAAAAAAAAAAAAAAATTATTAACACCTCTATTTGTAAAAGCTTTGCTACATTGCGGCATATTTCCACACCTGCTTAAACAATGGATTATGGTAATAATAATTAAGTGTTACAAGCGGTAGTATTTTTCCCATAACTGTGTGTATTGAATGGCTGCAGCAGAATTCTTTCCAGTGAATATCTATATATCCAGCATTTTTCTATAGTCAGCAATGATTTAATTGAGCTGGGGCACGGTATACCATGTTAGTATTATATGTACATTAAACATTAGAATATTAACTAAAGACAAACGAAATGCAGTCAGCAGCTGAGCGCATGTTTACATTTTTTTCCAAGTATTATAGCGCCATCTGATGGATAAACTATATATCTGCAGTATCAGGCTGTTAATCTAGTGTACAATTAATAAGGAAAAATATTACATCTCTAAACACTAAAGACACAAAACTTACTGCAGATATTTAAAGCAAAACCAAACTATTTAAACTAATTCTTAAGATTAAATAAGGGACAGACAAATTCACATTTTTTTCCCTTCAAGTTATTACCTCTGCTTGGAAAATAAAGGAGAGGTATAAACAGTATTTTATATATTATGTAGATTATTTATAAAGAAAAAAAGAATTTCAGCATTGCTCTCCACAATCTACAATAAAGCAAACGTTAAAAACTACACAGATGTTTAAAAAAAGTAAACAAACAAAAAAAGCAATAGAAAATGATTCATAAATCAACTCTGAGGATTGGTGACATCTCTTTTCTATTACTAAAAGTGATAGCAGCCTTTTTAAAGTGTGTGATATTGCTGAATCTCCATCGTGAAACCTATTTTAATCTATGGGGCAGCGCAAATATCCGTGTGTTCACACATACCGTGTGTCCGTGTGACCCACACGTGGACATGTACACGGATTATATACAGTGTGACATTTCTGTGCCGTCCATGTGACATGTACCGGAACAGAATGCAGAATTGAAATGACATATTTAGATGTTAGATGTGCAATGATAGAGATAGATATGGTGTAGATAGATAGAAAGATATACATGGGTTTCCCCTTTTTTCATAATTAGCCAAGGTAAAGTAGACAGCTGCGGGCTCATATAATCAGGCTGTGAAGGTCCATGGTTATTGTGAAGGTCCATGGTTATTGTGCCCTTCCTAGACCAAAAATACCAGCCCACGGTTGCCCCAAAATTGGCACATCCATTAGAACGATCAATGGCAATAGGGGAAATCGTAGTAGGGGTTGATGGCGGCTGTGATTTTGTGACTTGTCAAAAATCACAGCTGCCAGCAACCCCTAGGGTTAGTAATGGAGAGGTGTCTATCAAAGACAAAGACCCCCCCTTAGTAAACGGTAATAAAAAATATAAACACACAGAAAAATACTTTATTTGAATTTCTTCTTTTTGAATACTGAGTTAGTAATGGGTGTGTTTGATAGACACCTCTCTATTATTAACACCAGGTGTTGATTGCAGCTGTGATTTTTGCAAATCACAGCTGTCATCAACCCCAACTACAATTACTCCCATTGCCACCTCATCAGGACAATCGGCAAGAGCCGGGCAAGGGGGCAGAATTGACGTATCTCATGTAATGCGCCAATTCTGGTGTTGCTGTGGGCTAGTATTTTTAGACTGTGAAGGGGCCAATACAAGGGACCTTTCCAGCTTGATAATATCAGCCCACAGATGTCTGGTTTACCTTGACTGGTTATGAAAAATCAGTATGAGTCAGTATGGGCAGGGGGGAATATGTGAAGATACAGTATGGGCAAAACAGAAGAGGAAATGTGTGAGGAGACAGTATAGTTAAGGGGAATGTGTGAAGAGGCAGTATGGGTTGAGGGATTGTATGAGGAAACAGTAAAGACAGGAGGGGAAATATGTGAGGCGACAATATGAGGAGGAAAAATGTGTGAGGAAACAGTATGGGTAGAGGGAATGTGGGAAGAGACAGTATGGACACGGGGGAAATGTGTGGAGAGACAATAATGGGAGGGGGTAGAATATGTGAGAAGATAGTATGAGGAGCAGAGAAATGTGTGAAAAGACAGTATGGGCAGGAGGAAAATATGTTAGGAGACAGTGTGTGTAGGGGGAATGTGTGAGAAGACAGTATGGGTAGGGAGCGTGGTGTGGGAGGAAACAGAATGGGTGGGGGTAAATGCGTGGGGAAACAGTATGGGAAGGGAAGAAATCTATGAGGAGACAGTATGAGCAGGGGGTAAATGTGTGAGGAGACAGTATGGTAAGAGAAGAAATGTATGAGGAGACAGTATGGGCAGAGTGCAAATGTGTGAGGACACAGTATGGGTAGGGGTAATGTGTGAGGAGACAGTATGTGCAATGGAAATGTATGAGGAGACAGTATTGAGGGATATGTGAGGAGACAGAATGGAGCGAGGGAAATGTGTGGGAAGATCGTATGGGGCAGTGGGAAACATTTTTGAGGAGACAATATGAATAGGGAAGAATGTGTGAGGAGGCAGTATGTAGAGGGGGAATATGTGAGGAGACAATATGGGCAGGAGCGGAAATGTATGAGACAGTATGAGAGGGAATATGTTAGGAGACAGTATTTGGAGGGGGTGGAACGTGTGAGAAGTAAGGGTAGGGGGATATGGAGACAGTATGAGAAGGGACAAATGTGTAAGGAGACAGCATAGGCAAGTTAAATGTGTGAGGAGACAATATAGGGATGTGTGAAGGGTCAGTGGGGGGAATGTTAAGGGACAGTATGGGGGGTGAATTGTGTGGGGACAGTATGGGATCAGAAATGTCTCAGGAGAAGTATGATGGGAAAATGTAAGGAGACAGTATGGGCAGGGGGTAATGTGTGAAAGGACAATAAGTTCAGGAGAGGAAAAGTGTGAGGGACAGTATTAGCAAAGTGGAATGTGTGATAATTAGATAGTGAGGGAGACGTGTGAGGATGCAGTATTGGGGGAAATGTGTGAAGAGACAGTATAGGGATTGAAGAAATATGTGAAGATACAGAATGAAGAGGTGGAAAAATATGTAAGGGGACACTATGGGGGAATGTGTGAGAGGTCAGTGGAGGAAAATATGAGGGGATAGTATGGCAAGGAGGGAAATGTGTGAGGAAACAGTATGGGGGGATGTGTGAGGGTCAATGAGGGGAAATGTGAGAAGACAATATGGGGGAGAAATGTATGTGGAGACAGCATTAGGGGAGAAAAGTTTGCAGGGGCACAATATAGAGACAGAGCAGCATAGGGGGCAATTCATAGAGGGGTGAGAACTGGGGACAGTGGAAGGGCAGATTATAAAGGTGACAATAGGTAGGGGGTTATATCAGGAGGGGCACAGAATAGAGATTGGGTAATAGAGGGGAACATAGTGTGAGTGGACAGTGTGAAGAGGAGTTCAGTATGGAAAGGAGAGGATAATGTGGAGGGAATGAATCACAAGAGGGCTAGTGTAGAGGTCATATTTTTCACAGTGAGTGGCAATATTCAGGGGCACAGCTTAAGAAAGATGTTTTTATTCAGGACCATCATAATGACACTGTTATTTTCAAGGGCAACATGACTGTTTGTGGTACGCAAGACCAGAGAAGATGAAAGTCTGCAGATACAAGCTGTGGATGTGAAAATTCATCATGATGTTGGGAAAAGATGGAGAATAAAAGAAAGACAATGACTCCAATCAGAGATTATGCACCTGGATGTACCGTAAATGTTTATTTGTGATATTGACTACGGCCTATCAGTGCTGCGGTTCCTGTATGGTCCACAATCTGATGGTGACTGTTAACAACAACTTACAGTAACTCTTTACCATTGCTAAGGACATACTGGGAGATGTAGGTTCATGAAATACAAATGCATATGGGGCTAACCTGACACTGTAATTAATTTCTATTCCAAGCTTTTTGCTATTATTATTATTATTATTATTTATGTTACTAATAGTCCTCATGATGATGCATTCATGGTACTAATGTTTCTTCTGGTAATGTGTTCATGTACTGATGGTAATTCTATACTGACGGTGGTTCTTGTGATATATTTCTCTACTGATTATGGTTATGGTGATGCTGTACTTCTGTACAGTTAGTAGTTATGACACTATACACATGTAACAATCCATAACTTGTTAGATAAGGTGATACATGTCTATGTTAGTAAAGTATTATGTGATCTGAGAAATTAAGGGTTAAGATATCTATTTATATAAAGAGCATTGTCAAATTAAGTCCTGCAGCATGCTAAATCCTAACAACGAATGGTATGCTCACTATCAGGATATGGTTTTCCTTGCCGGTTTCAATGGTCATCACGTGACCACTCATATGCAATTTTCATACTTACGGTAATGTGCCAACTAACGTCTCTTCCTGATTGTCTCAATGAAGCATGTGGTCTAGTTTTCCACTGAAGATTGAGAGAATTAGGAAGAGCAACTATTTGGCACGCGAGTGTAAGTATGCAAATAACATATGAGCAATCTCATGGTGACTATTCAAATACTGTGAATTTTTGTCCCAAGTGCGGGAAATCCTAGACTCACCTCTGGTTTCCAGCAATGTAGTGTGTATGGAGGTGATTGACTCTATAACTGTAGAAACCGCCCTAATAAACTGTCTCCCTGAGAGGAGAAACAAGCTATAGTAAGAGGGTAAATGCATGCTGCCAGAACTAGCTGTAACAGCCGGAGCCTAAAGGGGCAAATCTGAGAGAGAGTTCAAGTATGTGCTCCTAAAGTAACTGTGACAGCCAAAGCCGAGTGGGAAAAACTATTGGCCAAATGAGGTCAGGACTGTGAACAAGGAGAAAGTCCATGTAGAGCTGAGGACCTGAGATGCACATTAGTATCCAGTAAAGGACCATTCAGCAGTACAAGTGGACACTTTGAGGGCAAAGGCCTGAAGTGCAGATTGAGAGAATGTACCTCATATGGAGAGCAGTCAAAAATTCCCGTGTGAGAGTGAACCTCATTAGAACCAGAGATGAGTGACTCAAGCGTATGTGTGCAAGGAAAGGTAGAGAGACCAGAGACTGTATGTTTCAGTTCCAGTCATTATGAACAGTTCCTATCACATGGTTTCTTGTCGGAGAGCCCCATTGTATACTCAGTACACACTGCAGACAACACAGTGACATCCAGTCTGCTCCTTCATATAACCGTATTGGCCTAAAAGCCTTCTAGGCTTGTTCACCTCTTCCTCTATGACTGACAACCAACCCGCAGTTAACCACCAGACTGTCTTGTCAGTGCTACAGGGCATGAAAACCCACAAAACAGGAGCTCAAGAACAACAACAGTATATACCATACATTAACAACCATATTTATATAGGTATAAGTAATACACTCAAAGCACTGACTAACTGATGGGTCCAGTCCACTTATAGTGTAACTAAACTGCTATCATTTTTTTAAATAGATTTTGGAGTCTCCTGAAACTTCTGCCAATTGCTCAAACCACCACACAAAAGTGCTCTGCTCCTGCATGAACATGCACACAGCAGTGTATCGACCCACAGACTTTCCACTAAACCCACAGACTGCAGTGTGAGTGCTCACGCAGGAGCTGAGCAATTCTGCACACTGTTTTTCTGTGATTGATCAGGGTAGCAGGACTGGCATTCCACACATCTACATGGAATTTTAAAGGGATCAAACATCAGTAAAATTCTAACAGCTTAAAGGGAGTCTGTCATGTAAAAATGCTTTTAAGCTGCAGATTAACCCCATTTCTGCAGATTAATAGCTTTTTTTTTTACATGACAGGATCCCTTTAAGACAAATTGACATAACTATATATCAGTAATGGGGCCCACATGTGTGGAGAGGGACTCAGGAGTAGTGATGGGCAAACCCCCCGATGTTCGGGATAGGTGGGTTCACCCAAGTTTTTTGTAAAGTTCGAGTTCGGGGCCGGACATGACACGAACTTTCACCCGAACCCCGAACTTGGACTTTACATATATGGGATGGGGCAGGGGGGCTGTAAAAAAAAAGAGAAAATTAATAATAAACGTTAGAATTATACTTACCTGTCCAGCGGCGCGTCCTCCCGTCCCGCTGTCTCCTGGCCGCATCTGCTTCCGGGGTCACTCATTACCTTCTGCCGGTATTCACTGCACTCGGCAGTCTTCGGCTCTTTCCAGCAGTGTTCATGCGGTGACGTCACTGCACGAACACTGCTGGAAAAAGCCGAAGACTGCCGAGAGTAGTGAACTGAATACCAGAAGAAGGTAATGAGCGGCCCGGAAGCAGATGCGGCCAGGAGACAGCGGGACCGGAGGACGCATCGCTGGACAGGTAAGTATAATTATAATGTTTATTATTAATTTTCTGGGGGGGGTTTACTGCCTGAACTGGACCCGAACTGTAACACGGGTTTCCCATGGAAAACCAGTGTTTGGGACCGTGTGACTGAACACTATGTGATCGGTACGGTCCCGAACTTTACAGTTTGGGTTCGCCCATCCCTACTCAGGAGCTTACCGCCCACCACAAACCATAAATGTAACATTGACAGCATATGTCTATAATAGCAATGAGTGGAGATGAGCTCCAATAAATGTTGACAATCATGTAGATGACAATCTCTGGCAGTGGCATTTAAATAGTGAGCACATGTGAGGCACCAATGGGTTACCATGGGAGCCAACGGCCTGTCACTGCTATCTTGGTACTCCTATGAAGCACAACTTGTGGCTCATAAGAGACTGTATACTGCACAATTGGTATTGCAGCAAATACTGTAGAATAAACAATTCGATGATCACAAGTTCAAGTCCCTGAAGGGGATTAAAAAAGAAAGTTAAAGGGATTGTCCTGTCTTAGGCTACAAGTCTGCTGTTACTGTATGAAACTGCAGACTTGCGAATCCTCACAGTTCCGGCGCAGGACGGTCATGTGACTGCAAGTATTCGATTTCAATACTTCCAGCCACATTCCGACTAGACATGTCTGGCCTTGCTCAGTACACTTGCATTGAGCAAGGCAGCGCACATCTAGTCGGCATGTGACCTCATGTATGCAAATTATATATTTGCAATCACGTACTTGCTGTTGCTGGCACCAGAGAATCCTCACAACACATAATGCATGCACTGTGAGAATTCACAAGTCTGCAGTAGAGGGACTGCAGACTTGTAATCTAAGGCCGGACAACCCCTTTAAGTATTAAAAAAAGTAACAAAAATTAGAATCACCGCTCTTCACTTCCATTAAAAAATAAAAGCGAGGTCATCCAAAATCTAAAATTAATTAATCCATACGGAAAGACTGTAAAGAGAGGATACCTCAAAACACAACGTGATTTTTTTGGTCACCACAAATCCTTACAAATTAAAAAAAAGGTATCACAGCATCGCATGTTCCGTATATTGGTATAAAAACCGACAGCTTGCCATGAAAAAAGCAGTGCTCACACAGCTCTATTGATGGAAAAATATGAAGGATACAGGTCTGACGTCACAAACCTCAATTTTTTTATATAAAGAAATAAGTACAATGAATGGCCTCTGAGCTCTGACTTTTAGGAGGCAATGTACTATCTGAGCTATTTATGTTACTTATCAGCCCCATGCCATGGAAGAACTCCTAATTGGAATTACTGACTTCCAGAGAAAAGACCCTTTATAGTAATTGTTAGGTTATGTGCACGTGATCCGAAGTTGGTGCAGGTTTGACACTGCATCTTTATGCACCGTCAAGCTTGCAGCGTCCAGATGTTACAGCATAGTGGATGGGATTTCAAGAATTCCCATGTCCACTATGCATCCATAGATGCCCGCGGCTCACCAGCGGAGACGGACATTGGCGCTTCTCTCCAGACCGCAGCATGTCTATTTATGTTGCGGAGAGATTTCACCAATTAGCTATGTATTGGATGCAGTGAATTCACATAGTTCAGTGAACACATGCGGATTCACCTGCATTCAATAGGCAGCAGTGCTTTGAATGCAGCGAACATGCGCTGCAATCAAAGCACAGTGTAATCTAATGTGTAGACATAATAACATAAAAAAGCAAGGTTCGCAGTGAAGGCTCAAATAGAGGAATACAATAATTGGAAAAGTAAATACACTCCTCAAAAAAATAAAGGAAACACTAAAATCCCACATCCTAGATATAACTGAATGAGTTGTAAATCTTTATTCATTACATAGTGGAATGTGTTGAGAACAATAAAACCTAAAAATGATCAACGTAAATCACAACTAATATCCCACGGAGGTCTGGAGTTGGAATGATGCTCAAAATCAAAGTGAAAATGAAGTTGCAGGCTGATCCAACTTCAGTGGAAATGCCTCAAGACAAGGAAATGATGCTCAGTAGTGTGTGTGTTGTCCACGTGCCTGTATGACCTCCCTACAACACCTGGGCATGCTCCTGATGAGGCAGCGGATGGTTTCCTGAGGGATCTCCTCCCAGACCTGGACTAAAGCATCTGCCAATTCCTGGACAGTCTGTGGTGCAACATGATGTTGGTGGATGGTGCGAGACATGATGTCCCAGATGTGTTCAATCGGATTCAGGTCTGGGGAACAGGCGGGCCCCCAGTCCATAGCTTCATGCCTTCATCTTGCAGGAACTGCTGACACACTCCAGCCACATGAGGTCTGGCATTGACCTGCATTAGGAGGAACCCAGGGGTCAACCGCACCAGGATATGGTCTCAGAAGGGGTCTGAGGATCTCATCTCGGTACCTAATGGCAGTCAGGCTACCTCTGGCGAGCACATGGAGGGCTGTGCGGCCCTCCAAAGAAATGTCACCCCACACCATTACTGATCCACTGCCAAACCGATCATGCGGAAGGATGTTGCAGGCAGCAGATCGCTCTCCATGGAATCTCTAGACTCTGTCACGCCTGTCACTTGTGCTCAGTGTGAACCTGCTTTCATCTGTGAAGAGCACAGGACACCAGTGGCTGCTGCTGGGTTGTTGCCCTCCTACATCCCCCACCACGTCTCCTGGTGTACTGGCCTGTCTCCTGGTAGCGCCTCCAGTCTCAGGACACTACACTGACAGACACAGCAGACCTTCTTGCCACAGTTGCCATTGATGTGCCATCCTGGATGAGCTGCACTACCTGAGCAACTTGTGTGGGTTGTAGAGTCCGTCTCATGCTACCCCGAGTGTTACAGCACAACCAACATTCAAAAGTGACCAAAACATCAACCATAAAACATTGGTACTGAGATGTGGTCTGTGGTCCCCACCTGCAGAACCACTCCTTTATTGAGTGTGTCTTGATAATTGCCAATAATTTCCATCTGTTGTCTACTCCATTTGCACAACAGCATGTGAAATTGATTGTCAAACAGTGTTGCTTCCTAAGTGGACATTTTGATTTCACAGAAGTTTGACTTACTTGGAGTTATATTCTGTTGTTTAAGTTCTCCCTTTATTTTTTGAGCAGTGTAAGTATATATGCATAGGTAGTAAAAGGAAAATCACCAGCATAATGTAACACAGGGAATAAAGATACAAAAATATCAGCTAGTCTCAAAATATGAGAAAAATAAGCACCCCTACACAGTCCAAAGTATAGTACAGGGCACAAAAACACCATATAGTATAGTACATAGCTATGAGCAGTGTAAAATGGCCAGGAGTTCCTCACCCATAATGAAGGTGTGTGCCTCACAACCCCAACGAGCGTTTCTCGTTGGGCTTCTTCTGAGAGTTTAGCAGTGTGTAATGATATGCTGAATATATATATATATATATATATATATATATATATATGCAGCGCCCCAGAGTCCTGGTCATTGCAGTATTGTCGCTCTTCCACCAGGGGGAGTGATGGTGCGTCTGATGGCACTAAAGGAGTTCACCTGACCAGGTATCACAGTCACACACTACACTTCACACTCCAGTCCACCAGGGGGAGCAAAGGTTCTATTTACTAGGCCACTCCTCACACACGGGTAAAACTGGTGGGTTGGATAGGAAGTCGGGCAGAACGCTACTGGGTTTGACCCAGGAAAGACCTGTCAGGCAGACAGGGGGAGAAGGAGGAACATCTGAGCTGCAGACAGAGGTCCCTGTCAGGGGTGGGATCCTGACAGAGACAGAGCGAGAGAATGTTACGGAGCTGCGCCTGCTGTTGTGGATTCTGTTTGTGGGCTCCCTCTGGTGGTTACTGCTGGTACTGGGTGACTTTGGTGGGTTGCGGCCTTTGGTTTCCACCTGTCCATCAGAGGCTGGGTGTTTCCTATTTTACCTGGCCTTTCTGTCATTTCCCTTGCCGGCTATCAATGTATTCAGATGTGCTCTGTTTGGTTCCTGCCTACCTGCTCCCAGATCTTTCAGGATAAGCTAAGTGCTGATTTTCAGTTGTTTGGTTTTTTGTCCAGCTTGCTTATTATGTCTCTATGCTAGCTGGTAGCTCTAGTGGACTGAGGTTCTCCCCATGTGCCATGAGTTGGCACATGGGTTCTTGTAATCTCAGGATGGTTTTTTTGATTAGGGTTTTTTTGCTGACCGCTCAGTCCCCTTTTGTATCGTTCTGCTTTCTAGTTTACAGCGGGCCTCAATTTGCTAAAGCTATATATATCATCTCTATGTGTGTGCCTTCCTCTCATTTCACCGTCAATACATGTGGGGGGCAACTATATCTTTTGGGGTTCGTTCCTCTGGAGGCAAGTGAGGTCTTTATTTTCTCTGCAGTACTAGTTAGCTCTTAGGCTGGTGCGTGGCGTCTAGAACCAACGTAGGCACGCTCCCTGGCTATCTCTAGTTGCGTTTGTCAGGCGTAGGGCAGCGGGCAGCCCAGGTTCCATCACCCTAGAGCTCGTCCGTCATTTATTTGTACTTTGCTTGTCCTGTGCTATCCCTAGCCATTGGGGATTCATGACAGTATAGCCGGCCCACAAAGTGTTAATTGTTTGGGCTGAAGCAGGAGAAAAAGAAGTGTTCAAGGGAAATTTTTTTTTTTTTTTTTTTTCCCTTCAGAGTTTTGCTGCCTAGCCCTTAATTGCTGTCTAGCTGCTTCTTACCTCCTCTTAACCCTTGAATGGCTCTGATCTTAGCTGTTTAACATGGATGCCCAGAGTTTGGCTTCCAGCCTGAGTAATCTCGCGGCAAAAGTTCAAAACATACAGGATTTTGTTGTTCACACTCCCATGTCTGAACCTAGAATTCCTATTCCAGAGTTTTTTTCTGGAGATAGATCTACCTTCCTGAATTTCAGGAACAATTGTAAATTGTTTCTTTCTTTAAAATCTCGCTCCTCTGGAGACCCTGCTCAACAGGTCAGGATTGTCATATCTTTCCTGCGGGGCGACCCTCAGAATTGGGCATTTGCATTGGCACCAGGGGATCCTGCATTGCTCAGTGTGGATGCGTTTTTTCTGGCATTGGGATTGCTCTATGAGGAACCTAACCTAGAGATTCAGGCTGAAAAGGCTTTATTAGCCCTCTCTCAGGGGCATGATGAAGCGGAAATATATTGTCAGAAATTTCGTAAATGGTCGGTGCTTACTCAGTGGAATGAGTGCGCCCTGGCTGCAAACTTCAGAAATGGTCTTTCTGAGGCCATTAAGGATATTATGGTGGGGTTCCCTACGCCTACAGGTCTGAATGAGTCTATGACTATGGCCATTCAGATTGATCGGCGTTTACGGGAGCGCAAACCCGTGCACCAGTTGGCGGTGTCTTCTGAACAGGCACCTGAGACTATGCAATGTGATAGAATTCAGTCCAGAAGTGAACGGCAAAATTATAGGCGGAAAAATGGATTGTGTTTTTATTGTGGTGATTCAGCTCATGTTATATCAGCATGCTCTAAACGCACAAAAAGGGTTGATAAATCTTTTGCCATTGATACTCTGCAGCCTAAGTTCATTTTGTCTGTGACTCTGATTTTTTCACTGTCTTCCATTTCCGTCGATGCCTATGTGGATTCGGGCGCTGCCCTGAGTCTTATGGATTGGTCATTTGCTAAACGCTGCGGTTTTAGTCTGGAGCCTCTGGAAGTTCCTATTCCTCTGAAGGGAATTGACTCTACACCATTGGCTATGAATAAACCGCAGTATTGGACACAAGTGACCATGCGCATGACTCCCGTTCATCAGGAGGTGATTCGCTTCCTTGTACTGTATAATTTACATGATGTACTAGTGCTTGGTCTGCCATGGTTACAAACTCATAATCCTGTCCTGGACTGGAAAACAATGTCTGTGCTAAGCTGGGGATGTCAGGGGGTTCATGATGATGCACCTCCAATTTCAATCGCTTCATCTACTCCTTCTGAGATCCCTGCGTTTTTGTCTGACTATAGGGATGTTTTTGAGGAGCCTAAGCTCAATTCGCTCCCTCCTCATAGAGAGTGTGACTGTGCTATAGAATTGATTCCTGGCAGTAAGTTCCCTAAGGGTCGTTTATTTAATCTGTCACTGCCAGAGCATACTGCTATGCGGAATTATATTAAGGAGTCCTTGGAAAAGGGACATATTCGTCCATCTTCGTCCCCTCTGGGAGCAGGTTTTTTTTTCGTGGCAAAAAAAGATGGTTCCCTGAGGCCTTGTATAGATTATCGCCTTCTGAATAAGATTACAGTCAAATATCAGTATCCATTGCCATTATTAACTGATTTGTTTGCTCGCATTAAGGGGGCTAGGTGGTTCACTAAGATAGATCTTCGCGGTGCGTATAATCTGGTGCGGATAAAACAGGGTGATGAGTGGAAAACCACATTTAATACGCCTGAGGGCCATTTTGAGTATTTGGTAATGCCTTTTGGACTCTCCAATGCTCCGTCAGTCTTTCAGTCCTTTATGCACAATATTTTCCGTGAATATCTGGATAAGTTTATGATTGTGTATTTGGATGATATTTTGGTGTTTTCTGATGACTGGGAGTCTCATGTTCTACAGGTCAGGAGGGTGTTTCAGGTTCCGCGGGCCAATTCTCTGTTTGTGAAGGGCTCAAAGTGTCTCTTCGGAGTCCAGAAGATTTCTTTTTTGGGGTACATTTTTTCTCCTTCTACTATTGAGATGGATCCCGTCAAGGTTCAGGCTATTTGTGACTGGACACAACCTACATCTGTTAAGAGCCTTCAGAAGTTCTTGGGGTTTGCTAATTTTTATCGTCGGTTCATTGCTAATTTTTCCAGTATTGTTAAACCTTTGACTGATTTGACTAAAAAGGGTGCTGATGTTGCTGATTGGTCTACTGCGGCCGTGGAGGCCTTTCGGGAACTTAAGCGCCGGTTTTCTTCTGCTCCTGTGTTGTGTCAACCAGATGTTTCACTTCCTTTTCAGGTTGAGGTTGATGCTTCCGAGATTGGAGCGGGGGCGGTTTTGTCACAGAGAAGTTCTAATGGCTCGGTGATGAAGCCATGTGCTTTCTTCTCTAGAAAATTCTCGCCCGCCGAGCGCAATTATGATGTGGGTAATCGGGAGCTTTTGGCCATGAAGTGGGCATTTGAGGAGTGGCGTCATTGGCTTGAGGGTGCTAAACATCGTGTGGTGGTCTTGACTGATCACAAGAATCTCATTTACCTTGAGTCTGCCAGGCGTTTGAATCCTAGACAGGCTCGTTGGTCGTTATTTTTTTCTCGTTTCAATTTCGTGGTTTCATACCTGCCAGGTTCAAAGAATGTGAAGGCAGATGCTCTTTCCAGGAGTTTTGTGCCTGACTCTCCTGGAGACTCTGGGCCTACTGGCATCCTTAGGGATGGGGTAATATTGTCCGCCGTATCCCCAGACTTGCGACGCGCATTGCAGGAGTTTCAGGTGGATAAACCGGATCGTTGTCCACCAGAAAGACTGTTTGTTCCGGATGATTGGACCAGTAGAGTCATCTCCGAGGTCCATTCTTCTGTGTTGGCTGGTCATCCTGGAATATTTGGTACGAGAGACTTGGTGGCCAGGTCTTTTTGGTGGCCTTCCTTGTCTAGGGATGTGCGTACATTTGTGCAGTCTTGTGAAGTGTGTGCTCGAGCTAAGCCTTGCTGTTCACGGGCCAGTGGGTTGTTGTTATCTTTGCCCATCCCAAAGAGGCCTTGGACGCACATTTCCATGGATTTTATTTCTGATCTTCCGGTTTCACAGAAAATGTCCGTTATCTGGGTTGTGTGTGACCGCTTTTCTAAGATGGTTCATTTGGTGCCCTTGCCTAAGTTGCCCTCCTCCTCTGAGTTGGTCCCTTTATTTTTTCAGAACGTGGTTCATTTGCATGGGATTCCGGAGAATATCGTTTCTGACAGGGGATCCCAGTTTGTGTCTAGATTTTGGCGGACGTTTTGTGCCAAGATGGGCATTGATTTGTCTTTCTCGTCTGCATTCCATCCTCAGACGAATGGCCAGACGGAGCGAACTAATCAGACCTTGGAAACTTATTTGAGGTGTTTTGTTTCTGCTGATCAGGATGACTGGGTTGCTTTTTTGCCACTGGCCGAATTTGCTCTTAATAATCGGGCTAGTTCTGCCACGTTGGTCTCTCCTTTTTTTTGTAATTCGGGGTTTCATCCTCGTTTTTCCTCTGGTCAGGTGGAGTCTTCGGATTGTCCTGGAGTGGACGTGGTGGTGGACAGGCTACATCAGATTTGGAATCAGGTGGTGGACAATTTGAAGTTATCTCAGGAGAAGACTCAGCAGTTTGCTAATCGCCGTCGCCGCGTGGGTCCCCGACTTCTTGTTGGGGATTTGGTGTGGTTGTCTTCTCGTTTTGTCCCTATGAAGGTCTCTTCTCCTAAGTTCAAGCCTCGGTTCATCGGTCCTTATAGGATCTCGGAGATTCTTAACCCTGTATCTTTTCGTTTGGATCTCCCAGCATCGTTTGCTATTCATAATGTGTTCCATCGGTCGTTGTTGCGGAGGTATGAGGTGCCCGTTGTTCCTTCGGTTGAGCCTCCTGCTCCGGTGCTGGTGGAGGGAGAATTGGAGTATGTTGTTGAAAAGATCTTGGATTCTCGTGTTTCCAGACGCAAACTCCAGTATTTGGTTAAGTGGAAGGGTTATGGTCAGGAGGATAATTCCTGTGTGGTCGCCTCCGATGTTCATGCGACTGATTTGGTCCGCGCCTTCCATAGAGCTCACCCTGATCGCCCTGGGGGTTCTCGTGAGGGTTCGGTGACCCCTCCTCAAGGGGGGGGTACTGTTGTGGATTCTGTTTGTGGGCTCCCTCTGGTGGTTACTGCTGGTACTGGGTGACTTTGGTGGGTTGCGGCCTTTGGTTTCCACCTGTCCATCAGAGGCTGGGTGTTTCCTATTTTACCTGGCCTTTCTGTCATTTCCCTTGCCGGCTATCAATGTATTCAGATGTGCTCTGTTTGGTTCCTGCCTACCTGCTCCCAGATCTTTCAGGATAAGCTAAGTGCTGATTTTCAGTTGTTTGGTTTTTTGTCCAGCTTGCTTATTATGTCTCTATGCTAGCTGGTAGCTCTAGTGGACTGAGGTTCTCCCCATGTGCCATGAGTTGGCACATGGGTTCTTGTAATCTCAGGATGGTTTTTTTGATTAGGGTTTTTTTGCTGACCGCTCAGTCCCCTTTTGTATCGTTCTGCTTTCTAGTTTACAGCGGGCCTCAATTTGCTAAAGCTATATATATCATCTCTATGTGTGTGCCTTCCTCTCATTTCACCGTCAATACATGTGGGGGGCAACTATATCTTTTGGGGTTCGTTCCTCTGGAGGCAAGTGAGGTCTTTATTTTCTCTGCAGTACTAGTTAGCTCTTAGGCTGGTGCGTGGCATCTAGAACCAACGTAGGCACGCTCCCTGGCTATCTCTAGTTGCGTTTGTCAGGCGTAGGGCAGCGGTCAGCCCAGGTTCCATCACCCTAGAGCTCGTCCGTCATTTATTTGTACTTTGCTTGTCCTGTGCTATCCCTAGCCATTGGGGATTCATGACAGCCTGCACCTCATTGCGGCAGCATCTTAAGAAAGGATACGAAGCGAAGTATATTGTGGAGAGTGAGAAACGAGATCACAGCACAAGGAGATAACACCGGGAGGAGGGTCTGCCCCGAGATCGGCGGCCTCCTTCTGAGGCGCGTAGCCGGTGGCCGGAACACCGAGGGAGTAATAGGGTCTACGCATTACTTCAAACTACGGCAGGACAGTTAATTCCAAGTTGGCTGCCCAACCTTTAACCTAATGAAGACAACGGAGGCAAATTGTGGGAGAGGGGTGTCTCTAGGGTCCCTATAAAATAGCTCCAGGTCTACCCCGTCATACGGGTCATCCTATCCATACCATCTGGGGGACGGAGAGAGAGAATATCAGAAACATACATGACAGTTGTGAGGACTATCCCGTGGTGCTCAGCAGGGAAGCACTACAACACACAGGCGCTAGTAGGAAGGCTACTGATTTCCACCTGCAAAGGGAACTCTGGAGGTGCCTTCGGACCGACTGGATTCAGCCAGCCCTGTTAGCAGTGCTCTGGATTGTGGACGCTGAAGTCTACAGTAAAAGGTAAAGAGACTGCAACCCTGTGTCCTCGTTATTTACTGCGATCTACACCATCATCATCTACCTTACTTGGAAGCCCTGGGGACATACTTCACCTGTGGGAAGGTATTCCATCTAGCTGCCATAACATCACCCCAGCGGACCCCTAAGCAGCGTCGGTCACCCTGACCGAATACCACAGGTGGCATCATGAACACTTGACAAATTACACCTTTTAATTGGGCGTCCCTTAGCAGGGCCACGGACCGGGTCGGGCTACCGTGACATCCCCCGAACCGAGACAGAGGGACCCGGTACCGAGTACCCACACTGCCCTGCGCCTGGGGGCGATTCAACTTTGGCATCACGAACAGGATCTACTTAAGCCTGAAAATCAGATCATGTGTGCCTTGGAACTGTGTCTGAATTGTGCTTGAACTGTGATTTATTGCAAAGACTGTGTGTTGCCACTTGCCGCCAAAAATTCCCGCCAAAACCGCCTCCATTACATCGCCACGAGGAGCGCAGGAGAAGACGAAGGGCGTGCCATGGGAGGAAACTACCAAAGTGGCACCGAAAGTGACGACCGCCCCCTCCGACTACTGCTGCAAGATGACGACGTGCCCTGAAGCGGAGGAGAACCGCCCCCTGATTTGCAACGGCGGGAACCAGGACAAGAACGAGCTCCGCCCTCAGAAAATGGAGGAGCAGCGTGTATGTGTGATCACCAACCTCGAAACAACGAGGGCGACTAGCGAGTACCTGAACGACGACGAAGTGATCCAGGACTGTCCCCGCCGACCGGAGGCGGATCCGAACCCACCGCCGCTGGAGGATCCGAACCTCTTGGAGCCGCAGGCGGAAGAGCTGAGTCAACCTATCTCGAACGCGGAGCCAGCAGATGTGAAGCAATGGAAGTCAGAGCTGTGCCAGAGGGTCGCATTGGAAGACCCGTGGTCCGAGCCGCAGCCGATTCCAGTGACCCCATCAATGGAACAGATTGGCATCGGTGGAACCACATCAGACGCAGGTATGGGAAGCGCCCCTGCTCTACCGACCGATCCTGCTCCCGTGACCGCTCCCCGTCCCAGCAGTGACCAACTCCCCGCCGCTGAGCTCGTCGTGGTGGCCCTTGACACCGTGAAGAAGACAGTGCCTCCGTTACCAACAGCTATGGGAGAACCACTAGACGTGAGCTCCGAGGAGGTGATCTTCCAATGGGACGCGCCAAGGACTAGACCAGACAGGTCACGAGAAGAAGGAATCTATATAGCTGCGCTCACCTGGGAGCAGTACAAACAATGCCTAATTTCACACTGGAAGAACCGAAAAGAGACAGAACAACGAGACCCACCGAGAGTACAAAAACCAAAGACCGATCGTGGTAATAAGAACTTGGTAAAACAGGGAACTGTACTAGCCTTTCACCCGAAACGGGGTTGGGGCTTTATACAGGAACCGGGACTACCGACCGAAGTCTTTGTTACCAGCTATGACATGGAGGTCCAATACCGCGATGGGTATCGGAACAGAATCTTACACAGAGGGGACCAGGTGACCTACACTCGCCATCGGAGTGCGCAAGGCTGGTGTGCTCGGAATGTCAAGCGATGCGAGCCTGCGGTAGCGCCACCCGCTGTCCTGACTACGAGTAACTCTGAACTGACAAATCCTAACACTACCACCACTGTGTGCATTATTGCCGCCACTGAACTGGCTACCAAAACTGACATTCGAATCCAGACTCCTAGTGACCTGGCCGCACCTGAGAGACGAATCGATGACACTGATACTGCATCAGACGAGAGCACGGAACCGAAGCTTCCCCGGTCAGGAAGTGTTCCCTACTAACTGATGCCTTGCAATCTACTATGAGGATGAACCTCGGAAACCTGAGTATGTAAATAGTTAACTGTTAGTTTTCCTGTTTTGCTCCTAAAAACCCGTCTAGGGTTATTCTTCTTAAAAGGATCCCTTTGTTGACCCGGGATCCCTATTGTTTCTAGTTTTTGCACCAAGTTCATCACTGTTTTGTCAAAGAACATTTGAATCATGAATTGCGCATGATTACAAACTGCCTGTACATAGTTTGCACCTTCTTAAAGGTACTCCCTACTGGTTTTACAAAAAGAAGAGCTTTTTGAAGAGACTGTTCCTGATTACAGCGTGAAAGTTCTTGCTTTAAACAGACTTGCAAATTGATAGTTTGCACTACCTCAGAAAATACTTGGTTTCCTCTTAAAGGGAATGTTCATTTGTTGCACTTAGCCTAAAACATGATGTTGCCTTAAATAGTTAGATAGTAATAATGTTTTACATAGTGATAGTATGTAGCTAGGAATAAGAAAATGTCTTATAATGTTATTGAATAAAACTGAAGTTAACCCTGCTGTTTTGTTCGCATTTACTATACACTTGTAGTGTTCCGGGTCACTATGACCCGGCTTATTAAACCTTGATTTTAGACACTCTAACTCCATTTTTTTATATACTTTTTGCTTACTAGACTGTTTGTGAACATGTTTGGTAGTAAAAAAAAAAAGAAAAATGAACTAGAAATCTTTTTTTTTTGTTTTTATTCTGAAAAAACAGATCAATGAGCAAAACGAAAATAGAAAACGACACATATTTTGTAAAAAAACAAAAACAAAACATGTGTACTGATAAGAGCAGAGAAGATAAGAACCCTTCTGAAAACAAGCAGATAAGCCAGGAAGACTGACTTACTTAGCAAAAAAAAATTATTTGCAAGACTTTACAGCTCAGCTTTACAAAAAAAAACGTCTTAGACAGCGCGTTCTGAGCAGTCCGCTCTGCGCATAATATACACGTGTAGTGCACACCTAGTGATCTCTCCGGATGCACTCTACATTTTAGAATAGACTGCGCACCAAAAATAATCAATATAAAGCCATTTTTATGGTGCGCAGATCTCAATGCATACCCCCGGTAGAGCGCGTGTACGACCCCATTGAAATAATTTAGGAAATAAATCAATTGATATACAATAGTAGATGCAATTAATAGACCCAACTGAGGTTATAACTCCTTTATTTCACTGAAAATATGGCCTCACAGCTGTAAAAAACGATGTCGGGTCACTATGACCCGAACAGAACAAGTGTAACTTTTTGCGTGTAGCAAAAAGTAAACGAAAAAAAAAAAAAATCTCATAGGTAGGTCCCCCCAAATGAGGAAAAGTCAAGGAGTCTCAAGTTTTATAGACTTACAGAAAAAAATCTACAGGGCCGCAAATGTCTGTTCGGGTCACTATGACCCGAACAGAACATTAGGGTTAAAGTAATATTAGAATTTCATGAGAAGAAAAGCTGAAGAAAGATGCAGTAGGCCCATAGGGGTAGACAGATAGTCCTGCATATGTGAAAGTAAAAGAGAAAATAAAGAAAATGTTAATTTGCACTTTTGAGTTTTATAGCATGCCTTTAGTGGGTACACGCCCTTAAAGGAAAAGTACTGTTTTGTATTTGCACTTCATAGATAGTATGCCCGGCTGGGTAATAATGGTTATTTATAGTTAGTTAATTAATAAGTGTTATTTAAAATCTTAAGCACAATATAAATATGTTTTTGTTTGCAACGTTCAAGTGTTCTCACCTCCCATAAAGGGAAGCATTGTTATATTTACTTGTTTACAGCATTACAAAAATTTTGTATGTCTTTTGCTAACATGTTTTGTTGTTCTTCTTTTCCCAGTCCGGGAGTACTGGATTTAACGGGGGGGAGTGCAGCGCCCCAGAGTCCTGGTCGTTGCAGTATTGTCGCTCTTCCTCCAAGGGGAGTGATGGTACGTCTGATGGCACCAAAGGAGTTCACCTGACCAGGTATCACAGTCACACACTACACTTCACACTCCAGTCCACCAGAGGGAGCAAAGGTTCTATTTACTAGGCCACTCCTCACACACGGGTAAAACTGGTGGGTTGGATAGGAAGTCAGGCAGAACGCTACTGGGTTTGACCCAGGAAAGACCTGTCAGGAAGACAGGGGGAGGAGGAGGAACATCTGAGCTGCAGACAGAGGTCCCTGTCAGGGGTGGGATCCTGACAGAGACAGAGCGAGAGATAGAACGTTACGGAGCTGCGCCTGCACCTCATTGTGGCAGCATCTTAAGAAAGGATACGAAGCGAAGTATATTGTGGAGAGTGAGAAACGAGATCACAGCACAAGGAGATAACACCGGGAGGAGGGTCTGCCCCGAGATCGGCGGCCTCCTTCTGAGGCGCGTAGCCGGTGGCCGGAACACCGAGGGAGTAATAGGCTCTACGCATTACTTCAAACTATGGCAGGACAGTTAATTCCAAGTTGGCTGCCCAACCTTTAACCTAATGAAGACAACGGAGGCAAATTGTGGGAGAGGGGCATTTCTAGGGTCCCTATAAAATAGCTCCAGGCCTACCCCGTCATACGGATAGTCCTATCCATACCATCTGGGGGACGGAGAGAGAGAATATCAGAAACATACACGACAGTTGTGAGGACTATCCCGTGGTGCTCAGCAGGGAGGTACTACAACACACAGGCAATAGTAGGAAGGCTACTGATTTCCACCTGCAAAGGGAACTCTGGATGTGCCTTCGGACCTGCCGGATTCAGCCAGCCCTGTTAGCAGTGCTCTGGACTGTGGACGCTGAAGTCTACAGTAAAAGGTAAAGAGACTGCAACCCTGTGTCCTCGTTACTTACTGCGATCTACACCATCATCATCTACCTTACTGGGAAGCCCTGGGGACATACTTCACCTGTGGGAAGTTACACCATCTAGCTGCCATAACATCACCCCAGCGGACCCCTAAGCAGCGTCGGTCACCCTGACCGAATACCACAGGTGGCGTCACGGAAACTTGACAAATTACACCTTTTAATTGGGCGCCCCTTAGCAGGGCCACGGACCGGGTCAGGCCACCGTGACCCCCCCGAAACGAGACAGAGGGACCCGGTACCGAGTACCCCACTGCCCTGCGCTTGGGGGCGATCCATATATATATATATATATATATATATATATATATATATATATACATATATATATATATATATATATATATATATATATATATATATATATATATATATATTCACACACAGTATATATATAAATATTTACATTCCCTATCGGGTGTAGCTAACACCTGTTAAATGCAGCGCACGTGCTGTGGGTATCTGCCCACCATGAAAGTATTTATATCAAAAGGGGGTAATACATAAAGATACCGTGTCCCTGAAGGAAATAGTAAATGAAAAAAATTACTATTATACCTCATAAATTATGCGAAAAATAGTAAAAGTGGACACAACTCAAAATAGGTCAAAATATGTACTCTTTATAAGAATATAATTAAAACACATGATACAACAACTAGAAAACCTCTAGTGTGAGGGACGGGAAGGAAAAAGACTTAATTCACGTTAAAGAATCATATATTTGTAAGACTACATACAAAGCTAGAGCGCACAATAATACCGCTTGGAAAAAGCCACCAATCTATTACTGCATAATACATTAAAGTTAATTATACAGGGGCGGACATACCGAGTGTGCAGCTGGTGCAGCTGCACCAGATCCCGGAGATGGAGGGTGCCCCCTGTAGGGTGGCTAACACTGAGGGCAATCTGGCCTGTTTATCTGGCCCCAAGGCTCTTACGGGCTTTATGAGGAATTTGGTAGATAACAACTCTCCATTAGCAGGAGTTTTAGTTTTAATCTCCGCTTGAAGAAGTCACGTTGTCCACCATATACATAGCCTTCAGAATAGCATGCAGGCCGTGAGCAGGATCATTTTGTGCACTAAAGATAAAAAATATACAATTACTATAAAAAGTAAAGATACTTTACATAACACAGGTGCCAACCTGCTAGGCCATATTGTAGGAATGTCTCAATGGACAAATGCCACATAGCTTTGAAGATTGCACCAACTATAAGACCTAAAGTTTCTCCAACACCCAGGCTGACTCTTCTTTTTCACCGACACATTAATTTCTAGTTGCACCCCTGGCAGTTATTATTTATATGTAGTTTATCCTCCTCTGATTCCAACATTTTTTGAAAAAGGGATTTTTGAAGATCTTTGAAGAATTGTGTTCAGTTAAGAATATAAAGACATGCATGTGTATGCTTCTCTTGTTTCGAAACTCTGAAAGTTGCAGTAACTTCTATCCAGCCATAAGAACCTGTGATATCTATCAAAATGTCATATTTTTGCTAAATTATTGTGATGTAAAACTTACCTGTGGGGTCACAGAATTTTTCAGACCTCTCAATCCTGGAATATCCATCCTCATCCTGACAGATGTGGAAACAATGGGCGCATGTTACGCTCAGTCTTTTCCTTCAGGTTATTTGTATAGAAGCAGGAACCTAGAGATGAGGAATAAAGAATCAAAAGTAATGAAATCCGCTGTTCTATGAAACTCAGCGGAATAGAGCAATGATGGAGGGGGTGGAGATGGCAATGATTGTAGTGGTGGAAAGGGCAATAATTAGGGTGGTGGAGAGGGCAATGATGGGGTGATGGAGAGGGCAATGATGGGGTGGTGGGGGAGAAAGCAATGATAGAGGTGGTGGAAAGGGCAATGATGGGGGTGGTGGGGGAGAAGGCAATGATGGATTTGGTGAAAAGGGCAATGATGGGGTGGTGGGAAAGTAAGCTATGATAGAGGTGGTAGAAATAGCAATAATGGGTTGGTGGGGGAGAACAATGATGGAGGTGGTGGAGAGGGCAATGATGGAGGTGGTGGAGAGGGCAATGATTGAGGTGGGGAGAAGACAATGGTGGGAGTGGTGGAGAGGGCAATGATGCGGGGTGGTGGAGAGGGCAATGATGGGGTGGTGAAGAGGGCAATGATAGGGGTGGTGGAGAGGGCAATGATGGAGGTGGTGGAGTGGGCAATGATTGAGGTGGGAGAGAAGGCAATGATGGGGGGGGTGGAGAGGGCAATGATGGGGTGCTGGAGAGGGCAATGATGGGGGTGGTGGAGAGTTCAGTTATAGGGCTGGTAGAGAAGGCACTGATGGAGAGCGAAATAATGCAGGTGGGGGAGAGGACAATGATGGGATGCCAGAGGGAAGGAGCATGGTGGCTCAGAGGTTAGCACTGCAGCCTTGCAGCACTGGAGTCCTGGGTTTAAATCCCACCAAGGACAACATCTGCAAGGAGTTTGTATATTCTCCCCGTGTTTGCGTGGGTTTCCTCCGGGTTCTCAGGTTTCCTCCCACATGCCAAAGACATTCTGATAGGGAATTTAGATTGTGAGCCCCATCGGGGACAGCGATGATAATGTATGCAAACTGTAAAGTACTGCGGAATATGTTAGCGCTGGTGACCAGAAAAATGCCCACAGGAAAAATGCCTACATGGAAAATTGCCTACATGGAAAATTGCTCACACGGAAAATTGCCTATTGCTGCATTACAAAGTTTCAGATCTATGATATTTGAGGTGCAAGGTGAGAATGTTCACATGATATGTGAAAAATGCCCACGGACATGAATACCCACAGGAAAACAGTAGAGAGTTTTAGGTGAGATGCTCTGCAGGACAGGGGGATAGTATACAGGTATACGTGAGATGCTCTGCAGGGCAGAAGAATAATATAGACTATAGGTGAGATGCTCTGCAGGACAGAGAATAGTATACAATTATAGGTTAAACGTTCTACAGGAGAGGGGGATAGTATACAGGTGAGATGCTCAGCAGAAAGGAGAATAATATATGTGGCGCCCCCACTGCCGCAGGGCCGAGGGGTACCCGGTACCGGGCCTCTGAGTCGCTGCTCCGGGGTTGTCACGGTGGCTAGGCCCCGGTCCGTGACCCTGCCGAGGGGCGCACAGTGTACGATGATGATGAATGTAGGTGATGAGGCTGTAGTGGTGCAGTGCAGTAAATAACGAGGACACCAGGTTGCAGTCTCTTTACCTCTTTACTGAAGATCTCTGGGTCCTCAGTCCAGAATACGGTTCACCAGGCTGCGCAAGTCCGGCCGGTCCAATGGCACCTCCAGAGTTCTCTTCACAGGTGGAAATCGGTGCCTTCCTTCTAGCGCTATGTGTTGTGGTCCTTCCCTGCTGTGCTTACGGAAAGTCCCCACAACTGTTGTGTCTATTTCTTAAGTTCCCTCACAACTCAATTAGATGATGTTCTGCTAATCCTCCGTCCCTCCCTGGTGTTCTGGTTGGGACGGCACCCGTTTGACGGGTAGGCTCGGAGCTCTTCCGGGACCCTAGAGTCGCCCCTCTCCACAAGTTGCCCCCCAAGACTGCATAGGTGATTTAAGTTAGACAGCCCGCCTTAGACTGACTGTCCTGCCGCTGTTTGAAGTATTGCTTGAAGCTGAATGTTATAATACTCCCTCGGCGTTCCGGCCACCGGTAGTGCGCCTCAGTAGGATGTTGCCTCGGTCTTACAGCACGACCCCTACTGGTATTTCTCCTTTTGCGTGATCTCGTTTCTCACTCAGCACAATCTATCTCGCTTCTAGTCCTTCCTTGGGCACCGCCGCTATGCTGAGCAGGCACGGTCCCGTTACGTTCGTTCAAGTTGCCAAGCCTCTGTCAGGATCCCACCCCTGACAGAGACCCTACTGTATCTTCCCCACAACACCCTCTGCCACAAGGTGTTGCCTGGTTCCAACCCAGTCAGCTTTCTCTCTAACTTCCTGCCTGACCCCCAGTTTACCCACTATGGTGGGGAGTGGCCTAATGAATAGAACCCTTAGCTCCCCCCGGAGGCCCGACTGTGAAATGTATTGGTGTCTGTGATACCTGATCAGATGAACTCCTTCAGTGCCATCAGACGCACCATAGCTCCCCTTAGTGGCGGAGCCACAGCACTGCAGCGACCAGGACTCTGGGGCGCTGCACTCCCCCCTGGTTAAACACAGTACTCCGGGACTGGGAAGAAAACAACAATACAAGTCAGCAAAAAGACATACAATTTTGTTGAGTGTAATAACAATAAGCATATTTAAACAGGCTTCCCTTTATGGGAGGTAAGGACACTTGAACGTTACAAACGTGGTTAAATATCATAGCAACATGCTACAATTAACTCTTCTTACCCAACCGGGTATTCTACTAAGGGCAACATTGTTGAACAATAATTTAACATTGCCTTTAAGGACATACACTCTAAATCCTCTAAAGACCTTCCTATAATCACATTATAAGGTAATTTAACTTTTTTCATTCTCCTTCTTTAAATCTGCAGGACCGCCTGTCCTATCGGCGCCAGACCTACTGCCTCTCCTTTCTTACAGGACCGCTCCTTTCAGCCCGAGCCTTCTGTCTTTTCAACTACTATACACAGTATAGAACATAACACACTTTCAGTTTAAGAGCACTGAGCCATCTCTGTATGGCTCTTATGAGGACTCAGGGTTTACCTTCTATCCTAATTATCTATCATCTATCAACGTAATTAACCATTTTCTTTACACAACATCAAACCTTCTCATTATTTTTCTCACTAATATGCATGCTGGACACCACGTCTACCCCTACGGGCCCACTGCATCCTTCTTCTCGCTTTCACTTTCTTTCCGGAACATCATCAGCATTTCTTCACAATTAACTAGTTAAATACATATAACTTTCTCATGTAAACATTATCATCATTTTCTTTCGTCAAACATCATTGCTACTTATCTTAAAGCAATATCATCGTTTAAGTGTGACAAGTGAACATACCCTTTAAGAGGGGACCAAGTCTCTATGAGGTAGCGCGCCTTCTCAAGCTACCAGTCCATACTCAACAAAGGTTCCAGTGTGGTATCTTCACAAAGAGTTCTTCTTTAAATAAAACCAGTAGGGAGCACCTTTAAGAAGGTGCAAACTATTTACAAGCAGTTTGTATCATGCACTGTTCATGATTGCGGCAGTTCTTTTCAACAATGAGGAAACAGGAAACAAAAGCAAAAGCAGAGGAAGGGATCCCGGGTAAACAAAGGGATCCCTTTAAGAGTTAACCCTAGTCGGGTTTAAAGCAGCAAAAAGCAGGGAAACAAACAGTTAACTATGTACAGTTTCAGGTTTCCGAGGTTTAGTGGGACGGCTTCCAGGGCTGCACCTGGCACTTAACCCTTCTTGGCCTGGGAAGAGTGAGGTCCAGGGTTACACCCAGTGCTGGACAAACACCGTTAATCCGTCTTGCATGTACTGTTAAATCAGGCGCAGCGATGGAGGTCTGCGCAGCTTGAGTAGGGGCATTTGCTGCAGCAGAGGTAGCGGCTGCTGCAAGATCAGTCACTGGGATGGAGTCAGCAGTTGCGGCACTAGCAGTCACTGGAGTAGGGTCGGTCGTCAGGGCAGGGTCGTCCTTCATACCTGCTTCAGATGCGGTCCCTCTGGTGCCGATCTGCTCCGTCTCCGCTGGGGTCTGGAACGCTGGTTGCGGGGCCTTGTGCTGCGACGTTGTCATCTCTGCTCGCAGCATCTCGCTTTCCGGCAGGGCCTTGCTTTCCAGCTTCGGAGCGCTGGGACTTCTTTCCTGCTCCGGACCAGACGAGGCTACCGACAGATGCCTGGTGAGGCTCCTGATGATGGCCTTCTTCCACCCGGCCTCAGTGCTCAGCTGCGTCCGCCGGGGTCGGTCGCTGAGCTCGTCCACTCCGGCCTGCAGGAATTCAGCATCAGCGGTGGAGGCCTGGTTGCAATGCCCCTCCGGGTGGCTGGGGGAGTCCTCTGCTCCGACCCCACGCTCCGGCTCCGGGCGGCTCGCCATGGCGTCCTCCATGTCGCTCACTTCTTCTTCCTGGTCCCTTTCCCGCTCTCTCCTTCGTGGGCGGTTTCGTTTTCTCTGTCTCTGCCCACCATTGAGGATCAGGAGGCGGATCTCGGCTGCTGACGGACACGTCCTCAAGGGGCCGAAATATTTAGACTGGGCGGCCATTGTCTTTCGCGCTCTTCAGCTTGTTCACGCCCACTTCCATGCCCTTCTTCTTCTCCTGCGCTCTCCTTAGCGCTGTAATGGCGGCGGATTTGGCGCAAACTTTTGGCGGCAAGTGACAATCCACAGTCTTTGCAATAAAGTACAGTCCAAGCACAGTAAATCACAGTTCCAAGGCACACATGACCTGATTCTTCAGGCTTAAGTAGATCCTGTTCGTGACGCCAAGTTGTGGCGCCCCCACTGCCGCAGGGCTGAGGGGTACCCGGTACCGGGCCTCTGAGTCGCTGCTCCGGGGTTGTCACGGTGGCTAGGCCCCGGTCCGTGACCCTGCCGAGGGGCGCACAGTGTACGATGATGACGAATGTAGGTGATGAGGCTGTAGTGGTGCAGTGCAGTAAATAACGAGGACACCAGGTTGCAGTCTCTTTACCTCTTTACTGAAGATCTCTGGGTCCTCAGTCCAGAATACGGTTCACCAGGCTGCGCAAGTCCGGCCGGTCCAATGGCACCTCCAGAGTTCTCTTCACAGGTGGAAATCGGTGCCTTCCTTCTAGCGCTATGTGTTGTGGTCCTTCCCTGCTGTGCTTACGGAAAGTCCCCACAACTGTTGTGTCTGTTTCTTAAGTTCCCTCACAACTCAATTAGATGATGTTCTGCTAATCCTCCGTCCCTCCCTGGTGTTCTGGTTGGGATGGCACCTGTTTGACGGGTAGGCTCGGAGCTCTTCCGGGACCCTAGAGTCGCCCCTCTCCACAAGTTGCCCCCCAAGACTGCATAGGTGATTTAAGTTAGACAGCCCGCCTTAGACTGACTGTCCTGCCGCTGTTTGAAGTATTGCTTGAAGCTGAATGTTATAATACTCCCTCGGCGTTCCGGCCACCGGTAGTGCGCCTCAGTAGGATGTTGCCTCGGTCTTACAGCACGACCCCTACTGGTATTTCTCCTTTTGCGTGATCTCGTTTCTCACTCAGCACAATCTATCTCGCTTCTAGTCCTTCCTTGGGCACCGCCGCTATGCTGAGCAGGCACGGTCCCGTTACGTTCGTTCAAGTTGCCAAGCCTCTGTCAGGATCCCACCCCTGACAGAGACCCTACTGTATCTTCCCCACAACACCCTCTGCCACAAGGTGTTGCCTGGTTCCAACCCAGTCAGCTTTCTCTCTAACTTCCTGCCTGACCCCCAGTTTACCCACTATGGTGGGGAGTGGCCTAATGAATAGCACCCTTAGCTCCCCCCGGAGGCCCGACTGTGAAATGTATTGGTGTCTGTGATACCTGATCAGATGAACTCCTTCAGTGCCATCAGATGCACCATAGCTCCCCTTAGTGGCGGAGCCACAGCACTGCAGCGACCAGGACTCTGGGGCGCTGCATATAGAATTATAGGTGAGATGCTCTGTAGGACAGAGAATAGTATACAATTATAGGTTAAATGCTCTGCAGGACAGGTGGGATAGTAGACTGGTATAGATAGGTGAGATGCTCTGCAGAAAGGAGAATATAGAATTATAGGTGAGATGCTCTGCAGGACAGAGAATAATGTAGTACACCGGTCAATGCAGTGAATATGCATGAGGCTTAATGGGCGGGAGACTGGTAAGCCTGATCTACCTTTTCTAGCATTTATCTCTCTGTATATTCTATTCAATCTGTCCTGTCCATCTTCTCTTCTCTCTTTTGAACTTTATACAGCATGAGAAAGACCATGTTAGAAACACATTGCACACGGACAACACACAGACGTCACACAGATGTCACATTGATGTCAGCTGAGAAAACAATGCAAAATCTCATCACACCTGCATGACCATACGGAAAGTAGTCACGTGACTGTCATGCATCAAGATCGCTCGGATAACGCATCCCCTAGTGTGCCTCTACCCTATAGGTGAGATGCTCTGCTGGGCAGGAGAATAGTATAGAGTTATAGGTGAGATGTTCTGCAGCACAGAAGAATGTCGGCTAAACTTGCCCACACCGAAAATTACCCACAAGTTTATTAAGAACAGTTTATTAAGGAGGTCTAATAACAACAATATTATTATTAAACAATCATTGCATACCTGCAAATAATTAGCTACCTGGTGATCGTCCTGAACAGGAACAGTTTATTAAAGAGGTCTAATAATAACTCTGGTTTAGTAAACAATCATTGCACACCTGCAAATTAGCCATTTTACTGCAAATTAGCTATTCTCCTTAAGTATGACATGCATCGTGGTGCAGAGACCTGTTGGGTCCCTGCACTGCGATAGATGCTGCCGCCACAGTGGCTGTGTGCTGACGTTGCAGGTGCAGCCACAGGGAGCAGCGCATGACAATGGCGCACACTCCAACGTCAGCTGCCGGGCTGTGCGGTGGCTACAAAAGACACTGGGCGACATGGGAGCAGAGGAAAGGTGAATAGAATGTTTTTGTTTTTAATTATGCATTAGGGGCAGAATGGGGACACATACACTAGGATTGGGGACCATGTAAACCAGGATAAGGACAACTACACCAGGAAGGGGCATATATACCAGGATGGAGACCATGTGGACCATACATAGGAGGATGGGGACCATATACACTAGCATTGGGAAATGTAAACCAGGATGCGGACATATTCACCATGATGGGCATATATACCAGGATGGGGGACATTACTACATAATGAAGGGGATGGGGGGCAATTCATAAGTCTTTATAGAATTTAGAACGCTACAGGGCCCCATACATCTGACCGAGTGTGTGTGCGTGTGTGTGTGGGGGGGCAGGGTAAAATTTTGCGTTGGGGCCCATCGGACTCCAGTTACGTCACTGCAAAAACATATCAAACACTCTCAGCAAGAACACAAGGTGGTACAAGTGACAGAATCTCACTTTTCTGTGGTGCCTTCTGGGCTTCCAGGACCAACTATCTCTGCTAGCCCTGCGGCACCCTGCTTTTGGTGGGCTCCCACTGGGATGATAATGTATATGATGTGATCTGCAGTCCCATGTAACTCCACAGATAATACAGTGATACCTTTGTGGGTACTGATCGCAGTCATGGCTCCTCTGGATCACACTGCTGCTGGTTCTGCCTGTGCTGCTGTTTTGGGCTGGTGGGAGGAGTAAGGCAGAATCAGTGAGAGATGAGAGCAGACTAGATCTATCTTTTGCTGATAATGACAGACTGCTACAAACCACAGATACTCATTTCATTCATTTTTGCATTTTGGCACTAGGTCAACTGTAAATCACAAGTTGATCACATATCACGTGAACATTCTCACCTTGCACCTCAAATATCATAGATCAGAAACTTTGTGATGCTGCAATTGCCAATTTTCTGTGTGGGCATTTTTCATGTGGGCAATTTTCTGTGTGGGCAATTTTCCGTGTGGGCAATTTTCCGTGTGGGCAATTTTCCGTGTGGGCAATTTTCCGTGTGGGCAATTGTCCGTGTGGGCAATTTTCCGTGTGGGCATTTTTCCTTTGGCCAATTTTCCGTGTGGACAGTTTTCTGTGTGGGCAATTTTCCATGTGGGCAATTTTTTGTGTGGACAATGTTCCTTATTGGCAACTTTCCATGTGGGCAAATATTCCGTGTGTGTAATTTTAATTGTGGGCAATATTCCATGTGGGCAATTTTAAATGCGGGCAATTTTCCGTTTGGGCAATTTTCTGTGTGGGCATTTTTCATGTGGTAATTTTGCTGTGGGCAATTTTCCTGTGGAGATTTTTCAGGGAAATGTTAGGGACAATGAGGGGTGTGGGATTGGGATGGGAGAAAGGGGGACTTATAGTGGACTTATGGACAGGGGGAGGAGGAGGAAAATGTTAGATTTGGATGTAAAATGAATTGAGTGGTGGAGAAGGGTGCTAAGCCCCTGATAGCATCCTCCCCATCTCATAATTCATTGTGATGCTATCAGAGACTTACAATTTATTGGGGAGAGGGGGCAATATGGTGCATAGGACCCTTTATAATGAACTGAAAGGTGGGAGAAGACGCTGTCAGGGACTTGTAATGTTTTGGGAGGTGGTGGAGGATGCTCAGTACCTGATGGCGTCTTCTCCAACCTCCAAATTCATTATGATGCTATCAATGACTTATAATGAATGATGGGGACACAGGACAGGGATGAAGGCTATATGCACACGTTCAGGATTTGCAGGAGAAAATTCTGCTGCATATCCTAATGTGTATCAGGAAGAAAGTTGCGTAAAATACATTTATTTTTTTTCCCACATTTATGCCATGCTTTTGTTACGTATTTTCCCCATTAGTACGGGTGAAATACACTGTAAGAATTGACATTGTGCAGATTTTAATCTGATGCAAATCTGCAAGGAAAAAATAAGCAGCGTGGCATGAGACTTCAGGGATCTCATTCACGTTTCCTGTATGGTAATACCTTGTATATTCCGTGTGCACATAGCCTTACAGGTAATTGGGGAGAGTCACAGGCTGAATAGTTTATATTACTGGGAGTCAGAGAGTTAATGGGGGGGCACAGTGCTGCTAATCACTTTATACTTTTAATGGTGCGTTGCGAATAGTATACTGATGGTGGTGTGTATATCTGTATTCAGGGGGAGACACATGTATGTATGCAATGTACTTGTTATTTTCAGTGCTGCGAAGATCATCAAGACAAGAAGAGTCGTGACTGGAAGATGTCGACATGAACATCTGACCAGATGGAGGAGAAACGGGAGAAAGTGGCTCTAATCAGATGAGGAGTCAGCAGTAAGTGCTGCATTGCGTGATTTGGAGCGATAATGTTTGTTTGTAAAATCCGCTATTCTACATTCTCACATTTGTGTAAAATGTCCATGTGCTTCCAGGTTTTTTTATCGGATGGCACAAGGACCCATAGAGTTTTATAGGTCCATTAACACATACATGAAAATCATGGATCTGAGAATGAGATCCGTGAGGGTCAGAGAATGTTCTGTTCTTATCCAATTTTGAGGATCAGAATAGGACATGCTCATACTGTCTGTAAAAGCAGGCAGCACACAGACACTGCACAAAGACACAGAAATTTAACCTTATTATGCATAGCACAATAACTTAGTATGTAGTGTGCTCACTTATTATGTATCGCACAGTCCCTTAGTTTAAAGTGTACTCAATTATTATGTATCGCACAGTCCCTTAGTATATAGTGTACTCACTTATTATGTATCCCACAGTCCCTTAGTATATAGTGTAGTCACTTATTATGTACAGCACAGTCCCTTAGTATATTGTGTACTCACTTATTACATATAGCACAGTCCCTTAGTATATAGTGTACTCACTTATTTTGTATAACACCATCCTAAGTTACATAGTTTCCTCTTTTATTATGTATAACATTGTACCTTATTACCTACCATCCTCTCTAGTTATACAACCCCTGGCAAAAATTATGGAATCACTGGCCTTGGAGGATGTTCATTCAGTTGTTTAATTTTGTAGGAAAAAAGCAGATCACAGACATGGCACAAAACTAAAGTCATTTCAAATGGCAACTTTCTGGCTTTAAGAAACACTAAAAGAAATCAAGAACAAAAATGTGGTAGTCAGTAATGGTTACTTTTTTTAACCAAGCATAGGGGAAAAAATATGAAATCACTCAATTCTGAGGAAAAAATTATGGAATCATGAAAAAAAACCTGAAAAAACACTCCAACACATCACTAGTATTTTGTTGCGCCACCTCTGGCTTTTATAACAGCTTGCAGTCTCTGAGGCATGGACTTAATGAGTGCCAAACAGTACTCTTCATCAGTCTGGCTCCAACTTTCTCTGATTACTGTTGCCAGATCAGCTTTGCAGGTTGGAGCCTTGTCATGGACCATTTTCTTCAACTTCCATCAAAGATTTTCAATTGGATTGAGATCCGTACTTTTACTCATATTTTCTGCAACAGAGTATTTTTTGGTTTTACTGTGCCTTTTTTGTGTTTCAGCTCCTTGATGGAGTGAACAGTGTCCCTACAGGCTTGTCACCGTGTGCACGGCTCATGTGTTTGTTTTAACCAATTGTTTTCTTGTTTCTACAAGACTAGGGAGGTTCCCACCCCTCCTTGTCAGCCGTGCACACAAAAGCCTTCTATGGTACGTGTCCACATTGGACATTTCCTTTCTGAATCCTGCTCATACAGGTACTATACATATGACCAGGTTTTAAATACATCAGATAGGGATTACATACAGTACAGACCAAAAGTTTGGACACCTTCTCATTTAAAGGTTTTTCTGTATTTTCATGACTATGAAAATTGTACATTCACACTGAAGGCATCAAAACTATGAATCGACACATGTGGAATTATATACTTAACAAAAAAGTGTGAAACAACTGAAATTATGTCTTTTATTCTAGGTTCTTCAAAGTAGCCACCTTTTGCTTTGATGACTGCTTTGCACACTCTTGGCATTCTCTTGATGAGCTTCAAGAGGTAGTCACCGGGAATGGTCTTCTGGTCTTCCCAGATATGCTTAGCACTTGTTGGCCCTTTTGCCTTCACTCTGCTGCGGTCCAGCTCACCCCAAACCATCTCGATTGGGTTCTGGTCTGGTGACTGTGGAGGCCAGGCCATCTGGCGTAGCACCCCATCACTCTTCTTCTTGGTCAAATAGCCCTTACACAGCCTGGAGGTGTGTTTGGGGTCATTGTCCTGTTGAAAAATAAACGATGGTCCAACTAAATGCAAACCGGATGGAATAGCATGCCGCTGCAAGATGCTGTGGTAGCCATGCTGGTTCAGTATGCCTTCAATTTTGACTAAATCACCAACAGTGTCACCAGCAAACCACCCCCACACACCATCACACCTCCTCCTCCATGCTTCACGGTGGGAACCAGGCATGCAGAGTCCATCCGGTCACCTTTTCTGCGTCGCACAAAGACACGGTAGTTGGAACCAAAGATCTCAAATTTGGACTCATTAGACCAAAGCACAGATTTCCACTGGTCTAATGTCCATTCCTTGTGTTCTTTAGCCCAAACAAGTCTCTTCTGCTTGTCGCCTGTCCTTAGCAGTGGTTTCCTAGCAGCTATTTTACCATGAAGGCCTGCTGCACAAAGTCTCCTCTTAACAGTTGTTGTAGAGATTAGTGTTGAGCGATACCGTCCGATACTTGAAATTATCGGTATCGGAGAGTATCGGCCGATACCGGCAAAGTATCGGGTCTAATCCGATACCGATACCCGATACCAATACAAGTCAATGGGACACCAAGTATCGGATGGTATCCTGTATGGTTCCCAGGGTCTGAAGGAGAGGAAACTCTCTTCAGGCCCTGGGATCCATATCAATGTGTAAAAGAAAGAATTAAAATAAAAAATAGGGATATACTCACCCTCCGACGCAGCCTGGACTTTACCGCCGTAACCGGGAGCCGTTGTACCTAAGAATGCGCGCTTGAAGGGCCTTAGATGAGGTCACGGCACTCTGATTGGTCCGTAGCGGTCGCGTGACCGCTACGCGACCAATCACAAACCCGTGACGTCACCTAAGGTCTTTCAAGCGCTTGAAATACCTTAGAAGACGTCCGCAGCTTCTGATTGGTCGCGTAGCGGTCGCGTGACCGCTACGCGACCAATCACAAAGCAGTGACGTCACCTAAGGTCTTTCAAGCACTTGAAAGACCTTAGGTGACGTCACTGCTTTGTGATTGGTCCGTAGCGGTCACACGACCGCTACGGACCAATCAGAGCACTGTGACGTCATCTAAGGCCCTTCAAGCGCGAATTTTTAGGTACAACGGCTCCCGGTTACGGCGGTAAAGTCCAGGCTGCGTCGGAGAGGTGAGTATATCCCTATTTTTTATTTTAATTCTTTCTTTTACACATTGATATTAATCCCGATACCGATTCCGGATACCACAAAAGTATCGGATCTCGGTATCGGAATTCCGATACCCACAAGTATCGGCCGATACCCGATACTTGCGGTATCGGAATGCTCAACACTAGTAGAGATGTGTCTGATGCTAGAACTCTGTGTGGCATTGACCTGGTCTCTAATCAGAGCTGCTGTTAACCTGTGATTTCTGAGGCTGGTGACTCGGATAAACTTATGCTCAGAAGCTGAGGGGACTCTTGGTCTTCCTTTCCTGGGGCGGTCTTGATGGTTTTTGCAACTGCACTTGGGGACACTTTCAAAGTTTTCCCAATTTTTCGGAATGACTGACCTTCATTTCTTAAAGTAATGATGGCCACTTGTTTTTCTTTACTTAGCTGCTTTTTTCTTGCCATAATACAAATTCTAACAGTCTATTCAGTAGGACTATCAGCTGTGCATCCACCAGACTTCTGCCCAACACAACGGATGGTCCCAACCCTATTTATAAGGCAAGAAATCCCACTTATTAAACCTGACAGGGCACACCTGTGAAGTGAAAACAATTCTCGGTGACTACCTCTTGAAGCTCATCAAGAGAATGCCAAGAGTGTGCAAAGTAGTCATCAAAGCAAAAGGTGGCTTCTTTGAAGAACCTAGAATGTAAGACATAATTACAGTTGTCTCACACTTTTTTGTTAAGTATATAATTCCACATGTGTTAATTCATAGTTTTGATGCTTTCAGTGTGAATTTACAATTTTCATAGTCATGAAAATACAGAAAAATCTTTAAATGAGAAGGTGTGTCCAAACTTTTGGTCTGTACTGTACATTAGTTAGGACTGCTCTAATACGGGTATACCTTGACGTTTGGTAGAGCGGCTTAATATACATTTTTTGCAAAAAACGTATTACCCAAATACCCTGTGCTTTTCCATCTTTTTACTAGCACTTGCCGTTTACTGATATTTTCTGCAACAGAGTATTTTTTGGTTTTACTGTGCCTTTTTTGTGCTTCAGTTCCCTTGATAGATTGGCCAGATTCGTCTGACCTTACTCACACATATTTGGGGTTAATTTACCTGTGGCCCCTAGGATAGATAAATCTGGGTGCCTTAACACTAGACACGGCATTTTTGATTGTGCTTTTTGAGTGCTGCGCCACTTTTGGCAGTATAAAGTTGGAAGGTGCTGCACTTTCTGTCCTCTGTGCCATCACCATTCATCCATCATTACTGAACTTTTTTACTTGTTTTGTTTGTATATTTGTTCAATAAAATTTTGTACACTTTTTGTTATTAAATTCTAAAGTGTCTGAATTTGGGGCTTTATAATCCACACTTCTTTATAGGATTTACCCTTTAAAAACACTGCAAAAGTCTCTGAGGGGAGTCCAGGCCCACTCACTGGACCATTCGTAGGGGGTCTACATACTGAACAGGACAGTAATAAAGGCTTTTTTCTACAGGTTGGGATACCTGGGATGGTCACAGTGCTTAACAGAACAAAAATGTTGTGAGTACAACAAGAACACAATAGTGGGGGTGTTTAAAACATGGAGACCTGCTGACAGGTTCCTTTCCTAGAGGAAATTATCTTATTTAGGACTTCATTACTCCCTAAGAGGGCTCCTATAAACTTCAATCAGGTTTGATGGCACCTCTGCATGTTCCATGATACGTAGCAATAGTGATTCCATACTCCATTACACACACACTTTGAGCATGGCTCTGCTGTGTGCACAAGATCATTCTGTAATAATTCCGAAACAAGAAAGAGAAGGGAAAGCAAGTCTTCTTTCTTGTGTCTGTCCCTCATTTCTTTGAGTAATGATAATTCTAAACATATGATTTAGTAAGAAATGATAAAATATGCAATGTGTTTTATTTCAGAATAACAGGACGTTCCACAGACAATAGAAGGTTATGTTCAGGTTTCAGCTGGTAATTCATGAAATGGAAAGCATGAAAAGTTTCCATTAGGATCTATTTCTTAATTGACTGTCGGCTGTGAACTACGATAACCTTACTGACATCACTGTTGATCACAGCAGCTGGGTTCACACGCTACTCTCAGAGTGTTCTCGTGACCATGACGAGTGGCCACGTTACAGATGTCACTGCTCATTACAGCCTCTGGATGTAGCAGAATCGAGGATCATCATGGGACCTCCTTATCATGGATTTACGGAGGACTAATTTTGATTATTTCATTTTTGATGGTAATAAATGGGTAAAATAGGGTAATTGTGAGGGAGTGCTTTTTACAATTAAAAGACTTTTTGTGTTTGCGTTTTTCTTTCAACTACAGGGTTAATAATTGGGATGTCTGATAGACCCCTCTTCATTACTAACCCCTGAGCCTGATGTCAGTGGACATTACACAGCTGACATCATCCCCAAAACTATTTCCACGATTGCTAATGCATCAGGGCAATCGGGAAGAGCTGAGGCTATTTGCCAGAATTAGCGCATCTAATGGATGCTCTATTTCTGGGGTGATTGAGGGCTGGTATTATAAGTATGAGAAAGAGCCAATATCAATGGTCCATTCCCAGCCTATTAATATCAGCCCACAGCATTCTACCTAGCTTTTGCTGGTTATTAAAATAGGGTCATTTTTTGGGGGGTCTCCCTTTTTAATAACCAGTAAAGGCTATGCAGATAGCTGTGAGCAGTTAATAGGCTGAGAAGCTAAATGGCTCAGCCTCCCCAAAAATGATGCATCCATAAGTTGCGCCAAATCTAGCACTTAGCGTCGCTCTTTCTACTTCACCTGGTACGGTGGCATGTGAAGTGAAAAAATTGAGGCCACTTCACCTTTGTATTGTCAGGTGACATCAAGCCCAGGGGTTAGTAATAGAGATGGCATCTATAAGATATCCCCATTACTAACCCCTTAGTCAAATGGTGAACAAAATAACACCCAGAATAAAGTCCTTTATTTGAACCAATGACACAGACTCTTTTATTGACTCTAAATTAACCAAAAACAGTTATACTCACCTTACGCCCAATCCACTGAAGCCAATGTCCCCTGTAAAAGAATTAAAATAATAAACAACCATACAACCATATTCCTCACCTGCCCAATGAGAAGATAATAATCTAATTGTCCCACGACGTGTCTAGCTCTACTACATCGAGATGGCACATTGCATTATTGGATGATCCGAATATAGCACCTGCCACCCAGCAGACATACTGAGACATACATGCTTTCTCAGCTCAGTGCCTCATGATGACGTGCTGAAGTTGAATGGAATTCATATCAAATTTACTTCTTTGACTTTACTGACGTCACTGCGAGTGTGAGAAAGTTCCAAGTGTGAGAAAGTTCTCACGCTTGTGGTGCCATCAGAAAGGTCATCGGATTTCAGAGTCAATGAACTCCGTTCAACTCAATTATGTCAGCTCAAGCACCGAACTCTGATGACCTTTCTGATGCCACCGTGAGGTTCTGGGTGTTACTTTTTTCACAATTTGACTAGGGGGTTAGTAATGGGGGCGTCAAGATGCCTCTCCATTACTAACTCCT
The DNA here is from genome assembly GCF_051348905.1 of Ranitomeya variabilis. Taxonomy (NCBI): domain Eukaryota; kingdom Metazoa; phylum Chordata; class Amphibia; order Anura; family Dendrobatidae; genus Ranitomeya; species Ranitomeya variabilis. Next base: position 86,976,083 of record NC_135233.1, on the reverse strand, counting down.
GGGATTGATGTCACCTGACAAAACAAAGGTGACATCAACCCCAATACTGTAATCTCATTTGCCACCACACCAGGGCAAGTGCGAAGAGCGAGGCTAAATGCCAGATTTGGCCCATCTTAAGGATGAGCCATTTCTAAGGCGGCTGAGAACTGATGTTTTTTCTATGGCCCCTTCCTAAGCTATTAGTATCAGCCCACAGCTATCTGTTTACCTTTGCTGGTCACTAATTATAGGGGGACCTTATATAATTTTTTGGTGGGTCCTCATTTTTAATAAGCAGCAAATGCTTAGTATACAACTGTGAGCTGATGTTAATAACCTTGAAAAGCTCCATGGGTATTACCCCTTTTCCAGGCTATAATCATCTGTCCGCTTTCCCTCTGCTGGTTAATAAAATTTAGGGGGAACTCACGCCATTTGTTTCAGAAAATAATGTATTTATTAATAAAATACATGTACAGCAATTAAACAGGTAAAGCACTGATTATATATAAAAATCACATATTAATATCTATCTGTATATCTAATATATAAAGCTGAATGTGTGTATGTGTGTATGTCCGGGATTGGCATCTGAACCGTCGCAGCTACAGGCACAAAATTTTGCACAGTCACACGTCTGGACCCCGAGAGCGTCAAAGCTATGTTGTGAGGTGAAATGTTAACCCCGCGCATTCCAATTCACCAAACAATTTTGCCCCTATCTACATAATGGGGAAAAAATGAAAGGAAAAGTGTTGGAGGCAAATTAACAGCTGCCAGATGTGAACAAGGGGGACTTAAAGAATGAGAGCGATGGCGCCAAAGAGTATATACTGTACAGTTGCTAAGGTGGGGCCCCGACATGGGATAATCACCACACCACCACGGGGATATGAACACACACACAAAATGCGCCACACACTACCACGTGCTCAAACACATATACCACCCTCAGCGCACATTTCACTACACATACACCAACCTCGCCACATAAAAGTCGAAACACAAAACTCGCCGCTCAAAACTCGCCACGCGCAAAACTCTACACATGCAAAACTCGCCACACGTGCAAAACTCACCTCATGGAAAACTCGCCACATGCAAAACTTGCACACGCGGAAAAATTGCCACATGCACAAAAGTTGCAACACATGCAAAAGTTGCCTCACACAAAACTTGCACATACTCAAAAGGCACCACACATAAAACTCGCCACGCACAAAACTCGCCATGCGCAAAACTTGCTGCACACAACTTGCTACACTAACCTGTCACATGCAACTCGACACACAAAAAGTTGCTACACGCATGTCACCACACAAAACTCGAAAAACTGACTGAACAGCCATCTAGTCTAAACTGGTGCATAACAAAAAAGTCTTACATAGCAAATAGATAATGGCTGCACTCAAGTTTATTGTGCTAAAGCAAGGAAATGTGCAATACATGAAATGTGAACAGCATAATGGCTTGTGAAATTTATGAAAAAACACATGAGATTTTTAGCACAAAATTTGGCCAAATGTTGTGAGCCCATTCACCAAACGTCAAGGTAATCTCAGATCGAATGGGTAACTAACCTGTCTGCCTAGTGTGAACACTTACCTATGGCTAATAAAATGGTAAAGCCTGTATTTATAGAGGAGGTTAGAACCAACTGTGTTTGGATGTAATTAAAATCACAGCATGGTGAAGGGCGGGGCGTTCAAGTCAGAAAAAGCAATACTGACTTGAACGCCCTGCCCTTCACCATGCTGTGATTTTAATTACATCCAAACACAGTTGGTTCTAACCTCCTCTATAAATACAGGCTTTACCATTTTATTAGCCATAGGTAAGTGTTCACACTAGGCAGACAGGTTAGTTACCCATTCGATCTGAGATTACCTTGACGTTTGGTGAATGGGCTCACAACATTTGGCCAAATTTTGTGCTAAAAATCTCATGTGTTTTTTCATAAATTTCACAAGCCATTATGCTGTTCACATTTCATGTATTGCACATTTCCTTGCTTTAGCACAATAAACTTGAGTGCAGCCATTATCTATTTACCACACAAAACTCATCTCACAAAAGTCGCTACATGCATGTCGCCACACGCAACTCAACACACACAACTTGACACACGAAACTCGCCCTAAAACACACACAAGTCTGGTATTATCCTTCAAAAATAAAAATCTGATTAATAAGCAGACAAACTACAAGAGCAACAAATGTACCATATAGGAATCCGGCAGCTGTCAGTCACATGACCAGTCTATTATGTGTATGTGTTAGCTAATATATACTGCCAGGGGGTGGGCTTACTGTTGGCTGGGGATTTATCAGGCTGCCAATTTAGCTTACAAATACTGAGGTAAAAATACTGACCAAATAACGTGTGAACGAGGTCTAATACAGGAGGAGATGACATACAGATATATACTATATACAGGAGGAGATGACACACAGGTATATACTATTTACAGGGGAGATGACACACAGGTATATACTATATACAGGAGGAGATGACACACAGATATATACTATATATAGGAGAGATGACACACAGGTATATACTATATAGAGGAGGAGATGACATACAGGTACATACTACATACAGGAGGAGATGACATACAGGTATATACTATATACAGGAGGAGATGACACACAGGTATATACTATATACAGGAGCAGATTACCTACAGGTATATAGTATATACAGGAGGAGATGACATACAGGTATATGCTATGTATAGGAGGAGATGACATACAGGTATATACTATATACAGGAGGAGATGACACACAGATATATACTATATATAGGTGAGATGACACATGTATATACTATATACAGGAGGAGATGACATACAGGTATATACTATATACAGGAGATGACATACAGGTGTATACTATATATAAGGGAGATGACAAACATGTATATACTGAGGTGAAAATAGGTATTAAGCTTACCGTTAATTATGTTTCCAGGAGTCTATCCTGACAGCACTATGGAGGACGTCCTCCCCCTTGCTGGGACAGGAAACACACGAGAGTTCAAAAGGTCCGGTCCCACCCCCATTCCTCAGTGTTGTAACAAGAACTGCCTCAAGGGAGATGCAAAAAAATAATATTTAATGGTAAAGAACATAACACCATATATTAGGAACATATTACATCATATGTTAGGAACATACTACAGACATGTCAGGTTCATATTACAAAAGCATAGTTATATTAACAGGGAGGGAATTACCCGTGCTGTCAGGATGGACTCCTGGAAACATAATTAACGGTAAGCTTAATACCTATTTTCCAGGACGTCATCCTGACAGCACTATGGAGAGTACCAAAGCACCTCCTCAGGGTGGGATTACCGCTTGGAGAACTTTTCTCCCGAATGCAGTATGCTGACCGGACAGAACATCGAGTTTAATGTTTGCAAAAGGTATTCGCACTAGCCCATGTAGCGGCCTTGCAAATCTGCTCTAGAGAGGCGCCTGCCCTCTCAGCCCAAGAAGTAGCCATCCCTCTAGTAGAGTGTGCATGAAGACCCTTTGGAGGAGGGATGCCCTCCGACTGATAGGCCTCGGAGATCACAGATGTGATCCATCGAGCAATGGAGGCCTTAGAGGCCTTTTTTCCCTTACTTTTACCCCCAAACAAAATAAACAGATTTGGGTCAATACGCCATGAGTTGGTGGCTGACAGGTAGTCGATGACCGCCTGTCTGACATCAAGGGAATGCAGAGCTTCCTCTTTAGAATTAGAAGGGTTACAGCAAAAGGATGGTAACACTATCTCCTGGTTTCTATTTTTTAGAGTTCCCACTTTTGGAATGAACGAGGGATCTAGTTTAAGGATCACGCTATCGTCTCTAATCTGGAGGTACGGGTCCCTTGTACACAGGGCTTGGATTTCCCCCACCCTCTTAGCCGTGGTGATCGCCACTAGGAATGCCGTTTTACGTGTCAGGGCCGAAATGGACATGTTATCTGCCGATGCGTAATTATTTTTGCAGAGGAATCTCAGGACAAGGTTAAGGTCCCAGGGAGGAGATAGCTGTCTAATGGTGGGGCGCAATCTTTGGGTGGCTCTGATAAATCTAACTATCCAAGGGTGAGTTGCCAGAGGATAGTCTAGGAAGGAGTTAAGTGCCGAGATCTGCACCTTCAAGGTGCTCGGCCTGAGTCCTTTATCGAACCCAGCCTGCAGAAAGTCCAGAATTCTGGGTAAGTCGGGAGTGCCTGCCGCAACCTCAGACCTGCCACCCTCCAGACAGAAACGCCTCCAGATCTTCAAGTAGATTGTTGACGTGACCGGCTTCCTGCTAGCCTTGATAGTGGTTATGACTTGGTCACACAGGCCTCTTGCCTTCAGGATGTTCCTTTCAGGAATCAGGCTGAGAGATGTAGCTTCTCTGGGTCCGGATGGAACACTGGGCCCTGGTGGATTACATCTGGTCTGTGAGGGAGCTCCACTGGACTCTCTATTGCCAGGTCTACCAGAAGGGAGAACCAACTCCTTCTTGGCCAGTATGGAACTACCAAAATTACTCGAGCCTGTTCTTCCTTGATCTTCCTGAGAACAGCCGGGATTAATGCTAGAGGAGGGAATGCATATGAGAGGGGCTCCGTCCAACTTTGACTTAGACCATCTATCCCTTCCGGCAGATCCTGAGGGTTCAGCGAGAAGAACCTTGAGACCTTCTAGTTTCTCTTGTTTGCGAAGAGGTCTATACTGGGAGTGCCCCAACGCCGGCACAGCTCCTGGAAGATGTCCTGGTTGAGCTCCCACTCTGTTGCAAACACTGTTCTTCTGCTCAAGTAGTCTGATACAACATTCTGAGTGCCTTCTAGATGGACTGCAGAGATGGAAAGGACCGACCTTTCTGCCCAGCGAAATATTCTCCCTGCCAGCTCCTGGAGAAGATGGTGCCTTGGGCCTCCTTGGTGTTTTAGGAAGGAAACAGTTGTCACGTTGTCGGACAATATCCTGACATGACGATTCTCCAGAGTGCGACGATTTCTTCTCAGGGCTTCCCAGACAGCATACAGCTCTCTGAAGTTGGATGAGTTGCCGGCTACGTCTGGAGGCCATCGTCCCTGGAGGATCCTTCCTTCTAAGTGAGCTCCCCAGCCCCAGGCGCTGGCGTCTGTAGTAACCACTACGTAGGGATCGGTAGTCCATAGTACCCCGATTCTTAGATTCTTTGGGTCTGTCCACCAAAGGAGAGATCTTCGTACTGGATCTGGTAGATATAAAATACTGTCCAGAGAAGATTGACGACGGTCCCACTTGTAGAGGATTAAGCTCTGTAGTGGTCTTGAATGGAACTGTGCCCATCTTACGCATGGTATGCATGCCGTCATTAGGCCTAGCACTCTCATGGCCATCCTTATTGAAACTCTGCGTTCTAGTAGGAGTCTGATCTGAATCTGTATTGTCTCCAGCTTGGATTCGGGCAGTAGGGATATTCTGTTTGCAGAATCCAGACAGACACCCAGGAAGACCTTTTTGTGTTCCGGAATCAGGTCTGATTTCTGCCAGTTGATGATCCATCCCAAGTGTTCCATTACCGCGATGGTCCGGTTCCTGTGATCCGATAGGATCTCTGGTGTTCTTGCTATCAGAAGAAAGTCGTCGAGATAAGGGACTATTATAATCCCCTGGTTTCTTAAGAAAGCCACTATCTCTGACACCAGCTTTGTAAACACACGAGGTGCTGAGGCAAGTCCAAACGGCAGGCACTGGAACTGGTAGTGACAGGTCCCGGACGGCAGAACTACCGCGAACCTCAGAAGCCTCTGAGATAGATGATGGACAGGGACCTGATAATAGGCACTCTTCAAATCGAGAGTGCACATTACCGCGTTCTGATCTATGAAAAGGATTGCAGAACGGATGGACTCCATGCGAAACCTCTTGTACCTGACCCAGGCATTCAGAGGTTTCAAATTTACGATCGTACGTGAGTCGCCTGACGGTTTTGTTATGGAGAACAGGGAGGAGTAGTGACCCTGGCCTACTTCTAGCGGTGGTACTGGTATTATGACTTTTGAGGAAAGCATGTCCATTAAGTCTTTTAACATGGGAGAGTCTCGCATGACCACCGTGGGTACGATGTACCTGTCTGGTGGAGGGGAGTAGAACTCTATACTGTAGCCCTCTGACACAGTGCGAAGGACCCATTGATTCTGCGTGACTCTGCTCCAGTTTACCGCGAAATGGCGAAGCCTTCCCCCTATAAGAGTGGCGTCATTGTGATTTAGACTTAGAGGAGGGGCTGAAGAAGAAACTTCTGTTCTTACTGCCATGGCCACGGGAACCCCTATTAAAGCCTCTATTGGACCTTCCCCCTCGGAAGTCGGACCTGTAGTCGGACTGTCTTCTAAAGGGAAACCCCCTCCGAAAGGACTGAGGCCTCTTAGGCTTGTCCTCTGGGAACCCTTTTTTCTTGTCCGAAGCCGACTCTAATATAGTGTCGAGGGAAGGACCAAACACCCTCGCGCCTGAGAAGGGGATTGAGCACAATTTAGTTTTGGAAGCGTTATCGCCAGACCAAGACCTCAGCCAGACCGCTCTTCTAGCCGCATTGGACAATGATCCATTTCTGGCTGAAAATCTGACTGACTCAGCCGTCATGTCAGATAGAAAAGCAGTAGCCGATTTCATTATGGGGAGAGAGTTTAGGATCTCTGACCTTGGGGTCTTATTAGAGAGATGCTCCTCTAATTGACCCATCCAAAGGTGCATAGACCGGGCTACCGAGGTAGCTGCAATGTTGGTCTTAATTAGAGCCGCAGAGCACTCCCAGGCTCTCTTTAGCAATATGTCCGCCTTTCTATCCATCGGATCGCACAAGCTTGATGAGTCCTCGAATGCAATAGCTGTCTTTTTTGCGACCTTCGCCACCGGGACATCCACCTTGGGTATCTCGTCCCATAGTTTTACATCATCCGGCTCAAAGGGTAGGCGCGCCTTAAAGTCTTTAGACAGAGTCAGCCGACGTTCTGCCTCCTTCCACTCTTCAAGCACCATAGCCTTGATATGTTCGCTAACTGGGAAGACGGTCTGCCGACGTGACATAGGTCCCCCAAACATCAGGTCTTGCCTGGATTGCGGCTTAGATGTCTCCTCTACTTGCATGGTGCATCGAACCGCCTGCACCAGCTCATTCGTGTCCTCCGCCTGGAAAAGGTACTTCCTTCGATGGTCCTGGCTTCCAGATGGAAGCTCGCCCTCTTCCTCAGAGACAAGATCATCAGATTCAGACCTGTCGTCAGAACTATAATCCAGCTCCCGTCTGGCCCTTTTTCGGCTGGGCATAGGGCTGGACTTTTCCACCATGGTGGCCAGAGAAGCTTGGACCTCTTCTCTTATTAAGGACCTCATCTCAGACAATAGGGAGGGCTGCTCATCTCTCATAACCTTAGATGTGCAATCTGCACATAAGGTCTTGCCATGAGTGTCCGGGAGCTTTGCACTGCATATCGGACATCTACTGGACTTCCCAGAAGCCTTTCCAGATTTCTTAACTTGACCAGGGGGGACCGCTGGAGTTCCCTTATCCTTAAACAATAAGATAGGGAAGTAACAGGGTGGCTCTTACTACCAGGGTGTAGGGGGAGTTTGCGCTCTGCGCACTTACCCCATCCTCAGGTGGCATGCTTTCCATAGCTCCAGAGTATCGGTGCTCCTTGCGGCTGTCAGCGTCTGCCTGAGCGCTGTAATTCCTGAGTTCTCGCTGGAGCACACGCCTCCCCTGTATCTCCAGCATTACCGGAAGTGCCGGCAACGAATGGCGCAAACCGGAAGTGACGCGGTCCCCGGAACTTCCGCCGGAAGAGTCAGAGCCCGGCGTCCACGCCGCATGGAGGCTGCCGACCTCGGGGACCGCGTCCGCAGCCGAGAGCCCCCCCACCGGGAGGAGCGGCCGCTGGTCTTTGGAGCAGAGGGACCCCTCTCTGGAGGGTTTCTGCCCTGAGCCTCTTGACAGGGGGAAGGATCTGGCAAGCCGCACGATCCCCCTGAGCTCCAGTAAGCTGCGCAGCTTCTCTCATGTGTCCCTTGCAGGGACAGGAAAAACACTGAGGAATGGGGGTGGGACCGGACCTTTTGAACTCTCATGTGTTTCCTGTCCCAGCAAGGGGGAGGAGGACGTCCTCCATAGTGCTGTCAGGATGACGTCCTGGAAAATGAGAGGTGTGAGGTGAAAATGAAAAGGTGTGAGTGCAAAATGAGAGGAGTGAGGGAAAATAGTGGAGTGATCGGAAAATGACAGATGTGAGGTCGAAATGACAAGTGTTAGGGGGGAATGAGAGGAGTGAGGGGGAAAATGAGAGGTGTGAGGGAGAAAATGAGAGATGTGAGGGGGAAAATGAAAGATGCGATGGGGAAAATGAGAGGCGTGATGGGAAAATAAGAGAAGTGAGGTGCTATAACTAACCACAGATATTTACTATGCCCAGGCAACGCCGGGCTCTTCAGCTAGTCTATGTATAAAAAATATTTCCTTTTAAACTATTTGTAAATGACATGGAGAATTACTCTGTTTAACCCCTTTACCCCCAAGGGTGGTTTGCACGTAAATGACCAGGCCAATTTTTACAATTCTGACCACTGTCCCTTTATGAGGTTATAACTCTGGAACGCTTCAATGGATCCCAGTGATTCTGACATTGTTTTCTTGCAACATATTGTACTTCATGATAGTGGTAAAATTTCTTTGATATTACCTGCGTTTATGTGTGAAAAAAATGGAAATTTGGCAAAAAGTTTGAAAATTTCGCAATTTTCCAAATTTGAATTTTTATGCAATTAAATCACAGAGATATATCACACAAAATACTTAATAAGTAACATTTCCCACATGTCTACTTTAGATCAGCACAATTTTCGAATTTTTTTTTAATTTTGTTAGGGAGTTATTTTGAGGGGTCTCTATGGTAGAAAATAACAAAGTGTGACACCATTCTAAAAACTGCATCCCTCAAGGTGCTCAAAACCACATTCAAGAAGTTTATTAACCCTTCAGGTGTTTCACAGGAATTTTTGGAATGTTTAAATAAAAATGAACATTTAACTTTTTTTCACAAAAAATTTACTTCAGCTCCAATTTGTTTTATTTTACCAAGGGTAACAGGAGAAAATGGACCCCAAAAGTTGTTGTACAATTTGTCCTGAGTACGCCGATACCCCATATGAGGGGATAAACCACTGTTTGGGCGCATGGCAGAGCTCGGAAGTGAAGGAGCGCAATTTGAATTTTCAATGCAAAATTGACAGGAATTGAGATGGGACGCCATGTTGCGTTTGGAGAGCCCCTGATGTGCCTAGACATTGAAACTCCCCACAAGTGACACCATTTTGGAAAGTATCAAAACATCCAGAAAAAAACAGAAAAGGTGGCACTCACCCAAGCGATATACAGTTAGGTCCATATATATTTGGACAGAGACAACATTTTTCTAATTTTGGTTATGGACATTACCACAATGAATTTTAAACAAAACAATTCAGATGCAGTTGAAGTTCAGACTTTCAGCTTTCATTTGAGGGTATCCACATTAAAATTGGATTAAGGGTTAAGGAGTTTCAGCTACTTAACATGTGCCACCCTGTTTTTAAAGGGACCAAAAGTAATTGGACAATTGACTCCAAGGCTATTTCATGGACAGGTGTGGGCAATCCCTTCGTTATGTCATTCTTAATTAAGCAGATAAAAGGCCTGGAGCTGATTTGAGGTGTGGTGCTTGCATTTGGAAGGTTTTGCTGTGAAGTAAACATGCGGTCAAAGGAGCTCTCCATGCAGGTGAAGCAAACCATCCTTAAGCTGCGAAAACAGAAAAAACACATCCGAGAAATTGCTACAATATTAGGAGTGGCAAAATCTACAGTTTGGTACATCTTGAGAAAGAAAGAAAGCACTGGTGAACTCAACAATGCAAAAAGACCTGGGCGCCCACGGAAGACAACAGTGGTGGATGATCGCAGAATAATCTCCATGGTGAAGAGAAACCCCTTCACAACAGCCAACCAAGTGAAGAACACTCTCCAGGAGGTAGGCGCATCAATATCCAAATCTACCATAAAGAGAAGACTGCATGAAAGTAAATACAGAGGGTTCACTACACGGTGCAAGCCACTCATAAGCATCAAGAATAAAAAGGCTAGACTGGACTTTGCTAAAAAACATCTAAAAAAGCCAGCACAGTTCTGGAATAACATTCTTTGGACAGATGAAACAAAGATCAACCTCTACCAGAATGATGGCAAGAGAAAAGTATGGCGAAGGCGTGGTACAGCTCATGATCCAAAGCATACCACATCATCTGTAAAACATGGTGGAGGCAGTGTGATGGCTTGGGCATGCATGGCTGCCAGTGGTACTGGGTCACTAGTGTTTATTGATGATGTGACACAGGACAGAAGCAGCCGAATGAATTCTGAGGTATTCAGAGACATACTGTGTGCTCAGATCCAGCCAAATGCAGCCAAACTGATTGGTCGTCGTTTCATACTACAGATGGACAATGACCCAAAACATAAAGCCAAAGCAACCCAGGAGTTAATTAAAGCAAAGAAGTGGAATATTCTTGAATGGCCAAGTCAGTCACCTGATCTCAACCCAATTGAGCATGCATTTCACTTGTTAAAGACTAAACTTCAGACAGAAAGGCCCACAAACAAACAGCAACTGAAAACCACCGCAGTGAAGGCCTGGCAGAGCATCAAAAAGGAGGAAACACAGCGTCTGGTGATGTCCATGAGTTCAAGACTTCAGGCAGTCATTGCCAACAAAGGGTTTTCAACCAAGTATTAAAAATGAACATTTCATTTAAAATTATTGAATCTGTCCAATTACTTTTGGTCCCTTTAAAAACAGGGTGGCACATGTTAAGTAGCTGAAACTCCTTAACCCTTCATCCAATTTTAATGTGGATACCCTCAAATGAAAGCTGAAAGTCTGAACTTCAACTGCATCTGAATTGTTTTGGTTAAAATTCATTGTGGTAATGTCTATAACCAAAATTAGAAAAATGTTGTCTCTGTCCAAATATATATGGACCTAACTGTACATAAAAAATCCTTTATTCATCCATAAATAGGAGTACGGACATGCCTTTCGGGCTGCAGTTAAAACATGACATACTTAGACCCGTTGACGCGCAGTCCGCGTGAAACGGCCGTTGTCCGGTTCTCTCCCTGCACCCTCTCGTTTTAACTGCAGCCCGAAAGGCATGTCCGAACTCCTATTTATTGATGAATAAAGGATTTTTTATGTATATCGCTTGGATGAGTGCCACCTTTTCCGTTTTTTTCTGGATGTTTTGATACGAATTACTGTTTGGTTGTGCACCGCAGTGCGATAAATGTCCACGGTTGGTCTGCCTGCCACATGAAAATCTGACTATTGCAGCAAGTCGCCCACTTTAATTGCCTTCAAAAACCATTTATCCTGGTGCCGTCATACTTTCTTATTTTGGAAAGTAGACCCCCTAAGGAACTTATCTAGATGTGTGGTGAGCACTTTAACCCATTAAGTGATTCACAGAAGTTTATAATGCAGAGCCGTAAAAACAAAAAATCATATTTTTTCACAAAAATGATCTTTTAGCCCCCAATTTTTTATTTTCCCAAGGGTAAGAGAAGAAATTGGACCCCAAAAGTTGTACAATTTGTCCTGAGTACGCTGATACCCCATATGTGGGGGTAAACCACTGTTTGGGCGCATGGGAGAGCTCGGAAGGGAAGGAGCGCCGTTTGACTTTTCAATGCAAAATTGACAGGAATTGAGATGGGACGCTATGTTGCGTTTGGAGAGTCAGGCTGGTTTCACACTTGCGTTTTTGTCTGCATGCGTTTTTTAAAAAAAAACGCATGTGTGAAAAACGCATGTAAACGCGGTAAAACGCATGCGTTTTTTAGACGCATGCGATTTTATAGAAAAACACAAGAAAACACAAGAAAACAAGAAAAAACAAGAAAACCCTAACCCTACCCCTACCCCTAACCCTAACCCTAAACGTGACTGAAATACGTGGCACTGAAATACGTGCAACTGAAATACGTGGTACTTAAATATGTGGCACTCAAATACGTGGCACGTGGCACTTAAATACGTGGCATGTGGCACTTAAATATGTGGCACGTGGCACTTAAATACGTGGCACGTGGCACTTAAATATGTGGCACGTGGCACTTAAATACGTGGCACGTGGCATACGTGGCACAGAAATACGTGGCACGTGGCACTTAAATACGTGGCATGTGGCACTTAAATATGTGGCACGTGGCACTTAAATATGTGGCACGTGGCACTTAAATACGTGGCACGTGGCATACGTGGCACTGAAATACGTGGCACGTGGCACTTAAATACGTGGCACGTGGCACTTAAATATGTGGCACGTGGCACTTAAATACGTGGCACGTGGCACGTGGCACTTTAATACGTGGCACGTGGCACTTAAATATGTGGCACGTGGCACTTAAATACGTGGCACTTTAATACGTGGCACGTGGCACTTAAATATGTGCCACGTGGCACTTAAATACGTGGCAATATGACTGTCAGAAAATGTTCATTAAACGGTTAGGGGTGAGGTTAGGGTTAGAGTTAGGGTTAGGGTTTGGATCCCTTTATCACCTTGATGGTGGTGGGTGGCTTTTCAGTGTGTTTTCTGGTTTTTTTCTATAAAAACGCATGCGTTTTTAGCGCAAACAAACGCATGTGCTTAAAAACGCATGCGTTTACATAGACAGCAATGCATTTTTTTGCCGCGAAAAAACGCATGCGTTTTTTCGCGGCAAAAAAAACGCGCAAGAAAATACTGCAGGTAGCATTTTTGAAAATGAACGCATGCAGACAAAAAACGCATGCGTTTGAAAACGCGACCAAACGCATGTGCAAAAAAACGCATGCGTTTTCAATGTTAAATATAGGAAAAAAACGCATGCGTTTTTTGTGCAAAAAACGCTGCAGACAAAAACGCAAGTGTGAAACCAGCCTCACTGATGTGCCTAAACATTGAAACCCCCCACAAGTGACACCATTTTAGAAAGTAGACCCCCTAAGGAACTTATCTAGATGTGTTGTGAGAGCTTTGAACCCCCAAGTGTTTCACTACAGTTTATAACACAGAGCCATGAAAATAAAAATTCTTTTTTTTCCTACAAAAATTATTTTTTAGCCCCCAGTTTTGTATTTTTCCAAGGGTAACAGTTGAAATTGGACCCCAAAAGTTGTTGTCCAATTTGTCCTGAGTACGCTGATACCCCATATGTGGGGGGGAACCACCGTTTGAGCACATGGCAGAGCTCGGAAGGGAAGGAGCGTCATTTGGAATGCAGACTTAGATGGATTGGTCTGCAGGCGTCACATTGCGTTTGCAGAGCCCCTAATGTACCTAAACAGTAGAAACCCCCCAGAAGTGACCCCATAATGGAAACTAGACCCCCCAAGGAACTTATCTAGATGTGCTGTGAGAACTTTGAACCCCCAAGTGTTTCACTACAGTTTGTAAAGCAGAGAAACAAAAATTATTTTTTATCCCCCAGTTTTGTATTTTCCCAAGTGTAACAGTTGAAATTGGACCCCAAAAATTGTTGTCCAATGTGTCCTGAGTACGCTGATACCCCATATGTTGTGGTAAACCCCTGTTTGGGCGCACGGGAGAGCTCGGAAGGGAAGGAGCACTGTTTTACTTTTTCAACGCAGAATTGACTGGAATTGAGATCGGACGCCATGTCGCATTTGGAGAGCCCCTGATGTGCCTAAACAGTGGAAACCCCCCAATTATAACTGACACCCTAATCCAAACACATCCCTAACCCTAATCCCAACGGTAACCCTAACCACACCCCTAACCCTGACACACCCCTAACCCTAATCCCAAACCTATTCCCAACCGTAAATGTAATCCAAACCCTAACTTTAGCCCCAACCCTAACCCTAACTTTAGCCCCAACCCTAACTGTAGCCTTAACCCTAGCCCCAACCCTAACCGGATTTTTATGATTGGCAGCCGTCACACACTGAAAGACGCTTTTTATTGCAAAAAATATTTTTTGCATTACCACATTTTGAGAGCTATAATTTTTCCATATTTTAGTCCACAGAGTCATGTGAGGTCTTGTTTTTTGCGGGATGAGTTGACGTTTTTATTGGTAACATTTTCGGGCATGTGACATTTTTTGATCGCTTTTTATTCCGATTTTTGTGAGGCAGAATGACCAAAAACCAGCTATTCATGAATTTCTTTTGGGGGAGGCGTTTATACCGCTCCGTGTTTGGTAAAATGGATGAAGCAGTTTTATTCTTTGGGTCAGTACAATTACAGCGAAACCACATTTATATCATTTTTTTATGTTTTGGCTTTTTTATATGATAAAAACTGTTTTATAGAAAAAATAATTATTTTTGGATCGCTTTATTCTGAGGACTATAACTTTTTAATTTTTTCGCTGATTATGCTGTATAGTGGCTCATTTTTTGCGCGACAAGATGACGTTTTCAGCGCTACCATGGTTATTTATATCCGTCTTTTTGATCACGTGTTATTCCACTTTTTGTTTGGCGGTATGATAATAAAGCGTTGTTTTTTCACTCTTTTTTTTTACGGTGTTCACTGACGGGGTTAACTAGTGGGACAGTTTTATAGGTCGGGTCGTTACGGACGCGGTGATACTAAATATGTGTACTTTTATTGCTTTTTTTTTATTTAGATGAAGAAATTAATTTATAGGAACAATATATATATATTTTTTTAGGAATTTTTTTTTTATTTATTTTATTTTTTTTACACGTGTGAATTTTTTTTTTTTACACTATAACATTGCCCCGGGGGGGGGGCATCATGTTATAGTGTAAGATTGCTGATCTGACACTTTGCTGTACACTGCACAGCACTCCTGCAGGCTTACCAGCGCTTGCTCTGAGCAGGCGCTGGTAAGCCACCTCCCTGCAGGACCCGGATGCAGCCTGGTGACCATTTTGAATCCGGGCCTGCTGCAGGGAGGAGGAGGTAAGAGACTCTCGGAGCAACGCAATCACATCGCGTTGCTCCGGGGGTCTCAGGGAAGCACGCAGGGAGCCCCCTCCCTGCACGATGCTTCCCTATACCTCCAGAACACTGCGATGACCGCAGTGACCGCGACCGTGACCGCTCCTGGCACATAGTGCCGGATGTCAGCTGCGATAGTCAGCTGACACTCGGCCGCGCTCCCATATGACGTACTATCCCGTCGGTGGTCATACGGGCCCACCCCACCTCGACGGGATAGTACGTCTAATGTCAGAAAGGGGTGAAAGGGAATCTGTCACCCCAAAATTGGCCTATAAGCTAAGGAGCACTGCAGTGCGCAGGGAAAGGTCAGCGAGGCCTGGCGTCTGCGCACTGCAGTACTTTGCTCTGCCCTCAACAGGGCAGATAAAGCACGTCTGTGCAGGAGCCGCAGCAAGAAGCAAAGAAGAGGACGTCATCGTATGAAGATGGGAGGCGCCGGACCCGGACCGTGACTCCCATCAGACCGGACTGCATCGGGAACGCCCCAGGGTGAGTATAACCTAAATTGTTTTTCTTCTCTTTCAGGTTACATCGGGGGCTTATCTACAGCATTACAGGATAAGCCCCTGATGCTGGTGGCCTTAAGGTACCTTCACACGAAACGACATCGCTAGCGATCCGTGACGTTGCAGCGTCCTGGCTAGCGATATCGTTTCGTTTGACACGCAGCAGCGATCAGGATCCTGCTGTGATGTCGCTGGTCGCTGAATAAAGTCCAGAACTTTATTTGGTCGTCCGATCGCTGTGTATCGTTGTGTTTGAAAGCAAAAGCAACGATACCAGCGATGTTTTACACTGGTAACCAGGGTAAACATCGGGTTACCAAGCGCAGGGCCGCGCTTAGTAACCCGATGTTTACCCTGGTTACCCGCGTAAAAGTAAAAAAAACAAACAGTACATGCTCACCTGTGCGTCCCCCAGCGTCTGCTTCCTGACACTTACTGAGCGCCGGCCCTAAAGTGAAAGTGAAAGCACAGCGGTGACGTCACCGCTGTGCTGTTAGGGCCGGAGCTCAGTCAGTGTCAGGAAGCGGACGCTGGGGGACGCGCAGGTGAGCATGTACTGTTTGTTTTTTTTACTTTTACGCTGGTAACCAGGGTAAACATCGGGTTACTAAGCACGGCCCTGCGCTTAGCAACCCGATGTTTACCCTGGTTACCCGGGGACCTCGGCATCGTTGGTCGCTGGAGAGCGGTCTGTGTGACAGCTCTCCAGCGATCAAACAGCGACGCTGCAGCGATCGGCATCGTTGTCGCTATCGCTGCAGCGTCGCTTCGTGTGAAGGTACCTTAAGCTTATAGGCCAATTTTGAGGCGACAGATTCCCTTTAAAAGCTCTTGATCACATTCTCATGTAAATTAGATATCATTTGGATGTTAGGTGCTAAAAATTGCATTATGCTCGCAAAAAAAAAAAAAGAAATCACATGACACTTGCATGAAACTCGTCAGTTTCTGGACCGATATCGGACCTTTTTTTTTTTTTACGGTGATGGATATGAGCCCTAAATCAGAATGGACTTCACGTGACAACTGCTCATAATAAAAGGATCTAAAGGTATGGATGCAACTGAGCCAGCATTAATGGAGTGCTACTTTAATCTTTAATTATAAAAGAATTGTAAATTGAAATTATCACACTGAAGTGCTTGACATCATTGCTCACATATGCACCTAGATGAAAATACTGTGGCACAGAGAGACAATTCTTGGGGCCTCATAGCCTACTGTACAGGTTAATACTACAAACCCGATTTGCAATGTACCTCTATTTGCCTCAGGAAGGGATATGCAACTGAAAACTTCCCGAGTCACCTTTTTGTAATCTATTTCCAATTACCATCAAAATGCACAGATGTCTATTCAATAAGACAGCAAACACTTAACTTTTCCTTTAAATATACAGTAAGAAACTTGAGGGATCAAGCGAGGTGCACCGAAATATAGTGACGGTATTGTGTGGTCATTACTATTAGGAGGTGACATCATCTTGGTGAATTAATTCTACATTTTACTGGGGGAAAAAAGTCTTCCTTTGGCTTCCCACAGTGGAAAAAAAGACTAAATGTACAGTTCCTGTTTTATTTCCTCTCTAGAACATAGCTTCTCCTGTGTCTTTAAGAAGTTTCCTTCATTGAAGTTTCTCATTAATATGGAATTTCCCTTTAATAAGGTCACTTGCTATGAGCAAAAGTAATAAAGTAGAAGAAGATAGATGAGTCTGTTCTGAAATGATCAAATAATTTGCAGTTACATTAGTAAAGATATTCGTAGGTGGTACATCGAGAGATGAATCAATCTGCCACGTTCTTGACTTCTAGAGTTGGTCTGATTGGTGTTGTGTAACTAAGTGGAAATAAAAATAATATTTGTTAGACTAAATAAACCTCAAGGTTTAGGATGTTCGTCTTATACAGCTAAATTCTGGCTCTGTGCTAGCTCTGAGTCTTACCAAGTTTTAATATGACACCACTAGAAGTCCACAGGCGATACTGACCTCCTGTGATCCTCTGGTTTCATGGTGTACTCCTGCGGATGTTGTATCAGAGAAAAAGCATTACTTCTTGGAGAGCATCTATGTAAGGCTGCAGTCAGACGCCAATGTATAGCACTCGTCCAATGGGTAGGCTGGTGTGAGCGAGCCCTAACCCAGAGCCTCCTGCCCTCATTTCTGAGCTTGGTATGGACATACACAGCATGTCTATGGCTGTTTAATTAGCTGCATGTGCCACCATACAAACTGTATATAGACAGCGCTGTCATGTGCTTTATGCCCCCCACACAAATTAGACAAATGTCGTTCGATAACAACAAGTTTGGTCGACAGTCTAATGCAGGGGTCTCAAAATCGGCTGGGTATATGGGCCGCATATAGAAAAAAATGAATTTGGGGGCAGCATTCTTTGATGGACAAAGTGACATTTTTACGCCGGCAGCACTTCATTGCAGTAGAATGTGTACCCTTGGAAGGAAATTCTATTGAAATGTATTGCCATGCAGAGACTCTCTGCACAGTAGTACCAATCCAAGCTGCCAGCCAATCAGAGGCCAACAGCTGACATCTGCATGCTGGAGCATAACAGCAGACGTGTATCTAGGTTTTCTGGCACCCGGGGCAAGGACTCAGTTGGGCGCCGATCCATCCCCAAGCACATATGCGATTTGCACACTTAGTCACTTACCGACGAGCTGATCTTCCTAATTCAATGTTCAGTGAAACACAGAAAAGCGGGAAGAGAAGCTCTTTGTCACGAGAACGTAAGCGTGAAAATCGCATGAGTGACACTGCCATGTGATGACTATTGGAACCTACAGAGCTGAATCCTGACAGTGATGGTATTGTTAGGATTGGCTACAGGGCTTCATTTGATCATTAAAGGGCTCGTCCAGGTTGGAAATGAAAGTCTGGAGTCACTATAGGTGACTGCAGCTTCTCAATTCTCACAGTGCATTCACTACTCACTTTTAGAATTCTCCACTGCACAAGTATGTGCTTTGTATACTTCTGGCCACATTCCATCTAGACATGTCCGGCCTCGCTCAATTCATTTTTATTGCGTGAGGTCATACATGTCTAGTCAGCACATGACTGTATGTCAGCACGAGAGAATCCTGACCGTGTGCAGTGAGCACTGTGAGAATTCAGTAGTCTGCAGTCACATAGAATGACTGCAGACTTATCACTAACTTGGATAACCCCTTTAATGCAAATAAAAATATGAGAATTAGTCAGTATCACAAAAACATTTACATCAAGATACCTTATAGATGACGTCTCTGGAGTCGTTCTCTTTCTTTTCTTATTCATCTTGTCCACACATCATGATAAGTTTTCTCATCCACAGCCTTCTCTGCACACTTCCATCTTCTCCAATCTCCAGCAGCACATCCTCACACAACACCCAAAAAGATAGCAGTGTCATTAGAATGCTCCTGAATGAAAATATCTGCCCTACACTGAGCCCTTGAATTAATATTTGTTCCGTTACAGTAAATACCCCATCACAGAAAATCTCCGCCAGGCCCATTATACTTAATACCTCCCATTACACTAAATCTGCTCTAGGCCCCTTACACTAAATACCTCCATAAGAGTAAATCTTCCCCAGGCCTGTTACAGCAAGTGTCCCCCACACACAGCAAAAATAACTCCCCACCACAGCAGTAAATAACCTCATACACACAGTATATACACCCCCACACCATAAATACTCCTCACAGAGCAATACCCCCCCCCCCCAGTAAATACTCCCAACACACACAGAAATACTGTCATGCTGGGTGACTGAGAAGCTAGGTGCACAACAATGAGAAGGGGGTGGGGAAGCCCAAACACCAGGAAAGGGGGGAGTGGAGACCCCTAGGCAGATCTGACAACACCCTGTCTTCCCTAACGTCTCTAAATAGGTTCTGCACCTATCACCGAGCAGGAGCCTAATCCCTGACTGCCCCTAGCGATAGGGTCTGGATAGGTAGGGGACGGGGTAAAACAAGTCAGCCCCCACTACAACTAAAAGCAAATAAGGTATACAAATGAGAGAATTCACTTATCTTGAGAAGGCACCAAAGAGATCACGCCAGCTATCCTCCAAGAAGGAACTAGTCGACTACTAGTACTTCCAACCGACAGAGGGAAACAGAACTATCAATTTTGCACTGCTCAAGCAACTAAAGGTATTTAAACATCCAGCAAAGGTGTGTTAATCAGCATCAGAGATCACTGCTAGGTCCTAGAGGGAGAAGGATATCACTCGACAGCAGAAATGCAAGATCCAGAAGGTGTCTGCAAAGCCATGTGCAAAGATCTTCTACTGCTGAATCCAGAATGACTGTCACACCTGACACACCCGTGACACATATCCCCCACACACCGTAATCACACCTACACCCCAAACCTTCAGTGTCTTCAGATCTACTAACGTGGAGCACTTACCACCAATGTGCGCCTCTGGACAGCAGTGAGTGATGTCAGCAGCATGATCACATAACCTGATCACGTTGCTGGAGTCGCTTTGACCCAGCGGTCAGAGCTTCAATTGTACTTGCGTCTGAAAGACACTAGCACAATTGATTACTGGGAGCCGATGTGCTGCAAACTCTCTGTGTCTGATGACTTGTAGGGGGGGGCTGTCAGTTCAGCTGAAATAGAATGCTACTGTCTGCAGCCCCCTGGACTAGGCAGGGATCACTAAGGGGTCTACAGTGCCTGAGGGCCTCATGAAGTAGTCTCAGGGGCCACATGCGGCCCGTAGGCTGCGTGTTTGAGACCCCTGGCCTGATGTGTATGGGAACTCCAGAAAATTGATTGCTGCGAGAGTTAAGGATCCGGCGTGTTTGATTTTGTCACCCTTTGTTTTGTAATTAAACATGGGTGAAGGTAGTTGGAGAGATCTCTTGACCTGAACTCAGCAGCTTCATACATGCCATACATTCTCCCAGACAGCCCGTTTGGAAAGTTGAAAATTGTATAATATAACCTACTAGTCGGTAACCTCGCAGCTTGCGCCTCACTGGACTGTATGGTGGTTTACCGAATGACAGTGGTTCCACAATCTATGGCCCTGATTCATCAAGACTGGCAGTTTTTTTAGCTGGTCTTGATGAGGGAGATTATTGGAGTCCTGATTCATTACGAGGCACATGCTTCTTAATGAATCAGGAGCATCTGACAAGTGGCTTGCACATTTGTGCACCTCACCACAAAACTTACTCCAGTAAGAGACTGGAGTGATTTCTGGTGTGATGAATTAGACGAGCTGTGGCATTACGCCCGCCTGCACATCTGGCCCACCCCAGCTCTGCCTATTATAGTGGTGCTGGGAGAAGCTATAGTGAAAACACCACAAGTCACAACATTTTTGCGCAACTCTAAGTTGCTAAAAAATTAGCTGATTTTTCTAAGCGATTTATGCCATAATTTTGGCAAAATTGCTTTGATGAATTGTCTATGACTATGGAGGACATGGGCAATAAAGTGCTCAATACATAATCAGTGCTGATTCTGGACTAGATTATCTCCTCAGTGAACTAGGCACACATAATTAAAAAAAAAAAAAAACTTATACTTCCCCCTAAAACTGGCTGTACAGAGGTACCAGAAATATTTCTACACTTTTAGGAGGGCTGTATTACAGTTTTGTACAATTTGGATGTACAGAAGTGTGATATACACGAGTGTTTATGAAAATGTACTATCTGCGGTCTTTTTAAAAACAGGAAACTTAACATAACATGTATATAAAATTCTACGCATCATACATACCCCAGATCAGGGCAGTGGTTCACATGCATCAATGCATAATTTGCATTGCAAAAAAGAAAAAAGCTGTGAACCTATGTCAATTTCCGTTCCATTTGTTGACACATTACATATCTGAATATTTATAAGTTACCATTATTCATACTAAACCTATGAAGTTTCCCCCTCTGCTGCATAAGAAAATACGTAAAGTGGTATCCCCCCATCTCCAAGATCCTATCCCAGTATATAGTAGATGTAATAATAATAATATTAGCAAATAACTCCAGTTAGAAATGTAGTATAGTTTTTCTGATTCCCTATGTCTCTTTCCTCATGCGCAGGCATTGCAGGACCTTAGGTATCCATGGCTACGACCACTGATATAATGACATATCTAGTTGCTAGTGGTCATAACCATGGATACCTAAGGTCCTCATGAGGAAAGAGACATAGTGAATCAGAAAAACTATACTACATTTCTCATAGGAGGCATTTGCTGATATTATTATGCCTATTGGGATAGGATCTGGGAGATTTAAGAAACAAGTAAAAACATTTAGGGGGGGGAGGGGCTATCTTTACGGAGAACAATACGTGGCCCCAAGATAAACCGAGAACAAACTGAGAACATGATTGTTTCATTCAGCTGCCAACACACTATTTTTGCACTTTGTCCCACAGACTCACAAAACCTCAGTGTTCCTGTGGGCTTCACTACATGAACTAATGCGTAGCAGGGGATGTGCGATGGCTGTTCTGTATTAGCCAGGTCACATCGTCTAATATAACACGCCATAAACCTCCCTTGTCCTGTAGTGTGACTCTTTTATACATGCTAATGTAGCTTACAAAATGTTTTGTTTATGGCATAAAAAAATCCATGCTGGATCTTTAAAGCCCTGCGAGACATATTTCATGCCGGGCAAGGAGTGTTTCTAGTTTGCAAGAGCTTATTGTTTGTGCCACTGGTTAATGTCAGCGTGCATCTGTGCCTGTAAACAGAGGGCACATTTAGTTTTTCCCGAGCTCTTTTTCAACTCCCTAACTATTAACTTCCTATCCCAACAGCTGTGGTCAGAGTCAACTGTTTTCCCATGCCAGTTTGTGCTCTGCGGTAATGCATGCCAGATGAGGCTCGTATTAAACAGTAATAATATAACCTCTGAAACCGCTCACTTATCCTGCTCGCTTGACTTTTTTCTATTTTTTTTTTTTTTTTTTTAAGAAAAATAGTTTTGATTTGAATATATTTTCTGTCTGCAACGTCTAAAACCTTAATCTAAAGAACTTTAATCCCTCACTTCACATTTCCGTGCAGAATTTTAAATAAACCAGGTAGAGGTCATGTACAAGAGTCGTATTGTGCCGAACATCCATGGGGTTTCGGCAGGCACCGTGGCCTCAGATCCTGACTGTCTGACTCTTCTAGGTCTCACTTTATGCTTTTAGGGCTTGTGGCTTCACAATTATTCCACAATTATTTATACCGCCTGTTATATATTCTGACTCGGTGTCATTACACTGAAGCTCGTGATGTCAGATT
The DNA here is from genome assembly GCF_051348905.1 of Ranitomeya variabilis. Classification (NCBI taxonomy): domain Eukaryota; kingdom Metazoa; phylum Chordata; class Amphibia; order Anura; family Dendrobatidae; genus Ranitomeya; species Ranitomeya variabilis. The sequence continues at coordinate 86,953,264 of NC_135233.1, read as the reverse complement.
TCCTTTAATAAGAACTAGAACTAGAAGAATCCGGGAAAAACAAACACTAGTGGTCCCTTCGTCTGACCTAAATAGAGGGGAGAAATGTATGGTGCCCATAGCTTCTTATTGAGTGAGTAGAATACATTTTAAGGCTTGTGCACAGACCGATTATGTTGGACGGGCGCTCTCCATGGATAGCATTCATTATATTCTATGGGGCTGTGCACATGTCCAATTTTTTTCCTCGGAACAAAATTTTTTTTTTTTTTATCAAAAATCGGCAATGCAAGCCTATGTTTCCATGAAAAACATCATAACATACTAGGATGATATCTGAGCACAACACAATTTTCAAGGACTGACAGAATGAAGATGGTGGAGCTTTTTTTTATTTTTTTTTCCTCCACCTGAGAAAAATTGAAGCCACTCTGATCAAACTCTGTACAGAATAATCCGACCATTTTTCTCAGACAGAGAGGAAACGATCGTGTGAACCTACCCTGACTGTGATTATTTCCAAAATTCTGTACCGGTATTCATATCCTTATAGGGGTCAGAGACCATTTTTTCCAAGTTGGAGCTCCAAATTCCTGTTGGTTTTCAAACCTCCTCAGACTAACAAGGCCTGCAGCCAACACTATGTAGGGCTTACTAACGATACAGCAACCATTAGACATTAAAGGGTTATTTCCATTAAAGTTTTGTCCGAGCTATGGCCAATAACTTGCAGGTTCATGGGGTCCAACTAGCTCTGCAATGACCTGACGTAATGGTGTGGTGGCCATTCATGGGCAACACTGGTCTATCATTCTCTATGAGAATTACAGAGACAGACCAGTATAACAACCTGCAGATTTTATTCTTTGGGTAAAAATGATGGAACTTGTGAAGGAGCTTCCTCAGAGGATCTAGCCGCAGAGAGAAATATGGCTGCAGAATGAGAAAACACACATAGGATAATGGTAGTTTGTAACTAGCAATGAGCCCAAGTGCTAGCTACTCGAGTTTGCCGAGAGTGCTCGGGTATGCACCGAGTATCATGTTCAAGTTCCCGCGGCCGTATGTTTCTCGGCTTTTAGACAGCCACAAAACATGAGGGGATTGCCTGACAAACATGGGAAATCCCTGCATGTTTTGTGGCTGTCTAATAGCCGTGAAACATGGGGCTGCGGGGACTCGGACATGTCAGCTGAGCACCTGAGATACTCTGTGCATACCCAAGCATCGAGCACTTGCTCTCATCACTATTTCTAACCATTGAGATACATGTGTTCATAGGGTCTGTAGACCCAAAACAGCCCTGCTCTGCCGATTCGTGGCCTAACGTGACCTGGAGTAAATCTGTAATTCACGGATTTGTTTTTAACCATTGTGGAGAAAGGTTATTCTAGTTCAATCTCTTCAACACTTATTCAAGTTCAATCCCTTCGACGCCCCTTGTGTCTTGCTAAACTGAAATAACACATTTTTAACCATGTGTTGTAACATAACATTCAGAAAAAGTAATCACAATCCACCATATATCCTTTTTACATGGAACATAGAACTGTGCAAAAAAAATATCGTTTTCACAAGCCAATGATCGGTACGATTCCCATTCAGTCGCTTATCAGCCATCATGAAAGGTCCATTATGATGGATTTGTGGCAACTGTGGCTTGTAAGATGATGCGAGAGGAAACCAGTATAGGCGCCACCAAAGATGCTCCTGTACATAGTGAGGTGAGATGGATGATGTCCGGAGTAAGAGATAAAACGTGAGGCAATACCTAGAAGTGGAGGGGGAAATAATATCATGAGGTGAGAGCGATACTCAGGCAATGCACCACGGCCATGCAAAGCAGAAACTGCACTGACAATGGCAGGACCTGTGCTCACATGATGGTCACAGGGATTTTACAGCGTCTGCATCCAGCGCGAGTCTGGACCCTACAAATGAATAATATCCCTTCCACCTCCATTATCATGGGCTCCCACCAGTCTCGCAGTTTGGTCTTCGGGAAAGTGCTACAGCCAATGGGGAATGGTTGCCTAAGCAAGATTGTTACTTCCATCGGGTTGGAAGAAATTGTAATGCCAAGGCTGTTTTTTCACCCCAGTCCATCCTTGTGGAGGGAGGAAGTGATGTCTGAAGGATCAGTGATACTTGGGGGAGGTGATACGTTGAGGGATACCAGAAGATTGGCTTATATATTAGAATATAAGCGTCTGATACACTCACTGTGTGTGTAGCTCAGTCCCCACAAGCTAAAAGTGACACCTACTACTTAGTCTAATAGCGGTTTCATATTTCTGGGTGTCCTAAAGGGAATGTCAGCAGGTTATTGCTATGTAATCAGAGCGCAACATGAGGTAGGGGCTGAGACCCTGATTACATTGATGCATCATCTACCGGGCTGTATTTTGCGGTTTCAATATAATCAGTGTTTTATCAGCAGGAGATTATCACTAGAGGACTAAGTGTCTCGTGCCTCCTTGTCCAGCTACGCCCCCAGCAACATCTGCCTATGCACAGTGTACACAGAAAGCTGCCAATCAGTGATGTGAGCGGCATTATACAGGGCTCAGCATTCAGAGCTCTGATAGGTCTGCAACAGAGAAAATAGCGATTGTATTACAACAGCTGCATCCAGTGAACTAAGTGATACATTGCTGGAATCAGGGTCTCAGGCCCTACACCATGCTACTGTCAGATTACATAGTAAACACCTGCTGAGTAATTCATTACAAGATCCCAAAAAGTAAAATCTGTCTATTAATGCAGCACATTGTCAGTCCTATATGCAGTTTTAATATACTAGCTCAGATCAGATAAGTAGGGTTCCAACTATGGGTACCCTCCTTACTTGTCACCTTCTAGCAACATTATCTGAACCAAATAATGGCGCCGATTAGTGGTCACTTCTGGGTACTGCAGCTCAGCTCCTATGTGCATCTTGAGTAGCTGAACTACAGTACCTGAAAATATAGGTCATCAATACAAGTCTGAAAAACACTAATTGGAACATAATCCTACAATTTTGCTCTTCAATTCTCCCAACCAACCCATTCAATAAGTAACAATTATATAACACGCATATAGGTAAATATTAAGTGTCATGTTCCTTTAATTCCAGGAACTTTCAGGAAAAATACTAAATGATTGCTAAGATATGCGATTATCTTGTGCTGGTGATAAAAATAAAAAAAACAAACAAACAAGAAAACGAGAAAGAAGTGTTGCTTTTACAACTTTATTGCAGTTCAATATCCATTGTAATTCTCACTCACTACCACTAGATGGTGCAGTGCAAAAGTCCCACAAGCAACATTGTATTTACTGCATAGAGGAAAAGCTGCAAACTGAGCTTATTGATAGTATGCTAATGATCAAATCAGAATATCTATGCATGGTCGGCTTGTAACTCACTTTTACATTTTTATTAAACATTAAAAAATAGGTTGAACTAATATTCTCCAAGAAAATATGTGAAATTCAAAGTAATATTAAAGTAAACAGTGACTACATGTATTTGGTACGGTTTGTGCGAGATTAAGATATTGTGCCAACACCAAAATGGATTAAAAATCTGCACAATTACTTGAAGGATCCAAACACAGCCCTAAAGCCAATGTAAACGTCTTCAATACTAAAAGCTCAGGCTGTAACTAATAATCTTACTTTCTGTGCAAGCAGCGATAGCAAAACATCAAAGCTTCCAAAGCCATTAAAACATTTATAAAAAAAAAAATATTTTGGTGAAGAAAGATCCATAGATTTAAAATAAAAAAAAAAACAAAAAAAAACAAAAAACAGGATTACTTCCATATTTACATGTTTAAACGAACAAAAAAGTTACAAAAAGTAAAACTTTATCCTCTTCATATCCCCAGTTTACCCTTCATTACAAAAGAAACGACACAAAAAACAAAAAGTATCAATAACAACAGAACAAGCGAGGAGTGAAGGTCTACACCGATCTACGCTGACATATAGTCAGGTAATGTAACAAACAGTAAAAACTCTGCTGAGCTTCTATTACTTCACATAAGTTTTTTTTTTTATTTCTTCATTTTGATTTTCCTTATTAAAATACTTTTAAAAACTCCAAAGCAAATAAAACCTGAAAGTAACATCTGTATCTGAAGTGACATCTATAAAATATTGCGAATGAAAAACACTGCAGTGATCCCCAAAAACAATGGGGAAAAGTTATCAAGACTTTCAAAAGTTTTTTTGAACCAAGGTGCTTCAAATTTTTTAAGGCGGATCTTGGGGATCAGAAACGGACTCCGACACCGAGCTGCCGCACATTTCTGGTGCAATTTACTCTGCTGTCATCTCCGATTAGTCACGCTGCTCCCACTTAATCCCACCACTTTATATAAGAAAAAGTGAATAGATTGGTGTAAAATGGCAAAAGTTCTGACATTTTTGATCAGTGCGTTTGTTTTCTGCCCTTAATGGAATCTGTCAACACAAAATTACTGTTCAAACAAAGCCCAGGCTCCGACGCGCATCCGAACACCTTCCTACTTGTGTTAAACCCGTCTCCATCCAATTCCGGCTCCTGGAAGGCCAGAGTTGTCAGTCAACGAAGACGACGGCGTAGATAGAAAAAAAATGTAGGTGGGAAGGTGCGCTCAACTGTTTGGCCACACCAAGGGTGCACCGGGTGTCTGTGCTTGGTTTGATCAGTCATTGTGTGCTGAAAGTCTTTCTTTAATGACTTTCCCCCAGCCAGGTTTTCGGATTTCAGGAAATAAAGGTATTGATCCTAAAATAAAAAATAAAATTCCCAATATACTTTCTATATCAATTCCTCAGTTTTTTAAATAAATGAATTTACGGTCATTGAATGGAAACCTTCATTACTCACTGCTAGTACAATAGGCCATGTTGTGGGCATGTGATGGAGGAGCATTAGGCCACGCTCAACACAAAGGTTAGTTTTGTGTAACAGAAAGGTATAGATTTATCGTTTATACTTTCTGAATCACCTCCTTGAGATTTTCTCACAGGAGGGGGCAGGGGAGTCCACCCCTCATAAATACAGAGGACTGATGACTATAAAATGCTATTTTTCTCAAATCCCTTTATTAAGGCAGGTTATTAAGACAGATCTGCTTTAATACGCCTCTTCTTCGTTTGTTGGGGGACTGCTATGTCTCTTTTGCTAGGGTTGGCCATATACATAACAGGAAAGTCATCCGATCCCTTTTCAGGGGGACAGGATGTGTGTGGACTCTCCTCTCATGACAGATATTAGTGTAAAGGGGGATGGGACATGCTGAAATCAACATGCCCAATCCTTTGTTCTCTCATGGTTGCATATTTATAGGGGGAGGTCAAGAAGAGTAGCTTTCAGCAGAGAGTATTTGGCCCATAGCACAACAAAAGTGTATTGCCACCTTAAAACAGGGGATGCTGATTGAAGACAGTCCTATATTTGCTCAGTAGGCAATATCACTAGAGTCTCAATCAGTGCATTAGGAGGACATTTATTTCCCAAGATTTGAGAGTTTTTATACACTTCCTTGAGCATTTCTTTAGTCCAAGTTATATATACATATCCCATACCTATCAACAAGATTTATGGGCAGGTGAGTAAGAAGCACATGGAGCAATGTTTGCTGCAGTCAGAGACCTGAGCCTGAGGAGGCTGGACGCTTTATCCATATCTTTACAAATGTGTGTGTTAGGGGAATATTGGACACTTACTAATACTGACTCAGGAGAAGCGTTGCTCTATTTTGTCGCAGACTGTGAAGTCACCTTACACGGTTAGTAAAGTCGTCTTGCACGCTGCGTAGGTGTTTATGTGCTGGACGTCCAGGACCAAAGCAAGGGAAAGATTGGTTATTTTTAACTGATAGTTAGTACCTAAGATGTGCAGCAAATCATGGGGGGCCGGGTAGTGAAACTCCCACCAGTGGCTCAAAAAGCTGCTTTTGCAGCAATGCTGAGCTTCTGTGTGAGCGTGCACACAGTCCGCGGACCGGCTTTTTGAGTGATCGGTGGGGGGCTCAGGGCCGTCATCCATATCCCTCCTATTTGCTGCACATCTTCGTTAATACCCACCATTTAAAAAAAAGCAAAATTTTAAAATATTAAGAGCTCTTTAAATACCTTCCTTTGCTCAAGTCCTAGATATCGAGTCCATGCGCAGAATGTTTCAAGCGATGTTGCTGCTGCTGGACTGATTGCATCACATGACCCTCAGCCATTTTCGGGATGAGACCAGTGTTCTGTCAGTCGCAAAGACTTTGTTAACAGCCCCACACCCTTTTACACACAAATGTTACCATGACGGTCCCAGCAAACAGGGGGTGCTCACTATGCATCTGTGTATAGAAATACAGTTAGGTCCATATATATTTGGACAGAGGCAACATTTTTCTAATTTTGGTTATAGACATTACCACAATGAATTTTAAACAAAGCAATTCATATGCAGTTGAAGTTCAGACTTTCAGCTTTCATTTGAGGGTATCCACATTAAAATTGGATGAAGGGTTTAGGAGTTTCAGCTAACACTTGAGTCTTACTTCCAGTAAGATACAAGGTTCATGACCATTAGGGCGGGTAAATTATGCAAGCTCCCTCCTAACAAGTCCAGCTCAACAGCCCTTGTGTGTCTCATGGGATGCACCTGAGAAAGCGTCAAGTGAGATGCGAAACAGCTGGTCTTGTGAGGAGGGAGCTTACATAAGTCTGGCTGCCCTAATGATCATGAAATTTATATTTTTACTGGAATAAAGACTTGGAGATCATAATGGGCGAGTGTCGTATCTATTCCTGCACCTTATATTGCAAACTTTATTATCAACAGTCACGGCTTTAGAGTGATATTTCACCGGGAAAACTTCTAATGAGCATTTATTAGTGGGCTGTGTATTTATTCTGCCTTCCCACACATATCTTAATTTTTAATACTGTAATTTTCTCAGTCTTTACTGGGGGACCAGTCTTTATAGCGTCCATATAGCCTACCAGAGGATATAGTCGGGACAAACCTTATAAAGGGATATATGTGTGTTTAGTGGCCTTTCTTTTTGGAAGAACCAACCATTTCTCTCTGTCAATTTGGGTGGTCATTTTAAACAGGTATAATATCTGTATCTTGCAGGATGAATCTGGTAACGGTGACAGAATGGTCGGATAGTGGTCTGATAAGGGGACGGACCTCTCGGCCTCGGGGAGAGGTTTCCATGTAATAACAGGGGGGTGAGTAAGGCCATGGATTTGGGTGATAATGAGAGATGTTGCATATCACTCCTGTATGTACAGTGGGTAGATTGTTACTCAAAGGTTTTTCATTTACAGATTCCCCTCTGCTACTTTAAATGTACAAATATTTTAATATTTCAAAAAAGACATAGCTACAAAAGCTAACAATGATAATTAAATAAAATAATAATCACCTACCGCATAACAACTAAGCAGCCTATGCTAAAACTTATAGACATACTAATACAAGTCCCAGTCCAGATGATATTGCTGTAATCTGCCTGTCAGTTTGATCACAAGAAAAGGAGGAGGAGGTATTTAAAGGGGTTCTTCAGGACTTCAACAAGCTACCATCAAAAAAATGTATCAAAAAGTAAAAAACAAAACAAACTAACATTACAGGCTGGGAGTGCCGCCACTGCTTTCATTCCCGCTAGTCTATCTTTATTACCCTACAGCAATGATATCACGTCCATCCACTTGGCCACTGTAACCAATTAAATGGTCTCAGCGGTGATGTTAGCGTGTACAGCTCAAGACTGCTGATTGGCTGTGGTGGTCATGTGGATGTACATGACGTCTTTGTAGCGGGAAATATCAGAGACCGGTGGGGACCACAGAAGGATTGTACAGGCAGTTAGGGGGTGTATTTTTATTTTAGAAATTTTTTTTGCTTTTAAGTTCTTTTTTTTTTTTTTCGAATTCCTAGATGTGATCCCTTTAATTAGTAAAGATGTGCCTCAGAAAAAGATTTCTTTAACTAAACAAGTAAAACATCTGTATTTCACTATAAACCATACACACTGTGCCTGAAACGAAAAGAACAAAATCTATAAAAAAAAAAAAGTAAACAGTTAAAAATTTGTGGCTATAACAATTGTACGACTAATTCCTTATCTCATTAAAAAAAAGAATCTGGTGTAAACTGATGTGAATCAGAAGTAAGGGGGGGATCTCACGACAAACGGGCAATGCCTGAAACCCCAAAAGAACAACTTGTGAAAGTCTTGTGCTATGGACCTAAACACTGGGAGACGACTTCTAAAACTTTCCTGCAAAGTGGCTGTAATAAAGGAAGTTTCCATGCAGAATACAAATCACACCATAAAAACTGCAGCAATAATAAGGAGACGTATCTTTGGTCCATAAACAATACACCCATATGTAAATATGTTGGTCTACTGTCCACTGTCCACGGCTTCAGTTCTGCGATGCCTCAAGGCACTTTCAGTGTCCGGAGTGCTTGTGGGTTGTGGATGACTGTCCTGGTCTTCTTCATCTTCTGGGTCAGATTTCTCCACCGCCGAGTCCTCCTCTGAATCCTTAGCACCACTGTTAGAATTAGCGTCGTCCTCACTGTCCTCTGCTTGCTCCTCTTCTTCCTTACAACTGTCGTTATCCGCTTCAGTTACGTCTTCATTTTCAGCCGCATCCTTCGGTTCATCAGAAGAATCTTTCTGATCTTTATCTGAAACGTCCACGTCTTCCTTGTTTGTATCTAAAGTAAATTAGAATAAATAATTTAGTGGACCATTACATAGTTGACCGGTAGTATAGGCACTTATTAATTCAGTGGTTACATACAAAGGAGATGAGAAAGCAGACGTCCATACCCATCACTGCCATAATTAAAGCTCTATTACATCTAAATCGCAGGGCCAGGTCCACCGGCAACGTCATTAATCTGTGTCCACTAAACAAGAGCCTTAAAAACAGGCTCCTAGCTGACAGCATCTCCAGCGCCTCTTGATTAGCTGGCCTGACGCCAGGCAGGTTAATCGATAGAAGAGCCATGGATGCCATCAGGTAAGAGGTGGTTCTTAAGGCTCCAGTCTAGCGGTTACAGATTACGGTCATGGCCACTGTATCAGCACTTGCAAATCCATTCGCACCACCTCTAAAAATGACTCCTTTGCAACAAGAAGGATCAGCCAAGTTGAATTTCATTGCCTGAACTTATTCTATGGTCATCGGTAGAGGAGTCTTGCAGCAGCTAACTCCTCCTCCAATACAAAACACATGGCTGAACCAAAGTCTGGGAAAACGGGAGAGGTCGATGCCAGATAAATAAGTGAAGTTGTATGGACACCAGAAAACTGACCCTAACACTTTAGTGATTGGACAATTGTCAATGACAGCAGTTTATTCCCCTAAAGGCTGCTATATATATATATATATATTAGCCAAAAGTCAGCTAGAACCCAATGACTTCAGACAATTATCTAAAGTTTCTGGTGGCTCGTGAAGAAGGATCCATCAGCTGATTCTTTTGTTCAGCGGGAAGATAAGTCAACGCCAGCACGTTCTGGAAGCAGCTCGATCATAGAGAACACGGAAGCACTTGGCAGAGACAAATGTTCCTTGGTATGGGGGAGTTGGAAAAGATAGGTGTTGGCCCAAGATCTAATGTGGATGGGGGCCTCTACAGTAAAGGATTAAGCCATCGGGGGTAAAAGAATTGGGACAATTATATACAGATTAGATGCTCTGCCATTTCCTTTGAACGCAGAGGATTCGACTGACATTCACCGAATGGGTATGAGAACTTTATATCATCTTGGATAGGCAACCTTTAGTGATATGCATGCACAGCAGGCTCATATCTCAGCGAGTCTGAGGAAAGCTCAATCACCTCTACAGTAATGTGCATGTGAATCCCCAGACAGTTTAAAGGAGGCCTTTGATGTTTATATCAACATATGGTATCTGTAGAGAAGGCATAGAAACAGATCATTATTCTACCTCAAATAGAAGACTTATGAAGAACATACAATCTAAGCTGAATTGTCATTCATTATCTAAAAAACATACGGATAAGGATCAATGTTCTCCTCCAGCTGTCTCGGGATGATGAACAGCACTTGGCTGTAAAAGATAGACTATTTTTTTCCGTAAGGACTCTAAAAGGAGATCTTATATACAGAGCAGAACAAGATAATGATCAGACGAGCATTATGGAAGCCTCACCAAACAAATGCGGCTTTATCGTTTACAGAAAGAAACCAATTTGATCAGGGAGACAACCTTTTTCTAAAAAAAGAGCTCAGAGATAGTAAATGTACAAAGCAAGTGGGAAGGTTAAAAATGGGAAAAAGAAAAGAAAACACAAACTAAAAAGTTTTAAAGGGGGCATAGCTGGGTAAATTAAGTAATTGCAAGCTTTCAAGGCACCACGTGTTTGGCAGGAAGGAAGATACACATACCCCTTTGAAAGTCAAGATAGTAATGTAAAGTTATTTATTTATCTTAGACAGAGGTCTATCTTAAAGGACGGACACATGGTAGAAAAAGGAGCATAAAAACATAATACAAAGAGCAAGCTTTGATCGGTTTGGATAAAATGAATCTCATTTTTACTGTAATAAAATGCAGGCTTTTCAAAGGTAAATTGTCTAGTTTAAGAAACCTATTTAGCTAATAGCTCATTAATCTGCAACTTATAACATTTCCTATTTACGGAAAGTCGGTTTCTAGCTATAGGAAACAGGCCATCAGTAATTCCCATAAATGTGTTTTCTGACATTCTTAACTTGTTTGTTTAGCTATTTTGTAGCCAGATCTAACATAGTTACCCAAGTTGTAGTTTATAAGGATAAAAAAGGATAATGTGTCCATCTAGTTCAGCCTATTTCCCTGTAATGTTGATCTAGAGGAAGATTTACCCCACTTCATGGGAGAAAAAAAAATTATAATTTTCCTCATTTTGGGAACATAATTCTTCCTGACTCTGCACATCACAATGAGAATGAATCCCTGGGTCAGCAATCACTCTCCAGCAATCTAGTACTGACAGCTAGTGATGAGTGAACCCGAACAGTAAAGCATGGGGTCCTAGTGTCCGTGCATGGATCCTGAACACAGACTTTTCCGGGAAGTCGATGATACCGTTCAGGTTTGGCTCCCTGATCATCATCTGTTTCCCACGCTGTCATCCGTGGGACAGCAGGAGAAACACCGGCGGCTCTGATTGGCAGTAAGTTAGGCTTTCATCAGCTATGAACTTCGGTGACTTTTCTCAAGGCAGCTCAGCGCTACACACTGCAGGAGTGTGATTACTAGTGATGAGCGAGTATACTCGTTACTCGAAATTTCCTGAGCACGCTCGGGGGTCCTCCGAGTATTTTTTAATTCTCAGAGATTTAGTTTTCATCACCTCAGCTGAATGATTTACAGCTATTAGCCAGCTTGATTACATGTGGGGATTCCCTAGCAACCAGGCAACCCCCACATGTACTTATGCTGGATAACAGATGTAAGTCATTCAGCTGAGGTGAGGAAAACAATCTCCGAGCACTAAAAAATACTCGGAGGACACCCGAGCGTGCTCGAGAAATCTCGAGTAACGAGTATATTCGCTCATCACTAGTGATTACGCTCCTGTTTCAGCGTGAGCCAGCTGTCATAGGTAGCGGTCGCATCACTGATGTGACCGCTATCCAAATCACACGGATCTTCGTGGGACAGATCTAGATTACCTTCACATCGCACAGGCGAGTGATGTGTTTATTATTTTTCTTCTTGAGCTGGGAGCATGCGCATCGGAGGGTTAGGCATAGAGGCATAAAAGGTGAGTATTATAGTTCTTTATTATTTTCTGTCTTTTACAGGTGACATGGGCTTCCGTGAATTACGCATAAAATGAGCATAACTGTGCTCTATTAATTCAAAAAGAATTTTATTCTGGCTGTCTTTTTTTTTTTTTTTTTTACAATCTAACTATGGGTTTTATAGACACCTCTCCATTACTAACCTCTGGGCTTGAGGACAGCAGCCAAAAAAACAGCTGACATGAACCACAAACCTATTACCCCAATTGCTACCACACCAGGGCAAGCGGGAAGAGACAGGCAAAGACCCAGAATTGGAGCATGTAACAGATGCACCTTTTTTGGGGATGCTATTTTTAGGCTGGGGGGGGAATATCCATGGCCCCATGCCAGTCTGAGAATACCAGGCTTCAGTTGTCTGCTTTAGCTTGGCTGGACTCCACAATGTTTTTTTAAATGTATTTAAATCGTTTTTTTTAAAAAGACGGGTCCCCTCTATTCTTGATAACCAGCCATGACAAAGCTGACAGCTGAGGGTTGCAGTTCGTATGTTGGTTTTGCCTGCGCTGATTATCAAAAACAGAAGAGACCCATGTCAGTTTTTCCAGATTTATTTATAGCACAGGTGCCAGCTGCTGAATACTCCCATCAGTGACGCCTGCTCTCGCTGTTACAGCAGGTGTACGCCGATTAGAGTAGTGCTCTCTCATCATCTGACGCCTGTGACTGGCGGTAACCTTTTTACTTTTATTCATCTTACCACCAATCAGAGCCCGGTGTTTACTGCGCTGTCATGCAGATGACAGCATGGCAAACAACGGATGTTCGGGCCCCCTCATTCATGTGAATGGGGTCCAGGACCGTTCTGGTACCCGAATTAAACTTGTTTTTAGATGTTCCATCAGACCCGGACATCCATAGGTGCGCCCATCACTACCCATAACTTATAATGATAATACCCCCAGGAATGACATCCAGGGTCTTTATTTTTTTAATTGTTTTAGTGATTTCACCATAATAACCATTTCAGATAAAGAGATCCATAGCATCAGTGCTCTTACAGTAAAGAATCCCCTTGTACTTGGTGAAGAATCCTCGTATCTTTTAGAAGTCCCTATTTTATAGTTACAGTCTTGTGTACAAATAGGTCACGGGAGAGGTCCTTGTACTGATCTTTGATATTCTTACTGAATGTTCATCTCAATCCCGTTTGTAGGCAGATTCAGGCGGAATCTCAGCGCTAACTGCAGAAATGCAATCTGAACAGGGTCTAAGACACGTACAGCCACAATGTTCTCCATTTGGTGTGGTTGGCATCATCTTTTAGAAGAGGAAAATCCTAGTTCATAGATAATCTCTATTCACAATACTTTAGACGGTGCCTTCCATACTTACCAGGCCTTTCCACTTTAGACTTAGGTTTCGCTGGACAAAAGCAATCTGCTAGAAGGACCAATATCTGCAAAGGAACAAAACAAAGAGCAGGAGTCAATTCTACAACAGGAAAAGTCAACCATGATAATATACTAGCTGCCATCACCTACACCCCCCTCTCCCAAAGAGGAGTACATTCAACATGAATACAGGAATTTGCTGGAAAAAAAGCTAGAGTCAAAAGACAACCATGTCCTTTTCTCTTAAGAAATAATCCTGTAAGACATGAGTAGAGCATTTCAAGACGTGAGATATTAATCAATGAGGGGTACTGCAGATCCACTCCTATTCATTTGCCATTTTTGAGGGTAAAATTGCAGGTATATGTGATGCCCCAGGTCCTGGTCGTCACAGTGGCATTGCTTTCCTCATAGGGAGTGATGTTAAGCTTGGAAGCGATGAAGGATCTCTTCTATCAGGTAAACATAATGCACACAACATGTTCACACTTCAGGCCAGCTCTGAACCCAGATTAAGGGGAACTTCCCTATATGCTGGTCTGGAGGGCAAGGAAATCAGGCAGTTTGTCAGAGGACAGAGCACTCAGACATTGAGTGTCGGAAGGACTGAAGGGGTCGTGTAGCCAGGCTTGCTACAGCTCCTGGAGAATATGAGAGAATATGAAAGGAAGAATATTGTTTAGTGAGCGTGCAGGAGAGCGAAGCACAGGAGAGTGACATTTGGGGAGGACAGCGGCGACTGAGTTATCTCCCTGTGAAGCGCAGATTACCGGTAGCCCGAGGTTGTGAGGGACTCTAAGACTTACAGCAGAAACCGGCAGGACAGCTGGATTACACATCACCTGTCTGCCCTAATACCCAGGAGACACAGAGCCCGGGTCGTGATAAAGACCCTGTAAAAAGGCTCATTCCACCTGTCATACGGGTTTGTATCCTAACCTTCATGGAGGACAGAGAGAACTGTGAGGACCTTGCCAGAAGCCATAGGCAGTAAGGGACTACAACACCACCATGCTATGAGGAAGGCTTTTAACTCCACCTGGTAAGGGGAACTCTGAATTCACTTCCAAGCCGGACGGACCCTGCCTGTACCTGTGATCTGGTGCCCTGGACTATGGCTGCCTGAAGTCTTCAGTAAACCAAGCAAAGAGACTGTAAACCTGTGTCCTCCGTTCTTTACTGCACCACTCACCATCCTCATCCATACACAGGGAACACTGGGGACATACTTCACCTGTGGGAAGTTATACCATCTCAGCTGCCATACCATCACCCCAGAGGACCCTTTTAAGCAGTGTCGGTCCCCACTGACCGAATACCACATGTGGCGTCGTGAACACAAACTTTATTCAAAACCACTTTTAGGACATACCCTTTAAAATGGGCACCCAGGTCCACGGACCAGGTCGCTGCAACCGTGACATCCCCCTGTGAGTAGCTGACCCGGTACTGAGTACACCACGGCCCTGGTGGGCGACTCATATACAGTAGGAGAAATACCTGGATGTATACTTGGAAGTCCACACAGGTCCCATGAATTATGTAGCATATGCTGGGCCAGTATGCATTACATAGCAAAGCATTTTTTATCACTTTTCTATTAAGAAGTGCAGATAAATAAAGTGTGCCATGTGTTTTTTAATATTACCTTGTTTTTTATATTACATGTTTTTTTTTTTTAATAACAAGAGCCTAGGAGCAACATATTCTACTGTATACCTCTGCAAAGTTATAGGTCAGCCCTCATGTTAGAATACACTGTGGTACTTACATTTAACATGCTATAAAAACAAAAGTGTGAACAGTGCCTTTGCGATACCTTTCCAGGAGGAATACTAGAGGAACAGCAAAAAAATTGAGTTCTAAGAAATGATGTTCCTACATTACTTTATGGGAAGAGTTTACTGATTAGACGTGCCAGGACTTCATCTGCTTATCATAGCATGGGAAAGAACATGAGCCTTTAAAGATAAACTCATTTAGACTTTGGTAAAGAGAAAACGGAGACTTCAGTCTATTTCTCATTTTTCTTAAAGCTAACTTTGTCACTTCTAGAAAAGATATTTACCTGCATGGATAGAAGGTTAATCTGCAGGTAAATAGTGTTTAAACTAAACAGCTTTACTGGAAGCGCAGCTACAGGGAGAAAAATGAAGATATATTCTCCCTGCAGCTGCTCGCTTCTAGTCATCGGAGTGGTATAAGGATCTGTTACTTACAATCAATGATCAGTTTACAATGATCGCACATTAAGCGACAGCCTGCACATAGTATATATACAGCAGTGTGCAAAAGTTGTAGGCAGGTGTGGAAAAATATGCTGCAAAGTAAAAATGCTTTAAAAATATAGAAATGTTAATAGTTCCTTTTTTTAACAATTAAACTACAAAGTGTTAGGTGTCGAGTTCCCACCGCTGCACAGGGGGAATCTCGAACCACATCCGCTAAGGTCTCCCATTCTCCTCCAGCCGTAGTGGAGCCTGCTCAGCAGAGACGTCGGTCCCAGCGCCTGGCTCAGGCAGATGCTCTACATTTGGTTACTGCTGCCCTTCCAGGTTCAGCCATTATAACCAGCACTGACCAGTGGCGAGCAGGCACTCCTGGGACTAAGTTATGCTTTTCTTCTTCTGAGCATGCCCAAGGGAAGACCTCTCATTGGAGGTCGGGGGTCACATGCTCAGGTCCTGTGGCAGCTCCTATTGGACCACTGGGAAGGTCCCGGAGAGCTACAGCTATAAAAGGTTCGCATTGCCATGCGCTAGTATAAACCTGCTATCGTGTGTGTGTGTGGATGTATGCCTGTTCTGGTGACTGCTCCTTAATCATTCCCATTCGTAGTGTTGTTGAATGCTCGCGAATGTTGGAGCTACCTAGCACCTGACAGTGCTATCCAAGAACAAGAGCACGATTCTTACTGGGTCAGACCAGCAGCAACCGCCAGTGCACCATGCGCAAATAGTGCGCTTTCCTGGCCCTACTCAGGGTGGTTAGTGGCGTCCGTCAGAGCGGCACTGTACGCACTCTCGTGCGGTAAATGTCTATTTAGTTTTCCCCTGGCACAGCAGTAGTGGCGCCAAGCACTAGTGGTCTAGAGGGACTCTTCCCCCACTCCTTGGGGAGTTCTGTGATCTCGTCCTAGTGCTCACTTTGCGGTTCGGCGACCCTGTGAAGCAACAGGGTTAGTCTCCTTTTTCATACCGGGTGAAGCTAACCCATGTGATCACGTTATACCGCCATATAGTGTCCGCCATTACTGAGCAGCAGGAGTTTTTCTGCACGGTGGACCCCGGGTTGCAAACACACCTGATACCTTTCATATTATTCTTAGGTGCGACTCGCTAGCCCTAACACAAAGTGGATGAGCAAAAGCAAAATCTGCCTTTAAAACAGCAGCACATCTAATAATAATAATAATTTATATATCTAGGATTATAGTCAGGTGTATAAATAACCAATTAACATGTGATAATCGTTTTCATATGATATATAGATTGAAGTACATTCATGAGACAGAAACAACTGTGCAAGGGGCTTAAAACTGGATAAGCAACAGTCAAGCTATGCTATAAGGGTGAGGTTGAGGATGCCGCTTTATGTCATATGTAATATATATAGTGCCTTGCGAAAGTATTCGGCCCCCTGGAACTTTTCAACCTTTTCCCACATATCATGATTCAAACAAAGATACCAAATGTAAATTTTTGGTGAAGAATCAACAACAAGTGGAACACAATTGTAAAGTTGAACGAAATTTATTGATTATTTTAAATTTTTGTGGAAATTCAAAAACTGAAAAGTGGAGCATGCAATATTATTCGTCCCCTTTACTTTCAGTGCAGCAAACTCACTCCAGAAGTTCATTGTGGATCTCTGAATGATCCAATGCTGTCCTAAATGCCTAATGATGATAAATATAATCCACCTGTGTGTAATCAGGTCTCCATATAAATGCACCTGCTCTGTGATAGTCTCAGGGTTCTGTTTGAAGCACAGGGAGCATCATGAAGACCAAGGAACACAACAGGCGGGTCCGTGATACTGTTGTGGAGAAGGTTAAAGTCGAATTTGGATACAAAATGATTTCCAAAACTTTAAACATCCCAAGGAGCACTGTGCAAGCGATCATATTGAAACGGAAGGAGTATCATATAACTGCAAATCTACCAAGACCCGGCCGTCCCTCTAAACTTTCATCTCAAACAAGAAGAAGCCTGATCAGAGATGCAGCCAAGAGGCCCATGATCACTCTGGATGAACTGCAGAGATCTACAGCTGAGGTGGGACAGTCTGTTCATAGGACAACAATCAGTCATACATTGCACATATCTGACCTTCATGGAAGAGTGGCAAGAAGAAAGCCATTTCTCAAAGATATCCATAAAAATTGTCGTTTAAAGTTTGCAACAAGCCACCTGGGAGACACACCAAACATGTGGAAGAAGGTGCTCTGGTCAGATGAAACCAAAATCGAACTTTTTGGCAACAATGCCAAACGATATGTTTGGCGTAAAGGCAACACAGCACATTACCCTGAACACACCACCCCCACTATCCAACATGGTGGTGGCAGCATCATGGTTTGGGCCTGCTTTTCTTCAGCAGGGACAGGGAAGATGGTTAAAATTGATGGGAAGATGGATGGAGCCAAATACAGGACCATTCTTGAAGAAAACCTGTTGGAGTCTGCAAAAGACCTGAGACTGGGACGGAGATTTGTCTTCCAACAAGACAATGATCCCAAACAAGAAGCAAAATCTACAATGGAATGGTTCACAAATAAACGCATCTGGTGTTAGAATGGCCAAGTCAGAGTCGAGACCTCAATCCAATCGAGAATCTGTGGAAAGAGCTGAAAACTGCTGTTCACAAACGATCTCGATCAAACCTCACTGAGCTCGAGCTGTTTGCCAAGGAAAAATGGGCAAGAATTTCAGCCTCTCGATGTACAAAACTGATAGAGACATACCCAAACGACTTGCAGCTGTAATCGCAGCAAAAGGTGGCGCAACAAAGCATTAAGTTAAAGGGGCGAATAATATTGCACGCCCCACTTTTCAGTTTTCCAATTTCCACAAAAATTTGAAATAACCAATACATTTCGTTCAACTTCACAATTGTGTTCCACTTGTTGATTCTTCACCAAAAATGTACATTTGGTATCTTTACGTTTGAAGCATGATATGTGGGAAAAGGTTAAAAAGTTTCAGGGGGCAGAATACTTTCGCAAGGCACTGAACATCATGGCAAAACCGAGCCAAGTGACAAGACACAAGGTCGTTACACTGCATCAGCAAAGATTTCAAAGCAGATTGGGGTTTCATGATGTGCTGTTCAAGCTCTCTTGAAGAGCACCAAAAATTATACAACGTTAAGGACCATAGACGCAGTGGTCACCCAAGCAGCAGAAGAAAGGCTCATCATGCTTTATTCCTTTTGAAATCAAAAGATTTCCAGCAGCTCAGAGCTGACAGCAACCTGAGGGAACCAGCTACACTCATCTACTGTTCGGAGAAGTCTAGTCAGAAATGGTCTTCATGTTAGAAATGAGGTCAAGAACCGTACCTTTGATATGGAAACAAGACCTAGGGAGTCAACTAAGATAGGAAAATATAGGAACTAGCGTGTAGAAAAATGGCTGTAGGTGCCCTTGACTGAGTGGTCAAAATGTGAAATGTGGATGTAACATAAGGCAGTTTGATGGGCTGAAGAGTGGTACAATAATGAGTGTCTACAGGAAAAGTGAAGCATGGTGGAGGTCCACTGCAAGTTTGGGGCTGCATTTCAGCAGATGGAGTTGAGAATTTTATTTTATCTAATGATTTCCTCAATGCTGCTGAATACAGGCAGATCCGTACCCATCAAGAAATACCATCAGGGAGGCTTCTGATTGGCTCCAAATTTAATCTGCAACAGGACAATGACCCCAAACTTACAGCCAATGCCATTAAGAACTATCTTAAGCATAAATCAGAACAGGGGGTGTGGGAAGTGATGATATGGCCCCCACAAAGCCCCAATCTCAGCATATTTGAACCTGAGATTACATGAACAGAAAAAAAATGATTTGCACCAGACTAAATCCACAGAAGATCTGTGGTTAGTTCTCCAAGATGTCTGGAACAACCTCCCTGCCAAGTTCCTTCAAAACCTGTGTGCAAATGTACCTAGATGAATTGATGGTTTGATACGGTTTTGAAGGCAAACGGTGGAGGCAACAAAGATTGATTTGATTTAGATTTTTCCTTTGTTATATGTATATTTATACACACACACACACACACACACACACACACACGTTTCATTTTATCCATATATAACTTAAAGGGAACCTGTCACCCCGTTTTTTCCGTATGAGATAAAAATACCGTTAAATAGGGCCTGGGCCCCACCGATCACCAATGAAATAGCACACATCGCGCTGTTTTCACTCCCCTGTGCAGTGGATTCGGGACCTTGGGCATGCGCAAACCACTACGCCACCAACGGAAAACTAAGCAAGATCTGGGGGAAGACACCACGCCCTTTTGACCAGACCAGCTTGATTGACAGGCGAAAACGGCTACTTTGGTAACGTATTTTGGCAGCATAGGTGGGGAATCGGGGTCCACAAAATACACTGTTGTAATGCACGAGCTGTGCCCTATTTAACAGTATTTTTATCTCATACGGAAAAAACGGGGTGACAGGTGCCCTTTAAGCACTTGGCACAGACTACACAGACACATGGAGGTGCTTTTACTCACACATGTAAAATGTAAAATCAGACAAGGCTTACCAAACCCAGTATAAGTCCAATCATCAGGGTGGCCACAATAAAGATGATGTAGGAGCCCCAGGCTGGAATTCCAAGAGGTCCTGTGAAGTAATTGTGGATTTGCTGAAATAGAAACAGAGCAAATTAAAGTGATGATTATCAAAAAAATGTGCCTTCCTACGTGTACACTGCATTATGTGACTTTTTGCTAGACCCGGCGTAGCACAATTGCTGCCTACAAGTGATTTATTTCTGCTTTGAGGTCAACCTGTTTTAGATTCTCCAGTCCATGTAAAGCAGAGTAATAAAGGTCATCGGATGTCAGCTCCTCATCATGACGTCACCTATTAAAAGTCAATGTTCTAAAACTTCATTGCAGCAGTTTTTAGAAAGAACACGCAATGAAAACACCGCTTCATCAGCATCATGTGAATAAGGTTTCATAAAAAGGGTCATGGTTTTCTTTGTAATGCTTCTTTCACACTTCCGTCGGTACGGGGCCGTCACGAAGCCTCGGCGCGACGTACCGACGGAAGTGTTTGCTTTCACATTTCCGTCTGTGTTGATGGGCAGCAAAGAGTTAGAGAGAGACATTTCCTGCCGGGCATGTGCAGATGGGAAACCTGGATGCGACGTACAGAAAAACATTCCCTTGAACGTTTTTCCGAGACGACGGGCCGCCAAAATCCGACGCATCCAGTGCACGACGGACGCAATGTGTGGCCATAAGTTGCGATCCATCGGCAATATAAGTCTATGGGAAAAAAAAGCATCCTGCGGGCAAATTTGCAGGATGCATTTTTTTCCCAAAACGACGCATTGTGACAGATTTAAAAAAACGTAAATGTGAAAGTAGCCTAACTTGTCTCTAATTGTACTTCAGCAAGATACCCTTGTAATAGATGGCTGAAATGGCACAAGTGCAAATCTGAAGAGCATCGCAGCACTCTATCACAATGACAATGGAGTTTCAGTCTCCGAATCCGTGCAACAAATATTTACTGACTGCATGCAGACATCTTGAAAAGGATGGCACTCTATGCACCAGAAAAACATGGCTGGTATGGCTAAGGACTTAAATGACAATTTTAGGGATACTTTTTTCAGCCACTAGAAATACTCCTTTCCTTTTTTTCTGACGAAGGACAAAGCTCCGAAACGCGCGTCGGGGTGTGCGCCGCACTTGGACCAGGGACCACCATTTCACTACCACTAGGTAATGCCTATTGCTGATTTCCACGTCCCCTTTACCCTTTCATATACTGTGCAGTTTATGTGCCTCGCATACATTCCTTATGATGGCTCCTATATGATTGTTCACCTTATATGTATTTTGGGATGATCTAATATACTGTGAAGTATTTATTGGATTAATGAATGTGGTATTGGCTTATTTTTTACTTATAGGCTTATCATTAAAGGGATGATTACCATCACTTTGCATTTTATAATGCACTCCAATATATTATCTACCTTATTATTTTCCCTGTGGTTCCCCTTCTCCCTCTTTTCAATCAATTAAGGCTGGTTTCACACTTGCGTTTTTGTCTGCAGCGTTTTTTGCACAAAAAACGCATGCGTTTTCCCCCCTATATTTAACATTGAAAACGCATGCGGTTTTTTTGTACGCGTTTGGTCGCGTTTTCAAACGCATGCGTTTTTTTCTGCATGCGTTCATTTTCAAAAATGCAACCTGTAGTATTTTTTTGCGCGTTTTTTTCGCGGCAAAAAATGCATTGCTGTCTATGTAAACGCATGCGTTTTTAAGCACATGCGTTGGTTTGCGTTAAAAACGCATGCGTTTTTATAGAAAAAAAACAGAAAACACACTGAAAAGTCACCCACCACCATCAAGGTGATAAAGGGATCCAAACCCTAACCCTACCCCTAACCTCACCCCTAACCGTTTAATGAACATTTTCTGACAGTCATAGTGCCACGTATTTCAGTGCCACGTATTTCAGTGCCACGATATTTCAGTGCCACGATATTTCAGTGCCACGATATTTCAGTGCCACGATATTTCAGTGCCACGTCTTTCAGTGCCACGTCTTTCAGTGCCACGTCTTTCAGTGCCACGTCTTTCAGTGCCACGTCTTTCAGTGCCACGTCTTTCAGTGCCACGTCTTTCAGTGCCACGTCTTTCAGTGCCACGTCTTTCAGTGCCACGTCTTTCAGTGCCACGATATTTCAGTGCCACGATATTTCAGTGCCACGATATTTCAGTGCCACGTATTTCAGTGCCACATATTTAAGTGCCACGTACTATAAATACTATAACTACGTGGTTATACGTGGCACTGAAATATCGTGGCACGTAAATGCGTGGCACGTAAATGCGTGGCACTGAAATGCGTGGCACTGAAATGCGTGGCACTGAAATACGTGGCACTGAAATACGTGGCACTGAAATGCGTGGCACTTAAATGCGTGGCACTTAAATGCGTGGCACTTAAATGCGTGGCACTTAAATGCGTGGCACTTAAATGCGTGGCACTTAAATGCGTGGCACTTAAATGCGTGGCACTTAAATACGTGGCACTTAAATACGTGGCACTTAAATACGTGGCACTTAAATACGTGGCACTTAAATACGTGGCACTTAAATACGTGGCACTTAAATACGTGGCACTTAAATACGTGGCACTTAAATACGTGGCACTTATATAAGTGGCACTTATATAAGTGGCCACTGATTAGGGTTAGGGGTAGGGTTAGGGGTAGGGTTTTTTGTTTTTTTCTTGTTTTCTTGTGTTTTTCTATAAAAACGCATGCGTCTAAAAAACGCATGCGTTTTACCGCGTTTACATGCATTTTTTCACACATGCGTTTTTTAAAAAAACGCATGCAGATAAAAACGCAAGTGTGAAACCAGCCTTAATTCCATGTATATTGTCTTTTTATACCTTTTTAATTTGCTTAGTGTATTTGTGTGGGCACTCTTTTACACACTGTGCCAACTTTTGCCACCTACTGCTTAATAAAGGTGTTAATTTTTTTTTTGTCTCGCTACTACTCTTTTGGGTCCATACTTAGAGGTTTTTTTGGTTCCTCCCACCCCGAATCATCTGCCATTCAGTCCTTTAAGTCACACATGTCACTAATTTGTGTAGCATATATTTATTCATGGATTTCTTTTATTCCATTTAAGCTGCTGCGCCTGTTTTTTTCTGTTTGTTTCGTTAAGTTCCGTATAGGCCTCAACAAGACTGTCCTCCAGTAGGTTAGGATCGGGCATGTAGGGCGTCCCAAACAAAATAACCCAGTGCCTGAGGTGTTTGGTCGCTTCTCCTAGGTTAAGCACTTGCATGCTCAGTTGAGTCGAGAGTGCATGTGTATGAAGAAATGAGACAGTATAGCTAATGAGAATATGGGCATTAGCATGTGATATTAGAATAGGAAAGGTTGTCATCAAAGCCTCTGTGTTGTTCAGCTTCAGACCTTGGGAGTATCTATCTATATATACACTACGTGGGCTGTGCTATATACTGCAGGAGCTGTGCTATATACTGAGGGAGCTGGGCAATATACATGGCTGTGCTATAGGCTGCGTGGGCTGTGCTATACGCTGCGTGGGCTGTGCTATACGCTGCGTGGGCTGTGCTATACGCTGCGTGGGCTGTGCTATACGCTGCGTGGGCTGTGCTATACGCTGCGTGGGCTGTGCATCATGAATCGTGGTATGTGTTAAAGAGGGGGGGGCCCACTGAGACTCTTTCGCCTGGGGCCCTCAAAAACCTGGAGCTGGCCCTGGCTTCACTGATCGGCTGGCTGGTCGTGACCAATCAGCGACAGGCGCAGGCCGGTCGCAAATAGGCGCAGAATTTGAACCACGCTTCGCTAATTGGTCGCGCCCGGCCGGCCGAATACTATGTATAAATTGCATTATTCTGAAAACTTCATAAATAAACTACATACATATTCTAGAATACCCGATGCGTTAGAATCTGGCCACCATCTAGTTCCTAATATAATTGCTATGATGGTCACTATCGACTTACTGGGCACTTAGGCTCGGGAGGGTTCACATCACCTTCTGCTTTCCGCTGAGCAGTATATTGGGGTCTTCCATTTGAACACTACAAATGCATGTGTGACTGCCGTTTTTCGACTGTTCAAATAGAAGCCCGACGGATTATTTAGTTCAAAACATTAGGCAATGTGAACCCTCCCTTTAATTTTATGCAGACTAATCCTACAAGATTGCAGAGAGGGGAAGCCAACCAGTGACCGTGCATCCGGCACGATGCAGCGGGTAAGAACGTAACTAATTTCTGTACTGTGCTGGAGTCCTGGGTTCAAACCCCACCAAGGACAACATCTGCAAAGAGTTTGTATGTTCTCCCCGTGTTTGCGTGAGTTTCCTCCGGGTACTCCGGTTTCCTCCCACATTCCAAAGACATACTGATAGGGAACCTAGATTGTGAGCCCCAACGGGGACAGCGATGATAATGTGTGCAACCTATAAAGCGCTGCGGAATATGTTAGCGCTATATAAAAATAAAGATTATTATTACTCCCCACAATGCAGAAAACAAAAATCCAATTTCAATCTCTATAATGAAGATGGAAATGTCAGAGTCTGGCTTGTTTATAGACAAGGATGACAGCTGAAAGAAAGAAGTCAAGAAATAAAAAAGTGAACTTGTAAGTACCTCTTATAAGCGCCTGCAGTGTCAATGCAACCAGCCAGACCAGTTTACTGAGCATTCGAGTCAGTATATAAGTGCAATCCACTGACAAGCAAAGAAATAACAATCTTTGTCCTCCAGCAATGCCGCCTAATGGCTGCAGGGAGGTCAGCTCATGTTCACAGTCATTAGGGTGACTATCTAACACATTCTAGTTTCCCAGCACTGAGAAGCAACATGTTACACGCTGCAAAGTCATCAGTCTGACAAGGTCACTATTAAGCAAAGCACACAGCAGCCATGTGGCACTTGTGATCAAAAGTCTCTAGTTACCGCTACTGCCAGGAAGCACGGACGACGCACATGCCCAGGGAAAGCTTATACTGACGGTATGTACCCAGTGATCACAGATACTGCGCTGGTCATTCAGGTGACTTGTATTTCTCAGCTTATGGACTGAACTAATGCCACTGCTGCCGCCACAGTACAACAGGTCAAATATGGGGGTTTGCAATGCAAAGTTAGGTGCCTTCATACAGAGGGAGCATTTTAGCCTCTACTGTATATTAAAGCCCAAAACACACTTCTTGCCACACTGCACACCGGAAAGCAGCTTTAGGCCATCTCTGATGCTTTTCATGTATTGCTACAACCATTGCACCATGTTTTTGCTCCACTGACCATCCATAATATTTAGGAGGCACTTTGAGACTACATTGTTTCACAATCATTTAGTCGTTGGCCTGAAGTGGCTGGGCAGAGCTTCACACCTACCACACTATCTATGCCGTACTCTAAAAATACTCAAAGGTAAAGTAAATATTTTGTTAAAATAGCACCTGTTAAGGGGTGGGAGGGCAGAAAGTGGTCATTTAGCTGATAATTTGCAGCATGCAAGAAAAATGGGCAACAGTAAGGTTGGAAGCAGCTTTGGCAGTGGCCAAATTGTGATGACTAGGCAAAGGTTTTCTAAAACAGCGGGTTTTGTAACATTCTCAGTGGTTAGTACCTACCAAAAGTGGTCCAATGACTAGTGATGGACGAACCTGTGGATGTTCGGGTCTCGCTGAACAGTTAAAAGAAAAAAAAAAAAGTTTGCTTCAGATACCAGAACAGTACCCGGACATCCATTGTTTGCCATGCTGTCATCTGCATGACAGTGTGGCAAACACTTGCTCTGATCGGCGGTAAGCTCATTACTGCTGGTCAGAGCACTGCAGCTCACATGCTGTCAGATGACAGCATGAGGCAGCAGTTGTGACCAGAGATAAAAATTTTACCTCCGGTCACAGGCGTTGGCTGATGGGACTACTACTCTCATCTGCCTTAAGAAATTTCTTGCTTCTTGATAACCAGCCATGATAAAGCTGACAGCCGAGGGTTGCAGCCCACAGCTGTCAGTTTTGCCATGCTGGTTATCAAATATTTGGAGTGGAACCAATGCAGTAATTTTTTTTTTTATAGTGCAGGCACAAGCTTTATGAATACTATCATCAGCTGGCGCCTGCTCTCGCTGTTATCAGTGACAGGTGTAGGCTGGTGGGAGTAGTACTCTCCCATCAGCAAATCAGGAAATCAATATTCCTGCCTTCAGAAATCTGGTGGCTCCTGACCGATGTGACAGCGTACACTGCCCTTCTGCTATTCTACCTGCGGACTCTCTCTAATGTTTGTTTGTCATTTTCCGCAGATTATTTTACTTTCCTGCTCACGCTGACATACTCTGGCCTTTTCACTGCCCCACAAATTGCAGCATTTCTCAACAAAGACTTTCTTTAATATTCTTTAACTTTTTTGTTCTTTTGCAGAACTATTTCAACATGTCGCACGGATCATGCTGATGTTCTTGGTTCACAAGGGGGCAGAGAGCTGTAGAAGAGACATGGGGAAGTGGAAAGACGAAAAGTTATCAACTGTGTGACAATGAATAGGGGATGGACACGTGGTTGCATGCCATGCCACATTTAGACCGGATGACGATATTCTACAAGCGCCGAACGATCGTTAACGTTATATTCTATGAGCACAGAGCAATCGTATCAACGCCAGCACAGCACCTGTTTACACAGAACAACGTGGTGCCCACGATGAGGTTTTGGTGAGTTTTATGGCAGCTATGGTAGGAAGGAGTCAGAACACAGAGTAAGGCAGCTATGGTAGAAAAAAAGTCAGGATACACAGAGTATGGCAGCTATGGTAGGAAGTAATCAGAACATACAGAGCATGGCAGCTATCAAAGAAAAAAAGTCAGAACACACAGATTAAATCAGCTATAGTAGAAATGGGTCAGAACACACAGAGCATGGTAGCCATGATAGAAAGGGGTTAGAATAAACAGAACATGGCAGCTATGGTAGAATAGAGTTGGAACACACATAGCATGGCAGATATGGTAGAAAAAGGTCAGAACACAGAGCATGGCACTTGTTGTGGAAAGGAGTTAGAGCACACGGAGCATTGCAGCTACAGTTGTGGCCAAAAGTATCGACACCCCTGCAATTCTGTCAGATAATACTCAGTTTCTTCCTGAAAATACTGCAAACACAAATTCTTTGGTATTATCTTCATTTAATTTGTCTTAAATGAAAAAAGACAAAAGAGAATGAAGCAAAACACCGGATTACTTACCGGTAATACTCTTTTATAGAGCAACGACAGCACCCACTTGAGAGAGGGGATCCGCCCCTTAGGAACAGGAAACCCTATGGAGAGAATAAAAGGGGCGGTCCCCCTCGCTCCCACAGTTGGGTTACAGAGAATGAGAGGAACCGCCCACCAGTATTAGGGTATGTTTCCACGTTCAGGATTGCTTCAGGATTTGGTCAGGATTTTTCATCAGTATTTGTAAGCCAAAACCAGGAGTGGAACAAATAGAGGAAAAGTATAATAGAAACATATGCACCACTTCTGTATTTATCACCCACTCCTGGTTTTGGTTTACAAATACTGATGTAAAATCCTGACCAAATCCTGATGCAATCCTGAACGTGGACACATACCCTTAGTAGGCAATCCAATATCATTGTTTATCTTTAGTTAATATAAGTATAGCTAACTACAAGAACCATTCACCCTTATCAGTGCTCTTGGGCAAAATAACTTATTAGGGAGGGAAGTGAAGGGGTGCTGTCGTGGCTCTATAAAAGAGTATTACCGGTAAGTAATCCGGTGTTTTCTCTTCGCCACGACAGCACCCACTTGAGAGACTTACAGAGATAGTCATTTGGGAGGGATCACCGTGTTAAAAACTGATCTACCGAAAGACAAGTCAGATGAGGAAGACAAGTCCAATCTATAGTGAGTATAGAAAGTAGTAGGAGAAGACCAGGTTGCGGCCTTACATATCAGTTCTATTGGAACCTCCGCTCTCTCAGCCCAGGATGAAGACATTGCCCGGGTAGAGTGTGCCTTTACAGTCTCAGGCGGGTTCTCCCCTTTTGCTGAATAGGCCAGGCAAATTGCGTCCGGAATCCATCGAGAAAGCGTGTTCTTCGTGACACTAGAACCTTTCTTATGGCCCTGGAAGGAAACAAAAAGAGCCCTGCTCTTCCTCCAGGAGCTAGTTCTGTCTAGGTAAGCTATTACGGCCCTTCTTACATCTAATGTATGGTATCTTTCCTCTTCCTGATTTGTGGGGTTACTATAGAAGGAAGTAAGGAAGATTTCTTGGGATCTGTGGAATTTGGTCCCTACTTTAGGTAAGTAAGAAGGGTCTGTTTTTAAAACAATCCTATCCTTGAATATTGACAGAAAAGGAGGATCTACCGATAATGCCTGAATATCGCCTACTCTTCTGGCTGATACTAAAGCAACAAGAAAAGCTGTTTTAAGAGAAACATATTTTATGTGGGCCGAGTGTATTGGCTCGAATGGTTCCCTTGTTAGGGCCTCTAGAACTAGATTAAGATCCCATGGTGGTATGTGGGGAATCTGGATTGGTTCTGCCCTTTGGCATGCTGAGATGAACCGTGCTACCCATCTGTCTCCTGCAATATTGTGACTATACAGAGCTCCTTGAGCAGAAACCTGCACTTTTAGTGTACTGACCAATAAGCCTAAGTCACGTCCTTTCTGGAGAAACTAAAATAGCAGAAATAGGAATTTCTGTTGATAGAGCTGCTGGGTAGAAAGTTAGAATTTTTTTCCATATTCTTACATATATGGTTGTTGTAGACCTCTTTCTACTGAGTAGAAGGGTATCAATCAATCTCTCTGAAAACCCCCTTAGTTTTAATAGTTGCCTTTCAAACACCAGGCTGTCAACCGTAGGCCCTTCACATGAGGGTGGTTGAAGGGACCCTGAGAGAGAAGGTCCTGAGTCTCTGGAAGGATCCATGGATCCGAGACAGACATGGCTCTGAGGCAGGAACACCATGGCCTCTTGGGCCAGAATGGCGCTATTAGAATTATGTTTGCTTTGTCTTCTCTTATCTTCCGGATTACAGTCGGAAGGAGTATTAATGGAGGAAAGGCGTAAGCTTGCCGGAATGTCCATGGAACTTAGAGAGCATCTAGGATATCGGGGTTGTCGGACAGGAACAATGAAGCGAACTTTTTGACCTGTCTGTTGTTTCTTGTTGCAAAAAGGTCTATGTCGGGAGTGCCCCACTTCTTGGCTATCATCATGAAGATACGCCGACTGAGTACCCACTCTCCTTGATGGAGAGTGTGACGGCTGAGGAAATCTGCCTTTGAGTTGTCCACTCCTCTGACATGCAGTGCTGACAGACAGATGTATCTCGGCCATAGATAGGATCTCGTCTGTTATAGACATGAGAGCTCCTGATCTCGTTCCTCCTTGATGGTTTATATACGCAACAGATGTCATGTTGTCTGAAAGTATCCTTGTGTGGGTTCCGTGTAACTGCGGAAGGAATTTACATATGGCATGATAAACTGCTTTTAGTTCCCTTTCATTAGATGAATCGTTCGGCTCACTATAATAGACCATTGGCCTTGAACTATCTGGTCTTCCAGATGTGCACCCCAACCAGTAGGACTGGCATCAGTAAAAATTATTCTTGAAGGTCTAATCACCCAAGGGACTCCACAGACCAGATGGTCCGGCTCTAACCACCAGTAGAGGGACTCTATTACATTTAATGGGAGGTATAAACGACTACTTAAATGGCCTTGTAATTTTCCTTCCTCCTGTAAATTGTGTACTGTAACTGCCTAGTGTGGAATTGAGCCCATGGAACCGCCGGAATGCATGATGTAAAGGAACCTAAAAGGGACCTACCTTCTCTAAGGGAGATTACAGGGTTATTAATCACCGACTGTACTTTATTTTTTATTACTGACTGTTTGGATTCTGGAAGGAAACATCTCTGACATTCAGAGTCTAGGATAAGACCCAGGAATGTTTGACGGGTTGTTGGAGATAATCTGGATTTTTCCCAGTTAATCAACCATCCCATTTCCTGTAGGGATGAGATATTGACAGTCCGAAGGGCATTGCTGTGTATTGAAAATGACATATTTGCCCATTGATCATGATTGCTACACGCAGATACTGCTGGTGTTCAATATAAATTGGTAGATGGTAGTATGCATCTTTTAGGTCAAGGACTACCATAAAGCACCCAGGAAACAGAAGTTTTACTGTGGACCTGATCGACTCCATCTTGAAGGTTTGGTTTTCCAGAAAGATATTCACTTTTTTAAGATTTATTATAGTCCTATATGATCCGTCAGGCTTTGAGATCAAAAATAAAAGGGGAGTAAAACCCTTTTCCCCTCTGATGAAAAGGGACTTCTACTAATATATTTTTGGATAGGAGATTAATTATTTCCTGTTCCAAAAATTGTTGTGGAGATTGCGACTTTAAAGAAGTCAATAGGAATGAGTCCGGAGGGACTCGGGCAAATTTTAATTTTAAGCCTGAAGTTATGAGGCTAGTTGCCCAAGAGTTGGATGTTACTGCACGCCATTGTGTGGCGAAAAAAGACAATCTGCCACCTACTGGCAGATCTGTACTAACGTGGTTTGTCTTCCATTTTAAAAGGACGTTTTCCGAAAAAAGAGCCTCTTTGTTTGTTATCTTTATTGGCCCAGCGGTCTTGGTTTTTAAAATCCCTTCTCTTATTAAAGATGGGCTTCCGGAATGCTCTCCTATAGGATGGAATATAGTTATTAGGGAATCCCTTTCTCCTTTCACCCGCCTTGGTTAGGATCTCATCTAACTTTGTACCAAAAAGGTACTCACCCTGGCATGGAAGGCCACATAATTTAGTTTTTGTTTGGGCGTATCCTTTCAAGCCCTTTAGCCACAGGGCCCGACGAGCCGCGTTAGTTATGCCTGCTGATTTGGCGGCCAACCTGATAGAGTCAGCTGATGAGTCTGCTAAAAATGCCGTAGCGCCTCTGATTAGGGGTAAAGAAGAGATCAATTTTTCTCTCGATAGGCCCCCTTTTAGACCCTCCTCCAGGTCATTAAGCCAGACTAACATGGACCTTGCCGAACATGTAGCCGATATAGCAGGTCTGCATGCCCCAGTACATGATTCCCATGCTCCTTTTAACAGTGAGTTGGCCTTACGATCTAATGGGTATTGTAAGGAACCAGAATCTTCCACAGGAAGTAAGGATTTCTTGGACGTGGATGCCACTGCTGCGTCTACCTTCGGGGCTTTGGCCCACATAGACATGTCCTCATCTTTAAAGGGATAACGCCTTTCTGATGAAGATGGTAACCCCTTCTGCCCCTGACTTTCCCATTCTTTTTAAACTAAATTGATTGGTGTTATTACGGGAAAGGTAGGTCTTTTCTTTTCTGACAATCCAGCGAACATTATATCCTGTGGTGTCTTAGGGTCTTTACTGTCTTTAATACCCATGGTGTTACAAACAGATCTGACAAGATTATCTATACTCTCTGTTGGAAAGCACGTATCCTGCTCCCCTTCCGAGGAAATATATTCTAGGGAGACATCCGTATCTTCCTTATCAGTAGAAGGATCTGACCTTGGAGAATTATACTTCCTGCTTTTAGTTTCAGGAATACTTTCTGAAGTACGGAAGGCTCGTAACTCGTCCCTGATCATCTGTCTGATGTCATCAGATCTTACAGAGGCTTCCTCACGTAAGGTGTTTTCTATGCAAACATAACACATTTTCTTTGCATAATTATCCGGGAGGGGCTGGGTACATAAGGCACATTGTGCTTCGTTTTTTCGGATCTCTTTGCCTATGGTGTATAGAGAAAAGAGGGGGCAATAATCAGCTTAATAGGGTGGGATACACACTCACCCCAGTGAAGCAGATGAATCAGGTACCGGCCGAAGAGGAGGAGATGAAGGCACAGGCTGGGATGAGGATCGGTCAGATCTCTTCTCCTTAGCGCTCTTTGTGGAGGATCTGCACCCGCTGCTTGTACTGCTGCGAGGTAAATTCGCTGTGTCTTCTATTGAAGGCACCGCTGAGTCCTGAGGTGAAGCTGCCATGCTTGGATGCCGGGGGATCAGCCCCGGCATCCTTTAATGCTGGGGGCCGCCATCTTCTTCCTGTTGAACCCGGAAGTCATCACCTCTTCCGGGTCGCGGCCATCTTGGATTACCTGCGCATTGCCCGGCATCATCTCTCCCCTTCTCTCACCCTGGAGGCTTTCACTTCACCTCCGGGGGAGTAAATTGCAGGCTGCACGCTCGCGCGTACCGCCGAGAGTGGCGTCGCGACCCCAGAGCGTTCTTACCTGCCGCAGGCCCGCTGATGCGTTCTCCTCTCCCGTGAGCCAGGCGACTCCCCGACCCTGGCCTCACGGTGCCTGCCAGCAGAGGGGGGAAGCTGATCCCAGGACCTCCGACGCTGCTTCCAGCACTGGAGCCCCTGCCGTCCTCTCAGGTAAACCGCGCAGGCGGCGTCCAGGCTAGGTATCCTCTTCTCCATGGGTTCCCTTAGGAATAGGAAACCAACTGCGGGAGCGAGGGGGACCGCCCCTTTTATTCTCTCCATAGGGTTTCCTGTTCCTAAGGGGCAGATCCCCTCTCTCAAGTGGGTGCTGTCGTGGTGAAGAGAAACATTGATCACTTCACACAAAACTCCAAAAATGGGCCAGACAAAAGTATTGGCACCCTCAGCCTAATACTTGGTTGCACAACCTTTAGCCAAAATAACTGCAACCAACCGCTTTCGGTAACCATCAATGAGTTTCTTACAATGCTCTGCAGGAATTTTAGACCATTCTTCTTTGGCAAACTGCTCCAGGTCCATGATATTTGAAGGGTGCCTTCTCCAAACTGCCATTTTTAGATCTCTCCACAGGTGTTCTATTCGATTCAGGTCTGGACTCATTGCTGGCCACCTTAGAAGTCTCCAGTGCTTTCTCTCAAACCATTTTCTAGTGTTTTTTGAAGTGTGTTTTGGGTCATTGTCCTGCTGGAAGACCCATGACCTCTGAGGGAGACCCAGCTTTCTCACACTGGGCCCTACATTATGCTGCAAAATTTGTTGGTAGTCTTCAGACTTCATAATGCCATGCACACGGTCAAGCAGTCCAGTGCCAGAGGCAGCAAAGCAACCCCAAAACATCAGGGAACCTCCGCCATGTTTAACTGTAGGCACCGTGTTCTTTTCTTTGAATGCCTCTTTTTTTCTCCTGTAAACTCTATGTTGATGCCTTTGCCCAAAAAGCTCTACTTTTGTCTCATCTGACCAGAGAACATTCTTCCAAAACATTTTAGGCTTTTTCAAGTAAGTTTTTGCAAACTCCACCCTGGCTTTTTTTATGTCTCGGGTAAGAAGTGGGGTCTTCCTGGGTCTCCTACCATACAGTCCCTTTTCATTCAGATGCCGACGTATAGTACGGGTTGACACTGTTGTACCCTCGGACTGCAGGTCAGCTTGAACTTGTTTGG
Organism: Ranitomeya variabilis; assembly: GCF_051348905.1. NCBI lineage: Eukaryota > Metazoa > Chordata > Amphibia > Anura > Dendrobatidae > Ranitomeya > Ranitomeya variabilis. Next base: position 86,919,891 of record NC_135233.1, on the reverse strand, counting down.
ATGTTAGTCGAGGTTCTTTATCCAACATCCGCACAATCTTGCGTTGAAATCTCTTGTCAATTTTTCTTTTCCGTCCACATCTAGGGAGGTTAGCCACAGTGCCATGGGCTTTAAAATTCTTGATGACACTGCGCACGGTAGACACAGGAACATTCAGGTCTTTGGAGATGGACTTGTAGCCTTGAGATTGCTCATGCTTCCTCACAATTTGGTTTCTCAAGTCCTCAGACAGTTCTTTGGTCTTCTTTCTTTTCTCCATGCTCAATGTGGTACACACAAGGACACAGGACAGAGGTTGAGTCAACTTTAATCCATGTCAACTGGCTGCAAGTGTGATTTAGTTATTGCCAACACCTGTTAGGTGCCACAGGTAAGTTACAGGTGCTGTTAATTACACAAATTAGAGAAGCATCACATGATTTTTCGAACAGTGCCCAATACTTTTGTCCACCCCCTTTTTTATGTTTGGTGTGGAATTATATCCAATTTGGCTTTAGAATAATTCTTTGTGTTTTTTTCATTTAACCCCTTTCTGACATCGGACGTACTATCCCGTTGAGGTGGGGTGGGCCCGTATGACCACCGACGGGATAGTACGTCATATGCGATCGGCCGCGCTCATGGGGGGAGCATGGCCGATCGCGGCAGGGTGTCAGCTGCCTATCGCAGCTGACATCCGGCACTATGTGCCAGGAGCGGTCACGGACCGCCCCCGGCACATTAACCCCCGGCACACTGCGATCAAACATGATCGCAGTGTACCGGCGGTGTAGGGAAGCATCGCGCAGGGAGGGGGCTCCCTGCGTGCTTCCCTGAGACGATCGGTACAAGGCGATGTACTCACCTTGTACCGAGCGTCTCCTCCCTGCAGTCCCCGGATCCAAAATGGCCGCGGGGCTGCATCCGGGTCCTGCAGGGAGTACTTCCGGGTCCACAGCAGGCGCTGGTGAGCCTGCAGCCCTGTCAGTCAGATTGCTGATCTGACAGTGCTGTGCAAAAAATTCCTAAATAAAGAAAAATAAAATTATATATATATATATATATATATATATATATATATTTATTTCCCATAAATACATTTCTTTATCTAAAAAAAACAAAAAAGCAATAAAAGTACACATATTTAGTATCGCCGCGTCCGTAATGACCCAAACTATAAAACTGTCCCACTAGTTAACTCCTTCAGTGAACACCGTAAGAAAAAAAAAAAAAACGAGCCAAAAAACAACGCTTTATTATCATACCGCCGAACAAAAACTGGAATAACACGCGATCAAAAAGACGGATATAAATAACCATGGTACCGCTGAAAACGTCATCTTGTCCCGCAAAAAACGAGCCGCCATACAGCATCATAAGCAAAAAAATCAAAAAGTTATAGTCCTCAGAATAAAGCGATGCCAAAATAATTATTTTTTCTATTTTCTTTTTCTTTATGTTTAGTATAAAAGCGCCAAAAAAAAAAAAAAAAAAAAGATATAAATGAGATCGCTGTAATCATACTGACCCGAAGAATAAAACTGCTTTATCAATTTTACCAAACGTGGAACGGTATAAACTCCTCCCCCAAAAGAAATTCATGAATAGCTGGTTTTTGGTCATTCTGCCTCACAAAAATCGGAATAAAAAGCGATCAAAAACTGTCACGTGTCCGAAAATGTTACCAATAAAAACGTCAACTCGTTCCGCAAAAAACAAGACCTCACATGACACTGTGGACCAAAATATGGAAAAATTATAGGTCTCAATATGTGGAGATGCAAAAAATGTTTTGCTATAAAAAGCGTCTTTTAGTGTGTGACAGCTGCCAATCATAAAAATCCGATATAAAAAACCCACTATAAAAGTAAATCAAACCCCCCTTCATCACCCCCTTAGTTAGGGAAAAATAATAAAATTAAAAAAATATATTTATTTCCATTTTCGGGCTAGGGTTGGGGCTAGGGTTGGAGCTAAAGTTAGGGTTAGGGTTGGGGCCAAAGTTAAGGTTAGGGTTGGGGCCAAAGTTAGGGTTTGGATTACATTTACGGTTGGGATTAGTTAGGGGTGTGTCAGGGTTAGGGGTGTGGTTAGGGTTACCATTGGGATTAGGGTTAGGGGTGTGTTTGGATTAGGGTTTCAGGTAGAATTGGGGAGTTTCCACTGTTCAGGCACATCAGGGGCTCTCCAAACGCGACATGGCGTCCGATCTCAAATCCAGCCAATTCTGCGTTGAAAAAGTAAAACAGTGCTCCTTCCCTTCCGAGCTCTCCCGTGCGCCCAAACAGGGGTTTACCCCAACATATGGGGGTATCAGCGTACTCTGGACAAATTGGACAACAACTTTTGGGGTCGAACTTCTCTTGTCATCCTTGGGAAAATAAAAATTTGAGGGGCTAAAAATCTTTTTTTGGGAAAAAAAAGATTTTTTATTTTCACGGCTCTGCGTTATAAACTGTAGTGAAACATTTGGGGGTTCAAAGTTCTCACAACACATCTAGATAAGTTCCTTGGGAGGTCTAGTTTCCAATATGGGGTCACTTGTGGGGGGTTTCTACTGTTTGGGTACATCAGGGGCTCTGCGAACGCAATGTGACGCCTGCAGACCAATCCACCTAAGTCTGCATTCCAAATGGCGCTTCCCTTCCGAGCTCTGCTATGCGCCCAAACAGTGGTTTACCCCCACATATGGGGTATCGTCGTACTCAGGACAAATTGTGGTCTAATTTCTTCTCTTACCCTTAGGAAAATAAAAAATTGGGGGTGAAAAGATCATTTTTGTGAAAAAATATGATTTTTTATTTTTACGGCTCTGCATTATAAACTCCTGTGAAGCACTTGGTGGGTCAAAGTGCTCACCACACATCTAGATAAGTTCCTTAGGGGGGTCTACTTTCCAAAATGGTGTCACTTATGGGGGGTTTCAGTGTTTAGGCACATCAGGGGCTCTCCAAATGCAACATGGCGTCCCATCTCAATTCCAGTCAATTTTGCATTGAAAAGTAAAATGGTGCTCCTTCCGAGCTCTGGCATGAGCCCAAACAGTGGTTTACCCCCACATATGGGGTATCAGCGTACTCAGGACAAATTGTACAACAAGTTTTGGGGTCCATTCTCTCCTGTTACCTTTGGTAAAATAAAACAAATTGGAGCGGAAATAAATTTTTTGTGAAAAAGTTAAATGTTCATTTTTATTTAAACATTCCAAAAACTCCTGTGAAACACCTGAACGGATAATAAACTTCTTGAATGTGGTTTTGAGCACCTTGAGGGGTGCAGTTTTTAGAATGGTGTCACACTTGGGTATTTTCTATCATATAGACCCCTCAAAATGACTTCAAATGAGATGTGGTCCCTAAAAAAAGTGGTGTTGTAAAAATGAGAAATTTCTGGTCAACTTTTAACCCTTATAACTCCCTAACAAAAAAAAAAATGTTGGTTCCAAAATTGTGCTGATGTAAAGTAGACATGTGGGAAATGTTACTTATTAAGTATTTTGCGTGACATATCTCTGTGATTTAAGGGCATAAAAATTCAAAGTTGGAAAATTGCAAAATTTTCTAAATTTTCGCCAAATTTCCGTTTTTTTCCACAAATAAACGCAAGTTATATCGAATAAATTTTACCACTAACATGAAGTACAATATCTCACGAGAAAACAATGTCAGAATCGCCAAGATCCGTTGAAGCGTTCCAGAGTTATAGCCTCATAAAGGGACAGTGGTCAGAATTGTAAAAAATGGCCTGGTCATTAACGTGCAAACCACCCTTGGTGGTAAAGGGGTTAAGACAAATTAAATGAAGATAATACCAAAGAATTTGTGTTTGCAATCATTTTCAGGAACAAACTGAGTATTATCTGACAGAATTGCAGGGGTGTTAATACTTTTGGCCACAACTGTAGGAAGGAATCCAAGCACACAGAGCATTGCAGCTATGGTAGGAAGGAGTCAGAAAAAGAGCATGGCAGCTATGGTAGAAAATAGTTGGAAAACACATAGCATGGCAACCATGGTAGAAAGGAGTCAGAACACACAGAGCATGGCAGCTTCCTTCCTACCAAAACGCTGATTCTTACAGTTCCAGCATGGTGGAACCGCTCACTGGACCAAAAATTCACAAAAAAGCAGAAGTTGAAATGAGTGAAACACAGGTTATACTGAGTCTTTTCTCACAAAACTAGGTAGCAATCTGCTCCGCTCCCCCTGCCCTTTAAGACGGTGCCTGCACATTGGAGGACATTTATCATGGTGACCTGTTCCTTTTAAAGTGGTCATCCAGGGCCTGTCATGTCCACATCGGGTTGTCAGAGGTGCTGTAGACGAGGCCTCCAGTATCAGGTATCGAGCATCGCTGGCAGGTGTCATGCAACTGTCCTCTTTTTCGGAACAGCATGTGTGCACCATATCTGCAGATACCTGGCGAATGACCTAAGGCAGCCCCGTCTGTAGCCCCTGATACCTTCCGATGTGTAAGGTGCTGGACATCCTCTTTATTACTATATTCAGGTTGTCTGCATGGTTATCACCAGAAAAAACAAAAAGAAATACATGTCACACGTGAAAACCAGGCGCTTTGTTTCTGGGAGATACTCTGGAGAGGAGGGCGCTGATGGCCACTATTCCTGCTTGCTAGTCTGCGCCTATCTCCAGCCTGATGTAGACGAGGGTAGATAATCACTCATTCGGTTTTCCCTCCGGGTCACCACGTGTTGGAGGAAAGTGATAAACAGCTCAATAATACTGGAACCACATTACGGCGTGACATGGCAAATCATGCCGTCAACCCAAAGCGAAAGAGCCGCTTTATTATAGTGTGGAGCTCTGCACTGGGGGCGCTTTACGGAACGTTCATAGATGGTGAAAATATCAATCTCCTAACATAAGGAAGGTATCAGTAATGCAACTGCAGCAGACCTGGCCCGATAACGGACATGATACCGGCTGCCAGATACAGAGCTGCCATTATGCAGAGTGCGGGGGATTCCTGGCAGAATTCAGAGTGCAGCTAATTATTCATATCAGGTAATTGTAAGTTCTGGGCTTGCCAACACATTGTAAACGCTGCTTACTTGGTGAGGATCTGGGTACAGAAAACCTACAGCATAAGGCTAGGGTAACAAGAGCACATATCCTCTCATCCGAGTGTGATCATAGTGTGAGAAAATGGAGGAAAAAATGTCTCCATCTTCTCTGTCAGTGCGTTGAAATCGGACTGCACTTAGATGTCATCTGAGAACAGTCCAATGTTTTCTACAACCTCATTGACTTGTATGGCTAAATGCGATCCCTAATCGGATTCAAGGTGGACAAGCTGCAATTTTTTCCTTGGACCGAACTGGTCTGAGGAATAAGTCGGACATGTGTATGGCCCCATAAAATAATTCTGGTCTGAGTGTGATCCGATGTTTTAGCGGATCGCACTCGGACAGAAAATACAGCCATGTGCACAAACCCTAATATAGTACGGCTAAGAAATCTCATCTAGACAATGCTGAAAACCTTAGTAGGGCCATTAACCGGTGGTGGTGTTTTACAATATGCAGTTTGTCAATTCTGTGTGCGGATTCAACCTAAGGTCACGTTCACACATTCAGAATTTGGTCAATTTTTTACCTCAGTATATGGAAGCCAAAACCAGGAGTGGAACAATCGGAGGAAAAGTATAATAGAAACATATGCACCAGTTCTGTACTTATCACCCACTCCTGGTTTTGGCTTACAAATACTGAGGTAAAAAGCTGACCAAATACTGAATTGAGGTGTCCACAATAAACACACATGCAATCAGCCCAGATTATGCATCCACATCAAATATTTACTGTGTGATCTGACCCTTATAGAGACCATGTGAAGTTGTCACTGAGAGTGGTCAGGGTAATCAGTACATTTTGGGGTTGCCACTGGTGAAAAGTTTAATGTGAATCATTCAGCACATTGCACATTACTAATCCAGTAACAATCCTGGATAAGTCACATCCAACAAGTCTGAACATGCCCAATGTGACATTCATATTAATAAATGTGAATTGCGTCACATCTCAGGTCATGCTGGCAAGTGTCCAGTGGGCGTGGCCAAGGCATGGAACAGTCTTTTCTTCAGTAATCCCGCCTCTTGCAACATAACTGACTTTGTAAAATTTAGTAAAACCCCTTTAAACAAAGTAAGAAATTGTGTTCTAAGTTGGCAGGTTAATAGAAAATAATAATAAAAAAAAAAAAGCATTTCATATCCCTCGAATCCACATTACTCCCAGGAAGGCTGCTCCCAACTATACCAGTAGTTATAACATCCCATTCATCAAGCTTCTTACTCCTGCAGCCAAGTGACTGATGATGGGACATACCACTTCCTGTAGCAGAGGGGACCACTAGAGTGACAAAAGATTCACAGGGTAAGTAATGTGTATTTCTTTATTTTGCAGATGTAAAAAAAAACCATCTTGACGGTCATGGCGTGCGGCTCCATTAGCCTGGCACAAGGTTCTCAATTGGAAAACCATTTTAATTTTGCTGAGTGAACACTGCAGGGAGCAGCACATGGTCCCCGGGGCTTTAATCTCAGGGGTAGACTGCCCAGTGCTGCCCCTGTAGCATGCCAGGCCGGCTGCACTTATCAGCACCGTGTGACAGCCATGACTGCGGCGGCCCATGATGTGTCACCACTGGAGGCCAGGATAAAGAGACTGGAGACACCATCCAAGCAGCGGAAGGTCTTTTTAAAAGGCAAAATTTACATTAGTCTGCACCTGCAATATTGGAGGAGCTTCTGCTGAACCAACCAGAGGTTGGGTTTCGTTGTGGACTTTGACTTTCCTATTGACCTCAATGGGGACCAGTCAACAAATTTACAATAGTAATCGACATGCTGTGCTCTCCAAACTCCAAACCACAGGTTAGATCTCCGAGGTAAAATTTGTGCAGAGCGTGAATGGGTCTAAAAACCCCACGGTCCTGCAAAACTAACTTTTAGGCTATGGTCTATGTGGCATAAACGCGGCGTTCTCTACAACAATGTAGTTTTTGGGTGGAAAACCCACAGGTTAAGCAAAGTGTCTGAGATTTCATGAAAACTTAGGCTTCGTTCCCACAAAGAACTTCTGATGTTTCGATCCTTGTTGTTTTTCATCGTGTTTTATCGAGTGTTCGACGCTGCGTTTTTATGTCTCTAGTTGATATGTCGTGTTTTAAATAAAGCTGCTTTGTTTTGATACATCCTGGTATTTGGCTATGACAACACTATATTAGTATACGTATGTGCGGATTATATGGGGGTTTATGTGTTTCCGCAGTGGAAACGCACTTTAAACGCATGTGAACTTTAGAACTACTGATTTTCTGCATCTAATGCAAGTCTATGAGGAGAATCTGCACAGAAAATCCAGCGTACAGGAAAAGAAACGGACATGTGTACTTGAAACACGCACCGCAGGTCAGTTTACACAGTGCTAAAAAGAAGCAAAAATACACAGCAGCAAAAACTCGCCAAAAGCTCATTGTGGGAACGAAACCTAAATCTCTGCGTATTAACCCCTTTCTGACCTCGGACGTACTATCCAGTCAGAGGTCAGAAGCCCCACTTTGATGCGGGCTCCGGCGGTGAGCCCACATCAAAGCAGGGACATGTCAGCAGTTTTGAACAGCTGACATGTGCCCGTAATAGGCGCGGGCAGAATCGCGATCTGCCCGCGCCTATTAGCTAGTTATTAAATGCTGCTGTCAAACGCAGACAGCGGCATTTAACTACCGCTTCCGGCCGGAAATATGCGCATCGCTGACCCCCGTCACGATTGGAGGTCGGCGATGCTTCTCTATTGTAACCATAGAGGTCCTTGAGACCTCTATGGTTACTGATGCACGGTAGCTGTGAGCGCCACCCTGTGGTCGGCGCTCACAGCACACCTGATTTTCTGCTACATAGCAGCAAACATAAGATCGCTGCTATGTAGCAGAGGCGATCGCGTTGTGCCTGCTTCTAGCCTCCTATGGAGGCTATTGAAGCATGGCAAAAGTTAAAATAAAAAGTAAAAAAAAAAATATGAAAAAAATAAAAAAAATATAAAAGTTTAAATCACCCCCCTTTCTCCCCATTCAAAATAAATCAATAAAAAAAAATCAAATCTACACATATATTTGGTATCGCCGCGCTCAGAATCACCCGATCAATAAAAAAAAAAAGCATTAACCTGATCGCTAAACAGCGTAGCGAAAAAAAAAAATCGAAACGCCAGAATTACGTTTTTTTGGTCGCCTCAACATTGCATTAAAATGCAATAACGGGCGATCAAAAGAACGTATCTGCACCAAAATGGTATCATTAAAAACGCCAGCTCAGCACGCAAAAAATAAGCCCTCACCCGACCCCAGATCATGAAAAATGGAGACGCTACGGGTATGAGAAAATGGCACAATTTTTTTTAAAAATTTTTTAGCAAAGTTTGGAATTTTTTTTGACCACTTAGATAAAAAATTACCTAGTCATGTTAGGTGTCTATGAACTCATAAGGACCTGGAGAATCATAATATCAGGTCAGTTTTAGCATTTAGTGAACCTAGCAAAAAAGCCAAACAAAAAACAATTGTTTAAAATGCAATAACGGGCGATCAAAAGAACGTATCTGCACCAAAATGGTATCATTAAAACGTCAGCTAGGCACGCAAAAAATAAGCCCTCAACCGACCCCAGATCATGAAAAATGTAAACGCTACGGATATCGGAAAATGGCGCAATTTTCTTTTTCTTTTTTTTTTTTTTAGCAAAGTTTAGAATTTTTTTTCACCACTTAAGATAAAAAATAACCTAGTCATGCTAGGTGTCTATGAACTCGTAATGACCTGGAGAATCATAATGGCAGCTGCTTTAGCATTTAGAGAACCTAGCAAAAAAGCCAAACAAAAAACAAATGTGGGATTGCACTTTTTTTGCAATTTCACCGCACTTGGAATTTTTTTCCCGTTTTCTAGTACACGACATGCTAAAACCAATGATGTCAAAAGTACAACTCGTAAGGCAAAAATCAACCCCTCACATGGCCAAATTGACGGAAAAATAAAAAAAGTTATGGCTCTGGGAAGGAGGGGAGTGAAAAACGAACACGGAAAAACGGAAAATCCCAAGGTCATGAAGGGGTTAAAGACAAAACAAAATGCACTAAACTGAGCAGACTGTGTGTTTCAGTGCAGACACCTGTGGAAAACACAGAAAAAGAGGCAGGATTTCTGCTAGTGTGAACATGGCTTAACAGTGCAAGTAAGTAGATGAGATTTCATGAAGGATCAAGACGCTGTGAAACTGTGGGGGTTTATTTGCCTCTATAGAATTCCATGGAGAGCCTGAAAACACATGATAAATAACAATTGTGCTTTTAAGTGCAGAATTGCAGCATTTTCTGTACTAAAAGAAATGCATTGAAATCTAACGCTGCGTCAAATCAAACCAAAAAAGGTTCATAAAAGGGGAAACTGCACAAAAAAGCAACAAACATTACACAGGGCAAATAGCTATTCTGCATTTTGTGGGAAAATGGCCTTAACGTCATAACATTACATGAACCCCCTCCGCTCGCAGTCATTAGTCTGTTTTTTATATTAAAATACTATGCAATGAAAAATGATGAGTTTTAAAAGAACAGCACCTATTATTTGTAATGTTTTCACGTATAGCGCACTGACAACTACTATTTGTAAAGAAGTCGCTATAACCTTACACAGAAAGGCCCTGGGGCTGTATCTCAGTATTGTCAATGTTGTCAGGTATGTTACAACTACTGCCTGTGGCCAAAGGACATTCACAGGGAATTACAACATAACATCCAGGTTCAGGAGGCCAAAACTGCCAAGGACAATAAAGGGTTAAGGGACATTTAACCCCTTAATGACAGCCAATACGTCTTTTAACTGACCTGAGATATAAGAGGATAGCCTCCCCATACAGGTGACAATCCTGCAGCTGTCGGCTGTCCAGTATAGCTGACAACTTTCTGCATCAGCCACGATCAGTGTTTGCACCATCCAACTCTGTTTAACCCCTTAGATGCTGCTGTCAATATTGACTACATCATTATAAATGGTTAACAGAGTGTGGGGGCTTCCTCTTTATCCCAATTTTTGTTCTCAGATCATGATTTTGTGGTCCTCATGTTTGCTATGGCAATTCACATCCAAATAGCGGCCCTAAAGTATGATGGCTGTAGTAATCTGTTCAGAAGTTAGAGGCATTTAGGTGGTAAAAATACACATTTTCATTTCTGTCATGCCACTTTGCATTAATTCCTGTAAAGCACCTGAAGGGTTAATAAACTACCTGACAGCAGTTTTCAATATGTCTAGGGGTGCTGTTTTTAAAATGGTATCATGTTTGGATTTTCCCAATATATGGGACCCCTGAAGTCACTTCAAACATGGATAAGTCCCTACAAAAATAAATTTTGTAAATTTCCTTGAAAAAATGAAAAATTGCTGCTACATTTTTAAACCTCCTAAAATGCTAACAAAATAAAATAACATTCTACACATGGTGCTGATGTAAAGCCGACATGAGGGAAATGTTATTTATTAATGGTTTGTTGTGCTATGACCATCTGGATTAAAGGGATAATCATTCAAATTTAGAAAATTGCTAATTTTTTAACATTTTTCTCAAATTTTTGATATTTTTTATAAATAAACACAAAACATATTGACCTAAATTTACCATTATCATAAAGTATAATGTGTCACGAAAAAACAATCCCAAAATCACTGGGATTTGTTGAAGCATTGCAGAGTTATTACCACATAAAATGACACTGGTCAGATTTCAAAAATTTGGCTCCGTCACTAAGGGGTTAAAAAAAAAAACTAAAAAACAAACAAACGCTTATTTATTTTCTACAGCCGTGTCATTTTCATATTTGAACAGTAGATGGTGCCAATCGCAGTGCAGAAGGTTAGATTTATGTCTGGGAGCAGTGGACAGTGGGGGGGCTGGGGACGCTGCAGCCTTAGTGATAAGAGGGGCTGCAGCCAGGAGAGGAGTGAAGGGGCAGCACTCCACAATAATTAGCTGGGGTGAGCAGAGGGGATGTGCAGGTTAGGTTATTTAGGAAAACATGCATTTGGCTTCATTTTATGTGATGCATTATTGAATACTAATTTTTTTGGCAAAACAAATCCAAACCCATTACATAAGACTAATATCATCATAGATCAGTAGCGTCTCTGGAGTGGCCGTAGTGTGGCAGCAGGTCCAGTCTGGGACAATGACACAGCCTCATCCTACTGCTGATACCTCAGTCTCAGGAGACTCCTGGAAACTTCACTTCAACAGATATTGGAGCTGATTTAACAGAAATCTGGCTGAGGCCTCATTCACCCATCTGTGTCTCATACATGTTCCCTCCGTAGTTGTCACAGACAGCACACGTAATCTATGGGGCTGTTCACATGTCTGTGTATTTCTGCAGACTGTGCACAAAAAATCCTGGAGACGTGCCCATTTTTTATCGATGTCATGGATGAAAATCACTAATACAAGTCTATCGGTCGGTGAAAATCCCAGAGCTCGGATGCCATCGGTGTACGATCCGTGTGCTGTCCATGATTAACACTGTAATGTACAGGAGAAGCTATGTACTGATGGTATAAACTGGCCAAAACACTGATGAAGCTCAGATCCAAAACACTAATAATACTCGGACTGTTTATTTTGTGCACGTGAAAAATCACGTCCGTCTGAATGAGGCCTAAGGCCACGTTCAGTATTTGGTGAGGGTTTTTACCTCAGGATTCGTAAGCGAAAAATACAGAAGTGCTGACAGGCTGCTATTATACTTTTCCTCTGATTGTTCCTCTACTGATTTTGGCAAATACTGAGGTAAAAAACTGACCAAATACTGAACCTGTGACTGTGGCCTTAAAGGAACTGTCCAGGAAAACAAATGAATAAGGAGCTGATCGGTGGGGATGCCAGTTATTGGATTCCAACCAATCACATATTGATGATCTTTATTAATCCTGGACAAATCCATTAACTTATGTAAAAAAAGAAAAAAAAAAGGGTTTCTCATACCTTGCACCACATTTACTATGTGTTTAAGACACTTTTTTCTTATTGTTGGGCATTATAAAGGGGTGTTGTCCATTTGGTCAATGGCTGAAGAAAGGGCCCAGCCTAAACTACAATCCCGTGCACAACCATTTGAGGCAAAGAGGGACAGAATTTGGTGAAGCTTAGTTGACCAAAGTAAGCCAATAGGTGGTGTGAACTAAAACTAGACCGTGCATCAAAAACATGAGCTACCCTAATAAATAAGGTGCATTTTAGGAATGTCTAGTCCGAGTTTCTATAATGTAAAAGTCAGTTATAAGAAATCTGCCCCACTGAGTGTATGATAAGGAAACAGATCGCTAAGAAAATTAGCAAAGAAAATAAAAAGGTTTATAAAAAAAAAAAAATTATCATTCAGTTACTGGATTTAGATATTAAATTAAAAAAAAAAAAACCTGTTACATTCCCTGCCTTCGATTTCAGCAAACAAGCCTATTGTCATCATACACATCACTGAAATCTGGAGTGAATGGTTAAGCCCTCTGGTACTAAGGACAATCCTCTCTGATACTGAAGAGTAACTATAGATTTGGCACATCCAGTCAAGCTGTCCGGTGTGCACAGTTTGCCTCCTGCTGCCTCCTCCACAAGATGAGTGTTTCATTTCTCCCGCACCAAAATGGCCACTATGGTGACATGGGCTGCACAGATCGAAGTGTGAACCTAGTCTCCAGTCTTTTCTGTGTTGTGGAGATGTATGAGACCCGGAAATGGTGTCAGCAGAGTAGACAGCAGAAGAAAACGACGGGCACCAGGTAGGGTGCATGACTAACGCATGGTCTCTTCAGGTGGACGCTCGCTTTAACAGATAACTTTAGGAACAGACACAGTCTTATTCTGTGGATAAACTTTAAAGGACTTGTCCAAGAAATTAATTAACATACCTGCAGGAAGTGACAAAGTAACATATCAACTATTACTCGCTTCTCAAATCTAGCACCGACGCTCTAGTGGTTCCCACTGGTATTCTTACTTTCTACAGCAGAGACGTGCCACACATCCACGTGACTTCTGCAGCCAAAATCTGATATCAGCAGTGGTGCTCACATGGACGGTATGAGGCACTGGGACCAGTGATCGGCTGTGACGTCACGTGGAAGCATCTGATATAATTTCTGTAGGAAAAATATAGAGAATGAGAACCACCAGAACTTCAGCGCTGGATCTTGGTAAGAGAACAGATTAGTTTTTGGTTCATACTTTATCATTTTTTCCCCCATTTCCTGTACTCTCAGACAGCCCCATTAATGGTTTGGGTCAGAACTCTATTTCTACTGAAGGAACCTAGTGCTCCGATGCAGACGATGAAATTTAGAGAAAATTGTGGCATCCATTCAGCAATGATCCTCCGAGAACAGAGGTGACAACATCCTTCTCGGGACTCCATAATAAAGACCATGGGTGGTCAGGAGAGACACACAGTTGTAATGGGCAAGACAAGAGATGGTAGAATCCTGGATGTCACTCATTAATGTAAAGTATATCCAACTTTGTAACAGAAATCTTACCCGGATCCATCCTGATAAGTGAAACAGGCCGGCCATCCCAGACATCCTGCAAAGGACAGAGTCCACATTAGATACGTGAAACACAATCAATAGTCACAATTTACAGCTAGTCTGGATGTGGCCAGAGACAGGGGCTAATGTGACGTCCTGGGCTCAGCAGACATGGATTACAACAATTCCCACAGCTGCCGTCTGACTTGGAAACAAACAGTACGGGCATCTTTGTAAATTCACAGGACTGGACCTAAAGGGAACCGAGACGCCGGAGTCATTGAACTCCGGAACAGTACGCGATACACTGCTAGGAGCTTCGCTCCTGGCAGTGTATCGCCGGAGAGCAGCCGATCGGCGTGGGACACTCGTTTTATGGATTCTGCGGACAGGGAGTATGAATTTGATTTTTTATTTTGTGATTTTTTCCTGGAGGATCGAGGGCTTCGCCTACAAGTGTGCTGTTGGTGAGTATATACTCTGTGTTATATGTTGTATGTACTGTGTGTCATGTATGTGTATTGTGTGTAGGTGTTTTGTGTAACTTTACAATTGTGCTAAGTCGCCGGACACAGGGACAACTCTCCCATCCTAATACCGGATGGGAGTCGTAGTCCCATACGGTGACTTAGCACAATGGTGGCACTAGCGTCGCATGGGGACACGCACACACGCACACACGCACACACACACACACACACACACACACACGCATACACACACACACACACACACCACACAGACAGACACACACACATACCAATTCAATCAAACGGCCGACACGATCCCCATGCGACGGTACGCCTCCATGTCTCTCCGCCCAAGCACTTCCGCCCACGCACTTCCGGCCGCTTCCCCGCACTTCCGGCTGCAGCGGTTCTGCACCACAAACCGCAATAAAACCCGCAGATATATTTTTGATCTGCGGGTTTTACTGCGGGTTTGACCTCACAATGGAGGTCTATGGGTGCAGAACCGCTGCAGTTTCGGGGAAAGAAGTGACATGCTCCTTCTTTTTTCCCGCACCGATTCATCGCGGCTTTTTAAGGGAAATTCAGGACCGTGTGCACAGTGGTTCCTGTTTTCCATAGGGGTACATTGTAATGTACCCTGCATGGAAAACAGCTGCGGAACCGCAGCGGCAAAACCGCTGCGGTTCTGCAGTAAAAAACGCACTGTGTGAACATGGCCTTATTATTATTTATTGTTACAGCGCCATTTATTTACATGTGAGGAGGGGTATACATAATAAAATATGTAGTTTGAAGGAGAGATCAGCGTCAAGGATTACCCGAGGCAGCGAGCTTGTGGGACTGGGGAGAGTGGGCAGCCATTTACTGTAATGGATAGGTTCGTTGGGGGGGTCGCGTGAGATGGGGGAAAGATGATGAATTCTGTTTTGTCCATGTTAAGTTTCAGAAATCTAGCGGAGAAGGATGAAATAGTGGACAGACATTGAGGGATTCTGGTTAGTAGGGAGGTGATAGCTGGTCCAGAGATGTAGATCTGTGTGTCATCAGCATAGAGGTGATACTGAAAGCCATGAGATTCTATGAGCCGTCTCAGGCCAAAGGTGTAAATGGAGAAGAGCAGGGGCCCTAGGACTGAACCTTGTGGGACTCCGACAGATAGGGGGGCGAGGTGAGATGTGAGTGGGAGACGCTGAATGTCCGGTCTGTTAGGTATGATGAGATCCAGGATAGGACCAAGTCTGTGATGCCAAGGGATGAGAGGGTCTGTAATAATAAGGAATGGTCCACTATGTCAAAGGCAGCCGACAGGTCGAGGAGGAGGAGGACAGAGTAGGGTCGCTTGCTCTTGGCGGTTAAGAGGTCATTGGTGACCTTAGTTAGGGCAGTTTCAGTGGAATGGTGTGACCGGAAGCCAGATTGTAAGCGGTCAAAGAGGGAGCAAGAAGAGAGATGGGAGGACAGTTCAAGGTAGACGTGTTGTTCCAGTAGTTTGGAGGCATAGGGGAGAAGTGATATAGGGCGATAGCTAGATACAGAGGATGGGTCAAGAGAGGGCTTTTTGAGGAAAGGTGTGATGGAGGCATGTTTAAAGCTTGAGGGGAAAACACCAGTTGTTAGTGATAGATTGAAGAGATGGGTTAGGGTTGGGATGAAGACTGTGGTGAGGTTTGGGATGAAGTGGGATGGGAGCGGGTCAAGTGCACAGGTTGTGAGATGCGATCTTGAGAGTAGAGTGGAGAGTTGACCTGCTGTAATGGTGGAGAAGTTGGTTTTGGAGGTGGAGGGCTGGGAAGTCGGGAGGAAGGGCTCTGGGGGTTGTTGACCAAAACTGTCTCTGATGTCATCAATTCATTGAATACTCTATAATCAAACTATATAGGTTTAGATCCCTCGTAAACTGCTTGCTGCATGCGACTGACAAAATGAGCGCCAGGAGGGTCTTCAAGTGCCAGAATGACTTCAGCCGGCGACTCTGAGCTGTGTGATGTTCACCATCAGCCCCACCGCTGCATCACACATGGAGTTCTTTCTTACTTCTTTACGATATGAATCCTTACATACTTATGAAACTTGATTTATTTATTTATTTTTTTTAATTCTTCACATTTTTGTTTTCTCACTTTTAGGGCTCGCTCGCACTAGTGTATGTTTTCTCGCGTGAGAGGATCGGGATAAGTACGCTGCCAGAATTTGATCTGAGTGTCACCTTAGAGTGATCTGATTTTCTCCCATGATCAAATCGCAGCACAGGAGAAGAGTAGAAGGAGAACCTAAGATTTCCATTTTCTGTGTCCGTGGTAATCAGACTGCAGTGGGATGAGCTCCGAGTGCAGTCCGATTTTTTATACACACCCATAGACTTCTATGGGACTGTGGGCTGAGTGCTATCCGATGAAACATCACATAGCACTCCGCCGTGTTACGTGCTAGTGGGAGCGATCCCTCATTGTGACATCTAACATTATTTTGTCCAGGACTCAGATACAGGAAAAAATTGTCAATATCAGATCCATTGGGGTCCGACAACCCGGTGACCACCTGTCTGCAGGTTCCAATTTAACATTGATGACCCAAGACCCGGACAAGCCCTTTATATTCCCCAGCAGTGGATTTTTGAGCATTTTTCCTTCTTGGTTAGATTAGATTAGTAGGGGATTATTGGAGGCGCGGTTCACTGGCATCACAAAAATCTTGTATTCATCCCAATCTGCTTCCTAAATATAACTCGGGATCCCATTCTTTCTGCCGTTTGTCTTTTGTCTGAAGATTACAATCAATTTTTCAAATAAATTAAAGTCCTGCTGATCATAATTGTAGGAAATGCCTGAGTGCGGTCCGGGCCAACTATGAGCGAGACGCATGAAGTTACTACAGGCTGTTTTTACTGTAAGATATTATTATATGACCTGTCTTAGATAATGGCCACATAAATGAGTATGGAGACTATGGTTTATCCTTACGCTTTCTTCTCTCTGCCCAAGTACAGACCAGAAGACAAGTCCTTTCTAAATGTGACAAATGCTTTTGTAGGGAAAAGTCTGGACCAGAAAGTCATTTTCCCCCACATCGTAATGTAGTGATTTTTCCATATGCCGACTGAAAGGACATGTGACCACTGCAGCCAATCACTGGATGTTGCATTAATGTGTTATTCACTACTGTGGCCAGTAAATGTCCAGCAAGTGAACCAGAAAGCAGTGAAACAGGAGGAGAGGTGATCAGTTTGGCAAGTATTATTACTACTTTTATTACTTTCCACCATATAAAGCAGGACAAACCCTTACCCAAGGGAAATGTATTGCTTCGCTATTAATTTGTTCCTACATTTCCATGATTAATAATGACAGAGGAAAGGCACAGTGCATCAATCTTCCTAGGGAATGCTAGTATTTACTAAATCTGGATTCACACATCCATGTTTTGGGGTCAGAGTACAGACCACCGTGTATTTATGAGCTCGGACATCTTACTTATGCATTGAATCTGGAGGTCTGTATCAGAAAAATGTAGAACAAGAAATCAGTGCAAAATTTTGGACCTACAAAGATATGGTGTTAATGTAGACTGTTACTTTATGGGAGGCTTTTAATTTATTTTTGTCTTACAAGACAGATGAAGGCGATTGCCATCCTGCCACCGGCTCTATCACTTTCCATTTCTGCTCTGCAATGAATGTGTGAAGGTCTTCGGCCATCCTTGAGCCATGATAACGTCGGAACGCTCCATCCATCACACTAGGAGGCAAAGGTTACATATAAGCCACAGCTGCAGAATGCTCGCGGAGTTCATCACCATCTTTTATATTTTAGATTTATTCCATCGTATAAAACAATTTCTGAGCATTGAACTGAAAAGTAACAACTATATCTTATGTTATCATCTTTAAGGACATGTTCACACAGAGGTCTGAAATATCCGCTATGTGCAGTGAAATCTGAAGCAGAAATATGAGGCTGAGCTTCTGATTTCTGCTACGGATGTGCACTTCTCACAGATGGTCCTCACGAATTAGTCAGAAAAAATTTGTGCCAAATAGGTCGGTCCGGTACAGTAACACTACAGAGGTCATCATGGCATAGAACCAAGTATAGGTAATCAAAATCAGATCTGTGGCTGTCCGGTACCCACACCGATCAGCTGTTATCAGCTCTGGGGCAGCCGGGTATAAACAGTGAATGGAACGGCACTGCGTAGTTCTTTACAACGTGTAGAGACCGCTGATGGTTACTGCAGATCAGCTCCTATCCTCTTTTATAGCAACTGATCTGCAGTACTCTGCAACGGTCACTACACATTACACCATCTGTTACTGCCGGAGCTAGTAACAGCTGATCGGTAGGGGTGCGGACGGGGGTCAGATTCCCACCGATCTGATATTGATGACGCATTCTGAAGTCATCAATATGCTCGGGAATTTCCTTAAACCAGTAATATACCTGGGAACTTTCTTAAATCTTTGGATCCTAATGTAAAGTAAAAGAACACAGGACGCTAATGTTACTTCTGCCATTTTATGTGGCAGAGGATGCCCAGTGTGCCTTGATTTTAGGGAGAATCATTATGAAATGTATACGTTTAGTACAAGTATATTATTATTATATTTGAGATATACGGCACCCCCCCGATTAGGAGATGAGGAGCTCTGGTAAGGTTACAACCCGTTAGCAAGTAAGGAACTCGGCACTCAAATTGCAGTAAATGAGAAATTCTTTTTAGTGGTAATCCTAATAGTTTAACCTTTCGGTCCTAATGTTGGACCGTCATCAGAACTAGAATGGAGTTCCCAAGTCTGTCACAAGGTGGCAGCCTGATTGCCTTGAGGTATTATCTTATGTAATGCCAGGCTGCACCATTATGGTGGATGCGACCTACGCTACAGTGGATGCACCATTTCATAGCGTCGTAGGTCGCATTCACCATAGCGCTGCAGAGATAAATAGATGAATGCAGCTTCCCTGTGCAATGATCCAGAAGTAAAAAAGCTCCCAGTCACAATTTCTAATATTAGGAAATAAAATGCCTTCCTGACTCCAATTAGTCTGCAATCTATAAAGTAAGGCAATACTTACTGGTATATTGTTGGAAGAGTCGTGACAAAGAAACGCCCGCTCAGTCCTACGAAAAAGCAGAAACATCACGTATTGTAATCGGTTACAATCTGACCAACATCAATCTTTAACCGGGATGTCACTCAGAAAAGACATGTTTCACCTTTCCAAGGGACAAATCGATAGATGTATTATAGTGGGGAGCCCTACTGATTAATAGAACGGGCACTCACGGTCCCTTTCTCCTCCACCACCCCCTGCTCCTCCACTGCCCTACTCCTCCACAGCTACTCGCTCCCCCACCCAGTAGAGCCACGGCAAGTAGACCATTTTATGGAGTGATGTAACAAATTACATTGTTCACAAATATCTCTGAAGAAGATAAAAGATGTGTGATAGTGGGGAACCCTACTAATTACTAGAACAGGCATTCAGTCTATTGCTCTTCCACTGTTCTGCATTATTCAAAATAGTTGAACCACGGTGTGGAGAACATTTTATGGAGTGGCTTCGCAAAGTACATTATTATCTCTCTGAAGACCATAATTCAGGGACCAGCAGCCATTGGCTCTCCCGCTGATGCGAAAACGGTAATTAGTCTTACCGGTAATAGTATTTCCAGGAATCCATCCTGACAGCACCATGGAGGTTGTCTTCTTATCCACAGTGGGACAGGAAACCACGAGTATAAAAGGACCCTCCCCTTACCAATCATCAGTGATTTTCAAAGTACCACATCTGGATGGATGCCAAAAAAGAATATTTTATTTAAACACAAGCAAGATACAAATGTTTACATCACATCAGATCTTAGTAAATTAGCATGGGAAGGGAAACTAACAGTGCTGTCAGGATGGATTCCTGGAAATACTATTACCGGTAAGACTAATTACCGTTTTCCAGGTCATCCACCTGACAGCACCATGGAGAAGTACCAAAGCAGACTACTTCCTAGGGTGGGAATACTGCCTGGAGTACCCTCCTGCCAAAACTTAATTGTGTTGACATCACATCTAGTTTGTAATGTTTGGAGAATGTACTAAGACTCGACCAGGAAGCGGCGTTACAAATTTGATCTGCTGACGCCCCCCCTTTTTCTGCCCATGAGGCTGCCATTGACCTAGACGAATGTGCTCTGATATAACCCGGTGGATCCCTCCCCCGGGCTTTATAGGCCGAGATTATTGTGGATCTAATCCATCTCGCGATTGTGGATTTAGACACCTTCATACCCTTATTTGGGCCTCTAAACTGAACAAAAAGGTTATTATCTACCCTCCAGGGTGCTGTAATTTCTAGGTATTTAAGAACCGATTCTCTAACGTCCAGACTATGGTAAAGAGACTCTTTTTGATTTCTGGGTGACTGAAAGAAAGAAGGAAGTATGACCTCCTGATTAATATTTGAATCGGAGACCACCTTCGGGAGGAAAGCTGGGTCCAGTCTTAGAACCAGCCTGTCATGAAAAATCTGTAAGTATGGATCTTGAATAGAGAGGGCCTGAAGCTCTCCCAGTCTCTTTGCGGAAGTAATGGCTACAAGGAAGGCCGTTTTTAGGGACAATTTACCTATGTCTGGGTTATCCTTCAAATCAAATTGAATTTTACATAATTCGTTAAGAACCAGATTTATGTCCCATGGTGGGATAGTTTTCCTTATTAGAGGTTTTAGTCTTGCAACTGCCCTGGAAAATCAACTTATCCATGGGTGAGCTGATAAAGTACAGTCATAGAAAACACTAAGGGCCGCAATTTGTACCCGTAAGGTACTGGGTCTGAGACCTGCATTAAACCCTGCCTGTAGAAAGTCAAGGATTTTGGGAACATTAGGGCGGTCAGTATCGACTGTAGTTTCTCCACAGTAGCTGCAGAATTTTTTCCAGATTTTGGAATAGATTGAAGAGGTTACTGGCTTCCTGCTTGCTTTTAATGTAGAGATCACCTCGTCCGATAAACCCTTTGCTCTTAGGACTTGCCGCTCAGGATCCAGGCTGATAGACGGAGGGATTCCGGATTTTGGTGGAGAATGGGACCTTGAAAGAGGAGATCCGTTCTTTGTGGAAGAAAAACTGGTTTCTCCTTTGACATCTTTTTCAGTAAGGCAAACCAACTCCTCTTCGGCCAGTATGGCACTACAAGCAGGACTTTGGCTCCGTCTTCTGCGATCTTCCTGAGAGTTCTTGGTATTAGAGCAAGCGGCGGGAACGCGTACAACAGGCCTCTCTCCCATGATTGAGAGAAGGCATCGACTCCGGCCGGGTTCTCCTGAGGGTTTAGTGAATAGAAAATGCTGGCCTTTGCGTTCCGTCTGGTTGCAAAGAGGTCTATCTCCGGGTACCCCCAATAACGACACAGGTCTTTGAAAACCACTTTGTTTAACTCCCATTCTGTTGATAGAACCGTCCTCCTGCTCAGGACGTCCGCTACTTGGTTGCTGGAACCTTCCAAGTGAACTGCAGAGATTGAGAGTACCGTCACTTCTGCCCACCTGAAGATTCGTTCTGCCAACTGCTGTAGAGCCCTGTGTCTCGGACCACCCTGATGTCGAAGGAACGCAACTGCTGTTGTGTTGTCCGAGAGCACCTTTACGTGTCTGTTCTTCACCAAGGCCTGTGCTGAAGATAGGACCTTCCAGACTGCGAGCAGCTCTCTGAAGTTTGAGGATCGCGTGCGGTTTTCCCGGGTCCACTGACCCTGGTAATACCTTCCCTGGACGTGGCCTCCCCAGCCTTGTTGACTTGCGTCCGTGGTAATTATCACTTCGGGAGCATGATTCCAGGGCACTCCCCGCCTGAGGTTTTTGGGATCTGTCCACCAACGCAACGAGGTCTTCACCTGGTTTGGCAGCCTATTTTAGGGACATCCTCCCAGTCTTTGACCTCTGCTGGATCAAAAGGGAGGCGTAGTTTAAAGTCTTTTGGAATGATCAGGCGTTTTTCCGCCTCCTCCCATTCCTCCAGAATCATTCCACGAATATGAGCGTTGACAGGAAAGACTTTTGAGGTCTGGGCTCGTAACCCGCCGAACATTTCATCTTGGATAGAACAAGAGGCTGGTGGCTCCTCAATTTGCATAGTGTGCCTTACTGCACCCAGGAGCTCGTCCGTGTCCGCAGAGGAAAATAAGTATTTTTTCCCCCTCCCGGGAGGGTCTTTAAACTCCTCATCCTCCAGCTCTGAATCGGACAAGGCTCCTTCAGACGTAGAGTCCGAATCCCTCATTCTCTTCTTATTATCTGGTTGTGAGGGTTGAGGGGTCATTAAGCCAGAGACTGATGCCTGTACCTCCTCCCTGATAATAGCCCGCATGTTAGACATGAGAGAGGCCTGCTCTTCGCCCAGTATGCGGTTAGTGCAGGGCTCACACAGGGGTTTCTGCCATGTGTCCTTTAGTTTAGTGGAGCATAAAGGGCACTTCTTACATCTCCCTTTCTTAGCTGCGGCGGTGGAGGCTACCTATAATAATAGAAGCGGCCCTGTTTTAGAAGGAGGTAGGAACACCCGGGAGGTAAGCATTAACAGTTGCCCTCTTCAGGGGGACTTAAGTGAGCCTGATTATCACCCTCTATCCTGGCGGAATCCTCCATCTCGGATATTGCAGGATAGGGGTCTACCTACTCCCATTACCTTATATCCTTTCTGGCGTTGGAGCGCTTGTGCTCGCCGGCATGCCCCGGAAGTGCTCCGACTCCATAGCCGGAAACAGAGACGCCGACCCCGCCTGACGCAACCCGGAAGAGGCTACTCCGGACTTCAGCGTGCGGCGCCGCTCAGGTGATGCGGTGCTGCGGTGAGCCGCCTGACCGCCTCCTGTTCACAGGGCGGATCGGAGATCGGCGTGCACGGACGAGAGCCCCCCTTGGGAGGAAACGGCCGGCAATCCCAGGAGCAGCGCTACACTGGGTAGGCTGAGGGACCCTGTGTCGGGTTTCAGCGCACGGGGTCTTGTAGCGGGAAGGGTAAAAAGGGCCTAGACCCCCCGATCCACACTCCCCACGGAGCTTGCCGGAGTCTCGCAGTTCCTATCCAAAGTGGGACAGGAAAAACACTGATGATTGGTAAGGGGAGGGTCCTTTTATACTCGTGGTTTCCTGTCCCACTGTGGATAAGAAGACAACCTCCATGGTGCTGTCAGGTGGATGACCTGGAAATGACTATTAGGGCAGGTTAGGAGTCGTAGTTTCACAACAGCTGGAGTGCTAAAGGATGTTTATGGAACAATAATATTACCAAAAAATATCACAGTATGTTGAGTCCATTAAGATAAAACAAGACAGATACAGGTGCGTTATATATATATATATATATATATATATATATATATATATTTATTCTCTACTACATAATTGTCTAGAGACGGGCACAGTCTGGCGGCAAAATGGCCGCTCCATAATCCCCTCCAGTCAGTGCTCACACAGGGTTAATGGCAGCGTTAACGGACCACGTTATGCCTCGGTGTAACGCACTCCGTTAACGCAGCTATTAACCCTGTGTGACCAACTTTTTACCATTGATGCTGCCTATGCAGCATCAATAGTAAAAAGATCTAATGTTACAAATAATAATAATAGCAAAAAAATCGGTATTAGTCTTACCGGTAATTATGTTTCCAGGAGTCCATACTGACAGCACCCAGGAGGACGTCCTCCTCCTCCTTGCTGGGACAGGAAACACACGAGAGTTCAAATATCCGGTACCTCCCACCGATCCTCAGTGTTGTAACAAGGACCAACTCATGGAATGATGCAAATAAAATTTTAATATTTGAAACTCAATACACAGAATATATATAACATAACTCTGAATATATATATGTAATTTATAATAGATATGGGAGGGAACTACCGGTGCTGTCAGTATGGACTCCTGGAAACATAATTACCGGTAAGACTAATACCGATTTTCCAGGACGTCCCTCCTGACAGCACCCAGGAGAAGTACCAGATCATCTCCTTAGGGTGGGACTACCGCTTGGAGGACTTTCCTCCCAAAAGCCGTGTGCTGACCAGACATAACATCAAGCTTATAATGTTTACAGAAAGTGTCTGTCCTGGCCCAAGAAGCGGCCTTACAGATCTGCTCTACGGTAGCTCCCGCACGCTCAGCCCAAGAGGCAGACACCCCCCGGGTAGAATGGGCTTTTAAACCTGGAGGAGGGGATAAACCCTCGGACTGATAGGCGTGAGAGATTACCGCAGTAATCCAACGGGCGATAGAGGCTCTAGAGGCTTTCTTACCCTTATTTTTTCCCCCAAATAAAATAAAAAGGTTAGAATCTATACGCCAGGAGTTCGTGGCCTGTAAATAATCTAACACTCCTTGCCTAACATCGAGAGATTGCAGAGCCCTTTCTTTCTCGTTGGAGGGGTTATTACAAAAGGAAGGGAGAATTATTTCTTGGTTCCTATTTTTTGTGGAAGCTACCTTTGGTACAAAAGCTGGGTCTAATTTCAGTATTAGGCTATCCTCCCTGATTTGTAGGTAGGGATCTCTGATACATAGCGCCTGAATTTCTCCAATTCTTTTAGCCGTGGTGATCGCAACCAAGAAGGCCATTTTCCGAGTGCGAATAGCTATCGGCATATCATCACCCGGAGTGTAAATACCTTTACATAGTGCTCTAAGAACAAGGTTAAGGTCCCAGGCTGGGGACAAGTGCCGGATGGTGGGACGCATTCTCTGGGTGGCCCGAATAAAGCGTATTATCCATGGGTGTGATGCTAAGGGGTAGTCTAGATAAGAACTTAACGCTGACACTTGTACTTTTAATGTGCTAGGTCGAAGCCCCGAGTTGAACCCTTTCTGCAGAAAGTCCAAGATAACAGGAATGTTCGGTGAGCCTGATACAACATCGGACCTGCCACTTTCTGAACAAAAACGTTTCCAAATCTTCCGGTATATGGCTGATGTAACCGGTTTCCTGCTGCTTTGTATAGTAGATATGACTTGGTCTGACAGGCCTTTGGACTTCAGGATGATCCTCTCAGGATCCAGGCTGAAAGACAGTCTGCTTGGATCTGGATGATAGACTGGACCTTGGTGGATGACTCTTCCGCTGGCAGGCAGAATGACTGGGTTGTCCATTGCTAGTGTTCCCAGTACTGGAAACCAACTCCTCTTTGGCCAATACGGAACTACTAGGATGACCGTTGTCTGATCCTCCTTGATCTTCCGAAGGACAGCTGGAATTAACGCCAACGGTGGGAAGGCGTATGAGAGGGAATGGTTCCATTTCTGACTCAGAGCATCTACCCCTTCTGGAAGATCCGATGGGTTCAGGGAGAAGAATCTTGGAGTCTTCGAGTTCCTTCTGCTTGCGAAGAGGTCGATGCTGGGAGTTCCCCAACGAAAGCATAGTTGCCGAAAAATGTTCTGGTCCAGTTCCCACTCTGTTGGACACAATTTTTGTCTGCTTAAGTAGTCTGCTACTATGTTCTGAGAACCTTCTAGGTGGATAGCTCTTAGGGAGAGTATAGTGTCTTCGGCCCAGCTGAAGATTTCTTCTGCTAAATCTTGCAGAGGTTGATATCTTGGTCCTCCTTGATGATTCAGGAATGAGACTGTCGTTACATTGTCGGAGAAAATTCTTACGTGCCGGTTTAGGAGGAAAGGGCGATTGTGTTTTAACGCCTGCCATACAGCGTACAGCTCTTTGTAATTTGATGATCTGTTCCTTATGCTTTCTGGCCACTTGCCTTGCAAGATTCTGCCCTGTAGATGAGCTCCCCAACCCCATGCACTGGCGTCTGTAGTGATAACTACATAGGGTGAGGAGATCCATAGAACGCCCACTTCTAGGTTTTTTGTGCGAGTCCACCAATGGAGGGATCTTCGAGTTGGACCCGTCAGCCTCAATGTAGCCTCTAGTGAAGATTTCCGGCGATCCCATACCGACAGGATTTGTCGTTGCAGACGTCTTGAGTGTGCCTGAGCCCACCTTACACATGGGATGCAAGCCGTCATAAGGCCGAGGACCTGCATAGCCATCCTTATAGAAGCTCGATGCTCCAGTAGGTACTTGACTCGATCTTGAATTATTCTTCTTTTGCCCTCCGGTAAGCAGGATATTCTGCGACTGGAGTCCAAAAGCACCCCTAGGTAGGTTACTCTTTGGTCTGGAAGAAGGCTGGACTTCTGCCGGTTTATTACCCAGCCTAGGTGTTCCATCGTTGCTATCGTTTGATTTCTGTGAACTTCCAAGATCTCCACTGAATCTGCTACTAAAAGGAAATCGTCCAGGTACGGGATTATTATGACTCCTTGTCTTCTCAGAAATGCCACCATTTCTGATATAAGCTTTGTAAAGATGCGAGGAGCAGAGGCCAGCCCGAAGGGAAGGCCCTGAAATTGGAAGTGGCAGGTCCGGGTTGGTAGTTTTACTGCGAACCTTAGCAGGTTTTGAGACATGGGATGTATTGGGACCTGGTAATAAGCCCTCTTTAGATCGATGGTACACATGACCGCGTTCTGATTTATTAGCTGAATCGCTGAGCGGATAGACTCCATGCGAAACCTTTTGTATCTCACCCAGACATTTAACGGCTTTAAGTTTATGATCGTGCGAGTGTCGCCCGATGGCCGTGAGATAGTGAATAGGGAGGAGTAGTGACCCGTTCCTATCTCTGAGTGAGGGACCGGAATGATTACTTCGGTTCTGAGCATGTTTTGTAAGTCTTTTAGAATGGCTGAATCTGCAGTGACGATAGTTGGTGTAATATACCTTTCTGGGGGAGGAGCGTAGAGTTCTATGTTGTATCCCCTGGAGACAATGCTGAGAACCCACTGATTCTGAGTGATCTGAGCCCAGTTTTCTGCGAACCTCCGAAGCCTCCCCCCGATGCCTGTGGCGTCATAGTGATTTATTCTTGTATGCAGGGTTAAAGAAGGAACCTCTGTTCCTGTAGCTCTGTCCACGGGAGCCTCTGAAGGATCCTCTACTGGCCCGACCCTGACCTTTAGGCTCAAACTGTTTCTTGGGAAAGAAGAAGCCTCTCCGAAAGGACTGAGGACGCTTATTTTTGTCCTCAGGAAATCCTTTCTTTTTATCACTGGCTGATTCAAGGATAGTGTCTAAAGTAGGTCCAAACACTCTCTGTCCCGAGAATGGAATAGAGCAGAGTTTGGATTTAGAGGCGTTGTCGCCAGACCATGACCTCAACCACACAGCTCGCCTAGCTGCATTAGATAAGGAACTATTACGAGCTGCAAATCTAACTGATTCCGCTGTCATATCTGACAAGAAGGCCGTTGCCGATTTCATTAAAGGAAGGGAATTTAGTATATCTGCTCTAGGTGTCTTATTGGATAGCTGCTCTTCCAGCTGCCCCATCCATATGTACATTGACCTTGCCACAGAAGTGGCTGCAATGTTTGTTTTGATCAGGGCTGCGGAAGATTCCCAAGCCCTCTTAAGTAATATATCGGCCTTCCTGTCCATTGGGTCACGAAGGCTAGAGGAGTCCTCGAAGGGTATAGCAGTCTTCTTGGTGACCTTCGCAACCGGGACGTCGATTTTAGGGACCTCGTCCCATAACTTGGCTTCCTCAGAGTCAAATGGTAATCGACTTTTAAAGTCGCGGGATAGTACCAAACGGCGTTCGGCCTCCTTCCATTCCTCTAGGATCATGGCCTTGATATGCTCACTTATAGGAAATAGTCAAATTTCGTGCCACTAGACCCCCGAACATCAAGTCCTGTCTGGACTGAGGTTTAGATGTATCTTCTATCTGCATAGTACTCCTAACAGCATGTACGAGTCCATCTGTTTCTTCAGATTGAAATAGATACTTCCTGGCTAATTCCTGATTCTCCACTATTTCACCTTCTTCCTCTGCGAGCGAATCCCTGAGTTCGGAATCTTCCTCCGATGAATAATCAGGTTCCCCCTGTATTTCCTCCCGCCTGGGACGCTTACGACCGGGTATGGGACTGGCGGGCCGAGACTGCGACAGGCTGGATATAGAGGCCTGTACCTCTTCCCTTATAAGGGATCTCATCTCGGAAAACAGGGTTGTCTGCTCATCTTTCATGACCTTGGAGGTACATGAGGCACAGAGGGTTTTGTTATAGGCTTCTGGGAGCTTAGCATGACATAAAGGACATCTGGCGCTCTTCATAGTAGCTTTTCCCGATCTTTTAACTGTAACCGTGGGAACAGCGGAGTTTCCCTTATCCTAGGTAATGTAAGATAGGGAGTAATAGGCGGGGAAATATGAGGAGGTTACGGGGCTTAGGTCGTACTGCTCCAGGCAGTCTTACCCTCTCCTCGTCGATTCTATCTTCCATCGTTGATCCTGGCAGCCGATCCTGGCAGACGGTGTGGCCACTGCAGATGCTGGATGCAAAGAACGTAGCGACCGCTCTGTACAGTGTGCTCCCATATGGAGCGTCTGCCTCCCCGCTGAAGCGAACGCCACCGGAAGTGACGTTCCGCCGGCTCTGCCGATACCGGAAGTGACTCGGCTACCTTACACCCGGAAGCCTCGCCTGTCTGTAATCTCTCCGGGACTGCGTGCTCTGCAGAACGGAGGCCGGATCCTGCTGCGTCCTGAACAGAGAGCCTCCCCACCGGGAGGAGCGGTTCAATCCCGGAGTATCGTCCACTCCGGGCCTCTGGGGTAGAGGGACTCCCCTCCGGGGAGTTTCGACCCTGAGCTGCTTGACAGGGGGAAGGATTGGAAAACCGCTCGATCCCCCTGAGCTCGGTAAGCATGTGCTGCTTCTCTACGTGTGTCCCTCCGTGCAGGGACAGGAAAAACACTGAGGATCGGTGAGAGGTACCGGATATTTGAACTCTCGTGTGTTTCCTGTCCCAGCAAGGAGGAGGAGGACGTCCTCCTGGGTGCTGTCAGGAGGGACGTCCTGGAAAAGGTTATTCTCACCTTCCGACATCGCACGATGTCCTCGCCAGTGCAAGCGGCAGGTTCCGGTGCCAAGGATGCTATGCGAGAAGGACCTGCCATGACGTCACGGTCATGTGACCACGACGTCATTACAGGTCCTGCGCTCATATCAACCCTGAGACCGGAAGCTGCAGCGTGCACCGCACACAGGTGCCAGGACTTCAAGGGGCCTTCGGAAGGTGAGTATGTGTTTAATTTTTATTTTAAAGTCTTTTTTAACCACACATATAGTGGCCACATTGCTATATACTACGTGGGCTGTGTTACATACTGCGTGGGCTCTGTTATATACTACATCTCTGTGCTATATACTATGTGGCTGTGCAATATACTACGTGCTCTGTGTTATATACTAAGTAGCTGTGTAATATACTATGTGGCTGTGTCGGTTCTGTTATACACTACGTGACTGTGCAATATACACTACGTGACTGTGCAATATACTATGTGCCTCTACGATATACTACGTGGTTATGTTATATACTACGTGGCTCTGCTATATACTATGTCCCTGACCAATATACTACATAGCTGTGCAATACACTACGTAGCTGTGCAATACACTACGTGACTTATATACTACGTGCCTGTGCAATATACTACACGGCTCTACAATATACTACGTGGCTCTGCTATATACTACGTGGCTGACCAATATACTACATACATGTGCAATTACACTACGTGGCTGTGTTACATACTACGTAGCTCTGTTATATACTACGTAGCTATGTTATATACTACATCACTGTGCAATATAGTACATAGCCTGTGCTATATACTACCTACATATTCTAGAATACCCGATACGTTAGCTTGTCTGCATTGTTGGGTCCGGTGTCTCATCTTCCTCTTGACAATATCCCATAGATTCTCTATGGGGTTAAGGTCAGGTGAGTTTGCTGGCCAATCAAGCACAGTGATACCAGGTATTGGTACTTTTGGCAGTGTGGACAGGTGCCAAGTCCTGCTGGAGAATGAAATTTCCAACTCCAAAAAGCTTGTTGGCAGAGGGATGCATGAAGTGCTCTAAAATTTTCTGGTAGATGGCTGCACTGAATTTGGTCTTGATAAAACACAGTGGACCTACACTGTGAAGGGTTAAACTAAGAAAAATTAAAGCAGGCTTCATTTTGTGCTTTTCGACTCCATCTTGCTGTTTTGAGATAAATTTTGTTACTAGGTAAAAGTTCATAGTTGTTATGAGACCTTGACTGTTCTAGTTTGAACAAGAGCATGAGACTGCAGGTGTATGGGTCTACGAAGACCTTGATGTACAGGCGGTTCCTGCATTCTTATAGGTTAAGAACTGTGAGTGTGTTCTTATGTTGATTGGTTGAAGTGTAACTTGTTAAGATTATGAAAAGTGCGACACAATAAACGGAGCTTAGAGATCTGCTCGATCCCCCAGAGACACACGTCTCCGTCAGGTCATTTTCAGTTGCCGGCCACGCTCTGTGGATCAATTTGAAAATAACTCAGTCAACCGTGAAGGGTCACTTCAGATCCTCCCTCAACAACACCAGCAATGACATGGCTCCCCAAACCATCACTGATTGTGGAAACTTCACACTAGACCTTGGAAATAGAGACAGACAATCCAAGCTGCTTGAGGTCCAATGTGAAGTTTCCACAACCAGTGACCGTTTGGGGAGCCATGTCATCTGCTGGTGTAGATCTACTGTGTTTTATCAATACCAAAGTCAGTGCAGCCGTCTACCAGGAAATTTTAGATGGAAATTTAATTCTCCAGCAGGACTTGGCACCTATCCACACCACACTGCCAAAAGTATATTTAGTGATTTAAAGCGGCTTTATCTCCAGATTTCAAAATACAAAGTATATACTTTACTAATTTGATCTTAGACCTGATGAGGCCATTGTACTTACTTAAAAATCCATATCAGAATGGCTGAATAATCCATTATTAAAGTATTCCTGCCTAATATTAAAATGGACTTAAATAAACATTTTTAACTATCAGGATTTTACAGCCAGTCTAAGGGCTCATACTCACCTGCGAGAAACTCGGATGAGTCTCGCATGAGAATGCCCAGCACTGCACCCGGTACTCAGGAGTGGAGCGTTCGGCCGCATAGCAATGCCTGCAGCCTCACGCTCCGCTCCTGAGTGCCAGGTGCAGTGCCGGGTATTGATGTGCGAGACTCATCCGAGTTTCTTGAGCCCTAACAAAGAGTTTCAAAGTTAGTACAAAAGCCTCATAAATATGTCCATCCATGCATCGGTCTTTGCCAGAGATAAATAGCTGAATGCAGCTACCCTGTGGAATGACGGCTGACTGCCGGGGGGAGGGACAAGAAGTGCCCAGATGTATAGAACATGAACACTGATTGTACGGTTTATAGGTCACAGGACTGTAAAAGAGAAATTCTTACAAGAACAACATAGCAATGTAAGTGTTGTACAAAAAATAATAGCTAATATGGAGTCATTGCTGTGTGGGATTTTAAAGGGAACCTGTCAGCAGGATTGTGCACAGTCACCTAAAGCCTAATTCCACTGAATCTCTCGTCTCCTGTAATAAAACAAAAATAAAAAAAACAACAATATTTCTCACCTGTCCGTCGTTTTGTCCGACACCGTAATCCATATCTGGGGAAAACAGTTTTCATCCTGGACGGTGCCAAGATGCGACTGTGCAGACTGAGAACCACTGATGAATGAGCTGCTGTGTCAGTGACCGGCGGTGACATCATCAAGGTTACTGACGGTCACTGAGGCTGTGTTCCCAGCTGGCAAATGAACTGCGGTGACCTCGGTGAGATTCACGCTAGCACCATGAGAAAGTCTGACGGTGCAGAGGCGAGTTCACCACAGTTCATATTCACCGAAATGAAGTTCTCCCGGTGAACTATGGTGAACTCGCCTCTGCACCGTGAGACTTTTTCTCGCTGTGCTAGTGGGGATCTCACCGAGGTCACCACAGTTCAGCCCTTCTGGGAACAGTGCCTCAGTGACCAGAAGTAACCACGATGATGTCACCGCTGGTCAATGATGCTGCGCTAGCAGCAGCTCATACACCAGTGGTTCTCAGCCTTGACGGTAACATCTTGGCACCATCCAGGTTGAAAACGGTTTATCCTCCAGACATGGATTACGGCGTGGGACAGAACGACGGAGAGGTGAGATATATGGTTGTTTTTTATTTTTGGATTATTACAGGAGACAAGGGATTCAGTGGAATTAGGCGTTAGGTGAGTATAACTTGGTTATTTTTAAATAAAAAACTAAAAGTGTGTTTTGTTTTATTTCAAATAAAACACTTTATTCTGGCTGTGTCTTTATTTATAATACAACCTAAGGATTAGTAATGAATAGATGTCTTATAGATGCGGGATTAATGTCACCAGACAATACATAGATGCGCCTTTTCTGGGCGACTGTGGGCTGCTATTTTTAGGCTGGGGGGGCAATATTCATGGCTCCTTACCATTCTGAGAATACCAGCCCAAAAGCTGTCTGCTTTAGCTTGGTTGGTTGTCAAAAATGGGAGGGACCCAAACAACGTTTTTTTAATTATTTATTTAAATAATTTAAAAAAAATGTGGTTTGAGGACCCCTCTATTCTTGATTTCCAGCCTTGCTGAAGAAAACAGCTGAGGGTTGCAGCCCCCAGCTGTGGGTTTTACCAGATTGGTTAGCAAAAACACAGGGAAACCCACGCCTTTTTTTCAAATTATTTATTTACAGAACAGGAGCCGACTGATGAATACTCATCATCATCAGCCACTCATGCTCTCACTGTTATTAGCGGCAGCAGGGGTCGGCTGATGGGAGCAGCTGTGAGTTCACGCTGTCTTTTGACAGCATGGGAACCGCGGCTGTCTGACCGGCGGGGATGATTTTACCGCCAATCAGAAGCGGTGTTTGCCGCGCTGTCATGCACATGACAGCGTGGCAAACATTGGATGTTCGAGCGCTCATTCAAGTGAATGGGGTCCGGGTTCGGGTGCTGTTCTGGTACCCGAACTTTTGGAAACTGTTCGGCCGAACCCGCAGGACCCAAACATCCATGTATCTGCCAATCTATAACTACAAGACATACGGTGATGTGCTTGATACACAATGAGGGGTGTTGTATGTGCCTCCATCATTCTGCTAACTTCGGTGTTGGAACTACCACTGTACTGATAATGGTCTATCCTAAGAACAGCTTAAAGTCGGTCTGTCACCAGAATTCACAATACAAAAATTATTAAATAGATCTCTTACACCTAAAGAGGCTGGTGTGCTTACTTTGAAAATACAAAGTCAAAATAGCTGTATAATCCATATAGTCCTATAGTCCAGGTACTGAGTGAGAGCTTGCGAGTCCAAGAGTATTCAGTCTCTGTCCATCCAGCCTCACTGATAGTTGCAGCTTGTACTGAGCATTGTGAAATCTCCACAGCTGCAGGGAGGAGGGACAGTAAGGAGCCGTCAGTCAGGCTGAGTGGGTGGAGACTAAGATTAACATTTCACAATGGATATATACAATGGATATATAATCCATCTAACATGGATTTTCAAAGTAAGAACACCAGCCTCATCAGGTGTAAAAGAAAATCTATTTTAATAATATATGTAGTTTGTAGAGAGAAATCTGCTAACAGATCTGCATTAATCCAGAGAGGGGGCTGTTTGGCCACCATGGCACATTACAAGAATAAAGTAGCCAGCGCTAGGCATTACATGGGGCAGAAGTAATATCCTTGGCATCGTAGCTCTGCAAGCAACTATAATGGTACGTTCACACTAGGCGTTTCTTTAGCATTTTTTTTCTGCAGAAAAACCTGATCTCTTGGCAAGAAAGAAGCATGTTTCCCTTGGCTTTCTTTGGTTTTTCTTGCGTTTTTGCGGCGGTTTTGGCTTGCTAGATTTGTCTCTTGTACATGCGGATAAAGTTTAGTGATGAAAAAAAAAAAGTCCTATTTTATAGAATCAGGTCTTGGCACAAAAAAACAGCAAAACTTGATAACTGAGTTCTTGGTGCCTTTTTAGTGCGTTTGTCACCACCCATTCATTTCAATTGTTCAAAAATGCTGAAATACGCTGAAAAAAGTGACATTCTCCATTGTGCAAAAAACATGCAAAGCACAAAACCCTGATGACAAAAAAGCTGTGTGCATGAGATTCCTGAAATCTCAGACTTTGCTGGCACTGTAAAACACGCATTACTATATGAGAGCATGACTGTACCTGGCTCTTCAGTCACATCCACCTTTGCCACATTTATATCAAGGACAGGACTTCTCCTTGCAAAATCTTCCCACTCAGGTTTCATCTGCTGACATGCCGGGCACCATGGAGCAAAGCTGAAATGAGACACAAAGCATTGTTAATGCAATAATACATTGTTTTATTAGTCTATCTCGTGCCACCGCATTCTGCAGCACATTCACATGCAGCCTATTTTCCCTCTTGGGTTAACAGCATGAAAAACCAAATAACCTATCAGTATAAAAGAATCCTGCGTGTGATGAGAAAACCTACACAAGCAAAGGAAAACACACAAACTCAATGTAGAGGTTTCCTACACACAGAATAGGCGATAATTGTATAGACTGAGGGTCGGACTGATGAGACATCTACCGGCCCCAACAATGGAGGGGTAGTGCGCATGCATGACCACCGCTCCCGTACACAGGGAAGGCAGTGGTGGTTAAGCATGCGCACTACTGATACGCAAGACACTCCCTCTAAAAGTCAGCTAGGATCACAGTGGTATAGACCCCTTTGGTCATACATTTATCACATTGATTTACACATTGCCGATTCATCAACGCAATTTCCGGTGAAAATTGCTTTGAAAAGTCGAAAAATGTTGTGCCTTTTAGCGTTTTCAAAATGGGTGGATTAGTGGCATTCCTCAAGCCAGAAATCTTCCTCCAGTCTCCAGCACATGGAGGCGCACACCACTCGTAAGATGCGCACGATTCCTTAAAAGGTGTGCACCTCTCTTACTGAATCATTCGCATCTGACTCCTGCTGTAACTGCGCCCTCAGCACTGACTGACAGCTGGCCCTAATGCAGAATGAGCTTTCAGTCAGAGCTGGGGACACAGTTACAGCCGCCGCTCTCTATACAGAGCGATGACTGAACATGCGTTGAGGCCGCCCCCCAAGACTGAAACCTGAACACTACCAAGAGGCATCAGGGGTCTCAGTGGCAACACCAGGTAGGTTAATAACCCTATTAGCCTGCAGAATAACCCCATATCTGCAGGTTAACAGCACTTATTCAAGCAACAATTTTATATTAATATGTAATATGTAAATAATATGTAAATATATATTTTATCACTGTCACGAGGGTCCTACTCCGGTATCACACAATCAACAGAGCAAGATACTAGTGAGCAACCTTTATTTAGGCAAAAATACGAAAGGTCCATATACGATCCACCACACAAAGGATAAAAAAAAAAAAAATTGTCCATTCCACACAGGACTGATCTGTGTCTCACCTCCCTGATATTTTAAAGGTACCTTCACACTGAACAACTTAACAACGATATCGCTAGCAATCCGTGACGTTGCAGCATCCTGGATAGCGATATCGTTGTGTTTGACACGCAGCAGCGATCAGGATCCTGCTGTGACATCGTTGGTCGGAGCTAGAAGGCCAGCACCTTATTTCGTCGCTGGATCTCCCGCAGACATCGCTGAGTCGGCATGTGTGACACCGATTCAGCGATGTCTTCACTGGTAACCAGGGTAAACATCGGGTTACTAAGCCCAGGGCCATGCTTAGTAACCCGATATTTACCCTGGTTACCAGTGTAAATGTAAAAAAAAAAAACCACAAACACTACATACTTACATTCCGATGTCTGTCGCGTCCCCCGGCGTTCTGCTTCCCTGCACTGTGTCAGCGCCGGCCGGCCGTAAAGCAAAGCACAGCGGTGACGTCACCGCTCTGCTGTTAGGGACGGCGCTTACAGTGCAGGGAAGCAGAACGCCAGAGAACGCGGCAGACACCGGAATGTAAGTATGTAGTGTTTGTTTTTTTTTACATTTACACTGGTAACCAGGGTAAATATCGGGTTACTAAGCGCGGCCCTGCGCTTAGTAACCCGATGTTTACCCTGTTTACCCAGGGACTTGGGCATCGTTGGTTGCTGGAGAGCGGTCTGTGTGACAGCTCTCCAGCGACCACACAGCGACGCTGCAGCGATCGGCATAGTTGTCTAGATCGCTGCAGCGTCGCTAAATGTGACGGTACCTTAAGGGTACTGTCACACAGTGGCACTTATGTCGCTACGACGGTACGATCCGTGACGTTCCAGCGATATCCATACCCTGGAATGGTATACTGCTGAGAATCGTACGTCGTAGCAGATCGTTTGGAACTTTCTTTCGTCGCTGGATCTCCCGCTGTCATCGCTGGATCGTTGTGTGTGACACCGATCCAACGATGCGTTCGCTTGTAACCAGGGTAAACATCGGGTTACTAAGCGCAGGGCCGCGCTTAGTAACCCGATGTTTACCGTGGTTACCAGCGTAAAAGTAAAAAAAACCAAACCGTACATACTCACATTTCGGTGTCCTTCAGGTCCCTTGCCGTCTGCTTCCCGCTCTGACTGACTGCCGGCCGGAGCAGAGCACAGCGGTGACGTCACCGCTGTGATCTGCTTTCACTTTACGGCGGCACTCAGAGCGGGAAGCAGACGGCAAGGGACCTGAAGGACACCGGAATGTGAGTATGTACGGTTTGTTTTTTTTAACTTCTACGCTGGTAACCAGGGTAAACATCGGGTTACTAAGCGCGGCCCTGCGCTTAGTAACCCGATGTTTACCCTGGTTACCCGGGACCTCGGCATCGTTGGTCGCTGGAGAGCGGTCTGTGTGACAGCTCCCCAGCGACCACACAACGACTTTTCAACGATCACGGCCAGGTCGTATCGCTGGTCGTGATCGTTGGAAAGTTGCAGAGTGTGACAG
Organism: Ranitomeya variabilis; assembly: GCF_051348905.1. Lineage (NCBI taxonomy): Eukaryota > Metazoa > Chordata > Amphibia > Anura > Dendrobatidae > Ranitomeya > Ranitomeya variabilis. Next base: position 86,882,961 of record NC_135233.1, on the reverse strand, counting down.
TACCCCAAGTCTCCCTCCTCATTCAAAGGTCAGGAGGGAGAAGGTCTAAAGGTACCTTCACACGAAACGACGCTGCAGCGATAGCGACAACGATGCCGATCGCTGCAGCGTCGCTGTTTGATCGCTGAAGAGCGGTCACACAGACCGCTCTCCAGCAACCAACGATGCCGAGGTCCCCGGGTAACCAGGGTAAACATCGGGTCCTAAGCGCAGGGCCGCGCTTAGTAACCCGATGTTTACCCTGGTTACCAGCGTAAAATGTTAAAAAAAAAAAAAAACAGTACATACTCACCTGCGCGTCCCCCGGCGTCCGCTTCCTGCACTGACTGACTGACTGAGCGCCGGCAGTAGCAGGGCACAGCGGTGACGTCACCGCTGTGCTGTGCTTTCACTTTCACTTTGCGGCGCTCAGTCAGTGTGGGAAGCAGACGGCGGAGGATGCGAATGTAAGTATGTACTGTTTGTTTTTTTACATTTTACACTGGTAACCAGGGTAAACATCGGGTTACTAAGCGCGGCCCTGCGCTTTGTAACCCGATGTTTACCCTGGTTACCAGTGTAAAATATCGCTGGTATCGTTGCTTTTGCTGTCAAACACAACGATACACGGCGATCGAACGACCAAATAAAGTTATGAACTTTATTCAGCGACCAGCGACATCACAGCAGGATCCTGATCGCTGCTGCGTGTCAAACTAAACGATATCGCTAGCCAGGACGCTGCAACGTCACGGATCGCTAGCGATATCGTTACAAAGTCGTTTCGTGTGAAGGTACCTTTTGGGGCTTCATTGTTTCAACAAGCTAGGTCAACATGTCATTAGCATATTAGCAAACAATACAGTGCTGTGGGGGCTGATATCAGATGGCAGCAACAGCCATTCATCAATTAGCAAATAACTCCTTCTACAAGAGAACACCATGAAAATAAGTAAAATAGAAATATACACAAGAACGATACCCACATAGCATATCACACCATCACAATCACCTATTTTATTAGTATCTTTATTTTATTTTTAGAACTAGTGTTCTTTTCCATTAAACAGGACTACCATATAAAACAGATGACTGATATGAGTATATAAGTCATCTGTATTATCATTAATGTTCAGAAACATAAAAGCTGGTAAGTGTAAAATGTGACTTTCCTGGTCCACGTCACCAAAATAAACACCGATCTGTCCCCAGTGCCGCATTATAAATCCCGTCTGGACAGAATTGGGGTAGTAGTAGATTTTATAGTAAAGACTGAGCACTTCTGGAACTGGCCTAACAGCTTTACTGCCAGAAACCTATAGTGGTTATTCATCAGCAAATCAAATGCAATCACAATGAGACAAGCCATGCCAACAGAAACCATTCATTTTCTACTTTTAATTTTAGCTATTGGCCTTTTAATGTTTATTTTAGTTCTTTAAAAAGTAAATGAACAGCAGTAACCCAAGGCATGCCATCTGCAGGACATTGTGCCAAGCCATGCCTAAATTAATGTGCTTTATTGTAACACGAAGAAACATGTCCACTGCACCCAAAATAAAAGGAGTAGTCTCAAGTTCTTAAATGGTTTTAGCTTGGAAGCATGGAAATAAGCAAGTTTGTAATTGACTTGCTTTTTCTATCTGCTGGCATTGTCCAGCAATGAGAGATCTGATCTTTTATAGTGTACAGCTTATTTCCATGGAGACCGGCCTCTCCTGATTGGCTGAGTGTTACATTTCAGGAGAAGAGTTAAAGGGGTATTCCCATCAAAAAGATCCTATCAAAATATGTAGTGGGTGAACTAATAATAACAATATTAGCAAATACCGCCAATTAGAAATGTAGTATAGTTCTACGGATTCGCTATTTTGCGTACTCCTTGGGCCGGGACTTGAAGTAGCTTAGGTATCCATGGTTACGACTGCATAGAGCAGACGCCGCTCCCCGACCACTGACGCGGACGGACAGAAGGTGTGGTCGACGAGTGGGTGCAACCTTGCTCCCTACAACTGTATGGGGAGCGAGACCGTACCCACTTGCCCGGGATATGTACGAGTTCCCCGGTCTGAAACTGGCGTGCGCTGGGATGATTCATGAAAGTCTACAGTCACACAGAGAGGCTGCAGACTTATCGGTTTTGACTGGACCACCCCTTTACGGTAATCTCAACCCAAAGCAGAGATTCAGTAGTCCTTCCTTCCCTTTCTTCAATGCTTCCAAGCAGTGGCGGAACTAGAAAGTTATGGGCCCCGATGCGAACTTTCAAATGGGGCCCCCCCAACCACGCAAAAATATTTTCCACCCAAATTCAGATTTTCCCTATTCATTTCGCACACTATAGCTTTATTGCAAATTTGTATAGTGTGACCTCAGTGGCGTAACTATCCGGTGCCCCATCCTGGTATACATCTGTCCCACGTACTGCCATTGTTATGTAATTTATAAAAGAAAATAAACCATTATACTCATCACGGGCTTACATAGAAGTCATGTGGAACCATATAAGAAGTATAATGCACCCCCATAGTCCTCTATATAATATACTGCACAGTTCATAGTCATCCATATAGTACAATAGTATAATACACTCCCCATAGTCCTCCATATAGTATCATACACTCCTCCATATAGTATAATACACTCCTCATAGTCCTCCATATATTAAAGGGACTCTGTCACCCCCTCCAGCCGTTAGAAACTAAAAGAGCCACCTTGTGCAGCAGTAATTCTGCATTCTGACAAGGTGGCTCTTTTAGTTATTGGTGCAGTCAAAGCAGAAATAAAGCGTTTTATAATTTCGCAAAAATACCTGTCTTTAGTCCTGGAGGCAGGCCTTAACCCCCCTGCTGCACACACCACACTGCCGTCACTCAAGGCTTCTTCGGCGCCAGGCGCCGCCCCCTCCGTGATGTTTTCAAATCAAATCCGGTGCCTGCGCTGTTTTGTTCTGCCTGGGGCAGGCGCAGTGAGCACTGCCCGTCTGACCTCAGATGCAGTCTCGATCAGCTGAAGATACACACGCTGTAAGGCGGGGGAAATGGGTGAGTGGCTGACACACGCAGTGCGCATGCCCAGGAATCCCAGCCCCGCACTGTGCATAATGCATAACACACTGCGGGGCTGGGATTCACAAGCTGGGTGGCCGCACAGGCGCAGTCTGAGACTGCATCTGAGGTCAGACGGGCAGTGCTCACTGCGCCTGCCCCAGGCAGAACAAAACAGCGCAGGATTTGATTTGAAAACAGAGCGGAGGGGGCGGCGCCCGGCGCCAAAGAAGTCTTGAGTGACGGCAGTGTGGCGTGTGCAGCAGGAGGGTTAAGACCTGCCTCCAGGACTAAAGACAGGTATTTTTGCGAAATTATAAAACGCTTTATTTCTGCTTTGACTGCACCAATAACTAAAAGAGCCACCTTGTCAGAATGCAGCATTACTGCTGCACAAGGTGGCTCTTTTAGTTTCTAACGGCTGGAGGGGGTGATAGAGTCCCTTTAAAATACACTCCTCATAGTGCTCCATATAGTGCAATACACTACTCAGTCCTCCATATAGTATACTACACTCCTCAGTCCACCATATAGTATTATACACTCCTCATAGTCCTCCATATATTAAAATACACTGCTCAGTCCTCCATATAGTATACACTCCTCATAGTGCTCCATATAGTATAATGCACCGCCATTGTCATCCATGTCGTACAATTCACTTCTCATAGTATAATGCACCCCATAGTTCTTCATATAGTATAATGTATTCCCCATAGTCCTCGATACAGTATAACGCAGCCCACATATAGTATAATGCAGCCACCCCACAGAGTATAATGCAGCCTCCCCACAAAAGTATAATGCAGCCCCACCATACAATATAATGTAACCCACATGGCGGGTCATTCCATGTCAAGTGAACCAATGATTTTTACCACTATATTTTTAATTCTTTTGAGATTTTGTTATTTGGTAATAGTGTGCCAGAGAATGCAAAATGTGAAGAAAAAAAAAAATTCTAGATTTTTTTTTTTATTTTTTATTGATTTTCAAAGTTCGGAAAAAGTGCAAATTTCGGTGTTGCCTGCCTTTACATTTCTCCCCATAACTCAGGCTAGAAAAGAGATAGAGAAACAAAATAAACACCATTCTTCTCAGAACAGTACAGGCTTTCACCAGATATGTCACAAGAGTATCTTTGATAATAACTTACCTATGCGAACGCAAGCGCAAAATTTTAAAATGCATTTCCGAAAAAAACGTTTAATTTAAAAATTTCAAAAACTGCACATGTGCCTGCTATGCTCCCATTCACATCCGTACCAAAATACAAGCTGGGATCGTGATGGGATCATATTTTAAAAAATAAAACTTACAGTGTCAGTTCAAAAATCTTGATTTCAGATCTGTTCAGCCTGTGGTCTAACAGTGTGGGGTCTAGATTTACCAAATAATCCATGATTGCTAGATATTCCTGTATTATTTATTATGTTACAGAGTATTAGAAGCAGGAGAGGACAGAGGAGAAGCTTTGTTAGGGCTGAGGATGACCAGGGGTAGACGGTGAATGCAGAGCAGATGACAGGCCGGCAGCCTCCAGAGGCCGTATTCACACCAAATCTTATCACCCAGGCCACTCCTCAAATGGAGGGAGAAAAATATTCTTACCATCCAGTTCATGTATTGTACAAACCAGGACTATGGGGAGGAGGAGAGTTTGTTATAACATCAGTTACAGGAAGCCGAACCCATCACAGGGACTCAGCAATACCAGACTGTCATCCCATGTAGTGGAAATAAAGACAGTGACGTCCATGAGGTGGTAGAAGGCGGCACAAGATCGGCAATGGATGACACAACTGGCTATGTGACCTGTGAATATGATCAGCGCTGACGGCTACTGGACTCTCCAAAGATTGTGAAAATGAAGACTTAGAAGTGACTTTTCTGCAACGTCTGGTCCAGCGCCGTCCTATGTCTATCCAAGAAAATCAGACATTGTAAAAGTGAACAAAAATCAGATATAACTCAGGTGGAGCCGAGCACCATGACAGGCCGCACATACTCTGACACAGAAGGAAACGGCCATTGCTAGTAAGAGCTTATGGGCAAGATGACATTTCACCCGCTAGAAGGGACACATTGATGATAACAGGCCAGTGTAAAAACCTACTATTAATTGTTTGATTAGTTCATATTTTATAGTACGAGGATTTAACTACTGTACTATTCTTCTTAAACACTTCAGAAATGACATGTTTAGTGATCTAGTAGAAAAAAAAATTGTTCCATGTATAAATAGGTGGTAGAAATATTGGTTCTTTTAATCTTGTTTTTAACATAATTAGGACGAGACTGTATTTAGAAAACCACACTTGAGGATGTGATCACCTTTTATCTTTTGGCTTGTTCAATGAATTCAGGTTGAAAATGCTGAGCAAGTTGTGTTATGATGATTAAGATGTATTTATTCTGGCACTTCGGTATTTGTTTTTTGTGTTTCTTTATTGTTACATATAAATGTTGAATGCAATAAGTTGTAATTTGAAAAGAAAAAAGGAAGAAACTCACACAAACATAAAATCAGATGATTCAAGGCTTAAAAAAAAATACAAATGTGATAGATCCCAAGTTGAATCCCTGTACAAATATAAACAAGGACACAAGTAACACATATGCATGTTTTCACAATTTTAAAACATACGTTTTTTTCAGAATTGCGCATCAAAATTTTTAATTTGATTTCTCCAAAACAAAATATAAAGAAACAGTCTTGTGACATATCAAATGAAAGCCAGTACCGTTCTGAGAAAAATGATGCCTCTCCCACCTCTATATCTTAATCCTAGCCCGAGATATGATAAAAAATGTAAAGCTATACCAGGCCAAAATCCACGCTTTTTCAAAACTTTAAAAATCTGTAAAAAATTAACTGATGAAGAAAAAAATTCTAAACTTTTAATTTGTAATTAACTAAAGTTGTACTTCATAAAAACAAAAAATCAAAACAATCTAAAGATGTAAGGTAAAAAAAATATTCATATTTGGATCACTTGATATGGAATGACCCTAAAATATAATGCAGCCCCCTCATAGTATAATGCAGCCCCTCCATACAGGTGCAGTGAGAAAGACACAGGCATATGGTGACTATGGGGCAGGGGACAAGGACACAACGGGGCTAGGGGAGACAGGCACAATGGTGACACAGGGGGGCTAGGGAGCAAGGAAGACAGGCACAAGGGGACACATGCGGGCTAGGAGGCAGGGGAGAAGGGCACAAAGGGACTAGTGGGCAAGGGAGACTGACTCAAGGCTACACACGGGAACAAGGGACACAAGCACAAGGGGACTCATGGGGACCAGGAAGAGGAGAAGGGCACAAGAGGACACTGAGGGCAGAGTAGATAGGGATGCAAGTAGACGGAGTTGCAAGGGGACAGGGGAAGACGGGGAGACTTGGGAGCAGGGAAGAAGGGGGCACAGGGATTATGAGGACAGGGTAGATGGGGAACACACGGTGAGAAAGGGGACAGGGGAGACTTGAGGGCAGGGCAGATGGGTCACATGGGGACAAGGGGCTGGGAATGCATGGGGGAGCAGGAGGACTCAGGGCATGGGAGATGGGGAGCATTGGGGGACCAGGGGAGGAGTGACAAGGCGCATACGGGGGCCTGGAGGAGCACAATGACCTGAACCTGGGGACCAACGAGGACATGGGGCACGGGGAAAGCAGGAAGGAAACGGGGCTAGTGTCACAGGGGGCTGGGGACGTTGGGGGCCGAAGACTGCGACACACGGGTAGCAGGCACACCTCACTGCTGCCGGTCCCGTACATCTCCATGTTCATCCCTGGATCCTCCACGTGGCTGAGCGGCTGCGGCATGCCCCTCCTAGGCGGATCTGTCCACGTGCCCCCCCCGCCAGATCTGGAGCCGAATGTTCCTCGAACCCAGCAGCCACCACAGGCTCTGCCAGTATGGCAGCTGCCATCACCTTTGCAGATGCTGCACTGCCTGGGTCCTGCAGACAGCGGGTGCGCGATGAAGTGACGTCATCACGCACCTGCAGTGTCAGAGGCAGAGGAGAATGATGGGAGAGGGAGCGTCAGCTGACGCTCTCTCCTCCATCATTGCTTTGAACTGTACCGGCATCATAGACGCCAGTATAGTTCAATGCGGCGGCTGCGACGGGGGGGAGTCGGGTGTCTTTGACCTGCCGGGCCCCTGACCTGCCAGGCCCAGTCGCAGCGGCGACCACTGTGACCGTGGTAGTTACGCCCCTGCCACACACACACTACAGATCACACACACACACACTACAGATCACACACACACACACACACACACACACACACTACAGATCACACACACACACACACACTACAGATCACACACACACACACACACACACACACACACACACACACTACAGATCACACACACACACACACACTACAGATCACACACACACACACTACAGATCACACACACACACACACACACACTACAGATCACACACACACACACACTACAGATCACACACACTACAGATCACACACACTACAGATCACACACACTACAGATCACACACACTACAGATCACACACACTACAGATCACACACACTACAGATCACACACACTACAGATCACACACACTACAGATCACACACACTACAGATCACACACACTACAGATCACACACACTACAGATCACACACACTACAGATCACACACACTACAGATCACACACACAATACCAGCTCATACACACATCTCACACTGTCCTCTCTGGTACAGGGGAGGCTGATATAAACATGCAGCTCCTCAGCTTCTCCTGACTACAGCAGCTATGTCCCGCACCTCCCCCCTGCTCTCACCTTCTGTCCTGGGGCTGCAGAGCAGGAGAAGCTGTCTCACCGTGCTGTCTCACGGTGCTGACTGGAGCTGCTTCCTATCTCTCACATGCCCTGACTGCCCCCTCCCCCTAGATACACCTCTGACTGTTGCCGTGAGGGAGAAATCTCCTGCACAGCAACATGGTGTGGGGTGCCTAGGACCTTCTGGGCCCCTGACCCGCCGGGCCCGGTCGCAGCGGTCGTGGTAATTATGCCCCTGTTTCTTAGTGTTTTAACACTTGTGGTCTTTATGAGACCCTTGTGACTGGACTGTGAGTCAGGCAGCCCTCTCCTCCGCTCTCACAGCAAACAGTCTCAGGATGATCTTAGTAGCCAATTTATATACAACTGTAGGAAACACAGCTCTTGTCTAGGTCTGTTGAGCTAATGACGCTCATGGTTTAGGAAAGTGTAGTTGGGGTAGAAGATATTTACAGCGTATCCAGCATTAATATTTCATAACTGTGTAGTAGACAAACTGTAAAGACCGCACATAACACTTCTATCACATTTGTGTTACCAAACTCATGAAAATGCTGTAAATTTACAACTTCCAACAATCAGAAGTAGCAGAATGCTGCCCGGTCTTCAGCCCTTCTCAGACTAGTAATGGGTCAGCAGTGACTGATGGCAGTAACCTGCAGATTTCCACTACCACTATAAATTGTTAAGTGACACAAATCAAATCTGTTTGCAAAATATAATCAACAAGCTTTGGAAGTGAGATTTCTATTTTCTATGATGCTGTAAGGGCCGATGAGCACAACATAATTAAATGTCTCCCAAGGCTCTAACATCTCTGCAATCTGCCCTTTGGATTATGAATGTACATCTCCGAGATAAAACAATTTGTGCGACTTTAGGGGAGAGGAGAAAAGGCAGAAAAGAAAACAAGGTACTTCAATTTCCATGGCTGAATCTTAATCATACTCCCAAAAGTAGCTCCGAGCAAGACATTTATTACAAGAACAATCTATATAATTGTCTAAGGTATTCTTCCATCTGTTTGTCACGGAAATCCCATGTAGCTGACTGGTCGCGGCCGGCCGCGACCAATCAGCTACGGGCACAGTCCGGCCGCGAATTCGCCCTTCCCTACTCCCCTCCAGTCAGTGTCAGTGTGTCTCCCAGACCAAATGTTTATTATTGATGCTGGCTATGCAGCATCAATAGTAAAAAGATATAATGTTAAAAAAAATTAAAATATCGTTCTATTCTTACCTTCCGACGTCCACCGAAGCTGTCCCGCTCTTCGCGATGCGGCCGGCAGCTTCCGTTCCCAGTGATCCATTGCGAAAGTACCCAGATTTAGCAGTCTCGCTCATATGAGAGAATCAGATCACTCTAAGGTGACAATCTGAGTGAAATCGGAATAATCGTCCCAGTTCTCTGGAATGATAGAATATATGGCTGTATGACCCCGGCCTAACTGCTGCCATACATCATACTGGATGTATATATGGAGCAATGGAAGATGGATTCCTGTGTATGATGGAACAGCAGGAAGGAGCGGCTACAAACAGCAACTAGGCTAAATGTTGTAACTGCTCTATAAGGTAGCCACAAGAGGAAGTACAGGCAGGCACCACCGCCAGGGATCACCTCTAGCATACTACAGAGCAGCACAGTAGAAAAAAACAGAGAAAAAAAAAAAGAGTAGTATGCAAACAATATGGGATCACCAGAAGTATTTACCAAAATATAACAATTTTATTAAACCACACTCTTTGAACACTACACAAAATAATTAAAAGCACTTAAAATTTGCAAAAAACATAGCAAAATAAATCATAGAGACAAGGCCTGTGATAAGGTCAAACCACAGTGCCACCCTAAAGGCTACCTGCAGGATCAGAATGAAAGTTCCCCCATGGCTCACAACCAGTCAGACCATAGGGTGTACTATACTACCTGACAAAAATGTACCAGGACTCGCAGGTAGCGTCCCCATAGGATAGATCAGGGCAATAGAAGATGGAAGAAATATATAAGCGGGTGGCACCGGGCACAGGTGTAGTGTTCAAAGAGTGTGGTTTAATAAAATTGTTATATTTTGGTAAATACTTCTGGTGATCCCTTATTGTTTGCATACTACTCTTTTCCAGGGTGGATAAAAATCAATGTTTTTTAAAAAAAAAATCAAAAAAATCGGATTTTTTTGATTTAAATCGGATTTTTTTGATTTAAATCGGATTTTTTTCAATAAACTGCTTTTTGAGGAAAATATTTTACCATCCAAAGGTTCTTCCATCATGAGATAAAGCTGAGTTGTTTAACTCAGTAGAATAAAGGCTGTATATGTGTAACATTCACAATGCCATGCTCTTCCAGAGGTTTCTGTAGGATGCTGACTATCCAACAAGTTTGGGCATGTCAACTGAATGGAAAAAGAAACTAAACCAAAAGTGAAACCAAGCTAGAAGTGTGGAATTAAAGGGGCAGTATGAACAAAATGTGGAGGCTATTAATAGTTTATACAATTAAGACATGCTGCTTTTAAACACCTACCTATTGCCATATAGTAAAACAAAAAAGATTTTTACTTACTTTGGGGTCCCCCATACCTCCCAACCGTCCCGATTTCAGCGGGACAGTCCCGCTTTGGCACCGGGGTCCCGCTGTCCCGCTTCGGGCATTTAAAATCCCGAATTTGCGGCCGCCGGTGAAGCAGCCCCGCCCACTCGGGAAGCGGAAGTTGCTGACTGAAATTACAGATTGGCATTTTAATTGTCCAATCTCAGTGTGCGGAATCCAAGCCATAGCAACCAATCAGGACGCAGCATGTCGGTTCGGTGGGCGTTTCTTGCTGCGGCCTTGGTAACCGCATCATGGTAACCCGCTGTACGGGCGCACATTCCCGCGCACGCTGTGAGGAGCCGCACGCACTGACCCCAGCTCCGCCGTCCGCTCCCGGCACCATGAAGATCGAGGAGGTGAAGAGCACCACGAAGACTCAGCGCATCGCCACCCACAGCCATGTCAAGGGCCTCGGCCTGGATGAGAGCGGGATGGCCAAGCAGGCGGCGGCCGGGCTGGTGGGGCAGGAGAACGGCCGGGAGGTGAGGCTCAGGGCTGGGCATGCGTGGCTCTGGTGGGACTACAGGTGCCAGCAGGCCCGGAGATCTGGGATGCTGCCGCATCATGTCTGCACGTGTTGTTCACCACTCTGCTTGCTGTCAGTGACTGGACACCTGAATCTCCTCCAGCTGTAGCAGGCTGACTGTTTGCTACAATGTGTCAGTGCAGGGGAAATGATCGCACTGGATGCAGTTGTAACGGAACCGCTGCTGTTTTCAGCTTCTGGATGATTAAAAGGGAAATCAGTCTTCACTGACAGCAAGTGGAGGTCTGGACGGTAGAAAAGACCTGCAGCCGACCGTGTACGAGCTGTCGCTCCACTATGATAAAAGGGGCCCTCGCCCGTCCCCCGGCCTCACTGTGTGTGTTACTCCCTCTCCCCAGGTCCACCTCTGAGTTGCCGCCGCTGCTCCTAGTGTCTGTTATTGTCTGCAGCCAATCACTTAACTCAGTTTCTCACCCAGAGTTGACGGCATGAGTCGCTGATTGGCTGCAGCGCTGTCGAAGTAACATGAGTGCTGCATATATATACAAAAGGGACTTGGCCCCTATAATAATTATACCAGCCTAAGGCCGGCGTCACACTCGGCGTAAGACAATACGCCACGTATTATACGGCCGTACTACGGGCGTAATACGGAGAAATGTCCCCAAAATATTGATCCGTAGTCAGGGTGTGTCAGCGTATTTTGCGCATGGCATCCTCCGTATGTAATCCGTATGGCATCCGTACTGCGAGATTTTCTATGGGGCTGTGCTGCATTATATTCTATGGGGCTGTGCTGCATTATATTCTATGGGGCTGTGCTGCATTATATTCTATGGGGCTGTGCGGCATTATATTCTATGGGGCTGTGCTGCATTATATTCTATGGGGCTGTGCTGCATTGTACAGTATGGAGCGTCGTGTGTGGCCATATTTTTTTGTTCATAATTATTGTTAACGAAACATTGTGATCAGAAGTGCTAAATGGGTGTGGTTGGGGCGTGGCTAGTTGTGAAATGGGTGTGGCCTAAAATTTGCCGCGGCGCGCGTAGCGCGCCGCTGACTTTGTCCCTCTTTCCCTTCCCCTAAAGTTGGGAGGTATGGTCCCCCCCTCACCCTGGCATTAGATCGTTGCCCCTAGTTTTGTCCGTGTAACTATGGGCGCACATGCGCACTGCTCTCACTTTTCATTTTAATCGTGATTTATATTAAAAAAAATCTTTTGATTTAAATCGTGATTTAAATCATGATTTAAATCGGCGTGATTTAAATCAATCCACCCTGCTCTTTTCTACTGTGCTCTATAAGGTAGCCTGCGTATAGGTGGTCCCCAACCTTTCTGACCTTGAGAGCCACATTCAGCTTAGAGAGAGGGTCGCGAGCCACATTCAGCACTGAGAGAGGGTCGTGAGCCACATCCAGTTTCCACCCCCTTCAAAGCAGGGTGAGCCAAAGCCCCCATTTCAGGTATAATGATAACAGGTATAATGATAAACAAAGCTTTTCCACAGAAATCACTCCAAAGCAGTAGACTGAGATCCAGGGGTTCCCACAATGCCCCCATTGAGCATTTTCCCAGCAAGGACTCTCAACACACTGTCACATCCAGCTTTGAGCACCTCCTCTAACAGGTAGTACCATTCTCCAGTGTACCATACCTAAAAGATCTCTAAACCCCAAAGACCAGTAAATGTGCATCCAGATCTGAACTTCTGTGCAGGTCTACTCACAAAATTCACCATTTTGAGATGTACTCTTCATACCTGTTTGCTAGACCTGGACCTAATGCAACAAGTTGGCAGACAGTCACGAGCCACAATTCATGGGGCCGCGAGCCACATGTGGCTCCCGAGCTACAGGTTGGGGAGCCCTGGTATAGAATGTAGTGACAGGCTCAATTTACTGTTTAGAGGCAGCTGCTTCCTTCTTTTGCAGAGTAACCTTAACCTCCAATCACACTGAACATGAGCTCTGAAATTAAAGCAGTATCTTATAGAGCTGGAGAAAATGCAATATTCTAGGTAACAAGAATTATTGCTTGCAACTCATTTATGGTACTTCTCATTCTCTGCTCAGGAGTCAAGTGAGCAGTTCTTTTTCTGTATGCAGTATGTTGTAGAGCAGAGCTCATCAGAGCCGGCGAGGGAGCGCACTGTCACTGTGCATTAAGAAGAATATTGCACAATAACAAGATCGTAACGAGCGTATGTTGGAATTGACAACCGACGCACGCTCAGTAGAGAAGGGACTAGCAAAGCCCCTGAAATGGATGTCACCGATGACGCTTTGTTTCAGGGTGGGGGCAGAGGCTTCGGCAGTTACCGCAGCCTCTGCCCCTTCTCATTTGAGTATCCCAGCATGCACTGAGGCTTCTCAAACCCAAACAGTAAGGAGATAAAAAAAAATAAAAATAAAACAGATAGGGAGTTTTTAATGTAAGTATATTAGAATAAAGACTAGATTATTCCATTAAATAGAGATTTAGTTGGTTTCGGACCACCCTTTAACACCTTCTATAACTAGGGATCGATACAAGAGAAAGAATGATTTTACAAAATTAGAGAACTATTTTTACTCTTTCATTTGTGCACAGATAGGATCACAAAATAAAATTATTCTAACTACAATATATGTCACATTAGCGTTTATATGAGATTCACATGGCCCGCGGTTAAGATGGCCTCAAACCAAAACATGGCAACTTGTGCAATTACATGGTCCATGCACTCTCAGACCCCCAGCAGTTTCTGACTTCTCTCATGGGAAATGGATGTGATCAATGGTGGGAAGACTGATGGCAGTGGTTCTGCACCAGGAGACAAGCGAGGGAGCTGTTGGCACCTGACCTTAGTGGCATTAGTGTAGTCCTGGGCACATCACCACCTAATGCCAGAAGGACATTGGTGTAGGAAATTGATAACTACTGAGAGATTCTGTGAAGACTTTGTTCTATTCTGAAGGATAACATTTTAAAGGGAATGTGTCACCAGGTATTTACCACTTAATCCGAGATCTGCATGATGTAGGGGCAGAGACCCTGGTTCCAGTGATGTGTCACTTACTGGGCTGCTTGCTATGGTTTTGATAATCTCCTGCTGATACAGCAGTGATTTTATCACCAGGAGACTAGTAAACCTGCTGCCATGTAGTCCTCCATATCCATGAGCTCTGTATAACCCTGCCCAACCACTGATATGGCTTTCTGCCTATGCACAGTGTACACATAGCATCGCCAGTCAGTGGTGTTGGAGGGGTTATGCAGGGCTCAGCATTCAGAGAACTCGTAGATCTGCAGCCAAAAAAGCAGGAATGTTATCAAACTGCAGCAAGCAGCCCAGGAAGTGATAAATCTCTGGAATCGGAGTATCTGCCCCTAGGTAGTGTAAACCTGCTGACAGATTCCCTTTAAGCTGGTTGTACATGGCCCATTATGTTTTAATCGGTGTTGATTTTTCATTGAGACAGCCATCTTCCCTGAGCTGCTGCTCTGATTGTGTACAATTCAGAGATTTGCTCTACAAGCCTTATAGACTTATAGCAATTCTCAATCAGATTACTTTTTCACTTGCATGGAAGAAAGCTGTGGGCATGGTCCGAGACCTGGGCGGAGGTGACTGCGCAAGGAGGGAGGAGGAGAGTTGTCACCATCACCTATTGAGAATGGTAGATGGTGTGCTATCCATCCAGAGGTGTTACTTTTCAGTAACTCTGCCTGTGATGATAAATGAAGACTACAGAAAATTCATGTGATCTTAGGTGATGAACTTAAATTAGTTCAGAGGCTAGAGATCTTCATATAGGAAAACATATCGCTCTTAGGCTACGTTCACATTTGCGTTGTTGTGTGTTGCGTTGGCGACGCATCGGCGAAGCAACGCACAACGCATGCAAAACGCATGCAAAACGCATTGTTTTGTGACGCATGCGTCCTTTTTTTGCTTCATTTTGGACGCACAAAAAATGCAACTTGCTGCGTCCTCTGCGCCCTGACGCGTGCCCCGCAGTGACGCATGCGTCACAAAACGCAAGTGCAACGCATGACCATGCGCCCCCATGTTAAATATAGGGGCGCATGACGCATGTGGCGACGCAGCGGCGCCCGACGCTGCGTCGCACAACGCTAATGTGAACGTAGCCTTAAAGCAGTTTGCTTTGTGGCCAGAATAACTGGTCCACTCCTTCATGTAATTCCCTTCTGCTCCTCTGTAGACACCTGTAGGAGCGCACAGCGGGCACATGCTGCAGCCTGTATTCTGCCAGAGGCAATCACACTGTCATGTTGTGCCGAGGATACCAAACGCCAATAAAAGAGACCCAAGGTCACATGCTGGATTACCTAAAGGACTGTCATTGCTAGATTATAAATTATGTACTGTATTGCCCAATTGTTATAAGGATCAACATAGATCACAATATATAATTCGGACACCTATGACCTCTTTACTGCATGTTTAGTTTCCACAAAGGAATCACATCCAACGTACAAAAGCCTTTACTTATGTACAGATTTGGGGGATTTCAGGTTTATGTAGTCGTTTGACCTTTTTTGTTCCTTTCATTACAGATTTTTGCTGCAAGATTACTTTACAGTTGTAGTGCTTGGATTACGGGACTAAGTCAATTGTTAAATATTAATCCTTGTAAAATCCAGGATGAAATTAATTTCACAATTTTTGGTCTTCACATCTCACATGACAAGATTTTGGAAGTCCAGGGTCACATACATGGAGCCAAATACATAGTTACAAGCTGTCACTGAAAGCATCAAGCGTCGTCATCTCTCCCAGAATACACGGATGCATGAGGCATCAATTATGATTACTTTAAGGGGTGCTGCCGTGACATTTAATGGGGGCGTGAACTACCAGGCCTAGTATGGAGATACTCTGAATAATGGGAAAAGTAGAAAGAGTTTCTGTGATTACTGGAAAGCGAGTCCTCCTAGGGCTACTGGAGACATAAGGCAGGGGCAGATGTGATTACTGGGAGAGGCAGCATAGACCTGCTTTAGCTACTAGGGAGATAGGAAAGTCTGATCTGATTACTGGGGAAGTGGCAAAGGAACTGCTGTGTCAACTGAGGAAGTAGTGGCCTTGTGCAGGGTACTGGGAAGGGGAAGTGAAGAGGACAGTAGGGCTTATATTGACTACTGGAAAGGAAAGTTTCATGAATAGTGCGACAATGAGGGGGGATGGAAAAACTACGACAGACATTTGTAGGCGCCATTATCCAGACTTATACTCAGCCATCTGGGTGTTCTAAAGAAGGCTTGTCCCCATTTGTTGCTCTATGTAAATAAAAAGGGCAGAGATCAGAGGATAAACAAGCAAAACGCCTGTTCAATGGCTATCCCGAATGTGGCTGTGTGCCTAAGATCATCACTGTCAGAAACAAATCTACCTGTGTACACCAGGCATGTGCTGCAGGCATTGTGTGAACGGTAGGGGACTGAAAGATCGTATTAATATCACCAGCTCGTGAAAAAGGACTTAACGGGCGCCAAACCAGTTGTTAGGTTGTCAATCGACTCCTGTTTTGGCCAAAATCTTATTGGGTCAAACCAGCTTAAGATGAAGGTTGAGCATGAGCATCCGGCAGCTGTGGCCATTTTACTGGGGGGAAGCTGTGGAAGCAAATGCTGAAATTATAAAGCAACCACGTTGACTAGTATGGACAATAAAGGGTTAATCTCATTAATTCTAAAAAGCAATTTCTCTGTTATTAAAAGCCCCAAGGACAGATGGATTTTCAATTCTTGTCACCGCTTGTTGCCTAGACTACCAGCCACCTCCGGCGGTCTATCAGGGTGGACGGTGTACTAGGCAGGAAGCACAAGCTCCTTTCTATAGAGCGAGTAAGCGCTGCTCTGAGGCCGCCGGAGCCGGCCATCTTCAGGGACCCCAGCGCTCCTCAGATACAGCAGAGACAAAGCCGTCTTGGAGAGTACAGCGTGGGTCAGCCTCATGACAATCCGGATCATACGCCCGCACACCGCTTCACCAACAGGAAGCTGGAGACAATGGTGGCTTCATCCTATGTAATGGATTACTTGCCGTATTCCAGCTATTCTGGACCAAATCCATTACTGGACAATCCCAAAGTACAGCAGAAAATAACAAGATGGGTTTGAGCTGTTTGCAGAGTGAATGAGGAGTTCAAGAGTAGAGATGAGCGGTGTTCGAGTCGAACTGTTCGCCAATTTCAAATTCGAGCTGTTTTGGGCCGTGTTCAAGTCGTTCGACGAACCCAAACAATTTGCTTAAACTTCGGCTGTTCGATAACTGTTCGTTCACCAAAAGCCTAGCTTGATTTGCACATTAAAACTGTTTATCATTGTTAATGGACTGTTTCAGTGTATAGTGGGAGGGGAGGGTTAGGTCTGTGCCTAAATAACGCCGATCTCCATTTTTTTTTTTCTTTCCCGCATTTACAGAGGCGCGGTGCAGTCTCTCAGCCTATCAGCAGTGCACACACACAGCAATGTGCATGTGATGCACACAAGCAAGGGCATATGTCATTGGCTGTGTATGTCACATGTCCTTGCCCTATAAGAACCAGCCATTTGCCCCGTCGCCACCATTTCCTCACTGCTGCAGCTTAGTGTTAGACAGCACCGCTGCTGCTGTGGGCGCTATACATTCAAAGTCTTTTTTTGCCAGTGAATTTTCTGAGAGATAGGTTTAGGGAGTCGGGAGTTGGGACTAGTTGTAATATCAGCCCTTTTCAGGGTAGGTTACAGCAGTTCATAGCACTGTTTGCCAGGCAGGTCTGAGCCAGTGCTGTGCAAGTGTTAGTCACAGCATTTGGTGTAATCTAGCTCAGCCAATCCTTTTGGGCTAGTAGCATTGTCTGATCGTCATCTGAGTAGCCCGCCTGTAGCCCGCCTAGTAGCAATTTCTGCTACTCAGCAGAGTACCCCACCCATGAAGCAAGCTACACCACCCTCTTTCTTTCTCAATCTATCCCCTCGGCTCTGGGGTGTCCACGCTCCCTCCAGCTCTCTCCTTCTCACAGGTGGACTACCTCGTGTTTTCACACTGTGGCGAATCTTTTGGGCCCAGGCATAAGAAGTCGTCTAGGCAATGGATAATATGTGCCGCCTTACAAACGTCCATGACGACACATTCGAGGAAGCAACTAAACACTTCAAATAGTGAGCAGGATATGGAGCACCCCATGGGCAAACAGCGATCTATGTAGTATGCTCCTTCACAGAAGCGGCCCAATGGGAGGACACTATTCGGAGGCACAGGTAGTAACCGGAACGCCCCCTCAATGTCTGTTTTGGCCATTAGGGTGCCCCTTACCAACTTCGTGACCCGCCTGATTGCCTCGTCAAAGGAGGTACAGCCATAGTACTGTACTTGGTTCCGTGTCGATGTTGTCGTTTACTGACCTGCCCCTTGGATATGACAAATGGTGGATTAGTCTGAATGTATTGGGTTCATTTTCTGGCACAACTCCCAACGGGGGTACCACTACGTCTTCTAAGGAAAGTGTTCTGAATGGACCCGCCGCCATTCTACCTAAAGATATTTCTTTTTTTTCTTTTTTTTGTCAAGACGTCTGGGTGTTGGTAGAGTGAGTTTACATTTTTACTCCAGCCTTTCTTAACTTTAGAAGGGCATGACATGCCTATATCTGTGTCTCCTCCTCCTTTTACTCCTCCACCTCTTCTTTTCGCATGACTATATGTAGTTGTGACTTTTCCATGTGTTTGTTGTGTCTTCTGAGCAGTTTGTCAGCTTTTGGACACCTTTTAAGGTGTTTTCTATGTGTTTGTATGTGTTTGTGTTTGCCTGCCATTGGTTTCAATGGGGTTCAACGGTGTTCGAACAGTTCGTGGAACACGTCCCTGTTCGACGAACTGAATCCGAACACTAGGGAGGTGGCTCATCTCTATTCAAGAGACAGAAAAGAAGAAGTGGAGAAAGAAGATGTTTCTCATAAGATTTGTTATTCGCCGGCAGTAATGTTGTTGTAATGACAGCGACATTTCCATAAGAAGTTTACTTTTCTTCTGCCACTATGCAGGATCAGAAGCGGTGATCGTTTGCTGCTATAATTATGTGTGACACTGACACTAGAGGCCGAGCCTCTCACAAGCACATTGCTGCCATCTCCTGAAGCACTACCCTCACATCAGCCCAGTAGAAGAACTACCACCAAGGAGATGCCTCGTCTAGATAAATGGATACAATTACATAAGATTTTAGATACAAGACACTTTGCAATTTACTTTCTATTAAAAACCATCTTCATTATCAAAAATGTAATTGTTAATTTTATTGTGAATAGCTTGTTGCCTAGGTTACCGGTCACCTCTGCAGCTTATCAGTGGTGGAAGGAGTCTCTGGCAAGAAGCACAATGCTTGCATGATCTTAGCTTTAACATTTTCAAGGTCTGATCTGAAACCTTCTGGGTCATTGGATCTGACCAGTCCCAGTCTCCTCGCACCCCCACCCCACCCCCGACAGTCTCCTCGGCTTGCAGCATGGGAGAGCCCAAAGTTCAAACCAGTGGTACAACGTTGCAACTTATCTGAATCGTCAATCTCCAGGAACACAATACTCCCCCGGCAAGAAGGAGGCCGTGAGGCAGAGGAGCAGTGCGCTCCTGAACACAGAAGGTGAGCACCCCATATCAGTGGCCACAACAAACACTGTATGCCAGTTGTTAGGGGGAAATATCGATCCTATAGCCACAGTATAGGTGATCAATGTTAGATTGATGAGGGTCCGACCACAAATGCTTGGCCACTTCTCCATACGACTCTCACGCATTTGTGATTAGGTGATAGGTGAAAATGACGCACCCCTTAGGCCATGTTCACACAGTGCGTTTTTTACCGCGGAACCGCGGCGGTTTTGCCGCTGCGGTTCCGCAGCTGTTTTCCATGCAGGGTACAGTACACTGTACCCTATGGAAAACAGGACACACTGTGCACATGGTCCGGAAATTTAAAAAAAAAGCCGTGCTGAATAGCTCCCGGAAAAAAGAAGGAGCATGTCAATTCTTCTTCCTGAACCGCAGCGGTTCTGCACCCATAGACCTCCATTGTGAGGTCAAAATCGCAGTAAAACACGCAGATCAAAAATATATCTGCGTGTTTTACTGCGGTTTGATGTGCAGAACCGCTGCTGCAGGAAGTGCGGGGAAGCGGGCGGAAGTGCGTGGGCGGAAGTCCGTGGGCGGCGTGTGTGGTCCCGACTGTGTCACGAAGAGACTGTCATCATGGAGTTATACCGTCGCATGGGGATCGATGTCGGGCGTCTGATTGATTTGGTAAGTCTGTGTGTCCGTCCCCATGCGACGATATGCCTCTATTGTGCTAAGTCGCCGTATCGGACTACTACTCCCATCCGGTATTAGGATGGGAGAGTTGTCCCTGTGTCCGGCGACTTAGCACAATACTAAAGTTCACACCAAACACAAACACACAATACACAAACATGACACACAGTACAGTACATACAACATATAACACAGAGTATATACTCACCAACAGCACACTTGTAGGCGAAGCCCTCGATCCTCAATGAAAAAATCCCAAAATAATAAAGCAAATCCATACTCCCTGTCCGCAGAATCCATAACCGAGTGTCCCACGCCGATCGGCTGCTCTCCGGCGATACACTGCCAGGAGCGAAGCTCCTAGCAGTGTATCGCGTACTGTCCCGGAGCTCAATGGCGCCGGCGTCTCGGTTAACGGCAGTACAGCTGCGTTGAACTTTCCCACGCAGCACTGCCGTTAAGCGAGAGAGCCGGGGTCAATGACCGCCGGTTAACTCGCTCGCGCATGCGCAGTGACACACCGACAGGAACTATGGCTCCTGTCAGTGTGTTGCTGCAGCCGTGGAGAGCAGACATATCTCTGGATGTGTCTGTTCTCCATGGAAGATCTTCGTTGGACCCTCGATGGATTTCTGCGGACAGGGCCAGGGAGTATGAATTTGTTTTTTTATTTTGCGTCTTTTTCAGGTCGAGGGTCTTCAGGACGGATTGAGCGTACAATAAAATATGGTCAAAAAGTGTGTGTCTTTATTTCATTAAAATATTTTTTTTCTAGTGTTTGTGGTTTTTTTTTTAACCCTTTCATTGGATTAATAATGGATAGGCGTCTTATTGACGCCTCTCCATTATTAACCGGGCTTAATGCCACCTTACAATAGCAAGGTGGCATTAACCCCTCATTACCCCATATCCCACCGCTACACGGGAGTGGGAAGAGAGTGGCCAAGTGCCAGAATAGGCGCATCTTCCAGATGTGCCTTTTCTGGGGTGGCTGGGGGCAGATGTTTGTAGCCAGGGGGGGCCAATAACCATGGACCCTCTTCTGGCTATTAATATCTGCCCTCAGTCACTGGCTTTACCATTCTGGCGGAGAAAATTGCGCGGGAGCCCACGCCAATTTTTTCCGCCATTTAACCCTTTAATAGGATTAATAATGGATAGGCGTCTTATTAACGCCTCTCCATTATTAACCGGGATTAATGCCACCTTACAATAGGAAAAATACGTGCAAATGAAAGACGTGGCACTTAAATACGTGGCACTTGTACGTGATACGTGGCACTTAAATACGTGATACGTGTCACTTATACGTGATACGTGTCACTTATACGTGATACGTGGCACATGGCACTTATACGTGGCACTTAAATACGTGGCACGTGGCACTTAAATACGTGGCACGTGGCACTTAAATACGTGGCACTTAAATACGTGGCACGTGGCACTTATACGTGGCACTTAAATACGTGGCACGTGGCACTTAAATACGTGGCACGTGGCACTTAAATACGTGGCACGTGGCACTTATACGTGGCACTTAAATACGTGGCACGTGGCACTTATGCGTGGCACTTAAATACGTGGCACGTGGCACTTAAATACGTGGCACTTATACGTGGCACTTAAATACGTGGCACGTGGCACTTATACGTGGCACGTGGCACTTATACGTGGCACTTAAATACTTAAATACGTGTGTCCGTCCCCATGCGACGATATGCCTCTATTGTGCTAAGTCGCCGTATCGGACTACAACTCCCATGCGGTATTTAGGATGGGAGAGTTGTCCCTGTGTCCGGCGACTTAGCACAATACTAAAGTTCACACCAAACACAAACAATTCCAGCAATTGTTTAACATTACTTGGTCGCGCTATAGATTATGAGATGACACTATTGTATTTATTGTAGGTTCGGGATTATCCGGCCTTGTGGGACCCAGCTGATGAATCCTACAAGGATAAATATTTCCGGGAACTAGCCTGGACTAAAATAGTACGAGACCTTATCCCAGATTGGGACAAGTATCCAGGGAGTACACAGCAGCAAATTGGTAATTTTATTTAAATTTATTTAGTAAACCTTGAGTATATTAAAAATATAATTTGTTTAGATCTCACAAAAAATGTTGTTGTATTTTGTAACCTTTTTTTGGTAGCTAACGATGTGAGGAAACGTTGGCGCTCAATCAGAGACCGTTTCACGAAGTTCCTGAACGAATGTTCTAAGAGTGGCTCTTCGCCAAGCAAAAGTAAATTTCCCTTTAGCGAAGAGCTGCAGTTTCTTGTGTCCAGTAGGACATTGAGAAAGTAAGTTAAAATCCACTCCACATGATTATTTAAATATAATATGTTGTGCGAAAAATTGATGTTTTTTTTTTCGCCAACAGGACGGAAGGAAACATGTCGGTGGCTGATTTGGAGGACAGCGACAAAGAGGATGGAGCAGGCAGTTCCTCTGGAGTGGGAGGGACCATCTCTACCTCCACTCCCACAGCTTCTGCTGAATCAGCATCCACTTCAGCAGCTGCTGCATCAACATCTAGTTCAGCAGCTGCTGAAGCATCTGATTCCGCAGAAGCTGTGAGAGTGGAGAAGAGAGCTGTCTATCCGGTGGCAGCAGAGAAAAAAAAAAAAAAAACAAAGAAAAACCAAGATGACCAAACTGTCCAAATAGCTTGCGACACGTTAGATCTATTAAAAAAATCAAGTTCTGATGACCACTGCGACTCCTTCGCAATAACTGTGGCAAGAAAAACACGCTCCCTGCCACCGGATAGACAATCTCTTTTCATGTCCATGGTCCAGATGTCCCTCACTGCTCTGGAGGACCCTGCTCCGATATCTCCATACAATGAAGTTCTGATGGGGGTGTTGGGACTTTTCAGGCCCCGACACCGAACACCGGAAACACCAGCTTCCAGACCCCAGTATTTGGCCCACAGCCAAGTTACTTCTGGAGATAGAGGAAGTTCGCAGCATATGGGGGGAGCACCATATCAATCAGAGGGATCAAATTTCCTCTATTCTCCAGAATATACTTTTCTGAATTGAACGTGGGCAAAAGTTTTCAGTGGCACCGAGTTTTTTTTTGTTTGTTTTTTAGCTCCAGTTGCCGGTTGCCTTTGAAAGGGGCTTTTTTTTGTTTTTTTCTAATTGAAAAATCTTTTGTAAATATTGCAAAGAATTTGTGTTCTTTTAAATATATTATATTTCACACATAATATTCTCGTCTTTATTACAATGCGGTCAAGGCCGCTATCCTGGGTTTATGGGCTATCAATTAGTGGTTTATGTGTTGATGTGTTAACAATTGTATACGTCATACTGCTATTATTTTCATAAAACACCAAAATTTTTGTAGCCAAAAAAAACAAAAAAAAACAAATTACACCCAAATAGATTTTTTATTGATATTACAACCAATTATTTAAAACTTTTTTTGGTAACATGAAACAAAAAAATTTTTTTTCAAACTTTTGTGTTGGTTGCTGGCGTTTCTCATTCTTCGGGATGTTGGCAAAACTGTTATCAGCGATGTCGGCAACATTTCTGGGGGGGTCAGTGTAGATGCATCCTTCTCTGCTGGTCAGGCTGCTCAACACCAGCACAGGAGTATTGCCAGTGCACGGCACCTTCTGGACTCATGAAGTAGTCAGTGAAGGATTCTCTCACACGCACACCCGAGTTGGACGGCCTGCCCAGACCCCCGTTGACCACTGGATTAAATACTGCCTGCTGGTACTCCACATCTACGTCAGTGTTGTACTCACGAGCATAGTTGTGGAGTACACAGCAAGCCTTTATCACAGCATCAACGGTGTCTGTGTCCAACTGAATGGCAGTGTGAAAGATCCTCCACTGACTAGTCATGATCCCAAAGGTGCATTCCACATATCTGCGTGCACGACTCAGCCGATAATTAAAAATCCTCCGTCGGGCATCCAGTCCCCTTCGTGGGTATGGGCGCAGCAGGGTTGTCGTTAAGGGAAACGCCTCATCCGATACCATCACAAAGGGCACTGGATGTGTGGAACCCGGCAAAGGTCTTGGGGCTGGGAGCGTGCCGCCATCTCGAAGAATTTGCATCCCAATCTGTGACGTTCGCAACACCCGAGAATCCCCAGTACTACCATAGGCACCAACATCAATGGCAACAAATTTGTAATGGGCATCAGCCACCGCCATCAGGACCACTGAAAAATACTTCTTATAATTAAAGAAGCGTGATCCTGATCGTGGTGGCTGCTGAACCCGAACATGTTTACCATCGACTGCACCTATGCAGTTTGGGAAATTGGCCACAGACTGAAAGCCTGCTGCAACCTGCAGCCAAGTCTCCTCGGTTGGGGAAGGCATCACTATAGGCTGCAACTTCTGCCAGATCACGGTACATGTGCACCTCACAATGTTAGAGATGGTAGATTTACCAACCCTAAATTGGAGGTGCAGGGATGTATAGCTCTCTCCTGTGGCCAAAAATCTGCAAAGAAACAAAAAAGAAAATTAGAAATGTCACACAAAAAGGTAATTACAACATGTCACAAGTAAAGCCGCTATAATATGCGTCCAGCACCATTCAATAATGATGGCATTAACACCCAGCACAACACAAAGGGTGTAAAAAATTTAAATAGAAAGCCTGATGGGACTTGTGCACACACGCATGCGAGATATGACCGAGTGTTGCATGGTAATCCCCGGACCTGCTGCATGCACTCCGTTGTGGAGCGTGCGGCTCCATGTATTGGTATGTGGGTGCACACTCCGCTCCAGAGTGCAGGCGGCAGGGCCGGGGATTACCATGCAACACTCGGCCGTATCTCACGTGTGTGTGTGTATGTGTGCCCCCCGTCCAACAGGAGGACTGGGTGGGTTTAATCACACATACTGGACACAGAGACGTGTAAAATAGAGACCTAACTACATTCCCCCCTGAAAAATTGTTACTTACCGCAAGGTGATGAGCAGCCTTTCCTCAGCAGAGATGGACTTCCTCATCACCGTGTCTTGCCGTTTTAAATGGGGTGCCAGGATGGTAAGCAGTCTGTCGAAGGCCGTAATTGGTAGCCGACAAAAAGAGATAAATTTTTCAGGATATCTGAAAAATTAAAAAGAAACACAAAAAAGGGTTACTTCACAAGTATTGCTAGCAAAAAAATGTAAATTAGTCATTCAATATATTTCTACTTACCTCCTCAAATCATTGTACAGCACATAAAAGTGCCCCTTCTCCGTTCGGTCTGCTACAAGCGGGTGCACCCACATTCGTTTATGCGCACGTCTTCTCTGCCGCAGCCTCTAAAATACAAAAAAAAATATATATTTTGTAAACACAACAATGAAAAATATATCCAACATGCCTGGAAAACAATGTGGATTATGTAAGGGTACGTGTCCACATTCAGGAAGGCCCACCCCCTTCTGGGACGCAATGATGCCAGATGTGTTCATTGTACAAATCCGGCATCATCGCACCCCACGCATAGGGCCCTGTTTTATTCCTTGCGGAGCCGCAGCTTCTCAGCAAGGAACACGGACATGCTGTGATCATAAAAGACGCGCAGCATGTCCAGAGTCGCAGGGCTGACGCATGACACACAGTGGACACGTGATTTCATGAAATCCCCTCCACTATGCTGTTACATCTGGACGCTGCATGTTTGGCGCTGCGGCCCCACGCAGCGCCAAACACACAGCGTTTCCAGAACGTGGCCATGTACCCATAACCCAATATATAAAACAAACAGACATCTGCTTACCTGACGTTTATGACGATTCAAGATTAGAAGAATCAACCCCAGGATCGCAATCCGGTGTGGTGTGCGGAGCTGGATCCGCGGGCTGTCATCTGGCCTACTCTCAGCACTCTGCAGAGCGCTGTCATTACAAACACGTCCACTCATTTTGGTGTGTTAAGTTCCAAAATGGAGGATGGAAGAAGAAAAGGGTTGGACAAGGAAATGACATCATTTTTTTTTTTTTTTCCTCCCCACTGCAGTAAACTTTATTTCTGTCAAACACAGACAATCTGCAGACAAAACTGCATCAAAAAACGCACTAAAAAACGCACTAAAAAACGCACCAAAAAACGCACCAAAATGCACCAAAAACGCACCAAAAAACGCACCTGCGTTTTCTGCAGAGACCTGCAGTTCAGTCAGGAAAAAAAAAGGATGGAAATCCTGAACGTGTGAACACAGCCTTAAATGTAACCAGCACCCTGCACTGCACTGACCATCACACAGCGACATGTCCAGCCTGTAAATCCCAGCAGTGCTGGAGGGTATTAGTTAGCATTACTTACATTCTTACTACTATAACAATACAGTAAAAATAAAAATACAATATAGAAATGATGTATAAGGGCAATTGAGGTCCGTTTCCCTTTAAATTTAGTCCAACGCTGCAAAATCTAAATCAAATGAACCAAAACCAACAACAATAACGGATTTCTGCTGCAGGAAACAGCTGCCATAGCTGTAATGAGGTGGAGAGGGGACGGAGATGGTCCCTGCGGCAGTTTTATTCCTTCACAAACACACAAAAAAACGACTGCCGAACAAATGTTCTGAAATAACAGGACGGATCATTCTGCTTTATACCTCAGACAGAATGAGCAAGATGTTTACAGAAGGTGCTGGGAATACAGGAGGCAGGAGAGCCGGCCACTAGTGAGGAGCGAAGGTGCTCAGATAACGCGCTGTCCGACCATGCTCGGTGCTAACAGAGGGACTTCAGCGTGCTCCAATAATATGTTAGGCTAGTTTCACACTAGCGTTTTGAGGAGCTGCGGAGGACTGCAGACTTCCTCCGTGAAGCCCCGCCCTCGGTCGCTAGCTCCGCCTACTTCTGCATGCGGCATGCGTACCTATCTTTAACATTAGGTACGCAGGTCGTGCGGCTGTATGCGGATGCTTCCGCATGCGTCGTTTTGACGATGCAGAGAAGAAAAAAAAAAAAAATTACTACAAGCTGCGTTCTACGCTGGTCGCCGCATCGTCAAAACGACGCATGTGGAACCATCCGCATACAGCGGCACGACCTGCATATCTAATGTTAAAGATACGTACGCCGGCCGCATGAAGGCTGCATGCAGAAGTAGTCGGAGCTAGCGGCGGAGGTGCGGCCAAGGGCGGGGCTTCACGGAGGAAGTCGCAGCACTCTGCAGCTCCTCAAAACGCTAGTGTGAAACTAGCCTTAGAGACCCCCACCTACAAGTTTCTGCAGACACTCCCCACACATACAGACACGCCCATACACTCCCCGCACATACAAACACACGCCCATACACTCCCCGCACATACAGACACACGCCCATACACTCCCCGCACATACAGACACACGCCCATACACTCCCCACACATACGGACACGCCCATACACTCTCCGCATATACGGACACACACCCATACACTCACTGCACGTACGGACGCACGCCCATACACTCCCCGCATACGGACGCACGCCCATATACTCCTCACACATGGACACATGCAAATATTCACCGCATACATTTATCGCTCCCAGCCTGGTTATGGTGGCCTCAGGCCGCTTTTAGGTGGTATGCAGTGTATATTATTTTAAATGAATCCAATGGGGTAGTTAATATAAATATATATATATATATATATATATATATATATATATATATATATATATATATATATATATATATATATATATATAATATCATATGGTACCCTAAAATACAAATTTTATTAAATATAAATTTAAAATGCCAACAACCAATGGCACACCAAAAAAGAAAAACACACCGTGAAAAAACTGGGGTGGGGGAAGAATCATGCCCTAGTATATGTCTATGCTGTGAAGCTGCCCATCTGCGGGGGTTGGCACCCTAGGGGAAGCGTTATGGCGCCCCCGCTCCGCGATGGCTGGCCCTGGGGTCCCTGATTTGACCCTGATCGACCCTCAAGGTCCCTCTACCCAAACAATTGCACTGAAGGTACCCCTATTAGCTATACATAGATCAGACCTACACTTAGGGAGACCTAGACCCCACACTGTGCATAATAAAAACAAAAAGAGAACATGTAATTAAGGCGTTTAGTGGCAGAATTTGCAAAATAGCCCTGATTATAGATGCTCTTTGGCATGAAAATTGCCTGACATGGATTGCCACAATATCATTGGCCCCAGCTCCAAAGCAATAACAAATGAGTATCGTTAGTCTCAGTTCCAATAGCAAGTGTTTCACTCAGTAGATGCAGTAATGAGCACATAGGATGGTGAACAATACGTTCCAGAATCATTTGATAGGTTTTACATGCGCCACATATTGCAAGAGCTAGAGCATATCAATCCATATATATTTTGATACTCATTGTTCAGGTGCAATGCCGCCCGCCTTCTGTCTACTTAGCCTCAACGCGTTTTGCCTCTCTGGCTCATCAGGAGGCCCGATTTCTTGTCATGTTTCTCGATAGGTTGTGATAGTATTGCGATTCAATTCTATTACCTCAGTTTTTAAAGCCAGGGCACCGGAACTTTCAGTGTTGGTGCTTCCTGTTTTCCAGTATGAAGTGCACCCATAAAATGCTCCCTAGTGTCAGGGGAGAAAGGTTCCGCCTCGTATGTCTAATGCACTTTCTCCCCTGACACTAGGGAGCATTTTATGGGTGCACTTCATACTGGAAAACAGGAAGCACCAACACTGAAAGTTCCGGTGCCCTGGCCTTAAAAACTGAGGTAATAGAATTGCGATTCAATTCTATCACAACCTATCGAGAAACATGACAAGAAATCGGGCCTCCTGATGAGCCAGAGAGGCAAAACGCGTTGAGGCTAAGTAGACAGAAGGCGGGCGGCATTGCACCTGAACAATGAGTATCAAAATATATATGGATTGATATGCTCTAGCTCTTGCAATATGTGGCGCATGTAAAACCTATCAAATGATTCTGGAACGTATTGTTCACCATCCTATGTGCTCATTACTGCATCTACTGAGTGAAACACTTGCTATTGGAACTGAGACTAACGATACTCATTTGTTATTGCTTTGGAGCTGGGGCCAATGATATTGTGGCAATCCATGTCAGGCAATTTTCATGCCAAAGAGCATCTATAATCAGGGCTATTTTGCAAATTCTGCCACTAAACGCCTTAATTACATGTTCTCTTTTTGTTTTTATTATGCACAGTGTGGGGTCTAGGTCTCCCTAAGTGTAGGTCTGATCTATGTATAGCTAATAGGGGTACCTTCAGTGCAATTGTGTTTGGGTAGAGGGACCTTGAGGGTCGATCAGGGTCAAATCAGGGACCCCAGGGCCAGCCATCGCGGAGCGGGGGAGCCATAATGCTTCCCCTAGGGTGCCAACCCCCGTAGATAGGCAGCTTCACAGCATAGACATATACTAGGGCATGATTCTTCCCCCACCCCAGTTTTTTCACGGTGTTTTTTTCTTTTTTGGTGTGCCATTGGTTGTTGGCATTTTAAATTTATATTTAATAAAATTTGTATTTTAGGGTACCATATGGTGGTATGCAGTGTATGCCATATTATAATCCGATTCTGGTCCTAAACATCTACTGTTTAGGGCCGACTCCGATGGCACATGCTCCCTTGTCCAGCACATCCCTCCCAGAGGGTAATCCCCAACCTTTACTGAAATCCTTCTTTCCTTTCTGAGCTATAAAGGGTCATTGCCTAAATTGGAAGAGAAATTTTGCTTCCATTCCATTCATGCTCTATGGGACTGTCAAAAGCAAAAGGAGTGCTGTACTCAACTATCTCCGGCAGTTCCACAGACAATGAGTGGAGGTCGAGCTGCAGCCACATTCCTAGGCCGGGGTCAGACGAACGCATGGCATCGGATGTGATATGCTAATGACCCTCGGCTCCTGCTCTGCTGCGAGCGGGAGCTGAGTGTCATGCGTCTGTGCTCCGTGCCTCTCGCACGTAGAGGATCGGAGCACTGCTGCGGAGGAGGCGGAGAAATGAAATTCTCCATTGCCGGGCTCAGCGTATATGATGATATCCGAGTGATGTGCATTGTCTTACTCGCCCCTATAGGCTTATATGGGTGCGAGTGAGCCGAGACTCGGCCGAGTGTCGGTGACTATCGCAGCATACAATACGGCCAAGGAAAAAAAACGGTGATGGGAGCGGCCCCATAGCGGAATATCCTGGTCCGAGTACTATGGAATGTTCTCTCACATAGCACTCGTCCGTATTCATAGCTAGTGTGACCCCGGCCTTAAAGGTAATCTTTCAACAGTTTTTTGCCATTTAACCCAAGAACAGCATAGTGTAGGGACAGAGACGCTGATTGCAGCAATGTGTCACTTACTGGTCTGATTGGTGGAGTTTAATAAAATGAATTCACAGAGCAGGAGGAATATGTTGCATGAGACAACTAGTCCTCTACTAATAATCTCCCACTGATAAAACTGATTTTATTGAAACTACAAAAAAAAAAAACAGTCCAGTAAGTGATACATTGCTGGAATCAGGGCCTCAGCCCCTACATCATGTTGCTCCCAAATTATATAGCAAAACCCTGCTGACAGATTCCTTTTAAGATCTCCAAGGGGCTCCAAGTAGTCAGACCTTCAGCAATACACAAATTATTTACTAACCTGTAAAAAGAGATAAACTAACCTGTAGAAAGGGATTGATATTTGGGTAATAACTTGTTTTCATTGCACCAATTTGCACATTTTTTCTCATTCATTCTCTGTCTTTTGCTCCCTGGCCTATAAGGTTTAAAAAAAAAAAAAAAAAAAAAAAAAAAAAAAAAAAAAACACAAGCACCATCTCTCCACTGAAAACAACATATGTCCCATCCACAAGAAAGATGCGGCTGCCATTGATGAACAGGCATCTACTATACATGTATGGCCTATTGTCAAGATACGCAATGATTGCACGAGATGAGACACCCCTTTATAAAAAGAGCAACTAACCTTTGCCACCATTAAAATATTCTAATGATACAAAGTGGTAGAAATTCATATAGCCACTTGTTTATGGAGATACTGGCTTCTTATATTAAACAATTAAGGGTGTCAATAATGTGGAGCACAACTGTATGCAGACAATAGGTGACAAGCATCCGAACATTGGGGCTCCTGCACCGATTACTCCCTCCATACCTAGAGAATAAAAACCTTTATAAAAGCAAATATTGTTCCGTAGTAAAACCGGATGTTATTTCCTTTTGCACAGATTATTTTGCCTTGTATGCAAGTCCAATATAAAAATATATGATTCCCCTGTAGCACAGTGCAGGCAGGGAGGTTGGGGCTCGGTGCTTTTAGACACATCTGAGGGGGTCGCTATGTTTCTTTATAGATCATGCTTTGTATTCTGGTTATCAGGAAGGCCACCGCTCTTTATCAGGCTGAACGCCTGTCACAGCGAGTACAGTGGCGGCTACAGGGCGCTACGCCTTGGCTTGTAAGACAAGATAAAGCCAAGATGGGCCGCACTTCTTCATAGGCATCATCGCACTACAGGCGTCATGAAGACGCAAGGCTCAAGGGAGCAATGTAAGCGGCAGGGATGAAATGTGTCACCTCATGGTCCTAAACTGAATCATCAATGAATGGTGTTATACACAGTCTACCTCGTATTACCACAGGTTACAGGAATCGCACCTAGGAACACACAGATACAATACTGACAGCAACAAGATGGAATGAAGGAGTCAAGATGGAAAGCTCGAACATGGGACCGATACTGAACACAAAGATATTCACTATTGCCAGGTACGACCAGGACACATCTGAGATGGACGGCGAAGAACTGGAAGGTGAAAATCTGCCCGGATTAATGATCACTCAAGATGCAGCGACGACACCAGAAGTCGATAGGACAATAGCTATGGGCAAATCAGCAATGAAGTCACCGGACGAGGTCTTCAGATGGAGGAACATTTCACTGGAGACGAAGACACGGCTCGCACATAGTTTGGTCTTCTCAGTGGTAACATACGGATGCGAAACCTGGACGATAAAGGAACAAGTCAGAAGAAGAAGCGACACTATTGAAATGTGCAGCTGGAGAAGGAGGTCATCAATACCATGGATGGCAAGAACAACAAACAAACCGATTCTGGAACAAATCAGACCAGACATGTCACTCCAAGCAAGGATCACTAAGCTACGACTGGCCTACTGTAGACACATCACAGGAAGGGAGAAATCACTGGAGATCGTGGTCGGATGAATAGAAGGAACAAGGCGAAGAGGAAGACCAGCACCCGATGGCTTCATACTATCAAGATAACGGTGGAGAAGACCCTGGTGGACCTCTCTAGGCTGCACAAGATCCAACTTCCTACAGGTCACTCGTTCACCAAGTCACCACAGCTCAGGACAAACACGTTGAATAAAGAGAAAGAATTGTCCGACCTTATTGTATTCAGGAGCGCGTCGCTCCTCCGCCTGCTGCGCTCCTGCTTCATTCACAGTCTGGCCCAAACTATGTGCTCCCAATAATGCGGCCTGGCACCTGAGGCCTCAGAGGACGGAGCTGCACTATGGCCGGCCGGGATCAGGAGCGACCAGCGCCTCACAGCGATCTTCACAGCAGCGCTTACAAGATCCACGAGAAACAGCTTGTAAGCACTGGGAAGGTTTGGCACCGGCGGCCACTAACAGACAACGAGCAGTAAAACATTAGAAATCCCTCTTGGAAACAGAAGAATATTAGTAACAAGTAAATTGCGAACCTGTAAACGCGCCCATCACAGGTGAGAAGAGCCCTTCATAACAAAGCTCCAAATGATACGTGGCATTAAAGGGGACCTGTCCGTGGTAGTGAGGTCTTATCTGTGGGTGGCACGGGGTAAGGGGAGAAGCTGAGCAGAGTGATATATGGGTCCGGTGGAAAACATTCAGTATCACTTGTAATTTATTCATTGACACCCCTGGTGTGTGGATGTACAGGAGTCCAGGGGGCGGTCCTACTAGTGACTGACAGCGATCTGCGTGCACAGTCATACAGGAAGACGCGGCTGCATGGCTCACGGCTATTCATCTAACAGACAGGCAATCCCTCTATGTGTCAAACAGCCCGGAGACATGCAGCCGCGGGGACTCCAACATAGTATCCGAGCTCGTGTGCTCACCGCTGCTGTCAGTCACTCAATAGCACCGTCCACTGGACTCATACATACAAACACCAAGGATTTCTAGGAATAAAATACAAGTTTTACTGAAACCTTTCCCTCCAGAAAGAGGCCACTGCCAAACCCAATGCGGCCCCAGATCAGGAAGGCCGCGCCACATGTGACACTTCCTACATCCCATGGACACGCTGCACATTACTATGGGGGACCCTCTACCCACAGCGAGCACAACTCCAGCTCTGCCTGGTACACAGCCCCCTAGCAGAAGGCCTCCTATATCCCCACACACAACCCTCAGCCAATCAGAGCCTACAACACAGTCATGTGATTATCGAAGCACTTCCAGGCTTTTAAAGGGAACCTGTCACCACGTTTTTGGAAGATGGGATAAAAATAGCGTTAAATAGGGGCAGAGGTGGGCATTACATTAGTGTGTTTGTTATGCGTTTATTACCCACCTAAGTTGCCGAAATACCTTTGCAAAGTCTCCGTTTTCGCCTGTCAATCAGGCTGGTCTGGTCAAAAGGGCGTCTTGTCTTCCCCCAGATTTTGCGTAGTTTTCCGTTGGTGGCGTAGTGGTGTGCGCATGCCCAAGTTCCCGAATCCTCTGCCAGGGGATTTAAAAGAGCGCGCTGTTCGTTTTCATTGGTGATCGGTGGGCGCGGCCATCTTCCTTTGGCCGCGCGTGCGCAGAAGCGGCGCTCTGCTGGCCGCGGCTTCAGGAAAATGGCCGCGGGATGCCGCGCGTGCGCAGATGGATATCGCGGCGGCCATTTTCCTGAAGCCGCGGCCAGCAGAGCGCCGCTTCTGCGCACGCGCGGCCAAAGGAAGATGGCCGCGCCCACCGATCACCAATGAAAACGAACAGCGCGCTCTTTTAAATCCCCTGGCAGAGGATTCGGGACCTTGGGCATGCGCACACCACTACGCCACCAACGGAAAACTACGCAAAATCTGGGGGAAGACAACGCCCTTTTGACCAGACCAGCCTGATTGACAGGCGAAAACGGAGACTTTGCAAAGGTATTTCGGCAACTTAGGTGGGTAATAAACGCATAACAAACACACTAATGTAACGCCCACCTCTGCCCCTATTTAACGCTATTTTTATCCCATCTTCCAAAAACGTGGTGACAGGTTCCCTTTAACACGTCCGAGGGGCGGGGCCTGTCCTCATGAAGACATCTGATTGGTCCTTGTGTCCGTTATGTAGGACTAGGGGCCAAACTCTGCAAGTGTTGATTACTGGGGGCATGTACGGCTGCAGTTGGGCTCCTGGTGAGACCCCTATAAATGGCGGTACAGCTATGACACGTCCATGGCGCCCACACAATGACAGCACCGAGCAGAGTGACAGCAGTGCGCGCCCTCCGGCTGTCAGTGGCGGCAGGATACTCACAACGTCACCATCCACTGCCCCTCTAGCACCGCCGTCCAGTTGCTGGAGGTGACCGTCCTCACTGCGTCCTCCTGCTGCGTCACCTCACACCGCCCGGGCGCCCAGCACAGCGCCGACACCGCGGCCAGCAATGCCGCCACCCCTGCACGTCCTGTGCGCGGCCTCCCGGAGCCCGCCATCATCATCCACACAGTGAGCGACCAGGAAGTGTGTTGTGGGAGTGGCAGTGTTTGTGAGCTGCAGCGCTGATTGGTTCATCAGGGCATCGAAGGCGGCGCATGTAGTAGCGCGCTCTGCTCCTGAGACAGGCTTGTAATGGTAGAGGCTACATCCAAGACGGCTAAAGGACCTCCCTGACGTCATACCCATGTGACCAGGAGGGGCGGCGCCTCCTCCTCCATACTAGAGCAGACAGAGGAAGCTGTGGATGTTGTCATGGCTGGATTTGGGTTGATCCTTATGGGCTCCTTCCAGGTCCTAACTGCAGCTCATACAGTGTAGCCGGCTCACTACTGAAGACGCTAGACTGTATGGGCTCCTTCCAGGTGTATATTCCTGAACATAGCAGACTTTATAGGTTGCTGCCTGGCCCTGACTGCAGCCCATACATGACACTAGAATGTATGTGCTCCTTCAAGGTATAAATTATTAAAGCCAGTAGAATATATGGGCTCCTGCCAGGTCCTGACTGCAGCCCATACAGTCTAGCCAGCTCACTGGTGGTGAAGATACTAGACTATACGGCCTCCTGTCAGGTGTATATTATTGTAGATATAGACTGTACGGGCTCCTGTCAGGTATATATTATTGTAGATACAGACTGTATGGACTCCTGTCAGGTATATATTATTGTAGATATAGACTGTATGGGCTCCTGTCAGGTATATATTATTGTAGATACAGACTGTACGGGCTCCTGTCAGGTATATATTATTGTAGATACAGACTGTACGGGCTCCTGTCAGGTATATATTATTGTAGATACAGACTGTACGGGCTCCTGTCAGGTATATATTATTGTAGATACAGACTGTACGGGCTCCTGTCAGGTATATATTAGTGATGATATCAGAATGTACGGGCTCCTGTCAGGTATATATTATTGTAGATACAGACTGTACGGCCTCCTGTCAGGTATATATATTATTGTAGATATAGACTGTACGGCCTCCTGTCAGGTATATATTATTGTAGATACAGACTGTACAGGCTCCTGTCAGGTATATATATTATTGTAGATATAGACTGTACGGGCTCCTGTCAGGTATATATATTATTGTAGATATAGACTGTACGGGCTCCTGTCAGGTATATATTATTGTAGATACAGACTGTACGGGCTCCTGTCAGGTATACATTATTGTAGATACAGACTGTACAGGCTCCTGTCAGGTATATATTATTGTAGATACAGACTGTACGGGCTCCTGTCAGGTATATATTATTGTAGATATAGACTGTACGGGCTCCTGTCAGGTATATATTATTGTAGATATAGACTGTACAGGCTCCTGTCAGGTATATATTATTGTAGATATAGACTGTACGGGCTCCTGTCAGGTATATATTATTGTAGATACAGACTGTACGGGCTCCTGTCAGGTATATATTAGTGATGATATCAGACTGTACGGGCTCCTGTCAGGTATATATTATTGTAGATACAGACTGTACGGCCTCCTGTCAGGTATATATATTATTGTAGATATAGACTGTACGGCCTCCTGTCAGGTATATATTATTGTAGATACAGACTGTACAGGCTCCTGTCAGGTATATATATTATTGTAGATATAGACTGTACGGGCTCCTGTCAGGTATATATATTATTGTAGATATAGACTGTACGGGCTCCTGTCAGGTATATATTATTGTAGATACAGACTGTACGGGCTCCTGTCAGGTATACATTATTGTAGATACAGACTGTACAGGCTCCTGTCAGGTATATATTATTGTAGATACAGACTGTATGGGCTCCTGTCAGGTATATATTATTGTAGATATAGACTGTACGGGCCCCTGTCAGGTATGTATTATTGTAGATACAGACGGTACAGGCTCCTGTCAGGTATATATTATTGTAGATATAGACTGTATGGGCTCCTGTCAGGTATATATTATTGTAGATACAGACTGTACGGGCTCCTGTCAGGTATATATTATTGTAGATACAGACGGTACAGGCTCCTGTCAGGTATATATAATTGTAGATACAGATGGTACAGGCTCCTGTCAGGTATATATTATTGTAGATATAGACTGTATGGGCTCCTGTCAGGTGTATATTATTGTAGATATAGACGGTACGGGCTCCTGTCAGGTATATATTATTGTAGATACAGACTGTACGGGCTCTTGTCAGGTGTATATTATTGTAGATATAGACGGTACGGGCTCCTGTCAGGTGTATATTATTGTAGATATAGACTGTACGGGCTCCTGTCAGGTATATATTATTGTAGATACAGACTGTACGGGCTCCTGTCAGGTATATATTATTGTAGATACAGACTGTACGGGCTCCTGTCAGGTATATATTAGTGATGATATCAGAATGTATGGGCCTCTGTGAGGTATACATTACAGTAGTGATGTTATCAGAATGTATGGGCTCCTGTCAGGTATATATTAGTGATGGTATCAGAATGTATGGGCCCCTGTCAGGTATATATTACTGATGATATCAGAATGTATGGGCCCCTGTCAGGTATATATTACTGATGATATCAGAATGTATGGGCCCCTGTCAGGTATATATTAGTGATGATATCAGAATGTATGGGCTCCTATCAGGTATATATATTATTGATGGTATCAGAATGTATGGCCCCCTGTCAGGTATATATTACTGATAATATCAGAATGTATGGGCCCCTGTCAGGTATATATTACTGGTGATATCAGAATGTATGGGCCCCTGTTAGGTATATATTAGTGATGATATCAGAATGTATGGGCTCCTATCAGGTATATATCAGTGATGGTATCAGAATGTGTGGGCTCCTGTCAGGTATATATTAGTGATGATATCAGAATGTATGGGCCCCTGTCAGTTATATATATTACTAGCTGAAGAGCCCGGCGTTGCCTGGGCATAGTAAATATCTGTGGCTAGTTATAGCACTTCACTTCTCTTATTTTCCCATCATGCCTTTCATTTTCCCCTCACATCTCTCATTTTCTCCCTCACACCTCTCATTCCCCCCTCACTCCTCTTGTTCACCACTAACACTTGTCATTTTGACCTCACATCTGTCATTTTCCGATCACTCCACTATTTTCCCTCACTCCTCTCATTTTGCACTCACACCTTTTCATTTTCACCTCACACCTCATTTTCCTCTCAGTATATACAGGTCCTTCTCAAAAAATTAGCATATAGTGTTAAATTTCATTATTTACCATAATGTAATGATTACAATTAAACTTTCATATATTATAGATTCATTATCCACCAACTGAAATTTGTCAGGTCTTTTATTGTTTTAATACTGATGATTTTGGCATACAACTCCTGATAACCCCAAAAACCTGTCTCAATAAATTAGCATATTTCACCCGTCCAATCAAATAAAAGTGTTTTTTAATAACAAACAAAAAAACCATCAAATAATAATGTTCAGTTATGCACTCAATACTTGGTCGGGAATCCTTTGGCAGAAATGACTGCTTCAATGCGGCGTGGCATGGAGGCAATCAGCCTGTGACACTGCTGAGATGTTATGGAGGCCCAGGATGCTTCAATAGCGGCCTTAAGCTCATCCAGAGTGTTGGGTCTTGCGTCTCTCAACTTTCTCTTCACAATATCCCACAGATTCTCTATGGGGTTCAGGTCAGGAGAGTTGGCAGGCCAATTGAGCACAGTAATACCATGGTCAGTAAACCATTTACCAGTGGTTTTGGCACTGTGAGCAGGTGCCAGGAAGCATGAAGTGCTCCAAAATCTCCTGATAGCTAGCTGCATTGACCCTGCCCTTGATGAAACACAGTGGACCAACACCAGCAGCTGACATGGCACCCCACACCACTGACTGTGGGTACTTGACACTGGACTTCAGGCATTTTGGCATTTCCTTCTCCCCAGTCTTCCTCCAGACTCTGGCACCTTGATTTCCGAATGACATGCAAAATTTGCTTTCATCAGAAAAAAGTACTTGGGACCACTTAGCAACAGTCCAGTGCTGCTTCTCTGTAGCCCAGGTCAGGCGCTTCTGCCGCTGTTTATGGTTCAAAAGTGGCTTTACCTGGGGAATGCGGCACCTGTAGCCCATTTCCTGCACACGCCTGTGCACGGTGGCTCTGGATGTTTCCACACCAGACTCAGTCCACTGCTTCCTCAGGTTCCCCAAGGTCTGGAATCGGTCCTTCTCCACAATCTTCCTCAGGGTCCGGTCACCTGTTCTCGTTGTACAGCGTTTTCTGCCACATTGTTTCCTTCCAACAGACTTACCATTGAGGTGCCTTGATACAGCACTCTGGGAACAGCCTATTTGTTGAGAAATTTCTTTCTGGGTCTTACCCTCTTGCTTGAGGGTGTCAATGATGGCCTTCTTGACATCTGTCAGGTCGCTAGTCTTACCCATGATGGGGGTTTTGAGTAATGAACCAGGCAGGGAGTTTTTAAAAGCCTCAGGTATCTTTTGCATGTGTTTAGAGTTAATTAGTTGATTCAGAAGATTAGGGTAATAGGTCGTTTAGAGAACCTTTTCTTGATATGCTAATTTATTGAGACAGGTTTTTTGGGTTATCAGGAGTTGTAGGCCAAAATCATCAGTATTAAAACAATAAAAGACCTGACAAATTTCAGTTGGTGGATAATGAATCTATAATATATGAAAGTTTAATTGTAATCATTACATTATGGTAAATAATGAAATTTAACACTATATGCTAATTTTTTGAGAAGGACCTGTACATGTTTGTCATCTCCCTTACGTATAGTATACACCTGTATGTCATCTCCTGTATATAGTATATACCTGCATGTCATTTCCCCTGTAAATAGTATATACCTGCTGTATGTCATCTCCTCCTGCATATTGTATATACCTATGTGTCATCTCCTCCTGTATATAGTATATACCTGTATGTCATCTCTTCTGTATATAGTATATACCTGTATGTCATCTCCTATATATAGTATATACCTGTATGTCATCTCCCCTGTATATAGTATATGTGTGTGTCATCTCTCCTGTATATAGTATATATCTGTGTGTCATATAGTCATCTCCTCTTTTATATAGTACTAGATTGTGGCCCGATTCTAACGCATCGGGTATTCTAGAATATGCATGTCCCCGTAGTATATGGACAATGATGATTCCGACTGTGCCCGTCGCTGATTGGTCGAGGCAACCTTTTTGACATCATCGTCGCCATGGCAACCATTATGACATCTACGTCGATACTGTGCCCGTCGCTGATTGGTCGAGGCCGCCAGAGACGTGGGATTTCCATTATGACATCATTGTTGCCATGCTGTGCCCGTGGCCCGATTCTAACGCATCGGGTATTCTAGAATATGCATGTCCCCGTAGTATATGGACAATGATGATTCTGACTGTGCCCGTCGCTGATTGGTCGAGGCAACCTTTTTGACATCATCGTCACCATGGCAACCATTATGACATCTACGTCGATACTGTGCCCGTCGCTGATTGGTCGAGGCCTGGCGGCCTCGACCAATCAGAGAGATGCGGGATTTCCATTATGACATCATCATCGCCATGCTATGCTTGTCGCTGATTGGTCGAGGCCCAGGCGGCCTCGACCAATCAGAGAATGAATAAACGGGACAGACAGACGGAAAAACCCTTAGACAATTATATATATAGATATACCTGCTGTATGTCATCTCCTCCTGTATATAGTATATATGTGTGTGTCATCTCCCCTGTATATAGTATATACCTGTATTTCATCTCTTCCTGTATATAGTATACTAGATTGTGGCCCAATTGTAACGCATCGGGTATTCTAGAATATGCATGTCCCCGTAGTATATGGACAATGATGATTCCAGAATTCGCGGCAGACTGTGCCCGTTGCTGATTGGTCGAGGCAACCTTTATGACATCATCGTCGCCATGGCAACCATTATGACATCTACGTCGATACTGTGCCCGTCACTGATTGGTTGAGGCCGCCAGGCCTCGAATTCGCGGCAAACTGTGCCCGTCGCTGATTGGTCGAGGCAACCTTTATGACATCATCGTCGCCATGGCAACCATTATGACATCTACGTCGATACTGTGCCCGTCGCTGATTGGTCGAGGCGAATTCGCGGCAGACTGTGCTCGTCGCTGATTGGTCGAGGCAACCTTTATGACATCATCATCGCCATGCTGTGCCCGTCGCTGATTGTTCGAGGCCTGGCGGCCTCGACCAATCAGAGACGCGGGATTTCCAGGACAGACAGACAGAAAAACCCTTAGACAATTATATATATATAGATACCTGTGTCATCATATACACATACACCCACAGTACAGACCAAATGTTTGGACACACCTCATTTAAAGATTCTTCTGTATTTTCATGACTATGAAAATTGTACATTCACACTGAAGGCATCAAAACTATGTGGAATTATATACTTAACAAAAAAAGTGTAAGACAATTGAAAATGTGTCTTATATTCTAGGTTTTTCAAAGTAGCCACCTTTTGCTTTGATGGCTGCTTTGCACACTCTTGGCATTTTCTTAATGAGCTTCAAGAGGTAGTCACCGGGAATGGTCTTCCAACAATCTTGAAGGAGTTCCCAGAGATGCTTAGCACTTGTTGGCCCTTTTTGCCTTCACTCTGCGGTCCAGCTCACCCCAAACCATATCGATTGGGTTCAGGTCTGGTGACTGTGGAGGCCAGGTCATCTGGCGTAGCACCCCATCACTCTCCTTCTTGGTCAAATAGCCCTTACACAGCCTGGAGGTGTGTTTGGGGTCATTGTCCTGTTGAAAAATAAATGAAGGTCCAACTCAAAAGCAAACCGGATGGAATAGCATGTCGCTGCAAGATGCTGTGGTAACCATGCTGGTTCAGTAAGCCTTCAATTTTGAATAAATCCCCAACAGTGTCACCAGCAAAGCACCCCCACACCTCCTCCTCCATGCTTCACGGTGGGAACAGGCATATAGAGTCCATCCGTTCACCTTTTCTGCATCGCACAAAGACACGGTGGTTGGAACCAAAGATCTCAAATTTGGACTCATCTGCCCAAAGCCCAGAACTTTTGGTCTGTAGTGTATCTCTTTAGATTTTATATACACCTATACTGTGTATATACAGTATATCTATTCTATTGTAACCTGTCAGTGTGATTTTACTGTACACTGCACCTGAATTGTCGGCCTTTCAAAGGACACCGTTGTGTATTTCTCGCAAGTCACACTGATGGCCCGTGTGGTGCGAGTTTTTCTTGCACAAATAGACTTTCATTGGCGAGTCTCGGCTGATATACGGTGCAAATCGCAGCATACTGCAATTTCACTCGCACATATAATATGGCCGTGAAAAAAAAAAAGTGATGGGAGATTAACATTGGTCCGAGTGCTATGTGATTTTTTTTCTCGCATAGCACTCGTCCATAGCTGTGTCCTCCGTAGTACACGCCTCTGCAAGGCAAGATTGCCTTGCGCAGGCGTGTACTCCGGAGGACACAGAATGAACTTCAATCCAATATTGCGGCCAGCATGCAGCCAGCGGGTAAGGAAAAGGTGAATCAAACACCCGAAAACCCCGCCCATATGACCCAAAACTGGTCCCGCCAAATTCAGGTGACAGGTTCCCTTTAAAGGGAATCTGTCACCCCCAAAATCGAGGCTGAGGTAAGTGTCGTTGGAAAAAAAACACGCCTGCCAGACGACTTCACCGCTTTCAAACAAGCTACACTTGCCTTCAAACTTGCCCTCACTTCTGCTAAACAGACCTATTTCACTAACCTTGTATCTTCACTATCCCACTACCCAAAACAACTGTTCAGCACATTTA
This sequence comes from Ranitomeya variabilis, assembly GCF_051348905.1. Classification (NCBI taxonomy): domain Eukaryota; kingdom Metazoa; phylum Chordata; class Amphibia; order Anura; family Dendrobatidae; genus Ranitomeya; species Ranitomeya variabilis. Next base: position 86,840,246 of record NC_135233.1, on the reverse strand, counting down.
ACTCTCTCCTCCGCCCGCCACTGCCACCTCCAACTCCCATCATCTCTTCTGAGGACTTTGCAACCTACTTCGAAAACAAGATCGACCAAACAAGGTAAACCTTTACTGTTCCACCACCCCAACCACTCCATATACCAGACCTCTGCCCTTACCCAATATCTTCCCTCTCCAACATGACTGAAGGAGAACTTCCAAATCACACCTCACCACCTGTGCACTTGACTCCATCCATTCCCACCTGCTCCCCAACCTCACTAACACGCTCATTCCAGCACTAACCCATCTCTTCAACCTATTGCTATCTTCTGGTACTTTCCCCTCTGCCTTCAAACATGCCACCATCAGACCCATCCTCATAAAAGCTATCCTTGACCCAACTGCTATGCCCAGCTATCCTCCCATATCATTGCACCCGTTTGCTTCTAAACTCCTTGAGCAGCATGTCCATGGTCAACTTTCCTCCCACTTCTCATCTAACTCTCTCCTTGACAACCTCCAATCTGGCTTCCACCCCCACCACTCCACCAAAACTGCTTTGACCAAAATAACTAATGACTTACAGCCAAAGCTAACAGACAGTACAGTTCTCCATCCTCCTTCTCGACCTGTCCTCTGCTTTCGACACAGTCGACCACTGCCTACTGCTATAGATTCTTTCTTCCCTTGGCATTGTCACGCCCTACAGATGGGTCTATCGGGTGGACCCTCTGGACCGCAAATACAGCGGTTGCTGATACCAGGAAGGGAGAGCCAGACCAAGAAAGCAGGTTCAAAAGGTTTATTGTAAAGTAATACAAATACTAGGGGAGACTCCCCAAAGGAGGGCCACAGGACCACAACACCAGGGTGCCTCTAAGGAGTCCAAGGCTTGGAGTGACCCCTATACAGGGATTTCCCCTTGACCACCAATAGAGGGTCCGATGAAGCAGACACCTGTGTTAAACCGACCTAGGAGGCTGGGGAGAAATGAACTGAAAAGACAGGGCAGAACGTGGAACTAGGAAGCAGGCTGAAGACTGCAGGGAATCGTCCAGGATCCAGGACACAGGATGCCGAGAAGGCCAGACACGATCCTAGGGGAAAAAGGAACACAGAGTAAGGCAGGCAAACTGGATTGGTAAGCATAGCAGGACAAGACCTGGAGCAGCAACTTCAGGATAATAGAAGTTGCCCAGGCGGAGTCCAGGAGTGACTGAGATCCTTTTATCCCTCCAGCCTGCAGGTGATAGGCCGGGAGGAGGGGCAGTGAGTAGGAACGGGCTGGCCGTTTAAGAAGCCAGAGAGCTGGCCTGCCCGCCCCCTATGCACTCCCTAGGAGAGGGAGAGGAACGAGGAAGTGCAGCAGACATGGGAGCAAGGACCCGGGCAGCATGTCTGCAGGGATGGACCCCGGAGCGCCGGCGGATGACCGGAGCGTGACCCTGCTGGCTCAGGACAGAACCGGAGGAGGTAAGAACAGGCGGGGAAGAGAAAGTAGGTGCCCCGGACCGCGAGGTGGTGACAGTACCCCCCCCTCCAGGCCCCCCCGGGCGGCGACTGGCAAGGAACCGACGTAGGAGACGAGGAGCATGGATGTTGCCCTCCGGTTCCCAGGACCTCTCCTCAGGACCAAACCCCTTCCAGTCGACCAGGTACCATGTGGCACGCCCTCTCTTCTTCACGTCCAGAATGGCACTGACCTCATACTCGTCATTGGCCGATATAGGAGGAGGACGCTCTCCCGGATCCTGGGAGAAGCGGTTGAGGATCACAGGCTTGAGGAGGGAACGGTGGAAAGAATTATGTATTCGCAGAGAAGGAGGCAGTCGTAGCTGATAGCACACATCGTTGAGTCTCCGGGACACCTCGAACGGTCCGATGTACCGAGGTCCGAGCTTGAAGGAGGGCACCTTAAGGCGGACGTACTTGGCTGATAACCATACCTTGTCACCCGGTTGAAACATCTGGGCATCAAGTCTTCTTTTGTCGGCATGGTCCTTCATACGCTGGGATGCTTTCTCAAGAGCTACACGAGTCTTGTTCCAGATGTCGGCGAAGTCACGAGCCACGGCCTCTGCTGCAGGATTGGTAGTAGCGATGTCCAAGGGGGTCGGGATCCTCGGGTGCTGCCCATATACAATAAAGAATGGAGTGTTACGTGAAGACTCACCAACATGATTATTGTACGAGAACTCCGCCCAAGGCAGTAGGGATGTCCAGTTGTCGTGGTGTGCGTTGACAAAGTGCCGTAGATAACCTGCCAACACCTGGTTTACCCGTTCCACCTGTCCGTTAGTCTGTGGATGATAAGCCGAAGAGAAGTCCAAGGTAATATCGAGTTTCCTGCAGAGAGACCGCCAGAATCGGGACACGAATTGAACTCCCCTATCGGAAACAATGTTGGAGGGTAACCCATGCAACCGGAGGATATGTAGAACAAACAACTCGGCCAGCTTGGGTGCCGAAGGAAGACCAGGCAGAGAAACGAAGTGACCCATCTTGGAAAATCTGTCCACCACGACCCAGATGACAGTATTCCCGGAGGATGCAGGAAGATCCGTGATGAAGTCCATCGCAATGTGTTGCCATGGTTTTGATGGTACAGGCAAGGGCAAGAGTTGACCGGCGGGAAGCCATTTGGGGGTCTTGTTGCAGGCACAGGAAGAACAGGCAGAGACGTAGTCTGTCACCTCTTGACGCATCCCAGGCCACCAGTAGTACCGGCCGATCAACTGTAGGGTCTTAGTCAGACCCGCGTGCCCAGCTAGTAAGGAGGAATGTCCCCAGCGGAGGATGCGTTCTCGATTAGGTTCAGGCACCAGCGTCTTCCCTGGGGGTACCTGCGACAGTCGGAGCGGTGCAACCATGATCACCTTGGATGGATCGATAATGGGACGAGGTTCCTCCTCATGATCGTCGGTAAGAAAAGAGCGGGAGAGGGCGTCAGCCTTGACATTCTTATCTGCGGGACGAAAATGAAGACGGTAATCAAACCGAGCAAAGAATAAAGACCAACGGGCCTGGCGAGGATTGAGCCTCTGGGCAGAGTGGAGATAGGCCAAGTTCTTGTGGTCAGTGTAGATCACCACCGGGTGCACTGCTCCCTCTAGGAGGTAACGCCACTCCTCCAAGGCCATTTTGATGGCAAGCAACTCACGGTCACCAATGGAGTAATTCCGCTCACAGGGGGAAAAGGCCTTCGAAAAGAAGCCGCAAGAGACCTTACGTCCGGAGGCGGCTCTCTGCGTGAGGACGGCCCCGGCACCTGTGGAGGATGCGTCCACCTCCAGAAAGAACTGCTTCTCAGCGACGGGCCTGTGCAGGGCTGGTGCGGAGGAGAAGGCCCGTTTGAGTGCCTGGAAGGAGCACTCAGCCTCTGGAGCCCATCCATTAGCAGGTGTTCCCTTGCGTGTGAGTGCAGTGAGGGGTTTGACCAGATCCGAGAAGTGCGGGATAAACTGCCGGTAGTAGTTGGCGAATCCCAAGAAGCGCTGGATGGCTTTGATCCCGACCGGCCGAGGCCAGTTCATGATGGCCGACACCTTATCAGGATCCATCTCCAGCCCAGAGTCAGAGACGATGTATCCAAGGAACGGCAGAGAAGACCGCTCGAAGAGGCATTTCTCATACTTGGCGTACAAGCGGTTCTCCCGTAATCGAAGGAGAACTCGTCGGACGTCTCTTCTGTGTGTGGGTAGGTCTGGGGAGAAAACCAAGATGTCATCTAGGTATACCACAACACATACGTACAGCAAGTCACGGAAGACGTCGTTCACGAACTCCTGGAAGACGGCTGGTGCATTGCACAGTCCGAAGGGCATCACCCGGTATTCGAAGTGACCATCACGGGTGTTGAAGGCGGTTTTCCACTCGTCACCGGCCCGGATGCGGACAAGGTTGTAAGCCCCTCGCAGGTCCAGCTTGGTGAACAACCGGGCTCCCCGGAGCCGATCGAAGAGTTCTGGAATAAGAGGCAGAGGGTACTTATTCTTTACCGTGATGGCGTTTAATCCACGGTAGTCAATGCAAGGACGCAAAGACCCGTCCTTCTTTTTCACGTAGAAGAACCCGGCTCCGACAGGGGATGTGGACCTCTGGATGAATCCCCGGGCCAAGCTGTCTGTGACGTATTCTGACATCGCCTGGGTCTCAGCAGGGGACAGTGGGTAGATTCGTCCTGTAGGAAAAGAGGCACCTGGAACCAAATCGATGGGACAATCATAAGGCCTGTGCGGGGGCAAGACCTCTGCTTCTCGTTTATCGAAGACGTCCGCATATGCCCAGTAGGCCTCCGGAAGTCCAGGCAAGGACGTAGGTGAGGGAGGCAAACGGATAGGCCGGACGGACAGCAGGCAATGGCTATGGCAGGCCGAACCCCAACGCTGGATCTCCCCACTTCGCCAGTCTATGACGGGCTCATGCATACGCAGCCATGGCAGACCGAGCAAGAAAGGTGGGGAGAGAGTGGGTAGCACGAGAAAGGCAATCCTCTCAGTATGGAGAGCTCCGATCTGAATCTCCACCTCACTGGTAATGCCCTCAACGGAGTCTTGTAGGGGTCTCCCATCAACGGAGGTAATGGTGCGGGGATGCTGCAGGGGGTGTATAGGGATGCCGAGGCGGAGAGCCATGTCTCGCTGAATAAAGTTACCTGCAGATCCCGAGTCCAAATACGCCAACTCTGAGAACCGCCTGTCACCAATTTTCACCTGTATGGAAACAGTTAATGGTAGAGAGGTATCACTCTCACCTAGGATGGCCTCTCTTACCTGTCCTAGGTGGAGGAGTTTTCCGGTCTTCTGGGACATTGCCGGCGGAAGTGGTTGGAGCCACCACAATAGAGACACAACCTCCGGGCGACTCTCTCCTCACGCTCCCGGGGACTCAGCCGGAGACGATCCACCTCCATGGGTTCGGGTGCTTCGGCAGACGAGGCGTTACCTGATAACAGGGGCCTCTGTAAAGAGGGTGCCAATCGAGGTGGTCTTCTCTCCTGGGCTCTCTCCTTGGTGCGTTCTTGTAGGCGGCGGTCCATCCGGACGGCAAGGGAGATGTATTCGTCCAGGGTATCGGGGAGGTCTCGTACGGCAAGCTCGTCCTTCAGGCGACTGGATAACCCTCTCCGGAAGACACCGATCAGGGGCTCGTCAGACCAGCGAAGCTCCGAAGCCAAAGTGCGAAACTGTATGGCGTATTGGCCAACCGAGAGAGTACCTTGCTGTAAGCTGAACAACTCCTCCGTGGCCGAAGCCACTCGACCTGGCTCATCAAAGATCTTCCGGAAGGTGTCCAAGAAGGACCGCAGATCAGATACAATGGGGTCCTCTCTCTCCAGTAGTGGGTTGAACCAGGCCAAGGCCTCGCCCTCCAGGTGTGATGCCAGAAAGGCCACTTTCGCCACATCCGTAGGGTATTGATGAGGGAGAAGCCTGAAATGCTGCTGGCATTGGTTGATGAAACCCCTGCACATTTTTGGATCCCCAGAGTACCTGGTGGGTTTGCAGAGACGAGGGGAAGAGAAGACGCCTCCTACGGCAACGGGATCCAACACGGGTGCAGTAACCGGGGCAGGAGGAGACCGCTGTAGATTCGAGAGCCGCTCGTCAACAGACGTCATGTACTCCAGCATCTGGGTCTGTATCCGTCCTTGTTGATCCAGCTCCTGATGTAGATCTGCAAGATGAGAGGAGTAAGATGCATCCACCCCCTGAGGGGAACCTAGACGGGCCTCCAGGGTCCGCATGAACACAACAACCTGTTCCTGGCTCTGGCGGAGACTAGCAAGCTCCCTCTGAGCATCGAACCTGGCATCAGCGGGGTCCATGGCCTGGGCAAAATCTGTCACGCCCTACAGATGGGTCTATCGGGTGGACCCTCTGGACCGCAAATACAGCGGTTGCTGATACCAGGAAGGGAGAGCCAGACCAAGAAAGCAGGTTCAAAAGGTTTATTGTAAAGTAATACAAATACTAGGGGAGACTCCCCAAAGGAGGGCCACAGGACCACAACACCAGGGTGCCTCTAAGGAGTCCAAGGCTTGGAGTGACCCCTATACAGGGATTTCCCCTTGACCACCAATAGAGGGTCCGATGAAGCAGACACCTGTGTTAAACCGACCTAGGAGGCTGGGGAGAAATGAACTGAAAAGACAGGGCAGAACGTGGAACTAGGAAGCAGGCTGAAGACTGCAGGGAATCGTCCAGGATCCAGGACACAGGATGCCGAGAAGGCCAGACACGATCCTAGGGGAAAAAGGAACACAGAGTAAGGCAGGCAAACTGGATTGGTAAGCATAGCAGGACAAGACCTGGAGCAGCAACTTCAGGATAATAGAAGTTGCCCAGGCGGAGTCCAGGAGTGACTGAGATCCTTTTATCCCTCCAGCCTGCAGGTGATAGGCCGGGAGGAGGGGCAGTGAGTAGGAACGGGCTGGCCGTTTAAGAAGCCAGAGAGCTGGCCTGCCCGCCCCCTATGCACTCCCTAGGAGAGGGAGAGGAACGAGGAAGTGCAGCAGACATGGGAGCAAGGACCCGGGCAGCATGTCTGCAGGGATGGACCCCGGAGCGCCGGCGGATGACCGGAGCGTGACCCTGCTGGCTCAGGACAGAACCGGAGGAGGTAAGAACAGGCGGGGAAGAGAAAGTAGGTGCCCCGGACCGCGAGGTGGTGACAGGCATCAAAGGCCTTGCTCTGTCCTGGATTGCCTGATACTTTTCCGACAGCACATTTAGCGTTTCCGACTCCCACACTACCTCCTCACCCCGCCCCCTCTCTGTTGGAGTCGCTTAAGGCTCTGTCCTAGAGCCTCTACTTATATCCATCTATACCCTTGTCCCATGTCTTCCAGTACCACCTATATGCGGACGACACTCAGATCTACCTCTCTGGCTCTCTTCTGTCCAGAATCCCGGAGTGTCTGTCAGTCATATCCTCCTTCTTCAACTCTTGCTTCCTAAAACTCAATGTAGACAAAACCGAACTCATCATCTTTCCCCCATCTCAAATATCCCCCCTACCTGATCTATTATGGTAAACGGCATCACGCTCTCTCCTGCATGTGAGAAATCTCAGGAAAAATAGGTGGACCCTCTAAGACCATGACGACTATCCCCTCACGGATGAGCTGACCAGGTGGACCACCCACTATACAGGGAGTGTTAGGGGCAGGTGCGTGAGGGACTATCGCCACGGAAGCTGGGGGACCAAGGAGGAAGACAGAAATGGAAAATGAGAAAAAGAACTGGAGAAGAGAGCCAGGACACGGGGGTAGAGGGAAGGATACAGGAGGACCGTAGGGAGACGGGGAACTAGAAGGAACACGGTACCGCTAGAGACACAAGGAGAGCTGGAAACACAGGAATAGCAACGAGACTGAAACTTCAGGAGCCGAGGCCAAGAACTAACGCAGGAACTACAGGAAGAAAAAAATAACAGCACAAGATCAGAGAACAAAAAGATGCACAGAGTACGTGCGACCAGGAGCCAGGACGTGCGACCAGGACTTGGCCAGTTGAGAACAGCAGAAACCTTTCCTGGATCCATGCACAGACCAGCATCGGAAATAATGAAACCCAAAAAAGGTAGAGATGATTGTTCTAAAACGCATTTCTCCAGTTTTGCTTAAAGCCGGTTCTCTCTCAAACACTGAAGCACTTGCCGAACATCTCTCCTATGGGAAGACAGATCTGGAGAAAACACGAGAATATCGTCCAAGTACACTACCACACAGGTGTAAAGAAGATCCCGAAAAACGTCATTTACCAGTTCCTGGAAGACTGCGGGTGCGTTGCATAACACGAAGGGCATGACCAGGTACTCGTAATGACCATCCCTGGTGTTAAACGCAGTCTTCCACTCATCACCTGAACGGATACGGACCAAATTATAGGCCCCTCGGAGATCCAACTTGGTGAAGATTCGTGCTCCTCGCAGACGATCAAATAAGAGGGAGTGGGTACTTGCTCTTAATCGTGATGGCATTGAGGCCCCGGTAGTCTATGCATGGCCGAAGGGACCCATCTTTCTTCTTTACGAAGAAAAAGCCAGCTCCAGCAGGTGAAGAAGACTTCCGAATGAAGCCTCTGGCCAGATTTTCTTGGACGTAATCTGACATGGCTTGAGTCTCAGCAGGCGATAGAGGATAAATACGGCCTCTAGGAGGAGTAGAACCAGGAACCAGATCAATTGGACAGTCATAAGAGCGATGCGGTGGTAGGATCTCCGCCTCTTTCTTGTTAAACACATCCGAAATAGAGTGATAGGCTGAAGGGATATTCACAGATTCCGGAGAGGCTCGAGAGGAGCCAGTTGGCGTGACGGAGAGTAGGCATCTATTCTGACAAGACTGTCCCCAATGTAAAATATCCCCCGAACGCCAATCCAGAGTGGGCTCATGAGTTCTTATTCCGGGAAGCCCTAAAAGAAAAGAATGAGACAGAGATGGTAAAACCCAAAAAATCAATTTCTCACGATATAGGGCTCCGATCTGAAGTTCAACCTCCTCCGTGACCAAATTGACGGTCTCCCGCAAAAGCTGACCATCAACAGAAGCTATATGTCTAGGAGTCTCCAGGAGGTCTTACAGGTATCCCAAGTCTGTTTACTACCTCAAGTTGAACAAAGTTACCAGCAGCACCTGAATCAACGTAGGCGTCAAGAGAAAAACGACGGGAACGCAAATGTAAAATAACGGACAGAATCGGGGGGGGGGGAGAGGAGTCAAAGCTGCCTAGGGAGACCTCTCTTACCTGTCCTAGGCGGAGGCGTTTCCCGGCTTCAGAGGACAGGAACGTAGGAGATGAGAGGCACTGCCGCAATAAAAACAAAGACCCTGTGCGAGTCTCTCCTTGTGACGTTGCTCGGCAGGCTTGAGGCGATCTACCTGCATGGGTACAGGAGAGGAAGTGGAAGCAGCCAAAGTGACTAGAGGAAGAGAAGACCCTCGAGAAGGTGTAGACAGACGGAGGGGTTTCTTCTCTCTGACAAGCTCGCGAGAACGCTCCTGAAAACGCAAATCAATGCGTATAGCCAAAGAGATTAGATCATCCAGAGAGGTGGGAGTATCTCGTCCTGCCAACTCATCCTTAATCCGAGAGGACAGACCACGGCTGAATGCACCAACCAAAGCCTCGTTCCAACCTAGGTCTGAGGACAGAGTTCGAAAACGGATGGCGTACTGAGCTACACAAAGACTACCCTGAAGAAGGTTGAAAAGAGACTCAGTAGTAGAGACCAGGCGACCTGATTCGTCAAAGACTTTACGAAAGGTATCAAGGAACAGTGCGAGTTGAGTGACTAACGGATCAACTCGTTCCCAGAGGGGATTAACCCATGCCAGCGCCTCACCCTCCAAATGAGAAACAATAAAAGCTATTTTAGCATGGTCGGTGGGATAGAGTAGTGGAGATAATTCAAAGTGCAGTTGACACTGATTAAGAAAACCGCGGCATAGTTTAGGTTCCCCTCCATGCCGAGGAGGCCTAGCTAAACGGGTCGACGGTTGGGGATCGGAGGCCTGGACAGGAGCAGAGGCGACATTTTGGAGAGAGCGAAGCCGATCATCCACAGAGGCCATAAAATTCAAGATATGGGACTGAGTATCCCTTTGTTGACCAAGCTCCTGCTGAAGAGCGGCCCGCTGTGTGGCGTTACCAGGATCGGACGACTGTAAGGCCGCTAGACGAGACTCCATGTTCGTAAGGAAAGACATGATCCTGGTCTGATTTTCACACAGGAAGAGTAATTCCTTCTGGGTGGCCGAAACACCAGCGGGGTCCATGGCCTGATGATACTGTGAGAAATCTCAGGAAAAATAGGTGGACCCTCTAAGACCGTGATGACGATCCCCTCACGGACGAGCTGACCAGGTGGACCACCCTTTATTCAGGGAGTGTTAGGGGCAGGTGCTTGAGGGACTATCGCCACGGAAGCTGGGGGACCAAGGAGAAAGAGAGAAACGGAAAACGAGAAAAAGGACTGGAGAAGAGAGCCAGGACACGGGGGTAGAGGGAAGGATACAGGAAGACCGCAGGGAGACGGGGAACTAGAAGGAACACGGTACCGCTAGAGACACAAGGAGAGCTGGAAACACAGGAACAGCGACGAGACTGGAACTTCAGGAGCCGAGGCCAAGAACTAATGCAGGAACTGCGGGAAGAAACAAATAACAGAGCACAAGATCAGAGCACAAAAAGATGCACAGAGAGTACGTGCGACCAGGAGCACTTGCGAAGCACAAGTGATCATCAGGCACAGAGGCAAGGAGCAGACAGGAAGAAATAGTAGCGCTTGAGCTTACTTCCGGGTGGAGAGGGTCCTCCAAGATCATAGAGTGGGCAGGGCATACAGCGTTAGAAGGAGATTAGAGGTGCGCACGCGCAGAACGGAAGCCAGCGTGCGCGCGCACCCGACGATCAGCTGACGCCGAGAGCGAGCGCTGGAGGAGGGACTCCGCAGCAGCAGAGCCGCGCTGGGACGCCGAGGACAGGTAAGTATAGCAGGAGGAAGCGGGTGGCGGCGGCATAACACCGCACCTGAAATCCGCTGCCTCTGGGTAACTCTCGATTCTGCCCTGTCCCTCAAACTGCACGTCCAAACACTTGCCACCTCCTGTCGACTCCAACTCAAAAATATTGCCAGAACCCGTCCCTTCGTTAGCCCACAATGAAATAAAACTCTTGTGCATGTCCCCATCATCTCCCGCCTCGATTACTGCAACACTCTCCTCTGTGGCCTCCCCGCTAACTCCCTTGCACCACTCCAGTCTGTCCTCAACTCTGCTGCTCGGCTAATCCACCTCTCTCCTCGCTATTCCCCTGCTTCACCCCTTTGCAAATCCCACCACTGGCTCCCAATTCCTCAAAGAATCCAGTTCAAACTACTAACACTGATCTACAAAGCCATCCACAACCTGTTCCCTCCCTATATCTCTGAACTAATTTCCCACTATCTTCCCTCACGTAATCTTCGATCCTCCCATGATCTCCTACTCTCCTCCACACTTATTCATTCCTCACACACCCGCCTTCAAGATTTCCCCCGAATATCCCCCATCCTCTGGAATTCCACGCCTCAACACGTCCGATTATCCATCATCCTCGGATCCTTCAGACGGAACCAGAAAACCCATCTCTTCAGGAAAGCCTACAGCCTGCAATAACCACTCTACCGCCTCACCGACCACCCGAGCTGCCGCCTCACCAACCATCCGAGCTGCCGCCTTGCCAACCACCCGAGCTGCCGCCCCACCAACCACCTGAGCCGCTACCGCCCCACCAACCACCTGAGCTGCCGTGTCGCCACCGCCAGAGCTGCCGTGTCACCACCGCCAGAACTGCCGCCTCACCACCACCAGTGCTGCAGCGCACTGACCTCCTGTCTCTTCCCCATTATCCCGAAAAATGTAAGTCCGCAAGGACAGGGTTCTCTCCTCTCTGTACCAGTCTGTCATTGTAAATTTGTTTACTATTAACGATATCTATAACCTTGTATGTAACCCCTTTTCACATGTACAGCACCATGGAATTAATGGTGCTATATAAATAAATAATAATAATTTCAGGTTTATGTAGTTGTTTGATCTTTTTTGTTCTTTTCATTACAGATTTTTGTTGCAAGATTACTTTACAGCTGTAGTGCTTGGATTACGGGACTAAGTCAATTCTTAAATATTAATCCTTGTAAAACCAGGACAAGATTTTGGAAGTCCAGGGTCACATACTGTACATGGAGCCAAATACATAGTTACAAGCTGTCACTGAAAACATCAAGCGTCATCTCTCCCAGAATACACTGATGCATGAGGCATCAATAATTGTGATTACTAAGGGGTGCTGCTGTGACTTATAATTTTGGGGGGAGGGGAACTACCAGGTCTAGTATGGAGATACTCTGAATAATGGGAAAAGTTGAAAGCTTCTGTGATTACTGGAAAGCGGGTCCCTCCTAGGACTACTGGAGACATAAGGCAGGGGCAGATGTGATAACTGGGAGAGGTAGCATAGACCTGCTTTGAGTACTGGGGAGATAGGAAAGTCTGATCTGATTATTGGGGAAGTGGCAAAGGAACTGCTGTGTCAACTGAGCAAGTAGTGGCCTTGTGCAGGGTACTGGGAAGGGGAAGTGAAGAGGACAGTAGGGCTTATATTGACTACTGGAAAGGAAAGTTTCATGAATACTGTGAGAATGGGGGAAGGAAAAACTACGACAGACATTTTTAGGCTCCATTATCCAGGCTTAGGCCAGGGTCACACCTAATGTATCAAAATACGGTCCGTTTTTTACGGCCGAGATACGCAGAAAATTCCCTGAACAGTGATCCGTATTCAAAGCGAGGATGCATTTTTTTTTCTCCAGAAATTATCCGTGTGTCATCTGTATGGCATCCGTACTGCAAGATTTCCTCACCGGCTTGCAAAATGGACATGTATCCATGGGCTCAAATATTCGTGAAAACATATATACAGTCTACACAGACATTATATATATATGTATATAAATATATATATATATATACAGTATATATATATATATATATATATATATATATATATATATATATATATATATATATACATATTGTAAGATTGCACTTACTTACGGGTTGGGGAATACTCGCTTGGCAGCGATATAACACACAGCAAGACGTTTTCTTCAAAAGTTCAACTGGGTTTATTACTCCATAAACCCCAGTGGCAGAAAACACAAAACAACAATCTTCATAGCACGGCAAAACAAAGTAACAATATTCACAGCATGACTCTGTTCCATCAGGACTGTGACCATACACTCTTGGTCGAGTCCAATATTCAGGCTCGCTCTGGAGCCAAACACACAGTCTGGTATTACCTGCTGACTCCTTGTCAGTCCACTGGGAAAGCTGCCCACGGGGATCACCAGCTTGCCTGGGTGGCACACATTAGTCAGTCCAGACCCACCGGAGGACGGTAGCTTCCCCAAGTTTCACTGTGCGCTGCTCAGGGATCTGGTCCTACTCCCAGGACCTCCCACGCTGCTCAGGGATCCGGTCCTACTCCCAGGACCTCCCAACGCCAGCATGTGCTTTCCAGGAAGCCTACTCCCAGGTCTTCCAACCCAGGAACATACACAGGGACATGTGACCCACACCCTGGTCACATTATGTACCTTGTAACCACACCCCATAGGTGAGGTATATCACATGGGCTGATCACGTGATCATGACATCACTGCAGGTCCTCATACTCCTGCAGGGAAAAAGGTACAGTGAGTGCCCTCACCCAATGGTGAGGTATGTGGGTAGCCAGACCCTCCCATCTCTCATAGCTACCCGCAACCCGGACCCAGGTGCACTAAATGACATCTTCAGTGCTTACGTGCTCTAATGACAAGATACTCCAGGTTGCATCGCAGGGAGCATCCATCCCTGTGACACATACCTCCCATTAACCACAATGCCGGACACTGTCTCACTACCACATCCATGCATACCCATGGTCTCAATATGCCTCTGTGCGTATACTGGAGAGACCATGCAGCGCCCCCTACCTGTTACAGGGGTCACTGCATCACAATATATTATATATATATATATGTCCGCCGTAGTCCAATTAATAACGAGTGTCCCACGAAGATCTCCCCTATAGAACAGTGACATCGGGTGATGTCACTGCTCTATAGGACCCTCAGTGACATACTGACAGGAGACAATGGCTCCTGCAGTGCATCACTGAGAGGTTACCTTAGGACAAAGTCTTACTTTATGGCAATTGCTGCGTGGGAAAATTGTATTCCTAAAGCCCCTAGAGAGCGGTCGCATCAGCTGATGCTGCCGTTCTCCACGAGAGATCATGGTGGGACGCTCGTGGATTTCTGCGGACAGGGAGTATATTGGTTGTTTGTTATTTTAATCTTTTTTACAGATGACACTGGCTTCGGGGAACAAAGTGACAAGTAATGGTGAGTATGAAATCTATGTTTAATGTACTGTATGTCTGTATGTATGGTATGTAATGTATGAATGTATTGTATGTAGTATGTATGTAGTATGTATGTATGTAGTATGTATGTATGCAGTATGTATGTAGTATGTATGTTGTATGTATGTATGTAGTATGTATGTAGTATGTATATATGTAGTATGTATATAGTATGTATGTAGTATGTATGTATGTATTATGTATATAATATGTAGTATGTATGAAGTATGTATGTAGTATGTATGTATGTAGTATGTATATAGTATGTTGTATGTATGTAGTATGTATGTAGTATGTATATAGTATGTATGTAGTATGTATGTTGTATGTATGTAGTATGTATATAGTACGTAGTATGTATATAGTATGTATGTAGTATGTATGTATGTAGTATGTATGTAGTATGTATGTAGTATGTATGTATGTAGTATGTATGTTGTATGTATGTAGTTGTTTTTTTTTACATTCAACACATTAGCCGGATGATGGGACTACTACTGTCCCATCATTGCCTAATGTGTCATTCACTGTCACTGTTGCAGGCATTGTCCGATGGGACTTGTAGTCCCATCGGATGATGCCTGCACACCCATAGATCCCCGGCAGCCCGCACAGAGCCCCGGCACGCCGCACAGAGCCCCGCACAGAGCCCGGCATGCCGCACAGAGCCCCGGGACGCCGCACAGAGCCCTGGCATGCCGTACAGAGCCCCAGCACGCCGCACAGAGCCCCAGCACGCCACACAGAGCCCCGCACAGAGCCCCGGGATGCCGCACAGAGCCCCGGGACGCCGCACAGAGCCCCGGCACGCTGCACAGAGCCCCGGGACACCGCACAAAGCCCCGCACAGAGCTCCGGCACACCGCACAGAGCCCCGGGACGCCGCACAGAGCCCCGGCAGGCACACACAGACCCCGCCCGCACACACACACGCAGTCTCCTCCCACGCACCGCCCACACTCCATTATAGTGCATAATTGCACTATGGTAACTTCCGATTCCGGTATCCGATTTCGCAAAAATTTCGGAACTCGGTATCGGAATTCCGATACAGCGAATATCGGCCGATACCCGATATTTGCAGTATCGGAATGCTCAACACTATTGTACACACAATAACCACTCAGTTTGTCATCATATCTTTAACTGGATATATTTATAATTCAAAAAACATAGAATGGCACTAAGCATTCTATTACACTAAAAGATGCATTACGCAATTATGTACATTGTACGTGTATCAGTACTTAGCAGCAGTGTAGCAGTCAGTTCAGTTTTTTGCATAAATATAATTAATCTGATTGGTAAATGGCATAACATACCATACATAACGCGGGATATGCATGACAATAAATACTAAATAGTGTTGAGCGATACCGTCCGATACTTGAAAGTATCGGTATCGGATAGTATCGGCCGATACCCGAAAAGTATCGGATATCGCCGATACCGATACCCAATACCAATACAAGTCAATGGAACACCAAGTATCGGAAGGTATCCTGTATGGTTCCCAGGGTCTGAAGGAGAGGAAACTCTCCTTCAGGCCCTGGGATCCATATTAATGTGTAAAATAAAGAATTAAAATAAAAAATAGGGATATACTCACCCTCTGACGCGCCATGGTTGTAACCGGCAGCCGTTGTTCCTAGGAATGAGCGCTTGAAAGACCTTAGATGACGTCGCGGCTTGTGATTGGTCGCATGAGCGGTCACGTGACCGCCACGCGACCAATCACAAGCCGCGACGTCATCTAAGGTCTTTCAAGCGCTCATTCTTAGGAACGGAAGCTGCCGGTTAGATCGGTAAGGTCTAGGCTGCGTCGGAGAGGTGAGTATATCAATATTTTTTATTTTTATTCTTTATTTTACACATTAATATCGATCCCGATACCGAGTCCCGATATCACAAAAGTATCGGATCTCGGTATCGGAATTCCGATACCGCAAATATCGGCCGATACCCGATACTTGCGGTATCGGAATGCTCAACACTAATACTAAACAAACATTTAAAACTGCAATATTATGTGCCATTAAGCAACCAGTAAATGATAACTAAAACAAAAAGAAAATTATAAAATATCTATGACCAAAAAGGAAGACAATTAGGAGGTAAAGGAGGTAAGACCTCCAAAAACTTGCTACTTATATTTACCATGCATTTCCTTGGCACCCTACTATATATATATATATATATATATATATATATATATATATATATATATATATATACACTCACCGGCCACTTTATTAGGTACACCATGCTAGTAACGGGTTGGACCCCCTTTTGCCTTCAGAACTGCCTCAATTCTTCGTGGCATAGATTCAACAAGGTGCTGGAAGCATTCCTCAGAGATTTTGGTCCATATTGACATGATGGCATCACACAGTTGCCGCAGATTTGTCGGCTGCACATCCCAAAGATGCTCCATACAAGGCAGGATGGATCCATGCTTTCATGTTGTTTACGCCAAATTCTGACCCTACCATCCGAATGTCGCAGCAGAAATCGAGACTCATCAGACCAAGCAACGTTTTTCCAATCTTCTACTGTCCAATTTCGATGAGCTTGTACAAATTGTAGCCTCAGTTTCCTGTTCTTAGCTGAAAGGAGTGGTACCCGGTGTGGTCTTCTGCTGCTGTAGCCCATCTGCCTC
Organism: Ranitomeya variabilis; assembly: GCF_051348905.1. Taxonomy (NCBI): domain Eukaryota; kingdom Metazoa; phylum Chordata; class Amphibia; order Anura; family Dendrobatidae; genus Ranitomeya; species Ranitomeya variabilis. The sequence goes on along the minus strand of NC_135233.1, from coordinate 86,823,653 downwards.
AAAGTTCGACGCACTGTGCGTTCAGAGATGCTCTTAGGCCTACCTTGGTTGTAACGGGTGGCGATTTGAGTCACTGTTGCCTTTCTATCAGCTCGAACCAGTCTGCCCATTCTCCTCTGACCTCTGGCATCAACAAGGCATTTCCGCCCACAGAACTGCCGCTCACTGGATTTTTTTTCTTTTTCAGACCATTCTCTGTAAACCCTAGAGATGGTTGTGCGTGAAAATCCCAGTAGATCAGCAGTTTCTGAAATACTCAGACCAGCCCTTCTGGCACCAACAACCATGCCACGTTCAAAGGCACTCAAATCACCTTTCTTCCCCATACTGATGCTCGGTTTGAACTGCAGGAGATTGTCTTGACCATGTCTACATGCCTAAATGCACTGAGTTGCCGCCATGTGATTGGCTGATTAGAAATTAAGTGTTAACAAGAAGTTGGACAGGTGTACCTAATAAAGTGGCCGGTGAGTGTATATATATATATATATATATATATATATATATATATATATATATATATATATATATATATATATATATATATATATATATATACACTGTGTTCCAAATTATTATGCACAAAGAGTTTAGGAGTGATAAGGTTAGAATATTTTTGTTTGTCATTTAAACTCATTGATGGTGATGTGTGTCAGGGCTCTTTATATCACTGAAAGCAATTGCAGATACCTGTGCAAATTAGTTTGGCAGGTGTGTCCAAATAAAGGCAAGACTACTTAAGAAGGCTGTTCCACATTATTAAGCAGCCTACATTTTTGGCCAAAATGGGAAAGAAAAAGGATGTGTCGGCTGCTGAGAAGCAACAAATTGTGGAGTATTTAGGTCAAGGCATGACTACAATCAACATTGCCAAGACACTTCATCGTGATCATCGCACAATCAAGAAGTATGTAGCTGATTCCCAGCACACATGTGTGCGTGCTGATAAGGAAAAATTGAGGACTCTTTCCAACAGGCAATTGTGTAAGGTTAAAACAGCAGTTGCAAAAATGCCTGGTCATAGCAGCAGACAAGTTTTTGAAGCTGCTGGTGCCTCCAACGTCCCCAGAACAACAAGATGCAGGGTCCTTCAGAGGTGCGTAAGCCATCCTGTCGACCACCTCTATCCACTGCACACAAGCAGAAACAGCTCCAGTGGGCCAAACAATACATGAAGACTGACTTCCAAACTGTTTTGTTCACCGATGAGTGCTGTGCAACGCTCGATGGTCCAGATGGATGGAGTGGAGGATGGCTGGTTGATGGACACCCCATGAAAACACGACTAAGGCACCAACAAGAAGGAGGTGGAGTAATGTTTTGGGCTTGAATCATGGGGAGAGGGATTGTCGGCCCCTTTATGATCCCTGAAGGGGTAAAGATGAACTCCATAATCTATGTGGAGTTTCTAAAACAACACTTCCTGCCATGGTTCAAGAGGAAGAACCGTGCTTTCTGCAGCAAGATCATTTTCATGCATGATAATGCACCGTCTCATGCTGCTAAAAACACATCTGCATCTCTGGCTGCTATGGGCATAAAAGAGGACAAACTTATGGTGTGGCCACCATCTTCCCCTGACCTCAACCCCATTGAGAAGCTCTGGAGCATCATCAAAAGGAGTGTCTATGATGGTGGGAGGCAGTTCACATCTAAGCAACAGCTCTGGGAGGGTATTCTGTCCACATGCAAAACAATTGAAGCAGAAACCATCCAAAAACTGACAAATTCAATGGACGAGAGAGTTCAGAAGCTTCTTTCGAACAAGGGGTCCTATGTGCAAATGTAACATCACCTAGAATAAAGTTTTCACTTGAAAACTGTTTGATTTCATTTTGTAATAAGCTGATAATGCTTATAACTTCACAATTGACCATTTTTTGTTCAAAATAAAATAAAAAAGGTTGAAAACTATGCTGTGCATAATAATTTGGAACATGCATTTTGAGTGTTTATTTTTTTTAAAAAGATACTGTTTTCATAGGCAGTTTGTTCCAAAACATTGCAATTATACTAGAATAGTAGATGACTGGAAAATAACAATGACTGCAATGGTCATTGCGCCGTGCGTACCTCAATGTTTGCTCTTTTACCTGTGTGCACTTATGCTAACCCCTTAATCCCACATGATGTACTATCCCGTCGAGGTGACCTGGGAATTAATTCCTAGTGACGGGATAGTACGTCATAGTCGATCAGCCGCGCTCACGGGGGAGTGCAGCCGATCGCCGTCGGGCGTCAGCTGATTATTACAGCTGACATCCACCACTATGTGCCAAGAGTGTTCACGGACCGCTCCGGCACATTAACCCCCAGAACACTGGGGTTTCTTTATCTAAATTTAAAAAAAGAAAAAAAAAAGTAAACATATTTAGTATCGCCGTGTCTGTAACAACCTTTCCTATAAAACTGTCCCACTAGTTAACCCCTTCAATGAACACCGTAAAAAAAAAAAGAGGCAAAAAGCAACGCTTTATTATCACACCGCCAAACAAAAAGTAGAATAACACGCGATCAAAAACACGGATATAAATAAACATGGTACCGCTGAAAATGTCATCTTGTCCTGCAAAAAAAGAGCTGCTATACAGCATCATCAGCGAAAAAATAAAAAAGTTATAGTCCTCAGAATAAAGCGATGCAAAAATAATTATTTTTTATATAAAATAGTTTTTATCGTATAAAAGTGTCAAAACATAAAAAAATGATATTAATGAGGTATCGCTGCAATCGTACTGACCCGAAGAATAAAACTGCTTTATCAATTTTACCAAACGTGGAACGGTATAAAGGCCCCCCCCAAAAAAAAAAAATAGAAATTCATGAATAGCTGGTTTTTGGTCATTCTGCCTCACAAAAATCAGAATAAAAAGCAATCAAAAAATATCACATGCCCGAAAATGTTACAAGTAAAAACGTCAACTCGTCCTGCAAAAAACAAGACCTCACGTGACTCTGTGGACCTCACGTGACTCTGTGGACCAAAATATGGAAAAATTATAGCTCTCAAAATGTGGAGACGCAAAGTCTTTTACTGTGTGACAGCTGCCAATCATAAAAATCCGCTAAAAAACCCACTATAAAAGTAAATCAAACCCCTTCATCACCCCCTTAGTTAGGGAAAAATAATAAAATAAAAAATTGTATTTATTTCCATTTTCCCATTAGGGTTAGGGATGGGGCTAAAGTTAGGGTTAGGGCTACAGTTAGGGTTGGGGCTAAAGTTAGGGTTGGGGCTACAGCTAGGGTTGGGGTTATGGTTAGGGTTGGGGCTAAAGTTAGGGTTGGGGCTACAGTTAGGGTAAGGGTTGAGGCTACAGTTAGGGTTAGGGTTGAGACTAAAGTTAGGGTTTGGATTTCATTTACGGTTGGGATTAGGGTTAGGGGTGTGGTTAGGGTTATGGTAGGGATTAGGGTTAGGGGTGTGTTGGAGTTAGGGATGTGGTTAGGGTTGAGATTAGGGTTAGGGGTGTGTTGGGGTTAGGGGTGTGTTGGGGTTAGGGGTGTGGTTGGGATTAGGGGTATGTTTGGGTTAGGGGTGTGGTTAGGGTTATGGTTAGGGGTGTGTTTGGGTTAGGGTTTCAGTTAGAATTGGGGGGTTTCCACTGTTTAGGCACATAAGGGGCTCTCCAAATGCGACATGGCGTCCGATCTCAATTCCTGCCAATTCTGCGTTGAAAAAGTAAAACAGTGCTCCTTCCCTTCCGAGCTGTCCCGTGAGCCCAAACTGGGGTTTACCCCAACATATTGGATATCAGTGTACTCAGGACATATTGGACAACAAGTTTTGGGGACCAACTTCTCTTGTTACCCTTGGGAAAATACAAAACTGGGTGTTAAAGATAATTTTGGGGGGAAAAATGTTTTTTTTTATTTTCACGGCTCTGTGTTATTAACTGTAGTGAAACACTTGGGGTTCAAAAGTTCTCACAACACATCTAGATAAGTTCCTTGGAGGGTCTAGTTTCCAATATGGGGTCACTTGTGGGGGATTTCTACTGTTTAGGTATGCAAATGCAACGTGATGCCTGCAGACCAATCCATCTAAGTTTGCATTCCAAACGGCGCTCCTTCCTTTCCGAGCTCTGCCATGCGCCCAAACGGTGGTACCTCCCCCATATGGGGTATCAGCGTACGCAGGACTAGTTGGACAACAACATTTGGGGTCCAATTTCACCTGTTTCCCTTCGGAAAATACAAAACTGGAGGCTAAAAAATAATTTTTGTGGAAAAAAAAAGAATTTTTATTTTCACGGCTCTGCGTTATAAACTGTAGTGAAACACTTGGAGGTTCAAAGTTCTCACAACAACACATCTAGATAAGTTCCTTAGGGGGACTTCTTTCCAAAATGGTGTCACTTGTGGGGGGTTTCAATGTATAGGCACATCAGGGGCTCTCCAAAAGCGACATGGTATCCTATCTCAATTCCAGTCAATTTTGCATTGAAAAGTCAAACGGCACTCCTTCCCTTCCGAGCTCTGCCATGCACCCAAACAGTGGTTTACCCCCACATGTGGGGTATCAGCATACTCAGAACAAATTGACAACAACTTTTTGGATCCAATTTCTTCTGTTACCCTTGGGAAAATAAAAAATTGTGGGAGAAAAGATTATTTTTGTGAAAAAAATATGATTTTTTACTTTTACGGCTCTGCATTATAATCTTCTGTGAAGCACTTGGTGGGTCAAAGTGTTCACCACACATCTAGATAAGTTCCTTAGGGGTCTACTTTCCAAAATGGTGTCACTTGTGGGGGGTTTCAATGTTTAGGCACATTAGGGGCTCTTCAAACGCGACATGGCATCCCATCTCAATTCCAGTCAATTTTGCATTGAAAAGTCAAATGGCGCTCCTTCCCTTCCGAGCTCTGCCATGCGCCCAAACAGTGGTTTACCCCCACATGTGGGGTATCAGCATACTCAGGACAAATTGCACAACAACTTTTGGGGTCCAATCTCTCCTGTTACCCTTGGTAAAATATAACAAATTGGAGCTTAAGTAAATTTTTTGTGACAAAAAGTTAAATGTTCATTTTTTTAAACATTCCTGTGAAACACCTGAAGGGTTAATAAACTTCTTGAATATGGTTTTGAGCACCTTGAGGGGTGCAGTTTTTAGAATGGTGTCACATTTGGGTATTTTCTATCATATAGACCCCTCAAAGTGACTTCAAATGTGATGTGGCTCCTAAAAAAAAATGGTGTTGTAAAAATTAGAAATTGCTGGTCAACTTTTAAGCCTTATAACTCCCTAACAAAAAAATTTTTGGTTCCAAAATTGTTCTGATTTATAGAAGACATGTGGGAAATGTTACTTGTTAAGTATTTTGTGTGACATATCTCTGTGATTTAAGGTCATAAAAATTTAATTTTGTGAAATGTTCAAAATTTTCGCCAAATTTCCATTTTTTTCACAAATAAACGCAGGTAATATCAAAGAAATTTTACCACTATCATGAAGTACAATATGTCACGAGAAAACAATGTCAGAATCATCAGGATCCGTTGAATCGTTCCAGAGTTATAACCTCAAAAAAGGGCCAGTGGTCAGAATTGTAAAAATTGGCCCGGTGATTTACGTGCAAACCACTCTTGGGGGTTAAGGGGTTAATGTTATTTTGCAATGATCAAGAATCATACCTCCCATAAAGGGATGCTTAAGTTTAACCTGTTAAACCTGCATGTCCAAAAATTGTCTTGACCTGTAATGCTTGATTTTCTTTTCCCAGTCCAGGAGTACTGGAGTTAACGGGGGGAGTGTAGTACCCCAGGTAACTGGTTGCTACAGTAATGTTGCTTTCCCTTCGGGGAGGGTAATGTCATGCTCAGAGGCAATGGAGTTCTCTTCACCAGGTAAGGCACTCAGATGCAACACATTCTGAATCCAGGCCAGAAGGGGGAGCTCAGGACCCGGATTCAGGGGAGCTTCCCTAAAATATGGATGTATATCCTGACCTGGAGTATGAGTTAGGCAGTTATATAAAGACACTGAAGTGGAAGGATATCTGGAGCAGACGGAGAGGCCTGGCAGCCATGTGGGAGCTGCAGCCTCTGGAAAGGATAGTGAACCCGAGGGGTTCGATGTGGAGGAGCTGGAGAGGAAAGGAGCAGAGGAGAGGAACAGGGCTCAGAGGGAAACTGTGATCGTGCACCCTCAGAGCCGAAGCGCAGTACCGGGTACCGAGAGCCCAAGACTTTTGTGGGACTCTAAGACACAGAGCAGAACCGGAGGGCTAAGAACTGTATGTAATTGGTCCACACCACACCTGAGATGCAGCAGCACCTGAGGAGCCCGGGTCATGATAGAGTCCCTATAAAAAGGCTCAAGCTGCCCTTCATGCAGGTACCTGTCCCAGGACAGGGGGAAAACAGAGGACCCTGTAGAAAGCTTCAAGCAGCAGGGACTTCACATATATCGGCGCTAGTTGGAAAGGCTCACGGACCTCATCTGGAAAAGGGAACCCTCCATTGCCTCCGAGCCGGCCGGGCCATACCATCACCCGTGCCTGGAGCCCTGGAGTGTGGCCAGCCAACTACAGTAAACCAGGTAAAGACTTACAACTCGTGTCCTATCTTTATTCACCGACACATGCCATCAACGCCTTACACCTAAGGACCCCTGGCTTCACCTGTGGCAAGTGTACCATCAGTGCTGCAATAACATCCCCAAGAGGACCCCTTTAACACAGCGTCGGTCCCACTATTAACCGAAAACCACAGGTGGCGTCACAACAGACTTTGACATTTTTCCCTTTAAAGACCTTTCCCCTTTAATTGGGTGCCCAGGGCCACGGACCGGGTCACAGCCACCGTGACATCCCCCTTTGAGACTGGACCCGATACCGAGTACCCCACAGCCCTGCGGACGACTCATATGCTTCACAACTCCCTTCCACTTAATGCCAATCGCAACTTGGCACCATCTAAACCTGTTAAACTTCTAGAACAGCTGCAAAGCTTTGATGGGCAACAACTGGGAGGGTTGAATGTGTGCGATCTCGGAAAATTTGTGAAGAAATGCCCAGTTGGACTGGAAAGCAGAGATTTCACATGATGTTCTCCAACAGAAACAAATGTGAATATCTCTGCAATAGAACGACGCAGAGAAAAATGGATAAGAGCCGCCGAATCAGGGGAGTTTAGGGATTTTTACAAGGTATTTAATTCAGTTTTTAAATCCTCCTAGAGAAAATAGAACTTCATAAATGCCATAAAAACCACTCAGTGGAAAAAATAGCTCTAAAATTTACAAAAAATACTAGAATAAAAGTCTTTGTACTGTATTTTTACATGTATTTTTAAATATTACAAAACAAACATTGTGTGAAAAGGGCATTATCCTGTCTGGGACGTGAGAACATTTTCCTATCTGATATATATGAGGATACTTCAAACTGTAGTTACGATCCTGCTCAAACTTCAATTCAGCCCTGACCACCAGTAAGTCACTATCACTATGCAAGATCCATTCATATTTGTGTTTAGTTATAAACATCTGCACAATTGCACAGAAATAAGTATGGCCAAAAATAAATTTGCATCTGTACTTTTTGTTCTGAATGCTGTCAGAAATCATTATACATCTGCCTTTGACACAATTTAATTTCTGTTATACCATTGTGCAAATGTGCTGAAAAACAAAACATCAAGGACAGACTCCAGAGATGTTTGGAAGCGGACTACTCTCATCTCCCTACTGAGAACATATACCTGCTGGCCAAACTGAATGTGTATTTGTATACGCATGTAAGGGGTCGGAAGGAATAGCTGCTGGCATAGTGAAGTATTGAAGGTATATAGGCACCTTTAAGAGTAACTAAAAATTTTTTCTTTATCCTCCAGGTAACGCAAAGTTTAGAATTTTTGTAATGCACCTCATTATCTTGTTTTATTTTCATGTCTCCCAAACACTGTGCTGTGGTGCTTTTTCAAAGCTTAGTTCATGTTCCTTCAGATGATCCTTTCATCAACTGCTCAGCAAACATCTCTTTACTGCAGAGGTCCCCAACCTTTTTTGCACCAGGGACCGGCTTTAAGCAAGACCAGTTTTCCATGGCCCGGTGGGGGTGGGGCAGGGGCGGAGCTTTGGTCATATGGGGGTGGGGTTATGGAGGGATGGAGCTTATATTATAACTATCCTGCACTGATACATTATGACGAACCCTCTGCTGTGTGATGGTTCACTAATAATATTGTAACTCAGATGTAGCAGGGCTGGATTTGTTCTTTTTCTTTCGCTCCTTGACAGTTTCCTGATCATTCCATAACATTTCCTCCGGCACGGCGGTGCGGATGTAGCAGACTTGTGTTAGGCATTGATCATGTGCTCTCAAGAGAAGTTATCGGTCCACACTGCACTGATAAAAGTACCACAAAGCTTTAGCATGAGGCCAGATGTAGCAGAGAGGAATGTGTCACTTGTAGATTTCATACACAGAGTGATTCATTTGTCGGGTTTATGAAACACTGAACACAGATGTAGCAGAGCTGATGGTGTCACAGCAGAGTACATTAATGATTAATGAATGTACTCTGCTGTGACACCATCAGCTCTGCTACATCTGTGTTCAGAGTTTCATAAACCCGACAAATGAATCACTCTGTGTATGAAATCTACAAGTGACACATTCCTCTCTGCTACATCTGGCCTCATGCTAAAGCTTTGTGGTACTTTTATCAGTGCAGTGTGGACCGATAACTTCTCTTGAGAGCACATGAGTAACAAACAGTAAATAACAAACTCAGCTCTGCTACATCAGTAAAAAACCAATTGATTAATGATTAATCAATTGGTTTTTTACTGATGTAGTAGAGCTGAGTTTGTTATTTATTAAGTTTCATGGCCACTTCATGAAATCATATCACCAAAAAAATATTCAGCACTGCTACATATACCCCAGCTCCCCACACATGGACCCTGCACAGCCGCCGGTAATACCTTCATTCAGAGGGGCCCAGCCCGCTGTTCCCGCACACACGCACAGGCACCCATGGTGACTCCGGAAATACATGGCGGGCTGTGGAAGCCGCCCGCCCTGCTCGTACATGATGGGAGGAGGAGGGAGTGGCGGATGAGGGGGAGGAGACTTCCGCCCGAACTCCACGGCCGCCCACCAAAGGGGGAATGACGAACGCTGCGGCGCTGGAGTGTGACGAACGCTGCGGCGCTGGAGTGTGACAAGCCGCACAACCGGCGTGTTTAGCCGCTGTCAGCGGCGCTGCGGACCGGCTGCAAAACCCCAACGGCCCGGTCCTGGTCCGCGGACCGGCGGTTGGGGACCTCTGCTTTACTGTATTCAAATAATCAGAGTGCTGGACTCTCTGAGTCTGAGCCTATATGTGCCCCTCTCCAATACTCACACAGGTGAATAACTATATTCTTATCTTGCTAAGCAGCAGTTAAAAGAAGCTTTTAAAGGAACATTCAAACAGCACTGCAGTATGGTGGTTAGGAGAAAGGGTACAAAAAAAGGTAATGAAATATGTTACAAAAAATCAAATCTTTGCAATGCTTGGAGGCTAATTAAATCATATAAAAAATGGATTACTCTTTAAAGAGTAGGCTGATACTGGCCAGCAGACTGGTTGAAATGACTTTTTATCTGGTTTTATGTACATAAGCAGTCATCTTATTATTAAGGAGGAGCTTTAAGTTGGCTATACAAATTAGATGGCTTTCGGTCGTCATGCTTTGACTGATCGTTCGGCTGACAGACACCTCAGCCAACTTTCACATAAACGAGAGCGCTCGCTCGGCCGAGCCCTCCTGTGTTCTTTAAGAGAAACTGACACTTTGGCTTATCTAAAGGAGGATAATGGCAGACCAAAATTGAATATTCATGATCGACATCTCTCCCAACCATCAGTCAGCCAGCACCTCCATACTCGTTAGACCATCGCCCTAACCTGTCGATATGAGTGGTTACAGTCGGCACTTGTCTAATGTGTATGGGGGCCTTTACAGTACAATCCAGATAATGCAGGACTATTGGAAATGTGTCAAACATCAGTTCCTCCTTCCCTTCACTGCTCAGTGTCCAAGGCACATGTCACAGGGCATGTGTTAGAGATGGGATTTCTATTCCTACTCAGGCTTCCTCTGTCTTAGGTACCCAAGCTATGAGGAATAATCAGAGAGACATACACCGTTGTCTATCCAAGTAGTCTATTTGATTAACAAGTGTGTTGTTTTCTAGGTTTTCAGACTTAGTTTTCTTTATATCTAGGGTCTTTTTAAAAATAAAACATCTGTAAGAGCTGTTATAGCAGCCTTTGAAAGATTGCTGCCCCAGGAAAATAAAGTAAAAAAGTATGCTAAAGACAAGCACAAAACTTAATAAAGAATATAAGGTGACTTGCTCCCTAAAAAAGAGAAATAGTATGTGTTGCCAAGTGCTGTAAAAGCCACATATGTTTTTCTTGTAAAGAGTAACACTAATGTCGCTTCTTAAGACATTTCTGGTTCCAAGTAAGAAGTGTGCTATAACATGTAATAATTTTAGCACAATGTGTGAAGGATGTGCTGTATAATAGAACATATAAAGGATTGTGAACAGCATATACTTATAGGTTCATGCACCTCTTTGTAGATTTACTTTTAGCACTATCTTTGTGACAGATAATATCATTTACCACCAGTTTGGTTGAGTCAAATGTCATCTTCTGGATCATAAAACGTTCTGCATGTGGCGCGGCAGATTAAGAGGTGACACGGTTAGCCAAAAGCATTAATGCAAATGTCTTAGGCTAGGTTCACATTTGTGGTTGAGTCCGCAGCATATCGTCCGCAACTGCATGCAAAAACGCAAACGTATGATAAAGCAGTGTTTTGTATCCGTATCAGCTTACGCATGATGGGAAAAAAATGCAACATTTGCACGCATTTTTGCAAGCGTTCGCGTTTTTTATGTGCCTGCATTTGATAGGAAATTTTTCAAGGAGAATTTCCTTGAAACAAGCCATGCCAAATGGGCGTGGCTCATGGTATTTATGTATATAAACCCTTGTACAGATGAAATCCTCACATTTTGCTTCTGTATCCTGCGTCAAGATGGATCTTCACATGGAGAGTTTCTATCGGAATCTGGATTTGGATGTCAACTTGTTTCTTTCCTTTGCATTTGCCTGTGAGCAAGAGCGGAAAAGAGAAAAACAGAGAAGACTCTTTTGGCAGCACCCGATTCTTGAACTCCGACAGAGCCGTGGAGCCTATGACTCCTTATTCAGTGAGCTTCGTGAAAACCTGGAGAAATATTTTGAGTTCACGAGGATGTCTCAAGACAGCTTCATGGAATTGCTTGTCTGTGTACAAGGAGCCATCAGCAGGCAGGACAGCCAGCTCAATAGAGCAATTCCTGCTGAGGAATGTCTCCTGGTGACACTAAGGTATGTAATATTTAAACATTAACGCCTGTCATTCTTATTGTTCTGCAATGTACTTAATATTTTTCCCTTTTTTTGTTTTGCTAAAATGTCCTAAATATTATTGTTATAAAAGCCATGTTCTTTCTCTTTTTTTCTTTCTCTGTTTTGCAAAAGGGTCATTCCATATCAAGTGATCCAAATATGAATATTTTTTTTACCTGACATCTTTAGATATTTTTTTATGAAGTACAATTTCAGTTACTTACAAATTAAAAGTTTTGAAATTTTTCTTCATCAGTTAATTTTTTACAGACTTCTAAAGTTTTGAAAAAGCGTGAATTTTGGCATGGTATGGCTTTACATTTTTTTATCATATCTCGGGCTAGAATTAAGATAAAAAGGTGGGAGATGCATCATTTTTCTCAGAACAATGCTGGTGCCGGTTTCTCAGAAACAGTGTCACAAGACTATGTTTCTTTATATTTTGTTTTGGAGTACCGTATATACTCGAGTATAAGCCGAGATTTTCAGCCCAAATTTTTGGGCTGAAATTGCTCCTCTCGGCTTATACTCGAGTCATGATCGGCGGTGGGGTCGGCGGGTGAGGGGGAGAGAGGACTGTCGCATACTCACCTGGTCCCAGCGCTCCTGGCGCTCCCCCTGCCTGTCCCATGGTCACGTGGGATCGCTCATTAAAGTCATGAATATGGACTCCACTCCCATAGGGGTGGAGCCGCATATTCATTCCTCTAATCAGCGGTAACGGTGATCGCTGACAGAGGAAGAGGCTGCGGCACCCGGAGACCAGCTGTCCGGGATAAGGAGCCAGGGATGCCGGTAGCAGGTGAGTATGTCATAGTTACATGTCCACGTTCCACCCGCCGATCGCCGCTGTCTTCTGCGTCCTCTTGCTCTGACTGTTCAGGTCAAAGGGCGTGATGACGTACTAGTGTGCGCGCCGCCCTCTGCCTGAACAGTCAGTGCAGAGAGACGCCGAGACGGGACGCTGAGGAGCTGCAAGCAAGAGAGGTGAGTATGTTATTTTTTTTTTCATTGCAGCAGCAGCAGCATTATAGATGGGGCACAGCTTTCTATGGCACAACAATGAACGGCGCAGAGCATTGTATATGGGGCACAGCTTTCTATGGCACATCTATGGGGCAATAATGAACTGTGCAGAGCATGATATATGGCACAGCTTTATGTGGAGCATCTATGGGGCCATAATGAACGGTGCAGAGCATTGTATATGGGGCACAGCTTTCTATGGCACATCTATGGGGCAACAATGAACGGTGCAGAGCATTCTATATGGCACAGCTTTATAAGGCACATCTATGGGGCCATAATGAACGGTGCAGAGCATTTTATATGGCACAGCTTTATAAGGAGCATCTATGGGGCAATAATGAACGGTGCAGAGCATTCTTTATGGCACAGCTTTATAAGGAGCATCTATGGGGCAGTAATGAACGGTGCAGAGCATTCTTTATGGCACAGCTTTATAAGGAGCATCTATGGGGCCATAATGAATGGTGCAGAGCATTCTATATGGCACAGTTTTATATGGAGCATCTATGGGGCCATAATGAACGGTGCAGAGCATTCTATATGGCACAGCTATATATGGATCATCTATGGTGCAATAATCAACAGTATGGAGCATTATATATGGCACAGCTTTATATGGAGCATCTATGGAGCAATAATGAACGGTGCAGAGCATTATATATGGCACAGCTATATATGGATCATCTATGGTGCAATAATCAACAGTATGGAGCATTATATATGGCACAGCTTTATATGGAGCATCTATGGAGCAATAATGAACGGTGCAGAGCATTATATATGGCACAGCTATATATGGATCATCTATGGGGCAATAATCAACAGTATGGAGCATTATATATGGCAAAGCTTTATATGGAGCATCTTATGGGGCAATAATGAACAGTATGGAGCATTATATGTGGCACAGCTTTATATGGAGCATCTTTTGGGGCAATAATGAACAGTATGGAGCATTATATGTGGCACAGTTTTATGTGGAGCATCTATGGGGCAATAATGAAATGTATGGAGCATTATATGTGGCACAGCTTTATATGGAGCATCTTATGGGGCAATAATGAACGGTATGGAGCATCTATTTTTATTTTTGAAATTCACCGGTAGCTGCTGCAATTCCTACCCTAGGCTTATACTCGAGTCAATAAGTTTTCCCAGTTTTTTGTGGCAAAATTAGGGGGGTCGGCTAATACTCAGGTCGGCTTATACTCGAGTATATACGGTAATCAAATTCTAAATTTTGATGCGCAATTGTGAAAAAAACTTATGTTTTAAAATTGTGGAAAAATGCATGTGTGTTACTTGTGTTCTTGTTTATATTTGGACAGGGATTCAACTCGGGACCTATCACATTTTATTTGTTTTTTTAAGCCTTGAATCATATGATTTTATGTTTATGTGAGTTACTTCCTTTTTTCTTTTCAAATTACAACTTATTGAATAACATTTATATGCAACAATAAACAAATACCGAAGTGCCAGAATAAATACATCTTAATCATCATAACACAACTTGCTCAGCATTTTCAACCTGAATGCATTGAACAAACCGAAAGAAAAAAGGCGATCATATCCTCAAGTGTGATTTTCTATGTTAAAAACAAGAAACAATATTTTTACCACCTATTTATACATGTAACAATTTTTTCTATCACTAACCGTCATTTATGAAGTGTTTAAGAAGAATAGTACAGTAGTTAAATCCTCGTTCTACAAAATCTGAACTAATCAAACAATTAATAGCACGTTTTTAACCTGGCCTTTTATCATCAATTTGTCCCTTCTAGTGGGTGAAATGTAATCTTGTCCATAAGCTCTTACTAGCAATGGCCGTTTCCTTCTGTGTCAGAGTATGTACGGCCTGTCATGGTGTTGGGCTCCACCTGAGTTATATCTGATTTTTGCTAACTTTTAAAATGTCTGGTTTTCTTGGATACACAAAGGACAGCGCTGGACCAGAGGGATGCAAAAAAGTCAATTCTACCTCTTCATTGTCACAATCTTTGGAGAGTCCAATAGCCGCGACCAGCACCAATCATATTCACAGGTCACATCACCAGTTCTGTCATCCATTGCCGATCATGTGCCGCCTTCTACCACATCATGGACTTCACTGTCTTTGCTGAATGAAAAAATCCTTGTTTTTATTTCTCTACATGGAATGAAAGTGTGGTATTGTGGAGTCCCTGTGATGGGTGCTGCTTCCTGTAACCAATGTTTTAACGAACTCTCCTTCTCTTCATAGTCCTGGTTTGCACAATACAAGAACTGGATGGTAAGAATATTTTTCTCACTCCATTTGAAAAGTTGCATGGGTGTCTGAATCTGGCCTCTGGAGGCCCGAGCTGCCGGCCTGTCATCTGCTCTGCATTCACTGTCTACCCGTTCATTCTCAGGTTGAGCCCTAACAAAGCTTTCTCTTCTGTCCTCTCCTGCTTCTAAGCTCTAATATAATACAGTAATATCTAAAAATCATTGAAAATTTGGTAAATATAGACCCCACACTTTTAGACCACAGGCTGAACAGATCTGAATTCAAGATTTTCAAATTGACACTGTAATAGTTTTATTTTTTTAAATATGATCCCATCACGATCCTAACTTGAATTTTGGTACATATATGGCTAGGAGCATAGCAGGCACATGTGCAGTTTTTTACATTTTTAAATTAAACTTTTTTTTCGGAAATGCGTTTTAAAATTTTGCATTTGTGTTCGCATGGGTAAAATATTAACAAAGATACGCTTGTGACATATCTGGTCAAAGCCTGCACAGATCCGAGTAGAATGGTGCTTATATTGTTTCTCTACCTTTTTTCTAGCCTGAGTTATGAGGAGAAATGTAAAGGCAGGCAACACCGAAATTCGCACTTATTCCGAACTTTGAAAATCAATTAAAACATTTTTTTCTTCTTCACATTTTGCATTCTCTGACACACTATTACCAAATAACAAAATCTCAAAAGAATTAAAAATATAGAGGTAAAAATCATTGGTTCACTTGACATGGAATGACCTAAAACCCCAGTCATAAATATTATTCCTCTATTTTTTTCTTTCTTTGTTCGGCAGATTCCGGGCTATCGGAGAGAGCCTATCATTACTTCATTTCCAGTTCCGGATAGGAATTTCCACACTATCTGGGATTTTCGCAGACACCTGCCAGGCTTTGTGGGATGTTCTCGGTGAGGAATTTATCCCCCTACCCACCAAGGAAATCTGGCAGGAAAATGGCGATAAATACTGGAAAATTTGTAATTTCCCCAACTGTTTGGGAGCAGTGGATGGAAAACATATTAGAATTACTAAACCGGCTGGAACCAGGTCCGGTACTTTAATTATAAAAAATATTTTTCCATAGTGCTCATGGCGATAGCAGCTGCGGACTGTTGGTTTGTCACCTTGGACATTGGATCTTTTGGCTGTGGTAATGACTCCTAGACATTTAAAAACTCGGACATGGGCCAACGGTTGTATGGCAATCATTTCAATTTTGCCCTGCCACAACCTCTTCCCAACACTCAATGTTGTGAATTTGCTTTTTGCTCCCTCTAGTGGTTACTAGTTTTTTGACTCTGGTTTTTCTGTCATTCCTTTTATCCGCACCTGGGTCGTTAGTTAGGGGTGTTGCTATATAAGCTCCCTGGACCTTCAGTTCAATGCCTGGCAGCGTAGTTATCAGAGCTAGTCTGCTGTGCTCTTGTCTACTGATCTTGGTTCCAGTTATATCAGCTAAGTCTGCCTTTTGCTTTTTGCTATTTGTTTTGGTTTTGTATTTTTGTCCAGCTTGTTCCAAATCTATATCCTGACCTTTGCTGGAAGCTCTAGGGGGCTGGTGTTCTCCCCCCGGACCGTTAGACGGTTCGGGGGTTCTTGAATTTCCAGTGTGGATTTTGATAGGGTTTTTGTTGACCATATAAGTTACCTTTCTTTATTCTGCTATCAGTAAGCGGGCCTCTCTGTGCTAAACCTGATTCATTTCTGTGTTTGTCATTTCCTCTTACCTCACCGTCATTATTTGTGGGGGGCTTCTATCCAGCTTTGGGGTCCCCTTCTCTGGAGGCAAGAAAGGTCTTTGTTTTCCTCTACTAGGGGTAGCTAGATTCTCCGGCTGGCGCGTGTCATCTAGAATCAACGTAGGAATGATCCCCGGCTACTTCTAGTGTTGGCGTTAGGAGTAGATATATGGTCAACCCAGTTACCACTGCCCTATGAGCTGGATTTTTGTATTCTGCAGACTTCCACGTTCCTCTGAGACCCTCGCCATTGGGGTCATAACAGTTTGCCAGGCCAGTATTAAATGTTTAATGCATTGCAGAAGAGGGATTATAAGAAAGAAGATTCTGAGTTTTTTTTTTTCTTCTTCCCCTTTACCTCAGAGTGGCTATGCTTGCTGCAGACATGAATGTCCAGACCTTGATTACAAGTGTGGACCAGCTGGCTACTCGTGTGCAGGGCATACAAGACTATGTTATCAGAAATCCTAAGTCAGAACCTAAAATACCGATTCCTGAACTGTTTTCCGGAGACAGGTTTAAGTTTAGGAATTTCGTGAATAATTGTAAATTGTTTTTGTCCCTGAGACCCTGTTCATCTGGAGATTCTGCTCAGCAAGTAAAAATTGTTATTTCGTTCTTACGGGGCGACCCTCAGGATTGGGCTTTTTCGCTGGCGCCAGGAGATCCGGCATTGGCTGATCTTGATGCGTTTTTTCTGGCGCTCGGTTTACTTTATGAGGAACCCAATCTTGAGATTCAGGCAGAAAAGGCCTTGCTGGCTATGTCTCAGGGGCAGGACGAGGCTGAAGTGTATTGCCAAAAATTTCGGAAATGGTCCGTGCTGACACATTGGAACGAGTGTGCACTGGCCGCTAATTTTAGAAATGGCCTTTCTGAAGCCATTAAGAATGTTATGGTGGGTTTTCCCATTCCCACAGGTCTGAATGATACTATGGCACTGGCTATTCAAATTGACCGGCGGTTGCGGGAGCGCAAAACCGCAAATTCCCTCATGGTGTTGTCTGAACAGACACCTAATTCGGTGCAATGTGATAGAAAAACCGCAAATTCCCTCATGGTGTTGTCTGAACAGACACCTGATTTAATGCAATGTGATAGAATCCTGACTAGAAATGAGCGGAAAATTCATAGACGCCGGAATGGCTTGTGCTACTACTGTGGTGATTCTACACATGTTATCTCAGCATGCTCTAAACGTATAGCTAAGGTTGTTAGTCCTGTCACCGTTGGTAATTTGCAACCTAAATTTATTCTGTCTGTAACTTTGATTTGCTCACTGTCATCTTATCCTGTCATGGCGTTTGTAGATTCAGGTGCTGCCCTGAGTCTCATGGATCTCTCATTTGCTAAGCGCTGTGGTTTTACTCTTGAACCATTAGAAAATCCTATTCCTCTTAGGGGTATTGATGCTACACCATTGGCAGCAAATAAACCGCAGTATTGGACACAGGTTACCATGTGCATGACTCCTGAACACCGCGAGGTGATACGTTTCCTGGTTTTACATAAAATGCATGATTTGGTTGTTTTAGGGCTGCCATGGTTACAGACCCATAATCCAGTCCTGGACTGGAAGGCTATGTCAGTCTCAAGTTGGGGCTGTCGTGGTATTCATGGGGATTCCCTGCCTGTGTCTATTGCTTCTTCTACGCCTTCGGAAGTTCCGGAGTATTTGTCTGATTATCAGGATGTCTTCAGTGAGTCTGAGTCCAGTGCACTGCCTCCTCATAGGGACTGTGACTGTGCTATAAATTTGATCCCAGGCAGTAAGTTTCCTAAGGGAAGACTGTTTAATCTGTCGGTACCTGAACATACCGCTATGCGTTCATATATCAAGGAGTCTCTGGAGAAAGGACATATTCGTCCGTCTTCTTCCCCTCTTGGTGCGGGATTCTTTTTTGTGGCAAAAAAGGACGGATCTTTGAGACCTTGTATTGATTATCGGCTTTTAAATAAGATCACTGTCAAATTTCAGTATCCTTTACCGCTGTTGTCTGACTTGTTTGCCCGGATTAAGGGTGCCAAGTGGTTCACCAAGATAGACCTTCGTGGTGCGTACAACCTTGTGCGCATTAAGCAAGGTGATGAATGGAAAACCGCATTCAATACGCCCGAAGGTCATTTTGAGTACTTGGTGATGCCTTTTGGGCTCTCCAATGCGCCTTCAGTTTTTCAGTCCTTTATGCATGACATTTTCCGGAAGTATCTGGATAAATTTTTGATTGTTTATCTGGATGATATTTTGGTTTTTTCTGATAATTGGGATTCGCATGTGGAGCAGGTCAGGTTGGTCTTTAAAATTTTGCGTGAAAATTCTTTGTTTGTCAAGGGCTCAAAGTGTCTCTTTGGTGTACAGAAGGTTCCCTTTTTGGGGTTCATTTTTTCCCCTTCTGCTGTGGAGATGGACCCAGTCAAGGTCCGAGCTATTCTTGATTGGACTCAGCCCTCGTCAGTTAAGAGTCTTCAGAAGTTCTTGGGCTTCGCTAACTTCTACCGTCGTTTTATTGCTAATTTTTCTAGCATTGTGAAACCTTTGACGGATATGACCAAGAAGGGCTCCGATGTAGCTAACTGGGCTCCTGCTGCCGTGGAGGCTTTCCAGGAGTTGAAACGCCGGTTTACTTCGGCGCCTGTTTTGTGCCAGCCTGACGTCTCACTTCCCTTTCAGGTTGAGGTGGATGCTTCGGAGATTGGGGCAGGGGCCGTTTTGTCGCAGAGAGGCCCTGGTTGCTCTGCTATGAAACCTTGTGCCTTTTTCTCTAGGAAGTTTTCGCCTGCCGAGCGAAATTATGATGTGGGCAATCGGGAGTTGTTGGCCATGAAATGGGCATTTGAGGAGTGGCGTCATTGGCTCGAGGGTGCTAAGCATCGTGTGGTGGTCTTGACTGATCACAAAAATCTGATGTATCTCGAGTCTGCTAAACGCCTTAATCCGAGACAGGCCCGCTGGTCATTGTTTTTCTCCCGCTTTGATTTTGTTGTCTCGTATTTACCAGGTTCAAAGAATGTGAAGGCCGATGCTCTTTCTAGGAGCTTTGTGCCTGATGCTCCTGGAGTCGCTGATCCTGTTGGTATTCTTAAAGATGGAGTTATCTTGTCAGCTATTTCTCCGGATCTGCGACGTGTGTTGCAGAGATTTCAGGCTGATAGGCCTGAGTCTTGTCCACCTGACAGACTGTTTGTCCCGGATAAGTGGACCAGCAGAGTCATTTCCGAGGTTCATTCCTCGGTGTTGGCAGGTCACCCGGGAATTTTTGGCACCAGAGATCTGGTGGCCAGGTCCTTTTGGTGGCCTTCCTTGTCAAGGGATGTGCGGTCATTTGTGCAGTCCTGTGGGACTTGTGCTCGAGCTAAGCCTTGCTGTTCTCGTGCCAGCGGTTTGCTCTTGCCCTTGCCTGTCCCGAAGAGACCTTGGACACATATCTCCATGGATTTCATTTCTGATCTTCCGCTATCTCAGGGCATGTCCGTTATCTGGGTGATATGTGATCGCTTCTCCAAGATGGTCCATTTGGTTCCTTTGCCTAAGCTGCCTTCCTCTTCCGATCTGGTTCCTGTGTTTTTCCAGAACGTGGTTCGTTTGCACGGCATCCCTGAGAATATTGTGTCAGACAGAGGATCCCAGTTCGTTTCCAGGTTCTGGCGATCCTTTTGTAGTAGGATGGGCATTGATTTGTCGTTTTCGTCTGCTTTCCATCCTCAGACCAATGGACAGACGGAGCGAACCAATCAGACTTTGGAGGCTTATTTGAGGTGTTTTGTCTCTGCTGATCAGGACGATTGGGTGACATTCTTGCCGTTGGCTGAGTTTGCCCTTAATAATCGGGCTAGTTCCGCCACCTTGGTTTCGCCTTTTTTCTGCAACTCTGGTTTCCATCCTCGCTTTTCTTCGGGTCATGTGGAGCCTTCTGACTGTCCTGGGGTGGATTCTGTGGTGGATAGGTTGCAGCAGATCTGGAATCATGTGGTGGACAACTTGAAGTTGTCACAGGAGAAGGCTCAGCGCTTTGCCAACCGCCGCCGCGGTGTGGGTCCCCGACTACGCGTTGGGGATTTGGTATGGCTTTCTTCCCGCTTTGTTCCTATGAAGGTCTCCTCTCCCAAATTTAAACCTCGTTTTATTGGGCCTTACAAGATATTGGAAATCCTTAATCCTGTATCTTTTCGTCTGGATCTTCCTGTGTCGTTTGCTATTCACAATGTATTTCATAGGTCCTTGTTGCGGCGGTACATTGTGCCTGTAGTTCCTTCTGCTGAGCCTCCTGCTCCGGTGTTGGTTGAGGGCGAGTTGGAGTACGTGGTGGAGAAGATCTTGGATTCTCGCCTCTCCAGGCGGAGGCTTCAGTACCTGGTCAAGTGGAAGGGCTATGGTCAGGAGGATAATTCCTGGGTGGTCGCCTCTGATGTTCATGCGGCCGATTTAGTTCGTGCCTTTCATGCCGCTCATCCTGATCGCCCTGGTGGTCGTGGTGAGGGTTCGGTGACCCCTCACTAAGGGGGGGGGTACTGTTGTGAATTTGCTTTTTGCTCCCTCTAGTGGTTACTAGTTTTTTGACTCTGGTTTTTCTGTCATTCCTTTTATCCGCACCTTGGTCGTTAGTTAGGGGTGTTGCTATATAAGCTCCCTGGACCTTCAGTTCAATGCCTGGCAGCGTAGTTATCAGAGCTAGTCTGCTGTGCTCTTGTCTACTGATCCTGGTTCCAGTTATATCAGCTAAGTCTGCCTTTTGCTTTTTGCTATTTGTTTTGGTTTTGTATTTTTGTCCAGCTTGTTCCAAATCTATATCCTGACCTTTGCTGGAAGCTCTAGGGGGCTGGTGTTCTCCCCCCGGACCGTTAGACGGTTCGGGGGTTCTTGAATTTCCAGTGTGGATTTTGATAGGGTTTTTGTTGACCATATAAGTTACCTTTCTTTATTCTGCTATCAGTAAGCGGGCCTCTCTGTGCTAAACCTGATTCATTTCTGTGTTTGTCATTTCCTCTTACCTCACCGTCATTATTTGTGGGGGGCTTCTATCCAGCTTTGGGGTCCCCTTCTCTGGAGGCAAGAAAGGTCTTTGTTTTCCTCTACTAGGGGTAGCTAGATTCTCCGGCTGGCGCGTGTCATCTAGAATCAACGTAGGAATGATCCCCGGCTACTTCTAGTGTTGGCGTTAGGAGTAGATATATGGTCAACCCAGTTACCACTGCCCTATGAGCTGGATTTTTGTATTCTGCAGACTTCCACGTTCCTCTGAGACCCTCGCCATTGGGGTCATAACAACTCAAGGCCCGCCAATGCCTTTTTTTGTGGTTGGGGGACTTTCAGATGTGTGGAAACCTCCTGAAACCATACTCCAGTCGGGACTTGACATACACAAAAAGGATTTTTAATTACAGACTGACCAGAGCATGAAGAACAGTTGAGTGTGCCTTTGGTGTCCTTGTCTCAAAATGGCGCATTTTAGGAACCGCCATTAATCTCAAAATTCAGACAGTCGATGAGGTTGTCAAGGCGTGTGTGGTTCTGCACAACTACATAATGGCTAAAGAACGACCCAACATTGAACTTGATGAACCGGTTTCTAACCCATTGCCAGATTACCATCATCACCCTCTTAGGACAACAGTTGAAGCTGCCCAAAGGAGGGATACATTTGCGTCCTACTTTGTTTCTGAGAGTGGACATCTGTCCTGGCTAGATGAAATGGTTTAGTGTTCTTGTAATGTTGTGTAGTGTTATGTACCTGTAATTATTAAAATGTACCTTTAATGTTTGCTGACCATAAAACACCTCTAGTTAGACACCTGTTCCAAGTGCCCTCTATATTAGAATATTTTTTTTTTAAAGTCTAATAAGGTGATCACCTGTTCACTAGTTTTTGTAAAATCCACTCTCTGTATTATGTAGATTGCATGAGACAGGGATTGGATTATAACCAAATTGGGTTATGTAACCCATGCTTTACATTACACCTCTTCGCTCTGAGGTCAGTGCTATGGTAGGTGATGTTGGATTAGCTCGATTTTCTCTTCAGTCTGCATTTCTATAGTTCTATATATTAATGCAGACTGAAGAGATGATGGAGCTAATCCACCTCATATCTTTACTCACCTGCCTGTGTGTCAGAAGTCTGCATCCTGAGTGCACTAGTGCTGACACCTTGGCGGTGAGCATTGTTGACCACTGACCTGTTTTTGCTGTATTTATATATTTTTGGAGGATTTTCAGTCCTCTTTGTGTTTTGCCACCTCGTAGCTCCATGGCAGACACAAGAAGCAAAGCTGCAGTGTAAAGCAAATAAAGAAGAGGGGCAGTAGATTGTGTGTCATGGAGCTATGAGGTGGCACAAAACAAACACAGTGTGTGTACACGGCGACAAGTGTGTTGACGGCGCACAGTGTGTGTTGCTGGCAATGAAAGAGACAAAGAACAAGCAGTGATTGGGGAAAAACAACACGAATTTATTAAAAAAAAAGTAACTTTTACGAACTAATGAGGGGAAAATGTGTTGTGAATTCTGCTTTTGGGCTCCCTCCGGTGGTTGTAGGTGGTAATGCAGTTGTCCCTGAGTTGCAGTCCTGGTCAGGTGTTTCTGCTAATTGCAGTTCTGACTGGGGTATTTAGGCTTGCAGGATTCATTGGTCCTTGCCAGTTGTCCATTGTTTTTGGAGGTTTT
This sequence comes from Ranitomeya variabilis, assembly GCF_051348905.1. Classification (NCBI taxonomy): domain Eukaryota; kingdom Metazoa; phylum Chordata; class Amphibia; order Anura; family Dendrobatidae; genus Ranitomeya; species Ranitomeya variabilis. The sequence goes on along the minus strand of NC_135233.1, from coordinate 86,800,540 downwards.
GTCCTTGCCTGGTTCTTTCCTGCCTTGCTGCCAAATCTGCAAAGATAAGTGTCTGGTTTTTGTGGCACACATGCTGTGTGCTTAACAATTTAGTGCTATTCAGTGTTTTTTTGTCCAGCTTAGATTGTATCAGTATTTTCTTAATCTTGCTGGATTCTCAGGAGTTGCAGATATACATTCCATGTCTTTAGTTAGATTGTGGAACTTTTTGTATTTTCTGCTGTGGATATTTTTAGAGTTTTATTACTGACCGCTTAGTATTCTGTCCTATCTTTCCCTGTTTAGCTAGTGGCCTCTTTTGCTGAAATCTGTTTTATGCCTGTGTGTGTCTTTCCTCTCCTATTCACAGTCAATATTTGTGGGGGGCTGCCTATTCTTTGGGGTTCTGCTCTGAGACAAGATAGTATTCCTATTTCTATCTATAGGGGTATTTAGTCCTCCGGCTGTGTCAAGGTGTCTAGGGTTTTGTTAGGCACACCCCACGGCTACTTCTAGTTGCGGCGTTAGTTCAGGGTCTGCGGTCAGTATAGATTCCACTTTTCCTGAGAAAGTCTCATGCGGCTCCAAAGCCACCGGATCATAACAAAAATGTTATGGATCTGGGGGGTGTGGAGCTAGGAGGATTGGCTACGGGTGGACGATGAAGGGGTTCCAGGGGAAGGACTAACTAAACTTCTGGGGTCTGGGAGGTCAAGAATGGAAGTAGACACATTAGGAGTGGAAGCATGGGACGGGAGAGACACATTGGAAGGGAGAGAAAAACTGGACAACACAGACACATTGGGAGGTGAGGGTGGAGGTAGTACGACACTTCTGATGGCACTAGTCTTTTGGGGTTCTGTCCTGTTTTATGCAGCAGCTTTCTTTTTTTGTGTCTGCTTGGGAGTGGTGGGGTCAGCAGGTCGTTCAGAATGTGGACCCGGCCTGGTGGTGGCAGTGGACTGCCATTCAGGATCTGGAGGCGGCCTAGTGGTGGTGGCAGTGGACAACCGTGCTGGATTTGGAGGTGGCCTAGTGGTGGTGGGCAGCCGTGCAAGATGTGGAGGTGGCCTAGTGCTGGTAGAGGTGGATAGCCGTGCAGAAGCAGGACTCGGCATGGTGGTGGAGTGGCTTTCAGCAGTACCCGGCATGGTGGTGGCGCTGTAGTGGTGTGCAGCAGGACTGGGCATAGTGGTGGCCGTACCGTGGTATGCAGCAGAACTCTGTATTAAGTGTGTAATTTGTGGCACAGGTGGAAATACCACCTGTGGCATCTGGAAGTACCGAGTCTGTTGCATAGCCTGAATGTAAGCATCATTGCATCACATTGAGCTGGAGTTCAGGCGTAAGGTGTTCCGACATGCCCTGCTTTATCTTATTTAAAAAAAATGGTGTGCTGGTCTCTGGAGGTCGGCTTCCAGACGGTTAAGGCGTTGGTTGACATCCTGGAAAAGTGTGTTAATTTGGGTCAGACCACTTTCCAGTCTGTCTCCCAGCGCCTTCAAGCCATTCTGGAAGACCTAGCTCAAGTGAATAAACTCGGGCATGAATGACCTGTCTGATGCCTTCTGCCGCTGGCGGGAGAGCCCAAAAATAAAAAAAAGAGTCAGAGGACTGGGACATGGGAACACCTGAAGGACCAGATGCCTGTTCTCCAGACTGTGACACTGGCCCACTTGCTGCTTTGCTGGTGGATAGCTGGGACTGGTCCATGGCTGTTAGATGAGGGACCGCTCCAGAGGACGATCCAGGTTCAAGGGTGCAGCTACAGGTTCTGTGAAAAGAAAAGTAAAACATTACTACCAAAAAATAACAATTGTAAAAGCGCCAACTCCTGTGGAATAGTAAAATTCAGATTAGGGAATACAACACAATAGAATGCAACACAAAAATACTTACGTTCTCTGAGCAAGGACAGGCCTCAGGAAAGAGAGCACCTGGTGGTATTTGTATTTTGTAAAAAGCAAAAAAAAAAAAACATTTGCCATCGCTGTGTGTGTAATTATCTAATAACATAAAATATGTATACACAGCATGCATTTTTACATAGTTACATTTGATACTGTGAGCACCAGAAAAGAAAAAAAATATTGTTTGAACATAGCCCAACTTTTGAGGCGCATCAATCTCCTCATAACTATATCAATTGTGATCACTCACTGAATCCTAAAATCAATTTAGACCTTCGAATGAAACAAAATAGAAATGCGTTTGAGAATAATACCCGTCACTATGATGAGAGAAGTAGGGAAATAATCAGGAGGTTCTAGTACTGAGCTCAGGTCTTGTGGTAATTGTCTGTTTCTGCTGTGGACAAGATTTCACATCTTCGCTGTCTCAGTCAGAACCAACAAAAGACACAACGGGAAAACCTAGCGTGAAGAATATCAGCGTGCGCTCAAGAAACTGTGTGAAAAGACAATTTTAAAAACATTGAGGAAAGCCGAGCGATTTTCAAGCTCTCCGGTGGCGGTATCGTTGTATAGTACAGAGGATTGCAATGTCTAGGAAGGTCACTCTCGCTCAGATAAACTATTGATTCTTCGGATACCCTGAGGACAAGAGGTTGTGATGGCAATTTTATTTCTTTTTTGTTTTGTCATCTTTTTCTTGGTTTGTGACATCGATACGACCGGGGGAAGAAAACGGCACAGCTCCTGGGCCCAGCTCATACAATTAGGAAATCAATATTTCTGCCTTCAGAAATCTGGTGGCTCCTGACCGATGTGACAACGTACACCGCCCTTCTGCTATTCTACCTGCGGACTCTCTCTAATGTTTTATTGTCATTTTCTGCAGATTATTTTACTTTCTTGCTCACGCTGACATACTCGGCCTTTTCACTGCACCACAAATTGCAGCATTTCTCAACAATGGTTTTCTTTAATATTCTTTAACATTTTTTGTTCTTTTGCAGAACTATTTCAACATGTCGCCCAGCACGGATCATGCTGATGTTCTTGGTTCACAAGGGGCAGAGAGCAGTAGAAGAGACGTGGGGAAGTGGAAAGACGAAAAGTTATCAACTGTGCGACAATGAATAGGGGATGAACACGTGGTTGCATGCCACATTTAGACCGGATGACGATATTCTACAAGCGCCAAACGATCGTTAACGTTATATTCTATGACCACAGAACAATCGTATTAAGGCCAGCACAGCACCTGTTTACACAGAACAACGTGGTGCCCACGATGAGCTTTTGGTGAGTTTTATGGCAGCTATGGAGGAAGGAGTCAGAAAACACAGAGCATGGCAGCTATGGTAGAAAAACGTCAGAACACACAGAGCATGGCCCTTGTTGTAGAAAGGAGTTACAGCACACAGAGCATGACAGCTATGTAGGAAAGAGTCAGAACACACAGAGCTTGTTGTAGAAAGGAGTTAGAGCACACAGAGCATGGCAGCTATGGTAGGAAGTAATCAGAATATACAGGGCATGGCAACTATGGTAGAAAGGGGTCAGAGCACACAGAGAATGGAAGCTTCCTTCCTATCAAAACGCTGATTCTTACAGTTGCAGCAGGGTGGAACAGCTCACTTAAAACACAGGTTACACTGAGTCTTGCCTCACAAAACTATGTAGCAATCTGCTCAGCTCCCCCTGCCTTATAACATGCAACTGTCCTCTTTTTTGGAATAGCATGTGTGCACCATATCTGTAGATACCTGGCGAATGACCTAAGGCAGCCCCGTCTGTAGCCTCTTGTACCATCCGATGTGTAAGGCGCTGGAAAACCTCTTTATTACTATATTCAGATTGTCTGCATGGTTTTCACCAGAAAAATCAAAATACAAATAGATGTCACACTTGAAAACCAGGCGCTTTATTTCTGGGGGATATTCTAGAGTGGAGGGCGCTGATGTCCACGATTCCTGCTCGCTAGTCTGCGCCTATCTCCAGCCTGATGTAGACGAGGGTAGATAATCACTCATTCGGTTTTCCCTCCGGGTTACCACGTGTTGGAGGAAAGTGATAAACAGCTCAATAATACTGGAACCACATTACGGCGTGACATGGCAAATCATGCTGTCAACCCAAAGCGAAAGAGCCGCTTTATTATAGTGTGGAGCTCTGCACTGGGAGCGCTTTACGGAACGTTCATAGAAGATTGATATTTTTGCCATCTAATATAAGGAAGGTATCAGTAAAGAAACTGCAGTAGACCTGGCCCGATAACGTACATGATACCGGCTGCCAGATACAGAGCTGGCATTATGTAGAGCGCGGGGGATTCCCGGCAGAATTCAGAGTGCAGTTAATTATTCATATCAGGTAATCCTGTTTAAGGTGAACTCCCCTATAAATACATCCTGTTCTGGAGGGAAAGGGTCAGAAAGATCAGGGAGTTCAGAGAGTGCAGTTCCAGTGGGAGAGGGAAAGGAAGCAAAGGAGCCGTGTAGCCTGAAGTGCTACAGCTCCTGGATAGAGATCAGACAGAAAGCAGAACATCGTTTAGCGAGCGTGAAGGAGAGCAAAGCAACGGAGAGTGAAATCAGTGGAGATCAGCTACGAGCAAGCTGCCTCCCACTGAGGCGCAGTTAACAGGTAGCCGGACTACCGAGGCTGTAAGGGCCTCTATGACTTACAGCAGAGACCAGCAGGACAGCTGAACTGCAAGTTACCTGTTCGCCTTAATACCCAGGAGGCACGGTGACACCTATAGAGCCTGGGGCATGATAGAGTCCCTGTAAAAAGACTCAAGTCACCAGTCATACGGGTTATGTCCTATCCTATACGGGGGACAGAGAGAGAACATCTGTGAGGACCTTATCTGAAGCCATAGGCAGTAAGGAACCACCATATCACCGCGCTTTGAGGAAGGCTTTTAACTCCACTTGGTAAAGGGGACTCTGAATTCTCTTCCAAGCCGGCCTGACCCTGCCTGCCCTGTGATCTGGTATTCTGGACTGTGGCTGCTGAAGTCTTCAGTAAACAAGGTAAAGAGACTGCAAACCTGTGTCCTCATTCTTCACTGCCCTTCTCACCATCTTCCTTCTATACACTGGGAGCCCTGGGGATATACTTCACCTGTGGGAAGTTATACCATCTAGCTGCCATAACATAACCCCAGAGGACCCCTTAAAGCAGCGTCAGTCCCCACTGACCGAATACCACAGGTGGCATCACGAACAAAAACTTTATTTACAAAATCCCTTTAAAGACATTTCCCCCTTTTACATGGGCGCCCAGGGCCACAGACTGGGTCACCACCGTGACATCCCCCTGTGAGTACTGGACCCGGTACCGAGTACCCCACGGCCCTGGCGGGCGACTCCTTGCCATTGTGGGAGTGGTCAACGTAATCAGTACATTTTGGGGTCGCAACTGGTGAAAAGTTTAACATGACTCTTTCAGGACATTGTATACTACTAATCCAGTAACAATCCTGGATAAGTCACATCCAACAAGTCTGAATATACCCAATGTAATATTCATATTAACCCCTTAGTGACCGAGCCAATTTTTACAATTCTGACCACTGTCACTTTATGAGGTTATAACTCTGGAACGCTTTAACAGATCCTGCTGATTCAGAGACTCTTTTTTCATGGCATATTGTACTTCATGTTAGTGGTAACATTTCTTCGATATTACTTGCTATTATTTATGAAAAAAACGGAAATATGGCAAAAATCTTTAAAATTTTGCAATTTTCAAACTTTGTATTTTTTTGCCCTTAAATCAGAGAGATATGTCACAAAAAATAGTTAATAAATAACATTTTCCACATGTCTACTTTACATCAGCACAGTTTTGGAAACAAATTTTTTTTTGTTAGGGTGTTATAAGGGTTAAAATTTGACCAGCAATTTCTCATTTTTACAACACCATTTTTTTTTTAGGGACCACATCACATTTGAAGTCATTTTGAGGGGTCTATATGATAGAAAATAACGAAGTGTGATGCCATTCTAAAAACTGCGCCCCTCAAGGTGCTCAAAACAACATTCAAGAAGTTTATTAACCCTTTACGTGCTTCACAGGAACTGAAACAATGTGGAAGGAAAAAAATGAACATTTAACTTTTATTTGCAAACATTTTACTTCAGAACCATTTTTTTTATTTTCACAAGTGTAAAAACAGAAATTTAACCATAAATTTTGTTGTGCAATTTCTCCTGAATATGCCGATAACCCATATGTGGGGGTAAACCACTGTTTGGGCACACCGCAGAGCTTGGAAGAGAAGGAGCGCCGTTTGACTTTTTCAATGCAGAATTGGCTGCAATTGAGGTCGGATGCCATGTCACGTTTAGAGAGCCCCTGATGTGCCTAAACAGTAGAAACCCCACACAAGTGACCCCATTTTGGAAACTAGACCCCTTAAGGAACTTATCTAGATGTGTGGTGAGCACTTTAAACCCCCAAGTGCTTCAGTGAAATTTATAACGTAGAGCCATGAATATACAAAATCCTTTTTTTTTTGCCTCAAAAATGATTTTTTAGCCTGCAATTTTTAATTTTCTCAAGAGTAACAGGAGACAGTGGACCCCAAAATCTGTTGACAAGTTTGTCCTGAGTACACTGATACCCCATATGTGGGGGGGGCACTGTTTGGGCACCCATCGAGGCTCGGAAGGGAAGGAGCACCGCTTGGAATGCAGACTTTGATGGGATAGTCTGCGGGCGTCATGTTGCATTTGCAGAGCTCCTGATGTACCTAAACAGTAGAAACCCCCCACAATTGACTCCATTTTGGAAACTAGACCCCCCAAAGAGCTTATCTAGATGTGTGGTGAGCACTATGAATCCCCAACTGCTTCACAGAAGTTTATAATGTAGAGCCATGAAAATTAAAAAAATCATATTTTTTCCACAAAAATTATCTTTTCACCCCCAAATTTTTACTTTCACAAGGGTAAAAGGAGAAACTGGACCAAAAAATTTATTAAGCAACTTATGCTGAGGAGGCTGAAACCCCATATGTGGGGGTAAACCACTGTTTGGGTGCATGGCAGAGCTCAGAAGGGAAGGAGCGCCGTTTTGGAAAGCAGACTTTGATAGAATGGTCTGCGGACGTTATGTTGCGTTTGCAGAGCCCCTGATGTACCTAAACAGTAGAAACCCCCCACAAGTGACCCCATTTTGGAAACTAGACCCCCCAAGGGACTTATCTAGATGTGTGGTGAGAACTTTGAATCCCCAAGTGCTTCACAGAAGTTTATAATGCAGAGTCGTGAAAATAAAAATAAAAAATTTCCACAAAAAATATTCTTTAGCCCCCAAATTTTTATTTTTACAAGGGTAACAAGAGAAATTGGACCCCAAAAGTTGTTGTCCAATTTATCCCGAGTACGCTGATACCTCATATGTGGGAGTAAACCATTGGGCGCACGGCAGAGCTCAGAAGGGAGGGAGCACCATTTGACTTTTTGAGCGCAAAATTGGCTGTGGCGTTTAGAGACCCCCTGATGTACCTAAACAGTGGAAACTCCCCAATTCTAACTCCAACCCTAACCCCAACACACCCCTAACCCTAATCCCAATCCGATCCATAATCCTTATCACAACCCCAACGATAATCACAACTCTAACCCCAAAACAACCATAACCCTAATCAGAACCCTAAATCCAACACACCCCTAATCCTAATCTCAACCCTAACCTCAAACCTAACCCTAATCCCAATACACCCCTAACCCTAATCCCAACCTTAACCCTAATCTCAAACCTAACCCTAATCCCAAACATAACCCTAATGCCAACCCTAATCCACACCTTAATCCCAACTCTAACCCTAACTTTAGCCGCAACCCTAGTCCTAACTTTAGCCCCAACCCTAACTTTAGCCCTAACCCTAACTTTAGCCCCAACCCTTACCCTAGCCCTAACTTTAGCCCCAACCCTAACCCTAGCCCTAACTTTAGCCCCAACCCTAACCCTAAATTTATCCCCAACCCTAACCCTAACCTTAAATTTAGCCCTAACCATAAATTTAGCCCCAACCCTAACCCTAACACTAAATTTAGGACCAACCCTAATCCTAACCCTAAATTTAGGACCAACCCTAATCCTAACCCTAAATTTAGGACCAACCCTAATCCTAACCCTAAATTTAGCCCCAACCCTAACTTTAGCCCCAACCCTAACCCTAAATTTATCCCTAACCCTAACCTTAAATTTAGCCCTAACCCTAAATTTAGCCCCAACCCTAACCCTAACACTAAATTTAGGACCAACCCTAATCCTAACCCTAAATTTAGGACCAACCCTAATCCTAACCCTAAATTTAGGACCAACCCTAATCCTAACCCTAAATTTAGCCCCAACCCTAACTTTAGCCCCAACCCTAACCCTAAATTTATCCCCAACCCTAACCCTAACCTTAAATTTAGCCCTAACCCTAACCCTAAATTTAGCCCCAACCCTAACCCTAAATTTAGGACCAACCCTAATCCTAACCCTAAATTTAGCCCCAACCCTAACTTTAGCCCCAACCCTAACCCTAAATTTAGCCCCAACCCTAACCCTAAATTTAGCCCCAACTCCTCTAGCTGCCGGCCGTCAGATCATGGTGGGCGCACTGCGCATGCGCCCACCATTTTCTGACCAGAGGAAGAAGCCGGCGGCCAGGAGGGGACACAGGAGGACCCAGGGACACCGGTAAGTATAACAGGGTCCCCGAATCCCCCTATTTCTCTGTCGTCTGATGTGCGATCACATCAGAGGACAGAGAATTACACTTTTTTTTTTTTTTTTGCGGTCACCAGTAAAAAGTTAATTACCGGCAATCGCAAAGCAGCCCCCGGCAGCCGAGACCCCAAAGATCTTCCGGGTGCTGGCCGGCGGGCGCACTGCGCATGCCCACCATTTTTTGGCTGGAACAAGATGGCGGCACCCATTGGGAGCCACGAGGAGCACCGGGGGAGACAGGTGAGTATCGGGGGGCAATTGGGGACCCCATTTCTCTGTCCTCTGATGTGCGATCACATCAGAGGACAGAGAAATTAAATGGGAAATCGCGTTTTGGTTTTTTTTTGCGACCGCCGGTAAACTGTTAATTACCGGCGATCGCAACCCAGGGGTCGGTAAAAAAATCCCGACTCATGTTCTCTGGGGTCTCGGCTACCAAAATTTTAGAAATTGTGCCCTAAGCTTGTAGGTTATGTATATTAATATAAAACTAAAAAAAGCATTTCATATTCCTCAAATCCACGTAACTCCCAGGACGGTTGCTCCCAGCTATACCGGTAGTTATAACATCCCATTCATCAAGCTTCTTACTCCTGCAGCCAATCACTGGCCTCCGTCATTACATACCAAACTATAATCAAATGATCGTTGGGGTCAGTGATGGGCTGCAGCTGCCAAGTGACTGATGATGGGACATACCACTTCCTGTAGGAGAGGGGGACCACTAGAGTGAGAAAAGATTCACAGGGTAAGTAATGCGTATTTCTTTATTTTGCAGATGTAAAAAAAACAACAAACATCTTGACAGTCATGGCGTGCTGCTCCATGATGACACAAGGCCTATTGCACCAACCCCACTTAACTCTAACACGAAATAAGACACGGGACAACAGCTGTGGTGTCAAAAATTGGCCGAGGTGCCTTTATTAAGTGATTACCTGAAAATATTAGTATGAGTTTAATTTTATAAATGGGATAAATAATCATTAATTAAATATCAATTAAAATACCAGAACCAATCTTCCCAGATTACTGGGTGATTTTACCTGTAACCAATAACAAACCAGAAACTCGTCCATCTTAGATAGGCGACTTATTCTCATTAATAAAGAACCTCGACAGTATAAAATAATAAAATCCATAAAAATCAGGGAGGGCGGCCGGGAACTTAAAGAATTCTTCAGTTGGTCTGCAGTCCTGACAGGAATGTCGGTCTATTTATAGCTTACATTTTGGCGCCCTTTCTCTTGCCCAATCATAACAGACCTGAGGAGAGAAAAGAACCAAACAACACAAACTCATTTAAGCTGTTGCTGAGCCCCCGCTTAACCCCTTTCTGACATATCACATACTATCCCGTTGAGGTGGTATGGGCCCGTATGACCACTGACGGGATAGTACGTACTCACCGATCAGCCACACTCATGACTATCGCAGCTGACATCCGGCACTATGTACCAGGAGCAGTCATGGACCACTTCTGGCACATTAACCTCTGGAACACTGCGATCAAACATGATCGCAGCGTTCTGGCGGCATAGGGAAGCATCGCACAGGGAGTGGGCTCCATGCGTGCTTCCCTGAGATCCTCGGTACAACGCGAGTCCCGGATTCAAAATGGCCGTGGGGTCCTGCAGGGAGGTGGCTTGCAAGTGCCTAATCTGACACAGTGCATTGCAAAGTGTCAGATCAGAGATCTGACCCTATACTGTGATGTCCCCCCCCCCCCCCCCTCGGGGCAATGTTATAAAGTAAAAAAAAAAAAATTACACATGTAAAAATAATAAAAAGCAAACAATACACAGAGCAAATAGCTATTCTGTATTTAGTGGGAAAATGGCCTTGAAGTCATAACATTATATGAACCCCCTCTGCTCGCAGTCATTAGTCTGTTTTTTATATTAAAATACTAGGTCTCCCTTTTTCCTATAGTTTGTAAGCTTGCGAGCAGCAGGGCCCTCATTCCTCCTGGTATCTATTTTGAACTGTGATTTCTGTTATGCTGTAATGTCTATTGTCTGTACATATCCCCTCTATAAGTTGTAAAGCGCTGCGGAATATGTTGGCGCTATATAAATAAAAATTATTATTATTATTATGAAAAATTATGAGCTTTAAAGGGAATCAGTGACCCCTTTTGTTTGATAGGAGGTAAACATATCGTTCAATTTAGCACTGCATTATAGCAGTACCTTTCATACCCCCTGATTCCCCACCTTTGTAATCTCTCTGCCGTTGTATGTAAATTACCGCGGTCTGGTCCGATGGGAGGGCTTATTCGCCTTCTCTCCCCACCTCCTGCCTTGCGCTACGCATTTATTTTTCTTCTGTCCTGCGTTCATGTACATTTCCCGCTCATGCGCATTGAAATTGCCTCTCGCGTCTGCGCAGTATGTTTTGCCCAACTGTGGTCAAAGCATAAATTCTCTATTGCACATGTGCCGGCATTCTTGATTACGTTCTATGCCCCCTCGCATTTGAAGACTTCCGGGGCACAGAAAGTAATGAAAAATGCCGGCTGCTGAGCAATAATGATTTTTCTTCCCTTTAAAAGAACAGCACCTATTATTTGCAATGTCTTTACGTATAGAGAGCTGACATCTGCTATTTGTAAAGAAGTCGTTATAACCTTACACAGAAAGGCCCTGGGGCTGTATCTCAGTATTGTCAATGTTGTCAGGTACCGTATGTTACAACAACTGCCTGCGGCCAAAGGACATTCACAGGGAATTACGACATAACATCTAGGTCCTCCTGTAGATGTTGCCAAGGTCAATAAATGGCTAAGGGACATTTAACCCCCCCCCAAAAAAAAAAATAAAAATCTTATTTCTTTTCTACAGCCGCGTCATTTTCAGATACGAACAGTAGATGGCGCCAGTCAGCAGAGCAGGTTAGATTTATGTGTGGGAGCAGTGGACAGTGGGGGGGCTGGGGACACTGCAGCCTGAGTGATAAGAGGGGCCGTAGCCAGGAGAGGAGTGAAGGGGCAGCACTCCACAATAATTAGTTCATTCACCCATCTGTGTCTCATACGTGTTCCCTCCGTAGTTGTCACAGACAGTACACGTACCATAATCTATGGGGCTGTTCACATGTCTATGTATTTCTGCAGACTGTGCACAAGAATCCTGGAGATATGTCCATTTTTATCGATGTCATGGATGAAAATCACTAATACAAGTCTATGGGTTGGTGAAAATCCCAGAGCTCGGATGCCATCAGTGTACGATCCGTGTGCGGTCCATGATTAACACTGTAATGTACAGGAGAAGCTATGTACTGATGGGAAAAACTGGCCAAAACACTGATGAAGCTCAGATCCAAAGCACTAATAACACTCGGACTGTTTCTTTTGTGTACGTGAAAAATCACGTCCGTCTGAATGAGGTCTAAGGCCACGTTCAGTATTTGGTGAGGGTTTTTTTACCTCAGAATACGCAAGGGAAAACCAGGAGTGGGTGAAAAATACAGAAGTGCTGACATATCTCGGGTATGTGCACACGTTGCAGATTTGCCTCTGGAATTTTCTGTGCGGATTCTGCATCTCTTGGCAGAAAACGCAGGTGCAGATTTAATGCGTTTGTCTTGCGGATTTACTGCGGATTCTGTGCGGCTTTCATGCGTTTTTACCCCTAAGGATTTCTATAATGGAATGGGTGCAGAAACGCTGCAGATCCGCACAAAAGAAGTGACATGGTCGTTTTTTGAATCTGCTGCGTTTTCTGTGCAGATATTTTCCACACCATTAGCACAGCATTTTTTTTTATGCCATTGATTTATATTGTACTGTAAATCACTTGCAGATCTGCAGTGTTTCTGCGTGGAAAAAAAGCTGCAGTTCTGCAGGAAATCTGCAACGTCTGCACATACCCTTAGGCCGGCGTCACACTAGGCGTATGAAAATACGGTCCGTTTTTTACTGCCGTAATACGCAGTAATTGTCCCAAAACACTGTTCCGTATTCAATGCTAGGATGCGATTTTTACACACAAATTTATCCGTGGCATCCGTATGGCTTCCACACGGCGATTTTTTACTCACAGGCTTGCAAAATGGACATATCATGGATCCATCGGCTCAAATATTCTTAAGAACATATATACAGTACAGTACAATATATATATATATATATATATATATATGTCAGTGAGACACATATATATTATATATATATATATATATATATATATATATATATATATATATATATACTGTATATATAATATTTAATTCAGCGCTAGAAACCAGAAAAGCTGGTAATTCAATTGCCGGCTTTTGCTTTCTCCTTCACAAACCCGACAGTATATGGGACATGGTATACATACAGTAAACCATCTTATATCCCTTCTTTTATTAAATATTCCTCTATACTAATGTAACAAGTGTCTGTGTGTAAAATTTGGGGGCTCTAGATATTAAATTAAAGGGTTAAATCCAGGAAAAAATTGACGTGGGCTCCCGCGCAAATTTCTCCACCAGAGTGGGAAAGCCAGTGACTGAGGGCAGATATTAATAGCCTAGAGAGGGACCATGGTTATAGGACCCCCCTGGCTAAAAACAACTGCCCCCAGCCACCCCAGAAAAGGCTCATCTGTAAGATGTGCCTATTCTGGCACTTAGCCTCTCTCTTCCCACTCCCGTGTAGCGGTGGGATATGGGGTAATGAAGGGTTAATGTCACCTTGCTATTGTAAGGTGACATTAAAGCAGGTTAATAATGAAGAGGCGTCAATTATGACACCTATCCATTATTATTCCAATAGTATGAAATGGTTAATAAAACACACACACATTATTAAAAAGTATTTTAGTGAAATAAAGACACATGGTGTTGTAATATTTTATTATACTCTTAATCCACCTGAAGACCCTTGTCACTTGAAATAAAAGTTAAATATTCCATACCTTCCGTCGTTCAGTCTTGTCCCACGCTGTAAATCCATCTGAAGGGGTTAAATCATTTTACACCCAGGAGCTCTGCTAATGCAGCTGAGCTCCTGACTGTAAAGCTTGGTGAATGAAAGGAATGCAGGGGAATGTACTGTAGTTACCTCGAGTCGCGGTGATGCGCCCTCTTCTGGATGAACTCATATGAACTCGAGCTTGAAAAAATATTCTGAAAAGTTCCCACGCTCGAGTTCATGAGTTCATCCAGCAGAGGGCGCATCACCGCGACTCGAGGTAACTACAGTATAATATTAAAACACCATATGTCTTTATTTCATTAAAGGGCCACTGTCACCCCCTCCAGCTCTTATAAACTAAAAGAGCCACCTTGTGCAGCAGTAATGCTGCAGTCTAACAAGGTGGCTCTTTTAGTTTTTGATTCATTTATTACCTCAATAAAGCGTTTTAAAAATTGGCCACACATACCAGATATTGTACCTGGAGGCGGTCCGAAGCATCCTGTATGAATCCCCCAACTGCCGTCACTCTTCTCTTCAGGGCCGATGGTCGCCGCCCCCTGAGCGCTGTTGCTTCTTAAATCTGGCGCCTGCGCTGTGCGTGCCTGCCTGGGGCCTGCGCAGTGTTCTTTGTCAGTCACATCTCAGATGCCGGGTGCCTGACTGCGCCCTGTTACTGAATCCCCGCCCCGCACTTTGTTATTCATTATGCACAGTGCGGGGCTGGGGTTCCTGGGAAGGCGGGGGAGCGTCAGATGGGAGAGCGTCCGAGATGGGGGAGCGCCTGAACAGCGCAGTGCGCATGCCCAGGAATGCCAGCCCCGCACTGTGCATAATGAATAACACAGTGCGGGGCGGGGATTCAGTAACAGGGCGGCCGCACTGCCCGCACAGGCGCAGTCAGGCACCCGGCATCTGAGATGTGACTGACAAAGAACACTGCGCAGGCCCCAGGCAGGCACGCACAGCGCAGGCGCCGGATTTAAGAAGCAACAACGCGAAGGGGGCGGGTACCATCGGCCCTGAAGAGAAGAGTGACGGCAGTTGGGGGATTCATACAGGACGCTTCGGACCGCCTCCTGGTACAATATCTGGTATGTGTGGCCAATTTTTAAAACGCTTTATTGAGGTAATAAATGAATCAAAAACTAAAAGAGCCACCTTGTTAGGCTACGTTCACATTTGCGGTCTGCGCCGCAGCGTCGGGCGCCGCAGCGTCGCCGCATGCGTCATGCGCCCCTATATTTAACATGGGGGCGCATGGACATGCGTCGCACTTGCGTTTTGCGCCGCATGCATCACTGTGGCGCCCGCGTCCGGGCGCAGAGGACGCAGCAAGTTGCATTTTTGCTGCGTCCAAAATCAATGAAAAAAAGGACGCATGCGGCGCAAAACGCAGCGTTGTGCATGCGTTTTGCTGCATTTTTGTTTGCGTTGTGCGTTGCGGCGCCGACGCTGCGGCGCACAACGCAAATGTGAACGTAGCCTTAGACTGCAGCATTACTGATGCACAAGGTGGCTCTTTTAGTTTATAACGGCTGGAGGGGGTGACAGTGGCCCTTTAAAATACTTTTTAATAATGTACTGTATGTGTGTTTTCTTAACCATTTCGTACTATTGTATTAATAATGGATAGGTGTCATAATTGACGCCTCTCCATTATTAACCTGGCTTAATGTCACCTTACAATAGCAAGGTGACATTAACCCTTCATTACCCCATATCGCACTGCTACACGGGAGTGGGAAGAGAGAGGCTAAGTGCCAGAATAGGCGCATCTTCCAGATGTGCCTTTTCTGGGGTGGCTGGGGGCAGATGTTTTTAGCCGGGGGGGGGGGGGGCAATAATCATGGTCCCTCTCTAGGCTATTAATATCTGCCCTCAGTCACTGGCTTTCCCACTCTGGCGGAGAAAATTGTGCGGGAGGCCGCGCCAATTTTTTCCGCCATTTAATCCTTTATTTTAGCAGCTACAGCGCCCAAATTTTGCACATACACACTGCTAACATTAGTAGTGTGGAATATGCAAAAAAAAAAGGATATGAGATGGTTTACTGCATGTAAACCATGTCTCATATCCTGTCGGGTTTGTGAAGGAGAAATGAAAAGCCGGCAATTGAATTACCGGCTTTTCTATAGAACACTGCTGCGTATTTCTCGCAAGTCACACTGCTGGTCCGTGTGTAATCTGTATTTTTCTCGCCCCCATAGACTTTCATTGGCGGTTTTTGTTGTGCATTACGGTGACAAACGCAGCATGCTGCGATTTTGTACGGCCGTAGAGGACCGTATAATACGGATCAGTAAAATACGGCTGATAGGAGCTGGGCCATAGAGAATCATTGGGCCGTGTGTTATGCATATTTTACAGGTGTATTTTCTACGCTCATACGTCCGTAAAACTCGCCAGTGTGACGCCGGCCTTATTCTGTGGATAATAAACTTTAATGGACTTGTTCAAGAAATGAATTAACAGTAAGTGACAAAGTAACATATCAACTATTACTTGCTTCTCAAATCTAGCATCGACGCTCAGTGATTCTCACCGGTATTCTTACTTTCTGCAGCAGAGACGTGCCACGCATCCACGTTACTTCTGCAAAAACCAAGAACACCCAGAAAAAAACAACCAGAAGTCCACACAAATACGTGGTAAATAAATACACAATTTTATTAGTAGATCAGGTAAATTATAACAGAATCAAAAGACAATGCAACATAAAATTAAAAATATCCATGAAAAAAAAGGGGGCACTCAGTCCAGAAGTATTATTATATCAAGTGATTGTAATCGCCATGTGCACAAACTGTGTTTTATAAAAGTGCTTAGTGGTTGGAACACCACATGGTGTCAGTATGAGCATAAATAGTATCAAACAATTGTAATCACGTTTGTGCACAAAGTGTATGTACAAAACTAAAGTGCTAAGTGCTTAAGACACCACAAGGTGTCAGTGTAAACATACATGAATAGTAAACCGAGAGGAAATTAAACAAAAGTGCAAATATAAGGCCACAATGAAATAATACTTACAAAGATTACTGCACACTCGATTTCCTGGACGGCGCCATCCCCAACGCGTGTTTCGGCACGCTGCCTTCGTCAGGTGCCCTTTAGCAAAATTTACCTTTTATTACATGTGATTTTTTTTTTTTTTATTATATGTGATCTGCTACCATTAGTAATCCTTGGTGTGGTTTTTATCCACGTGACTTCTGCAGACAAAATCTGGTCTCAGCGGTGGTGCTTGCATAGACAGATTGAGGCACTGGGACCAGTGATCGGCTGTGACGTCACGTGGAAGCATCAGACATCATTTCTGTAGGAAAAATATAGAGAATGAGAACCACCAGTACCTCAGCGCTGGATCTTGGGAAGTGAACAGATTACGGTAGTTAAGGTTCATGTACTTTATTATCATTTTTCCTACTCTCAGACAGCCCCATTAATGGTTTGGGCCACAACTCTATTTCTACTGAAGGAACCTAGTGCTCCGATGCAGATGATGACGTTTAGAGAGAATTGAGGCATCCATTCAGCAATGATCCTCAGAGAACGGAGGTGACAACATCCTTCTCAGGACTCCATAATAAAGACCATGGGTGGTCAGGAGAGACACACAGATGTAATGGGCAAGACGAGAGATGGTAGAATCCTGGATGTCACTCATTATTGTAAAGTATATCCAACTTTGTAACAGAAATCTTACCCGGATCCATCCTGATAAGTGAAACAGGCCGGCCATCCCAGACATCCTGCAAAGGACAGAGTCCACATTACAGATGTGACACACAATCAATAGCCACAATTTACAGCTAGTCTGGATGTGGCCAGAGACAGGGGCTAATGTGCCGTCCTGGGCTCGGCAGACATGGATTACAACAATTCCCACAGCTGCCGTCTGACTTGGAAACAAACAGTACGGGCATCTTTGTTATTTCACAGGAATGGACATAAAGGGAAGTTCTATCAGGAAATAACCTAATGTTTAAGAGCATTTATGTTACAAGGATTTTCTAGAACATTTTATCTAAAGCTTGCTTGGCCCAAAAGGGCGTTTTCAAAGAATAAGGCCTGCACTCACCTCCCTGAGGATCACCGCTCCTCCGCTCTTACAGGTTAAATTCAACACAAAACTCACAAAAATTATCATAAACTTGTGGCCAAGAGAAAGGAATTGTAAAATTTCTCCCAAATTTTGTGTCCACACCTCTGGGACACTCTAGGGTAACTCCCCAATATACATACAACCAGAGAACGGAGTACATAAATCCCATAACACATTTTTTCTTTAAAAATGTATATAATTTTTATTAATCCAATATTATATCTCAAAATAAGTAAACAACAGTAATATAGTACAGTACATGTAACACAGGATAAGTGGAGGAGGAAACAAATAATGGTGGCAGAGCGGGCAGAGAACTTATCACATCACAAAGGCTGCCACTATACGGTCCATAATATAAAGCTCATAAAATCATGGCACCTATGGTAGTGACTCAGATCCGCATGGCAAGATCAGCTATTAAGGTGCAATAGTGCAAACTGGATCAGCGGATAAAGTGCCATAGTGACCACGCTATTTAGCTATTACCATCTATAGAGGCTTACCCATCTTAGTCTAGATGTCCCTCCTCGCTCCACACGCCACCCCCTGACGCACGTTTCGCGGTCTGCTTCTTCAAAAAGGGGTTTGCTTACTGCTCACTCTCTCATCGGTTAAAATAAGACACATACCGGAAATGTAATCAGGCACATCGGCGCGCACACACCCCCTAGATCCAGCTTCATTATACCCGGCGGCCGTCAGAGTTGCACACGCATGGGGCGGAAATCCGCTCAGTGACGTCATACTATGTGAGTGCAGCATCTACTGATAGCCATCCAGGAAGTCAGGAGCACAGGATCGAGGGTGCGCGCGCGCACAGCCCGAACCCTCCCACCGGAGACCATGGGGGCCGCCATTTTGTAAGTGATATCATAAAGAATATACCTATTCTATCAATAAGAACAACCCCCCGGCCTTAAATCATTAAAGAAACCGCCGTTTCTCGCTTAATGTTCTATGACAAAAAATGCTATGCATTATAATAAGTGCCCCATTGGGATCCCTCAAACCCATACACCAGGGACCACCTACGATCTCCATACAGTGTGCTACTAACTATAAAAAAGGGGAATACCCACATATAAAATAAGGTCCTCCCATAGACAACCATGGGAGACGCTATACTCTAATGGTACTAGTTCCGGTGAAGCACCACTATACCCAAGACAAAAGTGTGTGTAAGTATATGTGCCATGCACCCACCAAAAAATGGTAAGGGTTTTTAAACAATGAAGGCTCTTACAGGTTAGGCCAGTCTCACACGTCCAGATAATTCCAGTACCGGAAAAATCGGTACCGGAGTTATCCGTGTCCGTGTGCTCAAGTGGCACATCAGTGTGGCACACGTACGGCAGCCGTGTGCCGCCCGTGTGCCGACTGAGGACCACATGGACCGTACAGGAGACAGCGCTACAGTAAGCGCTGTCCCCCCTGCGTGTGGTGCTGAAGTCGGTATTCATTCCTTCCCCCCCAGCAGCGTTCGCTGGAGAGAAGGAATGAAAAATCAATGTTTTTTTATTTTTTTGTGTGGTTAAAATAAAGTTCCTGGTTACATCCCGCCTCCCACCCCCTGTGCGCCCGCCCGCTGGCATGAAAATACTCACCCAGCTCCCACGATGCTTCCTCTCAGCACCGCAGCTTGTCCTGTATGAGCGGTCACGTGGTGCCGCTCATTACAGGCATGAATATGCGGCTCCACCTCCCATAGGACCATGTTTCATTGAATACTATATAATCAAACTATATAGGTTTAGATCCCTCGTAAACTGCTTGCTGCATGCGACTGACAAAATGAGCGCCAGGAGGGTCATCAAGTGCCAGAATGACTTCAGCCGGTGACTCTGAGCTGTGTGATGTTCACCATCAGCCCCACCGCTGCATCACACATGGAGTTCTTTCTTACTTCTTTATGATATGAATCCATACACACTGCTGAAGTTTGATTTGTTTTCTTACTTTTAGGGCTTGCTCACACTAGTGTATGTTTTCTCACGTGAGAGGATCGGGATGATTTTGCTGCCAGAGTTTGATCTGAGTGTCACCTTGTCACACTTGAGGG
Source organism: Ranitomeya variabilis (assembly GCF_051348905.1). Classification (NCBI taxonomy): domain Eukaryota; kingdom Metazoa; phylum Chordata; class Amphibia; order Anura; family Dendrobatidae; genus Ranitomeya; species Ranitomeya variabilis. The sequence continues at coordinate 86,780,846 of NC_135233.1, read as the reverse complement.
AATATCCATGTGGACCTGCTAGATGGAACAGCTTTAGTGCAAATGACCCACAAAGGAGTGGTGGACTCCCCAGTCTTGTAGAAACAAGAGAACAATTATAGAACCAGAAACACATGGTCCACATGGATATTCCCTCTCTGAACCCTGCTTATACAGGTACTATACAGATGATCAGGTTTTTAAATACATCAGATAGGGATTATATACATTAGTTAGGACTGCTCTATTATGGGTATACCTTGACGATTGGTGGAGCAGCTTAGTATACATTTTTTTGCAAAAAAAACGTATCAACTAAATACCCTGTTTTTTTCCATCTTTTGACTAGCACTTGCTTATTACTGTGATTTTTTTTTTACAACAGAGTATTTTTGACCTCACTGTGCTCTGTTGTGTCTTCAAGTTTCTTGGTGGTGTGAACATGTTCCTACAGACTTGTTCAATGTGCAAGTAGCCCATGTGTTTCTGGTTCCAATTTAACATTGATGACCCAAGACCCGGACAAGCCGTTTACATTCCCCAGCAGTGGATGTTTGAGCATTTTTCCTTCTTGGTTAGATTAGATTAGTAGAGGATTATTGGAGGCGCGGTTCACTTACATCACAAAAATCTTGTATTCATCCCAACTTTCTGTCTGCTTCCTAAATATAACAAATAGATCAATGGCTGCACTCAATTTTACTGTACTAAAGCAAGGAAATGTGCGATACATGAAATGTGACTATTTTGGTTATGCACCAGATCAGACTAGATTGCTGTTCAGTCAGTTTTCCTATATTTACTATGTACTGTTTTTTCTGACTTGAATGCCCTGCCCTTCACCATGCTGTGATTTTAATTACATCCAAACACAGTTGGTTCTGACCTTCCTATAAATGCAGGCTTTACCATGTTATTAGCCATAGGTAAGTGTTCACACTAGGCAGTCAGGTCAGGTACCCATCCGATTTGAGATTACCTTGATGTTTGGTGGATGGGCTCACAATTTTTGGCCATATCTTGTGCTAAGCATCTCGTGTTTTTTCATAGATTTCACAAGCCATTATGCTATTCACATTTCATGTATCGCACATTTCCTTGCTTTAGTACAGTAAAATTGAGTGCAGCCATTGATCTATTTGCTATGTAAGACTTTTTTGGTTATGCACCAGTTCAGACTAGATTGCTGTTCAGTCAGTTTTCCTATATTTACTATATATTGTTTTTTTCTGACATGAACGCCCCGCCCTTCACCATGCTGTGATTTTAATTACGTCCAAACACAGTTGGTTCTGACCTTCCTATAAATGCAGGCTTTACCATGTTATTAGCCATAGGTAAGTGTTCACACTAGGCAGTCAGGTCATCTATGAGCTCGGTCATCTTACTTATGCATTGAATCTGGAGGTCTGTATGAGAAAAGGTAAAACAAGAAATCAGAGCAAAATTTTGGACCTACAAAGATATGGTGTTAATGTAGACTGTTACTTTATGGGAGGCTTTTAATTTATTTTTGTCTTACAAGACAGATGAAGGCGATTGCCATCCTGCCACCGGCTCTATCATTTTCCATTTCTGCTCTGCAATGAATGTGTGAAGGTCTTCGGCCACCCTTGAGCCATGATAACGTCGGAACGCTCCATCCATCACACTAGGAGGCAAAGGTTACATACAAGCCACAGCTGCAGAATGCTTACAGATCAAGTTCATCTCCATCTTTATATTTTAGATTTATTCCATTGTATAAAACAATTTCTGAACATTGAACTGAAAAATAACAACACATCTTATGTTATCATCTTTAAGGACATGTTCACACAGAGGTCTGAAATATCCACTATGTGCAGTGAAATCTGAAGCAGAAATATGAGGCTGAGCCTCTGATTTCTGCTACGGATGTGCACTTCTCACAGATGGTCCTCACGAGAATTAGTGTCAGGACTCTGAACATTTTTTACCTTTTGTGCATTACTGCTCTTTTCCAAGATGGCGTCTTTGGTCTCATGTGCATTGTGTCTTCCTGCTATAAAACTCCACCCCAGCCTTCAGTCTGTGCTAGAGTATTCTGCCTTGCATCCAGCTCCTGACCTCTGATTACTCCCTGGCTATATACCTGCTCCTGTGAACCTGTGTGGTGATCCTGCTACTCTGCTCTGAGTTCCTGCTGCATACACCAGTTCCAGTAATCCTCCTTCATCTGCTGCTTGTGTTTATGTCCATCTGCATTTGCTGGACATGTAAGCTGTTGCTGCTCTGCAAAACCTGAGACTATTAACCAGGCCTCCCTGGTTGAGCTAAGATATGATTTGAACTGCCTTATAAGCATATCTATCTGTGTTTGAACTAAGACAAGGATTTATTCGTGTCAAGTTTCCTCAATAATAACTGTGCTTCATAGACTTTCTGCTTGATTGCATTTTCCTCTGAAGTTTCCTATAGACTGCTAAGCTGCGTTTAATATTTGCACCAAGTGTTGTGGACTTGAGTTTCTCTCTGCACCTGTTTGAATCACTGTTTGATAATATAGACTTTACCACTTATAAAACTGTGTCCTGTAGTTGTCTTGTTCCACGCAAAGAGTCTCCTGAGTTATCCCCTATAATTATTACAATTAGCCAGAAAAAATGTGTGCCAAATAGGTCGGTCCAGTACAGTAACATTACAGAGATCATCATGGCATAGAACCAAGTATAGGTAATCAATATCAGATCTCTGGCTGTCTGGTACCCACACCAATCAGCTGTTATCAGCTCTGGAGCAGCCGGGTATAAACAGTGAATGGAGCGGCACTGCGTTGTTCTTTACAACGTGTAGAGGCCGCTGATGTTGACTGCAGATCAGCTCCTATCCTCTTTTATAGCAACTGATCTGCAGTACTCTGCAATGGTCACTACACATTACACCATCTGCTACTGCTGGAGCTAGTAACAGCTGATCTGTAGGGGTGCGGATGGAGGTCAGATTCCCACTGATCTGATATCGATGACGCATCCTGTTATGATCTGGTGACCCCTGAGCCGCATGAGACGATCTCTGGAGTAGGTGGTACCTGTACTGACCGCAATCCTAATACTGACACCGCAACTAGAAGTAGCCGTGGGATGTTCCTAACATGGCCTAGACACCTCGACACAGCTGGAGGACTAAATACCCCTGAAGATGGAAATGGGAAATACTATCTTGCCTCAGAGCAGATCCCCAAAGGATAGGCAGCCCCCCACAAATATTGACTGTGAGTTTAAGAGGAAATACGTACACAGGCAGAAAAGACAGAATTTAGCAAAAGAGGCACTTCTAGCTAAATAGAAAAGGATAGGACAGAGTTCTAAGCGGTCAGTATTAAACTCTAGAAAAATCCACAGCAGAATATACTATATTCTACATCTAATTAAAGACATAGAATGTATATCTGCATCTCCAGAGAATCCAGCATGACAGAAAAAGCCAAACAAAGTCTAAGCTGGACAAAAACACAATAGATTGCACTGCACATAAAAGCACACTGCATGCGTGCTACAGAGAACAAAAACCAGACACTTATCTTAGCTGAAATGACAGCAGGGCAAGAGGAGCCAGACAGAGATGCAATCCCTCCAAGATACAATGGACAACTGGCAGGGATTGATGGATCCTACACAACTAAATACCTAATAGAGCTGCAGTAAGCAGAAACACCTGCCCTGGCTTACAATCCAGAGACCACTGCACTACCACTAACAACCACCGGAGGGAGCCCAAGAGCAGAATTCACAACAGCCTGAAGTCATCAATATGCTCGGGAATTTCCTTAAGCCAGTAATATACCTGGGAACTTTCTTAAATCTTTGGATCCTGTTGCTGCCGCTGTAAAAGTTAAAGAACACAGGACGTTAATATTACGGCTGCCATTTTATGTGGTAGAGGATGCCCAGTGTGCCTTGAGTTTAGGAAGAATCATTATGAAATGTATACGTTTAGTACAAGTATATTTGTAGAGATATACGGCACCCCCCCCCCGATTAGGAGATGAGGTGCTCAAGTAAGGTTCCAACTCGTTAGCAAGCGAGTACTAATGGATGCCCTTTTTCTGGGCGACTGTGTGCTGCTATTTTTACGCTGGGGGGGGCGGGGGGTTATATTCATGGCCCCTTACCAGCCTGAGAATACCAGCCCAAAAGCGGTCTGCTTTAGCTTGGCTGGTTGTCAAAATGAAAGGGAACCCAACGCCGTTTTTTTAAATTATTTATTTAAATACTTAAAAAATGTGGTATGAGGACCCCTCTATTCTTGATAACCAGCCTTGGTGAAGCTGACAGCTGAGGGTTGCAGCCCCCAGCTGTGGGTTTTGCCAGGCTGGTTAGTAAAAACACAGGGAAACCCACGCCTTTTTTTTTTAATGATTTATTTACAGAACAGGAGCCGACTGATGAATACTCTCAACAGCCACTCATGCTCTCACTATTATTAGGAGCAGCAGGGGTTGGCTGATGAGAGCAGTAGTCCCATCAGCCGACACCAGTGACCGAAGGTAAACTTTATACCTCTGAACACAGCTGCGCGTTCACGCTGTCTTTTGACAGCATGTGAACCACGGTTGTCTGACCTGCGGGGATGATTTTACCGCCAATCAGAAGCAGTGTTTGCCACGCTGTCATGCACATGACAGCGTTGCAAACATTGGATGTTCGGGCCCTCATTCAAGTGAATGGGGTCCAGGTACAATCCTGGTACCTGAAACCGAACTTTTGGAAACTGTTCGGCCGAACCCGCAGGACCTAAACATCCAGGTATCTGCCAATCTCTAACTACAAGACATACGGTGATATGCTTGATACACAATGAGGGGTGCTGTATGTGCCTCCATCATTCTGCTAACTTCGGTGTTGGAACTACCACTGTACTGATAATGGTCTATCCTAACAACAGTTTAAAGTCGATCTGTCACCAGAATTCGCAATACAAAAATTATTAAATAGATCTCTTACACCTGAAGAGGCTGGTGTGCTTACTTTGAAAATGCAAAGTCAGAATAGCTGAATAATCCATATAGTCCGGGTACTGAGTGACAGAGCTTGTGAGTCCAAGTGTATTCAGTCTCTGTCCATCCAGCCTCACTGATAGTTGCAGCTTGTACTGAGCATTGTGAAATCTCCACAGCTGCAGGGAGGAGGGACAGTACGGAGCTGTCAATCAGGTTCAGTGGGCGGAGACTAAGGTTAACATTTCACGATGGATTATACAGCCAGTCTAATATGGATTTTCAAAGTAAGAACATCAGCCTCATCAAGCCTCATCAGGTGTAAAAGAAAATCTATTTTAATACTATATGTAGTTTGTACTGAGAAATCTGCTGACAGATCTGCATTAATCCAGAGAGGGGGCTGTTGGGCCACCATGGCACATTACAAGAATAAAGTAGCCAGCGCTAAGCATTACATGGGGCAGATGTAATATCCTTGGCATCGTAGCTCTGCAAGCAACTATAATAGTACGTTCACACTAGGCGTTTCTTTACATGACTTCTCCTTGCAAAATCTTCCCACTCAGGTTTCATCTGCTGACAGCATGAAAAACCAAATAACCTATCAGTATAAAAGAATCCAGAATCTGATGAGAAAACCTACACAAGTAAAAGCACAAACAACACACAGAATAGGCGATAATTGTATAGACTGTGAGGGTCGGACTGATGAGACATCTACCGGCCCCAACAATGGAGGGGGTAGTGCGCATGCATGACCACAGCTCCCGTACACAGGGAAGGCAGTGGTAGTTAAGCATGCGCACTACTGATTTATAAGGCTCTCCTAAAAGTCAGCTAGGATCACAGTGGTTTAGACCCCTTTGATCATACATTTATCACATTGATTTACACATCGCCGATTCATCAACGCAATTTCCAGAGAAAATTGCTTTGAAAAGTTGAAAAATGTTGTGCCTTTTAGCATTTTCAAAATGGGTGGATTTGTGGCATTCCTCAAGCCAGAAATCTTCCTCCAGTCTCCAGCACATGGAGGCGCACACCACTCGTAAGATGCTCCCGATTCCATAAAAGGTGTGCGCCTCTCTTACTGAGTCATTTGCATCTGACTCCTGCTGTAACTGCGCCCTCGGCACTGACTGACAGCCGGCCCTAATGCAGAATGAGCTTTCAGTCAGAGCTGGGGACACAGTTACAGCCGCCGCACTCTATACAGAGCGATGACTGGACACTTGTTGAGGCCGCCCCCCCAAGACTGAAACCTGAACACTACCGAGATGCATCAGGGGTCTAAGTGCCATCCCCAGGCATTTTAATAACCCTATTAGCCTCGAGAATAACCCCATATCTGCAGGTTAATAGCACTTTTTCAAGTGACAAGTTCCAATAATATGTAAATATATATTTTATCACCTATTTTATTAGTAACTTTTTTATTTTTAGAACTAGTGTTTTTTTCCATTAAACAGGAATACCATATAACACAGATTACTGACATGAGTATATAAGTCATCTGTATTATCATTAATGTTCAGAGACATAAAAGCTGATAAGTGTAAAATGTGACTTTCCTGGTCAACGACACCAAAATAAACACCGATCTGTCCCCAGTGCCGCATTATAAATCCCATCTGGACAGATTTGGGGTAGTAGTAGATTTTATAGTAAAGACTGAGCACTTCTGGAACTAGCCTAACAGCTTTACTGCCAGAGACCTATAGTGGTTATTCATCTGCAAAACGAATGCAATCACAATGAGACAAGCCATGTCAACAGAAACCATTCATTTTCTACTTTTATTTTTTTGCCATTGGCCTTTTAATGTTTATTTTAGTTCTTTAGTAAATGAACAGCAGTAACCCAAGGCATGCCATCTGCAGGACATTGTGCCAAGCCATGCCTAAATTAATGTTCTTTATGTAACACGAAGAAACATGTCCACTGCACCCAAAATAAAAGGAGTAGTCTCAAGTTCTTAAATGGTTTTAGTTTGGCAGCATGGAAATAAGCAAGCTTGTAATTGACTTGCTTTTTCTATCTGCTGGCATTGTCCAGCAATGAGAGATCTGATCTTTTATAGTGTACAGCTCATTTCCATGGAGACCGGCCTCTCCTGATTGGCTGAGTGTTACATTCCAGGAGAAGAGTTAAAGGGGTATTCTCATCTACAAGATCCTATCAAAATATGTAGTGGGTGTACTAATAATAATAACAATATTATCAAATACCTCCAATTAGAAATTTGGTATAGTTCTACTGATTCGCTATTTTACGTACTCCTTGGACAGGGACTTAGGGAGTAGCTTAGGTATCCATGGTTGCGACTGTATAGAACCAAGTGGGTACAACCTCTCTCCCTACAACTGTACGGGGAGCGAGACCGTACCCACTTGCATGGGATATGTACGAGCTCCAGGTCTGAAACTGGCATGCGCTTGGATGATTCATGAAAGTCTACAGTCACAAAGAGAGACTGCAGACTTATCGGTTTTGAATGGACCACCCCTTTACGGTAATCTCAACCCAAAGCAGAGATTCAGTAGTCCTTCCTTCCCTTTCTTCAATCCTTCCCACGGTTTTAACACTTGTGGTCTTTATGAGACCCTTGTGACTGGACTGAGTCAGGCAGCCCTCTCCTCCCCTGTCACAGCAAACAGTCTCAGGATTATCTTAGTAGCCAATTTCTATACAACTGTAGGAAACACAGCTCTTGTCTAGGTCTGTTGGGCTAATGCCACTCATGGTTTAGGAAAGTATAAGTGGGGTAGAAGATATTTACAGCGTATCCTGTATTATTATTTCATAACTCTATAGCGGACAAACTGTAAAGACCGCACATAACACTTCTATCACATTTGTGTTACCAAACTCATGAAGATGCTGTAAATTTACAACAATCAGAAGTAGCAGAATGCTGCCCGGTCGTGAGCCCTTCTCCGACCAGTAATGGGTCAGCAGTGACTGATGGCAGTAACCTGCAGATTTCCGCTACCACTATAAATAAATTGTTGAGCGACATAAATCAAATCTGTTTGCAAAATATAATCAACAAGCTTTGGAAGTGAGATTTCTTTTTCTATGATGCTGTAAGGCCCGATGAGCACAACATAATTAAATGTCTCCCAAGGCTCTAACATCTCTGCAATCTGCCCTTTGGATTATGAATGTACATCTCCAAGATAAAACAATTTGTGTGACTTTAAGGCCCCGTCTCACATAGCGATTTACCAACAATCACGACCAGCGATACGACCTGGCCGTGATCGTTGGTAAGTCGCTGTGTGGTCGCTGGGGAGCTGTCACACAGACAGCTCTCTCCAGCGACCAACAATCAGGGGAACGACTTCGGCATCGTTGAAACTGTCTTCAACGATGCCGAAGTCCCCCTGCAGCACCCGGGTAACCAGGGTAAACATCGGGTTACTAAGCGCAGGGCCGCGCTTAGTAACCCGATGTTTACCCTGGTTACCAAAAAAACAAACAGTACATACTCGCCTTTCAGTGTCCGTCAGGTCCCTTGCCATCTACTTCCTGCTCTGACTGAGTGCCGCCGTACAGTGAGAGCAGAGCGCAGCGGTGACGTCACTGCTGTGCTGTGCTCTCACTGTACGGCGGCACTCAGGAGCAGGAGTCAGAGCAGGAAGCAGACGGCAAGGGACCTGACGGACATCAGATGGTGAGTATGTACTGTTTTTTTTTTTTTACATTTACGCTGGTAACCAGGGTAAACATCGGGTTATTAAGCGCGGCCCTGCGCTTAGTAACCCGATGTTTACCCTGGTTACCAGTGAAGACATCGCTGGATCGGTGTCACACACACCGATTCAGCGATGTCAGCGGGACCTCAACGACCAAAAAACGGTCCAGGCCATTCCGACACGACCAGCGATCTCACAGCAGGGGCCTGATCGCTGGTACGTGTCACACATAGCGAGATCGCTACTGAGGTCGCTGTTGCGTCACAAAACTTGTGACTCAGCAGCGATCTCGCTAGCGATCTCGCTATGTGTGACGGGGCCTTAAGTTACAGGTGCTGTTAATTACACAAATTAGAGAAGCGTCACATGATTTTTCCAACAGTGCCAATACTTTTGTCCACCCCCTTTTTAAGTTTGGTGTGGAATTATATCCAATTTGGCTTTAGGACAATTCTTTTTGTGTTTTTTTCATTTAAGACAAATCAAATGAAGGTAATAATACCAAAGAATTTGTGTTTGCAATCATTTTCAGGAAGAAACTGAGTATTATCTGACAGAATTGCAGGGGTGTGAATACTTTTGGCCATGAGTGTAGTATAATACACTCCTCAGTCCTCAGTCCTATAATTCACTTCCCACAGTATAATGCACCCCATAGTTCTTCATATAGTATAATGCAGGGCCGGACTGGGACTAAAATTCAGCCCTGGCATTTGAAGTTACACAGGCCCACTTGTCACATGGTGACTGTATAATATCTTTGTACACTTGTAGGCAGGGCCGGTTTTAGGCAAAGTGGGGCCCTAGGCAAAGTTTAAAATGGGTCCCCAAATGCTAACATATTGCACATCACACAGAAGCCTTTCTGTTGTATTTACGTGCGCTGAGTTCAGGCCGCTAAACGAGTTTGATCGACAATACTGAAGTTGTTCAACGCTTGTTTCCCGGCCTCTTTCCACCAGCTGAGGAATAATGATGAGACAGAACGATCACTAATAGATCACCATACAGTATCATGTTTTCAGCAGCACATCTACAGTTTACACTGGCAATGTGCTGCTGACAACAAGGCTTTTTGTTCCAGCAAAAACAATCCGAATATGCAGCATTTTACTTGTTTAGTAAAATACACCCCATAGTCCTCCATATATTATAATGTGCTCCATAGTCCTCCATATAGTATAATACACTCCCTATAGTCCTCCATATATTAAAATACACTGCTCAGTCCTCCACATAGTATAATACACTCCTCATAGTCCTCCATATAGCATAATACAATCCTCATAGTCCTCCATATAGCATAATACAATCCTCATAGTGCTCCATATAGTATAATGCACCGCCACAGTCATCCATGTAGTACAATTCACTTCCCATAGTATAATGCACCCCATTGTTCTTCATATAGTATAACGTATTCCCCATAGTCCTCGATACAGTATAATGCAGCCCACATATAGTATAATGCAGCCACCCCAGAGTATAATGCAGCCACCCCAGAGTATAATGCAGCCACCCCAGAGTATAATGCAGCCACCCCACAGAGTATAATGCAGCCACCCCAAAGTATGTAACCCCCATAGAATATAATACAGCCCACCTCCCCATAATATATAATGTAGCCTCCCATAGAATATAATGCAGCCCCCCATAGTATATAACACAGCCTCCCCCATAGAATATAATATACCCCCACAATAGTATATAACACAGCCACATAGTACATAACATGGCCTCCCCCATAGAATATAATATACTCCCCATAGTATATAGCAAAGCCCGCATATTATATAGCACAAACCGCATAGTATACAGCACAGCCTGCATACTATAGCACAGCTCGCGTAGTAGATAACACAGCCCACACAGCAGTATTCAGCACAGACCACACAGTAGTATACAGCACAGACCACACAGTAGTATACAGCACAGCCCACGTAGAAGTATACAGCACAGTCCACACAGTAGTATACAGCACAGCCCACAGAGTAATATATACAGCACAGCCCACAAAGTAATATATACAGCACAGCCCACAAAGTAATATATACAGCACAGCCCACAGAGAACTATATACAGCACAGCCCACAGAGAACTATATAAAGCACAGCCCAGAGTACTATATACAGCACAGCCCAGAGTACTATATAAAGCACAGCCCAGAGAGTACTATATACAGCACAGCCCAGAGAGTACTATATACAGCACAGCCCAGAGAGTACTATATACAGCACAGCCCACAGAGAACTATATACAGCACACAGTAGTATACAGCACAGAGCACAGCCCACAGAGAACTATATACAGCCCACAGTAGTATACAGCACAGAGCACAGCCCACAGAGAACTATATACAGCACAGAGCACAGCCCACAGAGAACTATATACAGCCCACAGTAGCATACAGCACAGAGCACAGCCCACAGAGAACTATATACAGCACAGAGCACAGCCCACAGAGAACTATATACAGCCCACAGTAGCATACAGCACAGAGCACAGCCCACAGATAACTATATACAGCCCACAGTAGTATACAGCACAGAGCACAGCCCACAGAGAGCTATATACAGCCCACAGTAGTATACAGCACAGAGCACAGCCCACAGCAGTATACAGCACAGAGCACAGCCCACAGAGAACTATATACAGCCCACAGCAGTATACAGCACAGAGCACAGCCCACAGAGAACTATATATAGCACAGAGCACACAGTAGTATACAGCACAGAGCACAGCCCACAGAGAGCTATGTACAGCCCACAGCAGTATACAGCACAGAGCACAGCCCACAGAGAACTATATACAGCCCACAGCAGTATACAGCACAGAGCACAGCCCACAGAGAACTATATATAGCACAGAGCACACAGTAGTATACAGCACAGAGCACAGCCCACAGAGAGCTATATACAGCCCACAGCAGTATACAGCACAGAGCACAGCCCACAGAGAACTATATATAGCACAGAGCACACAGTAGTATACAGCACAGAGCACAGCCCACAGAGAGCTATATACAGCCCACAGCAGTATACAGCACAGAGCACAGCCCACAGAGAACCATATACAGCCCACAGTAGTATACAGCACAGAGCACAGCCCACAGAGAGCTATATACAGCCCACAGTAGTATACAGCACAGAGCACAGCCCACAGAGAACTATATACAGCCCACAGCAGTATACAGCAGAGCACAGCCCACAGAGAACTATATATAGCACAGAGCACACAGTAGTATACAGCACAGAGCACAGCCCACAGAGAACTATATACAGCCCACAGTAGTATACAGCACAGAGCACAGCCCACAGAGAGCTATATACAGCCCACAGCAGTATACAGCACAGAGCACAGCCCACAGAGAACTATATACAGCCCACAGTAGTATACAGCACAGCCCACAGAGAGCTATATACAGCCCACAGCAGTATACAGCACAGAGCACAGCCCACAGAGAACTATATATAGCACAGAGCACACAGTAGTATACAGCACAGAGCACAGCCCACAGAGAGCTATATACAGCCCACAGCAGTATACAGCACAGAGCACAGCCCACAGAGAACCATATACAGCCCACAGTAGTATACAGCACAGAGCACAGCCCACAGAGAGCTATATACAGCCCACAGTAGTATACAGCACAGAGCACAGCCCACAGAGAACTATATACAGCCCACAGCAGTATACAGCAGAGCACAGCCCACAGAGAACTATATATAGCACAGAGCACACAGTAGTATACAGCACAGAGCACAGCCCACAGAGAACTATATACAGCCCACAGTAGTATACAGCACAGAGCACAGCCCAGAGAGCTATATACAGCCCACAGCAGTATACAGCACAGAGCACAGCCCACAGAGAACTATATACAGCCCACAGTAGTATACAGCACAGCCCACAGAGAACTATATACAGCCCACAGCAGTATACAGCACAGAGCACAGCCCACAGAGAGCTATATGCAGCCCACAGTAGTATACAGCACAGAGCACAGCCCACAGAGAACTATATACAGCCCACAGTAGTATACAGCACAGAGCACAGCCCACAGAGAACTATATACAGCCCACAGTAGTATACAGCACAGAGCACAGCCCACAGAGAACTATATACAGCCCACAGTAGTATACAGCACAGAGCACAGCCCACAGAGAACTATATACAGCCCACAGCAGTATACAGCACAGAGCACAGCCCACAGAGAACTATATACAGCCCACAGTAGTATACAGCACAGAGCACAGCCCACAGAGAACTATATACAGCCCACAGTAGTATACAGCACAGAGCACAGCCCACAGAGAACTATATACAGCCCACAGTAGTATACAGCACAGAGCACAGCCCACAGAGAACTATATACAGCCCACAGCAGTATACAGCACAGAGCACAGCCCACAGAGAACTATATATAGCACAGAGCACACAGTAGTATACAGCACAGAGCACAGCCCACAGAGAGCTATATACAGCCCACAGCAGTATACAGCACAGAGCACAGCCCACAGAGAACTATATACAGCCCACAGCAGTATACAGCACAGAGCACAGCCCACAGAGAACTATATACAGCCCACAGCAGTATACAGCCCAGAGCACAGCCCACAGAGAACTATATACAGCCCACAGCAGTATACAGCACAGAGCACAGCCCACAGAGAGCTATATACAGCCCACAGTAGTATACAGCACAGAGCACAGCCCACAGAGAACTATATACAGCCCACAGCAGTATACAGCACAGAGCACAGCCCACAGAGAACTATATACAGCCCACAGCAGTATACAGCACAGAGCACAGCCCACAGAGAAATATATACAGCCCACAGCAGTATACAGCACAGAGCACAGCCCACAGAGTACTATATACAGCCCACAGTAGTATACAGCACAGAGCACAGCCCACAGAGAACTATATACAGCCCACAGTAGTATACAGCACAGAGCACAGCCCACAGAGAACTATATACAGCACAGAGCACAGCCCACAGAGAACTATATACAGCCCACAGCAGTATACAGCACAGAGCACAGCCCAGAGCTATATACAGCCCACAGCAGTATACAGCACAGAGCACAGCCCACAGAGAGCTATATACAGCCCACAGCAGTATACAGCACAGAGCACAGCCCACAGAGAACTATATACAGCCCACAGCAGTATACAGCACAGAGCACAGCCCACAGAGAACTATATACAGCCCACAGCAGTATACAGCACAGAGCACAGCCCACAGAGAACTATATACAGCCCACATCTCTTCTCTTCCTCCCCTCACCTCCTCCGAGAATGGCCCCACAGTCCAGAAAAAAAAAAAACTCTCCTCACCTCTCCTCGTGCCCAGCGTTGCTTCCTGGTTCCTGCTCCTGTCTCAGCAGCTGCAGTCTGCCCGGGACACAGCAGGTGCGCGATGATATGACGTCATCGCGCACCCGCAGTGTCAGAGGCAGAGCGGGGAATGATGGGAGAGGAGCGTCTGTAGACGCTCTCTCCTCCATCATTGCATTCAACTGTACCGGCGTCTATACGCCGGTATAGTTGAATGCGGCGGCGGATTGAGCGGCGGATTGAGCGGCCCACCACTGGCACCGGCCCTTCTGGCATTTGCCAGAAGTGCCCTATGGCCAGTCCGGCCCTGGTATAATGTATTCCCCATAGTCCTTGATACAGTATAATGCAGCCCACATATAGTATAATGCAGCCACCCCATAGAGCATAATGCAGCCACCCCACAGAGTATGATGTAACCCCCATGGAATATAATGCAGCCACCCTCATATAGTATAATGTAGCCCCCCCATAAAGTATGATGCAATCACCCCTCATAGAATATAAATATAATACCGCCCCCCATAAAATATAATACAGACCACCTCCCCATAGAATATAATGTAGCCCCATCAAAGAGTATGATGCAATCCTCCCTCATAAAATCTAATACAGCCCCCATAGAATATAATACAGCCCACCTCCCCATAGAATATAATGCAGCCCCCCATAGTATATAAAACAGCCTTCCCCATAGAATATAATGCACCCCACATAGTATATAACACAGCCTCCCCCATAGAAGATAACGTATAATGTACCCACCTTAGTATACAACACAGCCCGCATAGTATACAGCACTGCCCTCATAGTATGCAGCACTGCCCGCATAGTATACAGCGCAGCCTCATAGTATACAGAACAGTCTCATAGTATACAGCGCAGCCTCATAGTATACAGAACTGCCCGCATAGTATACAATGCAGCCTCATAGTATACAGCACAGCCTCATAGTATACAGCGCAGCCTCATAGTATACAGTGCAGCCTCATGGTATACAGCACACAGCCTCATGGTATACAGCACTGCCTCATGGTATACAGCACACAGCCTTATGGTATACAGCGCAGCCTCATAGTATACAGCACACTGCCTCATAGTATACAGCGCAGCTCTCCCCCCCAGAATGGCCCCACAGTCCAGTACTCACTGTTATAGAGTAAAAAAAAACAACAAACAACACAGCACACTCCTCACCTCCCCTTGTGCCCGCGCTGCTTCCAGTTCCTGCTCCTGCCGGCACACAGTGAGTGCGCGGCAGTGTCTGTCAGAGGCAGAGCGGGGAATGATGAGAGAGGGAGCGTCAGCTGACGTTCTCTCCTCCATCATTGCTTTGAACTGTACCGGCAGACGCCGGTATAGTTAAATGCGGCGGGGGAGTCGGCGCTGGTGGCAGGTGGGCCCCCTGCCTCACAGGGGCCCCATAGCAGCTGCATGATGTGCCGCTAGCTGGGGGCCCCTGGGGGAGCGAGGACCTAGGCAGCTGCCTGCCCCTAACGCCGGCCCTGCCTGCAGGGGCCCCCTGGAGCCTCCGGGCCCCTGTGCAGCTGCACAGGTTGAACAGGCGGTATGTCCGCCCATGCCTCTGTCTCTCTGTCACCAATCTACAAAAATATGGGGAAAAAAATCCCCAAAAATGCTTTTCTATGTAAAAATCTAAAAAAATTAAATATTATACACAGAACAAGTTACACATATTTAAAGACATGCACCCGTAAAGGAAATTTCTCAGTAGTTTTTTTTGTAATTTGAGAGCAGCATAATAAAGAGCTGGAAACCCTGATTCCAGGGATGTGCAACATCAAAAAGTTAATTTATTTCAGTTCTTCAATACAAAAAGTTAAACTTATATATTATATAGAGTCATTACAAGCAGAGTGATGTATTTCATGTGTTTATTTCTGTTAATGTTGATGATTATGGCTTACAGCCAATGAAAACCCAAAAGCCATTATCTCAGCAAATTAGAATAATTAACAAAAAAACACCTGCAAAGGCGTTTAAAAAGGTCCCTTAGTCTGTTTCAGTAGCTTCACAATCATGGGGAAGACTGCTGACTTGAAAGATGTCCAGAAGGCAGTCATTGACACTCCACAAGGAGGGTAAGCCAATAAAGGTTGTTGCCATAGAAGCTAATGTTCACAGAGTGCTGTATCCAAGCATAATAATGGAGAGTTGAGTGGAAGGAAAAAGTGTGGTAGAAAAAGGTGCACGGCCTTGAAAGAATTGTTCAGAAAAGGCCATTTAAAAATTTGTGGGAGATTCACAAGGAGTGGACTGCTGCTGGAGTCATTGCTTCAAGATCCTCCACACACAGACGTATCCAGGACATGGGCTACAAGTCTCACATTCCTTGTGTCAAGCCGCTCATGACCAATAGACAATGCCAGAAGCCTCTTACCTGGGCCAAGGAGAAAAAGAACTGGACTGTTGTCAGTGGTCCAAGGTGTTGTTTTCAGATGAAAGTAAATTTTGCATTTCATTTGGAAATCAAGGTCCCAGAATCTGGAGGAAGAGTGGAGAGGCCACAATCCAAGCTGCTGGAGGTTTAGTGTGAAGTTTCTACAATCAGTGATAGTTTGGGGAGCCATGTCATCTGCTGGTGTAGGTCCACTGTGTTTTATCAAGACCAAAGTCAGTGCATCCATCTACGAGGACATTTTAGAGCACTTTGGAGATGGAAATGTCATTCTCCAGCAGGACTTAGCACCTGTCCACACTGCCAAAAGTACCAATACCTGGTTTATAAACAACAGTATCACTGTGCTTGATTGGTCAGCAAACTCGACTGACCTTAACCCCATAGAGAATCTATGGAGTATTGTAAAGAGGAAGATGAGACACCAGACCCAACAATGCAGATGAGCTGAAGGCTGCTATCAAAGCAACCTGGGCTTCCATAACACATCAGCAGTGCCACAGGCTGATCGCCTCCATGCCACGAAGCCTTGATGCAGTAATTGATGCAAAAGGAGCCCCGACAACAAAGTATTGAGTGCATTTACTGATGACATATTTCAGTAGTTAAACAAGAAGTTTCCCAAGATAAACATAAAAAATAACAGGTCCAAAGTCAAAAAGCATTATGAACACAAAAAACCCCAACAGGTGTAATTAAAGTAACAGGGGAATCATAGAATATGTTCAACTATAAAATCAATTTTATTAATAGAAATTAACACTTAAAAATCTGAGCATATTATCACTAGCAAAGCAGGAAAGTTAGGGGATCATAAGAGAAAGTATAAAAAGGGGTAAAAATATATAATATAAATAAGTGTATGCAAAGCATAAGGCTCTGCCAAAATTGCACAAGTGGAATTGATGTAAACAGAGGTAAGTTGCAAAGGGTTAAAAGATGTGAAAAAGGCAGAGCAACAATATGGAAAAGTATAAAGTGAAAAGTATGGTCCCCAATAACACAGATAAAAATAGGTCTAAATGTGTCAACATACCATATGGCCATATAATAGAGAAAATAATTTTGTAGAAAGCTAATAATATCAATTATCAATTCATTAAATCAAATGATAAAATCCGTAACCTGATTGTCCACAAGCATCTATCATAATTAAATCAAATCCATAAAGAGGTTCACAATCCCGGCTGTTCAACAGTCTATCCCTTCCATAATGTCTCATAGAAAAAAATAATAAAGAATTCACAGTCTAGCCAGAGACCATTTCTAGAGTTCATATATTCTGCAACAGATCCATGGAGTACAATAGCAGAGAAAAACAAGCTTGTTTGTAGGAAGACTTTCCTCCCCCAATTCTCCATCTCTTTATAGGATGAAAAATGTTCACAAGGTAGAAATCATCACATACATGGATATAGATAGGTGGATTAAAATCCGGCCTTCATGGCTGTATACTGCAGAGCAAACAAATACGAGTTAAAATCAATAAAAAAACACAAACCCACCTCCCAAAAGATGCCTCCATATTTCTAAAAATGAACCAAACCCCAGATTTTCATTAAGCCTGGTCGGTACCCAATCTAAAAGTCCACTTGCTCTCAACGTAAGCAAGAGTTTTCTTGAGATCACCACTTCTCGGTCCCAAAAGAACTCTGAGAAGACTTGAATCCCTATGATGGAATTGTTGAAAATATCTTAGTAGGGTTTTAAATTGTTCAAGATCATCCTCTGTCCTAGATTTGTCCATGTCTCTTACATGTTCCTTGATACATACGTGAAGTTCTCTAGCAAGGAGACCAATGTAGATTTTCCCACCTGGACATCGGGCATGATAGATCACCCATTAAATGGTGTCTGATGTCATATGTCTAATTTAATGACATTCCCCTGAAGGTAGCCCTCTCAGGTGTGTTCATAGTTGTCAATAATTGTGTCCTGTCCTGTTTACGAGACTAGGACACCTGCTGATTGTGCTATGTCTTCACATGTCTGTGTGAGCGGTGACATCTTACTCCTTTAATCCCCATTCTCCTGATGATGCCTGAGAGCGGGCGAAACATGTTGGGGGATTAATGTTTATAGATTTAGGGCGACAGGACCTGCATTACAATAACGGTGACAATACGCCAGTATATAACTAATCGCTGACTGCAGCAGTAAATGGTACGGTGTATTCACTGCCTGTGACTGTGACACAATAGCACAAAGAAGCCGTAATAACAGGGTCATTTTTATTTATGAGGGTTTTAATTGTTTTCTTTGTGTTACATGTAAATAAAGCGATATTATAAAGAGGAAGAAGAAAATTTCGGTGACCCCAGAGATGAGCAGCAGTGACCCGTCCTTCCCATGGGTTGTGGTGGGATTACTGTAAATCACATGTGATGGGTTATTGGGAACGGTACAACCTGTATTATATATAGCACTGATGGCTTTATTATATACTGCCCCAATATCACCATATTCCTGGAAAGAGGTAATAATTGGTAGAAAGTGTTGGTTATACAGAGAATATAAAAGCTCAGGAAGAGTTTACAGCTCCGTGTATTCTGTCCATGAGGTGCAGTAGAGCCGGCTGGGTGGCACTGGGGGTAATAGGTGCGCACCACTTTGGTGGAATAGACTCTTGGGAGAAATGATAAAGGGAAATGGGACATCGAGGAAATATGTGATAAGAAACATAGAAAAACTAATAAAAATATTAACTTTACAATACAAAAATAATGTAAGTTATAAAATGGAGCGATGATGAAACACATAGAGGGATTAATAATCTAATAAATAAACCACTGGAAGTCGCCATGAAGTTCTCTGCCGTTCCTCTGGACTCTAAACTGTCACCCATGATGCCCACATCACAGTGTATAGGGCAGAGCAGGGCCAGGAGCCGCTGCCTGGCAGGAGCCACCTGAGGGTTCCGTCACCTCTGACCTCTGGTCACCTGCACACGACCAACTGCCGTTTACTTTCAACTGTCGGCTGAAGTGATTGGACCGAGGTCTACAGGCGGGAAGCGATTACAGAGAATGGTGACTACTGGACGAGGAGAAGGGAGCGAGAAGAGGAGCGAGGAGAAGTGGCGCGAGGAGAAGAGGAAGAGGACAGCATGACCAGATTAAAGAAGAAAAGGAGACGAGACAACAGCGGATTGGAGGAGCCAACACCTGGATGCAGCGGAGACCCTGGATCATCCGGCCCCTATGCCAGGCTTAACATCAGCCGCTTCAACATCCACCAGGTCCTAGGTCGAGGCGCCTTTGGCAAAGTAAGGCCTACATATTTGTTATTTGAAATCTGCGATTTTTCATATATCCCCATGTATTGTTCTCTGTTATCAGCCATGTCTTGCTTTGTTATTGCTCATTGTAGTGTCCTTCTGTGAGATGAGGTATAAGACATCACCATAGTTAGGGCTAGTGCTGCTATAACCTCGTATTCTTCTATACTGGAGGGTTCATCTCAGGTGTCACAGCTGTAGAGGGCAGGGGACATTATTTTTTTCTCCTATCAGGTAGCCATATTATACATACATTTGTCTCTGTGTTTTTATTAAATCTAGATAATCAATGATATTTGGACAATACTAATGCCAACTCAATGCCTCTACTAATGCTTACTCTGTATATTTCCATATGGTAACAGAGAAAAACCCTTTAAAAAGTCATCGTCATTTTAATTTTTATTTCATAAATCAATAGCAAACATGAAAATAAGCAGCTTTGTAATAATTCTAATCAGATAAATCTTCTTTCTCCACCAAGACTGATTTCTCATATTCTATATTCTCAATTTCTGGGTAAACTCTGTATTTAGTGAAGACAGATTGTTACATTACTGAGAGGAGATGACAGTTGGTGCTGATAATATTCTATGTAGTGGAGAGGAGGGGCTAAATGCAAAACTCCTCCCTCCTCCTCCCCCCTCCCTTCTGCATAGAATATTATCAGCACCAACTGTCATCTCCCCTCAGTAATGTAACAATCTGTCTTCACTAAATACAGAGTTTACCCAGGTACATAGAATTTTGAAAATAAAAAATCAGTCCTGGCGGAGAAAGAAGCCGATTTGGCTGATAAAATGTATTACAAAGTTAAATATTTTCATGTGTATTATTGTTTTATGAACTAAATATTAAAATGACGAATATTTATTAAGACCTCTCCGTAGCCCATCCATGGAGCAGGCAGTGCATTGTTCTGATAGATAGATCTGCTCCTCTATATGGTCCTGGTCACTAGCAGACTGAGCGATCACTCAGTTTTCTCATGCGCCTTGTGGACTATAAAATCCAGATCCTTCCACCCCTGCCGACACCTTTTAAGTATTCTCCATTTGTGTTTTTCAGGTGGTCCTGGCATCTGTCCCCGGCAGTAACATCAACGTGGCCGTCAAAATGATCACCAAAAGGGACAACGAGGACACCATCTTGAGAGAGCGGTGGATACTCTTGGCGGCCAGACACTGCCCATTCCTGTGCCACCTCTATGCCGCACACCAGTCTCAGCACAGGGCATATTTCATCATGGAGTACCTGTCCGGTGGCAGCGTGGAGGATTTGATCAGGATGTGCGGCTGCCTGAACATCGGCAATGTGAGGTGAGAAAGCAGAGAATGTACCTAAAAGAGAACTAAGAGAAAGGGAAAAAACCTGAGGTCGGGGTGCAGCTAGGGGAGCACTGGCAGGGCATATATTTAGGGTGCTGGAAGCAGGAGGTGGGGTGCCATGGTATTTGGGGATTGCCAGAGAAGGATTTCATGACATTGATTCTGCACTCTATTCTCTCCATCAGATTCTACACAGCAGAGATGGTAAGTGGCCTCCAGTTCCTCCACGGACACAACATCGTCCACCGGTAAGCAGAACTTTCCTCCTTCTCTCTGTCCCCTTTACAAGCTGTAGATATGGCCCCCGGCTTCCCTGGTGTCCTGCCGCCTATTCCACCGTATTTTGTAGTGACCCATTTTCCATCTCTTGTATCACTGGACAGATTTCTTATTTTGTTTTCTTCTTTCATTGCAGTGACATAAAGCCGGATAACATCATGTTGGATGCAGATGGCCATATCCGTATCATCGACCTTGGGCTTGCCCAAGATGGCGTCTCCTTCTCCAAAAACATCTCTGGAGTGACGGGCACTTTCCATTACATGGCCCCTGAGGTGCATCGTAGAAAACGGTATGGCGCAGCAGTGGACTGGTGGAGCCTGGGGATTGTGGTGTCCAGGATGGCAGCAGGGCGATATCCATTTTACAACGGCCCGTCAAGCAAATGGCTTTCACATCCATCATCAACGAGAAGCCAAAATTTCCATCTTGGCTTGATGCTGACGTGAAACATCTCATCAAGAAGCTGCTGCGCAAAGACCCTCAGACATGCCTGGGTGTGAGCGGGAACATCAGAGAGCATCCATTCTTTACCACCATCGGCTGGGAGGATGTGAAGGAAAGGAGAGTAGAGCCACCATTTACACCATTCAGGCCAGTTCTGGAGAACCACCATCTGCAGTGGCCGGAGCACACAGTCTTTCACCCCGTGGCCGGATTTACGTACGTGTCACCAAGCTGGACCCGGTAAGTATCTCCTCCTCTGGGGATAACACTCATCAGGTGCTGTTCTTTCATTGTGGTAATCATCATCATCGATCTTCCCTTTTTTCACTTTTTCTGACAGTGACTTTATGTTTCTATTTTTCTTAGGTGGATGAAAAGATCTGGACTGTGAAAGAATTCACGACCATCTGGTGAGTGACACCTATTATGTCAGTACATTGCATCTGATGTTATATAGCAGAATGGTTCATTATAAAGACCATTCCCCTAATATAACATAAGATCTGGTAGATAGATTTCCTGTCTTCCGCTTATGTCTTGCAGGATGAGCCCGTGCCAACTGCCCAGAACTTCATGCCTCCTGACCCGTGCCTCACGTCTCTGCTGCTGTATGTCACCTCGGCTGCCGTTCAACATCATCTCTCTCTATACCATCTTCATGCCGGACCACTGCCATTGCTGCCCCAGACCCTTGACCTCCTGGGCTGGCATCTAACATCCCTCCAGCCCGAAGATCTTCTACCCCAGGAGCGGCCTGTGCTAAGTTTCCATCTGGTGAGTTCAGGAACAATAGTCGCACCTTTCAGTCCTGGGGCCGCTGAGCAGCAGCATGTAAGGAGCGGCCATTATCCCTGAACTCACCTTAGCACAGGCCTGGTAAGTATCGCACCCATCACACATCACCCACACTACATGATCAGTGCAGGTCCCCACACTACATCATCAGTACAGGCACACACATAGCACACAGTACATATCAGCACATAGATGTAGGACATAGATCGGCTTCTGATCCTGAGATTTAATCTGATCGCCATATTTGGGGTCAGGAAGGAATTTTTCCCCCTAATATGAGGACAATTGGCCCATTCCTCATAGGGGGTTTTCGCCTTCCTCTGGATCTACACGGCCTTAAATAGGTTTAGTATAATAGATTAATAAGTAGAATCACACACTAGTAGCTAGTGTTGAGCGATACTTTCCGATATCGGAAAGTATCGGTATCGGAAAGTATCGGCCGATACCGTCACAGTATCGGAATCCAATCCGATACCGATACCCGATCCCAATGCAAGTCAATGGGACGAAAATATCGGAATTAAAATAAACCCTTTCTTTCCTTGTAGGTTAATTCTACATGAAGGAAAACAACTAAGAATAATGTAGGATGTATTGGGGGAGGTGGCGGAGACATGAAAGGCACAGGGGTTTATCCCAATCAAATAGAATAGCAGTATTTTTAATTTTTTTATGACGTTCGGCGTTAGAAAGAATTTGACTATGTTAATTTTTTATTTATTTTGTCAGATATTGATGTTTCACTACTTCCACGCCCTTCACCCTATTTTTTACTTCTCCCACACTTTCTTCTTCATTATCCTCATCATCAGCTTCTGTGACATCAACTTCTTCACCTTATTCATCTTCTTCTTTTCTACGTATATATATATTTTTTTTTTTACATTGTTCATATTCTTTTTATTTAACTATTATCTTTTTTATATTCAACTTCTTCATCATATTCTTATTTGTGACAGGCATTCCCGTAGTTGTTATCTATAAAAGTTTGAAGATTACACCTTCCGTTCTGCCTGTCACAAAACAGTTACATTTGTCCGCGTTCAGTTTGGCCTGCAGCATCAGGCTTTATCCAGGGGCACCACGAGGAGGAACGGACTCACCCCCATACACTGCTTAGTCTTCTTCTGCTTATAATTTAGATAATATCTTTTGCTCTGATATTTAGTCTTATGCTTAATGTTCTTCTGCTCTTTGTTCTGCAGCCTCTTGTTCTTCTGCTTCTCGGTCTTCCAGGTTGTCGTCGTCATCTCCAGGGTCGTCATCTCCAGGGTCGTCGTCATCGGGGTCGTCGTCATCGGGGTCGTCGTCATCGGGGTCGTCTTCAGGGTCATCGTCTCCAGGGTCGTCGTCATCTCGGTGGTTGTCGTCTCTGGTGTCGTCATCATCTTAGGGGTGGTCTTCCGGGTCATCGTCTTTCGGGTCTTGAACTTGGAAATGTAGCAGAAGGTACAAGAAGGCTGAGAAAATGCCGAGAACCAGCTGATGGAACTGGAACTCGGATGGCTACCCGAAGGTCCAAGAGCCAATGGAACTACCGAGGACCAGCTGACGTTACTGGAACCCGGTTACTAAGCAGGAGGTACCCGTGCCTGAAAGCACTACCAAGGACCACCTGACGTTGGTGGAACTCGGATACCCAGAGGGAGGCACCTAAGCCAAAGGCTCTGCCCGGAACCAGCTGACGGTACTGGAACCAGGATGGGGAGCAGAAG
Source organism: Ranitomeya variabilis (assembly GCF_051348905.1). NCBI lineage: Eukaryota > Metazoa > Chordata > Amphibia > Anura > Dendrobatidae > Ranitomeya > Ranitomeya variabilis. The sequence continues at coordinate 86,756,605 of NC_135233.1, read as the reverse complement.
GTACAAGAGCAAAAGACACTGCCGAGAACCAGCTGACGGTACTGGAACCCGGATGGGTAGCCGAAGGTCCAAGAGCCAATGGAACTACCGAGGACCAGCTGACGTTACTGGAACCCGGTTACTAAGCAGGAGGTACCCGTGCCTGAAAGCACTACCAAGGACCACCTGACGTTGGTGGAACTCGGATACCCAGAGGGAGGCACCTAAGCCAAAGGCTCTGCCCGGAACCAGCTGACGGTACTGGAACCAGGATGGGGAGCAGAAGGTACAAGAGCAAAAGACACTGCCGAGAACCAGCTGACGGTACTGGAACCCGGATGGGTAGCCGAAGGTCCAAGAGCCAATGGAACTACCGAGGACCAGCTGACGTTACTGGAACCCGGTTACTAAGCAGGAGGTACCCGTGCCTGAAAGCACTACCAAGGACCACCTGACGTTGGTGGAACTCGGATACCCAGAGGGAGGCACCTAAGCCAAAGGCTCTGCCCGGAACCAGCTGACGGTACTGGAACCAGGATGGGGAGCAGAAGGTACAAGAGCAAAAGACACTGCCGAGAACCAGCTGACGGTACTGGAACCCGGATGGGGACCTATTCAAGCTTGTCTTCCTAGGGCCCCAACTGGCGGTGTGTTAGAGCCCAGGGACAGCAGGAGGAGGAGCAGGAGGAGGAGGAGCAGGGGGAGGGGAGTGTAGGCCGAAGCCTGCACTGGCGGCAGCTTTGGGTGTGTTGTGTCTGCGTGGCGGTCGCAGGACACGTTGCCGGCTACACAGCAGGGGAACAGCTGGCGGTGCTGGACCCCACTGACACATTGGCGAGGTGTTTGGCTCTGTGCAGCCAGCACTTCCGGACAGCAACTAGCGTTGTTGGAGCCCGGGCTCTGCAGGTGGAGCAGAGTGTAGGCCGAAGCCTAATTGAACCGATTTCAAAAGTCACCTTTAACCCCCCCTCAGGGGTTACAAAGTAGAAGAGCCACAGCTTATGCAGCAGCAGTGCTGCGCAAGTCAAAGGTTGCTCTTGTAATTTTTCTCCTTGCACACGCTGAATGGAACACGTATAACATTTAGCCCTTTATACAGTCAAACTGTGTAATGGAGGCGAGAGTTCCCTTTGTAATGAGACGCAGCACAGGTGTCAAGAATCCCACCTTGGTGCTGGGTGCAGCCTCCCGAGCGTTGTTATTTGCTGTACAGGAGTCTGCGCTGTCGTGTTATCCCCTGGCCTAGCGCCGTTAGCGCTGCCCATCTTCTGACCTCATTTCATGTCGGCCGCTGCGGTTCGCGATGACCATGAATCCCAGCCCCGCAGTGTCTTAACATTGTTAAAACACTGCGGGGCTGGGATTCAGGGCCTGGCGCAGCACATATGTTGGCCTCTCACACTCGGGTCCTTACACCCGCTTCAGACTGTGCGGCGTCATCTGGTCCCTTATCGCATGCCACGGCCATGAAGCCGCACAGTCCGAAGAAGGCGGAAGGAGAGGAGGGACAGGCGAACTGATGCACTGATCATGCCCATCAATCACACCCTCGCAGTCCCAATAAATAAGACACCGAGGGGCGTTGTGTGGGTCAGGGCGGCCGCAGAGGCGCAGCCAGCCAAACAATGATGCCAGAAGACGGGCAGCGCTACCAAGGGGGTTGCAGCGTGTCATTACAAAGGAAAGTCACACCACCGGGACGGTTAAATGGTCACACAGAGGACACATTTTAGACGTGTTTTCAGTTCCACATGTGCGAGGAGAATACGTTTATGAGCCACCTTGCACACATGCAGCATTACCGCTGTACAAGGTGGCCTTAAAAACGTAGAAACGCCTGGGGGAGGGGGGACAGGTTCCCTTCAATTTCAGTTCTGGTGTCTGCGTGGCTTTTGCAGGACACGATGCCGGCTGCACAGCAGGGGAACAGCTGGCGGTGCTGGACCCCACTGACACATTGGCTGGTGTTTTTCTCTGTGCAGCTAGCACATCTGGGCCCCAACTGGCGGTGTGTTAGAGCCCAGGGACAGCAGGAGGAGGAGCAGGAGGAGGAGGAGCAGGGGGAGGGGAGTGTAGGCCGAAGCCTGCACTGGCGGCAGCTTTGGGTGTGTTGTGTCTGCGTGGCGGTCGCAGGACACGTTGCCGGCTACACAGCAGGGGAACAGCTGGCGGTGCTGGACCCCACTGACACATTGGCGAGGTGTTTGGCTCTGTGCAGCCAGCACTTCCGGACAGCAACTAGCGTTGTTGGAGCCCGGGCTCTGCAGGTGGAGCAGAGTGTAGGCCGAAGCCTAATTGAACCGATTTCAAAAGTCACCTTTAACCCCCCCTCAGGGGTTACAAAGTAGAAGAGCCACAGCTTATGCAGCAGCAGTGCTGCGCAAGTCAAAGGTTGCTCTTGTAATTTTTCTCCTTGCACACGCTGAATGGAACACGTATAACATTTAGCCCTTTATACAGTCAAACTGTGTAATGGAGGCGAGAGTTCCCTTTGTAATGAGACGCAGCACAGGTGTCAAGAATCCCACCTTGGTGCTGGGTGCAGCCTCCCGAGCGTTGTTATTTGCTGTACAGGAGTCTGCGCTGTCGTGTTATCCCCTGGCCTAGCGCCGTTAGCGCTGCCCATCTTCTGACCTCATTTCATGTCGGCCGCTGCGGTTCGCGATGACCATGAATCCCAGCCCCGCAGTGTCTTAACATTGTTAAAACACTGCGGGGCTGGGATTCAGGGCCTGGCGCAGCACATATGTTGGCCTCTCACACTCGGGTCCTTACACCCGCTTCAGACTGTGCGGCGTCATCTGGTCCCTTATCGCATGCCACGGCCATGAAGCCGCACAGTCCGAAGAAGGCGGAAGGAGAGGAGGGACAGGCGAACTGATGCACTGATCATGCCCATCAATCACACCCTCGCAGTCCCAATAAATAAGACACCGAGGGGCGTTGTGTGGGTCAGGGCGGCCGCAGAGGCGCAGCCAGCCAAACAATGATGCCAGAAGACGGGCAGCGCTACCAAGGGGGTTGCAGCGTGTCATTACAAAGGAAAGTCACACCACCGGGACGGTTAAATGGTCACACAGAGGACACATTTTAGACGTGTTTTCAGTTCCACATGTGCGAGGAGAATACGTTTATGAGCCACCTTGCACACATGCAGCATTACCGCTGTACAAGGTGGCCTTAAAAACGTAGAAACGCCTGGGGGAGGGGGGACAGGTTCCCTTCAATTTCAGTTCTGGTGTCTGCGTGGCTTTTGCAGGACACGATGCCGGCTGCACAGCAGGGGAACAGCTGGCGGTGCTGGACCCCACTGACACATTGGCTGGTGTTTTTCTCTGTGCAGCTAGCACATCTGGGCCCCAACTGGCGGTGTGTTAGAGCCCAGGGACAGCAGGAGGAGGAGCAGGAGGAGGAGGAGCAGGGGGAGGGGAGTGTAGGCCGAAGCCTGCACTGGCGGCAGCTTTGGGTGTGTTGTGTCTGCGTGGCGGTCGCAGGACACGTTGCCGGCTACACAGCAGGGGAACAGCTGGCGGTGCTGGACCCCACTGACACATTGGCAAGGTGTTTGGCTCTGTGCAGCCAGCACTTCCGGACAGCAACTAGCGTTGTTGGAGCCCGGGCTCTGCAGGTGGAGCAGAGTGTAGGCCGAAGCCTAATTGAACCGATTTCAAAAGTCACCTTTAACCCCCCCTCAGGGGTTACAAAGTAGAAGAGCCACAGCTTATGCAGCAGCAGTGCTGCGCAAGTCAAAGGTTGCTCTTGTAATTTTTCTCCTTGCACACGCTGAATGGAACACGTATAACATTTAGCCCTTTATACAGTCAAACTGTGTAATGGAGGCGAGAGTTCCCTTTGTAATGAGACGCAGCACAGGTGTCAAGAATCCCACCTTGGTGCTGGGTGCAGCCTCCCGAGCGTTGTTATTTGCTGTACAGGAGTCTGCGCTGTTGTGTTATCCCCTGGCCTAGCGCCGTTAGCGCTGCCCATCTTCTGACCTCATTTCATGTCGGCCTCTGCGGTTCGCGATGACCATGAATCCCAGCCCCGCAGTGTCTTAACATTGTTAAAACACTGCGGGGCTGGGATTCAGGGCCTGGCGCAGCACATATGTTGGCCTCTCACACTCGGGTCCTTACACCCGCTTCAGACTGTGCGGCGTCATCTGGTCCCTTATCGCATGCCACGGCCATGAAGCCGCACAGTCCGAAGAAGGCGGAAGGAGAGGAGGGACAGGCGAACTGATGCACTGATCATGCCCATCAATCACACCCTCGCAGTCCCAATAAATAAGACACCGAGGGGCGTTGTGTGGGTCAGGGCGGCCGCAGAGGCGCAGCCAGCCAAACAATGATGCCAGAAGACGGGCAGCGCTACCAAGGGGGTTGCAGCGTGTCATTACAAAGGAAAGTCACACCACCGGGACGGTTAAATGGTCACACAGAGGACACATTTTAGACGTGTTTTCAGTTCCACATGTGCGAGGAGAATACGTTTATGAGCCACCTTGCACACATGCAGCATTACCGCTGTACAAGGTGGCCTTAAAAACGTAGAAACGCCTGGGGGAGGGGGGACAGGTTCCCTTCAATTTCAGTTCTGGTGTCTGCGTGGCTTTTGCAGGACACGATGCCGGCTGCACAGCAGGGGAACAGCTGGCGGTGCTGGACCCCACTGACACATTGGCTGGTGTTTTTCTCTGTGCAGCTAGCACATCTGGGCCCCAACTGGCGGTGTGTTAGAGCCCAGGGACAGCAGGAGGAGGAGCAGGAGGAGGAGGAGCAGGGGGAGGGGAGTGTAGGCCGAAGCCTGCACTGGCGGCAGCTTTGGGTGTGTTGTGTCTGCGTGGCGGTCGCAGGACACGTTGCCGGCTACACAGCAGGGGAACAGCTGGCGGTGCTGGACCCCACTGACACATTGGCGAGGTGTTTGGCTCTGTGCAGCCAGCACTTCCGGACAGCAACTAGCGTTGTTGGAGCCCGGGCTCTGCAGGTGGAGCAGAGTGTAGGCCGAAGCCTAATTGAACCGATTTCAAAAGTCACCTTTAACCCCCCCTCAGGGGTTACAAAGTAGAAGAGCCACAGCTTATGCAGCAGCAGTGCTGCGCAAGTCAAAGGTTGCTCTTGTAATTTTTCTCCTTGCACACGCTGAATGGAACACGTATAACATTTAGCCCTTTATACAGTCAAACTGTGTAATGGAGGCGAGAGTTCCCTTTGTAATGAGACGCAGCACAGGTGTCAAGAATCCCACCTTGGTGCTGGGTGCAGCCTCCCGAGCGTTGTTATTTGCTGTACAGGAGTCTGCGCTGTCGTGTTATCCCCTGGCCTAGCGCCGTTAGCGCTGCCCATCTTCTGACCTCATTTCATGTCGGCCGCTGCGGTTCGCGATGACCATGAATCCCAGCCCCGCAGTGTCTTAACATTGTTAAAACACTGCGGGGCTGGGATTCAGGGCCTGGCGCAGCACATATGTTGGCCTCTCACACTCGGGTCCTTACACCCGCTTCAGACTGTGCGGCGTCATCTGGTCCCTTATCGCATGCCACGGCCATGAAGCCGCACAGTCCGAAGAAGGCGGAAGGAGAGGAGGGACAGGCGAACTGATGCACTGATCATGCCCATCAATCACACCCTCGCAGTCCCAATAAATAAGACACCGAGGGGCGTTGTGTGGGTCAGGGCGGCCGCAGAGGCGCAGCCAGCCAAACAATGATGCCAAAAGACGGGCAGCGCTACCAAGGGGGTTGCAGCGTGTCATTACAAAGGAAAGTCACACCACCGGGACGGTTAAATGGTCACACAGAGGACACATTTTAGACGTGTTTTCAGTTCCACATGTGCGAGGAGAATACGTTTATGAGCCACCTTGCACACATGCAGCATTACCGCTGTACAAGGTGGCCTTAAAAACGTAGAAACGCCTGGGGGAGGGGGGACAGGTTCCCTTCAATTTCAGTTCTGGTGTCTGCGTGGCTTTTGCAGGACACGATGCCGGCTGCACAGCAGGGGAACAGCTGGCGGTGCTGGACCCCACTGACACATTGGCTGGTGTTTTTCTCTGTGCAGCTAGCACATCTGGGCCCCAACTGGTGGTGTGTTAGAGCCCAGGGACAGCAGGAGGAGGAGCAGGAGGAGGAGGAGCAGGGGGAGGGGAGTGTAGGCCGAAGCCTGCACTGGCGGCAGCTTTGGGTGTGTTGTGTCTGCGTGGCGGTCGCAGGACACGTTGCCGGCTACACAGCAGGGGAACAGCTGGCGGTGCTGGACCCCACTGACACATTGGCGAGGTGTTTGGCTCTGTGCAGCCAGCACTTCCGGACAGCAACTAGCGTTGTTGGAGCCCGGGCTCTGCAGGTGGAGCAGAGTGTAGGCCGAAGCCTAATTGAACCGATTTCAAAAGTCACCTTTAACCCCCCCTCAGGGGTTACAAAGTAGAAGAGCCACAGCTTATGCAGCAGCAGTGCTGCGCAAGTCAAAGGTTGCTCTTGTAATTTTTCTCCTTGCACACGCTGAATGGAACACGTATAACATTTAGCCCTTTATACAGTCAAACTGTGTAATGGAGGCGAGAGTTCCCTTTGTAATGAGACGCAGCACAGGTGTCAAGAATCCCACCTTGGTGCTGGGTGCAGCCTCCCGAGCGTTGTTATTTGCTGTACAGGAGTCTGCGCTGTCGTGTTATCCCCTGGCCTAGCGCCGTTAGCGCTGCCCATCTTCTGACCTCATTTCATGTCGGCCGCTGCGGTTCGCGATGACCATGAATCCCAGCCCCGCAGTGTCTTAACATTGTTAAAACACTGCGGGGCTGGGATTCAGGGCCTGGCGCAGCACATATGTTGGCCTCTCACACTCGGGTCCTTACACCCGCTTCAGACTGTGCGGCGTCAGCTGGTCCATTATCGCATGCCACGGCCATGAAGCCGCACAGTCCGAACAAGGCGGAAGGAGAGGAGGGACAGGCGAACTGATGCACTGATCATGCCCATCAATCACACCCTCGCAGTCCCAATAAATAAGACAACGAGGGCCGTTGTGTGGGTCAGGGCGGCCGCAGAGGCGCAGCCAGCCAAACAATGATGCCAGAAGACGGGCAGCGCTACCAAGGAGCTTGTTGCGTGTGTCAATACAAAGTCAAATCACACCTGAGGGACGTTTTAATGGTCACAGAGGACACATTTTAGACGTGTTCACTTCAACATGGGCAAGGAGAATAAGTTTCTGAGCCACCTTGAACACATGCAGCATTACTGCTGTTCAAGGTAGCTGTAAAACATAGAAACACCTGGGGGAGGGGGGACAGGTTCCCTTCAATTTCAGTTCTTGTGTCTGCGTGGAGGTCGCAGGACACGTTGCCGGCTACACAGCAGGGGAACAGCTGGCGGTGCTGAACCCCACTGACACATTGGCTGGTGATTTTGTGCAGCTAGCACATCTGGGCAAAAACTGGCGGTGTTAGAGCCCATGGTCAGCAGGAGGAGCAGGGGGAGCGGAGTGTAGGCCGAAGCCTGCACTCGAGCAAGTTGAAAGGAAACCTTTAACCCCCCCCCCCCCCCCCCAGGCGTTTGTAGCTGAAAGAGCCATTGTGTACAGCACTAATGCTGGAAAAGGTAAACTTAGCTCTTTTAATTATGGTCCTTGTACATGCGGAGGCGGGATCTCGGCCAGCGCACCCGCACAGGCGCAGCCAGCCTGACACCAAATGAGGTCAGAAGACGGGCAGCGCAACATGTGTGCATGGCCAAGGGCTAACCTAACAGCGCAGGCTCCGGGACAGATTCAAACAAAGCTGAGGAGGGGGCGCACGGCGCCAAGGGGGTAAAAATGATGGCTGTGCTGCGTCACACGACAAAGGAAAGTTCCACCTACCGGACGGTTTAACGCTGTGTGGGGACACATTTCATAAGTGTTTGGTTCAGCATGTGCAAGGAGCATCACGAAAAGAGGCACTTTTTCCCTTTGCATCATTACTGCTGCACAAGGTGGCTCCTTCAGTAACAAACGCCTGGGGGGGGGGGGGGTGGCAGGTTCCCTTACATTTAACTTGTTGTGCCTGCGTGGCGGTCGCAGTACACGTTGCCGTATACACAGCAGGGGAACAGCTGGCGGTGCTGAACCCCACTAACACATTGGCGAGGTGTTTGGCTCTGTGCATACAGCACTTCTGGACGGCAACTAGCGGTGTTGGAGCCCAGGGACAGGTGGAGGAGGAGGAGGTTGGAGGAGGTTGGAGGAGGTAGGAGTGATTGCCACACACACAGCAGGGGAACAGCTGACGTTACTGAACCCCAATAACAGAGGAGGGACTGTTGACTGTGCATACAGCACTTCTGGACGGCAACTAGCGGTGTTGGAGCCCAGGGACAGGTGGAGGAGGAGGAGGTTGGAGGAGGTAGGAGTGATTGCCACACACACAGCAGGGGAACAGCTGACGTTACTGAACCCCAATAACAGAGGAGGGACTGTTGACTGTGCGTACAGCACTTCTGGACGGCAACTAGCGGTGTTGGAGCCCAGGGACAGGTGGAGGAGGAGGAGGTTGGAGGAGGTAGGAGGGATTGCCACACACACAGCAGGGGAACAGCTGACGTTACTGAACCCCAATAACAGAGGAGGGACTGTTGACTGTGCGTACAGCACTTCTGGACGGCAACTAGCGGTGTTGGAGCCCAGGGACAGGTGGAGGAGGAGGAGGTTGGAGGAAGTTGGAGGAGGTAGGAGTGATTGCCACACACACAGCAGGGGAACAGCTGACGTTACTGAACCCCAATAACAGAGGAGGGACTGTTGACTGTGCGTACAGCACTTCTGGATGGCAACTAGCGGTGTTGGAGCCCAGGGACAGGTGGAGGAGGAGGAGGTTGGAGGAGGTAGGAGGGATTGCCACACACACAGCAGGGGAACAGCTGACGTTACTGAACCCCAATAACAGAGGAGGGACTGTTGACTGTGCGTACAGCACTTCTGGAGGGCAACTAGCGGTGTTGGAGCCCAGGGACAGGTGGAGGAGGAGGAGGTTGGAGGAGGTTGGAGGAGGTAGGAGTGATTGCCACACACACAGCAGGGGAACAGCTGACGTTACTGAACCCCAATAACAGAGGAGGGACTGTTGACTGTGCGTACAGCACTTCTGGACGGCAACTAGCGGTGTTGGAGCCCAGGGACAGGTGGAGGAGGAGGAGGTTGGAGGAGGTAGGAGGGATTGCCACACACACAGCAGGGGAACAGCTGACGTTACTGAACCCCAATAACAGAGGAGGGACTGTTGACTGTGCGTACAGCACTTCTGGACGGCAACTAGCGGTGTTGGAGCCCAGGGACAGGTGGAGGAGGAGGAGGTTGGAGGAGGTTGGAGGAGGTAGGAGTGATTGCCACACACACAGCAGGGGAACAGCTGACGTTACTGAACCCCAATAACAGAGGAGGGACTGTTGACTGTGCGTACAGCACTTCTGGACGGCAACTAGCGGTGTTGGAGCCCAGGGACAGATGGAGGAGGAGGAGGTTGGAGGAGGTAGGAGGGATTGCCACACACACAGCAGGGGAACAGCTGACGTTACTGAACCCCAATAACAGAGGAGGGACTGTTGACTGTGCGTACAGCACTTCTGGACGGCAACTAGCGGTGTTGGAGCCCAGGGACAGGTGGAGGAGGAGGAGGTTGGAGGAGGTTGGAGGAGGTAGGAGTGATTGCCACACACACAGCAGGGGAACAGCTGATGTTACTGAACCCCAATAACAGAGGAGCGACTGTTGACTGTGCGTACAGCACTTCTGGATGGCAACTAGCGGTGTTGGAGCCCAGGGACAGGTGGAGGAGGAGGAGGTTGGAGGAGGTAGGAGGGATTGCCACACACACAGCAGGGGAACAGCTGACGTTACTGAACCCCAATAACAGAGGAGGGACTGTTGACTGTGCGTACAGCACTTCTGGACGGCAACTAGCGGTGTTGGAGCCCAGGGACAGGTGGAGGAGGAGGAGGTTGGAGGAGGTAGGAGGGATTGCCACACACACAGCAGGGGAACAGCTGACGTTACTGAACCCCAATAACAGAGGAGGGACTGTTGACTGTGCGTACAGCACTTCTGGACGGCAACTAGCGGTGTTGGAGCCCAGGGACAGGTGGAGGAGGAGGAGGTTGGAGGAGGTAGGAGGGATTGCCACACACACAGCAGGGGAACAGCTGACGTTACTGAACCCCAATAACAGAGGAGGGACTGTTGACTGTGCGTACAGCACTTCTGGACGGCAACTAGCGGTGTTGGAGCCCAGGGACAGGTGGAGGAGGAGGAGGTTGGAGGAGGTTGGAGGAGGTAGGAGTGATTGCCACACACACAGCAGGGGAACAGCTGACGTTACTGAACCCCAATAACAGAGGAGCGACTGTTGACTGTGCGTACAGCACTTCTGGATGGCAACTAGCGGTGTTGGAGCCCAGGGACAGGTGGAGGAGGAGGAGGTTGGAGGAGGTAGGAGGGATTGCCACACACACAGCAGGGGAACAGCTGACGTTACTGAACCCCAATAACAGAGGAGGGACTGTTGACTGTGCGTACAGCACTTCTGGACGGCAACTAGCGGTGTTGGAGCCCAGGGACAGGTGGAGGAGGAGGAGGTTGGAGGAGGTAGGAGGGATTGCCACACACACAGCAGGGGAACAGCTGACGTTACTGAACCCCAATAACAGAGGAGGGACTGTTGACTGTGCGTACAGCACTTCTGGACGGCAACTAGCGGTGTTGGAGCCCAGGGACAGGTGGAGGAGGAGGAGGTTGGAGGAGGTAGGAGGGATTGCCACACACACAGCAGGGGAACAGCTGACGTTACTGAACCCCAATAACAGAGGAGGGACTGTTGACTGTGCGTACAGCACTTCTGGACGGCAACTAGCGGTGTTGGAGCCCAGGGACAGGTGGAGGAGGAGGAGGTTGGAGGAGGTTGGAGGAGGTAGGAGTGATTGCCACACACACAGCAGGGGAACAGCTGACGTTACTGAACCCCAATAACAGAGGAGGGACTGTTGACTGTGCGTACAGCACTTCTGGACGGCAACTAGCGGTGTTGGAGCCCAGGGACAGGTGGAGGAGGAGGAGGTTGGAGGAGGTAGGAGGGATTGCCACACACACAGCAGGGGAACAGCTGACGTTACTGAACCCCAATAACAGAGGAGGGACTGTTGACTGTGCGTACAGCACTTCTGGACGGCAACTAGCGGTGTTGGAGCCCAGGGACAGGTGGAGGAGGAGGAGGTTGGAGGAGGTAGGAGGGATTGCCACACACACAGCAGGGGAACAGCTGACGTTACTGAACCCCAATAACAGAGGAGGGACTGTTGACTGTGCGTACAGCACTTCTGGACGGCAACTAGCGGTGTTGGAGCCCAGGGACAGGTGGAGGAGGAGGAGGTTGGAGGAGGTTGGAGGAGGTAGGAGGGATTGCCACACACACAGCAGGGGAACAGCTGACGTTACTGAACCCCAATAACAGAGGAGGGACTGTTGACTGTGCGTACAGCACTTCTGGACGGCAACTAGCGGTGTTGGAGCCCAGGGACAGGTGGAGGAGGAGGAGGTTGGAGGAGGTTGGAGGAGGTAGGAGTGATTGCCACACACACAGCAGGGGAACAGCTAACGTTACTGAACCCCAATAACAGAGGAGGGACTGTTGACTGTGCGTACAGCACTTCTGGACGGCAACTAGCGGTGTTGGAGCCCAGGGACAGGTGGAGGAGGAGGAGGTTGGAGGAGGTAGGAGGGATTGCCACACACACAGCAGGGGAACAGCTGACGTTACTGAACCCCAATAACAGAGGAGGGACTGTTGACTGTGCGTACAGCACTTCTGGACGGCAACTAGCGGTGTTGGAGCCCAGGGACAGGTGGAGGAGGAGGAGGTTGGAGGAGGTTGGAGGAGGTAGGAGTGATTGCCACACACACAGCAGGGGAACAGCTGACGTTACTGAACCCCAATAACAGAGGAGGGACTGTTGACTGTGCGTACAGCACTTCTGGACGGCAACTAGCGGTGTTGGAGCCCAGGGACAGGTGGAGGAGGAGGAGGTTGGAGGAGGTAGGAGGGATTGCCACACACACAGCAGGGGAACAGCTGATGTTACTGAACCCCAATAACAGAGGAGCGACTGTTGACTGTGCGTACAGCACTTCTGGACGGCAACTAGCGGTGTTGGAGCCCAGGGGCAGGTGGAAAAGCAGAGGAACACAATGTAGGCCGAAGCCTGAGAAAGTCGAAAGGGAACCTTTAACCCCCCCCCAAGGCGTTTGTAGATGAAAGAGCCAGCTTGTGCAGCACAAAAGATGCAAAAGGAAAAGGTGGCTCTTTTCATCATGCTCCTTGCAAACACAGAACTAAACACTTATAAAATGTGTCCCCTGAAGCCGTGAAACCGTCCCGGAGGTGGGACTTTCCTTCGTAATATGACGCAGCACAGCCATCATTCCTACCCCCCCGCCGCCGTGCCCCGGCTCCTCAGCGTTGTTTGATTCCGTCCCGGAGCCTGCGCTGTTATGTTATCCCGTGGCCAGGCACACTTAGCGCTGCCCATCTTCTGACATCATTTGGTGTCAGGCTGGCTGCGCCTGTGCGGCCGCGCTGGCCGAGAGCCCGCCTCGCAGTGTCTTCTGATGTAATCCCACTGGGGGCCTGGGATCCATGGCCATGCGCAGTGCATATCCTCGCCTCTCACTCCCCTCCCTACGGCTTCTTTTTCAGACTGTGCGGTGTCACGGCCGTGGCATGCTATTAGGGACCAGCTGACACCGAACTGTCTGAAGAAGCCATAGGGAGATGAGTGAGAGGTGGAGGTTCAGATATGCACTGCGCATGTCCATAGATCCCAGGCCCCCAGTGGGATTAAATCAGAAGACACTGCGAGGCGGGCTCTCGGCCAGCGTGGCCGCACAGGCGCAGCCAGCCTGACACCAAATGATGCCAGAAGACGGGCAGCGCTAAGTGTGCCTGGCCACGGGATAACATAACAGCGCAGGCTCCGGGACGGAATCAAACAACGCTGAGGAGCCGGGGCGCGGCGCCGGGGGGGTAGGAATGACGGATGTGCTGCGTCATATTACGAAGGAAAGTCCCACCTCCGGGACGGTTTTACGGTATCAGTGGACACATTTTATAAGTGTTAAGTTTTGCGTGTGCAAGGAGCAAAACCAAAATAGCTACCTTTTTCCTTGTGCAGCATTACTGCTGCACAAGGTGGCTCTTTCAGTAACAAACGCCTTGGGGGGGGGGGACAGATTCCCTTACATTTCAGTTGTTGTGTCAGCGTGGCGGTCGCATGACACATTGCCGGCTACACAGCTGGGGATCAGCTGACGTTACTGAAACCCAATAACACTGGGTCGTATGTTTTGACTGTGCAGACGGCACGTCTGAGCCTCAACTGGCGGTGTTGGAGCCCAGGAATTTAAGTTCAGGTGGTAGAAAGATGAACACAACAGGAGACCTGGATAACGTATACAGTGACCTAATTATTTAATCAGGAGGAGGAGTGGCAAATTCCTGCGAGATCCAGGCCTTGTTCATTTTCAGGAAAGTAAGCCGGTCAACGTTATCGGAGGATAGTCGCATGCGACGGTCAGTTAGTACACCACCTGCAGCACTAAAGACACGTTCCGATAATACACTGGCCGCAGGGCAAGACAGCACCTCCAATGCATACTGGCTTAGCTCTGGCCATGTATCCAGCTTTGAGACCCAAAACTTGAAAGGGGAAGAGCCGTCTGGGAGTACAGCAAGAGGGCAAGACATGTAGTCTGTCACCATCTGACGGAACCGTTGCCTCCTGCTGACTGGAGCCGTCTGTGATGGTGTAGACTTTTGTGGGGGGCACACAAAACTGTGCCACAGTTGGGCCATACTGGTCTTGCCTTGGGCAGAGGCACTGCTTCTGCTCCCTCTTTGTGCAGAGCCTCCACCACTGCCTGGACGCACTGAGCTGCTTTGGAATGCACTAGCAGCACTTCTCTCAGTTGGAATGGAGAAGATGATGGAACTGACCAGTGTGTCTTGGTACTCCCGCATTTTTCGCTCCCGGTTCAACGGTGTGATGAGGCTTTCTACGTTGTCCCGGTAGCGAGGATCGAGGAGGGTGAACACCCAATAATCAGACATGTTGAGAATGTGGTCGATGCGGCGGTCGTTTCTCAGGCACTGCAGCATGTAATCCACCATGTGCTGCAGACTGCCAACTGCCCAAGAAACGCTGTCCCCAGCTGGAGGCGTGATCTCTGCCCGCTCGTCATCACCCCACCCTCGCTGTACACACTGAGTACTGGACAATTCGGGAACTCCCTCCTCTGGACGGATGTCTTCCTCCTCCATTGACTCCTCCTCATCCTCCTCTCAAACTGTCCCCTGCCTACGCGTTTGTGAGGAACCACGTGGCGCTGACTGTCCAGAAGATGATGGAAGTGGTGAATCCTCATCCTCCACCTCTTCCACAACATCATCCCTTAGCGCTTGCAGTGATTTTTCAAGCAGGCAGATAAGGGGGACAGTCATGCTGACTAGTGCATCATCTGCACTCGCCATCCGCGTGGAATAATCAAAGGGACGCAAAACCTGGCAGACATCCTTCATAGTGGCCCACTCTGTGGTTGTGAAGTCTGTACGGCGCTGACTGCGACTTTTTTGCGCCTGATACAGCTGGTACTCCATTACAGCTTGCTGCTGCTCACACAACCGCTCCAACATATGTAACGTGGAATTCCACCTGGTAGGTAGGTCACATATGATGCGATGTTCCGGCAGGCGGTGTCGGCGCTGCAGAGCCGCAATGCGCGCTTTTGCCGTGCTGGAACGCCGCAAGTGAGCACACTCTAGGCGGACCTTGTGCAGCAGTGCATCAAGATCCGGATAGTCCCTCAAAAAACTCTGCACGACCAAATTGAGCACATGTGCCAGACATGGGATGTGAGTGAGGTTGCCGAGGCCCAGGGCTGCCACCAGATTTCGGCCATTATCACACACTACCATGCCTGGCTGGAGATTCGCTGGCTCAAACCACACATCGCTCTCCTGCTTGATGGCATTCCAGAGCTCCTGCGCTGTGTGGCTACGATTCCCCAAAAAAATTAATTTCAAGACGGCCTGTTGACGTTTGGCCACGGCTGTGCTCATGTCGGTCGTAACAGGTACACGTTCATCACGGGTCCATGTGGAGGTGGACTGTGACGGCTCCTGCAGCGATGATTCTGAGGAACTGGTGTAAGAGGAGGAGTCAATGCGTACAGAATGGATTCCTGCAATCCTTGGAGTGGGCAGGACACGTCCTGCGCCACTCGCACGGTCTGTACCCGGCTCAACTACATTAACCCAATGGGCAGTGAGGGAAAGGTATCGCCCCTGTCCATGTTGACTGGTCCACGCATCGGTGGTGAGGTGGACCTTGCTACTGACGGCGTTCAGTAGCGCGTGTTTTATGTGTCCCTCCACATGCTTGTGCAGGGCAGGGACAGCTTGCCTGCTGAAGTAAAAGCGGCTGGGCACACTGTACTGTGGGACTGCCAATGACATCAAGTCACGGAAGCTGTCAGTCTCCACCAGCCTGAATGACAGCATTTCCAGTGACAGAAGTTTGGCAATGCCTGCAGTCAGAGCCTGTGCTCGTGGGTGGTTTGACGAGAAAGGCCGCCTTTTCTCCCATGCCTGTACTACCGATGGCTGTAGACTGGGCTGGGAGTGTGTGGTTGACTGGGAAAGTGGTGCTGCGGGTGGAATGACAGCGGGTCTCTGGACAACAGGGCCAGAGGTTCTTCCACGGCGATCCTGGGAGGAAGCCGAACCAGCTGCGTGTGAGCTAGAGGAAGAGGCAACACGAGCTGAAGAGGTGGTAGCTGCCGCTGTTGGTTGGCCTAGCTCTTCAGTGTGTTTGTCTAACTCCGCCGGGTGCCTGTTGCGCACATGTTTCCACATGTTGGAGGTATTGAGGTTGGCGACTTTTGAACCTCTTTTGATTTTTTGATGACACACCTTGCATCTGACATAGCAAATGTCATCTGCAACTGTGTCAAAAAAGGACCAGGCACTGCAAGTCTTGGGAGCCCCCCTTTTGACTTTTGGAAGAGACATGCTCCTTACGGGTGCCAAAGCGGAGGCTGCAGGATCCGCAGTCTTCCCCCTCCCTCTCCCTCTTTGGGCCGTACGGGGAATCTCTTCCTCAGAGCTGCTCCCACCACCTTCCTGTCCCTGACGCCAAGATGGGTCAAGGACCTCATCATCTACACTACCCTCTGCCCCCAACTGCTCCTCCTGGGTAGTCTCAGCAGCAGAGCACGCACCAGTAAGTGGCACCTGAGTGTCATCATCAGCTGATGCGGCCTGCGATGTGGTGACCGGAGCCACTGGCCCACCCGCCTCTTCAGAGGAAGACAGAAAAAGCTGTTGGGCATCACTGCACCCTGCCTCTTCTTCCATTTCTCCAATGCTGCTTGGCTGGCCCCCTGTTTCCAAGCCAAGAGATGATTCAGAGAACAGAAGTAGAGACTGCTCCTGTCCTGGGATCTCTGTCTGCCTGGGCAATTTTGCAGGTGGTGAAGAGACAGATGGCTGCTCTCCAGTGCTCTGTGTCTGAGAGGATGTGGCACTAATGGAAGTTGATGCATTAGCTGCCATCCATCCCACAACGGCTTCAATTTGGTCTTCACGCAGCAGCGGTGTACGGCGCTCGGCGACAAAGCTGCGCATGAACGACTGTTCCCTTGTGAAAGTGGGTGCTGATGACTCACCGGTGCCCGCAGCAGGCACAGAATCCCCACGTCCCCTCCCTGCTCCGCGCCCACGCCCACGCCCACGTGCCTTACTCACTGCCTTCTTCATCTTGGTTGACTGATAAAGATAAGCAGAAAAGTACTAACGGCTTTGTGTGCTTATTCCTGAGCAACTCCTCCTAACAGGTATAAGACACACTAATTTTCTAAAGTGTGGACTAGACTTGAATATGAGCTAATGTGGCCTACACAAATGTAAAGTGGTGTAACTGGTGTGTTTGGTGAACTTTATTATTTATTTATTTTTTTGGGGCTGAACTGACAACGGATAGAGCTGCAGTCACACGGAGACCGTGCAGACAGCCGTAAACGGCGCTGCAAGGCCCAAAAACCCTCCTCTACTTTATCCTATGTAGTGTTTTTCCACAAATTAGCTGGAGACGGGTGGAAAGACACTAATAGGAATTTTTGGAAAAAATGTGCAGCAGCCTGCACTACTTAAAAAAAAAGGAAAATTGATTTGGCGGTATGACGCAGTGAACAACCCTGAGCTGGAGACAACCAAGCTACGGCTGCTCACAGACTACAGGGCGAGCTGCAGTCACACGGAGACCGTGCAGACAGCCGTAAACGGCGCTGCAAGGCCCAAAAACCCTCCTCTACTTTATCCTATGTAGTGTTTTTCCACAAATTAGCTGGAGACGGGTGGAAAGACACTAATAGGAATTTTTGGAAAAAATGTGCAGCAGCCTGCACTACTTAAAAAAAAAGGAAAATTGATTTGGCGGTATGACGCAGTGAACAACCCTGAGCTGGAGACAACCAAGCTACGGCTGCTCACAGACTACAGGGCGAGCTGCAGTCACACGGAGACCGTGCAGACAGCCGAAAACGGCGCTGCAAGGCCCAAAAACCCTCCTCTACTTTATCCTATGTAGTGTTTTTCCACAAATTAGCTGGAGACGGGTGGAAAGACACTAATAGGAATTATTTGAAAAAATGTGCAGCAGCCTGCACTACTTCAAAAAAAAAAAAAAAAAGGACAGTATGAGGCAATGAACCACCCTCCCTGAACTGAATACAACCAGCTATGGATGGCCTATGTGGCTGCACTCAGACTAGAGAGTGGGCTGCACTCACACACACACACACACAGACCCTGCAGATCGCTGTGAAAACAGCGCTACAAGGCACAAGCAAGGTGAATAGTAGGTGAACACAGCGGTTGCTAAATTAGCCTTTGGAAAGCACAAAGAAGCAAATCGCTATCTCTAAACTGTCCCTCAGTCAGCAAACAGCGTCCTGTCACTAACTGAATTCACAGCAGAGTGATCGCAAAATGGCGCCAGCGACTTTTAAACTGCATCATGACATCATTACAGCAGCCAATCACAGCCTTGCCAGTAGTTTCATGCCCTCCATGCTAAACAGGATGTGCCCACACTTGGAATCTTTCTCATTGGCTGAATTTCTGAATTTTGAATCATGGAACTTCCGATTCCGGTATCCGATACGCGCCAAGTATCGGAATCCCGGTATCGGAATTCCGATACCGCAAGTATCGGCCGATACCCGATACTTGCGGTATCGGAATGCTCAACACTACTAGTAGCACAAAAAAAGTTATAATAAAATAAAATGTTCTTACTTTAAGAGAAAAACTAGTTCCTATAAATAATAATTAGTCCAAGTAAAGAAACATATATATTATTTTACATGACAGGTACATTACACAGGTTAGGTATCAGCCTTTGATCTTGGGATTCATTCTGATCGCCATATTTGGGGTCAGGAAGGAATTTTTCCCCCTGATATGAGGATAATTGGCCGATTCCTCACAGGGGGTTTTCGCCTTCCTCTGGATCAACAAGGCCGATACATACATTTAGTGTCATAGGTTAATAAGTAAGTGCACACTTTTAGAGCATAAAAAAGATACAAAATAAAATATTATTAGTTGAAAAAATGTTTCCTAACCAAATATAGACATAAATTAGTCCAAACATGCTACCAGATTAGTAGGAAAAAAATAATACAACACATTTTTTTACTTTAATCTCATCGGTTCATTATCAGCCCTTGATCCTGGGATTTATTCTGACCGCCATACTTTATTTGGGGTCAGGAAGGAATTTTCCCCCCTGATATGAGGATAATTGGCCGATTCCTCACAGGGGGTTTTCGCCTTCCTCTGGACCAACACGGCCCATAGATAGGTTTAGTAAAATAGAATAAATAAGTAGCTTCTTATGTTTATAATAAAAAATATATAATTTATGTAAAATAATAATATTATATTTTGGATTTACAATAATATAGTCGACACAAATATAAACGAAAATTAGCCGAAAAATAGAAATTACTTTTATATTATTATATAATAAACATTTATATAATAATAATATAATAATAATTTTAAATAATATATATTTTTTACATTAAACTTACGTATACACATTAGCTATGAGCCCTTGATCCTGGGATTCATTCTGATCGCCATATTTGGGGTCAGGAAGGAATTTTCCCCCCTAATATGAGGATAATTGGCCGATTCCTCACAGGGGGTTTTCGCCTTCCTCTGGACCAACACGGCCCATAGATAGATTTAGTCTGATAGATGAATAATTTACACATATACATGATATATAATATATAATAACCTCATCTATAAATAAAATCTTCTTTTTACCCCTATACCTTTGTGTTGTCTTTACTCCATTGCTCGGCCATGTAGTCATTATTAAACTGCCCCCTATGTCTGGTGGGCGCATACAGCAGTGTCCCCCACACTCCAGGCTTCACAGCCCCAACACATCATGGTGTCAGGATTTCCTTCGTATTTCTCGGGGGAGAGAACCTGCGGCAGCCTCTGAGGCCTCGATAATAATTCCATCCTCAGTGCAAAATGAAGGAAATCCTGACACCATGATGTGTTGGGGCCGTGAGGACTGGAGTTTGGGGATCAATGTCACACATGAGATAAAGCTGGATGAGCCCCGAAATCGTTATATCCAATGGGGATAAATCAGGTAATTGCTCTGATTCCTGGGAGTGTCAGGTCCAGAGCAGGAGACTCTGGGGCCTTTCTCCATTTCCGCTAATAAATGAGAACACTGAGCCGCTCCATCCTCTATTACCTCAGAACTTCCTAACAGGACAGAGAAGAATGGGTTTCCTATACCAGACCCCCATATCATAGACAGGCAGTCTGATTAGATCCTCCAGAAAAGATTAATGAAGGAGAATCCCCTGCAGAGAGGTGTCCACAGCAAGAGATGTGATAGTAACAGCTTTTAAGTTATTTCCTAGTGATCTGTATCTGGAAATAAAGGATGACAATCAAAATGGCCGCCATTATCGCTCCTACAGGGGACATCACTAAGCTTTCATACACCCTGAACAGTACATGGTGTAATGACACATCCCCTCACATTACCACTGTTACAGAGATCCATGGTCAGCATTAGGAGTAGGCAGACTTGGCATCTGCCTAGTACCCTCACTCCTCCAGGGGCCCCCATCCAGTGGTATACCGTTAATAGCGGCATACCACGCAGCCGCTAATACCGGCACACCATGAGGCCACTATGGGATCCGTGGGTCAGGGGATGCCGATACAGTTGAAAGCAATGATAGAGGAGAGAGCATTATCTGAAGCTCCGTCTCCCATCATTCCCCTCTATTTCTGACGCAGTGGGTACGCGATGACGTCAATTAATTGCGCACCATGCTATGTCGGGCAGTGGAGCTGCTGAGACGCTCTGCAGCAGCAAGGGAACTAGGAGGAGAGGTGAGTATTGTATTTTTTTTCATATATTAGTGAGTACGTGCAGCCATAATACTGCAGGACAGTTGGGCTACATGATACTCTATGGGGTGGCTGCATTATACGCTATGGCAGTGTTCCCCAACTCTGGTCCTCAAGAGCCACCAACAGGTCATGTTTTCAGGTTTTCCTTAGTATTGCACAAGTGATGGAATTATTGCCTGTGCAGGTGATGCAATTATTACCTCTTCAATATTAAGGAAATCCTGAAAACATGACCTGTTGGTGGCTCTTGAGGACCAGAGTTGGGGAACACTGCTCTATGGGGTGCCTACATTATACTCTATGTAGTGGATGCATTATACTCTGAGGGGGGGGTGCATTATACTCTGAGGGGGCTCCATCATACTCTATCAATGACTATGACTATGGAGTGCATTATTCTTTATGGGGGCTGCATTACACTCTATCGTACTATGGGGAGTGCATTATACTATATGCACTATATGGAACCTGCATTATACTGTATGGAAGGCTATGGGGAATGCATTATACTATACTATACTATATGAAGAACTATGGGGTGGATTGCACTACATGAAGGACTATGGGGGGTGCATTATACAATATTGAGGACTAAAATTAGTGTACTATACTATTTGGAGGACTGAGGAGTGTATTTGTCACAACTCTGTTGTCGGGTGTCCTGGGACCAGGGGCTCATTCCCTGTCCCTAACACTAGGGGCCCCTAGCTTGCCCTGTTCCCCAGGTTACTTCTGATGATGAAGATGCTGTGGCCACAAACCTTGCCTTAGCTCCACCCTCAGTCTGCACCCTTACCGCACGCAAGAAGAAGGTGATTAATAGTGTACCGTAATATACCAACCAGACTAACAAGATAATACGAACAGGGGTAACGAAAAATAACGAACATACAACCCCCCCATAGAATATAATACAGCCCACCTCCCCATAGAATATAATGTAGCCCCATCAAAGAGTATGATGCAATCCCCCCTCATAAAATCTAATACAGCCCCCCATAGAATATAATGTAGCCCCCCATGGAATATAATACAGTCCACCTCCCCATAGAATATAATGTAGCCCCCATAGAATATAATGCAGCCCCCCATAGTATGTAAGACAGCCTTCCCCATAGAAGATAACGTATAATGTACCCACCTTAGTATACAACACAGCCCATATAGTATACAGCACAGCCCGCATAGTATACAGCACTGCCCGCATAGCATACAGCGCAGCCTCATAGTATACAGAAAAGCCTCATGGTATAAAGCACACTGCCTCATAGTATACAGCGCAGCTCTCCCCCCCAGAATGGCCCCACAGTCCAGTACTCACTGTTATAGAGTAAAAAAAAAAACACAACACAGCACACTCCTCACCTCTCCTCGTGCCCGCGCTGCTTCCATTTCCTGCTCCTGCCGGCACACAGTGAGTGCGCGGCAGTGTCTGTCAGAGGCAGAGCGGGGAATGATGAGAGAGGGAGCGTCAGCTGACGCTCTCTCCTCCATCATTGCTTTGAACTGTATCGGCAGACGCCGGAATAGCTAAATGCGGCAGGGGAGTCGGCGCTGGCGGCAGGCGGGCCCCCTGCCTCACAGGGGCCCCATAGCAGCTGCGTGATGTGCCGCTAGCTGGGGACCCCTGGGGGAGCGAGGACCTAGGCAACTGCCTGCCCCTAACGCTGGCCCTGCCTGCAGGGGCCCCCTGGAGCCTCCGGGCCCCTGTGCAGCTGCACAGGTTGAACAGGCGGTATGTCCACCCATGACACACGGATGTTGATTATATATATATATATATATGTATATATATATATATATATATATATATATATATATATATTGCTCAAAAAAATAAAGGGAACACTAAAATACCACATCATAGCTATCACTGAATGAAATATTTCAGTTGCAAATCTTTATTCATTACATAGTGGAATGTGTTGAGAACAATAAAACATAAAAAATGATCAATGTAAATCAAAATGAATATCTCATGGAGGTCTGGATTTGGAATGATACTCAAAATCAAAGTGGAAAATCAAATTACAAGCTGATCCAACTTCAGTGGAAAGGCCTTAAGACAAGGAAATGATTTTCAGTTGTGTCTGTGGCCTCCACGTGCCTGTATGACTTCCCTGCAATGCCTGGGCATGCTCCTGATGTGGCGGTGGATGGTCTCCTGAGGGATCTCCTCCAAGACCTGGGCTAAAGCGTCCGCCGACTCCCGGACAGTCTGTGGTGCAACGTGACGTTGGTGGGTGGTGCTAGACATAATGTCCCAGATGTGTTCAATCGGATTCAGGTCTGGGAAACGGGCGGGCCAGTCCATAGCTTCAAAGCCTTCATCTTGCAGGAACTGCTGACACACGCCAGCCCCATGAGGTCTGGCAATGTCCTGCATAGGAGGAACCCAGGGCCAACTGCACCAGCATATGGTCTCACAAGGGGTCTGATGATCTCATCTCGGTACCTAATAGCAGTCAGACTACCTCTGGTGAGCACATGGAGGGCTGTGTGGCCCTCCAAAGAATTGCCACCCCACACCATTACTGACCCACTGCCAAACTGGTCATGCTGAAGGATATTGCAGGCAGCAGATCACTCTCCATGGCGTCTCCAGACTCTGTCACGTCTGTCACATGTGCTCAGTGTGAACCTGCTTTCATCTGTGAAGCGAAGAGGGCGCCAGTGGCAAATTTGCCAATCCTGATGTTCTGTGGCAAATGCCGATTGTCCTACACGGTGTTGGGCTGTGAGCACAACCCCCATCTATGGACGTCGGGCACTCAGACCATCCTCATGGAGTCGGTTTCTAACCATTTGTGCAGACACATGCACATTTGTGGCCTGCTGGAGGTCATTTTGCAGGGTTCTGGCAGTGATCCTCCTGTTCCTCCTTGCACGAAGGCTGAGGAAGCGGTTCTGCTGCTGGGTTGTTGCCCTCAAACGGCCCCTCTATGTCTCCTGGTGTACTGGCCTGTCTCCTGGTAGCGCCTCCAGCCTCTGGACACTATGCTGACAGACACAGCAAACCTTCTTGCCACAGCATTGATGTGCCATCCTGGATGAGCTGCACTACCTGAGCCACTTGTATGAGTTGTAGAGTCCGCATCATGCTACCACAAGTGTGAAAGCACAACCAACATTCAATAGTGACCAAAACATCAGCCAGAAAGCATTGGTACTGAGATGTGGTCTGTGGTCCCCACTTGCAGAACCACTCCTTTATTGAGGGTGTGTTGATAATTGCCAATAATTTCCATCTGTTGTCTATTCCATTTGCACAAGAGAATGTGAAATTTATTGTCAAACAGTGTTGCTGCCTAAATGAACAGTTTGATTTCACAGAAGTTTGATATACTTGGAGTTATATTCTGTTGTTTAAGTATTCCCTTTTTTTTGAGCAGTGTATATATGTATATCAGGATGGGGTCCAGGATAAGCAACATATACTGGAATGGGGAACATGCATACCAGGATGGGGAATACAGTCGGAAAAATACCGTAAGGATTTGATACACTGCCGATTTTGCCAATTTTCCCAAGTACAAAGAACGGAGAGATCTGTAATTTTTATTGTAGGCTCACTTCAACCTTGAGAAACAGAATCTAAAAATAAAACCCAGGAAATCACATTGTATGGTTTTTAAATAATTAATTTGCATTTTATTGCATGAAATAAGTGTTTGGTCACCTACCAATTAGCACTCCAACCTTGCCACCATGGCCAAGACCAAAGAACAGTCTAATGACACCAGGGGACGTAGACCATGGAAAGGGCTACATGATAATAGGCAAGTAGCTTGGTGAGAAGGCAACAACTGTTGGCACAATTATTAGAAAATGGAAGAAACACAAGATGACTGTCAATCTTCCTTAGTCTAGGGCTCCATGCAAGATCTCACCTCGCAGGGTAAGGATGATTCTGAGAAAGGTCAGAAATCAGCCCAGAAATACATGGAAGGACCTGGTCAATGACCTAAATAGAGCTGGGACCACAGTCTCAAACATTACTATTAGTAACACACTATGCCATCATGGCTTCAAATTCTGTAGAGCACGAAGGGTCCCCTTGCTCACGCTAGCACATGTCCAGACCTGTTTGAAGTTCACCAATAACCTAAAAATCTGGTGATCCAGAAGAGGCATGAGAGAAGGTCATGTGGTCAGATGAGACCAAAATACAGTGCATGCAGAATTATTAGGCAAGTTGTATTTTAGAGGATTATTTTTATTATTGATCAACAACTATGACCTCAATCAACCCAAAAGACTCATAAATATCAAAGCTTAATATTTTTGGAAGTTGGAGTGGGTTTTTTTTAGATTTGGCTATCTTAGGAGGATATCTGTTTGTGCAGGTAACTATTACTGTGTAGAATTATTAGGCAACTTAATAAAAACCAAATATATTAACATCTCAAACCAATATAACTGCACAAAATATAGAAATAAAGATTTCTGACATGCAAAAACAAAATCCCCCAAAAAATTAGTGACCAATATAGCCACCTTTCTTTATAATGACACTGAACAGCCTTCCATCCATAGATTCTGTCAGTTGCTTGATCTGTTTACGATCAACATTGCATGCAGCAGCCACCACAGCCTCCCAGACACTGTTCCGAGAGGTATACTGTTTTCCCTCCCTGTAGATCTCACATTTTATGAGGGACCACAGGTTCTCTATGGGATTCAGATCAGGTGAACAAGGGGGCCATGTCATTATTTTTTCTTCTTTGAGACCTTTACTGGCCAGCCACGATTTGGAGTAGTTGGAGGTATGTGATGGAGCATTGTCCTGCATGAAAATCATGTTTTTCTTGAACGATACCGACTTCTTCCTGTACCACTACTTGAAGAAGTTGTCTTCCAGAAACTGGCAGTAGGTCAGGGAGCGGAGGTTTACTCCATCCTCAACCCGAAAAGGTCCCACAAGTCCATCTTTGATGATACCAGCCCATACCAGTACCCCACCTCCACCTTGCTGGCGTCAGAATCGGAGTGGAGCTCTCTGCCCTTTACTGATCCAGCCTCTAGTCCATCCATCTGGCCCATCAAGAGTCACTGTCATTTCATTAGTCCATAAAACCTTTGAAAAGTCAGTCTTAAGATATTTCTTGGCCCAGTCTTGATGTTTTATCTTATGTTTCTTGTTCAAAGGTGGTAGTTTTTCAGCCTTCCTTACCTTGGCCATGTATCGAACACCTTGTGCTTTTTGATACTCCAGTAATGTTGCAGCTCTGAAATATGGCAAAACTGGTGGCAAATGGCATCTTGGCAGCTTCACGCTTGATTTTCCTCAAATCATGGACAGTTATTTTGCGCCTTTTTTGCTCAACACGCTTCTTGCGACCCTGTTGGCTATTTGCCATGAAACGCTTGATTGTTCGGTGATCACGCTTCAAAAGTTCAGCAATTTCAAGACTGCTGCATCCCTCTGCAAGACATCTCACAATTTTGGACTTTTCAGAGCCCGACAAATCTCTCTTCTGACCCATTTTGCCAAAAGAAAGAAAGTTGCCTAATAATTAAGCACACCTTATATAGGGTGTTGATGTCATTAGACAACACCCCTCCTCATTACAGAGATGCACATCACCTGATTTACTTAATTGGTAGTTGGCTCTCAAGCCTGAACATCTTGGAATAGGACAACATGTATAAAAAGTATCATGTGATCAAAAATACAACTTGCCTAATAATTCTGCACGCAGTGTAGAACTGTTTGGTATCAATTCCACTTGCCATATTTGGAGGAAGAAGGATGAGTACACTAAGAACACCGTCCCAACCGTGAAGCATGGTGAGGAAACATCATACTTTAGGGGTGTTTTCTGCAAAGGGGACAGGATGACTGCACCTTATAGAAAGGAGGATGGATGAAGTCATGTATCACGAGATTTTGGAAATCTTTATGGAGGAGTGGGCCAAAATCCCTGCTGTAGTGTGTGCAAACTTGGTCAAGAACTAGAGGAAACATCTGACATTTATAATTGCAAACAAGAGTTTATGTACCAAATATTAAGTTCTATTTTTATATTGTATCAATTACTTAATTCATGCAATAAAATGCAAATTAACCCCATTTCTGCCAGCTGTTGGAATAGTACATTAGCTGGCAGTATCCACCGCTTTGAGGTGGGCTCCGGCGGTGAGCCCACCTCAAAGCCGCCAAGTCAGCTATTTTCAACAGTTGACATGTGCGCGCAATGGGCGTGAAAGGAATCGCGATCCACCTGTGCACACTAGTTAAATGCCGCTGTCAATCTCTGACAGCGGCATTTAACAAGCTAGGCCGGCCGCGCGGCTGGAAGTACGCGCACCGCTGACCCCCGTTACATGATCGGGGGTCATCGGTGCATTGCCAGCACAGCCAAAAGTCTCCTCGAGACCTCTATGGTTGTTGATGGCAGATTGCTATGAGCGCCACCCTGTGGTCGGAGCTCATATCAAGCCTGTTATTCTGCTGCATAGAGGTGATCTGTGCATCACCTCTGTGTAGCAGTGGCGATCGAGTAGTGCATGCTTCTAGCCTCCCATGGAGGCTATTGAAGCATGCCAAAATTAAAAAGAAAATGTGTTTAAAAATATAAAAAAAATTAAAAAAATATAAACATTCAAATCACCCCCCTTTCGCCCCAATAAAAAAAAAAACAATAAAAAAATCAAACCTACACATATTTGGTATCGACGCATTCAAAATTGCCCGATCTATCAATAAAAAAAAGGAATAACTTTATCGCTAAACGGCGTAGTGAGAAAAAAATCAAAACGACAAAATTACATTTTTTTGGTCGCCATGACATTGCATTATAATGCAATAACGGGCGATCAAAAGAACGGATCTGCACAATAGTTGTATCATTAAAAACGTCAGCTCGGCACACAAAAAATAAGCTCTTAACCGACCTCAGATCACGAAAAATGGAGACGCTACCGTTATCGGAATATTGTGCAATTTTTTTTAACAAATTTTGGAATTTTTTTTACCACTTAGATAAAAGAGAACCCAGACATGTTTGGTGTCTATGACCTGGAGAATCATAATGGCATGTCGGATTAAGCATTTAGTGAACCTAGCAAAAAAGCCAAACAAAAAACAAGTATGGATTGCAATTTCATCGCAGTTGGAATTTTTTTCCCATTTTCTGTTACAAGAGATGGTAAATCCAATGGTATTGTTCAAAAGTTCAATTTGTCCCACAAAAATAAGCCCCCACAAGGTAATATTGACTGAAAAATAAAAAAGTTATGGCTCTGGAAAGAAGGGGAGCGAAAAATGAAAAAAGCTCTGGGGGTGAAGGGGTTAATTATGTAAAAATTGTACAATGTGATTTTTCTAGATAGGGGATATATACATACCTTAATGGGGAACATATATAACAGGATGGGGCCCAGATGGGGTACATGTATACCAGCATGGAGGTCCTACAGTATGTACTAGGATGGGGAACATACAATGCCTTGCGAAAGTATTCGGCCCCCTGGAACTTCTCAACCTTTTCCCACATATCATGCTTCAATCATAAAGATACCAAATATAAATTTTTGGTGAAGAATCAACAACAAGTGGAACACAATTGTGAAGCTGAATGAAATTTATTGGTTATTTTAAACTATTGTGGATATTCAAAAACTGAAAAGTGGGGCGTGCAATATTATTCGGCCCCTTTACTTTCAGTGCAGCAGACTCACTCCAGAAGTTCATTGTGGATCTCTGAATGATCCAATGTTGTCCTAAATGCCTAATGATGATAAATATAATCCACCTGTGTGTAATCAAGTCTCCGTATAAATGCACCTGCTCTGTGATAGTCTGAAGAATAGAGTGCATCATGAAGACCAAGGAACACAGCAGGCAGGTCCGTGATACTGTTGTGAAGTTTAAAGCCGGATTTGCATAAAAAATGATTTCCAAAACTTTAAAGGGAACCTGTCACCCCGTTTTTTGAAGATGAGCTAAAAATAGCGTTAAATAGGGGCAGAGCTGGGCGTTACATTAGTGTCTTTTGTGTGCCTTTATTACCCCCCTATGCTGCCGAAATACCTTTGTAAAGTCGCCGTTTTGGGCTGTCACTCACGCTGGTCTGGTCCTATGGGCGTGGTGACAGCGCTGTTTCTCCCCCAGATCAGGCTCATCATTCCGTTGGTGGCGTAGTGGTGTGCGCATGTCCAACAGAGAAGATCCACTGCCCAGGAGATGAAAAAGAGCGTGATCTGCACTATTCAGCCGTTTACCGGTGGGCGTGGCCATCTTTCTGTGGCCGCGCGTGCGCAGATGGAGCGCTCTGCTGCCCGGGGCTTCAGGAAAATGGCCGCGGGATGCTGCGCGTGCGCAGATGGAGATCACGGCGGCCATTTTCCTATTTTGCTATAGTTTTTATGTATTCCTTCTTTATATGTTTCCATGGTTAGAGACTATAAATATTTTTTTGGGTAGTCTCATTCTAGAGTCAAGGCATCTGCCCCTCTACTAACTTCAGTAAGTTGGCAAGCAGAAGTGGCAAATGAAAGGGAGTAACACATGTCTGAAGGATAAGACTTCACAGGATTTGTTTGTAGACTGTACCCATGAATACAAAATAGCATTGGTAATATTTCATTTGTGTTGTGTATTAAATACAGGAAATGTCCAGAAATGAACCAGTGAAGTCTAAATTTCTTTAATTGAATTGTGCAATGTGATTTCAGAGGCAAATTACGTTATTCAGTTATTAAAAACCAATTCAGATAAAATACACTTATTGTGCTTTAATGATACAAGATAGTGACAATACAGAGTGCACTTCTCTCTGGTGCCCCAGGAATAAATATAAACTGCTGGTTACACAAGCCATTCACCTTCAGCTGAAAATGATCTTCTGTGACAGTTTTCCTCTCTATTAGGGCTCTCTCACATGCCCTGATAGTTCCAGTTGTGGAAAAAAACAGTACTGGAGATATCAGTATATGTGTGTTTATTTAATGTGCGTATTTAACATGTGTGCTGTATCAGTATCACACGTAACGGCGCTTGGGAATCAGCTGAACTGTTCATGCTGTTCTCCGGCGCTGGGTGCTGAAGACAGCCCACATCACTGTCCCCTACTCGTGCTGCAATCAGTACTATAAGGGGGCGATGTTGAGAGTTGTATTCAGCTAATAACAGTGAGAGCAGGCCGCGGCTGATGGGACTATTCATCAGTCACCCCCTGGGCTATAAATAAATAAGTAAATTAAAAAAATGACGTGAAGCTCCCCTGTATTTTTGATAACCAGCCAGGCAAAACTGACAGCTACGGGCTGCAACCCCTCAGCTGTCAGCTTTGGCAAAGCTGAATATCAAGAATACAGGGGTCCCACGCCATATTTTTTAATTATTTAAATACATAACTTAAAAATATGGTGTGGGTTCCCCCCATTTTTGACAACCAGCCAACCTAAAGCAGATAGCTGGGAACTGGTATTCTCAGGCTGGTAAGGGACATGGATATTGGTCCCCACCAGCCTAAATATAGCAGCCTGCAGCAGCCCACAAAAGGGAAATCTATTAGATGCGCCAATTCTGGTGCTTTGCCTGCCTCTTCCCACTTGCCCTGTGGCAATGGCAAGTGGGGTTCATATTTGTGGAGTTGATGTCACCTTTGTATTGTCAGGTGACATCAAGCCCATGGATTACTAATGGAGAGGCATCTTTAAGATACTTATCCATTACTAATCATATAGTTACACAGCCAGAATAAAGTCCTTTATTTGAAATAAAAATGAAACACAGTTTTCCTTTTTTATTTAAAAATAACAAAACACAGTTATATTCACTTAATATAAAAAAATAAAAAACAATCATATCCCTCACCTGTCTGTCGTTCTGTCCAATGCTGTAATCCATGTCTGGGGATAAACAGTTTTCAACATGGACAGTTCCAAGATGCAACCGTCCAGGCTGAGAACCACTGATGAATGAGCTGCTGCAGTGACCTCATCGAGGTTACCGCTGGTCACTGAGGCTTTGTTCCAAGCCGGGCTGAACTGCGGGAAAAAGTCAGTGCAGTTTAGCTCAGTGAGTTCACCGCAGATCACCTCGAGAATTTCTCCAGTGTTTCAGAGAAAAAATACTTTAATCCCTTTCTGCCATTAGATGTACTATTCTGTTATGATCCCAATGGCAGGGGACCTCAAAGATTACAGCAAAGTCTGCAAAACATAAATACCAGCTCATAGGGAAGTGGTAACTAGGCTGACCATATACCTTGTCATGATCTCCATGGCCAGAGAACTAGCATAAGCCTATATAGGAACAAGCTCTCGGAAGATGGTAACTGTACTGACCATGAACTAAACCTACCGCACAACTAGAAGTAGCCAGGTAGCATGTCCTACTTTTTATCCCTATATGCCCAGCGCCGGCCGGAGAACTAAATAATGCTAGCAGAGGGAAATATAAGACCTGACTCACCTCTAGAGGAATGCCCAAAAAGGAGACAGAGGCCCCCCACATATATTGGCGGTGATTTTAGAAGAAATAACAAACGCAGCAGGAAAATAGTTTTAGCAAATTTGAGGTCCGCTTTCTAGATAGCAGAAGACAGAAAGCACACTTTCATGGTCAGTAGAAAACCCTAACAAAACACCATCCAGAAATTACTTTAGGACTCTGGCATTAACTCATAATACCAGAGTGGCAATTCCTGATCAACAAGAGCTTTCCAGACACAGTAACGAAACTGCAGCTGTGAACTGGAACCAAAAAAACAAAAACAAACAAGGACGCAAGTCCAACTTATCTAGTAGATGTCTGGGAGCAGGAACAAGCACAGAGAGGCTTCTGATAACATTGTTGACCGGCAAGCTACTAACAGAGAAGCCAGGTTATATAGCGACACCCAGATCTGATGAGAACAGGTGAACAGGGAAGATGATGACACAAGTTCAATTCCACCAGTGGCCACCGGGGGAGCCCAGAATCCAAATTCACAACAGTACCCCCCCCTCAAGGAGGGGGCACCGAACCCTCACCAGAACCACCAGGGCGATCAGGATGGGCCCTATGAAAGGCACGAACCAGATCGGAGGCATGAACATCAGATGCAGTGACCCAAGAATTATCCTCCTGGCCGTATCCCTTCCACTTGACCAGATACTGGAGTCTCCGTCTGGAAACACGGGAGTCTAAGATTTTCTCCACAACGTACTCCAACTCACCCTCAACCAACACCGGAGCAGGAGGCTCAACGGAAGGCACAACCGGTGCCTCATACCTGCGCAATAACGACCGATGAAAAACGTTATGAATAGAAAAGGACGCAGGGAGGTCTAAACGGAAGGAAACAGGGTTAAGAATCTCCAATATTTTATACGGACTGATGAACCGAGGCTTAAACTTAGGAGAAGAGACCCTCATAGGGACAAAACGAGAAGACAACCACACCAAATCTCCAACACAAAGCCGAGGACCAACACGACGGTGACGGTTGGCAAAAAGCTGAGTCTTCTCCTGGGACAACTTCAAATTGTCCATCACCTGCCCCCAGATATGATGCAATCTCTCCACCACCGCATCCACTCCAGGACAATCCGAGGATTCCACCTGACCGGAGGAAAATCGAGGATGGAACCCCGAATTACAGAAAAACGGGGACACCAAGGTGGCAGAGCTGGCCCGATTATTGAGGGCGAACTCCGCCAATGGCAAAAAAGCAACCCAATCATCCTGGTCAGCAGACACAAAACACCTCAGATATGTCTCCAGGGTCTGATTAGTCCGCTCGGTCTGGCCATTAGTCTGAGGGTGAAAAGCAGACGAAAAAGACAAATCTATGCCCATCCTAGCACAGAATGCCCGCCAAAATCTAGACACAAATTGGGTTCCTCTGTCAGAAACGATATTCTCAGGAATACCATGCAAACGAACAACATTTTGAAAAAACAGGGGAACCAACTCGGAAGAAGAAGGCAATTTGGGCAGGGGAACCAAATGGACCATCTTAGAAAAACGGTCACACACCACCCAGATGACAGACATCTTCTGGGAAACAGGCAGATCTGAAATAAAATCCATCGAGATGTGCGTCCAAGGCCTCCTAGGAACAGGCAAGGGCAACAACAATCCACTAGCCCGAGAACAACAAGGCTTGGCCCGAGCACAAACGTCACAAGACTGCACAAAGCCTCGCACATCTCGTGACAGGGAAGGCCACCAGAAGGATCTTGCCACCAAATCCCTGGTACCAAAAATTCCAGGATGACCTGCCAATGCAGAAGAATGCACCTCAGAGATGACTCTACTGGTCCAATCATCAGGAACAAACAGCCTATCAGGCGGACAACGATCCGGTCTATCCGCCTGAAACTCCTGCAAGGCCCGCCGCAGGTCTGGAGAAACGGCTGACAAAATAACTCCATCCTTAAGGATACCTGTGGGCTCAGAGTTGCCGGGTGAATCAGGCTCAAAACTCCTAGAAAGGGCATCCGCCTTAACATTCTTAGAACCCGGTAGGTATGACACCACAAAATTAAACCGAGAAAAAAATAATGACCAGCGCGCCTGTCTAGGATTCAGGCGCCTGGCGGTCTCAAGATAAATCAAATTTTTGTGGTCAGTCAATACCACCACCTGATGTCTGGCCCCCTCAAGCCAATGGCGCCACTCCTCAAACGCCCACTTCATGGCCAAAAGCTCCCGATTCCCAACATCATAATTCCGCTCAGCGGGCGAAAATTTACGGGAAAAGAAGGCACAAGGCCTCATCACGGAGCAGTCAGAACTTTTCTGCAACAACACTGCCCCAGCTCCGATCTCAGAAGCGTCGACCTCAACCTGAAAAGGAAGAGCCACATCAGGCTGACGCAACACAGGGGCAGAAGAAAAACGGCGCTTAAGCTCCTGAAAGGCCTCCACAGCATCAGGGGACCAATTAGCAACATCAGCACCCTGTCTAGTCAAATCGGTCAATGGCTTAACGACATCTGAAAAACCAGAAATAAATCGACGATAAAAGTTGGCAAAGCCCAAAAATTTCTGAAGACTTTTAAGAGAAGAGGGCTGCGTCCAATCACCAATAGCTTGAACCTTGACAGGATCCATCTCAATGGAAGAGGGAGAAAAAATATATCCCAAAAAGGAAATTCTCTGAACCCCAAAAACGCACTTAGAACCCTTGACACACAGAGAATTAGACCGCAAAACCTGAAAAACCCTCTTGACTTGCTGGACATGAGAGTCCCAGTCATCCGAAAAAATCAGAATATCATCCAGAGACACTATCATAAATTTATCCAAAAAATCGCGGAAAATATCATGCATAAAGGACTGGAAGACTGAAGGGGCATTAGAAAGACCAAAAGGCATCACCAAATACTCAAAGTGGCCCTCGGGCGTATTAAATGCGGTTTTCCACTCATCCCCCTGCCTGATCCGCACCAAATTATACGCCCCACGGAGATCAATCTTAGAGAACCACTTGGCCCCCTTTATGCGAGCAAACAAATCAGTTAGCAACGGCAATGGGTATTGATATTTAACCGTGATTTTATTCAAAAGCCGATAATCAATACATGGTCTCAAAGAGCCGTCTTTTTTTGACACAAAGAAAAAACCGGCTCCTAAGGGAGATGACGATGGACGAATATGTCCCTTTTCCAAGGACTCCTTTATATATTCTCGCATAGCAGCATGTTCAGGCACAGACAGATTAAATAAACGACCCTTTGGGTATTTACTACCCGGAATTAAATCTATAGCACAATCGCACTCACGGTGCGGAGGTAGTGAACCCAGCTTGGGTTCTTCAAAAACGTCACGATAATCAGACAGGAACTCAGGGATTTCAGAGGGAATAGATGATGAAATGGAAACCAAAGGTACGTCCCCATGAGTCCCCCTACATCCCCAGCTCAACACAGACATAGCTCTCCAGTCAAGGACTGGGTTGTGAGACTGCAGCCATGGCAATCCTAGCACCAAATCATCATGTAGATTATACAACACCAGAAAACGAATAATCTCCTGGTGATCCGGATTAACACGCATAGTTACTTGTGTCCAGTATTGTGGTTTATTATTAGCCAATGGGGTGGAGTCAATCCCCTTCAGAGGAATAAGAGTCTCCAAAGGCTCTAAATCATACCCACAACGATTGGCAAAGGACCAATCCATAAGACTCAAAGCGGCGCCAGAGTCGATATAGGCGTCCGTGGTAATAGATGACAAAGAGCAAATCAGGGTCACAGACAAAATAAATTTAGACTGTAAAGTGCCAATGGAAACGGATTTATCAAGCTTTTTAGTACGCTTAGAGCATGCTGATATAACATGAGTAGAATCCCCACAATAGAAACACAACCCATTTTTCCGTCTAAAATTCTGCCGCTCGCTTCTGGACAGAATTCTATCACACTGCATGCTTTCTGGCGTCTTCTCAGTGGATACCGCCAGATGGTGCACTGGTTTGCGCTCCCGCAGACGCCTATCGATCTGAATGGCCATTGTCATGGACTCATTCAGACCCGCAGGCACAGGGAACCCCACCATAACATCCTTAATGGCATCAGAGAGACCCTCTCTGAAAGTAGCCGCCAAGGCACACTCATTCCACTGAGTAAGCACAGACCATTTACGGAATCTTTGGCAGTAAATTTCAGCTTCATCTTGCCCCTGCGACAGGGACATCAAAGTTTTTTCTGCCTGAAGTTCCAAATGAGGTTCCTCATAAAGCAACCCCAAGGCCAGAAAAAACGCATCCACATTGCGCAACGCAGGATCCCCTGGTGCCAATGAAAAAGCCCAGTCTTGAGGGTCGCCGCGGAGCAAGGAAATCACAATCCCAACCTGCTGTGCAGGATCTCCGGCAGAACGAGATTTCAGGGACAAAAATAACTTGCAATTATTTCTAAAATTCTGAAAACCAGATCTATTCCCCGAGAAAAATTCCGGCAAAGGAATTCTCGGCTCAGATACCGGAGCATGAATAATAAAATCTTGCAAATTTTGTACTTTCGTGGTGAGATTATTCAAACCTGCAGTTACACTCTGAAGATCCATTATAAACAGGTGAACACAGAGCCATTCAAAGATTAGAAGGAGAGAGAAAAAAAAGAAAGACTGCAGCATAGACAGACTGGCAAGTGATCCAATCAAGAGCACAAAAAAAAAAAAAAAACTCTCAGCAGACTTCTAATTTCTCTCCTTTCTCAGCCAAGGATTTTAACCCTTTAGTGGGCCGGTCAAACTGTCATGATCTCCATGGCCAGAGAACTAGCATAAGCCTATATAGGAACAAGCTCTCGGAAGATGGTAACTGTACTGACCATGAACTAAACCTACCGCACAACTAGAAGTAGCCAGGTAGCATGTCCTACTTTTTATCCCTATATGCCCAGCGCCGGCCGGAGAACTAAATAATGCTAGCAGAGGGAAATATAAGACCTGACTCACCTCTAGAGAAATGCCCAAAAAGGAGACAGAGGCCCCCCACATATATTGGCGGTGATTTTAGAAGAAATAACAAACGCAGCAGGAAAATAGTTTTAGCAAATTTGAGGTCCGCTTTCTAGATAGCAGAAGACAGAAAGCACACTTTCATGGTCAGTAGAAAACCCTAACAAAACACCATCCAGAAATTACTTTAGGACTCTGGCATTAACTCATAATACCAGAGTGGCAATTCCTGATCAACAAGAGCTTTCCAGACACAGTAACGAAACTGCAGCTGTGAACTGGAACCAAAAAAACAAAAACAAACAAGGACGCAAGTCCAACTTATCTAGTAGATGTCTGGGAGCAGGAACAAGCACAGAGAGGCTTCTGATAACATTGTTGACCGGCAAGCTACTAACAGAGAAGCCAGGTTATATAGCGACACCCAGATCTGATGAGAACAGGTGAACAGGGAAGATGATGACACAAGTTCAATTCCACCAGTGGCCACCGGGGGAGCCCAGAATCCAAATTCACAACAATACCTGATCCTAGCGCAAACACTAACAGCAGCCGGGGAACGTGCCTACGTTGATTCTAGACGTCTCGCGCCAGCCGGAGAACTAACTACCCCTATCAGGGAAAATAAGACCTCTCTTGCCTCCAGAGAAAAGACCCCAAAGTAATACAAGCCCCCAACAAATAATAACGGTGAGGTAAGAAGAAAAGACAAACGTAAGAATGAACTAGATTTAGCAAAGAGAGGCCCACTGACTAATAGCAGAATATAGTAAGAAGACTTATATGGTCAGCAAAAAACCCTGCAAAATATCCACGCTGAATATCCAAGAACCCCCAAACCGACTGACGGTGTGGGGGGAGAATATCAGCCCCCTAGAGCTTCCAGCAATAACAGGAATCACATATTGTACAAGCTGGACAAAAAATATGAACAATGCAAATGATCAAGAGTACGAAAGCAGGACTTAGCTTATCTTGCAAAGAACCAGGACCTGAAGACAGGAGCAAACAGAAGTGAACTGATTACAACGATGCCAGGCACTGGACTGAGAATCCAGGAAGTTTAAATAGCAACACCCCAGGCCTAACGAAGCAGGTGAGCACCAACCTGGTAAAAGACAATCCAAGTGCCAAATCACTAGTGACCACAAGAGGGAGCCAAAAAGTATAGTTCACAACAGTACCCCCCCTTTAAGGAGGGGTCACCGAACCCTCACCAAGACCAACAGGGTGACCAGGATGAGCAGCGTGGAAGGCACGAACCAAATCGGCCGCATGAACATCAGAGGCGGCCACCCAGGAATTATCCTCCTGACCATAGCCCTTCCATTTGACCAAATACTGGAGCCTCCGTCTAGAGAGACGAGAATCCAAGATCTTCTCCACCACGTACTCCAACTCGCCCTCAACCAACACCGGAGCAGGAGGCTCAACAGCAGGAACCACAGGCACAACGTACCGCCGTAACAAAGACCTATGGAACACGTTGTGAATGGCAAACGACACCGGAAGATCCAAATGAAAAGAAACCGGGTTAAGAACTTCCAAAATTTTATAAGGACCAATAAAGCGAGGCTTAAACTTAGGAGAGGAAACCTTCAGAGGGACATACCGAGAAGACAACCAAACCAAATCCCCAACACGAAGTCGGGGGCCCACACCGCGGCGGCGGTTGGCAAAACGCTGAGCCTTCTCCTGTGACAACTTCAAGTTGTCCACCACATGATTCCAAATCCGCTGCAACCTATCCACCACGGAATCCACCCCAGGACAGTCAGAAGACTCAACATGACCCGAGGAGAAACGAGGATGAAAACCAGAGTTGCAGAAGAATGGCGAAACCAAAGTAGCGGAACTAGCCCGATTATTAAGGGCAAACTCCGCCAATGGCAAGAAGGTCACCCAATCATCCTGGTCCGCAGAAACAAAACATCTCAAATAAGCCTCCAGTGTCTGATTAGTTCGCTCCGTTTGACCATTAGTCTGAGGATGGAAGGCAGATGAAAACGACAAATCAATTCCCATCTTAGCACAAAAAGATCGCCAGAATCTGGACACATACTGGGATCCTCTGTCGGACACGATATTCTCCGGAATGCCGTGTAAACGAACCACATTCTGAAAAAACAAAGGAACCAGATCGGAAGAGGAAGGCAACTTAGGCAAGGGTACCAAATGGACCATCTTGGAAAAACGATCACACACCACCCAGATGACAGACATTCCCCGAGACACCGGAAGATCAGAAATGAAATGCATGGAAATGTGCGTCCAAGGCCTCTTCGGGACGGCAAGGGCAAAAGCAACCCGCTAGCACGAGAACAACAAGGCTTAGCCCGAGCACAAGTCCCACAGGACTGCACAAATGACCGCACATCCCGTGACAAGGAAGGCCACCAAAAGGACCTAGCCACCAAATCTCGGGTACCAAAAATTCCCGGATGCCCTGCCAACACCGAGGAATGAACCTCGGAAATGACTCTGCTGGTCCATTTATCAGGAACAAACAGTCTGTCGGGTGGACACGAGTCAGGTCTACCAGCCTGAAATCTCTGCAACACACGTCGCAAATCCGGAGATATGGCCGACACGATCACTCCCTCTTTAAGAATACCAGCTGGCTCCGAGACTCCAGGAGAGTCAGGCACAAAGCTCCTAGAGAGAGCATCAGCCTTAACATTCTTCGAACCAGGCAGGTATGAGACCACAAAGTCAAAACGAGAGAAAAACAATGACCAACAAGCCTGTCTAGGATTCAGGCGCTTAGCAGACTCGAGATACATCAGATTTTTGTGATCAGTCAAGACCACCACACGATGCTTAGCACCCTTGAGCCAATGACGCCACTCCTCAAATGCCCACTTCATGGCCAACAACTCCCGATTACCAACATCATAGTTCCGCTCAGCAGGCGAAAACTTCCTAGAGAAAAAAGCACATGGTCTCATCACAGAACAACCAGAGCCTCTCTGCGACAAAACAGCCCCAGCACCGATCTCAGAAGCATCCACTTCAACCTGAAAGGGAAGTGAGACATCAGGCTGGCACAAAACAGGCGCCGAAGTAAACCGGCGCTTCAGCTCCTGGAAGGCCTCCACGGCTGCAGGAGCCCAGTTAGCCACATCAGAACCTTTCTTGGTCATATCCGTCAAAGGTTTAACAACGCTAGAAAAATTAGCGATAAAGCAACGGTAGAAATTAGCGAACCCCAAGAACTTCTGAAGACTCTTAACAGACGTGGGCTGAGTCCAATCATGAATAGCTCGGACCTTGACTGGGTCCATCTCCACGGCAGAAGGGGAGAAAATAAAACCCAAAAAGGAAACCTTCTGCACTCCAAAGAGACACTTAGAGCCCTTCACAAACAAAGCGTTATCACGCAAAACCTGAAACACCATCCTGACCTGCTTTACATGAGAATCCCAATCATCCGAGAAAACTAGAATATCATCAAGATACACAATCAAAAATTTATCAAGATACTTCCGGAAGATATCATGCATAAAGGACTGAAACACTGAAGGGGCATTAGAGAGCCCAAAGGGCATCACCAAGTATTCAAAATGACCTTCGGGCGTATTGAATGCAGTTTTCCATTCATCTCCCTGCCTAATGCGCACAAGGTTGTACGCACCACGAAGATCTATCTTGGTGAACCACTTGGCGCCCTTAATCCGAGCAAACAAGTCTGACAATAGCGGCAACGGATACTGAAACTTAACAGTGATTTTATTCAGAAGCCGATAGTCTATACAAGGTCTCAAAGACCCGTCTTTCTTGGCCACAAA
This sequence comes from Ranitomeya variabilis, assembly GCF_051348905.1. Classification (NCBI taxonomy): domain Eukaryota; kingdom Metazoa; phylum Chordata; class Amphibia; order Anura; family Dendrobatidae; genus Ranitomeya; species Ranitomeya variabilis. The sequence goes on along the minus strand of NC_135233.1, from coordinate 86,716,894 downwards.
AAAGAATCCCGCACCGAGAGGGGAAGAGGATGGACGAATATGCCCCTTCTCCAAAGACTCCTTGGCATAAGAACGCATCGCGGCATGCTCGGGTACAGACAAATTAAATAATCGTCCCTTAGGAAATTTACTGCCAGGAATCAAATCTATAGCGCAGTCACAGTCTCTATGAGGAGGAAGAGCACTGGACCTGGACTCACTGAATACATCCTGATAGTCACACAAATACTCAGGAACTTCTGAAGGAGTAGAAGTAGCAATAGACACCGGCGAAGAATCGCAATGAATTCCCTGACAACCCCAACTTGAGACAGACATAGCCTTCCAATCCAAAACAGGATTATGGGTCTGTAACCATGGCAGACCTAAAACGACCAAATCATTCATTTTATGCAGAACAAGAAAACGAATCACCTCCCGATGTTCAGGAGTCATGCACATGGTCACTTGTGTCCAATACTGCGGTTTATTTTCCGCCAGTGGCGTAGCATCAATTCCTCTGAGAGGAATCGGAACCTTTAAAGGCTCCAGGACAAAACCGCAGCGCTTGGCAAACGACAAGTCCATAAGACTCAGGGCAGCACCTGAATCCACAAATGCAATAACAGGGTAGGAAGACAATGAACAAATTAAAGTCACAGACAAAATAAATTTAGGCTGCAAATTACCAATGGTGACAGGACTGACAACCTTGGTTAGGCGTTTAAAGCATGCTGATATAACATGTGTAGAATCACCACAGTAAAAACACAGCCCATTCTGACGTCTATGATTTTGTCATTCGGTTCTAGTCAGGATTCTATCGCATTGCATTGAGACAGGTGTCTGTTCAGACAACACCGCCAGAGGTTTAGCGGATTTGCGCTCCCGCAAACGCCGATCCATCTGAATAGCCAGCGCCATAGAATCATTCAGACTTGTAGGAATTGTAAAACCCACCATCACATTCTTAATGGCTTCAGAAAGGCCATTTCTGAAATTTGCGGCCAGAGCACATTCATTCCATCGAGAAAGCACGGACCACTTCCGAAATTTTTGGCAGTACACCTCAGCTTCATCCTGGCCCTGAGAGATAGCCAGTAGAGCTTTTTCTGCCTGAATTTCAAGATTAGGCTCCTCATAAAGCAATCCGAGCACCAGAAAAAACGCATCAACATCCGCCAATGCAGGATCTCCTGGCGCTAACGAGAAAGCCCAATCCTGAGGGTCGCCACGCAAGAAGGAGATAATAATTTTAACTTGCTGAGCTGAATCTCCAGACGAACGAGGTTTCAAAGATAGAAACAATTTACAATTATTCCTAAAATTCCTAAATTTAAATCGATCTCCAGAGAACAGCTCAGGAATAGGTATCTTAGGCTCTGATATAGGACTGCTAACAACAAAATCCTGAATGCCCTGCACACGTGCAGCAAGCTGATCCACACTAGTAATCAAGGTCTGAACATTCATGTCTGCAGCAAAGCTTCAAGCCACTCAGAGATAAAGGGGAGGAAGAAAAAAAACAAAACCAAAAAAAAAACAACTCAGAACTTCTTTTCTTTTAATCCCACTTCAGCAATGCATTAACTATTTATAGGCCTGGCATACTGTTATGATCCCAATGGCAGGGGACCTCAAAGATTACAGCAAAGTCTGCAAAACATAAATACCAGCTCATAGGGAAGTGGTAACTAGGCTGACCATATACCTGATCCTAGCGCAAACACTAACAGCAGCCGGGGAACGTGCCTACGTTGATTCTAGACGTCTCGCGCCAGCCGGAGAACTAACTACCCCTATCAGGGAAAATAAGACCTCTCTTGCCTCCAGAGAAAAGACCCCAAAGTAATACAAGCCCCCAACAAATAATAACGGTGAGGTAAGAAGAAAAGACAAATGTAAGAATGAACTAGATTTAGAAAAGAGAGGCCCACTGACTAATAGCAGAATATAGTAAGAAGACTTATATGGTCAGCAAAAAACCCTGCAAAATATCCACGCTGAATATCCAAGAACCCCCAAACCGACTGACGGTGTGGGGGGAGAATATCAGCCCCCTGGAGCTTCCAGCAATAACAGGAATCACATATTGTACAAGCTGGACAAAAAATATGAACAATGCAAATGATCAAGAGTACGAAAGCAGGACTTAGCTTATCTTGCAAAGAACCAGGACCTGAAGACAGGAGCAAACAGAAGTGAACTGATTACAATGATGCCAGGCACTGGACTGAGAATCCAGGAAGTTTAAATAGCAACACCCCAGGCCTAACGAAGCAGGTGAGCACCAACCTGGTAAAAGACAATCCAAGTTCCAAATCACTAGTGACCACAAGAGGGAGCCAAAAAGTATAGTTCACAACACTATTCTATCCATGTGCTCTGAGCCCATCTCACTATGGATGGGAAAGTACATCATGGGCAATCAGCTGCGCTCACGGGGGGGAGAAAGGCTGATCGTGGCCAGGTGTCAGCTGATTCTCACAGCTGACACCTGGCACTAAGTGCTAGTAGCGGTCACGGACCGCTTCCGGCACTTTAACCCCCGAAACACTGTGATCAAACATGATCGCAGCGTTCCAGAGCTGGCAGAGGGGCTAACAGCCCCTCTGCCTTGGGATCCGAGACCCCGTGGCATGACGCGGGGTCCCGATCTCTGCTATGGAGACCCGATGCCGTCATGATGACATCTGGGTCTCCAAGCCTGAGAGACTTCCTGTCATATGCAGTGATGACCAGGAAATCTCTCAGGTCAGTGTAATAGAAACTGCAGCTCTGACAGCTTCTATAGCATGCAGATCTGCATGCTATAGAAGCGATGAGCCTGCACAAAATGAGTGTCCCATAGTGGGACAAAGTAAAAAAGTAAAATATAAAAAACTTTTTTTAAACAATTGTAAAAATATTTTTAAAAATAATAACAAAAAAATCAATATTTATTCCATCAATAAATAAATAATAGAATAAAAAAAAATCTAAACAATAAAAGTACACATACAGTTAGGTCCATATATATTTGGACAGAGACAACATTTTTCTAATTTTGGTTCTAGACATTACCACAATGAATTTTAAACATAACAATGGCACACGTTAAGGAGCTGAAACTCCTAAACCCTTCATCCAATTTTAATGTGGATACCCTCAAATGAAAGCTGAAAGTCTGAACTTCAACTGCGTCTGAATTGTTTTGTTTAAAATTCATTGTGGTAATGTCTAGAACCAAAATTCGAAAAATGTTGTCTCTGTCCAAATATATATGGACCTAACTGTAAAAGCGGCAAAACATAAAAAAAGATATAAAGGAGGTATCGCTGTAATCGTACTGACCCGAAGAATAAAACTGCTTTATCAATTTTACCACATGTGGAACGGTATAAACGCCCCCCAAAGAAATTCATGAATTGCTGTTTTTGTTCATTCTGCCTCCCAAAAATCTGAATAAAATGCGATCAAAAAATGTCATGTGCCCGAAAATGGTAGCAATAAAAATGTCACCTAGACCTGCAAAAACAAGACCTCACATGACTCTGTGGGACAAAATATGGAAAAATTATAGCTCTCAAAATGTGGTGATGCAAAAACTATTTTTTTGCAATAAAAAGCGTCTTTTTATTGTGTGCCAGCTGCCAAGCATAAAAACCCACTATAAATAGTAAATCAAACCCCCCTTAGTTAGGGAAAAATAAACTAAAAAAAATGTATTTATCTCCATTTTCCCATTAGGGTTAGGTTTAGATTTAGGGTTGGGGTTGGAGCTAAAAGTTAGGGTTAGGGTTGGGGATAAAGTTAGGGTTAGGGTTGGGGCTAAAGTTAGGGTTACGGTTGGGATTAGGGTTAGAGTTGGGATTAGGGTTAAGGTTGGGATTAGGGTTAAGGATGTGTTAGGGTTAGGTTTGTGGTTAGGGCTATGGTTAGGGTTGGAATTAGGGTTAGGGAAGGGTTGGGGTTAGGGTTGGAGTTAGAATTGGGGGTCTCCACTGTTTAGGCACATCAGGGGCTCTCCAAACTCGACATGCGTCTGATCTCAATTCCAGCCAATTCTGCATTGAAAAAGTCAAACAGTGCTCCTTCCCTTCCGAGCTCTGCCATGTGCCCAAGCAGTGGTTTACCTCCACATATGGAGTATCAGCATACTCAGGACAAATTGCACAGCAACTTTTGGGGTCCAATTTCCCCTGTTACCCTTGGGAAAATAAAAAATTGGGGGTGAAAAATCATTTTTGTGAAAAAAATATTATTTTTTATTTTTATGGCTCAACATTATAAACTGCTGTGAAGCATTTGATGGATCAAAGTGCTCACCACACATCTAGATAAGTTCCTTGGGGGGTCTACTTTCCAAAATGGTGTCACTTGTGGAGGGTTTCCATTGTTTAGGCACATCAGGGGCTCTCCAAACGCGACATGGCATCCGATCTCAATTCCCGCCAATTTTGCATTGAAAAGTCAAACGGCGCTCCTTCCCTTCCAAGCTCTGCCATGCGCCCAAACAGTGGTTTACCCCCACATATGGGGTATCGGCGTACTCAGGACAAATTGTGAAACAACTTTTGTCATCCAATTTCTCCTGTTACCCTTGGTAAAATAAAACAAATTGGATATGAAGTACATTTTTTGTGAAAAAAGTTAAATGTTAATTTTGTTTTAAACATTCCAAATATTCCTCTGAAACACCTGAAGGGTTAATCAACTTCTTGAATGTGGTTTTGAGCACCTTGAGGGGTGCAGTTTAGAATCGTGTCACACTTGGGTATTTTCTATCATATAGACCCCTCAAAGTGACTTCAAATGTGATGTGGTCCCTAAAAAAATGGTGTTGTAAAAATGAGAAATCGCTGGTCAACTTTTAACCCTTATAACTTTCTAACAAAAAAAAAATTGGTTCCAAAATTGTGCTGATGTAAAGTAGACATGTGGGAAATGTTACTTATTAAGTATTTTGTGTGACATAGCTCTGTGATGTAAAGGCATGAAAAGTTGGAAAATTGCAAAATCTTCAAAATGTTTGCCAAATTTCTGGGTTTTTTTTTCACAAATAAACACAAGTCATATCAAAGAAATGTTACCACTAACATGAAGTACAATATGTCATGAGAAAACAATGTTAGAATCACTGGGACCCATGGAATAGTTCCAGAGTTATTACCTCATAAAGGGGCAGTGGTCAGAATTGTAAAAATTGGCCTGTTCATTAACATGCAAACCACCCTTGGAGGTAAAGGGGTTAAAGCTCCAGCTGGGAACCCAAGAGAGAGATGAGACTAGTCCAGCTCCAACCCTGACCACGTCTTCCCAGCGCAGGTTATTGACAGGTTTCTCCCTAGTGTGTACAGTACATAAAAAGAGACCCATGAATCACCCCTAGCAATGCTGGTAAGGGGGCAGTGCTGAGAAAGGGGCAGTGCTGAGAAAGGGGCAGAGCTGGACTAATCTCATCTCCAGCTATGGTTCACGGTTGGATTTCCAGTGTAGAATTTTCATAGAAAAATGTATCTGGCTGTAATCATGCCATAGATGTGTTTATCCGGATCAGCTAGTCTGAAGAGGTGGAGCTGCAAGGGGAGGGAGAGAGCAGACACTTGAGCCAATGATGATATTAATCAGCACAGAATATTAGACTTATTCTTTCAGACAATATAATTGTCCAATATCCTCCTGTGAGACATATAAACTTTTTCAAAACAGTACTTAAGCATTTATACACATTATCTCTAACACTGTTATGACTACTATGGCTTTATAGTCTAGTGAAATGCGCTAATTCGGAATTACTGTTGCTATGTAGCAGATAGTCATTTATTATCTACATATTATTAGTCGGCGTAATTGGAGCTAACACATTATTAGCTAATGGACAAAAAGAAAATGAACTAAGTGTAACAAACAATATTAGCTGGAAGTAGTACACATTAAGTGATGTTTTTAATGTAAAGACTTATAGGATCATTAAATACTAAGCATGGAAAGGAAGTTGCATTAATGTAAAAATGCCAAAACGACTGACTTTGGGGAATATATGGCTTCAAAGTGAACATAAATGGATTCTAACCTCAAAAAAGCTTGTATGTAGAGATGAGCAAATCAATTTGCAGTAGTGCATGGCCACCAGACAGGAACTCAGCGACCCGCCTCCTTCCTGCCGGCATCCCTGGCACTTCTTACGATTGATAGACCCAGTTCGATTTCACGCTGCATCAATGATATTGTGCCGATCCCCCAAACCAGAAAAAGCGGCGGGGATTCTGATCGATAGGAGGCAGCCACAAAATTACCGAGATCACTGTTGGACCAAAGTCCTGCAAATGAATTCAATGAGCTTTGCTTGTATGTCATTTTGTGTACAAAACAGCACTAGTAAAAACTTATGTTGTCCTTCTTCATTATGTCCTCTGCTGATTTATTGCAGGTTTGTAAAGCTGCTGACTGCCACAAAATTACAGGGAAAATGTGACACCATTCACATGAATTACCAACTTTGTAATACAAGTCCTCGAGGTCAAAAGCTAATCTTTGCTGCCACTCTCTTTTTCGGTTAATAGAGGCCAGTCTACAGGTTACCATTGCGTAACCCCTTTCTGCCATCAGACGGAATAGTATGTCCGATGGCAGAACCCCCGCTTTGATGTGGTCCGGCGGTAAGCCCGCATCAAAGCCGGGACATGTCAGCTGTTTTGTACAGCTGACATGTGCCCACAATAGGCACAAGCGGAATCTCGATCCAACCGCGCCTATTAACTAGTTAAATGCCGCTGTCAAACTCTGACAGCAACATTTAACAAGCGCTTCGGTTGACTCCCGTCACATGATCAGGGGGGTCATTGGTGCATCAAGATAACAACCAGAGGTCTCCTGCAGACCTCTATGGTTGTTGATGCCAGATTGCTATGAGCTCCACCCTGTGGTCAGCGCTCATAGCAATGCTGTAATTCTACTACATAGAGGCGATCTGAGCATTGCCTCTATGTAGCAGAGGTGATCGAGTTATGGCAGCTTCTAGCCTCCCATGGAGGCTATTGAAGCATGCCAAAATTTAAAAAAAAATCTTAAAATATGAAAAAAAATATAAACGTTTAAATCACCCTCCTTTCGCCCCATTCAAAATAAAACAATAACAAAACCCTACACATATTTGGTATCGCCACATTCAAAATGGCCCAATCTATCAATAAAAAAAGATTAACCTGATCGCTAAACGGAAAGGCTAAAAGTCAAAACGCCAGAATTATGCTTTTTTAGTCACTGCGACATTGCATTAAAATGCAATAACGGGCGATCAAAATATGAGACGCTACAGGTAACGCAAAATTGCGCAATTTTTGTTTTTTTTAGCAAAGTTTGGATTTTTTTTCACTACTTAGATAAATAATAACCTAGACATGTTTGATGTCTATGAACTCGTAATGACCTGGAGAATCATAAAGGCAGGTTAGTTTTAGCATTTAGTGAATCTAGCAATAAAGCCAAACAAAAAACAAGTTTGAGATTGCACTTTTTTTGCAATTTCACCGCACTTGGAATTTTTTTCCTGTTTTCTAGTACACGACATGGTAAAACCAATGATGCCATTCAAAAGTACAATTTGTCCTGCAAAAACTAAGCCCTCACATGGCCATATTGACGGAAAAATAAAAAAAGTAATGGCTCTGGGAAGGAAGGGAGTGAAAAAAGAACCTGCAAAACTGAAAAAAGCTCAGATTATTATGGGGTTAATATATATGTAAATTAAATTAATTAAGACTGACTTGTCAATAAACAAATTCTTTGAAATTATAGTGTATATAGATGGTCTGCCACCTCCATCGATCAGCTGATGCCATGTGCCACGGCAGCCTAAGGATAGGTCATCAATGTCTCTGTCCTGGAGAGCTCCTTTAGGATGCGTTCACAAGCAGCGGTCATCACGCTATGGCTGAAAACCACAACATCACTAGAAGCCACAAAACAGAGACTGGGGGAAAGTGGTGGTAAGCGCAGTGGTGAATAGGTGAGGTGGGTATTGCACGTATTATTTTCTATTATTATATTCCATTTATATAGCTTCCCATTGCTGAGTGTCCATTAGTCAGGGCTTCTGTCTTTCTCGGCCCTTATTCACATTTACATAATTTGACAAATGGTAAGGTTTTAATACTAGGGGTTAGGACCATCCCGAATAGGGTCACTGTGATATTGTAGGATGGCTGTTACTTTTTTTTTTTTTTAATAAAAATTATGTTAACCAAGTGCCCTGTGTTATTTTCATGCACTATTGCTGTTTATTGATTTACTGCGGGGCATTTGCTCAATTTGTTTTTATCTTAGGTTTTTGTCTGTTTAGTGGCCAGTGTGAACATGAGTCTACCCGCTGCATGCACACCAACTTATATTCCCGTTAATTTCTTTTGGCTTTTGTTTCTGGTTTTAGCACACCATGCAAATAAGGGTGTCGCCTCCCTTTTCTTTGAGCTGGACATTACATTTATATGGCTCTCCGGTACTGGGTGTCCATTCGTCGGGGCCTCGGTCCTTCTCAGCCCTTATTCACATTTACGTTATTAGACACATGGTCAGCTTTTAATACTAGAGGTTATGGCTATCCTGAATAGGGTTACCGTGTCGTGGTGAGATGGCTTTTATGTGTTTTTATTAAAATTATGTTAACGAAGTACCTTATGTTATTTACATGCACTATTGGTATTTATTTATTTATTGCACAGTATCTGCTCATTTTGTTTTTACCTTAGGATTTGTCTTTATAACATTTGGTAAAAAATTTCAAAGTGCGGACAATCTAAGACCAAATTCACAGACAGGGTTCACTGTGCCTATGAAATCCGCAACAGTCCTGTCTTTTCACTATTTCTCTGTGCAATCTGTTTGTATTGCAAGGAAATATCTGTTACATCTGCAAATTCACGAGGCCATTTCGATCAGCCGAATGGTCTTTAAGGTGATACTGAGTGATCATACAGAAAACATTGGAAAGACCGCATAGATACAGGCCTGTTGCTGTTTTCAACCACAGCATAACTGCTAAGTTTCATCTCTACTTTAGAGAGATTCTACACCCTTTGAAATTTCGGATCAAATCTTATAATCATAGAAAGTAATACTTGTATTTTTCACCGATATGCAGATCTACAGTGGCATGGCATGGCTTGGTCTTTCAGGCCTTATCTTGACCTCCACTCTTCCTGTTGACTGCCATTTCTTAATTGCTTTTCGAATTGAGGAAAGGGAAACTTGAAAATGCTTTGCTAGCTTCTTATAGCTTTCTCCTACTTTGTGGGCCTCTGCCATTTTCATCTTCAGAGTGCTAAGCAGCTGCTTAGAAGAACCTATGGCTGCTGTTTTTTGGCACAAGGTTAGAGGAGGCTGGGTTGTTATGAAGATGGGAGATTTGCATCACTTGGCCTTTCCCAACAATGATAATGAACAAGCCATAACGCTAACAGGTTAATTAAGGTCTGCAACCTTGGTAAAAGTTATCTGAACACACAAATATATATATATATTTTTTTCTAAAACACAATACAGGAAATGTGTCATCTTTAACTGTACACCTTTAGAGATCATTTTATCTTCAACTTAAGGTACCGTCACACTCAGCTACGCTGCAGCGATATAGACAACGAGCCGATCGCTGGAGCGTCGCTGTTTAGGTCGCTGTAGAGGTGTCAAACACAGCAGCTCCAGAACGATGCAGGAGCGATCCTGTGACGTAACGGCGACTCACTTATCGTTCTCGCTGGTTGTTAGCTCCATGTAAAACATTGCTGACATCGTTGCTTTTGATGTCAAACATGACGATACACGCCGACCTGACGACGAAATAAAGTTCTGGACTTCTAGCTCCGACCAGCGATGGCACAGCGGGATCCAGATTGCTGCTGCGTGTCAAACACAACAAGATCGCTATCCAGGACGCTGCAACGTCACGGATCGTTGTCGTTCTCGTTGCAAAGTTGCTGAGTGTGAAGGTACCTTTACTTAACTGTTCCAAATAACAATAATTTTGACCCGGGGTGCCCAAACTTTTACATGCCACTGTGGTTTAAAATAGCACTGTCCCCATCCTCTACATGCTTTATCATCACAGACCATTGAATCTACATTATTGCTATCATTGACATCAGGCCCACTGCACATAAAATGAACCTGTACGGTAGCACTCGTGCATATTGCTCCAACATTCAGCATGCGTGCCACAAAGCTAAGCACAGGTTTCCAATTTTTTCGAATGCACACCACCAAGTAATAGCTGCTTTTACTTTGCTTTATATATGGGATATTGAGATGTCCAACGATATGCTCATATATTTAGATATACATGCTGCATATAACATGCTGAAAGTAGAGCTGCTAAGTGTCCCAGCTGTAGATTTAACAAGATAAAACATATTTGGAAAGAGATGATGCTCACAACTTTCCATAGATTCACCCTGAGAGAATTGGAGAGGATCTATAAACAAAAATGGAAACAATTCCCTAAGTACAGGTATCAAACTGTAGTGGCAAACTCAAAAATTGTAATTTTCGTCCAAACTGTCGAACTTCATTTGTGTCACTGAGAAAACATATTAGCTTGAAAAGTATAAAGTTTGTTGTTTTTTGTCTTGAAGACTCCTTGAACAGCGACTAAGAAACTTTCTCAGAAATTGTAAAAATAGAAAAGTATTTACATTTTCTAAGCTCAATCTGCGGCCATAGAAAATCCCACAGCCAAAATGTCAAAATGTTTTATGTCTTTGGCTCTTTCCATTGACGCATATAACCTTTTTGTCATTCACATGTATCACATTAATAATAAGTACAGTGACCTTTTCAGTGTTATAGCTCCCTGTATATCAATGAAGCATGTGCTGAAAAGAAATTGAAAGAATTGCAATCTGACAAAAGTACAGAAACTTTTATCATAGAAATATTTGGTTATCGTGCAGTAATTTCTATTCACATTGGTGAAAATGTGACAATTATTAATTGATTATATCCTACATTTGATTATTTAGGCCGAATCTTATTTAACCCCTTAATGACTAAGCCAATTTGGTACTTAATGACCGAGCCAATTTTTACAATTCTGACCACTGTCACTTTAAGAGGTTATAACTCTGGAACGTTTTATCGGATCCCGCTGATTCTGAGACTGTTTTTTCGTGACATATTGTACTTAAAGTTAGTGGTAACATTTCTTCGATATTACTTGCGATTATTTATGAAAAAAACGGAAATATGGCGAAAATTTGTAAAATTTTGCAATTTTCAAACTTTGTATTTTTATGCCCTTAAATCAGAGAGATATGTCACGAAAAATAGTTAATAAATAACATTTCCCACATGTCTACTTTACATCAGCACAATTTTGGAAACAAAATTTTTTTTTGTTAGGGAGTTATAAGGGTTAAAAGTTGACCAGCAATTTCTCATTTTTACAACACCATGTTTTTTTTAGGGACCACATCACCTTTGAAGTCATTTTGAGGGGTCTATATGATGGAAAATAACCAAGTGTGACACCATTCTAAAAACTGCACCCCTCAAGCTGCTCAAAACCACATTCAAGCAGTTTATTAACCCTTTACGTACTTCATAGGAACTGAAACAATGTGGAAGAAAAAAATGAACATTTAGCTTTTTTTTGCAAACATTTTACTTCAGAACCATATTTTTTAATTTTCACAAGTGTAAAAACAGAAATGTATCCACAAATTTTGTTGTGCAATTTCTCCTGAGTACGCCGATACCCCATATGTGGAGGTAAACCACTGTTTGGGCGCACCGCAGAGCTTGGAAGTGAAGGAGCACCGTTTGACTGTTTCAATGCAGAATTGGCTGGAATTGAGATCGGACGCCATGTGGCGTTTGGAGAGCCCCTAATGTGCCTAAACAGTGGAAACCCCTCACAAGTGACACCATTTTGGAAACTAGATCCCTTAAGGAACTTATCTAGATGTGTGGTGAGCACTTTGAACCCCCAAGTGCTTCACAGAAGTTTATAACGTAGAGCCATGAAAATAAAAAATCGCATTTGTTTTCACAAAAATGATTTTTTCGCCCACAAATTCTTATTTTCACAAGGGTAACAGGAGAAATTAGACCACAAAAGTTGTTGTGCAATTTCTCCTGAGTACGTCGATACCCCATATGTGGAGTTAAACCACTGTTTGGGCGCACCGCAGAGCTTGGAAGTGAAGGAGCACCGTTTGACTTTTTCAATGCAGAATTGGCTGGAATTGAGATCGGATGCCATGTCGCGTTTGGAGAGCCCCTGATGTGCCTAAACAGTGGAAACCCCCCACAAATGATACCATTTTGGAAACTAGACCCCTTAAGGAACTTATCTAGATGTGTGGTGAGCACTTTGAACCCCCAAGTGCATCACAGAAGTTTATAACGTAGAGCCGTGAAAATAAAAAATCGCATTTTTTCTACAAAAATGATCTTTTTGCCCCCAAATTTTTTATTTTCACAAGGGTAACAGGAGAAATTAGACCACAAAAGTTGTTGTGCAATTTCTCCTGAGTACGTCAATACCCCATATGTGGAGGTAAACCACTGTTTGGGCGCACCGCAGAGCTTGGAAGAGAAGGAGTGTCGTTTTACTTTTTCAATGTAGAATTGGCTGGAATTGAGATCGGACGCCATGTCACGTTTGGAGAGCCCCTGATGTGCCTAAACAGTGGAAACCCCCCACAGATGACACCATTTTGGAAACTAGACCCCTTAAGGAACTTATCTAGATGTGTGGTGAGCACTTTAAACCCCCAGGTGCTTCACAGAAGTTTATAACGTAGAGCCGTGAAAATAAAAAAATCGCATTTTTTCTGCAAAAATTATCTTTTTGCCTCCAAATTTTTATTTTACCAAGGGTAACAGGAGAAAATGGACCCCAGAAGTTGTTGTGCAATTTGTCCTGAGTACGTCGACACCCCATATGTGGGAGTAAACCACTGTTTGGGCGCATGGCTGAGCTCGGAAGCAAAGGAGCGCCATTTGACTTTTCAATGCAAAATTGACTGGAATTGAGATCGGACGCCATGTCGCGTTTGGAGAGCCCCTGATGTGCCTAAACAGTAGAAACCCCCCAAAAGTGACCCGATTTTGGAAACTAGACCCCCCATGGAACTTATCTAGATGTGTAGTGAGAACTTTGAATGCCCAAGTGCATCACAGAAGCTTATAATGCAGAGTCGTGAAAATAAAAAATATTTTTTTTTTAACAAAAAAGATTTTTTAGCCCCCAAGTTTTTATTTTCACAAGGGTAACAAGAGAAATTGGACCCCAAAAGTTGTTGTCCAATTTTTCCTGAGTATGCTGGTACCCCATATGTGGGGGTAAACCACTGTTTGAGCGCATGGCTGAGCTCGGAAGGGAAGGAGCGCCGTTTTGGAATGCAGACTTTGATAGAATTGTCTGCAGGCGTTATGTTGCGTTTGCAGACCCCTAATGTACCTAAACAGTAGAAACCCCCAACAAGTGACCCCATTTTGGAAAATAGACCCCCCAAGGAACTTATCTAGATATGTGGTGAGAACTTTGAATGCCCAAGTGCTTCACAGAAGTTTATAATGCAGAGTAGTGAAAATAAAAAATATATTTTTTTCCCACAAAAAAGATTTTTTAGCCCCCAAATTTTTATTTTCACAAGGGTAACAAGAGAAATTGGACCCCAAAAGTTGTTGTCCAATTTGTCCTGAGTATGCTGGTACCCAATATGTTGGGGTAAACCACTGTTTGGGCGCACGGTAGAGCTTGGAAGGGAAGGAGCGCCATTTTGGAATGCAGGCTTTGATAGAATGGTCTGCGGGCGTTATGTTGCGTTTGCAGAGCCACTGATGTACCTAAACAGTAGAAACCCCCTACAAGTGACCCCATTTTGGAAACTAGACCCCCTAAGGAACTTATCTAGATATGTGATGAGAACTTTGAATGCCCAAGTGCTTCACAGAAGTTTATAATGCAGAGTAGTGAAAATAGAAAATATTTTTTTTTTCCACAAAAAAGATTTTTAGCCCCCAAGTTTTTATTTTCACAAGGGTAACAAGAGAAATTGGACACCAATATTTGTTCTCCAATTTGTCCTGAGTATGCTGGTACCCCATATGTGGGGGTAAACCACTGTTTGGGCACACGGCAGAGCTCGGAAGAGAAGGAGCGCCATTTTGGAATTCAGACTTTCATAGAATTGTCTGTGGGTGTTATGTTGCGTTTGCAGAGCCCCTGATGTACCTAAACAGTAGAAACCCCCCACAAGTGACCAAATTTTGGAAACTAGACCCCCTAAGGAACTTATCTAGGTATGTGGTGAGAACTTTGAATGCTCAAGTGCTTCACAGAAGTTTATAATGCAGAGTAGTGAAAATAAAAAAATATTTTTTTTCCCACAAAAAAGATTTTTAGCCCCCAAGTTTTTATTTTCACAAGGGTAACAGGAGAAATTGGACTGCAAAAGTTGTTGTCCAATTTATCCCGAGTACGCTGATGCCCCATATGTGGGGGTAAACCACTGTTTGGGCGCACGGCAGAGCTCAGAAGGGAGGGAGCACCATTTGACTTTTTTAGTGCAAAATTGGCTGTCGTGTTTGGAGACCCCCTGATGTACCTAAACAGTGGAAACCCCCCAATTCTAACTCCAACCCTAACTCCAACACACCCCTAACCCTAATCTCAACCCGATCCATAATCCTAATCACAACCCTAACGATAATCACAACCCTAACCCCAAAACAGCCCTAATCTCAACCCTAACCATAACCCTAATCAAAACCCTAAATCCAACACACCCCTAACCCTAATCTCAACCCTAACCTCAAACCTAACCCTAATCCCAATACACCCCTAACCCTAATCCCAACCCTAACCTTAACCCTAATCCCAACCCTAACCCTAATCCCAACCCTAATCCCAAACGTAACCCTAATCCCAACCCTAATCCCAAACGTAACCTAATACCAACCCTAATCCAAACCCTAACCCTAATCCCAACTCTAACCCTAACTTTAGCCCCAACCCTAACCCTAACTTTAGCCCCAACCCTAACCATAACTTTAGCCCCCACCCTAACCCTAACCCTAATTTTAGCCCCAACCCTAGCCCTAACCCTAACTTTAGCCCCAACCCTAACCCTAAATTTAACCCTAACCCTAGCCCTAACTTTAGCCCCAACCCTAACCCTAAGGCTACTTTCACACTTGCGTCGTGTGGCATCCGTCACAATCCGTCGTTTTGGACAAAAAACGGATCCTGCAAATGTGCCCACAGGATGCCTTTTTTGCCCATAGACTTGTATTACCGATGGATGGCCACACGTCGCGTCCATCGTGCACTGGATCCGTTGTGTTTTGGCGGACTGTCGTCACAAAAAAGTTCAATGTAACCTTTTTTTTGTACGTCGCGTCCGCCATTTCCGCGCATGCGTGGCCGTAACTCTGCCCCCTCCTCCCCAGGACATAGACTGGGCAGCGGATGCGTTGAAAAACTGCATCCGCTGCCCACGTTGTGCACAATTTTCACAACGTGCGTCGGTACGTCGGGCCGACGCATTGCGACCGCCCCGTACCGACGCAAGTGTGAAAGAAGCCTAAGGCTAATTTCACACTAGCGTCGTACTCGGCCCATCGCAGTGTCGGGCCGACGTACCGACGCTAGCGTTGTAAGAACCGCACAACGGGTGCAGCGGATGCTGTTTTTTCAACGCATCCACTGCCCCATTGTGAGGTGCGGGGAGGCGGGGGCGGACACGTCGCACAAAAAAAGTTACATGTAGCGTTTTTTTGTGCCGACGGTCCGCCAAAGCACGACGCATCCGTCGCACGACGGATGCGACGTGTGGCAATCCGTCGCAATGTGTCGCTAAAGCAAGTCAATGGAGAAAAAACGCATCCTGCAAGCACTTTTGCAGGATGCGTTTTTTCTCCAACGACGCATTGCGACGGAAGCCAAAAAACGCTAGTGTGAAAGTAGCCTAACCCTAACCCTAACCCTAGCCCTAACCCTAAATTTAGCCCCAACCCTAACCCTAAATTTAGCCCTAACCCTAACCCTAATTTTAGCCCCAACTCGTCTCTCCTGCCGGCCGGCAGATGGCAGCACTGCGCACTGTGCATGCGCCCGCCATTTTCTTTCCTGAGGAAGAAGCCGGCCGGCAGGAGGAGACGCAGGAGGACCCAGGGACACCGGGTAAGTATGATAGGATCCCCGAATCTCCCTATTTCTCTGTCTTCTGATGTGCGATCACATCAGAGGACAGAGAATTACAGATCGCTTTTTTTTTTTTTTTGTGCGGTCGCCGGTAAACAGTTAATTACCGGCGATCGCAAAACATGTTCTTTGGGGTCTCGGCTACTCCCGGCAGCCGAGACCCCAAAGATCTTCCAGGTGCCGGGCGGCGGGCGCACTACGCATGCGCCCGCCATTTTTTCCCCGGAAAAAAGATGGCGGCGCCCATCGGGAGCCACGAGGAGCACCAGGGGAGATAGGTGAGTATTGGGGGGCTATTGAGGGCGATCGGGGACCCTATTTCTCTGTCCTCCGATGTGCGATCACATCGGAGGACAGAGAAATTAAATGGCAAATCGCGGGGTTTTTTTTTGTTGCGACCGCCGGTAAACGGTTAATTACCGACGATCGCAACTCGGGGGTCGGTAAAACCCCCCCGAATCATGTTCTCTGAGGTCTCGGCTACCCTCGGCAACCGAGACCCCAGAGAAAATCCGACTCTGGGGGGCGCTATTCACTTTTTCCACAGCGCCGTTAATTAACGGCGCTGTGGTTTAAGTACCCTTAGCGGCCGCCGTTAAAAGGCGTATCGGCGGTCGTTAAGGGGTTAAGGATTTTGCCCAGAGGCAGACATATTGCTAATGCAACGGAGTTCAGGGGTGGAGCGGACCTCGTACTGTGGCGGCTTGTAATGAGGGTAGTCTGGCCTGTCACTAGCAGGGGTTATATTGTCCCCATCATTAGGTGTGTGGCGGGCAAAATGCGTTCCTGCAGATTTACTACTCATAGTGGAAAATAGCAGGAGAGCTGCAGGAAACCATTCTCAGCTTTTAGCCTGGTCGCTTTCTGTATGACACAGGCTCTCACAGAGTGATGACATCAGTGTACCACTGGTGGGTGTGGACCCACTGCACCACGGGCTGTGCTTAACCTGGAGGTGCGTGACTTAGTGTTTACCAGGTATTCACTAGAGCCTCTGATGGTGAGGATAGGATTGGCCACTGGTGGACACCATGTACCTCTCCAAGGCAGTCCCCGGGGTTGCAGCACCTCACCAGAAGGTCAGAGACACGGGGTAGAGGTACAGGAAGTCAGAGGCAAAGATGTGATCAGATAATCTGGGGTCAGGGCAGGCAGCACAGGTTCAGTACATGTAGCCAAGGTCAGGAGCGAAGAGGCCAGGATATATGGTAAACTAGCTGGGTCACTCGCATAAGAGACAGAATAAACATGCACCCACAGTATCCAGAGACAAGCAACTGGGAACCAACGATTGGGCCAAGAGTGGTGGGAGGAGATGCCTAATAAACCCACTGCTGCCTTGGTATAGGCTGGGGAAGGCAACCCCTGCCGGACACAGCCAAGTTAAATTCCTGTAGGATGTGGCTGTGCCTCCCTGTAGCCAGGTGGATATTCTCTAGCAGCCGAGATGGCAGTGAGCACAAAACAGCACAGGAAGATGGTCTGATGCTGGGGAATCAAAATGATGAATGCAGTGAGTAGGGCAGCACTGAGAAGGCATTTTGAGACAACGGTGTGACAATCAGCATGTTGCCTGTGACAATTAAAAATTACCCAGCCAGATGAGGAAGGAAACGGAAACAATGCCATTGATGATTGTCTGGAGAGATGAGTATTTCTTTTTATTTACTTTTTTTTTTATACAATGGTAGAGCACCATGGGGAAAAAGGAGATAGGACTCTATCAGGGACTTATAATAAAGTGGTGAGGAAGCGATCAGGGACTTATAATAGATTAGGGGGAAGATGTTATAAAAGGTCTTATTATGAATTTGGGGGTAAGGGAGGAGGCTATAGAAATACTTATAATGAATAGTGGGTGCAATGGAAACTATCAGGGACTTATAATGAATGTTGGGGTAGAGGAGGATGCTTTCGGAGACATAAAATTAATTAGTGAGCAGGAGAGTACTCTATACCGGGACTTTTAATGAATTGTGGGATGAGAAGGAATTGGAAGGTAGTTGTGGATGCTGTGTGGAACTTAGAATGAATTGGATGGTGGGTGAGAACAATATATAGGAACTTATAATGAATTGGCAGTGAGAGGATGCTAGACGGGGGCTCAAAATGAATTGAAGAGTGGGACTTGTAATGAAATGGGACTGGATGCTATATAGGGACTTATAATAAAACGAGGAACCAGGCGGGCTCTCCCAACTCTTCAGTTGCTCATAATCAACCATATTCATCATATCTCCACCGTGGATAAGGGAGAAAAAGGGGAAAAATACTTGTGCTACTCTCTAGTTTCTAGCCCTGTGGGATTTTCACTTCCATGTGGAACATAGAGCTGGGAATTACATGGAAATGCTGATGTCTAGTGGTGAAGCTTCCAAGCCCATGGCTTTAGCCAGAAGGGGGAGGTATTTAAGGTGGCTGTCGGACGCATAGTGGTTGGGGGTGTGAGGAGATAGCCTTGTTCTAAAGGTTGTTTTTTTTTGCGCCATCACAACATGGGGTCTCACATGCAGTCCCAGGTGATGGGATAAGGTTGAGGAAAATACATCCGACAATGCACAGTTATCTTTGGGGGGAGGTTGTGAACACTTCTGCCCATTCAGGGGGCTGATCTCAGGGGAGGGAGAACATTAAGCCCCATTTGCTTGGATGCAGAGGCTGTGCCCATATTATAACATTATTGAAAGTGCAGCTGTCAATCATTGTACTAATGGATAGGATTTAGCTTAGATATAGCTATTAAGCAGGTAGCCCATGTAATTTTTGCATGATAGTGGTTAGTAAAAAAGAGAAAAGCATCAAGTTTCCGTCTGCAATTTTTATCATTTCATTCAGTTTCAGACCCTGATATCCTCCAAACAGGGCAGATGCTGACTGTGTTACACAGCATTTGCCTCAAAGGGCAGGTGCAGGCAAGCACATTTTCAGTTTGAGTGCGATCCAGCAAAACATTGGATCGCACTGTCCAAGTAAAAGAATAGCATCCTCAAGTTTGATCCAATATTCAGATCGCATTCGGGTAACATCTGAGTGCATTCCAATTTCCGTTCACTGACACAATGGAGAAGATGGAGACTTTTTTCTTTATCTTCTCATCCAAGAGAATCAGATCACATTATGGTCACACAATGATCAAAATCTGGTCAGACTGTCATTTGCATAATCAGCCCAATTGTCTTGGATGAAAGAATCTATGGCCCGTTTGTCCCTTCCCTAACAGCAGCCGTCAGCACTAGCACTAATTACTGCTGTTAACGCCTTAGATGCCACTGCCAAACACTGCTAGTGGCATGTAAGCTCGACAATCCGGTCCGGAATCAAATTAGAATCACGTATCTTTTTCCCTATTAAAAAAAATAAAGAAATTAAAAATAAACATATGTCATATCACTGCATCCTGACATTCTGATCCATCAAAATAGAAAATTAATTATATCAATCAGTAAATGGCATAAATAGAGAAGAATATTGAAATGCAAGAATTGCAATTTTTGGGGGTCACCGTTACAATAAATGGTAACCAAAATGTCATATCTAACCCAAAAAATACTGTGAACAAAAGAATCAGCATGCAAAAAAACAAGCCCTCATATTGCTAATCAAGCTAAAAATTAAAATGTTAAAGCCGTTTAGCTGTTTTTTGTTCATTTTGTCTCCCAAAACTTGGAAAGGAAAGCGAACAAAACATGTCATGTGCCCAAAAATGGTACCAAAAAAACGTCAGCTTGTCCCACAAAAAACAAGCCATAACATGGCTGTCGGACGAAAAAAGGAAAAATTATAGCTCTCAAAATGTGGTCATGCGAAAACTGGTTTTTGCAATAAAAAGCATCTTTTAGTGTGTGACAGCAGCCAAACATAAAAAAACCCATAAATCTGGTATCACTGTAATCGCACCGACTTGAATAAGAAAGTCGCCTAATCACTTATACCGCACATGGAATGGTGTAAAAAATAAATAAAACCAATCCTTCACATGGTGTTGATTTTTTTCATTCTGTCTCCCAAAGATCGCAGTAAGGCTCGGTGCACATTTATCCTGTGCTCTGTGCTGAGCACTTGCACCGGGATTTCCATATAAATCTCTGGAATAGGTGTATTCGGATGAAACCTCTGGCAGAAGATTCCCTATAATGATGTAGATGGAGGCACTATGGACGCCATAGGACCGGTAATCCGGCGGTGTCCGTCTTTTTAGGATTGCATAAAAGTGCTGTCAGCCACAGTTTTGTGCACTTCTGAAAAGAAGGACACCACTGAACAGAGGCAAAACAGAGTCCAGAGTAACTCTGCTGCCTCATTATAGTGAATGAATCCATCGGGGGTTTCATCTGTCACGTCACTCGGAGATTTAGATGGAAACCCTGATGTAAATGCTCAGCGTAGAGTGCCAGATAATTGTGATCATAAATGTTATGTAAAATGTTCAAAATAAAAGCTTCAACTCAAGCCACAAAAAAGCAAGCCCTCACTCAGGTCTGTCATTTGTGAAAGGAAATATAGGGGCTTCCACATTACTGGTAGCACAAAGGCTCTGGAAAAGTGAAATGGCTCTTTGCCCCCCAAAAGAAATTCATCAAATTCTCCACTCCCAAATCCAAATGCCCTCCTCCCTTCTGAGTCTCAGTGTGCCTAAACTAAATTTAGCGCCCACATGTTTCTGTAATGATGAGAGCCCACTTAATTTACAGGTGTGAATGTGGCACCCCAGAGTCCGGTTGCCACAGTGACATTGCCTCCTTCTAAGGGGTGATGTCATGTCTGGAGGCAAGGGTGGGTCCCCATGCCAGGTTACACAGTGTACATATCAATTCCTGCTCCAGGCCAGAAAGGGGAGCTTCCTTATAAATTCTGGCCAGCAGTTGGGGTTAGTGAGTCAGAAAGTCAGCTGAGAGAGTAAACAGGGTAGTTGTCATGGAAACGGGAGCCAGCTGGAGCTCCTTACAGGACAGTGAGAGAGGAGATTGGGCAGTCCTGCCAAGGGACAGGAGCAGAGACAAGAGCTCCAGGGAATAAAAACTGTGTATAGCTGACCCCAGAGCGGAGCGCTGACAAAGTCCTTGGCTGGGTGGGTGCTGTACAGCCTGACAGCCGAATCTGGAGGGCAGGGGACTGCAGGCGACTTGGTCATACCGAACACTTGAAGGCACGGTAGCAGACCAAGAGCTTGGGACTGACAGTGAAAAGGACAGTGCCTGTGAAATAGGCTCACCTTGTCTGCCATACAGGTTAGAAATCATCATGCAGGAGAGGGCCGCAGCTTAGCTACAAGTAGCAGGGACCCTAGAAGCAGGGCCGGACTGGCCATAGGGCACTTCTGGCAAATGCCAGAAGGGCCGGTGCCAGTGGTGGGCCGCTCAATCCGCCGCCCCCGCCGTCGCATTCAACTATACCGGCGTATAGACGCCGGTACAGTTGAATGCAATGATGGAGGAGAGAGCGTCTACAGACGCTCCTCTCCCATCATTCCCCGCTCTGCCTCTGACACTGCGGGTACGCGATGATGTCATATCATCGCGCACCTGCTGTGTCCCGGGCAGACTGCAGCTGCTGAGACAGGAGCAGGAACCAGGAAGCAACGCTGGGCACGAGGAGAGGTGAGGAGAGTTTTTTTTTTTTTCTGGACTGTGGGGCCATTCTCGGAGGAGGGGAGGGGAGGAAGAGAAGAGATGTGGGCTGTATATAGTTCTCTGTGGGCTGTGCTCTGTGCTGTATACTGCTGTGGGCTGTATATAGTTCTCTGTGGGCTGTGCTCTGTGCTGTATACTGCTGTGGGCTGTATATAGTTCTCTGTGGGCTGTGCTCTGTGCTGTATACTGCTGTGGGCTGTATATAGTTCTCTGTGGGCTGTGCTCTGTGCTGTATACTACTGTGGGCTGTATATAGCTCTCTGTGGGCTGTGCTCTGTGCTGTATACTACTGTGTGCTCTGTGCTATATATAGTACTCTGTGGGCTGTGCTCTGTGCTGTATACTACTGTGGGCTGTATATAGTACTCTGTGGGCTGTGCTCTGTGCTGTATACTGCTGTGGGCTGTATATAGTTCTCTGTGGGCTGTGCTCTGTGCTGTATACTACTGTGTGCTGTATATAGTTCTCTGTGGGCTGTGCTGTATATAGTACTCTGTGGGCTGTGCTGTATATAGTACTCTGTGGGCTGTGCTGTATATAGTACTCTGTGGGCTGTGCTGTATATAGTACTCTGTGGGCTGTGCTGTGTATAGTACTCTGTGGGCTGTGCTGTATATAGTACTCTGTGGGCTGTGCTGTATATAGTACTCTCTGGGCTGTGCTGTATATAGTACTCTCTGGGCTGTGCTGTATATAGTACTCTCTGGGCTGTGCTTTATATAGTACTCTGGGCTGTGCTGTATATAGTACTCTGGGCTGTGCTTTATATAGTTCTCTGTGGGCTGTGCTGTATATAGTTCTCTGTGGGCTGTGCTGTATATAGTTCTCTGTGGGCTGTGCTGTATATATTACTTTGTGGGCTGTGCTGTATATATTACTTTGTGGGCTGTGCTGTATATATTACTCTGTGGGCTGTGCTGTATACTACTGTGTGGACTGTGCTGTATACTTCTACGTGGGCTGTGCTGTATACTACTGTGTGGTCTGTGCTGTATACTACTGTGTGGTCTGTGCTGAATACTGCTGTGTGGGCTGTGTTATCTACTATGCGAGCTGTGCTATAGTATGCAGGCTGTGCTGTATACTATGCGGTTTGTGCTATATAATATGCGGGCTTTGCTATATACTATGGGGACCCCCAGACGAAGCATTTCAGTGCGAAACGCGCGTCGGGTGTTGGTGGGCATCCAGCAGCGCTCTCTTTTGGTAACTATACCTTTACTCTTTATCTACATATTTCTATTGTGACAGTATGTATTGTTTGTTCATTTGCACATGACCATTAACACTTTGAATTATTACCACTTTAGCAGTGTATGTATTATGACTATTGTATTTACACGAGTGTTTGCTGGTTGTCCTCCATGTTTCTGTGCTTTAGGAGGCCACTTGGATATTGATTGATTTTTATCATTGTAATTCAATAAAGTTGTTTGTTTTATATTCTTGCCTCAAGTGAAGTTTGTCTTTGGTGTTGTATTAGTTACTTCATGGCTATACATTGTGGATATTAATAGGCGTTGTGTATATACTATGGGGAGTATATTATATTCTATGGGGGAGGCCATGTTATGTACTATGTGGCTGTGTTATATACTATTGTGGGGGTATATTATATTCTATGGAGGAGGCTGCGTTATATACTATGGGGGACTGCATTATATTCTATGGGGGGCTACATTATATATTATGGGGAGGTGGGCTGTATTATATTCTATGGGGGTTACATACTCTGGGGTGGCTGCATTATACTCTGTGGGGTGGCTGCATTATACTCTGGGGTGGCTGCATTATACTCTGGGGTGGCTGCATTATACTATATGTGGGCTGCATTATACTGTATCGAGGACTATGGGGAATACGTTATACTATATGAAGAACTATGGGGTGCATTATACTATGGGAAGTGAATTGTACTACATGGATGACTGTGGCGGTGCATTATACTATATGGAGCACTATGAGGATTGTATTATGCTATATGGAGGACTATGAGGATTGTATTATGCTATATGGAGGACTATGAGGAGTGTATTATACTATGTGGAGGACTGAGCAGTGTATTTTAATATATGGAGGACTATAGGGAGTGTATTATACTATATGGAGGACTATGGAGCACATTATAATATATGGAGGACTATGGGGTGTATTTTACTAAACAAGTAAAATGCTGCATATTCGGATTGTTTTTGCTGGAACAAAAAGCCTTGTTGTCAGCAGCACATTGCCAGTGTAAACTGTAGATGTGCTGCTGAAAACATGATACTGTATGGTGATCTGTTAGTGATCTATTAGTGATCGTTCTGTCTCATCATTATTCCTCAGCTGGTGGAAAGAGGCCGGGAAACAAGCGTTGAACAACTTCAGTATTGTCGATCAAACTCGTTTAGCGGCCTGAACTCAGCGCACGTAAATACAACAGAAAGGCTTCTGTGTGATGTGCAATATGTTAGCATTTGGGGACCCATTTTAAACTTTGCCTAGGGCCCCACTTTGCCTAAAACCGGCCCTGCCTACAAGTGTACAAAGATATTATACAGTCACCATGTGACAAGTGGGCCTGTGTAACTTCAAATGCCAGGGCTGAATTTTAGTCCCAGTCCGGCCCTGCCTAGAAGAGAGTGGAGAAGGAAAGTCCCCAACCCCACCTGGCAGGGTGGATCCACTGAAAGCCTCCATGCAAGCTGGACTCAATCCGTCATCTGTAATTGGCACCCCAGATTGCATCTACTTTCAAGTAAAAAGTAAAGAAAACTGCATCTCTCTGTGTCCTTCACTAATTCTCTGCATCCGAACGTTCACCACCATCTGAACAATCAAATATATTTGCCCTGGGGCCCGGCTCTACCCGTGGGGAGCTGAACCATCTTTGCTGCATCACCATCAGTCTCAGTGGATCTAAATCACAGTATCGGCCACCCATTGCCGAACACCACGGGTGGAGTCACGACCAAACACCACATAATTATCCTCCATTTTATGACATGGCCAGTGCCACGGAAACGGATCACGGCCCCATGACCTCCCCCATAGAACTGTCTGATCCGATTGCGGGTACCCAATGGCCCTGGCGGGTGCGTCATGTGTCTCCAGAAGCACGAGCTGGGCATAATGTACTGTTCACTACAATAGCAGTTTGCAATTTTCACTCAGCAACATCCACTGCTGCTTGTTTCT
Organism: Ranitomeya variabilis; assembly: GCF_051348905.1. Taxonomy (NCBI): domain Eukaryota; kingdom Metazoa; phylum Chordata; class Amphibia; order Anura; family Dendrobatidae; genus Ranitomeya; species Ranitomeya variabilis. The sequence goes on along the minus strand of NC_135233.1, from coordinate 86,691,919 downwards.
AGTAAAAAACACCCATGGAGTCAAAATCGTCACTACACCTGTAGATAAATTCCCAAAAGGGTATAATTTCCAAAATGGGGACACTTGCAGGGGATTCTGCTTTTCTAGCACTTAGAGGCGCTGTATGAGGTGTCCACAAACTATTCTAGGAAAATCTGCGCTTCAGGATGCAAATAGTGCTCCGTCCCTCCCGAGTCTGTATGGCTAAGCAGTACTGTATAGTCGCATATGGGGTATTTCTACATTCAGCAGAAATTGTGGGACAAATTTTGTTGACATTTTTTTACTAATTTCCCAGTATCAAAATTTAAAATTTGGGGCAATTTAAAATTTTGGTGGTAAAAATGTTAATTATTTTTTCCTCACTGCCCAATGGTATAAAATTCTGTGATACACCTGTGGTGTCAATGTAATCACTGCACCCCTAATTGATTTTATTGAGATGGTATTGGTAAAATGGGGTCACTTATGGGGGTTCGGCTGTTCTGGCAACCCAGCGGCTCTACCAATGTGACATGGCACCCTCAAACCAGTGCAGCAAAATCTGCACTGTAATATGGTGCTACTTCCCTTCTGAGCTTTGCACTGTGTCTCAAAAGTAGTTTTCGACCACATATCCGTGAACTCAGGAAAAATTGCAAAACAATTTTTACCCTTGTGAAAATACAAAATTTGAAGCTAAAAAAGATTTTTGAGTGAAAAATGTGATTTATTTCATTTTCACGGCTTAACGTTATAAACTTCTGTGAAGCATATGGAGCTTCAAGTTGTACAATACAAACCTAGATAAGTTCCCAAAGGGGCCTGGTTTCCAAAATGGTGTCACTTGTGGGGGATTTCCACTGTTTAGGCTCATCAGGGGCTCTCCAAATGTGACATGGCATCCACTAATTATTCCAGTAAATTTTATATTCAAACAGTCAAATTGAACTCCTTCCCTTCCAAGCCCTGCCATGAGTCCAAACAGCAGTATTCCCCCACATATAGGCTATTGGTGTACTCAGGAGAAATTGAAAACAAATTGAATGGAGCAATTTCTCCTTTTACCCTTATGAAAATGCAAAATTTGGAGCTAAAAAATATTTATCTGGGAAAAATGTGATTTTTTTTTTTATTTTCACAGCTCTAAACTTCTGTGAAGCACCTGTGGGTTCAAGGTTCTTACACATCTAAATAAGTTCCCAGAGGGGTTTAGATCCAAAATGGTGTCACTTATTGGGGTTTCCACTGTTTAGGCACATCAGGAGCTCTCCAAACTAGACATGACGTCCGTTAATTATTCCAGCAAATTTTACATTCAAAAAGTGAAATGGCGCTCCTTCCCTTTCGAGCCCTGCTGTGCGCCCAAACAGTAGATTTCGCCCACATGTTGGGTATCGGCATGCTCAGGATAAATTGCACACCAAATTGTATGGTTCATTTTCTACCGTTACTCTTGTGAAAGTAAAAAAAATAGGTCTAAAGGAAAATTTGAAAGAAAAGTAAATGTTTATTTTTTCCTTCCACATTCCAAAATTCCTGTGAAGCACCTGAAGGGTTAATAAACTTTTTGAATGTGGTTTTCAGTACCTTGAGGGGTGCAGTTTTTAGAATGGTGTAACTTTTGGGTATTTTCTGTCCTTAAAAAAAATGGTTTTGCAAGTTTTATTGTAAAAATGAGAAATCACTGGTCAACTTTTAACCCTTAAAACTTCATAACAAAAAAATTATATTTCAAAAATTGTGCTGATGGAAAGTAGGCATGTGGGAAATGTTATTTATTAACCATATTGTTCCAAATGACTCTGATTTAAGGGCATAAAAATTAAAAGTTTGAAAGTTGCAAAATTTTTAATATTTTCGCCAAATTTCCTTTTTTTTCCACAAATAAATGCAAGTCATATCAAAGAAATTTTACCGCTATAATGAAGTACAATATGTCATGAGAACAGAATCTCCGAATCAGTGGGATCATTGAAGCGTTCCAGAGTTATGACCTCATATAATGACAGTTGTCAGAATTGTAAAACTTGGCCTGGTCAGGAAGGAGAAAACAGGCTTCGGAGTGAAGGGGTAGAAGGGGTAGTAGAAGTATAGCTTATTTGTTATCAATAAAATGCACAGTGAATGAAAAAAAACAATATTTGGTGTCACCATCAGTTCTTCTAGGTACACCTGTACACAGTTTTTAAAGGAACTTGGCAGGGGGGTTGTTCAAAACATCTTGGAGCTTTAACCACAGATCTGTGGATGTAGGCTTGCGTTAATCCTTGTGTCTCCTTCATGTAATCCCAAACACACTCTATGGTACTGACATCAGGGCTTTGTGGGGGTCATATCTTCACTTTCAGAATTCCAAATGTATCCTGCAGCAGCACAACAACCCCAAACATACAACAAAAAGTCCTGGAAGTGATGATATGGCCCCCACAGATCTCTGATCTCAACATCATAAGGTCTGGCTGGGAGTACATGAATGATCCAGAAGGATTGGCACAAGCCTACATCCAGAGAACTGTAGCTAGAACATACATGCATTATTGATTTACTCACTTGAATCGAATGGTTCTTTGCATTGGAGTCATCTAAAGAAAACTTTAGTTTAGAAAGTTTTTTCATTTATGTAACAAAGTTCAACTTATTGTAATTCAATGCAAAAGACGTTTTCCAAAGATGTTTATTGAACTCAACATAACAAAACATGAAAGAACGTCTTGAGGCCCATTGGAAAGATCGCTTGTAGCTTTCCTCATCATAACACAAAGACAGTGGCGGCCAAAAATAAATGACCCCCTAGCTCTGGTCATTTCATTACTTGGCTCCTTGCAGTGTGTCTCATCTGTTTTGCTGTGAGTGACTTAAACATCACCCTTATTGGCAGATGTCAGTGTAATTTTGACACCCGACAAACAATGTGTTGGCAGAGAGTTCAAAACTGACAGTGGAATAAACTGAAATCTTGAAAATATAGATCTCATCTTTATTATACTAAAGGCATTCCTAGAGCGACTGCCTGCACAGACGGCAGCTGTAATAGCATGTGGTTTACTGCTGTACTGTATTTATGGGTTGCGTTATTGCTTTCCTAAAAGTCTTGATATGGAGATGTTTCTGGATTTTTGTAAAATGCTGATTTTCTCATGTGCGGTAATGCATTATTTAATTCTATTATTTGCAATTAAGTACAAATATAAACTGATTTATGACAATATTGTTTTCATTCATTTCCTCTGCAGAATGAGTAAAATGTTGTGAGGCACAAACAAGAGACTAAAGTTGGGAATTGGACAGGATATGCTTTAGCTGTCGACTCATTATTGTCATTAGCATCTTATTCTTAGCCGATAAGGAAGCAAGAAAAAATAACATTTTATGCCGTAATGATTGTTTTCACATAATTAGAAGAGGATTGTTGTGCTCATGCTTCATATGGATGATCCCTCTTTGGTTAGTGGCCACGAATATTATTTCTCCCATTTACTATCTCTCTAGAAGTACTTAATGTTTTACATGTCACATATATATATATATATATATATATATATATATATATATATATATATATATACAGTACAGACCAAAAGTTTGGACACACCTTCTCATTTAAAGATTTTTCTGTATTTTCATGACTATGAAAATTGTACATTCGCACTGAAGGCATCAAAACTATGAATTAACACATGTGGAATTATATACTTAACAAAAGTGTGAAACAACTGAAAATATGTCTTATATTCTAGGTTCTTCAAAGTAGCCACCTTTTGCTTTGATGACTGCTTTGCACACTCTTGGCATTCTCTTGATGAGCTTCAAGAGGTAGTCACCGGGAATGGTTTTCAATTCACAGGTGTGCCCTATCAGGTTTAATAAGTGGGATTTCTTGCCTTTTAAATGGGATTGGGACAATCAGTTGTGTTGAGCAGAAGTCTGGTGGATACACAGCTGATAGTCCTACTAAATAGACTGTTAGCTGTTTTTTTCTTGCCATAATACAAATTCTAAGTAAAGAAAAATGAGTGGCCGTCATTACTTTAAGAAATGAAGGTCAGTCAGTCCGAAAAATTGGGAAAACTTTGAAAGTGTCCCCAAGTGCAGTTGCAAAAACCATCAAGCGCTACAAAGAAACAGGCTCACATGAGGACCGCCCCAGGAAAGGAAGACCAAGAGTCACCTCTGCTTCTGAGGATAAGTTTATCCGAGTCACCAGCCTCAGAAATCGCAGGTTAACAGCAGCTCAGATTAGAGACCTGTTCAATACCACACAGAGTTCTAGCAGCAGACACATCTCTACAACAACTATTAAGAGGAGACTTTGTGCAGCAGGCCTTCATGGTAAAATAGCTGCTAGAAAACCACTGCTAAGGACAGGCAGCAAGCAGAAGAAACTTGTTTGGGCTAAAGAACACAAGGAATGGACATTAGACCAGTGGAAATCTGTGCTTTGGTCTGATGAGTCCAAATTTGAGATATTTGGTTCCAACCACTGTGTCTTTGTGCGACGCAGAAAAGGTGAACGGATGGACTCTACATGCCTGGTTCCCACCGTGAAGCATGGAGGAGGAGGTGTGATGGTGTGAGGGTGCTTTTCTGGTGACACTGTTGGGGATTTATTCAAAATTGAAGGCATACGGCATGCTATTCCATCCGGTTTGCGTTTAGTTGGACCATCATTTATTTTTCAACAGGACAATGACCCCAAACACACTTCCAGGCTGTGTAAGGGCTATTTGACCAAGAAGTAGAAGCTCATCAAGAGAATGCCAAGAGTGCGCAAAGCAGTCATCAAAGCAAAAGGTGGCTACTTTGAAGAACCTAGAATATAAGACATATTTTCAGTTGTTTTACACTTTTTTGTTAAGTATATAATTCCACATGTGTTAATTCATAGTTTTGATGCCTTCAGTGTGAATTTACAATTTTCATAGTCATGAAAATACAGAAAAATCTTTAAATGAGAAGGTGTGGTTCAAGTGTTTTTATTAAACTTTTAAACATAACAACAAACTTTATGCCTTAATTTTGTATTGATATATGCTTCATCTATAGATACATATGAAGGAACATGGGGAAGGGAAGTGGTGAGATGGGGGAAGGGAGGAGAAAGGGGGAGGAAAGGTAAAAGAAATAACCGTAGTGTAGACAGACTATTATTGCTTGTAAAGATTTGTCTCCTAATCTGTCTTGTTGTCACCAGCTTCGATTTTCCTATATTAAAGGTAAACTTATATACACGTAAGGAATGCATCAACATTCCGTAACTCCACAATTAACAATTAACTTTGGTATATGGTGTTCCAAATATTCCACTTTTTTTTATATTTATGTATACAATCGTTCATTATAGCAAATTTAAGATCAAGCGCATTGTGTGTTTGTAGCCTGTCCACAACGTCATGGAGCTTTGGGGGTTCAAGTCTCTTCCAGAATGCAGCAATCAGATTTTTTGCAATCAACAGGATATGGATGATGACATGTCTTGTGGAAGGGTGGATGTCTTCCAAGTTCAATGAGAACAGTAGGCCTAGCGAAGAGAGAACAAAGTCTCTGCTAATTAGTTTGCTGATGTATTCCGAAATTTCTCTCCACAAACCCCCAAGTTTCGGGCACGACCAAAAGACATGCAACATGTCACCTTTTCCTCCACAACCTCTCCAACATAATGGGGACTCGTCCTCCCTGAAATGTGCAACTCTGGAAGGTGTGAGATACCACCTGGTTAGAATCTTGAGATAGGACTCATGCAGAGGAATCGAAATTGTTGACGCATAAGTGTAGTTAATGGCAATCTCCCACTTTTTCCTAGACACCCTAAACTGTAATTCCTTCTCCCATTTTTGTATGTACCGATTTTTCCCAAACTCACTGTCCTTATTAAAAAAAACTGTATATGAATCCTGTACTCCAGAAAATCTTATGTGTAGTATTTTTGAGGAGGAGGTGGGAAATTTCTGATTTAATAGTAAGCTCTACCCAAGAATTTTTTTATTAAATCCTTTATTATGAAGAACTGCATGATTTCTTCCGATGGGATGTTACATTTTTTCTTTATTTCTGAAAAGGTCTTGATCTTATTATCACAGACCAGATCACCCATCTTGTCTATACCCCCCTTTATCCAGTTTTCTGGGAAAGTGGTCCCGAAGGCAGTAGCTATTAAAGTCAATGGAAGTTTGTCTCCAGGGTTCCCCTCTGTTTTGTCCTTTTGGTTGGTCAGGGATCCCCAAGCACATACAATTGCCGATAAGATAGGATGTTTTGATTTATGAATATTTAGATTAAATATATGTTCAAGGAGGATTCTCTTTATTGGTTTGGTATCATGAATCTGTGCCTCCAAATCTATCCATGCAGGTGTTATACCCTCCATTAACCAAAATTGGCTCTGTTTGATTAAATTTGTTAAGTAATAGGCATGTATGTTTGGGACTCCCATTCCTCCACTGGACTTACTTTTGTGCATGATGTCCCTGGAGACTCTAGCTCTCTTCCCCTTCCAGATGTATTCAAAGATTTTTTTATTGCAGTCTCTGAAGAAGGTTGCTGGAAAGTTCAAGGGTAAAGTTCTGAATAAATATAACAGCTTAGGTAGAATTATTGTTTTGATTGCCAAAACTTTTCCGAACCAAGATAATCCCACATTTTCCCATGCCAGTAGATCCTTTGTAATAGTGGACAATAATGATCTGCAATTCGCGCTGACAGTATCTGCCATATTCCTCCTAAATGCAACCCCCAAGTAGCTGATTTCCTCCCTCTCCCAGCAGAAGTCCGATACCTTCTTAACAGACTCTATCAAATCGTCAGTCATGTGGAACTGCAAAATTTTAGATTTATGATTGTTGATTTTAAAGTCAGAAATCAGGGAAAATTCTCTGAGAGTTTCCATTAAAGCTTTGGTAGAGTTAAGTGGGTCTGTGAGGGTCAACAACATGTCGTCTGCAAACAGACTAATCTTGAACTGTCTGAGTGTGGATTCAATTCCCGAGATATTAATATTTTGTCTCACTGCCTCCGCCAAAGGCTCAATTGCCAGTGCAAAGAGCAGGGGTGACAATGGGCATCCCTGTCTCGTACCGTTTCCTATCTCAAAAGGCCTGGAGAGGCTATTGTTAATGTAGACTTTAGCACTTGGGCTGGAGTAGAGGGAAAAGACCGAATCCACCCATGAGTTATCAAAGCCAAATTTCAGAAGGACTCTTTTTAGATAAGGCCAATTAATTCGGTCGAAAGCCTTCTCAGCATCCAAGGCTACCAGTATTGACGGGGTATGAGTGGAGTTAATTTTATGAATAATATTTATAAGCCTTCTAGTCCCATCGGATGTTTGCCTGTCTTTTATGAAACCTGTTTGGTCACTGTTGATTAACTTGGGGAGTATAACTCTCAACCTTGTGGCCATGATTTTGGAGTAAATCTTGATATCTGTGTTGATGAGAGATATTGGCCTGAAATTTCCGACCTCCTCCGCATCACTCTGAGACTTCGGGATCATTATAAGAGTAGCTTCTAGCATCTCCCCTGGGAACTGTCCGGATTGTGAAGCCCGATTAAAGACTCTAGTTAAACATGGGACAAGAGCTTCCGTAAATTTCTGATAATACTCATTAATCAGACCATCCGGGCCTGGGGATTTCTGGGATTTTAATGATTTGATTGTTTCCCTAATCTCTGATTCATTAAAGGGTTGGTTAAGAGTGAGCAAGTCTGTTTTGTCAATTTGATGGAGACTTAATCTGTCCAGGAATTCTATTGTTTGTTGGGTTCTTGTTGGAAAATCTGACTTTATATTGTACAATTCCCTATAAAAATTAGCAAATTCCTCTGCAATATCCTGCGGATGGTATTTTATGTCCCCATTGGGAGTTCTGATTTTGAGCACCCTGTTTTTTATTCTTTCTTTCTTCATTTTTGCCATCATGAATTTAGTGGGCCTATTCGTTTCAGCATATGTTTTAAATTTAAATTTATTTGAAATTTTTTCAAAGTCTTCCATGATCACCCCATTCAAATCCTGTTTTAATCTAAGAGTGTCAGTGTATATCTGTTGGGAGTTGGGGTCTTTGTTATTGATAAGGGTTTCATTTGTCCTAATCTGTGTCTGAATGGTTTTAATCCTTTCCCTCCTCTTTGAATTATTTTGTGCTGTCAGTTGGATCATCTTTCCCCTCACCACCGCTTTGTGGGCGCACCATATTGTAAGAGGGTTCATTCCCTCAGTTTCGTTCTCCTTAAAGTATAATTTCAGAGAGGACTCAATCTCTTTTCTGCACTCTGGCGTGTTCAACAAATAATTGCTGCACTTCCAAAGAGCGCTGTTTTTGAAAATAGGTCCAACCACAACTTCCGTTATGATGGGAGAATGATCTGAGAACGTCTTGTCTATAATGACTGATTTTTTTATGTTGGTGAGGGAGAAGATGTCTGTGAGAAAAAGGTCTATCCTTGATGAGGTTTTGTGAACAGAGGAGAAATGTGTGTATTCTTTTGATGATGCATTCAGACATCTAAACGTGTCGTATAATTCATTGTTCAATAGCCAATTTCCTAGGTCTCCAGATAGGTGTCTAGTCAGTGATGAAGAGTCTATTTTACTATCAGGCACCATATTGAAGTCTCCCATTATGTATAATTTCCCTTTTCTATTTTTTTGAATTTTTTTGGCAATCTTATTAAGGAAGTTCATTTGCTTTTTATTAGGGCCGTATATATTGACAATCGTGCACGTAGTTGAATTTAACTCGCAAACCAAAATGTGATATCTACCCCCTGGGTCAGTGTGTTCCTCAATGAATTTGAAAGGGACTGTGTTTTTTATTAAGGTGATCACCCCTGCCTTTTTCTTTGAGGCTGACGACTTGAACGAGTGTGCAAAGTCTCTGCTGGAGAGGTGTGGATAGTTATCATTCTGAAATTTCGTCTCCTGTAAACATGCGACATCAACCTGAAGCTGTTTCAATTCCCTCAAAAGCGTATATCTCTTCCAGGGACTGTTAAGCCCCCTGACGTTGTAGGACGCGAACCTGATCATTACCGTGTGGAGATGTAAAACCTATTGGAACACTTAAACTTAGAACAAAGAAGTTAGTGAACAAGAAATTGAACAAACTAATACAATACGATCAACTGTAATATATTAACTCTAACTGTTCAGTTTCAGATCTAGATCCGAATAGGGATCTTGACCTATGGGGAAAGTTCGTGTGTGTTTCAACTCTCCCATTTCTCCCATTTCTTGTATGGGGACTAAATTTATTCAACAGCCTTCTTCTTTAGAAAATAAAGTCCCGGGGAAGAAGGACAAAAAGAATCACACTGCCTAACATGAACGCAAATTTTCAAACATTAGATGTAAAGAATGATCTTCCCTCCTCAACAGAATTAAGCACTATGAGTTTTTCTTTATGATAAAACAGGAGCTTGGTCGGGAAACCCCACTTATATCTGATGTGTTTCTCCCTTAGGATATCCGTGATAGGTTTGAAGGACCTGCGCAGGTCCAATGTGTGCTTAGATAAATCCGTGTAGATTTTAAGCTGATGGTAAGGATCTGGTAGTGCGCCATTGTCTCTGACGTAGTTCTGAATTTTTTCTTTGGTACTAAAGAAGTGAAGCCTCATAATTGTATCCCTAGGCTTATCGACATTAATTCCCTTTGGCTTAGGGAGCCTGTGAATCCTGTCAATACATAGATCCATGTTGGTAGCCTTTGGAAGAGTCTTCTTAAAGACAGTCTTAACGAAGTCCGCCAAATCCTCCTGCTTGACCTCCTTTGGAATACCCCTGATCTTGATGTTGTTACGGCGGCTTCTGTCCTCTATATCCGCCACTTTGGATCTGAGCTCATTGATTTCCTGCTTAAGGATAGTGTTCTGAGAAGCTAAAGCGTCAGTCTTTTGCGTTAGTTCTTCAATCTTTTTTTCATTTATCTCTAGTTTTTGTACTATGCCTGCACATACTTCCTCAATTTTGGTATTATATTTTGTAAATCCTTCCTCCATTTTGGTATCTATCAGAGTGATAACCTTCTGAAAAAATTCCTCCTCAGGGGTCTTTTTTACCCTTATTTGTTCTAGATCGGAACGCTCTCTTTTGAGTTTAGGATCAAATTCTTCGGATGACCTATGGTCTGGGGCACCCCTTTTAGCAGAAATGGATGAGTCCATTGCTGGTTCCTCTGATGAGTCTTTTTCAGTTAATGAGAGAGGGTCTTTGTTTATTGTGTCAGGTTTAGTTTTTCCACTAGAACGTTGTGCAGGGATAATCCTTTGGGGAAGCATTATTGATGGTTTGATAACTTTAGCTGTGTTCCCCTTTTGAGGTGATGTGGATTTGACAGGACTTAGTAAATTAGAAATATCTACGTAAGATTTAGATGCTAATTTCCTGGATGAGCTCATTGGTGCAGTTTGTTGGTATAATCACTTTATTTAGGATTCTATGGGAGTATCTATGCAGACTCCTGATATTTGTCTCAGAATGGGTTAATAATTGAACTTGAGCTAGGACTCAGTCTCTGTGTCTCAGTACGATGTTACAGCTTTGGCTCCTATCCCTCTGTAGTAACAAAGCTCTTCCCTTTTCCCATTTCTCTTCTCCTTTTAATATGGGGAATTAACCCTTAATCAACTGCTGTTCTTCTGCCCGGGAGTTATAGGAAAGAATGAAATTCCCCAGATCCACTGCCCTGGCTCCTGCTGTGATTCTACTTGATCTGCTAGTGGGGAGCACTGATGCTTAATAATTAAGTGGTGACCCCTAATGGGTTAATAACCTGGATGAATCCAGTGATGCTAATTGTATTATCCCTTTATGGGGGTTTATGACAGATACCCGCTGACCAAAGAGGTATAGAATGAGTTAATTAGCTGCAGGTTCCGGCTCAATGCTGTGCCTATGTCTGATAAACTTGTATTCCACAGGCGCCGCTCACAATCAGAGGTTCAGACCCAAAATGAGGGTTAATCCCAATCCCCCTAGCAGTCCTAGGACTATACCCCTGGTATCAGCAGGGTTTATGATTTGTGTGACAGTTGTTCCACAGTTCTCGCTCTCGCTACAGTTCGGGCAGTATGATAGGCTCGTTGTTGACTATATGGGACTTTGAGGTCTGCTTACCTCCGGGCCGATAGGTGTGAGATGCTCGAGAGTCGTTGGGCACCTGTCAGCTGTGTCCTCCCTCCAACTGCGGGTCACTGTCGGTCTTCGGTCGCTCCTCAGCGGTATCAGGTATCAGGTAAAGCCAACACTGCAGGCGATGAGCTGCAGACGATGAGCTGCTTGGGCCACTGTGTTAATATGGAGGAGATGCGTGGCCAAGATGGCGGCTCCAGACTCCCTCAGGCTGACAGAGAAGGGCCGGTAAGAGTAAACACCTCTGTGCTTCAGCCAGAGGTCCGTCCCTGGTCTTAAATGAAAGCTTATGTATAAAGGCTGCTTGATATCTTCAATAAAAGCGTTTTAGTCCCAATATAAAGCTTTTTAGTCGCTTTTGAAGGGAAATCTGAGAGAGCTCCAAGCTCCTGCTTCTTTACATGGCAAGAGCTAGGCCACGCCCCCCTAAATGAGGTGTGTCCAAACTTTTGGTCTGTACTGTATTCATATATTATGACAAAATCACTGGCAAGTGCTGGAGGGGAGATATGTTTCGCTGAGGCTAAAGGATTCAGTGATGTAAAACCCAGAAGTATTTATTCCAGCTCATTAAGGCAATGTGCACACGTTCAGGATTTTTTGCGTGTTTTTTTGGCCATTTTCCGCGGAAAGAATGCTAAAAAAAGCTTACATAAGCATCCCATTATTTTGAATGCATTCCGCAATTTTCCTGCACATGCTGCATTTTTTTCCAAGAAAAACCGCATTGCGGTAAAGAAACGCAGCATGTTCATTAATTTTGCGGATTTTTTGCATTTTTGCCGCTATATTATTGCATTGGGAAGCTCCGCAAAAGTGGATTTCCAGCAGAAAAAGTCCGGTTTTGTTCAGGAAAAATCTGCAGACATTCCTGAACGTGTGCACATAGCCTAACTGGTGCGAGGAGTTAACTAGCCAATTGTTTAAGGGCTGAGTTTTTTGTGGACAACCATAGAGCAAGTAGGAGGTTGTCCACCTGATCTTCACCCCAGGGTGTGGTCTGGGGCTTAAATAGTCAGCCTCCAGAGACATTCAGTATTCAGTAGGCCTGGAGAGTGGAGCTCCAGTGCTTTGTGTTCTGTGAAGGAAAGCTGAACCTTTGGATGCTGATTTCTCCTGAGACGGCAGATTTCCCGCAGCTGTATGGACTGTGTTATACCATTTTGCTTTGTTTTCCTGTTTTGCTGAAAGGCCCGTGTTTATTTTTACCTCACCATGGTTTATGCCGCATTTATATAATAAACTTGTTAACGACTGAAAAGAGACAGTGTTCCTTTGCCTACCTCTGTGTCAGCTGAGTGAGCCGCTCTACCACAATACATATATATATATTCTAGAGGCTGTGAACAGAATTTAAACTAGTTCAGCAAATTTGTATAGTGGTAGCCTAGGCCTGGTAAGAATAGGCCATTGTAACGAGTACTTGTCCTATTTCCCTGAGTAACAGCTCCATAATATATGTCTAACCTAAAAGAGATTTCTGGGAACTTAAGCTCCTACTCTACAGTGACATTCGTTCTAACGCGTCATTGCATAGGAGTGCAGCTACATGCGATATTGTAGTTGTGGAAGAGGGGATCTGTGTTGTGAATTTGCTTTTTGCTCCCTCTAGTGGTTACTAGTTTTTTGACTCTGGTTTTTCTGTCATTCCTTTTATCCGCACCTGGGTCGTTAGTTAGGGGTGTTGCTATATAAGCTCCCTGGACCTTCAGTTCAATGCCTGGCAACGTAGTTATCAGAGCTAGTCTGCTGTGCTCTTGTCTACTGATCCTGGTTCCAGTTATATCAGCTAAGTCTGCCTTTTGCTTTTTGCTATTTGTTTTGGTTTTGTATTTTTGTCCAGCTTGTTGCTAATCTATATCCTGACCTTTGCTGGAAGCTCTAGGGGGCTGGTGTTCTCCCCCCGGACCGTTAGACGGTTCGGGGGTTCTTGAATTTCCAGTGTGGATTTTGATAGGGTTTTTGTTGACCATATAAGTTACCTTTCTTTATTCTACTATTAGTAAGCGGGCCTCTCTGTGCTAAACCTGGTTCATTTCTGTGTTTGTCATTTCCTCTTACCTCACCGTCATTATTTGTGGGGGGCTTCTATCCAGCTTTGGGGTCCCCTTCTCTGGAGGCAAGAAAGGTCTTTGTTTTCCTCTACTAGGGGTAGCTAGATTCTCCGGCTGGCGCGTGTCATCTAGAATCAACGTAGGAATGATCCCCGGCTACTTCTAGTGTTGGCGTTAGGAGTAGATATATGGTCAACCCAGTTACCACTGCCCTATGAGCTGGATTTTTGTATTCTGCAGACTTCCACGTTCCTCTGAGACCCTCGCCATTGGGGTCATAACAGTTTGCCAGGCCAGTATTAAATGTTTAATGCATTGCAGAAGAGGGATTATAAGAAAGAAGATTCTGAGTTTTTTTTTTTTTTTTCTTCTTCCCCTTTACCTCAGAGTGGCTATGCTTGCTGCAGACATGAATGTCCAGACCTTGATTACAAGTGTGGACCAGCTGGCTACTCGTGTGCAGGGCATACAAGACTATGTTATCAGAAATCCTAGGTCAGAACCTAAAATACCGATTCCTGAACTGTTTTCCGGAGACAGGTTTAAGTTTAGGAATTTCGTGAATAATTGTAAATTGTTTTTGTCCCTGAGACCCTGTTCATCAGGAGATTCTGCTCAGCAAGTAAAAATTGTTATTTCGTTCTTACGGGGCGACCCTCAGGATTGGGCTTTTTCGCTGGCGCCAGGAGATCCGGCATTGGCTGATCTTGATGCGTTTTTTCTGGCGCTCGGTTTACTTTATGAGGAACCCAATCTTGAGATTCAGGCAGAAAAGGCCTTGCTGTCTATGTCTCAGGGGCAGGACGAGGCTGAAGTGTATTGCCAAAAATTCCGGAAATGGTCCGTGCTGACACATTGGAACGAGTGTGCACTGGCCGCTAATTTTAGAAATGGCCTTTCTGAAGCCATTAAGAATGTTATGGTGGGTTTTCCCATTCCCACAGGTCTGAATGATACTATGGCACTGGCTATTCAAATTGACCGGCGGTTGCGGGAGCGCAAAACCGCAAATTCCCTCATGGTGTTGTCTGAACAGACACCTAATTCGGTGCAATGTGATAGAAAAACCGCAAATTCCCTCATGGTGTTGTCTGAACAGACACCTGATTTAATGCAATGTGATAGAATCCTGACTAGAAATGAGCGGAAAATTCATAGACGCCGGAATGGCTTGTGCTACTACTGTGGTGATTCTACACATGTTATCTCAGCATGCTCTAAACGTATAGCTAAGGTTGTTAGTCCTGTCACCGTTGGTAATTTGCAACCTAAATTTATTCTGTCTGTAACTTTGATTTGCTCACTGTCATCTTATCCTGTCATGGCGTTTGTAGATTCAGGTGCTGCCCTGAGTCTCATGGATCTCTCATTTGCTAAGCGCTGTGGATTTACTCTTGAACCATTAGAAAATCCTATTCCTCTTAGGGGTATTGATGCTACACCATTGGCAGCAAATAAACCGCAGTATTGGACTCAGGTTACCATGTGCATGACTCCTGAACACCGCGAGGTGATACGTTTCCTGGTTTTACATAAAATGCATGATTTGGTCGTTTTAGGGCTGCCATGGTTACAGACCCATAATCCAGTCCTGGACTGGAAGGCTATGTCAGTCTCAAGTTGGGGCTGTCGTGGTATTCATGAGGATTCCCTGCCTGTGTCTATTGCTTCTTCTACGCCTTCGGAAGTTCCGGAGTATTTGTCTGATTATCAGGATGTCTTCAGTGAGTCTGAGTCCAGTGCACTGCCTCCTCATAGGGAATGTGACTGTGCTATAGATTTGATCCCAGGCAGTAAATTTCCTAAGGGAAGACTGTTTAATCTGTCGGTACCTGAACATACCGCTATGCGTTCATATATCAAGGAGTCTCTGGAAAAAGGACATATTCGTCCGTCTTCTTCCCCTCTTGGTGCGGGATTCTTTTTTGTGGCAAAAAAGGACGGATCTTTGAGACCTTGTATTGATTATCGGCTTTTAAATAAGATCACTGTCAAATTTCAGTATCCTTTACCGCTGTTGTCTGACTTGTTTGCCCGGATTAAGGGTGCCAAGTGGTTCACCAAGATAGACCTTCGTGGTGCGTACAACCTTGTGCGCATTAAGCAAGGTGATGAATGGAAAACCGCATTCAATACGCCCGAAGGTCATTTTGAGTACTTGGTGATGCCTTTTGGGCTCTCCAATGCGCCTTCAGTTTTTCAGTCCTTTATGCATGACATTTTCCGGAAGTATCTGGATAAATTTTTGATTGTTTATCTGGATGATATTTTGGTTTTTTCTGATAATTGGGATTCGCATGTGGAGCAGGTCAGGTTGGTCTTTAAAATTTTGCGTGAAAATTCTTTGTTTGTCAAGGGCTCTAAGTGTCTCTTTGGTGTACAGAAGGTTCCCTTTTTGGGGTTCATTTTTTCCCCTTCTGCTGTGGAGATGGACCCAGTCAAGGTCCGAGCTATTCTTGATTGGACTCAGCCCTCGTCAGTTAAGAGTCTTCAGAAGTTCTTGGGCTTCGCTAACTTCTACCGTCGTTTTATCGCTAATTTTTCTAGCATTGTGAAACCTTTGACGGATATGACCAAGAAGGGCTCCGATGTAGCTAACTGGGCTCCTGCTGCCGTGGAGGCTTTCCAGGAGTTGAAACGCCGGTTTACTTCGGCGCCTGTTTTGTGCCAGCCTGACGTCTCACTTCCCTTTCAGGTTGAGGTGGATGCTTCGGAAATTGGGGCAGGGGCCGTTTTGTCGCAGAGAGGCCCTGGTTGCTCTGTTATGAAACCTTGTGCCTTTTTCTCTAGGAAGTTTTCGCCTGCCGAGCGAAATTATGATGTGGGCAATCGGGAGTTGTTGGCCATGAAATGGGCATTTGAGGAGTGGCGTCATTGGCTCGAGGGTGCTAAGCATCGTGTGGTGGTCTTGACTGATCACAAAAATCTGATGTATCTCGAGTCTGCTAAACGCCTTAATCCGAGACAGGCCCGCTGGTCATTGTTTTTCTCCCGCTTTGATTTTGTTGTCTCGTATTTACCAGGTTCAAAGAATGTGAAGGCCGATGCTCTTTCTAGGAGCTTTGTGCCTGATGCTCCTGGAGTCGCTGATCCTGTTGGTATTCTTAAAGATGGAGTTATCTTGTCAGCCATTTCTCCGGATCTGCGACGTGTGTTGCAGAGATTTC
This sequence comes from Ranitomeya variabilis, assembly GCF_051348905.1. Taxonomy (NCBI): domain Eukaryota; kingdom Metazoa; phylum Chordata; class Amphibia; order Anura; family Dendrobatidae; genus Ranitomeya; species Ranitomeya variabilis. The sequence goes on along the minus strand of NC_135233.1, from coordinate 86,675,589 downwards.
AGGCTGATAGGCCTGAGTCTTGTCCACCTGACAGACTGTTTGTCCCGGATAAGTGGACCAGCAGAGTCATTTCCGAGGTTCATTCCTCGGTGTTGGCAGGTCACCCGGGAATTTTTGGCACCAGAGATCTGGTGGCCAGGTCCTTTTGGTGGCCTTCCTTGTCAAGGGATGTGCGGTCATTTGTGCAGTCCTGTGGGACTTGTGCTCGAGCTAAGCCTTGCTGTTCTCGTGCCAGCGGTTTGCTCTTGCCCTTGCCTGTCCCGAAGAGACCTTGGACACATATCTCCATGGATTTCATTTCTGATCTTCCGCTATCTCAGGGCATGTCCGTTATCTGGGTGATATGTGATCGCTTCTCCAAGATGGTCCATTTGGTTCCTTTGCCTAAGCTGCCTTCCTCTTCCGATCTGGTTCCTGTGTTTTTCCAGAACGTGGTTCGTTTGCACGGCATCCCTGAGAATATTGTGTCAGACAGAGGATCCCAGTTCGTTTCCAGGTTCTGGCGATCCTTTTGTAGTAGGATGGGCATTGATTTGTCGTTTTCGTCTGCTTTCCATCCTCAGACTAATGGACAGACGGAGCGAACCAATCAGACTTTGGAGGCTTATTTGAGGTGTTTTGTCTCTGCTGATCAGGACGATTGGGTGACATTCTTGCCGTTGGCTGAGTTTGCCCTTAATAATCGGGCTAGTTCCGCCACCTTGGTTTCGCCTTTTTTCTGCAACTCTGGTTTCCATCCTCGCTTTTCTTCGGGTCATGTGGAGCCTTCTGACTGTCCTGGGGTGGATTCTGTGGTGGATAGGTTGCAGCAGATCTGGAATCATGTGGTGGACAACTTGAAGTTGTCACAGGAGAAGGCTCAGCGCTTTGCCAACCGCCGCCGCGGTGTGGGTCCCCGACTACGCGTTGGGGATTTGGTGTGGCTTTCTTCCCGCTTTGTTCCTATGAAGGTCTCCTCTCCCAAATTTAAACCTCGTTTTATTGGGCCTTACAAGATATTGGAAATCCTTAATCCTGTATCTTTTCGTCTGGATCTTCCTGTGTCGTTTGCTATTCACAATGTATTTCATAGGTCCTTGTTGCGGCGGTACATTGTGCCTGTAGTTCCTTCTGCTGAGCCTCCTGCTCCGGTGTTGGTTGAGGGCGAGTTGGAGTACGTGGTGGAGAAGATCTTGGATTCTCGCCTCTCCAGGCGGAGGCTTCAGTACCTGGTCAAGTGGAAGGGCTATGGTCAGGAGGATAATTCCTGGGTGGTCGCCTCGGATGTTCATGCGGCCGATTTAGTTCGTGCCTTTCATGCCGCTCATCCTGATCGCCCTGGTGGTCGTGGTGAGGGTTCGGTGACCCCTCACTAAGGGGGGGGTACTGTTGTGAATTTGCTTTTTGCTCCCTCTAGTGGTTACTAGTTTTTTGACTCTGGTTTTTCTGTCATTCCTTTTATCCGCACCTGGGTCGTTAGTTAGGGGTGTTGCTATATAAGCTCCCTGGACCTTCAGTTCAATGCCTGGCAACGTAGTTATCAGAGCTAGTCTGCTGTGCTCTTGTCTACTGATCCTGGTTCCAGTTATATCAGCTAAGTCTGCCTTTTGCTTTTTGCTATTTGTTTTGGTTTTGTATTTTTGTCCAGCTTGTTGCTAATCTATATCCTGACCTTTGCTGGAAGCTCTAGGGGGCTGGTGTTCTCCCCCCGGACCGTTAGACGGTTCGGGGGTTCTTGAATTTCCAGTGTGGATTTTGATAGGGTTTTTGTTGACCATATAAGTTACCTTTCTTTATTCTACTATTAGTAAGCGGGCCTCTCTGTGCTAAACCTGGTTCATTTCTGTGTTTGTCATTTCCTCTTACCTCACCGTCATTATTTGTGGGGGGCTTCTATCCAGCTTTGGGGTCCCCTTCTCTGGAGGCAAGAAAGGTCTTTGTTTTCCTCTACTAGGGGTAGCTAGATTCTCCGGCTGGCGCGTGTCATCTAGAATCAACGTAGGAATGATCCCCGGCTACTTCTAGTGTTGGCGTTAGGAGTAGATATATGGTCAACCCAGTTACCACTGCCCTATGAGCTGGATTTTTGTATTCTGCAGACTTCCACGTTCCTCTGAGACCCTCGCCATTGGGGTCATAACAGATCTGGCTGGTTTATTACCGACTGTGCCTTCTCCAACGGTATACACAGCACTAAACAAGCAAAATAGGAAGATCTTCCTGCTTCATACACAGAGGTCATGTGATCTGATTACATCCGACCACTGTGATAACTGAGAGCGGCTGATCAGGGGGTTGACGGGTGACAGACCCTTTCGAACTGATATTTATCACCTATCGTAATAAATATTAAAAGCCTGGCAAAACCTTCTAACATGAAAGCTTTCCCAAAAGCTTACCTAAGAAATAGCCATTTTCACTGCCTCCTTCTGCCCCTTGCTTCACCTCCATGTACGTTATAGGCAATCCCTCAACCACAGTAGATTAGATAGCCCCATACAGTATCTTTACTGTACATACATCACATCTGGCGGTTAATTAGCTGTTGGGATCGTCGCTTTCTGGAGAAGATAGTTTTCCCACAAACGATCCCATCATAGTCGTTTGTGGGGAAAAAACTGGATGCAACTAGCTTCATTAGGGCTCGCTCACACCACAGTATGAATCGGACGATTGCTATCCAATTTTAATATGGAATACTGTAGCACTTGGATCAATGTTATTCAATGGGGCAGTGCTGATGACCAATTTTTTTTCACTGACAGAATCTGTCTGTGAAAAAAATCACAGCATGCTGTGACTTCACTCTAAAATTGGAGGGGTGCCACACAAAAAATTGGATACCATACGGAGCCACAGTAAAGCATCCAATTTTTACAGATACATTGCAATTCTGTAAGATTGGAAACTGTAAATGGTCTTGCAAATGATTAAACAGGCCCTCCCATCACAATTTTTAGCCTCTTAATATATTGCAATCGTCATATTACGGTATATATGACTATGTACTTACAGTTGCTCATTTTGCTTTTCTACCCAGCTAATTCATTTGTTTTCAATTAGGTCTATGACATCAAGTGATTTAACTGACTAGCTGAATCCTTCTAAGCTCTATGTAGAAACAAGAGGTCAATTTTCACAGTATGAGTCAAAAGTCACTGCAAAAGTTCAATGGCAGGGGGAGGAGGGAGCAGCTGGGTCAGGAGTTGAAGAGGGGAATGATAAGTGCAGGGACAAGAGACTTCCTGTTTCTACATAGAGAAGAGAAAAGAGAAGAATTAACTGGCAGAAAGGCAAAATGAGCAATTGTAAGTACACAGCGCTATATAATATGATGACGACTGCAGTATATTAAGAGGATGAAAAACTTTGATGGGAGGAGGAGGAGTGCTTCTTTAATAACTGAATAAAAAAAACGGATTGTACATAAACAGCACACGAATGGCAATGGGGGAAAAATCTTACTACTTTTCTGGATGAAAATCGGACTGATTTTTTATACACTTGTGTGACCCAAGCCTTTTCTGGATACACAGCAAAGCCAGTCCACCACAATACAACAATTGCATACACAGAATTCAGCTTCTAGGACTTGAAATTATAGTTCAACCATTCAAATACTCATACTTTAATCTTACTATTAATTTGGGTGATATATATTTTCTTATTTGTCTGTGCTAATCAGACAGAAAAGTAGAATAGAAAAAAACTATTTGTCAATTATTCTATTATGTAGGATGGTTATTTCAGTGAGAAAAATCGCAGATTCCCACTTAAAATGGCAAAAGTCTTTTCTTCTAGGTCTAATGTAAGTTACTACAAAGATGAATCACATATAGAACGTAGATATCCTAATTTACAGATTGTTTTTTAGTGCTAAATGGAATGTGACTCTGCTTTAGATAAAGGACACCTGGGGAATATGATTTGTAGTTTTCCAGGTAAGAGTTACAGTATACACTATTCCTATGTCACAGGATGATGGGATGAAAACGGTATTGTGACTTCCTTCTCCCTGAGGACTTTAGATATTTATAAAACTACTAGATGGTGGCCCAATTCTAACTCATCGGGTATTCTAGAATATGTATGTAGTTTATTTATGAAAATTTAAGAATAATGCAATGAATACACAGGATTTGGCCGGCCGGGCCCAATTAGCGAAGCGTGGTTAAAATCCTGCGCCAATTAATACACAGGATTTTCCGGGTAAAATATATACATTACACTGGTCAACAGCATTTTTGGTGCCAAAGATATTTCATCGAATTTAGGGTATTTTTGGGGTGCTGATTCTGAATATGTCATCAGTTTTGCCAGATTGGCTCAAGTTTTTGAGATTTTTGGTATCTTATTTATAGCACTTGTTGGTAAATGTGACGCATCATCTCATTAATTTCTTTGGATTAGTACTTGAACTGAGCAGTTCTCAATATAGTTTTGTGTTAATTAGTGTTCTAAAAGTTTACAAATACAAATACACTGGCGCTCAACACTTCTTCCCACTAAGGACTGTGGGACTGCTCTGTAAAAACGCCCAGCTGCTGGTATCTCCAGAATATGTGCCACTTCTGAAAGACCAAAAAGGAAAACTCAAAATAGATACCGCGCTTAGGTGTATAAAATGGACTGCCTATGATAACCAGGATAAACCACAAAAGTGTGAAATGATAAAATCCAATGATGGTGGGCCCGAAGGTACCCACCAAAATACCTGTAGGTGATTATGAGGACGCACTAAACAGCAGGATACCTGTCAGCTGCCCTATACGGATATCAGTGCACAAAAAGATTCCCTCAGAATATAAGTGTTGGTTCAAAGAACCCTTACCGTATAATGTCACTAGTTTCACGCTGAGCTCTTCCTGGTGTATGTCCAAGGGGGCGTGCAGGCTACCGTAGGTGGTTGCGACGGGCGCAAAGTAATCCTGCAGCTGACGGGCGACAGATGGACACACAGGTAGTAGTCCTGCGCGAGCTGCGTGGGGTGTAGCTAGTAAGTGCAGAGCCAGAGAGCGCCCCGGCCGAAGGCGTCCCTGGTTGCACTTAGAAACAAAGATGGCCGGCGCTGCTAAGCAGCGTGTGACGTCACAGGCACTAAGGAGCCCTGCTGGGACCAAAAAGCAAACCAACGCGTTTCAAAGGGTAATCGCCCTTCTTCGTCAGGGTTAGAACCTGCAGGAGGGCTCCTCCTCAATATATGCCTTCGCTACCCCTATGTGCACGCCCTCTGAAGCAAAATACCCGCCCCAGTCAGCTCAACTGTCAGTGAGCTACGATGCCTGCCACTCACACACTAATCAACCCCCTATAATATACAAAATGTCCCTTTTTGGAGGACATACAACAATGTACCTAAATCGGAGAATGACCATATGCTGTGTGTGGAAAAATTATTAAAAAATGTGTATACATTCTAAAACAATAAATTACACTACCTTTTATTAATTAAACACGCTAAAATAATAATATTTTTTTTTTTTTTTTTTTTAATTTTTAAAAATTTTTTTTTTAAAATACACACTCGGAAAAAATATGTAAAGATGCACAAAAGCTATGCTCTCTACCCTAAAACGGCGTATATGCGCCTAATCAAACACTCATAGACCAGTGTACTGATGTCTCCACATGAATTACATATAGATACATGGGGACTGTACGATCGAACAGGGCAAAAAACCGTAGTTCTACATCACCTGTCAGCCCAATGTACCTGTGCTAAAAAACCAATATAAAACCGTATAGTATTAAATTCATGCCATTAAAATGCGTATAATTCAAAATCGTGGTTCAAACCTTTAGGGGTGAGGCTATCTAACCTGAATATCCATTCTGACTCAGCTTTGGACATTTTTTTCAGGAAATTGCCCCCTCTCAAATTTTGGCGGATTTTCTGAATTCCGCAAAAGTGCACGTCCTCCACCCTCCTATTGTGCACCTCCCTAAAGTGGTTTTATACTGGTTTTTTAGCACAGGTACATTGGGCTGACAGGTGATGTAGAACTACGTTTTTTGCCCTGTTCGATCGTACAGTCCCCATGTATCTATATGTAATTCATGTGGAGACATCAGTACACTGGTCTATGAGTGTTTGATTAGGCGCATATACGCCGTTTTAGGGTAGAGAGCATAGCTTTTGTGCATCTTTACATATTTTTTCCGAGTGTGTATTTTAAAAAAATTTTTAAAAAAATTAAAAAAAAAAAAAAAAAAAAAAATATATATATTATTATTTTAGCGTGTTTAATTAATAAAAGGTAGTGTAATTTATTGTTTTAGAATGTATACACATTTTTTAATAATTTTTCCACACACAGCATATGGTCATTCTCCGATTTAGGTACATTGTTGTATGTCCTCCAAAAAGGGACATTTTGTATATTATAGGGGGTTGATTAGTGTGTGAGTGGCAGGCATCGTAGCTCACTGACAGTTGAGCTGACTGGGGCGGGTATTTTGCTTCAGAGGGCGTGCACATAGGGGTAGCGAAGGCATATATTGAGGAGGAGCCCTCCTGCAGGTTCTAACCCTGACGAAGAAGGGCGATTACCCTTTGAAACGCGTTGGTTTGCTTTTTGGTCCCAGCAGGGCTCCTTAGTGCCTGTGACGTCACACGCTGCTTAGCAGCGCCGGCCATCTTTGTTTCTAAGTGCAACCAGGGACGCCTTCGGCCGGGGCGCTCTCTGGCTCTGCACTTACTAGCTACACCCCACGCAGCTCGCGCAGGACTACTACCTGTGTGTCCATCTGTCGCCCGTCAGCTGCAGGATTACTTTGCGCCCGTCGCAACCACCTACGGTAGCCTGCACGCCCCCTTGGACATACACCAGGAAGAGCTCAGCGTGAAACTAGTGACATTATACGGTAAGGGTTCTTTGAACCAACACTTATATTCTGAGGGAATCTTTTTGTGCACTGATATCCGTATAGGGCAGCTGACAGGTATCCTGCTGTTTAGTGCGTCCTCATAATCACCTACAGGTATTTTGGTGGGTACCTTCGGGCCCACCATCATTGGATTTTATCATTTCACACTTTTGTGGTTTATCCTGGTTATCATAGGCAGTCCATTTTATACACCTAAGCGCGGTATCTATTTTGAGTTTTCCTTTTTGTTCTAAAAGTTTGTTCATAGCTTGATTTTTGCACTAACTTTATGTTGTTGTCTGTTTTCCAGTGAAAAGCATGAACTCATCAAGAAGAAGTTGTCTTAACGATCCAGACTCATTCTGTTACATTTGTGGTGAATACACACTGCCAAAACATAGAAGAAACATAACAGACTTTGTAAAAAAAAGTGTATTTTACCTATTTTGGGGTTATGCTTGGGGACCAAGACAAGTTTTGGGCACCACACATAGTGTGCAAAGCATGTATCGAATTATTACGAAAATGGAGCAAAGGACAAAGAAAAAGCTTCAAATTTGGTGTTCCAATGGTGTGGAGAGAGCCAAAAAATCATCATGATGACTGTTATTTATGGTAAACACAGGTACAGGCACATCTTCACAATGAGGGACAGGCCTTCTTGCAGATTCCATGTTACTCCCATTTTCGTTTCTTATGCTTATTGAATCCTTGCACTTGCACTGCACAGAAATAACAGTCATCATGATGATTTTTTGGCTCTCTCCACACCATTGGAACACCAAATTTGAAGCTTTTTCTTTGTCCTTTGCTCCATTTTCGTAATAATTCGATACATGCTTTGCACACTATGTGTGGTGCCCAAAACTTGTCTTGGTCCCCAAGCATAACCCCAAAATAGGCAAAATACACTTTTTTTTACGAAGTCTGTTATGTTTCTTCTATGTTTTGGCAGTGTGTATTCACCACAAATGTAACAGAATGAGTCTGGATCGTTAAGACAACTTCTTCTTGATGAGTTCATGCTTTTCACTGGAAAACAGACAACAACATAAAGTTAGTGCAAAAATCAAGCTATGAACAAACTTTTAGAACACTAATTAACACAAAACTATATTGAGAACTGCTCAGTTCAAGTACTAATCCAAAGAAATTAATGAGATGATGCGTCGCATTTACCAACAAGTGCTATAAATAAGATACCAAAAATGTCAAAAACTTGAGCCAATCTGGCAAAACTGATAGCATATTCAGAATCAGCACCCCAAAAATACCCCAAATTCATTAAAATATTTTGGACACCAGAAAAAATTTTTTTTTTTGTTGACCTGTGTTATCATTAAATTTTATTGCTCATAGAACTTAACTGAGCGAAATTATTAAACAGATCATCAAAATATATAAACCATTACATGAATATCTAACTGTATTTAAATAAATCATCGGACGAAAGAAGTACATCAACACTATAATATACAGTGCCTTGCGAAAGTATTCGGCTCCCGGGAACTTTTCAACCTTTTCCTACATGTCATGCTTCAAACATAAAAATACCAAATGTAAATTTTTGGTACAGAATCAACAAAAAGTGGAACACAATTGTAAAGTTGAGTGAAATTTATTGGTTATTTAAAATTTTTGTGGAAAATCAAAAACTGAAAAGTGGAGCGTGCAATATTATTCGGCCCCTTTACTTTCAGTGCAGAAAACTCACTTTCAATAGTTCATTGTGGATCTCTGAATGATCCAATGTTGTCTTAACCCCTTAAGCCCCAAGGGTGGTTTGCACGTTAATGACCGGGCCAATTTTTACAATTCTGACCACTGTCTCTTTATGAGGTTATAACTCTGGAACGCTTTATCAGATCTTAGTGATTCTGACATTGTTTTCTCGTGACATATTGTACTTCATGATAGTGGTAACATTTCTTCAATATAACTTGCGTTTATTTGTGAAAAAAACGGAAATTTGGCGAAAATTTTGAAAATTTCACAATTTTTCAACTTTGAATTTTTATGCCCTTAAGTCACAGAGATATGTCACGCAAAATACTTAATAAGTAACATTTCCCACATATCTACTTTACATCAGCACAATTTTGGAACCAACATTTTTTTTGTTAGGGAGTTATAAGGGTTAAAAGTTGACCAGAAATTTCTCATTTTTACAACACCATTTTTTTTTAGGGACAACATCTCATTTGAAGTCATTTTGAGGGGTCTATATGATAGAAAATACCCAAGTGTGACACCATTCTAAAAACTGAACCCCTCAAGGTGCTCAAAAACACATTCAAGAAGTTTATTTTATTAACCCTTCAGGTGTTTCACAGGAAATTTTTGTATGTTTAAATAAAAATGAACATTTAACTTTTTTTCACACAAAATTTATTTCAGCTCCAATTTGTTTTATTTTACCGAGGGTAACAGGAGAAAATGGACCCCAAAAGTTGTTGTACAATTTGTCCTGAGTACGCTGATACCCCATATGTGGGGGTAAACCACTGTTTGGGCGCATGGCAGAGCTTGGAAGGAAAGGAGCGCCATTTTACTTTTCAATGCAAAATTGACTGGAATTGAGATGGGATGCCATGTTGCGTTTGGAGAGCCCCTGATGTGCCTAAAGATTGAAACCCCCAACAAGTGACACCATTTTGGAAAGTAGACCCCCTAAGGAACTTATCTAGATGTGTGGTGAGCACTTTGACTGACCAAGTGCTTCATAGAAGTTTATAATACAGAGCCGTAAAAATAAAAAATCATATTTTTTCACAAAAATGATCTTTTCGCCCCCAATTTTTTATTTCCCCAAGGGTAAGAGAAGAAATTGGACCCCAAAAATTGTTGTTCAATTTGTCCTGAGTACGATGATACCCCATATGTGGGGGGAACCACTGTTTGGGTGCATGGCAGAGCTCGGAAGGGAAGGAGTGCCATTTGGAATGCAGACTTAGATGGATTGGTCTGCAGGCGTCACGTTGCATTTGCAGTGCCCCTGATGTACCCAAACAGTAGAAACCCCCACAAGTGACCCTATATTGGAAACTAGACCTCCCAAGGAACTTATCTAGATGTGTTGTGAGAACTTTGAACCCCCAAGTGTTTCATTACAGTTTACAACGCAGAGCCGTGAAAATAAAAAATCCTTTTTTTTCCACGAAAATGATTTTTAGCCCCCAAAATTTTTATTTTCCCAAGGATAACAAGATAACTTGGACCTCAAAAGTTGTTGTTCAATTTGTCCCGAGTACGCTGATACCCCATATGTTGGGGTAAACCCCTGTTTGAGCGCACGGGACAGCTCGGAAGGGAAGGAGCACTGTTTTAGTTTTTCAACGCAGAATTGGCTGGAATTGAGATCGGACGCCATATCGCGTTTGGAGAGCCCCTGATGTGCCTGAACAGTGGAAACTCCCCAATTCTACCTGAAACCCTAATCCAAACACACCCCTAACCCTAATCCCAATGGTAACCTTAACCACACCCCTAACTCTGACACACCACTAACTCTAATCCCAACCCTAATCCCAACCGTAAATGTAATCCAAACCCTAACCCTAACTTTAGCCCCAACCCTAACCCTAACTTTAGCCCCAACCCTAACCCTAACTTCAGCTCCAACCCTAGCCCTAACCCTAGCCCTAACCCTAACCCTAGCCCTAACCCTAATGGGAAAATGGAAATAAATACATTTTTTTAATTTTATTATTTTTCCCTAACTAAGGGGGTGATGAAGGGGGTTTGATTTACTTTTATAGCGTTTTTTATAGCGGATTTTTTTGATTGGCAGCTGTCACACACTAAAAGACGCTTTCTATAGCAAAAAAGTTTTTGCGTCTCCACATTTTGAGACCTATAATTTTTACATATTTTGGTCCACAGAGTCATGTGAGGTCTTTTTTTTGCGGGACGAGTTGACGTTTTTATTGGTAACATTTTCGGACACGTGACAGTTTTTGATCGCTTTTATTCCGATTTTTGTGAGGCAGAATGACCAAAAACCAGCTATTCATGAATTTCTTTTGGGGGAGGCGTTTATACCGTTCCACGTTTGGTAAAATTGATAACGCAGTTTTATTCTTCGGGTCATTACGATTACAGCGATATCTCATTTAAATCTTTTTTTTATGTTTTGGCGCTTTTGTACGATAAAAGCTATTTTATAGAAAAAATTATTATTTTGGCATCGCTTTATTCTGAGGACTATAACTTTTTTATTTTTTTGCTTATGATGCTGTATGGTGGCTCGTTTTTTGCGGGACAAGATGACGTTTTCAGGAGTATCATGGTTATTTATATCCGTCTTTTCGATCGCGTGTTATTCCCCTTTTTGTTCGGCGGTATGATAATAAAGCGTTGTTTTTTGCCTCGTTTTTTTTTTTCTTACCGTGTTCACTGAAGGGGTTAACTAGTGGGACAGTTTTATAGGTTGGGTCGTTACGGAAGTGGCGATACTAAATATGTGTACTTTTATTGTTTTTTTTCATTATTTAGATAAAGAAATGTATTTATGGGAATAATATTTTTTTTCTTTATTTAGGATTTTTTTTTTACACATGTAGAATTTTTTTTTTTTTTACTTTTTTACTTTGTCCCGGGGGGGATATCACAGATCACTGATCTGACAGTTTGCACAGCACTCTGTCAGATCAGCGATCTGACTTACAGCGCAGCAGGCTTACCAGCGCCTGCTCTGGACCCGGAAGTAGCCCCTGCAGGACCCAGATGCAGCCCCGCGGCCATTTTGGATCCAGGGCCTGCAGGGATAGGAGGTAAGAGATGCTTGGAGCAACGCGATCATGTTTGATCGCAGTGTGCCGGGGGTTAATGTGCGGGGGCCATGACCGTTCCTGACACATAGTGCCGGATGTCAGCTGCGATAGTCAGCGCGGCCGATCACATATGACGTATTATCCCGTCACTGGGAATTAAGTCCCAGGTCACCTTGATGGGATAGTACGTCATATGGGATTAAGGGGTTAAATGCCTAATGATGATAAATATAATCCACCTGTGTGTAATTAAGTCTCCGTATAAATGCACCTGCTCTGTGATAGTCTCAGGGTTCTGTTTGAAGTACAGAGAGCATCATGAAGACCAAGGAACACAACAGTCAGGTTCGTGATACTGTTGTGGAGAAGTTTAAAGCCGGATTTGGATACAAAATGATTTCCAAAACTTTAAACTTCCCAAGGAGCACTGTGCAAGCGATCATATTGAAATGGAAGGAGTATCATACCACTGCAAATCTACCAAGACCCGGCTGTCCCTCTAAACTTTCATTTCAAACAAGGAGAACACTGATCAGAGATGCAGCCAAGAGGCCCATGATCACTCTGGATGAACTGCAGAGTTCTACAGCTGAGGTGGGACAGTCTGTCCATAGGACAACTGTTATGACCCCAATGGCGAGGGTCTCGGAGGAACGTGGAAGTCTGCAGAATACAAAAATCCAGCTCATAGGGCAGTGGTAGCTGGGTTGACCATATATCTACTCCTAACGCCAACACTAGAAGTAGCCGGGGATCATTCCTACGTTGATTCTAGATGACACGCTCCAGCCGGAGAATCTAGCTACCCCTAGTAGAGGAAAACAAAAGACCTTTCTTGCCTCCAGAGAAGGGGACCCCAAAGCTGGATAGAAGCCCCCCACAAATAATAACGGTGAGGTAAGAGGAAATGACAAACACAGAAATGAACCAGGTTTAGCACAGAGAGGCCCGCTTACTGATAGCAGAATAAAGAAAGGTAACTTATATGGTCAACAAAAACCCTATCAAAATCCACACTGGAAATTCAAGAACCCCCGAACCGTCTAACGGTCCGGGGGGAGAACACCAGCCCCCTAGAGCTTACAGCAAAGGTCAGGATATATATTTGGAACAAGCTGGACAAAAATACAAAACCAAAACAAAATAGCAAAAAGCAAAAAGCGGACTTAGCTGGAACCAGGATCAGTAGACAAGAGCACAGCAGACTAGCTCTGATAACTACGTTGCCAGGCATTGAACTGAAGGTCCAGGGAGCTTAAATAGCAACACCCTTAACTAACGACCCAGGTGCGGATAAAAGGAATGACAGAAAAACCAGAGTCAAAAAACTAGTAACCACTAGAGGGAGCAAAAAGTAAATTCACAACAGTACCCCCCCCCCTTAGTGAGGGGTCACCGAACCCTCACCACGACCACCAGGGCGATCAGGATGAGCGGCATGAAAGGCACGAACTAAATCGGCCGCATGAACATCAGAGGCGACCACCCAGGAATTATCCTCCTGACCATAGCCCTTCCACTTGACCAGGTACTGAAGCCTCCGCCTGGAGAGGCGAGAATCCAAGATCTTCTCCACCACGTACTCCAACTCGCCCTCAACCAACACCGGAGCAGGAGGCTCAGCAGAAGGAACTATAGGCACAATGTACCGCCGCAACAAGGACCTATGAAATACATTGTGAATAGCAAACGACACAGGAAGATCCAGACGAAAAGATACAGGATTAAGGATTTCCAATATCTTGTAAGGCCCAATAAAACGAGGTTTAAATTTGGGAGAGGAGACCTTCATAGGAACAAAGCGGGAAGAAAGCCATACCAAATCCCCAACGCGTAGTCGGGGACCCACACCGCGGCGGCGGTTGGCAAAGCGCTGAGCCCTCTCCTGTGACAACTTCAAATTGTCCACCACATGATTCCAGATCCGCTGCAACCTATCCACCACAGAATCCACCCCAGGACAGTCAGAAGGCTCCACATGACCCGAAGAAAAGCGAGGATGGAAACCAGAGTTGCAGAAAAAAGGCGAAACCAAGGTGGCGGAACTAGCCCGATTATTAAGGGCAAACTCAGCCAACGGCAAGAATGTCACCCAATCGTCCTGATCAGCAGAGACAAAACACCTCAAATAAGCCTCCAAAGTCTGATTGGTTCGCTCCGTCTGTCCATTAGTCTGAGGATGGAAAGCAGACGAAAACGACAAATCAATGCCCATCCTACTACAAAAGGATCGCCAGAATCTGGAAACGAACTGGGATCCTCTGTCTGACACAATATTCTCAGGGATGCCGTGCAAACGAACCACGTTCTGGAAAAACACAGGAACCAGATCGGAAGAGGAAGGCAGCTTAGGCAAAGGAACCAAATGGACCATCTTTGAGAAGCGATCACATATCACCCAGATAACGGACATGCCCTGGGATAGCGGAAGATCAGAAATGAAATCCATGGAGATATGTGTCCAAGGTCTCTTCGGGACAGGCAAGGGCAAGAGCAAACCGCTGGCACGAGAACAGCAAGGCTTAGCTCGAGCACAAGTCCCACAGGACTGCACAAATGACCGCACATCCCTTGACAAGGAAGGCCACCAAAAGGACCTGGCCACCAGATCTCTGGTGCCAAAAATTCCCGGATGACCTGCCAACACCGAGGAATGAACCTCGGAAATGACTCTGCTGGTCCACTTATCCGGGACAAACAGTCTGTCAGGTGGACAAGACTCAGGCCTATCAGCCTGAAATCTCTGCAACACACGTCGCAGATCCGGAGAAATAGCTGACAAGATAACTCCATCTTTAAGAATACCAACAGGATCAGCGACTCCAGGAGCATCAGGCACAAAGCTCCTAGAAAGAGCATCGGCCTTCACATTCTTTGAACCTGGTAAATACGAGACAACAAAATCAAAGCGGGAGAAAAACAATGACCAGCGGGCCTGTCTCGGATTAAGGCGTTTAGCAGACTCGAGATACATCAGATTTTTGTGATCAGTCAAGACCACCACACGATGCTTAGCACCCTCGAGCCAATGACGCCACTCCTCAAATGCCCATTTCATGGCCAACAACTCCCGATTGCCCACATCATAATTTCGCTCGGCAGGCGAAAACTTCCTAGAGAAAAAGGCACAAGGTTTCATAACAGAGCAACCAGGGCCTCTCTGCGACAAAACGGCCCCTGCTCCAATCTCTGAAGCATCCACCTCAACCTGAAAGGGAAGTGAGACATCGGGCTGGCACAAAACAGGCGCCGAAGTAAACCGGCGTTTCAACTCCTGGAAAGCCTCCACGGCAGCAGGAGCCCAGTTAGCTACATCGGAGCCCTTCTTGGTCATATCCGTCAAAGGTTTCACAATGCTAGAAAAATTAGCGATAAAACGACGGTAGAAGTTAGCGAAACCCAAGAACTTCTGTAGACTCTTAACTGACGAGGGCTGAGTCCAATCAAGAATAGCTCGGACCTTGACTGGGTCCATCTCCACAGCAGAAGGGGAAAAAATGAACCCCAAAAAGGGAACCTTCTGTACACCAAAGAGACACTTTGAGCCCTTGACAAACAAAGAATTTTCACGCAAAATTTTAAAGACCAACCTGACCTGCTCCACATGCGAATCCCAATTATCAGAAAAAACCAAAATATCATCCAGATAAACAATCAAAAATTTATCCAGATACTTCCGGAAAATGTCATGCATAAAGGACTGAAAAACTGAAGGCGCATTGGAGAGCCCAAAAGGCATCACCAAGTACTCAAAATGACCTTCGGGCGTATTGAATGCGGTTTTCCATTCATCACCTTGCTTAATGCGCACAAGGTTGTACGCACCACGAAGATCTATCTTGGTGAACCACTTGGCACCTTTAATCCGGGCAAACAAGTCAGACAACAGCGGTAAAGGATACTGAAATTTGACAGTGATCTTATTTAAAAGCCGATAATCAATACAAGATCTCAAAGATCCGTCCTTTTTTGCCACAAAAAAGAATCCCGCACCAAGAGGGGAAGAAGACGGACGAATATGTCCTTTCTCTAGAGACTCCTTGATATATGAACGCATAGCGGTATGTTCAGGTACCGACAGATTAAACAGTCTTCCCTTAGGAAATTTACTACCTGGGATCAAATCTATAGCACAGTCACAGTCCCTATGAGGAGGCAGTGCACTGGACTCAGACTCACTGAAGACATCCTGATAATCAGACAAATACTCCGGAACTTCCGAAGGCGTAGAAGAAGCAATAGACACAGGCAGGGAATCCCCATGAATACCACGACAGCCCCAACTTGAGACTGACATAGCCTTCCAGTCCAGGACTGGATTATGGGTCTGTAACCATGGCAGCCCTAAAACAACCAAATCATGCATTTTATGTAAAACCAGGAAACGTATCACCTCGCGGTGTTCAGGAGTCATGCACATGGTAACCTGTGTCCAATACTGCGGTTTATTTGCTGCCAATGGCGTAGCATCAATACCCCTAAGAGGAATAGGATTTTCTAATGGTTCAAGAGTAAAACCACAGTGCTTAGCAAATGACAGATCCATAAGACTCAGGGCAGCACCTGAATCTACAAACGCCATGACAGGAAAAGACGACAGTGAGCAAATCAAAGTTACAGACAGAATAAATTTAGGTTGCAAATTACCAACGGTGACAGGACTAACAACCTTAGCTATACGTTTAGAGCATGCTGAGATAATATGTGTAGAATCACCACAGTAGTAGCACAAGCCATTCCGGCGTCTATGAATTTTCCGCTCATTTCTAGTCAGGATTCTATCACATTGCATTAAATCAGGTGTCTGTTCAGACAACACCATGAGGGAATTTGCGATTTTTCTATCACATTGCACCGAATTAGGTGTCTGTTCAGACAACACCATGAGGGAATTTGCGGTTTTGCGCTCCCGCAACCGCCGGTCAATTTGAATAGCCAGTGCCATAGTATCATTCAGACCTGTGGGAATAGGAAAACCCACCATAACATTCTTAATGGCTTCAGAAAGGCCATTTCTAAAATTAGCGGCCAGTGCACACTCGTTCCAATGTGTCAGCACGGACCATTTCCGAAATTTTTGGCAGTACACTTCAGCCTCGTCCTGCCCCTGAGACATAGCCAGCAAGGCCTTTTCTGCCTGAATCTCAAGATTGGGTTCCTCATAAAGTAAACCGAGCGCCAGAAAAAACGCATTAATATCAGCCAATGCCGGATCTCCTGGCGCCAGCGAAAAAGCCCAATCCTGAGGGTCGCCCCGTAAGAACGAAATAACAATTTTTACTTGCTGAGCAGAGTCTCCAGATGAACAGGGTCTCAGGGACAAAAACAATTTACAATTATTCACAAAATTCCTAAACTTAAACCTGTCTCCGGAAAACAGTTCAGGAATCGGTATTTTAGGTTCTGACCTAGGATTACTGATAACATAGTCTTGTATGCCCTGCACACGAGTAGCCAGCTGGTCCACACTTGTAATCAAGGTCTGGACATTCATGTCTGCAGCAAGCATAGCCACTCTGAGGTAAAGGGGAAGAAGAAAAAAAAAAAAACTCAGAATCTTCTTTCTTATAATCCCTCTTCTGCAATGCATTAAACATTTAATACTGGCATGGCAAACTGTTATGACCCCAATGGCGAGGGTCTCGGAGGAACGTGGAAGTCTGCAGAATACAAAAATCCAGCTCATAGGGCAGTGGTAGCTGGGTTGACCATATATCTACTCCTAACGCCAACACTAGAAGTAGCCGGGGATCATTCCTACGTTGATTCTAGATGACACGCTCCAGCCGGAGAATCTAGCTACCCCTAGTAGAGGAAAACAAAAGACCTTTCTTGCCTCCAGAGAAGGGGACCCCAAAGCTGGATAGAAGCCCCCCACAAATAATAACGGTGAGGTAAGAGGAAATGACAAACACAGAAATGAACCAGGTTTAGCACAGAGAGGCCCGCTTACTGATAGCAGAATAAAGAAAGGTAACTTATATGGTCAACAAAAACCCTATCAAAATCCACACTGGAAATTCAAGAACCCCCGAACCGTCTAACGGTCCGGGGGGAGAACACCAGCCCCCTAGAGCTTACAGCAAAGGTCAGGATATATATTTGGAACAAGCTGGACAAAAATACAAAACCAAAACAAAATAGCAAAAAGCAAAAAGCGGACTTAGCTGATATAACTGGAACCAGGATCAGTAGACAAGAGCACAGCAGACTAGCTCTGATAACTACGTTGCCAGGCATTGAACTGAAGGTCCAGGGAGCTTAAATAGCAACACCCTTAACTAACGACCCAGGTGCGGATAAAAGGAATGACAGAAAAACCAGAGTCAAAAAACTAGTAACCACTAGAGGGAGCAAAAAGTAAATTCACAACAGACAACAATCAGTCTTACACTGCACAAATTTGTCCTTTATGGAAGAGTGGCAGGAAGAAAGCCATTTCTCAAGGATATTCATAAAAAGTGTCGTTTAAAGTTTGCAACAAGCCACCTGGGTGAGACACCAAACATGTGGAAGCAGGTGCTCTGGTCAGATGAAACCAAAATCAAACTTTTTGGCAACAATATTCTTGGCGTAAAGACAACACAGCTCATCACCCTGAACACACCATCCCCACTGTCAAACATGGTGGTGGCAGCATCATGGTTTGGGCCTGCTTTTCTTCAGCAGGGACAGAGAAGATGGTTAAAATTGATGGGAAGATGGATGGAGCCAAATACAGGACCATTCTTGAAGAAAACCTGTTGGAGTCTGCAAAAGACCTGAGACTGGGATGGAGATTTGTCTTCCAACAAGACAATGATCCCAAAGATAAAGCAAAATCTACAATGGAATGGTTCACAAATAAACGTATCCAGGTGTTAGAATGGACAAGTCAAAGTCCAGACCTCAATCCAACCGAGAATCTGTGGAAAGAGCTGAAAACTGCTGTTCACAAACGATCTCCATCAAACCTCACTGAGCTCGAGCTGTTTGTCAAGGAAGAATGGGCAAGAATTTCAGTCTATCGATGTACAAAACTGATAGAGACATTCCCCAAGAGACTTGCAGCTGTAATTGCAGCAAAAGGTGGAGCAACAAAGTATTAAGTTAAAGGGGCCGAATAATATTGCACGCCCCACTTTTCAGTTTTTGAATTTCCACCAAAATTTAAAATAACCAATAAATTTCGTTCATCTTCACAATTGTGTTTCACTTGTTGTTGATTCTTCACCAACAATTTACATTTGGTATCTTTATTTTTGAAGCACGATATGAGGGAAAAGGTTGAAAAGTTCCAGGGGGGCTTATACTTTCACAAGGCACTGAATTTGTTAACAATATCAACCCAAAATATTTTTGTATACAACATTGACTGACTGAACGCGTTCAGTAAACGTGAGTGAACTATGTCACACCGTGACTGACAGAACGTGTTCAGTAAACTTGACTGAACTACGTGGCACTGTGACTGACAGAGCTTGTTCAGTAAACGTGACTGAACTACGTCACACTGTGACTGACAGAACTTATTCAGTAAATGTGAGTGAACTATGTTGCACTGTGACTGACAGAACTTGTACAGTAAAAGTGACTGAACTACGTGGCACTGTAACTGACAGAACTTGTTCAGTAAACGTGACTGAACTACGTGGCACTGTGACTGACAGAACTTGTTCAGTAAACGTGACTGAACTACATCACACTGTGACTGACATAACTTGTTCAGTAAACATGGCTGAACTACGTGGCACTGTGAATGACAGAACTTGTTCAGTAAACGTGACTGACCTACGTGGCACTGTGACTGACAGAACTTGTTCAGTAAACATAACTGAACTACATGGCACTGTGACTGAAAGAACTTGTCCAGTAAACGTGACTGAACTATGTGGCACTGTGACTGACAGAACTTGTTCAGTAAACGTGAGTGAACTATGTGGCACTGTGACTGACAGAACTTGTTCTGTAAACGTGACTGAATTATGTGGTGACCAATCAGCGATTGGTCACCACATAGTGGGAAATCAGTGGGATTTCCATTACAGACAAACAGACAGAATCAGACGATTATATAGTAGATATGGAAACACAGTCAAGACATACTGTAGATCAGATAGTTTGATACTATTAATGCTATTTATGTTTTATATTTTTTGGTACTGTATATTTGTTACTATTGCTTAAAGTACACTTTTTTTCTATGACTTCCATTTTCTAGCTGCATTGTGATATAAAATGGAATTTTTGAACCATACTAAGTGACATTAGAATAGCTGAGGAATACAACAGTGCTGCCATATACTTATTTAAAGTAAACCTGTCATCAGGATTTTGCTAAGTAGACTACAGACACTGCCAGGTTGGCGATGTTATACTGATTAAAATGAAGAAATCCGCCTTGTCGTTCTTGTGTAATCAGTGTTAGAAGTTTTCACCTAATGATATGCCCATGCTCCGAAGTGGGACTGTAGGCAGAGTCTTATCTTCCTGATCTATCTGCTCTAAACCAGAGGCACCAAGGAAAGACCTGCCACAGGCCACCCCGAAGCACAAACATGCTCCTCATAGAGACAAACTGTCCTGTGGGCAGATCTTTTCTTGGTTTATCTGATTAGAGCTGGAGAGAGCAGAAAGATAAGTCTCTGCCTACAGTTTCGTCCCAGAGCATGGGCATATCATTAGGTGAAAATGTCTAACACCGATTACACAAGAACCACAAGATGGTTTCTTCACCCCAGGTGTCATTTTAATCAGTTTAGCACTGCCAACTTGACAGTGTCTGTAGTTTACTTAGCAAAATCCTGCTGACAGGTTTGCTTTAAAGTTGATTTGTCACCTTACTGTAATGAGCTGGCCGGCTGTGCCTGTTCTGTTATCATTGACATAGAAGAATCTGTGACAGACACTGCCCCCATGTGGCCAGAAGTTATACCTATGCTGAATGTGATTACAGAGAAACAAACTGTATTGGCTAGACTCCCCCCTGTTATGTCATGTGACCAGGAAGGAGGGAGAGAAGAAGGAGAGCCCGGGAAACTTCTCTGTGCAGAGAGAAGTCTGTGTGTGCTGGTGCCCTCCTGTAGATGCGACATAGGAGATTGGCTGGACGATTCCCCTCTCTTGGAAGCTGACATCCAGATTGTTCCCAGCTCCCACACTGCGGAGCACTCAGCGGTGACATATTCACAGATCCTGGAGCCCATGAACTGTAAGCGGGTCCTCTGTTGAGAGGCCGAACATTCCACCCCTACCTGCTGTACCCCAAGGACTACAGTCTGGACCTGAGAGACAGAGTTTTGTTTACTCCCTGTTGTTTTCTCCTCGGCTGGAGCATCTCCCTGCAGTGACAGACAGGCCTGCGACGTGGGAAGATTACCTCCTGGAGTAAAGGAACTGGTAACGTGTGGATAGGGACAGTGAGGGACAGTTTGTTATTACACGTTATCTCTGTGAATAGGCATTTTTTGTATTGTCTACAATTGTGTTCCGCTGTGTTAAGAAAATGTTTAACAGTAAAGATACGTTTGTTAAGATGGAATCTGAGTGTGGAAGTTTTGCTGGGCCAGATCATGGATATGCATGGGCGGCCTTGCCCTCGTCCACTTCATCTGGCGTAGTCGGCAGGATCTGTGCCCAGCAGGTTTCCCACCCAGGCCCAGTATACAGTCAGAAACCGCCGCCGGTGTCCATTGTAAACCAGGTCAGGAAATTTGGCGGGCGAAACTACCCCGTACCAGAGTGGGCGGAACAAGTGCAGATACTGGGAGAAATGTATAATATTGACCCTAAGACCTTGGCGGAAATGGCGGTACTGACGCTAGAGGGGGAGGCATGGACGACAGTCAGACTGGAGACGGTCAGGGGGCAGCGTGAGTTGGAGGATTTGGTGCGGGTGCTGGAAAAGACCTATGGACCTACTATGTACCAGGGAACACTGCGGTACCTGTTCTTCAGATGGACACAGCTTGAATGGGAGGACATTCCCCAATATGCAAATGCCCTTCAGGTACTCCTTGAACAAGTCTGTGCAAGAGGGGAACAACTGGCTACTATAGCTCCTCGTGACCTGGTACTGAGAGACCAATTCGTTATAGGGCTGAGAGACCAGTATCTTAACCGTACGCTACAGGACTTGATTCGGAGGACGCCGACTCTCACCTTCGCTGAAGTCAAGCAGGAAGCCATAGAACATTCTAGGGGACCCGTCATGGATGTGGGGACTCAAAGCGCTGCGTGCAGATCCATATTAAACAGTAACCAGCCCAACAGTGACACCGAGGAGCTGAAACAGATGGTAGCAGATTTACAGCAACAGGTGTCACAGTTAACACTAGAACGACAGAGAGACCAGCGGATACGACCTAGCCGTCCCGCGGGACCGTGTTGGTCATGTGGTGACCCTCGCCACAGGGTGAATCGTTGTCCTCAACGAACAAACCATCAGTTACCACGACGAACAGAATATCAGCTACATCCACAAGCAGAGCCACCACGCCAGGTCTCACCACAATGGCCGCCGTTAAACTAGACACCCCTGCAGCTGAGGTTCGAGCAGCAGGGGGGGACAGAGGACGGGGTGTAGAAAAACAGAACCAGCAACGGAGTACTCTTGCCTCGAGTAGTCCTATACTTGAAGTTATTCTGGAGGGAATTGTGGTGCAAGGATTGATGGACACTGGGTCGCAAGTGACCACGATCTCTGAACAGTTTTATGAAAAGTACCTCAAACCAAGAACTGCTTGTGATCCAGATACCACCATTAAGATAATTGCGGCTAATAACCTACCTATTCCAGTAACCGGAGTCGCCTGGATGGATACGAAGGCCTGTGGACAAGACCTAGGGAAACGAGGAATCATCATTGTCAAGGAAGGCTTCGGCTCCGAGACCCCAGTAATAATTGGAATGAATATCTTGAAAGACCTAGATCTTATGCTGTTGACAAGAAAAGGGCCCAAGTACTGGCAGAAAGTTACCAAACATAAACCGACTCGTCTGGCGTTCCAGCGCGTAATCCGGACCGTTGGACTTCAACAGATGGCAAAGGAACAACTACCCCTAGCAGCCATTAAAGTGCCCCGCTGTACCCGGATTACTTTGCCCGCTGAAAAAGAGACAGTCATTTCCCTGCCTCTTAACACCAACCGACAACTTGAAGGAGTTGAAGTGTTAATCGAGCCGAGGGCTCCAAGTGGGAGTAAGCTAAACCCACTAGTCGCTCGCACCCTAGCCGTCGTGAGGAACGGAAGAGTCCCTGTCAGGCTGAACAACACCGCAGACGTAGGTGTAGCTCTCGAGGCTGGCACGCAACTTGCCAGAGTATATGCTCTACCCACGGAAGTGAACCCCATGGGACCCTTACAATTCACCCCGTCTACAGAAGATGGTCGGACGGTAACTGTCTCAGCCATAAATGCTCAAGCAGATGATGAAGACATTGGGCGAAAACTACTGGAAAAAGTGCAACTGGACCCGTCCCAGTACACCAAACAGGAAGTGTCTCAAATGGAGAAACTACTGCGAGAACACCAAGACTCCTTTGCAAAGCATGACACCGACTTCGGGTACACCACCAGTATCCAACACGAGATTCCCACGGGCGATACTGCCCCTATTCGCGAGAGGTACCAACAAATACCACCTCAACAATACCAGGAGGTGAAAAGCCTCTTAGAATCTATGCTACACGCCGGAGTGGTGCGGGAAAGCCAGAGCCCATGGGCTGCACCCGTGGTGATAGTCAAAAAGAAAGATGGATCCCTGAGATTTTGCGTAGACTACCGTCGGTTGAACGCTTGCACGATCCGGGACTCCTATCCACTCCCCCGGATCGAAGAGTCACTGACCGCCCTGAAAAAGGCCAAATATTTTTCATCTCTAGACTTGGCCAGTGGATATTGTCAGGTCCCCATGAGTGAGAAGGACAGAGAAAAGACCGCCTTCATCCTTCCCATGGGCCTGTACGAGTTTGACCAGGTGCCAGTCGGCTTGAGTAACGCACCAGGGACCTTTCAGAGACTGATGGAACGCTGTCTGGGAGATTTAAACTTCGAATTCACGCTGATATACCTTGATGACATCATGGTATACTCCGCCACCTTCGAGGATCATCTTCACAAGCTTGGCAAAGTGTTCCAGCGCTTGAAGAAACACGGCCTGAAGTTGAAGCCCAGCAAGTGCCGTCTATTCCAGCAGGAGATCGATTACCTGGGGCACCGGATCTCGGCCGAAGGTGTTCAACCCTCTCCAGAGAAGATAGCAGCTGTCCAAGAGTGGCCACAGCCAACTACCATCAAAGAAGTCCAGGCTTTCCTGGGGCTAGCGGGCTATTACCGCCGATTTGTCAAGGACTTTGCCCGGCTTGCAGAACCACTGCATGAGACCCTCCGAGGAACCGCGAACAGTCCCAGAGGATGACGCACCAGCTGGCGGGCCGGACAAGAAAAATCCTTCCGGGCGCTTCAAGCTGCTCTGACATCACCCCCTATTCTGTCATTTGCAGACTACACCTTGCCGTTCCAGTTATACACCGACGCCAGCCTTCAAGGTCTCGGGGCGGTCCTCTCCCAAGTCCAAGATAACAAGGAACGCGTAATAGCCTATGCCAGTAGATTCCTCCGTGACACCGAAAAGAACCCCGTCAACTACAGCTCTTTCCGCCTGGAACTCCTGGCCCTGACCTGGGCTATGACAGAGAAGTTTGCTGGCTACCTGACAGGGGCGGAGGTGCTGGTCGTGACAGACAACAATCCTCTTGCTCACCTAGAAAATGCCAAACTAGGGGCAATGGAACAGCGCTGGATGGCAAGGCTCTCTAGATTCCAATACAAAATTAAATACAGAGCGGGGAAGGAGAATCAGAATGCTGACAGCCTTTCCAGAGTGACCTCATCCCCGCCGGTAGGGGACCGGGATGAAGAGTTGGAGGGAGATGAACTGCCCGACTTTGCCCGGCTAGCTAAACAAATAGAAGATAGCCGCCAGTATGCTGTAGGTGGAATCGAAGCCGTAGTGGGGTCCCCCCTGTCCCAACAAGAATGGGCCAAGCTTCAAGATCGAGACCCTGAACACGTCTTACTGAAACAGTACGTGAAGACACAAGAGAAACCACCCTCCGAAGTAAGAGCCCGACTATCAACCAGGGCCTCTGCCCTACTTGCCCAATGGGATCGGCTGATTGTGAAGGATGGAGTCTTGTATCGCAGGGTCCTTTTATCCCATATGCTGGAAGAATGTTTGCAGATTGTCGTCCCTGTGCAGCTAGCCCATGAGATGGTGGCTGAAGCCCACAGAAGGAACGGCCACTTCGGCATAGACAAGACCCTCCGGTGGACCCAGCAATTCATTTTTTGCCCAGGACTCCGTAAGCTGGTTGAAAACGTCTGCCTAAGCTGTCGTACATGTGAACTCCACAAGTCTACTGAGCAGCGTGCACCCGTCCAGACCATTAGCACATCCAGGCCCCTCGAGTTGTTGATGGTGGACTATCTGTTGATCGGAACGGCGAATAGTGGCTACCAGTACTGTCTGGTGATGGTGGACCATTTCACGAAATTCGCCGTCGCTGTTGCTACCAAAGATCAGACTGCCGAATCAGCTGCACAGGCCATCTGTCAACACTTCGTTCGGGTCTACGGGTGTCCGGAGCGGCTGCACTCTGATCAAGGGGCGTGTTTCGAAGGGCGAGTCATTGAAGAACTTCAGCAGATGTATGGAATCAAGAAGTCCAGGACCACCCCGTATCATCCACAAGGGAATGGCGCCTGTGAACGTTTCAACCGGACCCTCTTACAACTGATCCGAACCTTAGCAGAAGACAAAAAGCCCGACTGGCCTCGATTCCTCCCAGAACTGCTGTGGGCCTATAACAATCAAGTCCATTCTGTCACCGGATACACGCCTTACACCCTCCTTTTTGGCTGCCCAGGCAAAGGCATCCATGAGCTACACCTGTCTAACCCTGATGAAGACACCTGTGGTACCTATCCTTCCTGGCTACAAGCACACCGTCAAAGGATGGAAACTGTATACCGGCTGGTGGAACAGCAGATCCAGGACCAGGTCCACACTGATCCACTTCCAGTACAAGAAGACCTACTGAGTGTGGGTCAACTAGTCCTAGTTCGTGTAAAGAAACCACAAGGAAAACTCCGGCCCAAGTGGGAGACCGAAGTCTATCGAATAATTGGACACCCGTACCCTGGTGGCCCCGTCTACCAAGTACAAGGCGAAGACAGCGGCAGCCTCCGCACCCTACACCGTAACATGTTGCGCCCCTGTCGTTCTCAGCCTGACTGCCCTCCTATAATGCCTAGAGAGACGGATGTCACTAATACTGTGGGAGACACCGATACCGGGGATGTAGAGGTGAAAGACATCCCTACCCCTGCTCGCCTGACTGACACGTCTGCACCCCTTACCTCCTCGACTGACTTACCGACTGGGGTGGAGAGTGGAGTGACTGATCGGGGAGAGAGACTAGCACCCATTAGGCGGACAGCGAGGACCACCGCAGGAGTGCCCCCGGGACAGTCCTACAGAGACCAATATGTGTGGCCCTTTTCACAGCCGGGTCCTACAACCTCCACAGCCATCGCCGCCCTGGAGACAGTCGTTGACAGGGACTGCCAACCTTCAAGTGGGGGGGCGTGTAATGAGCTGGCCGGCTGTGCCTGTTCTGTTATCATTGACATAGAAGAATGTGACAGACACTGCCCCCATGTGGCCAGAAGTTATACCTATGCCGAATGTGATTACAGAGAAACAAACTGTATTGGCTAGACTCCCCCCTGTTATGTCATGTGACCAGGAAGGAGGGAGAGAAGAAGGAGAGCCCGGGAAACTTCTCTGTGCAGAGAGAAGTCTGTGTATGCTGGTGCCCTCCTGTAGATGCGACATAGGAGATTGCCTGGACGATTCCCCTCTCTTGGAAGCTGACATCCAGATTGTTCCCAGCTCCCACACTGCGGAGCACTCAGCGGTGACATATTCACAGATCCTGGAGCCCATGAACTGTAAGCGGGTCCTCTGTTGAGAGGCCGAACATTCCACCCCTACCTGCCGTACCCCAAGGACTACAGTCTGGACCTGAGAGACAGAGTTTTGTTTACTCCCTGTTGTTTTCTCCTCGGCTGGAGCGTCTCCCTGCAGTGACAGACAGGCCTGCGACGTGGGAAGATTACCTCCTGGAGTAAAGGAACTGGTAACGTGTGGATAGGGACAGTGAGGGACAGTTTGTTATTACACGTTATCTCTGTGAATAGGCATTTTTTGTATTGTCTACAATTGTGTTCCGCTGTATTAAGAAAATGTTTAACAGTAAAGATACATTTGTTAAGATGGAATCTGAGTGTGGAAGTTTTGCTGGGCCAGATCATGGATATGCATGGGCGGCCTTGCCCTCGTCCACTTCATTACAATGCTTCTCTAGTGAAGGGCAACATATTAGGCTACTTTCACACTAGCGTTTTTTGGCAGACGTCGCAATGCATCATTTAGGAGAAAAACGCATCCTGCAAAGTTGTCTGCAGGATGCGTTTTTTCCCTATAGACTTACATTGCCGACGCATTGCGACGTATCGCCACACGTCGAAACTGTCGTGTGACGGTTGCGTTGTGTTTTGGCGGACCATCGGCACAAAAGAAGTTACATGTAATGTTTTTTTGTGCGTCGCGTCTGCCATTTTCGACCGTGCATGCGTGGCCGAAACTCCACCCCCTCCTCCCCGGACTGCAGAATGGGCAGCGGATGCGTTGTAAAACTGCATCCGCTGCCCACGTCTTGCAGTTATTTCACAGCGTCCATCGGTACGTCGGCCCGACGCATTGCGATGGGCCAGTACCGATGGATGTGTGAAAGTAGCCTAACACGTTGGCACAAGTGGAATGTGTAGGTGCAAAGTCACACTGTGGCCATTAACAGCCAGAATCTAATATGAAAACAAAATAAGAAATTACCCTGCAGTAAGTAAATAAATAAAAAGTGTAAAAGCCATCCTGTCTCAAGGTGTACCCAATCAGGATGAACTAACTCTTGTAGTTCATCTCACTATGTGCCAACAGACATCAAAGTCATGAAAGTCATTTTTTAGAGCAAAATTAGCCGCAATTTTGGTGTATTTAGCTTGTTAACATTTTATTCTGCTGTATGTAGTGCATTTTCAGATTTTCCAGAAAAAAGGCAACATAAAACACTTGGAAAATGCTACAAAAATTCAGTGTGCGAAACTACCCTAATAAAGAGCTGAATATCATAACATTTAACAAGAATCCAAAGTAAACATTGAACAGGTTACAAGATTCAGCACACATCAGGTTATGGCAGAACCGGGTCCTAAATTAGACATAGTTTATGGGAAGGCTTATTAATTAGCCTTGGATTATAAACAGCGTCTGTTCTGTGTAATGAGCCTATTATCCAGTATACAAAGTAATGATCCGCTCTCCATGATAATGCTCCACAAGGAAGATGACAGCTTCTGGTTGGAATGTCATAATAAAAGTCATAAATCTTACAATGGATATTTTATTCTAGATTCCAAAGTAGAACATTCTATTTTGACCCTATTAACTTTTTGTATATCGATCATCTCTCTCAAAATGATCACTCTTGAGTCTGACTGAACAAAGAAGTAATACATAGCGGGTACATTACTATGGCTTATAAATTGTTGGTCTTTATATTGGGAGTTCACAGGGTGCAAAATCAAATCTGCATTAGTTCTAGATGCATTTACACGTAGGTTTACAGGCATATTTACATACAATCAGTGAATTTTGTTATCATTTCCTTAAAGGTGTACTCTAGCATAAGAATAAAGTTATCACCTCTCCACAGTATTGGGGTATACAACCACTGAGACTCTGGCCGATTGCCATGTTTCATTTGTCAGTTTGAATGAAGCAGCATTGTGCACTTGCTCTTTGTGGCTCCATTCATGCTATATGGTCCATGATTAAAGGTGCTTGGCACACCAATAATGCATTGATGTTCTATACTTAGAATCTATTGTGGATGTTGTCACGATTTTAAACATGCATCAATATAAGAAGGTTTCACAACCGTGCACCTGGATTTTCTCTTGTTATTCCCATAAATGAGAACTTGGCTCCCAGTTCTCATTTGATTCTACACCCATTGTCTGTGGTCACACAAGGTTGCCCTCTTTCAATGGCAGAAAGAGGATCAGACCACTGAGGAGCCAAGTGCTCACTCTACAGAGGCAATGTTCAACAAGACAAGAAGAAGACTTCAACAAGACTACAAGAAGTAAGGTCTCTATCCTTTGGTGTATAGTACCTGTTTTCCTTATCAAAATATTGTGAGTGTCATTGGAAAGGATGGTCCTGTGGGGCTTTTTTGTATGTTACTATGTCTACAGGACAACAGGAATGTTGTCCAATTTTTACAGGGGCTAAATTCTGACTTTTGGAAACTTGAGACATTCCATATCCTCGTCAGAGCCAAAGATTTGATGAAGTCTATTCCATGGCTACCTGCTACCATTACAGGAACTTTATGGAGTAAGTAAAGCTGTTCAACTGGAGTTCAAGTATGCCTACATCCTGTGCTTAGGGCAGAGACTGTTGTACAACTCTTGCATTGATCGCATCACCCTGCGCAGACTGGCCCGGCACCTCTCCTGACCTGAGCATGGCAGCGTGATGTATTTCTATGCAGCTGTCAAGCTCAGGTCAGGAGACACATTTCGACCGCAAACTGCGATCTTAGTCAGAGCTAGTCTCTCCACAGACAAACAAATGTTAATAATATAATTTTATTTCTATAGCGCCGACATATTCCGCAGCACTTTACATTTTAGAGGGGACTTGTACATACAATAGACATTATAGCATAACAATAAACATATGGATCAAAACAGATACCAAGAGGAATGAGGGCCCTGCTCACAAGCTTACAGTCTATGAGGAAAAAGGGGGAAACATGAAAGGTGGATAGTAACAATTCCGTACGTTGTTCGGACCAGCCAAAGTGTAAGAGTCGGGTGTTCATGTAATTCTGCATGAACCGGTTATCAGCCTAAGTATGTAACAGTACAGACACAGAGGGCTATTAAATGCTTAAAGCATGTGAGATCATGATACGAGGAATCTGGTTATAGTAAAACATTTTGAATGGGCAACCCAGGGAGAGTTAGGTTAATGCGTTGAGACGGTAGGCCAGTCTGAACAAATGCATTTTTAGGGCACGCTTAAAACTGTGGGGATTAATTTTATTACCTGGGTAGTGCATTCCAAAGAATTGTTGCAGCACGTGAAAAGTCTTGGAGACGGGAGTGGAGGTTCTTATTATTGAGGATGTTAACCTCAGGTCATTGACAGAACGGAGGGCACGGGTAGGGTGCTAGACTGAGACCAGGGAGGAAATGTAGGGTGGTGCTGAGCCATGGACTGCTTTGTGGGTGAGTGTAATAAGTTTGTACTGGATTCTGGAGTGGACTCGTAACCAGTGTAATGACTGGCAACAGGCAGAGGCATCGGTGTAACGACTGGCGAGGAATATGATCCTGGCTGCAACATTCAAGACAGATTGGAGAGGGGAGAGTTTGGTAAGAGGGAGACTGTATAGTAGAGAGTTACAATAGTCCAGGTTAAATATACAAATGAACCAATCATAAGCACTTAAAAATATCACGTTATAAAAAATCAGGTCCTCAAGAAATTTCCCAATATGTAACATAATTGTGCTGATCAAAATGATATATGTCAAGAAACCCCACTAAGGAAAAACAAAACTAATATGTAATGGAGACATCTTCTCAAGTCTCTTCCATGAAAGAGTTGCTTAACCCTCTCAATGCCAAAGGCCTGGAAAAGGGAAGTGTTACATTGATGACACATAATGAAATATTTAGCTGCCGATGAGACATTGTGGTAAGTATTTTTAATTTTAGAAATATCAAATAAATGTTCAGTTATATGAACCTTTGGTTTTGTGGAAGTACATCCTATGTATGTTTGCAAGTATGTAACTTACATAGGATGTACTTCTTGAAAACTAAAAATTCCTTAGAGATGTTTGTAGCCCCTCTTGTGTATGTATATATATATATATATATATATATATATATATATATATATATATATCCTAATGAATTACAAGTACACAGGTCTGTAAGAGTAAAATTGTTTGAAAAGAAGTGATTTTTATATACGTTCAATCCCTGAACTCAGTAAAAATATCGAAAAAATTCCATCACATAGTTTTTCAGAAACACCTACTCCATAGACTTTTTCTTCCACCATACTTTGACCCCTTTGCGTGACCTTTGGTGGATGATTTTGGGGTCATTAGATTGATTAGAAATTAATGGATGCTATGCTGCGATTGGCTGCTGTGGGCGGAGTAGATTTTCTTAACCCAGTTTCCAAAGAGTGTGGCGGCGTCCATAGCATCCAGTCAAGGACTTGGACCTCCTTAAACATTCTACAGAACTTTTTGGCTCTAGACTAAAGGAAACAAACCTGTTAGCTCCTGCTACCTGTTTTTCATGGTCGAGAGATGCAGAGTAAAGGATTTCCTTCCATACTTTTCTCAAGACAGTGCTCTAGTCTTTTGCGCTGAAATTCCTGGGCTGATGAAAACATTTTACATTAAGTACAATGTGAGCGAGTGGAGAATCTTTATTGATTTATCCAAAAAAAAGTCTGAAAGCTGTGCTGCTGCACAATAGCAGCAAGTATGCTTCAGTGCCTGTAGGGTATTCTGTGCACTTATTTATTTATTATTTATTTATTATTATACATTTTTATAGCGCCATTTATACATGTGAATGGGGCAAATATAGACAAGTACAATAAACAGGAGTAAAACAAGGCACACACAAGTACAGGAGGAGAGAGGACCCTGCCCGCGAGGGCTCACAGTTTACAGGGGATGGGTGAGGATAGACTAGGAGAGGGTAGAGCTGGTTATGCAGCGGTTCAGTAGACTGGGGATCACTGCAGGTTGTAGGCTTGTCGGAAGAGGTGGGTCTTCAGGTTCCTTTTGAAGGTTTCCGTGGTAGGCGAGAGTCTGATGTGTTGGGGTAGAGAGTTCCAGAGTATAGGGGAAGCACGGGAGAAGTCTTGGATGCGGTTGTGGGAGGAAGAGATGAGACAGGAATAGAGCAGGAGATCATGAGATGATCGAAGGTTGCATGTAGGTAGGTAATGGGAGACCATATCACAGATGTATGGAGGAGTCAGGTTGTGAATGGCTTTGTATGTCACTGTTAGTGTTTTGAACTGTAGCCTCTGGGCAATAGGAAGCCAGTGAAGGGCCTGGCAGAGAGGAGAGGCTGGGGAGTAACGGGGAGACAGGTGGATTAGTCGGGCAGCGGAGTGTAGGATGGATTGGAGTGGTGCCAGAGTGCTAGAGGGGAGGCCAGAGAGTAGGAGGTTGCAGTAGTCGAGGCAGGAGATGATAAGAGCATGTACTAGTGTTTTTGTGGTTTCATGGTCAAGGAATGCACGGATCCGGGAAATGTTTTTGAGTTGGAATCGGCAAGAGGAGGCAAGGGCTTGGATATGTGGCTTAAAGGAAAGCTATGACAATTTAGACTTTATTCTCAAGAAACTTCAAGGTATTTTCCTACAAAGTACATTTTAATTAAGAGATCTTGGAATAATAATAATTTCCACAATTGGATGTGATTAAATAAAATGTTCCTGTGCTGAAATAATCTTATAAATGTGCCCCTGCTGTGTGCTGTGTAATGTCTGTGTCTGACTTTGCACGGAACTTTTTTTAAACACATCCAATTATGAACCTTATTATTCCAAGATCTATTGATGAAAATGTTCATTCAAATTAATTTTGTTCATAGGAAAACCTCTTTAACTACAAGGATCAAGGATGGTCAATATGTGTTGATCTGAAAGTTCTCTCTTCGTTCCTTGGCCAGCAAGAAGGATACACGAAGTAGACAGGCTTTTTGCGTGAATGGGGCAGCCGGATATGACTTACTGGAGCCAAAAAAGTTGGCCAACGAGAACATCTTTGCCATGTGGACTCAAGAACATAGTGGCGGAAAGTTTAGTTGATCACGCTAAAGTTCTCCTGCCACCATGCCAAAGTTCTCCTGCCACCATGTTTGTGAAAACTTTACCGAAAGAAGGAGAGACTTTTAAGTACTTGTGTACCAAGTTTCCGGGACTGCCCAAACTAAAACTAAAGGAAGGCATGCTAGTGGGTCAAGATATTTGGAAACTCATGAATGACGGCATGTTCAAAACAAAAATAAAACCTGTTGAGAAAAGGGCTTGGGATTCTTTTAAAGAATTTGTGAAGAAATTTCTGGGTAAGAACAAAGATCTAACATTTAAATCCATTGTGCAGAACATGCTGAAACGTTTCCAAGCCTTGGGTTCTCTGATGAATTTGAAGTTACATTTTTTACATTTCCATTTGGACTACTTTCCTGAAAACCTTATTGCTCTTAGCACAGAGCAAGGAGAAAGACTAGGGTAGATGGAACGTGAACATGATGGGTGGCTACTGCTGGATGCTTCAGAAGGAAGATCAGCAGGCCTTCTATAAGAGAAAAGGTATCAAGAGAAGCTTTGAAGAGAAAAGGAAAAATCACAATAATTAATTTACAATAAAGTTTCAGAATGAATGTTAAAAACATTTTTATATACAATATTGTGTACATTTTTGGCTACAATCAGGGGCGCCGCTATCATGAGGCAAGTTGAGCCCTTTGCTTGAGGCGGCAGTCCTCACTGAAAGACAGGGGGCGGCAGAGCGGCTGTCCGAACACGTGGTGCCAACTCTCGATAATCCCTGACATTTGCTGAGTGCCACTAGTGCGGTGCGCGTGCCCCTGCTCACAACCCACAACCTAACCGTTAGGTTAGTCACCACCCACGGTGTGCAATATCAGCCCGTCATCCCTGCACCCACAGAGCAGCATGCCACATATTGGCTGCTCTGTGCGCACAGGACCTGTGAAGATGTCACAGGGGTGGAGGAGTCAGGGGTCACTTGATCGGGACCTTCATGGATTGCAGGACTCTGCTGTGCTGGTTGCCATGGTAAGCTGCCTTATGTGTGGGGTCAGGAGGGCTTTACAGTGTGGATGTAGCAGAGCCGTGTGTGTACGAGGTGTACGGAGCGGAGCCGGGTGTGTACGAGGTGTACGGAGCGGAGCCGTGTATGAACGAGGTGTACGGAGCGGAGCTGTGTGTGTACGAGGTGTACAGAGCAGAGCCGTGTGTGTACGAGGTGTACGGAGCTGAGCCGTGTGCGTACGAGGTGTACGGAGCGGAGCCGTGTGTGTACAAGGTGTACAGAGCAGAGCCGTGTGTGTACGAGGTGTACGGAGGGGAGCCGTGTGTGTACGAGGTGTATGGAGCGGAGCCGGGTGGGTATGAGGTGTACGGAGTGGAGCTGTGTGTGTAAGGTGTACGGAGTACAGCCGCATGTGTAGGAGTAACTATGTGTGGCCATTATACGGTATGCAGTATCATGTGCGGCCAGTATACAGTATGGAGCATCATGTGTGGCCATTATACAGTATGGAGTGTTGTGAACTATACTTCTTGGCTCCCTCTTGTGGTCACTAGTGGTTTGGCACTTGGATTGTCCTTTCCCAGGTTGGTACTCACCTGCTTCGTTAGGTCTGGGGTGTTGCTATTTAAACTTCCTGGATTCTCAGTCCAGTGCCTGGCATCGTTGTAATCAGTTCATTTCTGTTTGCTCCTGTCTTCAGGTCCTGGTTCCTTGCAAGATAAGCTAAGTCCTGCTTTCTTATTTTTGATCGTTTGCATTGTTTATATTTTTGTCCAGCTTGTACAAAATGTGATTCCTGTTATCGCTGGAAGCTCTAGGGGGCTGATATTCTCCCCCCACACCGTTAGTCGGTTTGGGGGTTCTTGGATATTCAGCGTGGATATTTTGCAGGGTTTTTTGCTGACCATATAAGTCATCTTACTATATTCTGCTATTAGTCAGTGGGCCTCTCTTTGCTAAAGTCTAGTTCATTCTTACGTTTGTCTTTTCTTCTTACCTCATCGTTATTATTTGTTGGGGGCTCGTATTACTTTGGGGTCTTTTCTCTGGAGGCAAGAGAGGTCTTATTTTCCCTGATAGGGTTAGTTAGTTCTCCGGCTGGCGCGAGACGTCTAGGATCAACGTAGGCACGTTCCCCGGCTACTGTTAGTGTTTGCGCTAGGATCAGGTATATGGTCGGCCTAGTTACCACTTCCCTATGAGCTGGTATTTATGTTTGCAGACTTGCTTTAATTTCTGAGATCCCCTGCCATTGGGATTCATAACAGTATGCCAGGCCATAAATAGTTAATGCATTGCTGAAGTGGGATTAAAAGAAAAGAAGTTCTGAGTTTTTTGTTGTTTTTTTCTTCCTCCCCTTTATCTCTGAGTGGCTTGAAGCTTTACTGCAGACATGAATGTTCAGACCTTGATTACTAGTGTGGATCAGCTTGCTGCACATGTGCAGGGCATTCAGGATTTTGTTGTTAGCAGTCCTATGTCAGAGCCTGAGATACCTATTCCTGAGCTGTTCTCTGGAGATCGATTTAAATTTAGGAATTTTAGGAATAATTGTAAATTGTTTCTATCTTTGAAACCTCGTTCGTCTGGAGATTCAGCTCAGCAAGTTAAAATTGTTATCTCCTTCTTGCGTGGTGACCCTCAGGATTGGGCTTTCTCGTTAGCGCCAGGAGATCCGGCATTGGCGGATGTTGATGCGTTTTTTCTGGCGCTCGGATTGCTTTATGAGGAGCCTAATCTTGAAATTCAGGCAGAAAAAGCTCTACTGGCCATCTCTCAGGGCCAGGATGAAGCTGAGGTGTACTGCCAAAAATTTCGGAAATGGTCCGTGCTTACTCGATGGAATGAATGTGCTCTGGCCGCAAATTTCAGAAATGGCCTTTCTGAAGCCATTAAGAATGTGATGGTGGGTTTTACAATTCCTACAAGTCTGAATGATTCTATGGCGCTGGCTATTCAGATTGATCGGCGTTTGTGGGAGCGCAAATCCGCTAAACCTCTGGCGGTGTTGTCTGAACAGACACCTGTCTCAATGCAATGTGATAGAATCCTGACTAGAACCGAACGACAAAATCATAGACGTCAGAATGGGCTGTGTTTTTACTGTGGTGATTCTACACATGTTATATCAGCATGCTCTAAACGCCTAACCAAGGTTGTCAGTCCTGTCACCATTGGTAATTTACAGCCTAAATTTATTTTGTCTGTGACTTTAATTTGTTCATTGTCTTCCTACCCTGTTATGGCATTTGTGGATTCAGGTGCTGCCCTGAGTCTTATGGACTTGTCGTTTGCCAAGCGCTGCGGTTTTGTCCTGGAGCCTTTAAAAGTTCCGATTCCTCTCAGAGGAATTGATGCTACGCCACTGGCAGAAAATAAACCGCAGTATTGGACACAAGTGACCATGTGCATGACTCCTGAACATCGGGAGGTGATTCGTTTTCTTGTTCTGCATAAAATGAATGATTTGGTCGTTTTAGGTCTGCCATGGTTACAGACCCATAATCCTGTTTTGGATTGGAAGGCTATGTCTGTGTCAAGTTGGGGTTGTCAGGGAATTCATTGCGATTCTCCGCCGGTGTCTATTGCTACTTCTACTCCTTCAGAAGTTCCTGAGTATTTGTGTGACTATCAGGATGTATTCAGTGAGTCCAGGTCCAGTGCTCTCCCTCCTCATAGGGACTGTGACTGTGCTATAGATTTGATTCCTGGCAGTAAATTTCCTAAGGGACAATTATTTAATTTGTCTGTACCCGAGCATGCCGCAATGCGTTCTTATGTCAAGGAGTCTTTGGAGAAGGGGCATATTCGTCCATCCTCTTCCCCTCTTGGTGCGGGATTCTTTTTTGTGGCCAAGAAAGACGGGTCTTTGAGACCTTGTATAGACTATCGGCTTCTGAATAAAATCACTGTTAAGTTTCAGTATCCTTTGCCACTATTGTCAGACTTGTTTGCTCGGATTAAGGGTGCCAAGTGGTTCACCAAGATAGATCTTCGTGGTGCGTACAACCTTGTGCGCATTAGGCAGGGAGATGAATGGAAAACTGCATTCAATATGCCCGAAGGTCATTTTGAATACTTGGTGATGCCCTTTGGGCTTTCTAATGCCCCTTCAGTGTTTCAGTCCTTTATGCATGATATCTTCCGGAAGTATCTGGATAAATTTTTGATTGTGTATCTGGATGATATTCTAGTTTTCTCGGATGATTGGGATTCTCATGTAATGCAGGTCAGGATGGTGTTTCAGGTTTTGCGTGATAATGCTTTGTTTGTGAAGGGCTCAAAGTGTCTCTTTGGAGTGCAGAAGGTTTCCTTTTTGGGTTTTATTTTCTCCCCTTCTGCTGTGGAGATGGACCCAGTCAAGGTCCGAGCTATTCATGATTGGACTCAGCCCACGTCTGTTAAGAGTCTTCAGAAGTTCTTGGGGTTTGCTAATTTCTACCGTCGCTTTATCGCTAATTTTTCTAGCGTTGTTAAACCTTTGACGGATATGACCAAGAAAGGTTCTGATGTGGCTAATTGGGCTCCTGCAGCCGTGGAGGCCTTCCAGGAGCTGAAGCGCCGGTTTACTTCGGCGCCTGTTTTGTGCCAGCCTGATGTCTCACTTCCCTTTCAGGTTGAAGTGGATGCTTCTGAGATCGGTGCTGGGGCTGTTTTGTCGCAGAGAGGCTCTGGTTGTTCTGTGATGAGACCATGTGCCTTTTTCTCTAGGAAGTTTTCGCCTGCTGAGCGGAACTATGATGTTGGTAATCGGGAGTTGTTGGCCATGAAGTAGGCATTTGAGGAGTGGCGTCATTGGCTCAAGGGTGCTAAGCATCGTGTGGTGGTCTTGACTGATCACAAAAATCTGATGTATCTCGAGTCTGCTAAGCGCCTGAATCCTAGACAGGCTCGTTGGTCATTGTTTTTCTCTCGTTTTGACTTTGTGGTCTCATACCTGCCTGCTTCGAAGAATGTTAAGGCTGATGCTCTCTCTAGGAGCTTTGTGCCTGACTCTCCTGGAGTCTCGGAGCCAGCTGGTATTCTTAAAGAGGGAGTAATCGTGTCGGCCATATCTCCTGATTTGCGACGTGTGTTGCAGAGATTTCAGGCTGGTAGACCTGACTCGTGTCCACCCGACAGACTGTTTGTTCCTGAGAAATGGACCAGCAGAGTCATTTCCGAGGTTCATTCCTCGGTGTTGGCAGGGCATCCGGGAATTTTTGGTACCCGAGATTTGGTGGCTAGGTCCTTTTGGTGGCCTTCCTTGTCAAGGGATGTGCGGTCATTTGTGCAGTCCTGTGGGACTTGTGCTCGGGCTAAGCCTTGTTGTTCTCGTGCTAGCGGGTTGCTTTTGCCCTTGCCCATCCCGAAGAGGCCTTGGACACACATTTCCATGGATTTCATTTCTGATCTTCCGGTGTCTCAAGGAATGTCTGTCATCTGGGTGGTGTGTGATCGTTTTTCCAAGATGGTCCATTTGGTACCCTTGCCTAAGTTGCCTTCCTCTTCCGATCTGGTTCCTTTGTTTTTTCAGAATGTGGTTCGTTTGCACGGCATTCCGGAGAATATCGTGTCCGACAGAGGATCCCAGTTTGTGTCCAGATTCTGGCGATCTTTTTGTGCTAAAATGGGCATTGATTTGTCGTTTTCATCTGCCTTCCATCCTCAGACTAATGGTCAAACGGAGCGAACTAATCAGACACTGGAGGCTTATTTGAGATGTTTTGTTTCTGCGGACCAGGATGATTGGGTGACCTTCTTGCCATTGGCTGAGTTTGCCCTTAATAATCGGGCTAGTTCCGCTACCTTGGTTTCACCATTCTTCTGCAACTCTGGTTTTCATCCTCGTTTCTCCTCGGGTCATGTTGAGTCTTCTGACTGTCCTGGGGTGGATTCTGTGGTGGATAGGTTGCAGCGGATTTGGAATCATGTGGTGGACAACTTGAAGTTGTCACAAGAGAAGGCTCAGCATTTTGCCAACCGCCGCCGCGGTGTGGGTCCCCGACTTCGTGTTGGGGAATTGGTTTGGTTGTCTTCTCGGTATGTTCCTCTGAAGGTTTCCTCTCCTAAGTTTAAGCCTCGCTTTATTGGTCCTTATAAAATTTTGGAAGTTCTTAACCCGGTTTCTTTTCGTTTGGATCTTCCTGTGTCGTTTGCCATTCACAACGTGTTCCATAGGTCTTTGTTGCGGCGGTACGTTGTGCCTGTGGTTCCTGCTGTTGAGCCTCCTGCTCCGGTGTTGGTTGAGGGCGAGTTGGAGTACGTGGTGGAGAAGATCTTGGATTCTCGTCTCTCTAGACGGAGGCTTCAGTATTTGGTCAAATGGAAGGGCTATGGTCAGGAGGATAATTCCTGGGTGGTCGCCTCGGATGTTCATGCGGCCGATTTGGTTCGTGCCTTCCACGCTGCTCATCCTGATCGCCCTGGTGGTCTTGGTGAGGATTTGGTGACCCCTCCTTAAAGGGGGGGTACTGTTGTGAACTATACTTCTTGGCTCCCTCTTGTGGTCACTAGTGGTTTGGCACTTGGATTGTCCTTTCCCAGGTTGGTACTCACCTGCTTCGTTAGGTCTGGGGTGTTGCTATTTAAACTTCCTGGATTCTCAGTCCAGTGCCTGGCATCGTTGTAATCAGTTCATTTCTGTTTGCTCCTGTCTTCAGGTCCTGGTTCCTTGCAAGATAAGCTAAGTCCTGCTTTCTTATTTTTGATCGTTTGCATTGTTTATATTTTTGTCCAGCTTGTACAAAATGTGATTCCTGTTATCGCTGGAAGCTCTAGGGGGCTGATATTCTCCCCCCACACCGTTAGTCGGTTTGGGGGTTCTTGGATATTCAGCGTGGATATTTTGCAGGGTTTTTTGCTGACCATATAAGTCATCTTACTATATTCTGCTATTAGTCAGTGGGCCTCTCTTTGCTAAAGTCTAGTTCATTCTTACGTTTGTCTTTTCTTCTTACATCATCGTTATTATTTGTTGGGGGCTTGTATTACTTTGGGGTCTTTTCTCTGGAGGCAAGAGAGGTCTTATTTTCCCTGATAGTGTTAGTTAGTTCTCCGGCTGGCGCGAGACGTCTAGGATCAACGTAGGCACGTTCCCCGGCTACTGTTAGTGTTTGCGCTAGGATCAGGTATATGGTCGGCCTAGTTACCACTTCCCTATGAGCTGGTATTTATGTTTGCAGACTTGCTTTAATTTCTGAGATCCCCTGCCATTGGGATTCATAACAATGGAGCATCATGTGTGGCCATTATACAGTATGGAGCATCATGTGCAGCCAATATACAGTATGGAGCACTGTTTGGCCATTATACAGTATGGAGCATCATGTGTCGCCATTATACAGTATTGAGCATCATGTGTGGCCATTATACAGTATGGAGCATCATGTGCTGCCAATATACAATATGGAGCACTGTGTGGCCATTATACAGTATGGAGCACTGTGTGGCCATTATACAGTATGGAGCAATATACAGTGGGGCAAAAAAGTATTTAGTCAGTCAGCAATAGTGCAAGTTCCACCACTTAAAAAGATGAGAGGCGTCTGTAATTTACATCATAGGTAGACCTCAACTATGGGAGACAAACTGAGAAAAAAAAATCCAGAAAATCACATTGTCTGTTTTTTTAACATTTTATTTGCATATTATGGTGGAAAATAAGTATTTGGTCAGAAACAAACAATCAAGATTTCTGGCTCTCACAGACCTGTAACTTCTTCTTTAAGAGACTCCTCTGTCCTCCACTCATTACCTGTAGTAATGGCACCTGTTTAAACTTGTTATCAGTATAAAAAGACACCTGTGCACACCCTCAAACAGTCTGACTCCAAACTCCACTATGGTGAAGACCAAAGAGCTGTCAAAGGACACCAGAAACAAAATTGTAGCCCTGCACCAGGCTGGGAAGACTGAATCTGCAATAGCCAACCAGCTTGGAGTGAAGAAATCAACAGTGGGAGCAATAATTAGAAAATGGAAGACATTCAAGACCACTGATAATCTCCCTCGATCTGGGGCTCCACGCAAAATCCCACCCCGTGGGGTCAGAATGATCACAAGAACGGTGAGCAAAAATCCCAGAACCACGCGGTGGGACCTAGTGAATGAACTGCAGAGAGCTGGGACCAATGTAACAAGGCCTACCATAAGTAACACACTACGCCACCATGGACTCAGATCCTGCAGTGCCAGACGTGTCCCACTGCTTAAGCCAGTACATGTCCGGGCCCGTCTGAAGTTTGCTAGAGAGCATTTGGATGATCCAGAGGAGTTTTGGGAGAATGTCCTATGGTCTGATGAAACCAAACTGGAACTGTTTGGTAGAAACACAACTTGTCGTGTTTGGAGGAAAAAGAATACTGAGTTGCATCCATCAAACACCATACCTACTGTAAAGCATGGTGGTGGAAACATCATGCTTTGGGGCTGTTTCTCTGCAAAGGGGCCAGGACAACTGATCTGGGTACATGAAAGAATGAATGGGGCCATGTATCGTGAGATTTTGAGTGCAAACCT
This sequence comes from Ranitomeya variabilis, assembly GCF_051348905.1. Classification (NCBI taxonomy): domain Eukaryota; kingdom Metazoa; phylum Chordata; class Amphibia; order Anura; family Dendrobatidae; genus Ranitomeya; species Ranitomeya variabilis. The sequence goes on along the minus strand of NC_135233.1, from coordinate 86,634,474 downwards.
CCTTCCATCAGCAAGGGCATTGAAGATGAAACGTGGCTGGGTCTTTCAACATGACAATGATCCAAAGCACACCGCCAGGGCAACGAAGGAGTGGCTTCGTAAGAAGCATTTCAAGGTCCTGGAGTGGCCTAGCCAGTCTCCAGATCTCAACCCTATAGAAAACCTTTGGAGGGAGTTGAAAGTCCGTGTTGCCAAGCGAAAAGCCAAAAACATCACTGCTCTAGAGGAGATCTGCATGGAGGAATGGGCCAACATACCAACAACAGTGTGTGGCAACCTTGTGAAGACTTACAGAAAACGTTTGACCTCTGTCATTGCCAACAAAGGATATATTACAAAGTATTGAGATTAAATTTTGTTTCTGACCAAATACTTATTTTCCACCATAATATGCAAATAAAATGATAAGAAAACAGACAATGTGATTTTCTGGAAAAAATTTTTCTCAGTTTGTCTCCCATAGTTGAGGTCTACCTATGATGTAAATTACAGACGCCTCTCATCTTTTTAAGTGGTGGAACTTGCACTATTGCTGACTGACTAAATACTTTTTTGCCCCACTGTATGGGGCATGTTATTCTGTATGGAGCGCCGTGCGGTACTCACAATACTGTATGGCGGACTATGTGGTGCCCATAATACTGTATGGAGGACTATACTGTCTGATTTATGACCTATTGTAGAATTTACAATAGTTATCACTCATGTAATGTATGGGGGGACTGTATATGAGATGGGAGCCCTATAGGGGGGCAGTACTGTGTTTGGGGGGGGGGGGCGCCGTTTTGAAGTTCGCCTCAGGCAGCAGTGTGGCTAGGTTCACCACTGGCTACAATAAAGATTTGTCTTGTTCATTTTGCTTGTATGTAATTTCACTTGCATTTTTGGATAAAATTGGAAGTGTTTTTTTAAATGAGGGCATAGGAAAATATATGAATCAGTCATTGGATTTGAAACAATTTTTATAATCCCAAATTTTGCATACCTATATTATCTTCTTTTAACCCCTTTCTGACATTGGACGTACTATCCCGTCGAGGTGGGGTGGACCCGTATGACCACCGACGGGATAGTACGTCCAGTGTGATCGGCGGCGCTCACGGGGGGAGCGCAGCCGATCGCGGCCGGGTGTCAGCTGATTATCACAGCTGACATCCGGCACTATGTGCCAGGAGCGGTCACGGATCGCCCCCGGCACATTAACCCCAGGCACACCGCGATCAAACATGATCGCGGTGTGCCGGCGGTACAGGGAAGCATCGTGCAGGGAGGGGGCTCCCTGCGGGCTTCCCTGAGACCCCCGGAGCAATGCGATTTGATCGCGTTGTTGCGAGGGTCTCTTACCTCCTCATTGCTGCAGGTGCCTGGATCCAAGATGGCCGCGGCGTCCTGCAGGGAGGGAGGTGGCTTACCGAGTGCCTGCACAGAGCAGGGGCTTGGTAAGCCTGCAGTGCTGTAAGTCAGATCGGTGATCTGACAGAGTGCTGTGCAAACTGTCAGATCACCGATCTGTGATGTCCCCCCCTGGGACAAAGTAAAAAAGTAAGAAAAAAAATTTCCACATGTGTAGAGAAAAAAAAAAAAAAAAATTCCTAAATAAAGAAAAAAAAATATATTATTCCCATAAATACATTTCTTTATCTAAATAAAAAAAATAAAACAATAAAAGTACACATATTTAGTATCGCCGCGTCCGTAACAACCCATCCTATAAAACTGCATCACTAGTTAACCCCTTCAGTGAACACCGTAGGAAAAAAAAAAAAAAACGAGGCAAAAAACAACGCTTTATTATCATACCGCCGAACAAAATGTGGAATAACACGCGATCAAAAAGACGGATATAAATAAGCATGGTACTGCTAAAAATGCAATCTTGTCCCGCAAAAAACGAGCCACCATGCAGCATCATCGAAGAAAAAAGAAAAAAGTTATAGTCCTCAGAATAAAACGATGCCAAAATAATTATTTATTCTATAAAATAGTTTTTATCGTATAAAAGCGCCAAAGCATAAAAAAATGATATAAATGAAGTATCGCTGTAATCGTACTGACCCGAAGAATAAAACTGCTTTATCAATTTTACCAGACGTGGAACGGTATAAACGCCTCCCCCAAAAGAAATTCATGAATAGCTGGTTTTTGGTCATTCTGCCTCACAAAAATCGGAATAAAAAGCGATCAAAAACTGTCACGTGTCCGAAAATGTTACCAATAAAAACATCAACTCGTTCCACAAAAAACAAGACCTCACATGACTCTGTGGACCAAAATAAGGAAAAATTATAGGTCTCAAAATGTGGAGACGCAAAAACTTTTTTGCTATAAAAAGCGTCTTTTAGTGTGTGATGGCTGCCAATCATAAAAATCTGCTATAAAAAACGCTATAAAAGTAAATCAAACCCCCCTTCATCACCCCCGTAGTTAGGGAAAAATAATAAAATTAAAAAAATGTATTTATTTCCCATTAGGGTTAGGGTTAGGGCTAGGGTTAGGGCTAGGGTTAGGGTTAGGGCTAGGGTTAGGGCTAGGGTTAGGGCTAGGGCTAGGGTTAGGGCTAGGGTTATGGCAAGGGTTATGGCTAGGGTTAGGGCTAGGGTTAGGGCTAGGGTTAGGGCTAGGGTTAGGGCTGGGGTTAGGGTTGGGGCTAGGGTTGGGGCTAAAGTTAGGGTTAGGGTTGGGGCTAAAGTTAGGGCTAAGGTTGGGGCTAAAGTTAGGGTTACTGTTTGGATTACATTTACGGTTGGGATTAGGGTTGGGATTAGATTAAGGGGTGTGTCAGGGTTAGGGGTGTGGTTAGGGTTACCATTGTGATTAGGGTTAGGGGTGTGTTTGGATTAGGGTTTCAGTTAGAATTGGGGAGTTTCCACTGTTTAGGCACATCAGGGGCTCTCCAAACGCGACATGGTGTCCGATCTCAATTCCAGCCAATTCTGCATTGAAAAAGTAAAACAGTGCTCCTTCCCTTCCGAGCTTTACCGTGCGCCCAAACAGGGGTTTACCCCAACATATGGGGCATCAGCGTACTCGGGACAAATTGGACAACAACTTTTGGGGTCCAAGTTCTCTTGTTACCCTTGGGAAAATATAAATTTGGGGGGCTAGAAATCATTTTTGTGGGAAAAAAAAGATTTTTTATTTTCACGGCTCTGCGTTGTAAACTGTAGTGAAACACCTGGGGGTTCAAAGTTCTCACAACACATCTAGATAAGTTCCTTTGGAGGTCTAGTTTCCAATATGGGGTCATTTGTGGGGGGTTTCTACTGTTTGGGTACATCAGGGGCTCTGCAAATGTAACGTGATGCCTGCAGACCAATCCATCTAAGTCTGCATTCCAAATGGCGCTCCTTCCCTTCCGAGCTCTGCCATGCGCCCAAACAGTGGTTCCCTCCCACATATGGGGTATCAGTATACTCAGGACAAATTTGACAACAACTTTTGGGGTCCAATTTCTCTTGTTACCCTTGGGAAAATACAAAACTGGGGGCTAAAAAATCATTTTTGTGGAAAAAAAGATTTTTTATTTTCACGGCTCTGCGTTATAAACTGTATTGAAACACTTGGGGGTTCAAAGTTCTCACAACACATCTAGATAAGTTCCTTGGGAGGTCTAGTTTCCAATATGGGGTCACTTGTGGGGGGTTTCTACTGTTTGGGTACATCAGGGGCTCTGCAAATGCAACGTGATGCCTGCAAACCACTCCATCTAAGTCTGCATTCCAAATGGCACTCCTTCTCTCCCGAGCTCTGCCATGCGCCCAAACAGTGGTTCCCCCCCCACATATGGGGTATCAGCGTACTCAGGACAAATTGGACAACAACTTTTGGCATCCAATTTATCCTGTTACCCTTGTGAAAAAACAAAACTGGGGGCTAAAAAATCATTTTTGTGAAAAAAAAAAAGAATTTTTATTTTCACGGTTCTGCGTTATAACCTGTAGTGAAACACTTGAGGGATCAAAGCTCTCAAAACACATCTAGATAAGTTCCTTAGGGGGTCTACTTTCCAAAATGGTGTCACTTGTGGGGGGTTTAATGTTTAGGCAAATCAGGGGCTCTCCAAACGCGACATGGTGTCCCATCTTAATTCCAGTCAATTTTGCATTGAAAAGTCAAATGGCACTCCTTCCCTTCCGAGTCGTTTACCCCCACATATGGGGTATCGGCGTACTCAGGACAAATTTCACAACAACTTTTTTCATCTAATTTCTTCTCTTACTCTTGGGAAAATAAAAAATTGGGGGCTATAATTTTTGTGAAAAAATATGATTTTTTATTTTTACGGCTCTGCATTATAAACTTCTGTGAAGCACTTGGTGGGTCAAAGTGCTCACCACACATCTAGATAAGTTCCTTAGGGGGTCAACTTTCCAAAATGGTGTCACTTATGGGGGTTTCAATGTTTAGGCACATCAGGGGCTCTCCAAACGCAACATGGCGTTCCATCTCGATTCCAGTCAATTTTGCATTGAAAAGTCAAATGGTGCTCCTTCCCTTCCGAGCTCTGCCATGCGCCCAAACAGTCGTTTACCCCCACATATGGGGTATCGGCGTACTCAGGACAAATTGCACAACAACTTTTGTGGTCTAATTTCTTCTTTTACCCTTGGGAAAAAAAAATTGGGGGTGAATCACCACACATCTAGATAAGTTCCTTAGGGGGTCTACTTTCCAAAATTGTGTCACTTGTGGGGGGTTTCAATGTTTAGGCACATCAGGGGCTCTCCAAACGCGACATGGCGTTCCATCTCAATTCCAGTCAATTTTGCATTGAAAAGTCAAATGGCGCTCATTCCCTTCCGAGCTCTGCGGTGCGCCCAAACAGTAGTTTACCCCCACATATAGGGTATCGGCGTACTCAGGACAAATTGTACAACAACTTTTGGGGTCCATTTTCTCCTGTTACCCTTGGTAAAATATATCAAATTGGAGCTTAAATAAATTTTGTGTAAAAAAAATGTAAATGTTAATTTTTATTTAAACATTCCAAAAATTCCTGTGAAACACCTGAAGGGTTAATACATTTCTTGAATGTGGTTTTGAGCACCTTGAGGGGTGCAGTTTTTAGAATGGTGTCACACTTGAGTATTTTCTATCATTTAGACCCCTCAAAGTGACTTCAAATGAGATGTGGTCCCTAAAAAAAAATGGTGTTGTAAAAATGAGAAATTTCTGGTCAACTTTTAACCCTTATAACTCCCCCAAAAAAATTTTGGTTCCTAAATTGTGCTGATGTAAAGTAGACATGTGGGAAATGTTACCTTTTAAGTATTTTGTGTGACATATCTCTGTGATTTAAGGGCATAAAAATTCAAAGTTGGAAAATTGCGAAATTTTCAAAATTTTCGCCAAATTTCTGGTTTTTTTCACAAATGAATGCAAGTTATGTTGAAGAAATGTTACCACTATCATGAAGTACAATATGCCACAAGAAAACAGTGTCAGAATAGCCAAGATCCGTTGAAGCGTTCCAGAGTTATAAACTCATAAAAGGACAGTGGTCAGAATTGTAAAAATTGGCCCGTCATTTACGTGCAAACCACCCTTGGGGGTAAAGGGGTTAAGAAGCCATTTCATTAAAGTTTTTATCCTCTATGACATCCCGAGAATAAAAGATGACTAGTTGAGTCCTCCTAAGCTCTATGTAGAAGCAGGAAGTCTCTTTTCCCTGCGTGAGCATGGGGGGTGAGGAGTTGTAGAAGAGAAAGATAAAGGCAGAGACAAGAGACTTCCTGTTAATATATAGAGCAGAGAAAATAGACGAATTTGCAAGAAAGGCAATAAGAGCCAATGTAAGTACACAGTGCTATATAACATGATGACTGCAATATAACAGGGATGTCAAACTAAAATACAAAGAGGGACAAAATTAAAAGCTTGGACAAAGTCGCGTGCCAACGTGGATATTTATTAAACAAATGTCTACAATTCAGGAAGTTTTTTCTTATCATCAAATATAAATTTTTCACATGGGAACAAACTTAAAAGGGGTTGTCCCAAGAACAAAGTATATTTTAATGTTATGTTATGTAAGAGCAGTAAAAAATACATGGCCCAATGGCATAATTGAAATATGTAATTAAGGATAAAAAAAACCTTGAATAATACTGATAGTAAAGTGTGATGCCAACAAAAGTGACTTCCCAAACACAGTAAAATGAGCCCACAGTCAATTTTTCCACACACATGGTCTGATGACCCTACTGAATCTCCCCTCCCTCAATACGCCATCACAGTATGATTTCCCAATTGTAATCCTCACACAGCCCTCCATAGAGTATAGTGGCCACAAAAAGTGCTCCCCACTTTGTAATGGACTCATAGTGCTCTATACAGTATGAGTCCTACATAGTCCTCTCTACAGTATAATGGACCCATACATAGTCCTCTATACAGTATAACGGGGCCTTGCATTGCCTTTCATACAGTATAATGGCCCAACATAGTGAGCCATATAGTATAATGACCCCATATAGAGCTCCATACAGTATAAATGCCACAAAAAGTGCTCCATACAGTATAATGACCCCCCACAGTCCTGCATACAGTATTATGGGCCCCACCTAGTGGTCCATACAGCATAATGATCCCATATAGTGTTCCAGACAGTATAATGTCTCCACATAGTGCTTCATACAGTATAATGGGCCCCACATTAAAAAAAAAACCCTCTCCCAGTTCCCCTGCTTATCCAGGCTCTTAATGGTGTCTTCTGATCCTCTGAACATCTCGGCACAGCATATTATACTTCATGAAAGTGGTAAAGCTTGTTAAATATACCTTGTGTTTTTTGTGAAAATATTAAAAATTTGCTGAAAATTTAGCAGTTTTCACATTTTTCATTTTTGTGCCCTTAAAACAGGGCACACAAAATAGTTAATATATAACATTTCCCACAAGTGTCTAATTTACAACAGCACAATTTATTAAAGCGATTTCTAATTTTTCCCAAAAAATTTACAAACCATTTTTTTGGGACCACATCACATTTGAAGTGACTTTGAGGGGCCTATATGACAGAAAATACCCAAAAGTGACACCATCCACATATTTTTTATTTTTACTTATGTAACAGGAGAAAATGAATCTCAAAATTTTTTGTACAATTTCTCCTGAGTATGCTGATACCTCATATGTGGGGGAAAGCTACTACAGTGGGGCAAAAAAGTATTTAGTCAGTCAGCAATAGTGCAAGTTCCACCACTTAAAAAGATGAGAGGCGTCTGTAATTTACATCATAGGTAGACCTCAACTATGGGAGACAAACTGAGAAAAAAAAATCCAGAAAATCACATTGTCTGTTTTTTGATCATTTTATTTGCATTTTATGGTGGAAAATAAGTATTTGGTCAGAAACAAACAATCAAGATTTCTGGCTCTCACAGACCTGTAACTTCTTCTTTAAGAGTCTCCTCTTTCCTCCACTCATTACCTGTAGTAATGGCACCTGTTTAAACTTGTTATCAGTATAAAAAGACACCTGTGCACACCCTCAAACAGTCTGACTCCAAACTCCACTATGGTGAAGACCAAAGAGCTGTCAAATGACACCAGAAACAAAATTGTAGCCCTGCACCAGGCTGGGAAGACTGAATCTGCAATAGCCAACCAGCTTGGAGTGAAGAAATCAACAGTGGGAGCAATAATTAGAAAATGGAAGACATACAAGACCACTGATAATCTCCCTCGATCTGGGGCTCCACGCAAAATCCCATCCCGTGGGGTCAGAATGATCACAAGAACGGTGAGCAAAAATCCCAGAACCACGCGGGGGGACCTAGTGAATGAACTGCAGAGAGCTGGGACCAATGTAACAAGGCCTACCATAAGTAACACACTACGCCACCATGGACTCAGATCCTGCAGTGCCAGACGTGTCCCACTGCTTAAGCCAGTACATGTCCGGGCCCGTCTGAAGTTTGCTAGAGAGCATTTGGATGATCCAGAGGAGTTTTGGGAGAATATCGTATGGTCTGATGAAACCAAACTGGAACTGTTTGGTAGAAACACAACTTGTCGTGTTTGGAGGAAAAAGAATACTGAGTTGCATCCATCAAACACCATACCTACTGTAAAGCATGGTGGTGGAAACATCATGCTTTGGGGCTGTTTCTCTGCAAAGGGGCCAGGACGACTGATCCGGGTACATGAAAGAATGAATGGGGCCATGTATCGTGAGATTTTGAGTGCAAACCTCCTTCCATCAGCAAGGGCATTGAAGTTGAAACGTAGCTGGGTCTTTCAACATGACAATGATCCAAAGCACACCGCCAGGGCAACGAAGGAGTGGCTTCGTAAGAAGCATTTCAAGGTCCTGGAGTGGCCTAGCCAGTCTCCAGATCTCAACCCTATAGAAAACCTTTGGAGGGAGTTGAAAGTCCGTGTTGCCAAGCGAAAAGCCAAAAACATCACTGCTCTAGAGGAGATCTGCATGGAGGAATGGGCCAAAATACCAACAACAGTGTGTGGCAACCTTGTGAAGACTTACAGAAAACGTTTGACCTCTGTCATTGCCAACAAAGGATTTATTACAAAGTATTGAGATGAAATTTTGTTTCTGACCAAATACTTATTTTCCACCATAAAATGCAAATAAAATGATCAAAAAACAGACAATGTGATTTTCTGGATTTTTTTTTCTCAGTTTGTCTCCCATAGTTGAGGTCTACCTATGATGTAAATTACAGACGCCTCTCATCTTTTTAAGTGGTGGAACTTGCACTATTGCTGACTGACTAAATACTTTTTTGCCCCACTGTAATTGGGTGCACAGCAGAGCTCAGAAGGGAAGGAGCAAAATTGCCTGGAATCGAAACTGGATGCCATGTCACATTTGTAGAGCCTCTGATGTGCCTAAACAGTGGAAACCCCACATAAGTGACTGTATTTTAGAAAATAGATCCTCCTAGGATTTTATCTAGATATGTGGTGAGCATCTTGAACCACCAGGTGCTTCACAGAAATTTATGACGTTGAGCCTTGAAAATAAAAAAAACAAACAATTTTTTTCATAAGGGTAACAGGGGAAATTGCACCCCAAAAATTGTTGTGCAATTTCTCCCGAGTATGCTGATACCCCATATGTGGTGCAAAACTATTCTAAAGGTGCACGGCAGGGCTCGGAGTCACGTTTTGAAATGGAGACATTGATGGAATGGTCTGCATGCTCCATGACGAGCTTGGAGAGCCCATGATATGCCTAAACAGTGGAAATCCCCCACAAGTGACCCCATTTTGGAAACTAGAGCCCTTAATGAATTTATTTGGAGGCATAGTTATAGTAATGATTATAATTCTTTTGGTTTTACTGGTGTATGAACTTATAAAGTGGTGGTATGTGTAAGTTGTGAGGATTGAATCAGATTATTAATGTGTGTTGTGTCAACAGGGTAAAACCACATTTTATTAATTTATGGTTGTGTGGTACTCTTTGATTCAATCCTTAATCCAAATGCCTGGTTTCTCAGGCCACGTTAAACAATGGTAAATTGTGTCTTTTTATATTCTCCTCTTGGAGCATACACTGTACCTTTTTGTGATCTTGCCTTCTTTGCTGTTTGGGGTACCACTCTGGGAAAACGTTGACCTGGTACGAAGTACTGGCACTCTCACCTTCCTGAATGCCAAACATCTGGGCATTGATGACTACCTCCTAAAACTGAAAGAATATTCTTGTGTTGCCTGCAGATCGAAACAGCACAAAAGCATTGTACAGTGCCATCTGTACAATGTGCACAGCCAATTTTTTGTACCACACTTTAGCTTTTCGCATGGCACTGTATGGTTTAAAGACCTGATCTGAGAGATCTACACTGCCCATGAACCTATGTTAATCCAGGATACAATTTGGTTTTGGCACTTCTATTGTGGTACTTTGGTTACATCGGGGGGGAGGGGTTTATCTACAGCATTACAGAATGAGGGAGATAAGCCCCTAATGGTGGTGGCCGCATCTTATATGCGAAATAGTAGGTGACAGATTCCCTTTAATCTATACAGGTGTCCCTTTGAGGGTTGTACGCCTCAGCAAATTTTCTGCTGAAGTGATCAACTACTGGCCTAATTTTGTATAGATGATCAAAGTTAGGTTAGTCTCGGGGAGGAAACTGCGCATTATCACTATAATGCAAAAAATTTTGCATCGCTTCAAATCATGTTCTTGTCATGGCCATACGGAATACCGATGTGCTGTACAGTTTATTAGTACTCCACTATTGCCAAACCTCTGTGTTTTTTTTACTATGCCCATATGAAGCACAATGCCCCCAAATGTCACAATTTCTGCCGGATTTACTGGGGTCCATCTGTAAATTTCAGTGAGACCTGTAACGTCAAATTGGATTCCTGAGTTGCCCATGAAATCTGGAATAAGAGGCTGATAATTTTTTTGGGGGTGAAGTCCATATGGGATCGATTGCTGTAGTGATTGCTTGGGTCCAAGGGTGCCTTACTGGGGGTCCCTCTTCACAAGATGAAAAATAGAGGAATGTGGGATTTTCCTCACTGCGTGAATCCATGTCAGAGGCAAGTAAAGCGCATGCTTCCTTTGGTAATTAGCATCTTCTTGACAAATGAGTTATTTTTATGTTCTTCCTCAAAACACTGGGGATGTATGTGCAAGTGCTGCTATTAGATGTGTATTGTGTGGGGCTTGTGTAAAGCGTACTACTTATTATAAAAAGTAGAGAAAAAATAGAGAAAAAGGTAAAAAAGAAAGATTTAGAAGAAACACTTAGGTCAAAATGAAAAGATAATTTAGTAGATGTAAAAAAAGTTAGTATAAAAAAATTACAGTGACATTCACTACACTAATGGCCTTTCTATAAAGTTACTCGGCACTAGCTATTCTTTTTTTTTTTGCAAAAAAAAAATGGATGTCACTAACACTACGATGTACACGCCCCTAATTCACTAGCTATAAATTTACCTGGCGCTCACTATTCTTTTTTTTGCATAATAAAAACTAAAAACGCTAACACTGCGACGTACGCTCCTCTAATGCATTAGCTAAAAATTAGCCCCGCGATAACGTTTCTTTTTCTTTTTTTCCAAAATAAAAACACTACCTCCTTACCTATGAAGCGACTCTGAACTATTTTTTTTTTCTAAAAGAAAATTGGACTTCTGTGATTGGAGATTTTCAGAAAGGAAAAGTGAATCACGGTGACCGCCGACAAGGGGGGGGTGCAGTACAGGCCTCCGGGGCGATGTGCAGGGATCGCCTGCTGTTAGAAACATCTGCATCGCGTTGTGACTGGAAATAGCAGCTCAGTATATATACTTCGCTTTGTGGGAAAGCACTTCCTGCAGGTTGTGAAGGGGTTAAATGTATGATATAATATCTGCATTACTGTATAAGATGTGTAATCTTACAGACGTTAATGATATGATCTTAATTCATTTTGTTTTCCTGTATGTTTGTAACATTTGTTATGAAGTATCCTTCAATAAAATAAGTTTAAAATAAAAGATATCTGTTCCTCCAAATCATTATATATTATATATACTCTCCGAAGAGGTTTTTTTTGTATCCTAAGGATATGTTATGTAGATCATTAGATCCTGATCCCCTCGGGTGGTCATGTACATGCCATAATGCAATAGTCTATGTTTATGAGCCTGAGCCCTTTAGGCAGACAGCTCAGGATAAGAGACCTGGTGGTCCTTCAAAAATCCCCATGTAAGCATAGTCCATGTTTTACCTACATGTGAAACTGACCTTACATATACCATATACCTACTTGTGAAACTGACCTTCCATGTACCGTGTGATACATACATGTGTAATAATAACACGTGTCTATACTAAAAATATTTTAAGGCCAAGTGAGTCTACGAAGGTAAAATATTAGGCCATGTTCACACTTCGCGGTTTTTACCGCGGATCCGCGGCGATTTTGATGCTGCGGGTCCGCAGCAGTTTTCATAGCGTTTACATTAACATGTAAACCCTATGGAAACCGCAAACCGCAGTGCACATGCTGCGGGAAAAACCGTGCAGAAATGCAGCGGTTTACAACCCGCAGCATGTCACTTCTTTGTGCAGAATCGCTGCGATTCTGCACCCATAGGAATGCATTGATCCGCTTACTTCCGGCATGGGGCTGTGCCCACGTTGCGGGAAGTAAGCGGATAATGCGCGGTTGCTACCCGGGGTGGAGGAGAGGAGACTCTCCTCCAGGCCCTGGGAAGCATAAATAGTGTAAAAAAAAAGAATTAAAATAAAAAATGATGCTATACTCACCTCTCAGCGCTGCACGCGGCCGTCCCCGGTCTCAGTTGCTGTGCGAACAGGACCTGCGGTGACGTCACGGTCACATGACTGTGATGACGCCGCGGCACATGACCGTGACATCACGAAGGTCCTTCTCGCACAGCATCTTTGGAACCAGACCGCCGAGTGCAGCGCCGAGGAGATCGTGACGTCAGAGGGTGAGTATAGCCAATTTTTATTATTTTTAACATTACTATTGATGCTGCATATTGCTGCATATGCAGCATCAATAGTATAGGCGGAAACCCGCAGCGGAAACCGCGGAACAAACCGCGATAAATCTGCAGGGATAACCGCAGCGGGTTTGCCCTGCAGATTTATCAAATCCGCTGCGGGAGAACCCGCAGAGGTCACACGCAAAGTGTGCACATAGCCTTAGGGATGGGTAAACGTGCTCAGATAAGGTGTTGTCACGTCTCTTTTGTCAGGTGTCCTGGGACCAGGGGTTTCTTCCCTTTCCCTGCCACCAGGGGCGCCCTAGCTTACCCTGTTCCCTGGAATAATTCTAATGGTGAAGACGCCAGGGCCACGTACCTTGCCCTAGCTCCCGAATCCGCCCTCAGTCTGTAGCTGTCATGTCGGACGCTATTCACACTAGGGCGTCCGACAGACAGCGGTAATTCCGCATTCGTCCACTATACGTTCAGTGGCACCTACTAGATTTTATCTAGGTTGTCCGGGGTTAATTTAGCTGGTACTCGGGTTGGAGGCTGGGTCACGCCCACTGCCTTTAAATAGTTCTGCTGGACTTTGGGCGTCGCCGATTATAGCTTGTGCCTCCTGCCTAGTGATTCCGGTCTGGAGTGGTGGTCTTGGAGTAGAAATATCGTATCTGGTGGTGTATTATCCTTTGTCATATTTCTCCTTCCTATATTTGTATTTGTTTTGCCCTGTGCACGTTATAGTGTTTTCCTGTGTGTCTGCGGCGTACTGCGTTTTTAGTTTTCCCTGTCTGTGCTTTCTGTGGAGGTTGGTGTGTGGTCTAATCACTGGGTGGCGGGTGGAGGTTTCAGCATAGGGCTGAAACAGGAGTCAGGGTCAGGCCTGGTGGCCCAGACAAGCACACCGTTAGTGTAAATTCTGGGAGAAGAACAGACAGGGTTTTCCCTATTCTGAGGGATATTGCAGGGGCCCGGGTAACCAGCCTTAGTCTACCCAGTACCCCCGTGTCAGTAGCCTTCGTCCACTCAGGGAAGAGGGGAGTAGTAGTATGCCGTAGTACACCAACCAGACTAACAAGGTAATGCGAACAGGGATAAAGGAAAATATCAATCATACAACACACATAAACAACAGCGTTAAACACCTGTGAGTGGAGCATGGGGTTTAACCAAAGTAGGAGAAGAAAGGAAATTATCACACACTCAAAACCTAGCAACAGTTATAGATAAATCCACTAAACGCCTTCTCCAATAATAACTACCAACAACCTCTAGCCATGCAGTATAAGCTATCTGACAATGAATTCTAGCCAGGACCCAGATTACAGTGTATATGGGAAGGGAGTAGCTAACAGTGCAGAACTGAGAGCTTTAGCTCCAGGAGCTCTCAACAGAGCAGTTTAACTTCTACACTGCTAAAATACATTTACACAGTTTAATATGCAGGTGAAATCCTTCTAATCAGTGCAGGAGTAGACGAAATCAGGTGCTGGGGTCTTTTGGCTCATCTCTGTCGTGGTAACATGTGACAGGTGTTATCTGATCATGTTCGTGTGCTAACCGAGTGTCTTCAGCTTGCTTGAAAAATAAGTTCCAGTCCCTGCGGCTGCATGTCTCATGGCTGTTCGACAGCCGCAACACATGCAGGGATTGCCTGTTTTTTAAGCACCTTATCCGAGCACGTTCGCTCATCACTATAAAATATACAAGCGATATAAAAAAATTACAGAAAAAGGCTAATCAATATTGAAGTATCAAAAATTCCCTGTAATTAAACTCACTTTGTCTTTAAATTAAACATTTGACTGATTGGAAAAATGAACACAATTTACGCACAACCTTGGCTTATCTAACAAATGGAAACTGTACAGTATGTGCGATACAGGTCAATGAAGACTATTACAGTGCTGAAGGATTCGATCTAAGATATTTCTTTAATTCCTGGCTTTTGTGTGAATGTATAATTAATACTGGCATTAAACATACAGTAGATTTCTACATCATGTATCATTAGCTGTTTTGTATGTGGTTAAATGAAAGGAAAAGAACAATATTGCTTTAATTGTCCCAGTGGTGCACTTCTCCGAAGCAAGTCTCACATCACAAAGACCATGAATGCCGTTACATTGTAATAAATGTGAAATGTCATGGGTTTCAAACTGTTTTCATGTACTTGACATTTTGATTTAGTCTTTCTCCTTTTCAGAGAATTCATTAATATTTGCAAGAAAGTACTTAATGTTCTTGTGTCGTTTCTTGTCGGTTTGTGCTTCTTTGTGTCACCTCTGTGAGCTGCTATACCATATGATAAATGGAGAAGGTAAAGGTGAGCACTTTCAACCCCCAGGTGCTTCACAAATTGATCCGTAAAAATGAAAAATTACTTTTTTTTCCACAAAAAAATTCTTTCAGCCTCAATTTTTTCATTTTCACATGGGTAACAGGATAAAATGGATCCTAAGGTTTGTTGGGCAATTCCTCCTGAGTACACCGATACCTCACATGTGGGGGTAAACTACTTTTTGGGCACACGGCAAGGCTCGCAAGGGAAGGAGCACCTTTTGACTTTTTGAATGAAAAATTAGCTCCAATCGTTAGCAGACATCATGTCATGTTTGGAGAGCCCCTGTGTGCCTAAACATTGGAAGCTCCCCCACAAGTGACACCATTTTGGAAACTAGACCCCCCAAAGAACTTAACTAGATGTGTGGTGAGCACTTTGTAGTAAAGAACAAGACGTGCACTCTCGCTGGTAGTGGTGCAGACTGAACGTGGAGGGATCCTCCAAAGTATAGTCCTAAATGTAAACAGTCGCACTCAAGAAGATATCTTCAGAGTATTTTTAGCCAAACAAATGGTTTTTTATTATTTAGAGAAACACCAACAATTTAATTAGAAAATTCACCGCAGTGTTGCAAGGTAACGTTTCGACCCACTGGGTCTTTTTCAAACCTTACTTATGAAAGTAGAAAGTGAGAGGAGGGTAAAATTCCCTGGAGAGGTGCAGGAGTCCCGTTAAGGGCTATCGGTGTGTCACATCGGGTATCTGCGGTGGTGGTAAGGTTTGAAAAAGACCCAGTGGGTCGAAACGTTACCTTGCAACACTGCAGTGAATTTTCTAATTAAATTGTTGGTGTTTCTCTAAATAATAAAAAACCATTTGTTTGGCTAAAAATACTCTGAAGATATCTTCTTGAGTGCGACTGTTTACATTTGGTGAGCACTTTGAACCCTCAAGTGCTTCACAGAAGTTTATGATGCAGAGCCATGAAAATAAAAAATAATTTTTCTTTCCTTAAAAATTATATTTTACCCCGCAATTTTTTATTTTCACAAGGGTAACAGGAGAAATTGGACCCCAAAAGTTGTTGTCCAGTTTGTCCTGAGTAGGCTGATACCCCATATGTGGGGGGAACCACTGTTTGGGTGCATGGCAGAGCTCGGAAGGGAAGTAGTGACCTTTTGAAATGCAGACTTTGATGGAATGGTCTGTGGGTGTCATGTTATGCTTGCAGAGCCCCTGATGTGCCTAAACAGTAGAAACTCCCAACAATTGACCCTATTTTGGAAACTAAAACCCCAAGGAACTTATCTAGATGTGTGGTGAGCACTTTGAACCCCCAAGTGCTTCACAGAATTTTATAACGCAGAGCCGTAAAAATAAAAAATCATTTTTTCCCACAAAAATAATTTTTTAGCCCCCAGTTTTTTATTTTTCCAAGGGTAACAGGAGAAATTAGACCCCAAAAGTTGTTGTACAATTTTTCCTGAGTACGCTTATGCCCCATATGTTTGGGTAAACCACTGTTTGGGTGCACCTCTGGGCTCAGAAGGGAGGGAGCACCATTTGACTTTTTGAATGCAAGATTGGCTGGAATCAATGGTGGTGCCATGTCACGATTGGAGACCCCTGATGTGCCTAAACAGTGGAAACCCCTCAATTCTAAATCCAACACTAACCCCAACACACCCCTAACCCTTATCCCAACTCTAACCATAACTGTAATCACAACCCTAACCCCAACACACCCCTAACCACAACCCTATCCCCAACACACCCCTAACCCTAATCTCAACCCTAACCTTAACCCTAACCACAAGCCTAATCCTAACCCCAACACACCCCTAACCAAAATCTTAACCCTAATTCCAATCTTAACCCTAATTCCAACCCTAACTCTAGTTCCAACCCTAACCCTAAGGCTATGTGCCCACGTTGCGGATTTTTCCGCATCGTTTTTAAAAAGTACGCATTTAAAATGCACTGCGTTTTACTTCTTGATTTACTGCGGATTTCCATTGTTTTTTGTGCGGATTTCACCTGCGGATTCCTATTGAGGAACAGGTGTAAAACGCTGCAGAATCCGCACAAAGAATTGACATGCTGCCGAAAATACAACGCAGCATTTCCGCACGGTATTTTCCGCACCATGGCCACAGTGGATTTGGTTTTCCATAGGTTTACATGGTACTGCGATGGAAAACTGCCAGGAATCCGCAGCGGCCAATCCGCACCGCGTGCACATAGCCTAATTCTAACCCTAATTCTAACTCTAACCCTAATTCTAACCCTAACCCTAATTGCATCCCTAACCCTAATTCTAACCCTAACACTAATTGTAACCCTAACCCTAATTCTAACCCTAACCTTAATTGCAACCTAACCCTAATTCTAACCTTGACCCTAATTGTAACCCTAAACCTAACCGTAGTGGAAAAATAAAAATAAATATATTTTCTTTGTTTCATTATTTTCACTACCTATGGGGGTGATAAGGGGGGCTTTATTTACTATTTTTTTATTTTGATCACTGTGATTTTGTGGTTCTATCACAGTGGTTCTATCACAGTGATTAAAATGTACCTGGAATGAATCTGCCGACCTGGCAGATTCGGCGGGCGCATTGCGCATGCACCTAACATTTTGGAAGATGGCGGCACTCATCGTGACAGCGGCGGCAGATCGCCACTGTCAGTCGGTGGAGGGGGCAGATTGTGGTCTCCAGCCATGGCCGATGATATTGGAGCATCGGCCATGGCTGGATTCTAATATTTCACCAAGTTTCATAGGTGAAATATTACAAATTGCTCTGATTGACTGTTTCACTTTCAACAGCCAATCAGCGCGATCGTAGCCACATGGGGGCTAAGTCACCCCCCCCCCCCCCGGGTTGAAGTACCACTCCCCCTGTCCCTGCAGGTCAGGTGAAATTTTAGTTAACCCTTTCACCCGATCTGCAGGAACGCGATCCTGCCATGATGCCACATAGGTGTCACAGGTCGGAGTGGCACCAACTTTCATGACGCCTACGTGGTGTCACAGGTCAGGAAGAGGTTAAAAAGGTCACATAGTCTGTTTCAGTAGGCTCCACAATCATGGGGAAGACTGCTGACTTGATAGATGTCCAGAAGGCAGTCATTGACACACTCCACAAGGAAGGTAAGCCACAAAAGGTCATTGTTGCAAAATGCTGGCTGTTCACAGAATGCTGTATCCAAGCATATTAATGGAAAGCTGAGTGGAAGGAAAAAGTGTGGTAGACAAAGGTGCACAAGCAACCGGGATAACTGCAGCCTTGAAAGGATTGTTAAGAAAAGGCCATTCAAAAATTTGGGGGAGATTCATAAGCAGTGGACTGCTGCTGGAGTCATTGCTTCAAGAGCCACCACACGCAGATGAATCCAGGACATGGGCTACAAGTGTCTCACTCCTTGTGTCAAGCCACTCATGACCAATAGACAATGCCAGAAGCGTCTTACCTGTGCCAAGGAGAAAAAAAACTGAACTGTTGCTCAGTGGTCCAAGATGTTGCCCTCAGATGAAAGCAAATTTTGCATTTAATTTGGAAATCAAGGTCCCAGAGTCTGGAGGAAAAGTAGAGAGGCACACAATCCAAGCTGCTTGAGGTCTAGTGTGAAGTTTCCACAATCAGTGATTGTTTGGGGAGCCATGTCATTTGCTGGTGTAGGTCCACTGTGTTTTATCAAGACCAAAGTCAGCGCAGCCGTCTACCAGGAAATTTTGGAGCACTTTATACTTCCCTCTGCTGACAAGCTTTTTGGAGGTGGAAATTTTATTTTCCAGCAGGACTTGGCACCTGTCCACACTGTCAAAAGTACCAATATCTGGTTTAAAAACAACAGTATCACAGTGCTTGATTGGCCAGCAAACTCGCCTGACCTTAATCCCATAGGTAATCTACGGGGTATTGTCAATAGGAAGATGAGAGACACCAGACCCAAAAATGCAGACGAGCTGAAGGCTGCTATCAAAGCAACTTGGCCTTCCATAACACCTCAGCAGTGCCACAGGCTGATCGCCTCCATGCCACGCCGCATTGATGTAGTAATTGATGCAAGAGTAGCCCCGACCAAGTATTGAGTGAAGTTACTCAACATACATTTCAGTAGGCCAACATTTTAAAGTTTAAAATTATTTTCAAGCTGGTGTTATAAAGTATTCTAATTTAGTGAGATAATGACTTTTGGGTTTTCATTGGCTGTAAGCCATAATCATCAACATTAACAGAAATAAACACTTGTAATTAATTGATCTCTCTGTTTGTAATGACTCTATATAATATGTGAGTTTCACTTTTTGTATTGAAGAGCTGAAATAAATTAACTTTTTGATGATATTCTAATTTTGTGGGAAGCACCTGTATGCTTAGAATTATTCATACCATATTCATATACTAGACTACGGCGTCATCTATGGATAAAGGGTTGATAGACCAAGCTCGGCAAAAAATTTTCCTTATCCGTACAGTAGTAGAGTCATGGATGGAGGTGTTATCATTGTTGTTTTAAAATGTTTTTAATCATGTTTGTGCTTTGGTGATAGTAAAGTAGTTTTTGATAATTTTTTGTACCTCGGGTGTGCACTTCCTACATACGCATTAGTCTTTCCTCCAATTATAGTAGTAGAGTCTGCACAAGATGTCTCTTGAGTTGTTGGGATCTAGAGGACCCATTCTGATAAGCCGCTGAACTTTTCGATGAGATAGGTGGCATAAATGGGTCTCTGTGTAATCTTGTTGAATAAGGAAGTAACCAGTAGCCTGAGATCTTCCTGGCCTTTATTTTCTGGTAGCCCTTTTATGTGAATGTTGTTTCTTATCCCCCTATTTTTATCTAACCAACAGATGGAAGTGTTTGTGACTGAAGTGAAAGGATGTGGATAAACTTAAGAAATGTATTGCCCCCAATGTATACAGAGAAATGTAAAATTAAAACATGAGCTAAATCTATCATAAGAGGTAAAAAAACCTTTTATTTTGCTCAGAATCAATAAGACTTAATCATCGTTCAAAACAAGATTTCTATCTATTAGTTTGTTTTACAAAATAATCTTATGAAGCCATTGACTGTTCCTGCTGAGGTAATCTCCTGAAATAGACAATTCCACAGGGACACTGTTCCAAGAATTCTACTGGCCTTAGATGCAGCTAATTGTCCAGCTAATTAAAGTCTTTTGGTTGAAATCATTAGATATAAATGTCAATATAACCTCTAGCATAGTGGGCTGAATATATTAATTGAATATTGTTTTAACAATACTTATTATTGTATATATTGCATCAACTACTATTTACTACTGTTTAATAGTGCACAAGTTTCTGTCTCCAGCAATAGTATTATATTGCCAATAATGCATTGTTGAAAAAAAAAAACTAGGAAGTTCCTGTTCACAGCGTGTGTGTAGTGGGAGCACATTTTACTTTCACTTTGCAAGCTGACAGACAAGATGCTAAGATCTTAAGCTATAAGAAATACCAGTTGTATGTTGTGTTATCTTTGTTCCTTAATTAATATATTTTCCCTGTTGAGCTGCTGGATAGTACAGAGATTAATCTGCTGTCAATAAATATATAGTGCAAAAGATGGGATGTAACCTTGTCCTGAAAAATATAAGGATTTGATTACCTCACAAATTGGGATTTGTTCACATTCTTAGCACTATATATACGTAGATGGTATATGCACATCGCTGCAATATGTTGTACCTTGGCCAGAGCGAATACCCAGCTAGAACACTTCATTGCCAAGAATATGGTGGTCAAGAACTGGGGGCCATCACTCAACTTAAGGCTAAATTAGTACTATTACATAGCTCCCAACCGTCCCTCATTTTGTGGGACTGTCCCGGTTTTGAGCCTTTGCCCCGCTGTCCAGCACGGGACGCTCTGCTTCCCACAGACAGCAGGACCGACACGCCCCCTTGTGTTAAGCCATGCCCCGGGCCCTTACCCTACCGTATGGCTGCCTGCTTTCTGCGCACAGGACCTGTGATGAGGTCACAGGAGGGGAGGAGTCAGGGGTCACATGATCGGGCCCTGCGTGGATTGCAGAACTCGGCTCTGCTGGTTGCCAACTTGCCACATGGTGCTGCAGGATGAGGTAAGTAATGCTTTGTGTGGGGTCAGGAGGTGTACAGTGTGGATGTAGCAGAGTCATGTGTGTACGAGGTGTATGGAGCGGAGCCATGTGTGTATGAGGTGTATGAAGTGAAGCCGTGTGTGTGCGAGGTGTATGGAGCGGAGCCGTGTGTGTATGAGGTGTATGGTGCAGAGCCGTGTGTGTACAAGGTGCAGTGGCATATCTGGGGGGGGCAGCCGGGGCATGTGCCCCAGGCGCAGCCGGCAGGGGGGGCGCAGTCGGGCCGCCTAAAGCGGCGGTCCGCAGTGTCTCCCCCGGCGGCTGCATTCTGCCGCCCCCCGCACTGGGAGTCGGCTGTTCTCTGTGCCGACTGTCAAGCTGACAGCCGGCACAGAGAAGCTGCGGCGCGCCGGCTCCCAGTGTTCAATTGTACTGCATCTGAGATGCGAGTACAATTGAAGCTCTGACTGCCGGGTCACAGCGACGCCAGCAGCGTGATCAGGTCATGTGATCACGCTGTTGACGTCACTCACCTGCGCGGCAGAGCAGACTCAGAGCTCAGAGGCAGAGCAGGAGAGATGCAGATCGGTGGTAAGTGCTCCTGTGGAGCTGAAGACACCGAAAGTGCAGGGGGGGGGATTTAATGTGAGTGGGAATGGGGGGGATATATTGTGGGGGGATTTAATGTGAGTGGGGATGGGTGGGATATATTGTGGGGGGGATTTAATGTGAATGGGGGTGGGGGGAATTTAATGTGAGTGGGGATGGTGGGATATATTATTGGATGGGGGATATTTAATATGAGTGGAGATGGGGGGATTTATTGTGGGGGGAGATTTAATGTGAGTGGGGATTTATTGTGGGGGGAGATTTAATGTGAGTAGAGATGGGGGGATTTATTGTGGGGGGAGATTTAATGTGAGTAAAGATGGGGGGATTTATTGTGGGGGAGATTTAATGTGAGTAAAGATGGGGGGATTTATTGTGGGGGGGGGGTTTAATGTGAGTAGGGAGGGGGGATTCATTGTGTGTGGGGAGAATTGGAGTGGAGATGGGGGATTGAATGTGTGGGGGGAGATTTGTCATGGGGATGGGGGGATTTAATGTGTGGGAGAGATCTGATGACACAAAATGAAGAGCAAAGGGGGAGATGGGGGGCACGTATGAGAAAATAGTATGGGGGAATGGGGGGCATGTATGAGGAAACAGTATGGGGGATGGGTGCAGACAGTTTGGGGAGCAAACGGGGGAATGTATGAAGACACAGTATGAGTAGCAATGTGAAAAATGCATGTGGACAGAGTACGGGGAGTGAGGGTGTTGGGATGTTTGCATGCGTAGCATGGAGGGACAGTGTAAAGGCACAGCCAGGAGGGGACAGTATACCAAGGAGGGGGAGTGTGATGAGAGAGTACAGTATAAATACTGGGCCCTATAGGGGGGACACAGTGTGAGAGGACAGTGTGAAGAGGGGGCCGGTAAGGAAAGGGGAGGTCCGTGTAAAGAACGTGTACCATAAGAGGGACAGTGTGGGGGTCATATTTTATGCAGACAATATAGTGAGGGGCAATTTTTTATTCAGGAGCATTTTGATGACACTTGTATCTTTAAGGGCGTCATGTGGAGATTTTCTGCAAAACAGCGGAGAAGATGGAAGTCTGCAGAGACGGCTGTGGATGAGAAAACTCATCATGGGGTCTGGACAAGATGAAGAAATGAAGGAGAACGACTCCAGAGACAACGTTATCTATAAGGTACCCGGATGTAAATGTTATTTGTGATACTGACTAACTCTCATCTTTTTATTTATGTTAGGAGCATTAAAGGGGATGTCCAGGTTTGTGATGAGACTGCAGTCATTCTTTGTGACTGCAGACTTCTGAGTTCTCATAGTGCGCCCTGTACGCTGTCAGGATTCTCTCATGCTGGTGATTTACATACATGCGGTCACATGCTGACTAGACATGTGTGGCCTCACTCAATGGAAATGAACTGAGTAAGGCCAGGCACGTCTAGTCGGAATGTGGCCAGAGGTGTTATGGTTTCCAATGGCAAGGAAACATCAGAAGCATAGAATAAACGGACAAGCTCTCGGGTGATGGAAACTAGAGCTGACCGCGATGCTAAACCTACACACCACACTAGAAGTAGCCAGGGGGCATTCCTGCGTTGTCTCTAGATGCCGCGCGCCAGCCGGAGAACTAACTACCCCTGGTAGAAGAAAACACAGTCCTGGCTTGCCTCCAGAGAATGTCCCCACAGGAGATAGCAGCCCCCCACATATAATAACGGTGAGAGCAGATGAAAAGACACACGTAGTATGAAAGCAGATTTAGCACAGAGAGGCCCGCTAACTAAATAGCAGAAAGATACAACAGAGGACTTCGCGGTCAGCTGCAAAACCCTTCAAAACACCATCCTGAAATTACCTTAACTCATGTGACAACTCATGCCACTGGAGTGGTAATTTCAGCCCAACAAGAGCTTCCAGCTGCAGAGATTCACATAAGTGCAAACTGGACAAAACATACAAAAATAGACTTAAGGACTAAAGTGTCCAACTTAGCTGAGCAGAAAACTGGGAGCAGGAACATGCAACAGAATCACTCTGGATACATTGATGGCCAGCATTAGAATGACTGAGGAGCAAGGTTAAATAGGATACTCCCACATCCTGATAGGAACAGGTGAACTGAGAAGGCAAAGCTTGCAGGACACCAGTACCACAAGAGACCACCGGGGGAGCCCACGAACCGAATCACAACAGTACCCCCCCCTTAAGGAGGGGGCACCGAACCCTCACAAGAACCACCAGGGCGATCTGGATGAGCCCTATGAAAGGCACGGACCAAATCAGAAGCATGAACATCAGAAGCTGTAACCCAAGAATTATCCTCTTGACCGTAGCCCTTCCATTTCACCAGATATTGAAGTCTCCGTCTGGAAACACGGGAGTCCAAGATTTTCTCCACCACGTACTCCAATTCACCCTCAACCAGCACAGGAGCAGGAGGCTCAACAGAAGGCACAAGTGGTACCTCATACCTCCGCAATAATGACCGATGGAAGACATTATGGATAGCAAAGGATGCTGGGAGGTCCAAACGAAAAGACACAGGGTTAAGAATTTCCAAAATCTTATAAGGACCGATGAACCGAGGCTTAAACTTAGGAGAAGAGACCCTCATAGGGACAAAACGGGAGGACAACCACACCAAGTCCCCAACACGAAGACGAGGACCAACACGACGATGGCGATTAGCAAAACGTTGAGTCCTCTCCTGGGACAACTCCAAATTGTCCACCACCTGCCCCCAAATACGATGCAACCTATCCACCATGGTATCCACTCCAGGACAATCCGAAGACTCCACCTGACCAGATGAAAAACGAGGATGGAACCCTGAATTGCAAAAGAAAGGGGAGACCAAAGTGGCAGAACTGTCCCGATTATTAAGGGCAAACTCAGCCAACGGCAAAAAGGAGACCCAGTCATCCTGATCAGCAGACACGAAACACCTCAAATAAGTCTCCAAGGTCTGATTAGTACGTTCCGTCTGGCCATTTGTCTGGGGATGAAATGCAGACGAAAAAGACAAATCAATGCCCATCCTGGCACAAAACGCCCGCCAAAATCTGGACACAAACTGGGATCCCCTGTCGGAAACGATATTCTCCGGAATACCATGCAGCCGAACCACATTCTGAAAAAACAGGGGCACCAACTCAGATGAGGAAGGCAGCTTGGGCAAGGGCACCAAATGAACCATCTTAGAAAAGCGGTCACACACCACCCAAATGACGGACATCTTCTGAGAAACAGGGAGATCAGAAATAAAATCCATAGAGATGTGTGTCCAAGGCCTCTTAGGAACAGGCAAGGGCAACAACAACCCACTAGCCCGAGAACAACAAGGCTTGGCCCGAGCACATACATCGCAAGACTGCACAAAAGTACGCACGTCCCGAGACAGGGAAGGCCACCAGAAGGACCTAGCCACCAAATCTCTGGTACCAAAAATTCCCGGATGACCTGCCAACGCAGAAGAATGAACCTCCGAGATGACTCTATTGGTCCACTCATCCGGCACAAACAATCTACCAGGCGGACAACGATCAGGCCGATCCGCCTGAAACTCTTGTAAAGCACGTCGCAGGTCTGGGAAGACCGCAGACAATCACCCCATCCTTAAGTATACCCGTAGGTTTAGAATCACCAGGGGAATCAGGTTCAAAACTCCTAGAAAGGGCATCCGCCTTCACATTCTTAGTACCTGGCAGATACGAAACCACAAAATTAAACCGGGAGAAAAACAACGACCAGCGCGCCTGTCTAGGATTCAGACGTCTGGCCGACTCAAGATAAATCAAATTTTTGTGATCAGTCAAGACCACCACCTGATGTTTAGCACCCTCAAGCCAATGACGCCACTCCTCGAATGCCCACTTCATCGCCAAAAGCTCCCGATTACCGACGTCATAATTTCGCTTGGCGAGCGAAAATTTTCGAGAAAAGAACGCACAAGGTCTCATCACTGAACAATCTGAACTTTTCTGCGACAAAACCGCCCCCGCTCCGATCTCGGAAGCATCAACTTCCACCTGAAAAGGAAGAGAAACATCAGGCTGGCACAACACCGGAGCAGAAGAAAAACGGCGCTTAAGCTCCCGAAAGGCCTCCACAGCAGCAGGAGACCAATCTGCAACATCAGCACCCTTTTTAGTCAAATCAGTCAAAGGCCTGACAACGCTAGAAAAACCAGTTATGAATCGACGATAAAAGTTAGCAAAGCCCAAAAATTTCTGAAGGCCCTTAAGAGAAGTCGGTTGCGTCCAGTCACAAATAGCCCGAACCTTCACAGGATCCATCTCAATAGAAGAGGGGGAAAAAATGTACCCCAAAAAAGAAATCTTCTGAACCCCCAAAACACACTTTGAACCTTTAACAAACAGAGAATTGGTCCGCAAAACCTGAAAAACCCTCCTAACTTGTTGAACATGAGATTCCCAGTCATCCGAAAAAATCAAGATATCGTCCAAATACACAATCATAAATTTATCCAGATATTCATGGAAAATATTGTGCATAAAAGACTGAAAGACCGAAGGGGCATTTGACAGACCAAAAGGCATCACCAAATACTCAAAATGGCCCTCGGGCGTATTAAATGCGGTTTTCCACTCATCCCCCTGCTTAATTCGCACCAAATTATACGCACCGCGAAGATCAATCTTAGAGAACCACTTCGCCCCCTCAATGCGAGCAAATAAATCTGTCAGCAATGGCAAAGGATACTGATACTTGACTGTGATCTTATTCAAGAGTCTATAATCAATACAAGGTCTCAAAGAACCATCGCTTTTAGCTACGAAAAAGAACCCCGCTCCAAGAGGAGATGAAGAAGGACGAATATGTCCCTTTTCCAAGGACTCTCTAATATACTCTCGCATGGCAGCATGTTCAGGTACAGACAGATTGAATAGACGACCCTTAGGAAATTTACTACCAGGGATCAAATCTATGGCGCAATCGCAATCTCTGTGAGGAGGAAGAGAATTAAGAGTAGATTCCTCAAAAACCTCACGATAATCAGACAAAAACTCAGGAATTTCAGAGGGAATAGATGAAGCAATGGAGACCAAAGATGTGTCCCCATGATTTCCCTGACATCCCCAGCTTAGTACAGACATTGTTTTCCAGTCAAGGACTGGGTTATGAGTTTGCAACCATGGCAATCCCAGCACCAACACATCATGTAGATTATACAGTACAAGGAAGCGAATCACCTCTTGATGGTCTGGAGTCATACGCATAGTCACTTGTGTCCAGTATTGTGGTTTATTACTAGCCAATGGTGTAGAATCAATACCCTTTAAAGGTATAGGAACTTCCAGAGGCTCTAGATCAAACCCACAGCGCCTGGCAAAGGACCAATCCATAAGACTCAAAGCGGCGCCAGAATCCACATACGCATCCGCAACAATAGAAGATAACGAACAAATTAGAGTTACAGACAAAATAAACTTGGACTGCAAAGTGCCAATAGCAGAGGATTTATCAACTTTCTTTGTTCGTTTAGAGCATGCTGATATAACATGAGTAGAATTTCCACAATAGAAGCACAAATGATTTTTGCGCCTATAAATCTGTCGTTCGCTTCTGGACAGAAAGCTATCACATTGCATACTCTGTGGTGCCTCTTCAGAAGACACCGCCAACTGGTGCACAGGTTTGCGTTCCCGTAAACGCCGATCAATCTGAATTGCCATTGTCATGGACTCATTCAGACCAGTAGGCGCAGGAAACCCCACCATGACGTCTTTTACAGCATCAGAGAGACCTTCTCTGAAAATTGCCGCCAGAGCGCACTCATTCCACTGAGTAAGCACAGACCATTTTCGAAATTTTTGGCAATATATTTCGGCTTCATCTTGCCCCTGAGAGAGGGCTATTAGGGCTTTCTCAGCCTGAATCTCCAAATTTGGTTCCTCATAAAGCAACCCCAAAGCCAGAAAAAACGCATCCACATTGAGCAACGCAGGATCCCCTGGTGCCAATGAAAATGCCCAATTTTGGGGGTCACCCCGCAGTAAAGAAATAACAATTTTTACTTGCTGGGCAGGATCTCCAGCAGAATGAGATCTCAGTGAAAGAAACAATTTACAATTGTATTTAAAATTTAGAAAACAAGATCGATCTCCAGAAAAAAACTCCGGTATAGGAATTTTAGGTTCAGACCGAGGAGCATGTAACAAAAAATCTTGTATATTCTGAACTTTAGAGGCAAGATTATTCAAATTGGTAGCCAGACTCTGGGGATCCATATTTCAACAGATAAAGTCTGAGCCATTCAGGGGTTAAGAGGAGAGGAAAACAGGAGACTGCAATTAGAGCTGGAGTGCAACTTCAGAGGAAGGGAAAAAAAAAAAAAAAAAAAAGGTTTCACACAGTTCCTTTTCTCTCCTGCTTCAGCCTATAGATTAAACATTCCGGCTGGCCATACTGTTATGGTTTCCAATGGCAAGGAAACATCAGAAGCATAGAATAAACGGACAAGCTCTCGGGTGATGGAAACTAGAGCTGACCGCGATGCTAAACCTACACACCACACTAGAAGTAGCCAGGGGGCATTCCTGCGTTGTCTCTAGATGCCGCGCGCCAGCCGGAGAACTAACTACCCCTGGTAGAAGAAAACACAGTCCTGGCTTGCCTCCAGAGAATGTCCCCACAGGAGATAGCAGCCCCCCACATATAATAACGGTGAGAGCAGATGAAAAGACACACGTAGTATGAAAGCAGATTTAGCACAGAGAGGCCCGCTAACTAAATAGCAGAAAGATACAACAGAGGACTTCACGGTCAGCTGCAAAACCCTTCAAAACACCATCCTGAAATTACCTTAACTCATGTGACAACTCATGCCACTGGAGTGGTAATTTCAGCCCAACAAGAGCTTCCAGCTGCAGAGATTCACATAAGTGCAAACTGGACAAAACATACAAAAATAGACTAAAGGACTAAAGTGTCCAACTTAGCTGAGCAGAAAACTGGGAGCAGGAACATGCAACAGAATCACTCTGGATACATTG
The DNA here is from genome assembly GCF_051348905.1 of Ranitomeya variabilis. Classification (NCBI taxonomy): domain Eukaryota; kingdom Metazoa; phylum Chordata; class Amphibia; order Anura; family Dendrobatidae; genus Ranitomeya; species Ranitomeya variabilis. The sequence goes on along the minus strand of NC_135233.1, from coordinate 86,606,070 downwards.
ATGGCCAGCATTAGAATGACTGAGGAGCAAGGTTAAATAGGATACTCCCACATCCTGATAGGAACAGGTGAACTGAGAAGGCAAAGCTTGCAGGACACCAGTACCACAAGAGACCACCGGGGGAGCCCACGAACCGAATCACAACACAGAGGTATACAAATCACATGCTTGTGCTGACATGACCGTCCACTGGCAAGGGAGAATCCTAAAAGTGTGCAGTGCATTAGTTGTGAGAATTCAGAAGCTGCAACATCAGGATTCAGCTCTGGAGGTTCCAGTAGTCGTCACATGGACACTTCACTCATATGCGACTTTCATACTTGTGGTCTTGTGACAATGAGCTTCTCTTCTGCTTCTCTCAATTTTTCACTGAACATTGAGAGCACTAGGGAGAGGATCTCTTGGGTACATGACTAAGTGTGAAAATTGCATACGTTCGGGGGGGGCGCCAAACTGAATTCTTGCCCCGGGTGCCAGAAACCCTAGATACACCTCTGCCAAGGTGTATGGAGCGGAGCCGTGTGTGAGAGGTGTATGGAGCGGAGCCGTGTGTGTATAAGGTGTATGGAGCGGAGCCATGTGTGTATGAGGTGTATGGAGCAGAGCCGTGTGTGTATGAGGTGTATAGAGCGGAGCCGTGTGTATGAGGTGTATGGAGCGGAGCTGTGTGTGTATGAGGCGTATGGAGCGGAGCTAAATGTGTACGAGGTGTATGGAGAAGAGCCGTGTGTGTATGAGGTGTACGGAGCGGAGCCGTGTGTGTGTGAGGTGTATGGAGCAGAGCCGTGTGTGTATGAGGTGTATGGAGTGGAGCTAAATGTGTACGAGGTGTATGGAGCGGAGCCGTGTGTGTATGAGGTGTATGGAGCAGAGCTAAATGTGTATGAGGGGTATGGAGCGGAGCTGAATGTGTACGAGGTGTATGGAGCAGAGCCGTGTGTGTATGAGGTGTATGGAGCGGAGCTGTTTGTGTATGAGGTGTACGGAGCGGAGCTAAATGTATACGAGGTGTACAGAGCGGAGCAGCGTGTGTACGAGGTGTATGGAGCGGAGAGCGTGTGTACAGAGCGGAGCCGTGTGTGCAAAGTGTATGGAGCGCAGCCGCATGTGTAGGAGTAGCTATGTGTGGCCATTATATGGTACGAAGTATCATGTGCAGCCAATATACAGTATGGAGCATCATGTGCAGTCATTATACAGTATGGAGCATCATGTGCAGTCATTATACAGTATGGAGCATCATGTGCGGTCATTATACAGTATGGAGCATCATGTGGGGCGATTATGCAGTATGGAGCATCATGTGCGGTCATTATACAGTATTGAGCATCATGTGGGGTCATTATACAGTATGGAGCATCATGTGCGGTCATTATACAGTATGGAGCATCATGTGTGGTCATTATACAGTATGGAGCATCATGTATGGTCATTATACAGTATGGAGCACTGTGTGGCCATTATACAGTATGGAGCATCATGTTCAGCTAGTATACAGTATGGAGCATCATGTGCAGTCATTATACAGTATGGAGCATCATGTGCAGTCATTATACAGTATGGAGAATCATGTGGGGCGATTATACAGTATGGAGCATCATGTGCGGTCATTATACAGTATTGAGCATCATGTGGGGTCATTATACAGTATGGAGCATCATGTGCGGTCATTACAGTATGGAGCATCATGTGGGGTCATTATACAGTATGGAGCATCATGTGGGGCCATTATACAGTATGGAGCATCATGTGCAGCCAATATACAGTATGGAGCATCATGTGCAGTCATTATACAGTATGGAGCATCATGTGCAGTCATTATACAGTATGGAGCTTCATGTGCGGTCATTATACAGTATTGAGCATCATGTGTGGTCATTATACAGTATGGAACATCATGTGGGGCCATTATACAGTATGGAGCATCATGTGCAGCCAATATACAGTATGGAACATCATGTGCAGTCATTATACAGTATGGAGCATCCTGTGCAGTCATTATACAGTATGGAGCATCATGTGCGGTCATTATACAGTATGGAGCATCATGTGCAGCCAGTATACAGTATGGAGCATCATGTGCAGTCATTATACAGTATGGAGCATCATGTGCGGTCATTATACAGTATGGAGCATCATGTGTGGTCATTATACAGTATGGAGAATCATGTGGGGCGATTATGCAGTATGGAGCATCATGTGCGGTCATTATACAGTATGGAGCATCATGTGCAGTCATTATACAGTATGGAGCATCATGTGCGGTCATTATACAGTATGGAGCATCATGTGTGGTCATTATACAGTATTAAGCATCATGTGGGGTCATTATACAGTATGGAGCATCATGTGCGGTCATTATACAGTATGGAGCATCATGTGTGGTCATTATACAGTATGGAGCATCATGTGTGGTCATTATACAGTATGGAGCACTGTGTGGCCATTATACAGTATGGAGCATCATGTGCAGCTAGTATACAGTATGGAGCATCATGTGCAGTCATTATACAGTATGGAGCATCATGTGCAGTTATTATACAGTATGGAGCATCATGTGCAGTCATTATACAGTATGGAGCATCATGTGCAGTCATTACACAGTATGGAGAATCATGTGGGGCGATTATACAGTATGGAGCATCATGTGCGGTCATTATACAGTATTGAGCATCATGTGGGGTCAGTATACAGTATGGAGCATTATGTGCGGTCATTATACAGTATGGAGCATCGTGTGTGGTCATTATACAGTATGGAGCATTATGTGCGGTCATTATACAGTATGGAGCATCATGTGTGGTCATCATACAGTATGGAGCATCATGTGTGGCCATTATACAGGGAGGCATCTAGTTTTTTATGCTGTTCGATGTGTGGTAAAATTGATAATGCAGCTTTATTCTTTGGTTTAGTTAGATTATAGCAATACCACATTTATCATTTTCCATGCATGGAGCTGTAGGGTGACTTTTTTTGCGGACACAATGATATTTTTACCGATACCATTTTTATTTATGTTCATCTTTTTTTATCGCGTTTTATTCCACTTTTTGTTTGGCGGAATGATGAAAGCATAGTTTTTTGCCCCAATTTTTTTACGATGTTCACTGAAGGGGTTAACTAATGTGACAGTTTTATGGGGCGGGTTGTTCCGGACTAAGCAATATCAAATAAATGTGCTATTTGTTTTTCTGCATAAAATATTAATTTATAAGTGCAATAAATATATTTATTTTTATTATTTTGTGATTTATTTTTTTAAAAATATTTTTACAATTTTTCTTTAGTCTTTTACTTAGTCCCTCTATGGGACATTCACTTTCAGCACTCTGATCACTGTTATAAAGCATTGCAATGCACAGGCATTGAAATGCTTTATAACTGTCAGTTGTGCACTGACACATGAGTTTCTTAGCAAGCTTGCTCGCCTGGTGACCCGGGGGTCATCATGATGACGTTGGGTCACCATGGCAACAATCTGGGTCCCACCATGGGGATGATGTCTTGCGTTTTTTACGGTGCTTTTGCACTTACTCATTGCTTTCGAAGGGTATGTCTCCACGGTACGGATGGGCAGCGGTATCGCCGCAGCGGCGAAGCCGCTTGGCGCTAAGCCCCGCCCCCTTAATGGGACGCGATCATGCCGGATGTGTTAACTCTTCACATCCAGGATGATCGCTCTCTCCCATAGGGCCCTGTGATATGCCTTGCGGGGACGCTGCGTCCCCGCAAGGTGTACGGGCATGCTGCGATCTGAAAAGACGCGCAGCATGTCCGTAGTCGCAGGGCCGCCGCGTGCGGGTTTCCACGCATAGTGGAGACAGGATTTCATCAAATCCCCTCCACTATGCAGGAACATCTGGACGCTGCTTGTTTGACGCTGCAGCGCTGCGCAGCGTCAAACAAGCAGCGTTTCCTGAACGTGGAAACATACCCGAAGGGTATGTGTCCACGTTCAGGATTGCATCAGGATTTGGTCAGGATTTTTCATCAGTATTTGTAAGCCAAAACCAGGAGTGGGTGATAAATACAGAAGTGGTGCATATGTTTCTGTTATACCTTTCCTCTAATTGTTCCACTCCTGGTTTTGGCTTACAAATACTGATGAAAAATCCTGACCAAATCCTGATGCAATCCTGAACGTGGACACATACCCTTAGGTGAAAAAATGCTGCAAAAACGCTGACATAAGTGACATGCTGCAGTTTACAAAAACGCAACTGTTTTCCATTTCAGTCAGAAAAAAAACAATGTGTGTGCATGAGATTTCTGAAATCTTAAAGCTTTTGCTGGTATTGTAAAACACAGCTTAAAATTTGCAAAAAACAGAAAAGAAAACAACGTGTGATTGGATCCCTCCTTGGGAAAATTGGAAAACTTATGCGAAATATTTATCTAAATGGGTGGGATATGTCATGTGCATCGATGACTAATGGATGTCTTCCAAATCTATAGACAAAATCTAAGCACCCCAAGGGAACACAAGGGCAACTCATCCCTTCCCTAGCCATCATGTCCCCCTCCCTTCCACCTCCATACACAGAAAATTGAGGGTATTACATTTAATTTATCAATGTTAACATAGATGGAGATCCTGCTTCTGATAGATAAAATAAGTATGTGAAGACCTCTAGGCATTTATTGATACAATTTATGCCCAAAAGATCTAAGTTTGTGATCTGAAATACTTCTTAAAGGTTTTGATTGTTTTTTTATTAAAAAATTGTTATGAGGTTGCTTGGAAAAATATAACATTTTTAATATTTTTCTATCTACTGGCTAACACACTACAAAGATTTATTTTTCCTGTATGTGGCTACGTATAATTAAAAATAAAAAAAACTTGGCTTTACTTACTGTATGTGCTGAATCTCTTACTGCTTCATCGTTGCCTGCTCTCTGCCAGTCTTTAATGATCAGGTTAAAGTATTGATGTCACATAAACAACAAATGACCGCTGCAGCCAAACACTGGACTGAAAAGTATTTTACCGCATCAGGCATGTGCTTTAGAAGTGCATCCCTATCAAGAAAGACGGCGGAGACAAGTGGAGAGGAGGCACTGAATCAGCAGGAACTTCAATAGGTAAGTAAGGTTCATCCTTGTATCATTGTTTAATGAACGTGAACATCCTCTTTAACCCTTTCAGGACATCCGCAGTAAGCCCGCCCCATACCCAGTAGGTGATGGCTGCGTGTTACAGCCAGGACCTGCCACTAACAACTTGTTAAATGCCCTGTCAATCTGTGATAGGGGCATTTAACACAGGCCAACAAAAGTGTAATTTTCTCCCCCCATCAGCGAGCCCGTGATGTGATTGTGGGTCACCGATGGGTTCTCATAACAACCGGGAGTCAGCTGATGACCCCCGTGCCTGTCATTACAGAGCTGCTTTGAAACCCTGCCTCTGCCCAGGCTTCAAAGGAAACCGTGATTTCGGCTACATACAGCAATGCTGCGGCATCACTGTATATAGCACGATCGATCAGATAATCTTCAGGTCCCCTAAGGGGCTAATAAGAACAGTAAAAAGAAAATATGAAAAAAATATGAAAAAAACCCTTAAAGTTCAAATCACCCCCTTTCTCCCCCATTGAAATAAAGATATTAAAAAATGTAAAAAAACACATATTTAGTATTGCCACGTTCAGAAAAGTCCGATATATCAAAATATAAAATCAATTAACTCAATTTGTAAACACAAATTACTTTTTTTGGATGCTGCAATTCCACAAAAAGGCTGATGAAAAATGTACATCTGTCCCAAAATGGTACTAATGAAAACATTGTCTCGCCTGCAAAAAATAAGCCATTACACAGCTCCATCGGCCAAAAAATAAAAATGTTACGGATCTCGGAAAATGTTAACAGAACTTTAAAAAAAACTGGACATTTTGGGGATCGTCATAATCATATTGATGAGGATGATCATATAGTATGGTAATTTTTCCCACAAAATGTACATTGTAAAAATAATTCCCAAAACAACAATGTCAGAATTGCATTTTTTTCCCCAATTTCACCACACTTAGAATTATTTTCCCATTTTCCATTACACTATGTGGTAAAATGAATAGTGTCATTCAAAAGTACAAATCTTCCTATAAAAAAAACAAGCTCTCACATGTTTTTCTGGACAGAAAAATAAAATAGTTATGGCTCTGGTAAGAAGGGGCATAAAAAACAGAAAAGCAAAAACGGAAATTGGCTGCAGCATGAAGGGGTTAATGAGTATATCCCTCTGATGGAATCAGATCATGGGGCCTTTGTAGAGAAATACCCTTCATGAGTAGATAGAATCAGAGAACTGCCAATCAAAGCTGACTGATTACCCCTCTGTGCCCGGCCTGTGTACTGTGCTTGCACCATAAATTATTTTGCAAATTGCTTCATTTATAATGTATTTAGGGTAAACTCATGGCGCACACATGGTGCTTAAACTACGTCAGTGTTCTGTTTAATGGTGAGTAATACTTATAAATGTTAATGAATTCCTTTCCTTTCTTTCTAAGTGAAAGCCTGCGCGATAGCCAAATGAGATAGTTCTGACAACTCAGAGTAGTTACAGAAATGAAAGCAATTTCTATAAGAGGCAGCAAAGGACTTCCTGAGCAATGTGGAATAGCTCAGTGTAGTAGCGCTATGCAGTACGACACATTATTAGGGGTTTAATGGATATGTCCCAGATAGGAATTGTATGAGTCACCAGCATCTGCTACTGAGGCTCTAATTTTGTGGTAGAGTTAAAAACCTAGAGACGGAGAGACTTTAGATGACCATATGTAGGATTCATGATATGTTACCACTACCTAGAGTGCACAATACACACTATTCTGTGTGTGACATGGCAAATTATCTCAGTAGAGAAGAAAATAAAAAAAATCACAGCTTTACATGGCTAACCCCGATCTTCTGTTACTGAGAAATTAGTGTTTGAATAGATATGTAAAGGAGGCAGAAGGGCTATGGTAGATCTGAAGCCTCTGTCTCTCCAGGTCTATTCCCCACCCAGCGCCGCCTCTTCCTGCTTGACAGACAGTCTCTATGCTGTATGACTTCACGTAAAGGAGGCATCAGTCAAGCAGGAGGAAGCTGTGCTGGGTGGGGAATAGAGTTACAGTGACAGAGGCTTCAGATCTAGGATATTCATTTGCATATGAATGCAAACGCCTATTACTCAATAATGGAGGAACTGTGAAATGTGAGAGCAGGGATTATATAACATATTAGAGGAGGGATTATAAAAATTAAACACAGGAAGAGGAAGCACGGCCATCTTGTGTAGTATCTTATGGAATGAGGGGTGAGTGAGGCTGTGCTGGAGAGGGATCCGATGGAATCCTCTCGTGACAGCACCCCACTAAGTTAAAAGCAGGGGCAGATAGGAACTGAATTGGTGAGGGATCTGAACCTGTCCGGATACGAGGGAATTCCTGCCGCAAAAGTTGCTAAGGAACAGGAGAGAACGGGACTTGAAGTGAGAGGTGCTGCACCTCGTGGAAGAGTTAAACCACAAGCATCCTCAGTATTGCTCACCGGCTGGAGGACCTCCGCATCTGCATGTACTGATTATTTTGCTCAAAGCAAACCCGGCGATAAGAACACTAAAGCCAACTGTGATGCTGCAGTAAGTAACCATGTACGCTTCACAATATATTTTGGCGCCAAGAGACACAAGGCTGGAATAAAGCCTATAGTTAGTTAGGTATATTGACTTGACAGACCACGTTTCCTACCGGAATCAGCAGCCAGAAATCCTAAATTTGCCGTCGCATTTTCTTGCAATTCAGTAGCTAAGGATTCTATGCTACACTTTGGTGCTGACACAGCAGGCAGCTAACCACAGACAAGACTTGTGTTTCCTCTTTGTTTGCCGGAAGAGGAGTCTCTGGAACAATATAAGATGGAGCAGTGGATCACCTAAAATAGACTTTGTCCACGGTACCTTCGCTGATATGTATATGTACTATATATATATATATATATATATATATATATATATATATATATATACTGTATATATACACTCACCGGCCACTTTATTAGGTACACCATGCTAGTAACGGGTTGGACCCCCTTTTGCCTTCAGAACTGCCTCAATTCTTCGTGGCATAGATTCAACAAGGTGCTGAAAGCATTCCTCAGAGATTTTGGTCCATATTGACATGATGGCATCACACAGTTGCCGCAGATTTGTCAGCTGCACATCCCAAAGATGCTCCATACAAGGCAGGATGGATCCATGCTTTCATGTTGTTTACGCCAAATTCTGACCCTACCATCCGAATGTCGCAGCAGAAATCGAGACTCATCAGACCAAGCAACGTTTTTCCAATCTTCTACTGTCCAATTTCGATGAGCTTGTACAAATTGTAGCCTCAGTTTCCTGTTCTTAGCTGAAAGGAGTGGTACCCGGTGTGGTCTTCTGCTGCTGTAGCCCATCTGCCTCAAAGTTCGACGCACTGTGCGTTCAGAGATGCTCTTAGGCCTACCTTGGTTGTAACGGGTGGCGATTTGAGTCACTGTTGCCTTTCTATCAGCTCGAACCAGTCTGCCCATTCTCCTCTGACCTCTGGCATCAACAAGGCATTTCCGCCCACAGAACTGCCGCTCACTGGATTTTTTTTCTTTTTCGGACCATTCTCTGTAAACCCTAGAGATGGTTGTGCGTGAAAATCCCAGTAGATCAGCAGTTTCTGAAATACTCAGACCAGCCCTTCTGGCACCAACAACCATGCCACGTTCAAAGGCACTCAAATCACCTTTCTTCCCCATACTGATGCTCGGTTTGAACTGCAGGAGATTGTCTTGACCATGTCTACATGCCTAAATGCACTGAGTTGCCGCCATGTGATTGGCTGATTAGAAATTAAGTGTTAACAAGAAGTTGGACAGGTGTACCTAATAAAGTGGCCGGTGAGTGTATATATATATGGTAAATTTGGGAATATTCTCATATAGCCAAGGACAAACTTTGCCTCTAGTTTCTTGAGATTACACCGGGACAGGAGGGGAATATTTGGTTGGAAAATAGGAATAGAAGTATATATTCTTAAGAATGTGAACAGCTGTGCTTAACCGCAGGCGAGCCCGTGCTTTGCACTCACTTAATTAAACCAGTTTTTCTCAGGGTGTAACCAGGTAATGGACGACCGCTCCAGACAGGCACGCCAACAGGTAAATTTACATAGAGAATATAGCCGAAACAGTTCTCTTGGGTGCCGAGCTGTTCAGCACAGGGGATATAGCCTTCTGACAAACTGTTTGATGTGTTCTCTTTGTGTTTTTATCAAAACCAAGTAGGAATATCTTCATTCCTAAATAAAATATTTACAGAAAGTGGATTGTGTGGAAATTGGTTCTTTTTCGTCCGTGACTCCGCTGTATTTTGAACAACACCCTTGGTGCATGATTTACAGAACCCTCACCAATCTGCAAGTTATCACTTTTGACCATAGAAAATGGATGAGTTTGCAGTGAGGGTATGTGTCCACATTCAGGAAACGCTGTGTTTTTGACGTAGCGCTAAGCCGCAGCGTCAAAATCGCAGCGTCCAGATGTTACAGCATAGTGGAGGGGATTTAAAGAAATCCCGTCTCCACTGTGCATTAAAAAACGCATGCGTTTTTCCCGCGAAGACGCACATGCGGTGCGTTTTTTCAGAACGCAGCATGTTGCTACAATGAGCAAAACACACAGGAACACCGCAGGCAGGGCCGGACTGGCCATAGGGCACTTCTGGCAAATGCCAGAAGGGCCGGTGCCAGTGGTGGGCCGCTCAATCCGCCGCCCCCGCCGTCGCATTCAACTATACCGGCGTATAGACGCCGGTACAGTTGAATGCAATGATGGAGGAGAGAGCGTCTACAGACGCTCCTCTCCCATCATTCCCCGCTCTGCCTCTGACACTGCGGGTGCGCGATGATGTCATATCATCGCGCACCTGCTGTGTCCCGGGCAGACTGCAGCTGCTGAGACAGGAGCAGGAACCAGGAAGCAACGCTGGGCACGAGGAGAGGTGAGGAGAGTTTTTTTTTTTTTTCTGGACTGTGGGGCCATTCTCGGAGGAGGTGAGGGGAGGAAGAGAAGAGATGTGGGCTGTATATAGTTCTCTGTGGGCTGTGCTCTGTGCTGTATACTGCTGTGGGCTGTATATAGTTCTCTGTGGGCTGTGCTCTGTGCTGTATACTGCTGTGGGCTGTATATAGTTCTCTGTGGGCTGTGCTCTGTGCTGTATACTGCTGTGGGCTGTATATAGTTCTCTGTGGGCTGTGCTCTGTGCTGTATACTGCTGTGGGCTGTATATAGTTCTCTGTGGGCTGTGCTCTGTGCTGTATACTGCTGTGGGCTGTATATAGTTCTCTGTGGGCTGTGCTCTGTGCTGTATACTGCTGTGGGCTGTATATAGCTCTCTGTGGGCTGTGCTCTGTGCTGTATACTACTGTGTGCTCTGTGCTATATATAGTTCTCTGTGGGCTGTGCTCTGTGCTGTATACTGCTGTGGGCTGTATATAGTTCTCTGTGGGCTGTGCTCTGTGCTGTATACTGCTGTGGGCTGTATATAGTTCTCTGTGGGCTGTGCTCTGTGCTGTATACTACTGTGGGCTGTATATAGTTCTCTGTGGGCTGTGCTCTGTGCTGTATACTGCTGTGGGCTGTATGTAGCTCTCTGTGGGCTGTGCTCTGTGCTGTATACTGCTGTGGGCTGTATATAGTTCTCTGTGGGCTGTGCTCTGTGCTGTATACTGCTGTGGGCTGTATATAGTTCTCTGTGGGCTGTGCTCTGTGCTGTATACTGCTGTGGGCTGTATATAGTTCTCTGTGGGCTGTGCTCTGTGCTGTATACTGCTGTGGGCTGTATATAGCTCTCTGTGGGCTGTGCTCTGTGCTGTATACTACTGTGTGCTCTGTGCTATATATAGTTCTCTGTGGGCTGTGCTCTGTGCTGTATACTGCTGTGGGCTGTATATAGTTCTCTGTGGGCTGTGCTCTGTGCTGTATACTGCTGTGGGCTGTATATAGTTCTCTGTGGGCTGTGCTCTGTGCTGTATACTACTGTGGGCTGTATATAGTTCTCTGTGGGCTGTGCTCTGTGCTGTATACTGCTGTGGGCTGTATGTAGCTCTCTGTGGGCTGTGCTCTGTGCTGTATACTGCTGTGGGCTGTATATAGTTCTCTGTGGGCTGTGCTCTGTGCTGTATACTGCTGTGGGCTGTATATAGTTCTCTGTGGGCTGTGCTCTGCTGTATACTGCTGTGGGCTGTATATAGTTCTCTGTGGGCTGTGCTCTGTGCTGTATACTGCTGTGGGCTGTATATAGCTCTCTGTGGGCTGTGCTCTGTGCTGTATACTACTGTGTGCTCTGTGCTATATATAGTTCTCTGTGGGCTGTGCTCTGTGCTGTATACTGCTGTGGGCTGTATATAGTTCTCTGTGGGCTGTGCTCTGTGCTGTATACTGCTGTGGGCTGTATATAGTTCTCTGTGGGCTGTGCTCTGTGCTGTATACTGCTGTGGGCTGTATGTAGCTCTCTGTGGGCTGTGCTCTGTGCTGTATACTACTGTGTGCTCTGTGCTATATATAGTTCTCTGTGGGCTGTGCTCTGTGCTGTATACTGCTGTGGGCTGTATATAGTTCTCTGTGGGCTGTGCTCTGTGCTGTATACTGCTGTGGGCTGTATATAGTTCTCTGTGGGCTGTGCTCTGTGCTGTATACTGCTGTGGGCTGTATATAGCTCTCTGTGGGCTGTGCTCTGTGCTGTATACTACTGTGGGCTGTATATAGTTCTCTGTGGGCTGTGCTCTGTGCTGTATACTGCTGTGGGCTGTATATAGCTCTCTGTGGGCTGTGCTCTGTGCTGTATACTACTGTGTGCTCTGTGCTATATATAGTTCTCTGTGGGCTGTGCTCTGTGCTGTATACTGCTGTGGGCTGTATATAGTTCTCTGTGGGCTGTGCTCTGTGCTGTATACTGCTGTGGGCTGTATATAGTTCTCTGTGGGCTGTGCTCTGTGCTGTATACTACTGTGGGCTGTATATAGCTCTCTGTGGGCTGTGCTCTGTGCTGTATACTACTGTGGGCTGTATATAGTTCTCTGTGGGCTGTGCTCTGTGCTGTATACTGCTGTGGGCTGTATATAGCTCTCTGTGGGCTGTGCTCTGTGCTGTATACTACTGTGTGCTCTGTGCTATATATAGTTCTCTGTGGGCTGTGCTCTGTGCTGTATACTGCTGTGGGCTGTATATAGTTCTCTGTGGGCTGTGCTCTGTGCTGTATACTGCTGTGGGCTGTATATAGTTCTCTGTGGGCTGTGCTCTGTGCTGTATACTACTGTGTGCTCTGTGCTATATATAGTTCTCTGTGGGCTGTGCTCTGTGCTGTATACTGCTGTGGGCTGTATATAGTTCTCTGTGGGCTGTGCTCTGTGCTGTATACTGCTGTGGGCTGTATATAGCTCTCTGGGCTGTGCTCTGTGCTGTATACTACTGTGTGCTCTGTGCTATATATAGTTCTCTGTGGGCTGTGCTCTGTGCTGTATACTGCTGTGGGCTGTATATAGTTCTCTGTGGGCTGTGCTCTGTGCTGTATACTGCTGTGGGCTGTATATAGTTCTCTGTGGGCTGTGCTCTGTGCTGTATACTACTGTGGGCTGTATATAGCTCTCTGTGGGCTGTGCTCTGTGCTGTATACTACTGTGGGCTGTATATAGTTATCTGTGGGCTGTGCTCTGTGCTGTATACTGCTGTGGGCTGTATATAGTTCTCTGTGGGCTGTGCTCTGTGCTGTATACTGCTGTGGGCTGTATATAGTTCTCTGTGGGCTGTGCTCTGTGCTGTATACTACTGTGGGCTGTATATAGCTCTCTGTGGGCTGTGCTCTGTGCTGTAAACTATATACAGCCCACAGTAGTAATCTGTGGGCTGTGCTCTGTGCTGTATGCTACTGTGGGCTGTATATAGTTCTCTGTGGGCTGTGCTCTGTGCTGTATATAGTTCTCTGTGGGCTGTGCTCTGTGCTGTATACTATTGTGGGCTGTATATAGTTATCTGTGGGCTGTGCTCTGTGCTGTATGCTACTGTGGGCTGTATATAGTTCTCTGTGGGCTGTGCTCTGTGCTGTATATAGTTCTCTGTGGGCTGTGCTCTGTGCTGTATACTACTGTGGGCTGTATATAGTTATCTGTGGGCTGTGCTCTGTGCTGTATGCTACTGTGGGCTGTATATAGTTCTCTGTGGGCTGTGCTCTGTGCTGTATATAGTTCTCTGTGGGCTGTGCTCTGTGCTGTATACTACTGTGGGCTGTATATAGTTCTCTGTGGGCTGTGCTCTGTGCTGTATACTACTGTGTGCTGTATATAGTACTCTGTGGGCTGTGCTGTATATAGTACTCTGTGGGCTGTGCTGTATATAGTACTCTCTGGGCTGTGCTGTATATAGTACTCTCTGGGCTGTGCTGTATATAGTACTCTCTGGGCTGTGCTGTATATAGTACTCTGGGCTGTGCTGTATATAGTACTCTGGGCTGTGCTTTATATAGTTCTCTGTGGGCTGTGCTTTATATAGTTCTCTGTGGGCTGTGCTGGATATAGTTCTCTGTGGGCTGTGCTGTATATAGTTCTCTGTGGGCTGTGCTGTATATATTACTTTGTGGGCTGTGCTGTATATATTACTTTGTGGGCTGTGCTGTATATATTACTCTGTGGGCTGTGCTGTATACTACTGTGTGGACTGTGCTGTATACTTCTACGTGGGCTGTGCTGTATACTACTGTGTGGTCTGTGCTGTATACTACTGTGTGGTCTGTGCTGAATACTGCTGTGTGGGCTGTGTTATCTACTACGCGAGCTGTGCTATAGTATGCAGGCTGTGCTGTATACTATTCGGTTTGTGCTATATAATATGCGGGCTTTGCTATATACTATGGGGAGTATATTATATTCTATGGGGGAGGCCATGTTATGTACTATGTGGCTGTGTTATATACTATTGTGGGGGTATATTATATTCTATGGGGGAGGCTGCGTTATATACTATGGGGGGCTGCATTATATTCTATGGGGGGCTACATTATATATTATGGGGAGGTGGGCTGTATTATATTCTATGGGGGTTACATACTCTGTGGGGTGGCTGCATTATACTCTGTGGGGTGGCTGCATTATACTCTGTGGGGTGGCTGCATTATACTCTGGGGTGGCTGCATTATACTCTGGGGTGGCTGCATTATACTCTGGGGTGGCTGCATTATACTCTGGGGTGGCTGCATTATACTATATGTGGGCTGCATTATACTGTATCGAGGACTATGGGGAATACGTTATACTATATGAAGAACTATGGGGTGCATTATACTATGGGAAGTGAATTGTACTTGTGGCGGTGCATTATACTATATGGAGCACTATGAGGATTGTATTATGCTATATGGAGGACTATGAGGAGTGTATTATACTATGTGGAGGACTGAGCAGTGTATTTTAATATATGGAGGACTATAGGGAGTGTATTATACTATATGGAGGACTATGGAGCACATTATAATATATGGAGGACTATGGGGTGTATTTTACTAAACAAGTAAAATGCTGCATATTCGGATTGTTTTTGCTGGAACAAAAAGCCTTGTTGTCAGCAGCACATTGCCAGTGTAAACTGTAGATGTGCTGCTGAAAACATGATACTGTATGGTGATCTATTAGTGATCGTTCTGTCTCATCATTATTCCTCAGCTGGTGGAAAGAGGCCGGGAAACAAGCGTTGAACAACTTCAGTATTGTCGATCAAACTCGTTTAGCGGCCTGAACTCAGCGCACGTAAATACAACAGAAAGGCTTCTGTGTGATGTGCAATATGTTAGCATTTGGGGACCCATTTTAAACTTTGCCTAGGACCCCACTTTGCCTAAAACCGGCCCTGCCTACAAGTGTACAAAGATATTATACAGTCACCATGTGACAAGTGGGCCTGTGTAACTTCAAATGCCAGGGCTGAATTTTAGTCCCAGTCCGGCCCTGACCGCAGGTGACCTGCCAGTGACCTCAGGTGCATTTTTGGTCAGGATTTTACCTGCATAAAATCCTGACCAAAGCCTGAAGAAAACCTGAACGTGGACACATACCCTGACACTGACACAATCTCACATCGTAAAATATGCTAAACAACATAAGCAGAGAAACATCCATCCATTTAGCACATCCCACTATACCTTCGCATGCAATGTACTAACATACGGCAATGTTAGTGAGGTCCCAGAGCAGAGACCATACCACACAGGCATAATGCTTCACAGTTTATTTTATCTGCAATGTATAGTCTATATATTTGAAGAAATCTAGAAAGGTATATTTCAAGTTTTAATTCCCTATTGGGCATTATAAATTTATTGTAACCATAAAGCTCATTGCAGACTCCCGTTAAACTATCAGGGAAAAATAGAAAAGAAAGAAACAAAAGCAAATGTACAGGTGGCAAAAACTATCTTTTCTCATGCTGTCGTATAATAGCATACAATGTTATACATGGCCACACAGTGTACTTCACTACTCAATTATTTTCTACATTATTTTGTGTTGATTCTTTCCCTTTTGCATTTCCCTGTTACCAGAGGCGTAGCTAGGATTTTGGCTCGGTGGGGGTGGGGGGTGCAACTTCTGAGTGGGCCCCTAACCAGGTAACCTTGATTACAGCTGGGTGACGCACCCCAATAGTGGAGGAGAACCTCAGCAGATGACCGCGATGTTACTGAAGATAATCTCTATATTAATACCAATATTGATATTACCGCCATAAGGTCAGTGGTGGATACCAGCCCTACAGAACATGTAAAAGATTACATCACAGTTACAGATAATGATGGAGTCACTCGCTTTTCACGTCTTTTCCATCTGGCCCAGACCGACATGACCAGTGGTGTATCTAGGGGGAGCAGCCGGGGCAGGTGCCCCGGGCGCAGCCGGCAGGGGGGCGCAGTCGGGCCGCCTAAAGCGGCGGTCCGCAGTGTCTCCCCCGGCGGCTGCATTCTGCCGCCCCCCTCACTGGGAGTCGGCTGTTCTCTGTGCCGACTGTCAAGCTGACAGCTGGCACAGAGAAGCTGCGGCGCGCCGGCTCCCAGTGTTCAATTGTACTGCATCTGAGATGCGAGTACAATTGAAGCTTTGACTGCCGGGTCAGAGTGACGCCAGCAGCGTGATCAGGTCATGTGATCACGCTGCTGACGTCACTCACCTGCGCGGCAGAGCAGACTCAGAGGCAGAGCAGGAGAGATGCAGATCGGTGGTAAGTGCTCCTGTGGAGCTGAAGACACCGAAGGTGCAGGGGGGGGGGATTTAATGTGAGTGGGAATGGGGGGGATATATTGTGGGGGGATTTAATGTGAGTGGGGGTGGGGGGAATTTAATGTGAGTGGGGATGGTGGGATATATTATTGGATGGGGAATATTTCACCCCTTTCTGCCGACTGACAGAATAGTACGTCAGCTGGCAGATCCCCCGCTTTGAGGTGGGCTCCGGCGGTGAACCCACCTCAAAGCCGCGACATGTCAGCTGTTTTGTACAGCTGACATGTGCGCACAAAGAGGGCGAGCAGAATCGCGATCCGCCCGCGCCCCTTAACTAGTTAAATGCCGCCGTCAAGCGCTGACAGCGGCATTTAACTAGCGCTCCCGCGCGGAACTGCTCGCACCGCTGACCCCCGTCACATGATCGGGGGTCAGCGGTGCATTGCCGTAATAACCAGAGGTCTCCTTGAGACCTCTATGGTTGTTGATGGCCGATTGCTTTGAGCGCCACCCTGTGGTCGGCGTTCAAAGCAACCCTGCATTTCTGCTACATAGAGGTGATCTGTGCTTCACCTCTATGTAGCAGAGGCGATCGAGTTGTGCATGCTTCTAGCCTCCTATGGAGGCTATTGAAAGCATGACAAAATTTTAAAAAAAAGTGTTTAAAAATATAAAAAAATAAAAAAATATAAAAGTTGAAATCACCCCCCTTTCGCCCCAATCAAATTAAAACAATAAAAAAAAAAATCAAACCTACACATATTTGGTATTACCGCGTTCAGAATCACCCGATCTATCAATAAAAACAAAGGATTAACCTGATCGCTAAATGGCGTAGCGAGAAAAAAAATCAAAATACCAAAATTACGGTTTTTTGGTCGCCGTGACATTGCATTAAAATGTAATAACGGGCGATCAAAAAAACGTATCTGCACCAAAATGTTATCATTAAAAACGCCAGCTTGGCACGCAAAAAATAAGCTCTCACCCGACCCTAGATCACGAAAATTGGAGACGCTACGGGTATCGGAAAATCGCACAATTTTTTTTTTTTTAGCAAAGTTTGGAATTTTTTTTCACCACTTAGATAAAAAATAACCTAGACATGTTAGGTGTCTATGAACTCGTAATGACCTGGAGAATCATAATGGTCATAATGGCAGGTTAGTTTTAGCATTTGGTGAACCTAGCAAAAAACAAGTGTGAGATTGCACTCTTTTTGCAATTTCATCACACTTGGAATTTTTTTCCCGTTTTCTGTTACACGGCATGGTAAAACCAATAGAATCATTCAGAAGTACATCTCATCCCGCAAAAAATAAGCCCTCACATGGCCATATTGACGGAAAAATAAAAAAGTTATGGCTCTGGGAAGGAGGGGAGCAAAAACCGAAAACGGAAAAAGCTCCGGGGGTGAAGGGGTTAATATGAGTGGAGATGGGGGTATTTATTGTGGGGGGGAGATTTAATGTGAGTGGGGATTTATTGTGGGGGGGAGATTTAATGTGAGTGGGGATTTATTGTGGGGGGAGATTTATTGTGGGGGGAGATTTAATGTGAGTGGAGATGGGGGGATTTATTGTGGGGGGGGAGATTTAATGTGAGTAGGGAGGGGGGATTTATTGTGGGGGGAGATTTAATGTGAGTAAAGATGGGGGGATTTATTGTGGGGGGGAGATTTAATGTGAGTAGGGAGGGGGGATTTATTGTGTGTGGGGAGAATTGGAGTGGAGATGGGGGATTGCATGTGTGGGGGAGATTTGTCATGGGGATGGGGGGATTTAATGTCTGGGGGAGATCTGAGGACACAAAATGAAGAGCAAAGGGGGAGATGGGGGGCACGTATGAGAAAACAGTATGGGGGAATGGGGGGCATGTATGAGGAAACAGTAAGGGGGGATGGGTGCAGACAGTTTGGAGAGCAAACGGGGGAATGTATGCAGACACAGTATGAGTAGCGATGTGAAAAACGTATGTGGATAGAGTACGGGGAGTGAGGGTGTTGGGATGTTTGCATGCGTAGCATGGAGGGACAGTGTAAGGGCACAGCCAGGAGGGGATAGTATACCAAGGAGGGGGAGTGTGATGAGAGAGTACAGTATAAATACTGGGCCCTATAGGGGGGACACAGTATGAGAGGACAGTGTGAAGAGGGGGCCGGTATGGAAAGGGGAGGTCCGTGTAAAGAGTGTGTACCATAAGAGGGACAGTGTGGGGGTCATATTTTATGCAGACAATATAGTGAGGGGCAATTTTTTATTCAGGAGCATTTTAATGACACTTCTATCTTTAAGGGCATCATGTGGAGATATTCTGCAAAAGAGCGGAGAAGATGGAAGTCTGCAGAGACGGCTGTGGATGAGAAAACGCATCATGGGGTCTGGACAAGATGAAGAAATGAAGGAGAACATCTCCAGAGACTACGTCATCTATAAGGTACCTCGATGTAAATGTTATTTGTGATACTGACTAACTCTCATGTTTTTATTTATGTTAGGAGCATTAAAGGGGATGTCCAGGATTGTGATGAGTCTGCAGTCATTCTTTGTGACTGCAGACTTCTGAGTTCTCATAGTGCGCTGTGCACGCTGTCAGGATTCTCTCGTGCTGGTGATTTACATACATGCGGTCACATGCTGACTAGACATGTGTGGCCTCACTCAATGATAATGAACTGAGTGAGGCCGGGCACGTCTAGTCGGAATGTGGCCAAAAGGTATATTAATCACATGCTTGTGCTGACATGACCATCCACTGGCAAGGGAGAATCCTAAAAGTGTGCAGCGCATTAGTTATGAGAATTCAGAAGCTGCGACATCAGGATTCAGCTCTGGAGGTTCCAGTAGTCGTCACATGGACACTTCACTCATATGCGACTTTCATACTTGTGGTCCTGTGGCAACGAGCTTCTCTTCTGCTTCTCTCAATTTTTCACTGAACATTGAGAGCATTAGGGAGAGCAGCTCGTGAGTGCATGACTAAGTGTGCAAATTGCATATGTCCTTGGTGGGGGGCGCCAAAATGAATTCTTGTCCCGGGTGCCAGAAACCCTAGATACGCCTCTGGACATGACAACCTCTTCCAGCCAAGACTCGGCTGCAGAGAATACAACAAATGCACATTTCACGTCTCGTATATTCAGCCCTGTCACCAGTGGGACTATTCCCAACCTGCACAAACTCCTCATCCTGCTGATACCCCAATGCTGAGTCGCTGCTGCCCTATGTGATCTCTAAATTCTAAAGCACCCCTCTAGAATATAGTAATGCCGTGTGCAAGTGCCCTAGAAAACAGTGCCTGCATTTTTTGTCCCCTAAAAAGTAATTGTGCCCTGTGTGCTCCTCTGACAGTCACAGTTACCTGAGTTCCCCTATAACAAGAAGTGCCTACTGTACATATAATAATGTCCCAATTCTATATAGACTATACAGTATAGACTATATAGTATAAGACTATATAGTATAATGCAGCCCCCCATAGGCAGCCTCTATAGTGTAATGCAGCCCCCCATAGGCAGCCTCTATCATGTAATGCACCCCCATAGGCAGCCTCTATATGGAAGGCTGTAAATGTGTCCCCAATCCCCTCTGCAAGGTATAAATATGACCTCTCATTATTCTTATCAACAGCGCTCACCAAGGCATAGCTGGTCTTGACTTAAGATCGAAATCCTCCATTACTGCTTCATCTGGATGACACGTCCTACTTCATCCACACAGTGTCACCCATTGTGCTCCTGTGCAGGCGCACTTCTCTCTGGGCTGCTGAAAGCAGAGCTAAGTACTGTAGTGCGTATGCGCTGGGAAAGGCCAAAGGGCGCTGATGACCTGGAAGTAAAGCTGGCGCATGCTCACCACAATACTGTGCTCTGACTTCAGCAGGGCAAAGAGAAGTGCGCCTGCATGGGAGTGCGATAGAGGACACTGAATGCAGGATGTAGGACGCATCTTCCACATGAAGCGGGACAGCGATCACAGGAAGAGGGTAGGCGCCGGATCAAGACTAGAGACGCCCAGACCGCGCGTCTGTGAGTATAATAAAAGCTCTTTTTTGTGCCTTGCATAGAGGATTGGGGGCATATAGAGAGCATCCTAGAACCCTGTGTGTGAGAGCGTACAGATGCTGGCTGGACCTTATATGGAAACAACCTGGTGAAAGGCTCCCTTTAATCTGTAAGACCTGTAGCCACCATCTTTTAGCCACATTTAAAAGCCGTCCTGCAAGATTCCAGCCGTTCGCAAACTTAAGAAAGTAATAATTCTTCCTCTCGTAAGCTAATGAGCAACGTCTATGGTCCGGGCTCAGTGCCTCCTCTGACCCCATAATTGCCATCGTCCTGCCTTTACTGACGTGGCAGACGTCTCCTATGTCATCCAGTCTGTTGCGCTGCGCAGCTCCTGTTCCCTCCTGTGCAGGTGCGAGAGCTGGACAGGCAGTGGATGACATAGGATACGTCAGCCATGTCAATCAAGGCAGGAGAGATGGTGAATCAGGCCCATAGTGAGCAACTGTTGACTACACAACCCCTATATTCAGGGAGCTGTCTCAGCCCCTCTTTCTCTTTACTAGTGCTCTCTGTTATCAGCGTCTCATTTCCTCCCATATTGGCCATTTAGAAACTTCAGATTATATAGTAAGGGTACAGGACTAACTTCTAACATAAACATCCCCTAAAACATAAACTTTATTAAGATACTTTTAAAATGTCCAAACAAAAACTCCACCAAAAGCAACTGTGAAAAAATGTGCAAAAAGATAAATATTATTACACTTTGAGACTGTACCACAGCCAATATAATAATTGATCCTGAGTTACTGGTCTAACATGTGGCCATCTTGTCCCCATGATCAATGCAATGGCCACTGCCAAAGAGGATCTCCATATTAATGTAAGTTAGTGGATGTATATATAATCACTAGATGGTGGCCCGATTCTAACGCATCGGGTATTCCAGAATATGTATGTAGTTTATTTATGAAGATTTTAGAATAATGCAATGAATACACAGGATTTGGCAGGCCGGGCACAACCAATTAGCGAAGCCTGGTTCAAATCCCACGCCAAGTCGCAGCCGGACTGTGCCTGTCGCCGAATGTTCGTGGCCGGCCGGACACAACCAATCAGTGAAGCCAGGGCCAGCTGCAGGTTTTTGAGGGCCCCGGGCGAAAGAGTGTCACAGCCAATGTGGCATATAACACAGCCCATGTAGTATATAGCAAAGCCACTTAGTATATAGCACAGCCACGTAGTATATAGCAGCCACGTAGTATATAGCAGCCACATAGTATATGGCCCAGCCACGTAGTATATAGCACAGGCGTGTAGTATATAGCACAGCCCACACAGTATATAACACAGCCACGTAGTATATAGCACAGCCACAAAATATATTGCACAGCCACGTAGTATAGAGCACAGGCACGTAGTATATAGCACAGCTACATAGTATATAGCACAGACCCATAGTATTTTGCAGACCTACATAGTATATAGCACAGCCCATGCAGTATATAACACAGCCCACATAGTATATAGCACAGCCCACATAGTATATAGCACAGCCCACATAGTATATAGCACAGCCCACGTAGTATATAGCACAGCCCATGCAGTATATAACACAGCCCACGCAGTATATAACACAACCCACGTAGTATATAGCACAGACCACACAAATTATATAACACAGCCATGTAGTATATAACACAGCCACGTAGTGTATTGTTG
The DNA here is from genome assembly GCF_051348905.1 of Ranitomeya variabilis. Taxonomy (NCBI): domain Eukaryota; kingdom Metazoa; phylum Chordata; class Amphibia; order Anura; family Dendrobatidae; genus Ranitomeya; species Ranitomeya variabilis. Next base: position 86,584,062 of record NC_135233.1, on the reverse strand, counting down.
TGAATTCTGCTCTTGGGCTCCCTCCGGTGGTTATAAGTGGTAGCGCTGCTGTCTTCGATCGCAGCATTTCATCAGGTGTGTTCACTTAATGCAATCCACTGAGCTATTTAGTTTTGTTTCACCCTTTAGTCAGTGCCAGTTGTCCATTGTTCCTGGAGGATTCACATCTCTGTCTGGTCTCTCCTGCTTTGCTGTTCATTTCAACAAAGATAAGTTCTGGCTTTGTTTTTGCAGTCCACATGCTGTGGGCCTTATAGTTCAGTGCATTTCTATGTTTTGTCTTGTCCAGCTTGGTCTGTATAAGGACTTGCTCATCCAAGCTGGTATCTCTGGAGATGCAGATATACCCTCCATACCTTTAGTTAGATGTGGAGATTTTGTATTTTCTGTGGTGGATATTTTCTAGTGTTTTAATACTGACCGCATAGTACTCTGTCCTATCCTTTCTATCTAGCTAGAATGGCCTCCTTTGCTAAATCCTGATTTCAGTCTGTGTATGTTAATTCCCTCTCCTCTCACAGTCAATATTTGTGGGGGGCTGTCTATCCTTTGGGGATTTTCTCTGAGGCAAGATAGTTTTTCTGTTTCTTTCTCTAGGGGTATTTAGTCCTCCGGCTGTGTCGAGGTGTCTAGGGAGTGACAGGAACATCCCACGGCTACTTCTAGTTGCGGTGTTAAGTTCAGGGTCAGCGGTCAGTACAGGTACCACCTTCTCCAGAGTACGTCTCATGCTGCTCCTAGGCCACCAGATCACAACAGTATATAACACAGCCATGTAGTATATTGCACAGCCACATAGTATAAAGCACAGCCCACATAGTGTAGAGCACAGCGACGCAGTATATAACACAGCCCATGCAGTATGTAACACAACCCACGTAGTATATAACACAGCCCACATAGTATATAGCAATGTGGGCACCATTTCAATAAAAAAAAAAAATAGTTATATACTCACCTTCCGGCGGCCCCCGGATCCAACCCAGGCCTTTAGCGATGCTCCTTGCGATGCTCCGATACCAGTAATGCCTTGTGACAATAACCCGTGATGATGTAGAGGTCTCGCGAGACCGCTACGTCATCATCTCGCGAGACCACTACGTCATCACGCTATGTGGGCGCTGACTGGAGGGGAGTATGGAGGGGAAAATTCGCGGCCGGACTGTGCCTGTCGCTGATTGGTCGTGCCCAGCTGGCCGCGACCAATCAGCGACGCGGGATTTCCGTGACAGACAGACAGAAGTGGACCTTAGACAATTATATATATAGACTAGATGGTAGCCCGATTCTAACGCATCGGGTATTCTAGAATATGTATGTAGTATATTTATGAAGATTTTAGAATAATGCAATTTATACACAGGATTCGGCTGGCCGCGACCAATTAACAAAGCGTGGTTCAAATCCCGTGCCAATTCGCGGCCGGACTGCACCTGTCGCTGATTGTTCGTGGCCGGTCGCATAGTATATAGCACAGCCATGTAGTATATAACAGCCCACGTAATAGATAGCAAAGCCACATATTACATAGCACAGCCACGTAGTATATAGCACAGCCACGCAATATATTGCACAGCCACAAAGTATATAGCACAGCCACGTAGTATATAGCACAGCCCACGGAGTAAATCGCACAGCCATGTAGTATATAACACAGCCCACGGAGTATATAGCACAGCCATGTAGCATTTAGCACAGCCCACGGAGAGTATAACAGCCCACATAGTATATAACACAGCCACTTAGTTTAGAACAGCCCACGTAGCCTATAACACCACTCACGTAGCATGTAACAGCCCACACATGCAGTATATAACACAGCCCATGTAGTGTATAACACAACCCACATAGTGTATAACACAGCCCACGTAGTGTATAACACAGGCCACGTAGTATATAACAGCCCACGTAGTGTATAACACAGCCCACGTAGCACATAGCATAGCCCACGTAGTATATTGCACAGCCACGTAGTATATAGCAAAGCCCACATAGTACATTGCACAGCCCAGGTAGTACATTGTACAGCCCAGGTAGTACATTGCACAGCCCACATAGTACATTGCACAGCCCACGTAGTACATTGCACAGCCCACGTAGTACATTGCACAGCCCACGTAGTACATTGCACAGCCCACGTAGTACATTGCACAGCCCACGTAGTACATTGCACAGCCCACGTAGTATATTGCACAGCCCACGTAGTATATTGCACAGCCCACATAGTATATTGCACAGCCCACGTACTATATTGCACAGCCCACGTAGTACATTGCACAGCCCACGTAGTATATTGCACAGCCCACGTAGTATATTGCACAGCCCACGTAGTATATTGCACAGCCCACGTAGTATACACTGTATATCATTGTGGGCATCATATCCCTGTTGAAAAAAAAGTATTAAAATAAAAAATAGTTATATACTCACCTTCCGTTGGCCCCCGGATGCAGGCGAAGCGTTTACCGATGCTCCTCGCGTGCTCTGGTCCCAAGAGTGCATTGCGGTCTCGCGAGATGATGACTTAGCGGACTGTGACCGTCGCTGATTGGTCGTGGCTGTTTTGCCGCGACCAATCAGCGACTTGGGATTTCCGTTACAGACAGACAGACAGAAAGATGGAAGTGACCCTTAGACAATTATATAGTAGACTAGCGTCGCTTGCTGTATGTCGCAATGCGTCGTTTTGGAGAAAAAACGCATCTTGCAAAGTTGCCCGCAGGATGCGTTTTTTCTCCATAGGCTTGCATTAGCGACACATTGCGACATATGGCCACATATCGCATCCGTCGTGCAACGGATGCGTCGTGTTTTGGCGGACCGTCGGCACAAAAAAAGTTACATGTAACTTTTTTTGTGTGTCGTGTCTGCCATTTCCGACCGCGCATGCGTGGCCGGAACTCCGCCCCCTCCTCCCCGGACAATACAGTGGGTCAGCGGATGCGTTGAAAAACTGCATCCGCTGCCCCCGTTGTGCTACTTAACACACTGTCAGTTGGGCCGACGGTTTGCAACGGCCCATACCGACAGACTAGTGTGAAAGTAGCCTTAGGGTATGTATCCACGTTCAGGATTGCCTCAGGATTTGGTCAGGATTTTATGCAGGTAAAATCCTGACCAAATCTGCACCTGAGGTCACTGGCAGGTCACCTGTGTTGTCCTTGCATTGTTTCAGCAATGCAAGGACATGCTGCAATCTTAAAAGACGCACCGCATGTGCGTTTTCGCTGGTGTGCCGCATGCGTCTTTTACTGCATAGTGGAGACGGGATTACGGGGGACATGAAATCCCCTCCACTATGCTGTAACATCTGGATGCTGCGTTTTTGACGCTGCAGCTAAACGCAGCGTCAAAAACGCAGCGTCAAAAACGCAGCGTTTCCTGAACGTGGAAACATACCCTTACACTCACCTGGGCGGGCGGTCCGAACAGAGGGGCGTCGCGGTCCGGGGCCTCCTATCTTCTTACGATGATGTCCTCTTCTGGTCTTCACGCTGCTGCTCCAGCGCAGGCGTACTTTGTCTGCCCTGTTGAGGGCAGAGCAAAGTACTGCAGTGCGCAGGCGCCGGGAAAGGTCAGAGAGGCCCGGCGCCTGCGCACTACAGTACTTTGCTCTGCCCTCAACAGGGCAGACAAAGTACGCCTGCGCTGGAGCAGCAGCGTGAAGACAAGAAGAGGACGTCATCCTATGAAGATGGGAGGCGCCGGACCGGACCAGCAGTGGGAACGCCCCTGGGTGAGTATAATCTAGCCTCTTTTTCTCATATTTTAGGTTACATCGGGGGCTTATCTACGGCATTCCAGAATGCTGTAGATAAGCCCCTGATGCCGGTGGGCTTACCTCACCCTCGATTTTGGGGGTGACAGATTCCCTTTAAGTCCTAATCTGACTTAGAGAACAATGACCTTCCGTGGCTGATTATAATGCATTGTTCTTGTAATAAATGTCTTGCTCGGAGCTACTTTTGGGAGTATGATTAAGATTCAGCCGTGGAAATTGAAGTACATTGTTTTCTTTTCTGCCTTTTCTCCTCTCCCCTAAAGTCGCACAAATTGTTTTATCTCGGAGATGTACATTCATAATCCAAAGGGCAGATTGCAGAGATGTTAGAGCCTTGGGAGACATTTAATTATGTTGTGCTCATCGGCCCTTACAGCATCATAGAAAAAAGAAATCTCACTTCCAAAGCTTGTTGATTATATTTTGCAAACAGATTTGATTTATGTCGCTCAACAATTTATTTATAGTGGTAGCGGAAATCTCTAGGTTACTGCCATCAGTCACTTCTGACCCATTACTGGTCGGAGAAGGGCTGAAGACCGGGCAGCATTCTGCTACTTCTGATTGTTGTAAATTTACAGCATCTTCATGAGTTTGATAACACAAATGTGATAGAAGTGTTATGTGCGGTCTTTACAGTTTGTCCACTACACAGTAATGAAATACTAGCTGAAGAGCCCGGCGTTGCCTGGGCATAGTATATATCTGTGGTTAGTTATAGCACCTCACTTCTCTTAATTTCCCATCACCCCTCTCATTTTCTCCCTCACATCTCTCATTTTCTCCCTCACACCTCTCATTTTCCCCCTCAATCCTCTTATTTTCCCCCTCACTTCTCTCATTCCCCCCTCACTCCTCTCATTCCCCCCTAACACTTGTCATTTCGACCTCACATCTGTCATTTTCCGATCACTCCACTATTTTCCCTCACTCCTATCATTTTGCACTCACACCTTTTCATTTTCACCTCACACCCCTCATTTTCACCTCAAACCTCTCATTTTCCCCTCAGTATATACCGTACATGTTTGTCATCTCCCTTATATATAGTATACACCTGTATGTCATCTCCTGTATATAGTATATACCTGTATGTCATCTCCCCTGTAAATAGTATATACCTGCTGTATGTATGTCATCTCCTCCTGCATATTGTATATACCTATGTGTCATCTCCTCCTGTATATAGTATATACCTGTATGTCATCTCTTCTGTATATCCTATATACCTGTATGTAATCTCCTCCTATATATAATATATACCTGTATGTCATCTCCTGTATATAGTATATACCTGTATGTCATCTCCTCCTGTATATAGTATATACCTGTGTGTCATCACCAGTCCTCAGGAGTGGAGTACTCCATTGGTAACTATACCTATGTTTATTATGTTATAACCTGTGCACCTTATATTTATTATTGTACTTCTTGTGTACATGGTCACACAAACACTATGTACTATTTACTTTAGAGTTGTAACTAATTGTTTACATGGTACCACTATTTGGAGGTATAACCTGGGTTACCCACCTGTTTGTTTGCCTGTGCTTGTGGCAAGATACCTAGCCATTTATAGCTGTTTTTATGGTGTTTAATAAAGTTTACGTATATTTCACTGGCTCAGTGTGAAGGTGTTTTTTCGGTTAATTATATACAGATCAGATAAATCTTTTTATGCTTTGGTGTGCCGACATATAATAAATGTAGTTTGCCAAGATACTTGTCAATCCACATGTCAGTCTTTCATTTTTATCATGTCAACCAATAAACTTTCAAAAAACTGGTATGAATATTCACACCAATAGATCTAATATATCTTTGTGCTATTGTAAACTCATGAAATGAATTATGTGCCAAGACACTTATCGATCACATGTCAGTTCTCAGTCTCTGTCCAGATTGCAGGATAAGGCCACGTTCACGCATTCAGTATTTGGTCAGTATTTTACCTCAGTATTGTAAGCCAAAAACGGGAGTGGAACAATCAGAGGAAAAGTATAATAGAAACATATGCACCACTTCTGCATTTATCACCCACTCCTGGTTTTGGCTTACAAATCCTGAGGTAAAATACTGACCAAATACTGTGAATGTGGCCTAAACAAGACATACAAGTTTAAGAACCTTCATTGCTTTATATACCTGTATGTATATATTCAAAGCAACAGATTAGACAATGCTGGCCCTGAGAGTAGCGTAGCTCCGGGTGTGCCCCCTCAGAACTCAGGGCCCGGGTCAACCGTCCCTCCGCCCCCCCAGGGTAGCTACACTACTGCGGCTGTCACATAGTAAAATACAGTTTTTATTGCAAATCCATATATTTAGATAGATATAATGTTTGGCCCACAGAGTCATATGAGGGCTTTTTGTTTGTGAGATGAGTTGACGTTTTTATTGGTATCATTTTCGGGCACATGACATATTTTGATCACTTTCTATTCCAATTTTTGGGAGGCAAAATGAACAAAAACCAGCAATTCATTGTTTTTGTCTTTTTTTATGCAATTCTGCGTGTTGTAAAATTGATAAGGCAGCTTTATTGTTTGGGATAATACAACTATAGTGATACCACGTTTATATCTTTTTTTATCTTTTGGCGCTTTTAAGCAGAATTTTTTTTCTTACTTTACTATTTTACTTTTCCGCTGACAGCTGTATGGTGGCTTGTTTTTTGTGGGACAAGATGACATTTTCAAAGATAGTGTGCTATAGAGGCCTGGTACATAGGCCCCCCCCCCAAAAAAAAATTCTTATGTTATTAAAGTCATACAGTAAGGGGCAGGGCTGTATTTAGAGTTCCTGCTGCCCTAGGCACTTTTAGTGCTGCCTCCCCCATTGGTGAGTATGACACTATCGGCAGTGACTTTGCCATAAATCGCTGATGTGAATGTCGCCTTTTGCAGCAGATCCGGCAGCTTTTCCGCATCTGCCGTGTAACGGAACACTTACGGCAACACTGCGTTCGGCCTCATTCATTCCCTATGGGACTTGCGGACATGTGCGGCACTTGAGGTTTTGCAGCTATCCGGCAAATGCGGTACTTGCAGCAATGGAAAAAAAACGCTGCTAGCAGTGTTTTTTTGTCTCACCGCAAGTGCAAATCCGCAAGTGCTGCACATGTCCACAAGTAGCCATCACTACCTGTCCCTGCACCTTGCTAGCTCATCCCTGTCTGACCTAAAGCTACACTATAAAGCTTTAGAAAAACTGTTAACTGACATATTCCTATGACAATGAGGGCTCCAGGCTACGGCGTAGACTGGGACGGGCAGTCTCCGGGTCTCCATTCTCTCTCTGTCCCTGCCTCACTGGCTGTGCACAGATATCCCTCCACCCGGACCCGGTAACCACCACTCACAGTAGCATACCGGCAGGTGTGTATCTAGGGTTACCGGCACCCGGGGCAAGAATTAATTTTGGCCTACCCCCCGCCAAGGACATATGTGATTTGCACACTTAGTCATGTACCCACGAGCTCCTCTCCTAAATGCTCTCAATGTTCAGTGAAAAACTGAGAGAAGCTGAAGAGAAGCTCGTTGTCACAGGACCACAAGTATGAAAATCACATATGTGTGAAGTTTCCATGTGATGACTACTGGATCCTGCAGAGCTGAATCCTGACATCGCAGCTTCTGAATTCTCACAACTAATGCACTGCACACTTTTAGGATTCTCCCTTGCCGGTGGACAGTCATGTCAGCACACGATTTGTATACTTCTGACCACATTCCAACTAGACGTGTCCGGCCTCGCTCAGTTCATTTTCATTGAGTAAGGCCACACATGTCTAGTCAGCATGTGACCACATGAATGTAAATCACCAGCACGAGAGAATCCTGACAGCGTGCAGTGCGCACTGTGAGAACTCAGAAGTCTGCAATCACATAGAATGACTGCAAAGTCATCACAGACCTGGACATTCCCATTAATGCTCCTAACATAAATAAAAACATGAGAATTAGTCAATATCACAAATAACATTTACCGTACATCCAGGTACCTTATAGATGACGTCGCCTCTGGAGCCGATCTCCTTCTTTTCTTCATCGTGTCCAGACCCCATGATGAGTTTTCTCATCCACAGCCGTCTCTGCAGACTTGCATCTTCTCCGCTCTTTTGCAGAATATCTCCCCATGATGCCCTTAAAGATACAATTGTCATTATAATGCCCCTGAATAAAAAAAATGCCCCTCACTGTATTGTCTGCACAAAATATGACCCCCACATTGTCCCTCTTATGGTACATGCTCTTCACACTGACCTATCCTTTCCATATCGGCCCCCTCTTCTCACTGTCCTCTCATACTGTGTCCCCCCTATAGGGCTAGGTCTCTATACTGTACTCTCTCATTACACTCCCCCTCCTTGGTATACTGTCCCCTCCTGGCTGTGCCCTTACACTGTCCCCCCATGCTACGAACCCACTACTCAGTTTCTATTCTGTGCCCACTCACTTTTGTCCCCCCATACTGTCTCTTCACACTATTCCCCTTCCTCCTCATAGTCTCCTCTCAAATCCCTCTTGTTCACCATACTGTCTCCTTATATATTTACCCCCTCACTTTCTATACTGCCTGCTCACCTGACTCCCCATACTGTGTCTCCACACATCCCATCACCCTCACCCCCACCCCAGTACTCTGTCCACATACAGTTTTCACATCGCTACTCATACTGTGTCCACATACATTCCCCCATTGCTCCCCATACTGTCTTCACCCATCCCCCATACTGTTTCCTCATATATTTCCCCATTCCCCAGTACTGTTTCCCTATACATGCCCCTCATTCCCCCGTACTGTTTCCTCATATATGCCCCCCATTCCCCCATACTGTTTCCTCATACATGCCCCCATTGCCCAATACTGTCTCCTCATATATGCCCCCCATTCCCCCATACTGTTTCCTCATACATGCCCCCCATTGCCCAGTACTGCTTCCTTATACATGCCCCTCATTCCCCCATACTGTTTCCTCATACATGCCCCTCATTCCCCTGTACTGTTTCCTCATATATGCCCCCATTCCCCCATACTGTTTCCTCATACATGCCCGCCATTGCCCAGTACTGTTTCCTCATGTATGCCCCCCATTCCCCAATACTGTTTTCTAGTACATGCACCACATTGCCCAGTACTGTTTCCTCATGCATGCCCCTCAGTCCCCCGTATTGTGTCCTCATACATGCCCCTCATTCCCCCAGTACTGTTTCCTCATACATGCCCCCCATTCCCCAGTACTGTTTCCGCATATGTGGCACTCCAGGAGTTCGGGTACCACAGTAGTGCTGTCTTCCTCACGGGGAGGTTAGTGCTATGTCTGGAGACAAGTGAGATTTTCTTTGGTAGGTTTACACACACACACAGCACCTTCCACTTCCAGGCCAGGAGGGGGAGCTCCAAGCCCTGTTTTAGCTTCCCTCAATAAAGATCTTGGTTTGGAGGCGGAGACGGTTCAGTTTGTAGCAGAAGTCTGTGTGCGAGGACAGACAGGAGTGTGGCACAGAGGAGAGTGAAATCTCCAAGAGGCCACAAGCAGGCCTCTGAAGAGTATCAGTGCAAGAATCCGGGTATCGGGAGCCCGAGGCTTTTGTGGATTATAAAACACAGAGCAGTACCGGAGGGTATTGTTCTACAAGGACTTTGCCCATAATTACCTGTGGCATAGCAGCACCTAGAGCCTGGTGTCACCGAGAACAGACCCCAGTTCACACGGCCCGAGCTGCCTGCCATACAGGTACCTGTCCTAGGACAGCAGAACGATTAATAGATGAAGCTGCAGACAGAAAGCGCAGCAAGTATGTTATTAGTGCTGCAATGCCAAATGCTCCTAATTTTACATATATCTAACTTGTTGTTTACAAGACCACTGTAATATTTTATTTGTTACCAAAAACTGCCACAAATACGTACATGTAATAATAATTAACTGGAAAACCAGAGATAAAAGGAGAACAAAAATAAACATTGACGATATGTGAAACGATATAATGTTATAGATTTATTGAAAACGGACTAATACGAAGCCTCTTGTCTAAACCAAATTTATTTACTCACATGACTCCATACTATTAATCATTAAACATCAAAAGGACAAGACAGAGCCAGATAACAGGCTCCAAAACGCAGCCTTGTAAGAGCCGCGTAAAGAATAACACAGTGCACGAGTCTGCACTTCGGTGAATATAAAGCTATGTAGTGATTTTAATATTCAGTAGACTAAACCAGGTGTTGCTAAATTTAGCACAAAGAAAATTTAATTTAATTAAGATAATAATAAACCCAGCATACAAAAGTGAAAAAAAAATAAAGATGAAAATAAAAGCTGACTTGACGTGAATGTATAAACACGATCTGTGTGGCAATGCATGTCAAGGGAGAGCCAAGATTTGCAGAAAGATTACTTGTTTTTTTGTGTTGTTTATTATGATATGAATTGGACTGGTGAAAGATGACACAAAATATCAGTGTTAAATAAAATGGGAGAAAAAAAAACAACAAAAGAAAAAAAAAACAAAGAATAAAAAAGATATATAATTAATAAAATAACATCATGTCCTTTCTTATATTTAAGCCTGCTGGAACCCTGGTGTCTAATTTGAACATCCACCAAGCATCCCTGCTTCTCAATATAGTTTCAATGTCACCCCCTCTTTTTAGTTTGAATATATTCTCTATAGCATATATTTTTAACGATTCTAGGTTTCCACGATAACAATCTAAAAAATGCTTTGAAACTTGTGATATATTTCTATCAAAGCTTGCATTTTCTACATCATGAATATGTTCTCGGATTCTAACTCTAAGCTGGCGCTTAGTGCTACCAACATATTTTAAGCGACAAGATACGCATTCCATGATGTAGATTACATTGCAGGTATTGCAATTCAAGAAGGATTTTATGGGAAATGTGAATTGTTCACTAGAATCCATAAAACTGGAGAATTTCAGGGAGAATTTACATGTCTTGCAAACTTTATGTCCACATTTAAAGAAGCCCTTTGTGTGGAACCAACTCTGAGATTTAGATTCAGAGGATTTCAGATAATTGGGTGAGAGTGTATTTCCCAATGAAGGTTCTCTCCTTGATACAATTCTGTACCCGTCATGTCAAATTTTTGCTACATCAGGATCCTCTTTTTGGATTCTGTCACGGGAGACCTAGGTATGCAAGAGCTAATGACCCGGGCCCCTGCGATTTCCCTCAGACTAGGGAAACCCTGACCGACCCTCTCCCAGAGTTTACACTGATGGTGTGCATGTCTGGGCCTCCATCCTCACCCTGTCTCCTCTTTCAATCCTAGGCTGAAACCACAGCCCACCACCCAGTGAAGAGACCACACACCAATACCCACAGTTAGCACAGACAAGGATAACGGAAAAATATGCAACACGCCGCAGTCACTCAGGAATACACTATAAGTGCACAGGGCAAAATAAATACAAAAATAGGAAGGAGAAAATAAGACAAAGGGAAATACACCACCAGCAACGATACTCCAACTCCTAGCTTACCACTCCAGACCGAGATAACCAAGCACAAGACAGAAGCTATAATCGGCTACGCCCAATGTTCAGAAGAACTATTTAAAGGCAGTGGGCGTGGCCCAGCTTCCAATCCGAGCACCAGCTAAATTAACCCCGGACCAGCTAGATAAAATCTAGCCAACGCCACTGAGCACATAGTGGACAAAAGCGGAATTACCGCTGTCTGTCGAACGCCCTGGTATGAACAGTGTCCGACATGACAGTACCCCGCCTTCTACGAGGGACCCCAGGGCCCTCATGGCTTATAGGACCCGGCTTGTCCGGATGACGGCGGTGAAACATACTGACCAGCCGATCCGCATGAACGTCCGAGGCTGGCACCCAGGACCTTTCCTCAGGCCCATAACCATGCCAGTGTACCAAGTACTGTAAAGTGTGGTGTAACAACACGAGAGTCAACCACCTTGGAGACTTCGAATTCCAAATTACCATCCACCAAGACTGGAAGGCATTGGTGTCGTGTCCACAAGACCCACCACCTTTTTTAGCAACGATCTGTGGAACATGTTGTGTATCTTATACACCGTAGGAAGCTCCAACTGGTAGGCTACCGGGTTAATGACGGCGGTGACCCCAAATGGACCAATAAACCTTGGACCCAATTTAAGGGATGGTATCTTGAGTCTTATATTTTTTGTGGATAACCACACCCAGTCATCCACACTCAGGTCCGGACCTGGCACACGCCTACTGTCAGCCACACGTTTGTACCTAGCACCCACACTCAACAGGCGCTGTTTAACTCTCCTCCAGACTGATGATAATTGTGCTCCTAACTGGTCTTCCTCCGGGACGCCGGAAGAGCCCCCCTGACTCAAAGTACAAAATTGAGGATGTAGCCCGTAAACACAAAAAAACGGAGACTCCCCAGACGACTCCTGGCAGTGATTATTGATGGGAAACTCAGCCAAAGGAAGGAACGTCGACCACTCCTCCTGGTTATCAGAAATAAAGCAGCGTAAGTACTGTTCCAAATTTTGGTTCATACGCTCGGTCTGACCATTTGACTGAGGATGAAACGCCGAGGAATGAGACAACTTGATTCCCAGCCGTGAGCAAAATGCTTTCCAAAATTTTGCCACAAACTGAGACCCCCTATCAGAAACGATGTCAGAGGGAACCCCATGAAGTCTGACCACCTCCTGCACAAATACCTGAGCCAGAGTCTTAGCGTTAGGCAATGAAGGCAAAGACACAAAGTGTGACATTTTTGAGAACCGATCAACAATCACCAAGATGACCGTGTTCCCAGCTGAGGAGGGCAAGTCAGTGATAAAATCCATGGAGATTTCCGTCCATGGCTTACTAGGTACCTCGAGAGGAAGTAGTGTGCCAACAGGACGGGAGCGGGGCGTCTTAGCCCTAGCGCACGTGGTGCAAGCTGACACGTATGAGACCACGTCCTGTCGGATCTTGGGCCACCAAAACCGACATGACACCAACTCCAAGGTACCCCTAACCCCTGGGTGGCCAGTCAGGACAGCATCATGATGCTCCGCCAAAACCTTTAAGCGGAGATGAAGCGGTACAAACGATTTGTTGATGGGAAGCTAAGATGGTACCTCCTCCTGGGCCTCGGCAATCTCAGCCTCAGCCTCGGTAGTGAGAGCCGAAACCACAACACCCTTTTGGAGGATGGGTACTGGATCTTCCCGAGGCTCTCCCCCCGGAAAACACCTGGACAGAGCATCCGCCTTAGTGTTTTTAGACCCAGGTCTGTATGTGACAACAAAGTTGAACCGCGTGAAAAACAATGCCCAGCGAGCCTGCCTGGGAGACAGACGCTTGGCAGACTCCAAATAAAGCAAACTCTTATGGTCGGTAATAACAGTAACCTGATGAACCGACCCCTCCAAGAAGTGTCGCCATTCCTCAAAGGCCAATTTGATTGCCAACAACTCCCTGTTGCCGATATCGTAGTTACGTTCGGCGGGCGACAGTTTCTTGGAAAAATATGCGCGTGGTCGCAAACCGCTCAAGGATGAGCCTTGTGACAGCACCGCCCCCACACCAACCTCCGACGCATCGACTTCCACAACAAAAGGTTTCGATACGTCTGGCTGCACAAGAATGGGGGCCGAAACAAAACTGTTTTTAAGAAATTCAAATGCGCGCACAGCAGCCTCAGGCCAAACGGAGAAATTGGTACCCTTTTTAGTCATGTCAGTTAGCGGTTTAGCAATGATAGAAAAATCTTTGATAAACTTCCTATAGTAGTTAAAAAACCCAAGGAACCGCTGAAGAGCTTTTAGGTTATCAGGCCGTTCCCAATGCAACACCGCTTGCACCTTAGCGGCGTCCATTTTGAAACCAGAAGCAGACACAATATAACTCAAGAAAGGCAACTCCTGAACCGAAAAAACACATTTCTCAAGTTTTGCATATAGCTTATTCTCTCTGAGAAGCTGTAACACCTGCCTGACATGATGTAAATGAGTATCACGGTCGCAAGAATATATGAGAATGTCATCTAGGTACACAATAACGAATTTCCCCAAAACATGCGAGAACACATCATTTATGAAATGTTGAAACACTGCAGGTGCGTTTGTCAACCCAAATGGCATCACCAAATTTTCAAAATGACCCTCGGGGGGTATTAAAAGCCGTCTTCCACTCATCACCTTGACGGACTCTTATGAGGTTGTACGCCCCCCTGAGGTCAAGCTTGGTAAACCACTTAGCACCTGCCACCTGGTTGAACAAATCCGGTATCAATGGCATAGGGTATGGATCACAAACCGTAATCTGTTTTAACTCCCTGAAATCCAGACACGGGTGTAGTCCGCCATCCGCCATCTTTCTTCTTAACGAAGAAGAACCCTGCTGCCACTGGCGAGGATGAAGGCCTGATGTGCCCTTTGCTCAAACTGTCAGCAATGTAATCCTTTAACGCTTGTCTCTCCGGACCGGAGATGTTAAACATCCTTGCTTTAGGCAATTTGGCCCCTGGTTTAAACCTGATAGTACAGTCATAGGGGCGATGTGGTGGCAACTCTGAACAACCCTTCTCAGAGAACACATCCACAAAATCCAGAAGTGACTCAGAAACGCTTGAAGTCACAGCAGAAACACATGTGGCCAAGCAATTCTCCTGGCAGAATTCGCGCCACTGAATTATGTCCTGAGTTTTCCAGTCAATAACATTGTGTATAGACAACCATGGAAAACCCAGAACCAATTGTGCTGGAAGACTCTTGAGCACCTTACATGTAACCTGCTCGAAATGAAGAACCCCAATGTGGAGTTTCACCTCAGCCACAAACTCAGTAATCTCCCCCTGTGGGAGAGGAGCAGCATTGATGGTGACCACGCGGATAGGATGAGGCAGTTTTTCGACCCTAAAACCGGCTGTGCGCAAACTCCTCATCAATGAGATTTATGGCAGAACCACTATCCACAAAAACCGTGACTGGCAGCTCTCTGCCAGCGACAATAACTTTGGCAGGGAGCATGCATTGAGAAACCACCATGGAGGATATACATAAGCTCAGATTGGACTCCTCCACACCCTCTGAGCTTAGAAGTTTTCCGCCGTTGCGTTTTTCTTTGACAGCAGAGGACAAATATTAACAAAATGACCAGTTTTACCGCAGTAAAAACAGGCTCCCTGCTTCCTGAGCACAGGGGCTCGATGCTTAACATGTGACACCCCTGCGATTTGCATAGGTTCTGTGGGCTCACCTGCAGCAACCTCACGTGAACCTAAACCTTCACCCACAGGCGGCGTCTCATGCTCCCCCTGACGCAAACGGCGATCAATGCGGACAACAAGACTCATAGCGGAATCTAGTGAAGCAGGAGTCTCGTGCATCAGGAGGGCTTTTTTAACCCTTCCAGAAACCCCATGAATAAACTGAGACCGCAGCACGGGATCATTCCACTGAGTGTCGACCGCCCAGCGGCGAAATTCAGAACAGTAATCCTCTGCAACACGCTCCCCCTGGCGAATAGTGCGTATCTTAGATTCTGCTAGAGCCATTCTGTCAGGATCATCGTAAATGTGTCCAAGAACAGAAAGAAAACTCTCCACAGAGTTAAATGCAGCAGAATCAGATGGCAAAGAAAACGCACATGCTTGGGGTCCCCGTTTAATAATGACAACACCAGGCCCACACGCTGAGCCTCATTACCTGAGGAGATCAGACGCATCCGAAAATACAGTTTGCAAGCTTCACGAAAAGTAACAAATTTACTGCGTTCCCCAGTAAACTTTTCAGGCAAAGGAAACTTAGGCTCAGCAACTCTACCTGTCAATCCGGCTTGCACATTAGATACTGCTAGTCCCTGTTGCTGCACTGCCCCCCTCAACTCAGTGACCTGTAGGGACAGCGCCTCCAACTGGTGGGTTATGGAATTCATGGGATCCATGGAATTCAAATAATGTTGGCCGATTATAATGTCACGGGAGACCTAGATATGCAAGAGCTAATGACCCGGGCCCCTGCAATTTCACTCAGACTAGGGAAACCCTGACTGACCCTCTCCCAGAGTTTACACTGATGGTGTGCATGTCTGGGCCTCCATCCTCACCCTGTCTCCTGTTTCAACCCTAGGCTGAAACCAACACCCACCACCCAGTGAAGAGACCACACACCAATACCCACAGTTAGCACAGACAAGGATAACGGAAAAATATGCAACACGCCACAGTCACTCAGGAATACACTATAAGTGCACAGGGCAAAATAAATACAAATATAAAAAGGAGAAAATAAGACAAAGGGAAATACACCACCAGCAATGATACTCCAACTCCTAGCTTACCACTCCAGACCGAGATAACCAAGCACAAGACAGAAGCTATAATCGGCGACACCCAATGTTCAGAAGAACTATTTAAAGGCAGTGGGCGTGGCCCAGCTTCCAATCCGAGCACCAGCTAAATTAACCCCGGACCAGCTAGATAAAATCTAGCCGACGCCACTGAGCACATAGTGGACAAAAGCGGAATTACCGCTGTCTGTCGAACGCCCTGGTATGAACAGTGTCCGACATGACAGATGCACAGGTGATTTTGTATAATTTTTGTAATTGTAGGAAACTGATTATTATACTATAGAACTAGTGTAACTGGGCCAGTATTCATGTGTTCTTTTCTTTTTTGTTTTGAATAAAAACGCGGTCTCCCCTCTACTATTTTCTCAGCTCGATTGAGATTCCAATTTGTGTACCCTCTTTTGCTTAAACTTTCTTTGATTTGACTGACTTCAACTTTGTAATCCATTTGTGAGCTACAATTGCGTTTGGCTCTGATCATTTCACCTACCGGAATGCTCTTAATGGTGTGTTTGGGATGATGGCTGTGAGCATGCAGGATAGTATTACCTGCAGTACTTTTTCTATAAGTGGAGGTGATAACCATATCTCCAGGTGTACCTCTTAATTTTAAATCAAGAAAATTAACCTCATTAAATTCCTGACATACCGTGAATCTGAGATTGAAAAAATTGCAATTAAGATAAGATTCGAATTTTTGTGCCGCAGAAATGTCAGGACCCCAAATTAGAATGACATCATCAATATATCTACCGTACCACAATATGTGGTCTTTGAAAGGATTGTCAACGGTGTAAATATATAATTCTTCCCACCAGCTCATAACAAGATTGGCAAGAGATGGGGAATATTTAGCCCCCATAGACACGCCATTGGTTTGTCTATAAAAGATGTCATTAAAGCAGAAGTAATTATTAAAGATGAGGAAAATTACAACATCACAGATAAGATCTTGAAATTCCTGTGAGAAGTTACTATATATTTGTAGACGAAATCTTAGTGCATGTAGGGCCACTTTGTGAGGTATAGATGTATAGAGGGAGACCACATCTGAAGTAATCCAAGAAAACTGTTATGATCCGGTGACCTAGGAGCAGCATGAGACTTTCTCTGGAGTAGGTGAAACCTGTACTGACCGCAAACCCTAAACTGACACCGCAACTAGAAGTAGCAGTGGGGTGTACCTAACACGTCCTAGACACCTCGACACAGCCGGATGACTAAATACCCCTATAGATGGAAATGGGAATTCTATCTTGCCTCAGAGCAGAACCCCAAAGGATAGGCAGCCCCCCACAAATATTGACTGTGAGTAGGAGAGGAAGACACACGCAGGCAGAGGACAGGATTTAGCAAAAGAGGCCACTCTAGCTAAATAGGAAAGGATAGGACAGAATACTAAGCGGTCAGTAAAAAACCCTAAAAATATCCACAGCAGAAAATACAAAAATTCCACCATCTAACTAAAGACATGGAATGTAAATCTGCATCTCCTGAGAATCCAATTAGACTGAAAAAATCCTAACACAGTCTAAGCTGGACAAGAAAAAACAATGAAAAGCACTGAATAGTAAAGCACACAGCATGTGTGCTGAAGAAACAAAAAACAGACACTTATCTTTGCTGGCTTGGCAGCAGGACAGGAGGAACCAGACAGAGGTGCAAAACCTCCAAGAACAATGGACAACTGGCAAGGACTAATGGATCCTGCACACCTAAATATCCCAGTCAGAGCTGCAATCAGCAGAGACACCTGACCAAGATTGCAACCCAGGGACAACTGCACTACCACTAACAACCACCGGAGGGAACCCAAGAGCAGAATTCACAACAGAAAACCCACTACACCAGGTGAAATTCTGCAAGGCATCCAATACATCCGAGCTATCCCTTAACCCCTTACTGACCTCGGACGGGATAGTACGTCCGAGGTCAGCTCCCCTGCTTTGATGCAGGGCTCCGCGGTGAGCCCGCATCAAAGCCGGGACATGTCAGCTGTTTTGAACTAGTTAAATGCCGCTGTCAAATGCAGACAGCGGCATTTAACTACCGCATCCGGCCGGGCGGCCGGAAATGACGGCATCGCCGACCCCCGTCACATGATCGGAGGTCGGCGATGCTTCTGAATGGTAACCATAGAGGTCCTTGAGACCTCTATGGTTACTGATCTCCAGCAGCTGTGAGCGCCACCCTGTGGTCGGCGCTCACAGCAAACCTGATTTTCTGCTGCATAGCAGCGATCTGATGATCGCTGTTATGTAGCAGAGCCGATCGCGCTGTGCCTGCTTCTAGCCTCCCATGGAGGCTATTGAAGCATGGCAAAAGTGAAAAAAAAAAGTTACAAAAAATGTGAAAAAAATAAAAAAAACATAAAAGTTTAAATCACCCCCCTTTCGCCCCAATCAAAATAAATCAATAAAAAAAAAAATCAAACCTACACATATTTGGTATCGCCGCATTCAGAATCGCCCGATCTATCAATAAAAAAAAGCATTAACCTGTTCGCTAAACGGCGTAACGAGAAAAAAAATCGAAACGCCAGAATTACGTTTTTTTGGTCGCCACGACATTGCATTAAAATGCAATAACGGGCGATCAAAAGAACGTATCTGCACCAAAATTGTATCATTAAAAACGCCAGCTCGGCACGCTAAAAATAAGCCCTCAGCTGACCACAGATCACAAAAAATTGAGACGCTACGAGTATCGGAAAATGGCGCAATTTTTTTTTTTTTTTTAGCAAAGTTTGGAATTTTTTTTCACCACTTAGGTAAAAAATAACCTAGTCATGTTAGGTGTCTATGAACTCGTACTGACCTGGAGAATCATAGTGGCAGGTCAGTTTTAGCATTTAGTGAACCTAGCAAAAAAGCCAAGCAAAAAACAAGTGTGGGATTGCACTTTTTTTGCAATTTCACCGCACTTGGAATTTTTTTCCCGTTGTCTAGTACACGACATGGTAAAACCAATGATGTCGTTCAAAAATACAACTCGTTCCGCAAAAAATAAGCCCTCACATGGCCAAATTGAAGGAAAAATAAAAAAGTTATGGCTCTGGGAAGGAGGGGAGTGAAAAACAAACACGGAAAAATCCCAAGGTCATGAAGGGGTTAAGTAACCTGGAATCCTTTGAACAAAGGGTTGTAGAAGTAAATCCAACCACTCACCTAATTTCTCACCAAGGGAAACAATGCCTGAGACAATTGGTCTCATAGGAGAGGGATTGGTGCCCTTATGTGTTTTTGGTAAAGCATAAAGGATTGGGGTTACAGGGTTTGTCACCTTTAGATATTCCATTTATCTTTTGCTGAAAAAGCCAAAGTGAAAACCTTCATCAATAATTCTATAGGTGCGCACTTTGATAGTCTCTGTAGGATTACTCCCCAGACGCTCATAAATGACATTGTCATGCAGCATACTCTCTACCCAATTAACATAATTGGTTTTATTCATGATAACTACAGAAGTATAAGGCAGTACCCCAATAAAAAATCAATAAATAAATACTCACCTCTCTTCCTACTTGTTCCCGCGGTGCTCCAAGCTCCTGCTCATCTCCTGACAGCGGGCGCCAGGTAGTGATGTAACCATGCGTGCTGTCAGTTACGGCATCAGTGACGTCAGACGCTGACAGGGGGAAGATGGGAGAATCAGCGTAGCGCAGCTTTCCTTCCCTCATCAATGTGGTCAGCTGTATCGGCTAAATGCAGAAACAGCTGACCTTGTGATGACGGGCAGGGGGCACACTGCTGGCATCGGGCGTGCCCCCGTCTGCTCAGGGGCCCCATAGCAGCAGAGCAGGGAGATCGATTCTCCCAGCTCAGCCGCAGAATGCGCAGATACAGTTAGGCCATGTGCACACGTTCAGGATTTTTCGCGTTTTTTTTCGCGTTTTTTCGCTATAAATGCCTCCTATTATTTACAGTGTATTCCGCATTTTTTGTGCAAATGTTGCGATTTTTTCCGCGAAAAAATCACATCGCGGAAAAAAAAGCAACATGTTCATTAAAAATGCGGAATTGCGGGGATTCCGCACACCTAGGAGTGCATTGATCTGCTTACTTCCCGCACGGGGCTATGCCTACCATGCGGGAAGTAAACAGATTATGTGCGATTGGTACCCAGGGTGGAGGAGAGGAGACTCTCCTCCACGCACTGGGCACCATATAATTGGTCGAAAAAAAAGAATTCAAATAAAAAATAGTCATATACTCACCTTCGATGTCCCTGGAGTGTTACCGCCTCTCACCGCTGCATACTGCCGCTTCTGTTCCTATAGATGGTGTGGTTCAGGACCTGCGGTGACGTCACTGTCTTGTGATTGGTCGTGTGACCGCTCATGTGACCGCTCGTGACCAATCACAAGCCGTGACGTCACCGAAGGCCCTGAACCACACCGGCATCTATAGGAACAGAGGCTGCAGAGGGTGAGTATAACCATTTTTTTATTTTTTTTATTATTTTTAAACATTCTATCTTTTACCATAGATGCTGCATAGGCTGCATCTATAGTAAAAAGTTGGTCACACTTGTCAAACAGTATGTTTGACAAGTGTGACCAACTTGTCAGTCAGTTTTCCAAGCGATGCTACAGATCGCTTGGAAAACTTTAGCATTCTGCAAGCTAATTACGCTTGCAAAATGCTAAAAAAACCGTGAAAAAAAAGGAAAAAAAACGCGGATTTCTTGCAGAAAATTTCCGTTTTTCTTCAGGAAATTTCTGCAAGAAATCCGGACGTGTGCACATACCCTTACAGTAGTGTAGCTCTGGGTGGGCCTCCTCTGAGCACCGGGACGATGGCCCCCTCTAGGGGTAGCTACCCTACTGCTTGTTACAAAGAAGTGCCAAAACAAACATGTCAATCTGGATTATAGAGTAGTTAAGCCTACAAATAGAAGACTACAGTTGAACAAACATAAAAAGGCAAAAACAGCATAACCTAACCCTGAAGAATTACACGGTATTGTCCATTACATGGCTGCTTACAAATCCAAATATTTGTCTATGATTTGACATACCAAAAGATACCCATAATGATGTGGCCGCATCTGACTTATGGGAGTCACATGCAAACTGTATTTCGATGGCAGGAATATATACAATACTACTTCTCCATTGATGTTTGAAACAAACATAGAGTTATTGCAGACTTGTAAAAGACAAGTCCTTTATGGCCAGAGTCACACTACCGTGCAGTACTGCCTAGTGCTATGTGATAAAACATCGCATAGCACTCAGCCCAGTGTTACTCTATGGGGCAATCCTGATCAGCGTATTTTTTCTCCGGCGTATTCGGCGTGCGTGTGAAATCGCAGCATGCTGCTATTGGCACCGAGACTTGGCCGAGTCTCGGCTCACTCACACCCATATAAGTCTATGAGTGCAGGTGACACAACGCACATCACACGAATATCATCCGAGTGCGGTGCGATATACGCCGACAGCGGAAGAGATGGAAAAATTCATTTCTCCACCTCTTCCTCAGCTGTGCTCCGATCATCTCTGTGCGAAAGGCAAGCATGACACTCGGCTCCCGCTCACAGCAGGGCAGGAGCAGAGGGCGGATACGCTAGTGTGACACCAGCCTAAGGGCTCATTTCCACATGCGAGTAACATGTCCGTATCTCGCATGTGGAAACCAAGCTCTGGCGCCAGCACTCCAGAGTGGAGCGTGCGGCCGCATTGGAACACATGGAGCTGCATGCTCCGCTCCAAAGTGCCGGCGCCAGAGCTTAGTTTCCACATGCGAGATACGGACGTGTGCCTCACATGTGGAAATGAGCCCTAAGACAGAGGCCTTGATGCATCAAGACCGGTATTTTTATGTTGGTCATGATGAGTGGGCAGAAACCTGATTCATTAACCCCTTCATGACCTTGGGATTTTTAGTTTTTCCATGTTCGTTTTTCACTCCCCTCCTTCCCAGAGCCATAACTTTTTTACTTTTCCGTCAATTTGGCCATTTGAGGGCTTATTTTTTGCAGGACGAGTTGTCCTTTTGAATGACATCATTGGTTTTACCATGTAGTGTACCAGAAAACGGGAAAAAAATTCCAAGTGCGGTGAAATTGCAAAAAAAGTGCAATCCCACGCTTGTTTTTTGCTTGGCTTTTTTGCTAAGTTCACTAAATGCTAAAACTGACCTGCCATTATGATTCTCCAGGTCACTACGAGTTCACAGACACCTAACATGACTAGGTTATTTTTTACCTAAGTGGTGAAAAAAAATTCCAAACTTTGCTAAAAAAAATAAATAAAATTGCGCCATTTTCCGATACTCGTAGCGTCTCCATTTTTCATGATCTGGGGTTGGTTGAGGGCTTATTTTTTGCGTGCCGAGCTGGCGTTTTTAATGATTCCAATTCAGTGCAGATACGTTCTTTTGATCGCCCGTTATTGCATTTTAATGCAATGTCACGGCGACCAAAAAAACGTAATTCTGGCGTTTCGATTTTTTTTCTCATTACGCCATTTAGCGGTCAGGTTAATGCTTTTTTTATTGATAGAGCGGGCGATTCTGAATGCGGCGATACCAAATATGTGTAGGTTTGATTTTTTTTTTAATTGATTTATTTTGATTGGGGCGAAAGGGGGGTGATTTAAACTTTTATATTTTTTTATTTTTTTCACTTTTTTTAACTTTTCTTTTAACTTTTGCCATGCTTCAATAGCCTCCATGGGAGGCTAGAAGCAGGCACAGCACGATCGCCTCTGCTACATAGCAGCGATCTGCTGTTCGCTGCTATGTAGTAGAAAATCAGGTGTGTTGTGAGCGCCGACCACAGGGTGGCGCTCACAGCTGCCGGGGATCAGTAACCATAGAGGTCTCAAGGACCTCTATGGTTACTATTCAGAAGCATCGCCGACCTCCGATCATGTGACAGGGGTCGGCGATGACGTCATTTCCGGCCGCCCGGCCGGATGCGGTAGTTAAATGCCGCTGTCTGCATTTGACAGCGGCATTTAACTAGTTAATAGCGGCGGGTGAATCGCGATTTCACTCGCCGCTATTGCGGGCACATGTCAGCTGTTCAAAACAGCTGACATGTCCCGGCTTTGATGCGGGCTCACCGCGGAGCCCTGCATCAAAGAAGGGGAGCTGACCTCGGACGTACTATCCCATCCGAGGTCAGTAAGGGGTTAAGGCTAGTTTCACACTAGCGTTTGCATGAGCTGCGGAGGGCTGCGGACTTCCTCTGTGAAGCCCCGCCCTCGGCCGCACTTCCGCCTCTAGCTCCGCCTACTTCTGCATGCGGCCTGCATACCTAGCTTTAACATTAGGTACGCAGGTCGTGCCGCAGTATGCGGATGCTTCCGCATGCGTCTTTTTGACGATGCGGTGACCAGCGTAAACGCAGCTTGTAGCAATTTCATTTTTTTGCCGCATCGTCAAAACGACGCATGCGGAAGCATCCGCATACTGCGGCACGACCTGCGTACCTAACCTAATGTTAAAGATAGGTACGCCGGCCGCATGCAGAAGTAGGCGGAGCTAGAGGCGGAGGTGCAGCCGAGGGCGGGGCTTCACGGAGGAAGTCCACAGTAATCAGGCAAGGCGCGAAGTGGCGCTCATCTCTGTGTGTGCCGCTTTACAATTCTTACTCCAGTCAATAACTGGAGTAATATTGATGGCATAAGGTACTCCATCATCATTATGAATTTAACCTAAAAGCATCACCAGTCCCGTGAAAATTGTAAAAAAAGGAAAATCTCAAAATGTTTCCACAGCTTCACTTTGAGTAAGTTAATTTTTGCAACTTTTCAAACTTTTAAAACCATATTTCTAGTGTAAAAGCTTTGATGACTCAGGGCCAGAATTCCCTGGTTGTTCACTCTGCATAACTCTGCGTTTCTGTATTGCTGGGGGTATTTCTCTTGGGGGTTTTGATATAAGTGTAATTGCACTATGACAAAATATGACATGTCATAGAGACAAGGTACAAGTGTTAATCAGGGTCTGGATGTTAAGACTTCTGTCATTTACAAATAAGAAAGATTGGAAGCGTTATCTGAACTATGGCTCTTCTCTGAGACTAAAAATATGCCATCCCCAATTTCCTCAATTTCCAAGAAAGTTTCTCCTAGAAAGAAACATTATAACTAAGGGACAAACTTCCTTGAAGTCCATTATCCATTTGCCTACTGAACGGCTTGGTTACAGGGTACAGGGTGCAAAAGAGAATTTAATTTTTTGTGTGCCTGCCAATTAACCTAAAAAACTCGTTCCCATTCATGTGTATTGCAACTGTTACATGTTGCCATGGCGAAACAATGCCAAGAAGAGAATGGATAGCAGTTGCCATAAGACACATATTACCATGGATACATGTTGTTTCTTTCTTTGAATTCCTGTAACAAAGCAAGTATGTTGCCAAGAATACCTGTTGCCATGGAGACATATGCTTCTTTGAGCATTTATTGTCATGGATACGTTTCTATGAACATTTGGTGTCAACCTACTTGTTGATTGACAATCTCTGCCATTGATAATTAAGAGAATTTGTCATAGGTTTCAATGAGACATGCAGATAGACAAAGATGATTGCATCAACAACAGAAGCCTCAATTGACCTCAGGGGCAACTGTGCAGGCTTCTCCATAATTCTTTGGCTGTGCTATTTCATGTAATGTAACAGTAATCAGAAGGATCTATCATAGCCTGTATAAAAGCCAAAGCAGAGAATGCAGCAGACCTTGTAGGATAGTGAAACAACATCAGAGCTCACAGCTCAGTAATAGAGATAGGAAGAGAAAGCTATAAAATATTGGACAAATATTCCAGAGAGAAAGGTATTGTGCAACTGCAGCAATGAAGAATGTGAGTGTAGTAGTCCGATGAATAATGGAAATATTTAATTGATAGGTGCAAAGAGAGATAGGGGGAGGTGGCAGCATTGCCAGTCTAAGTGTGATTGATCGGTGATATGGTGTAGCTGGCATCCTTCTGCATTTGAGTTACGATTATATTTCACTAGATGGAGGCAGTAATGTCACTATGGCGGCAGGTTTTGCAACGTTGAGAATCTCTCCCCCCTCCTATCCACTCTGTCTTTGGCCCCTTTCACACATAATTTTTTTGCCATCAGTCGCATCTTTGCACCGTCCCGGTTGAAAACTATTCATTTCCCAGACATGGATTATGGCGTGGAATATAACGACGGACAGGTGAGGGATATGGTTGTTTATTTTTGTATTATTACA
The DNA here is from genome assembly GCF_051348905.1 of Ranitomeya variabilis. Taxonomy (NCBI): domain Eukaryota; kingdom Metazoa; phylum Chordata; class Amphibia; order Anura; family Dendrobatidae; genus Ranitomeya; species Ranitomeya variabilis. Next base: position 86,558,749 of record NC_135233.1, on the reverse strand, counting down.
GGAGAACAACGGCTTCGGTGGAATAGGCGTTATGTGAGTATAACTGTGTTTGTTATTTTTAAATAAAAATGGAAAAGTGTGTTTTGATTTAGTAAAATAATTTTTTTTTTTATTATTATGCGGTTCTGAAACTTGAGGTTACCGTATATACTCGAGTATAAGCCGAGAATTTCAGCCTGAAATTGCCCCTCTCAGCTTATACTCGAGTCATACCCAGGGGTCGGCAGGGGAGGGGGAGCGGCAGCTGTGTAATAATACTCACCTGCTCCTGGCACAGTGTCGCTGGTTCCCCGGTGCCGGCAGCTTCTTCCTGTAGTGAGCGTTCACATGGTACCGCTTATTACAGCAATGAATATGGACCCGACTCCACTCCCATAGGGGTGGAGCCGCATTTTCATTACTGTAATGAGCGGTATCATGTGACTGCTCAATACAGGAAGAAGCTGCCGATGCCGGGGAACAGACATGAAGGGACAGCACCAGGAGCAGGTGAGTATGACGGGGCAGTGCGGATATTCACCTGCTCCCCGTTCCACCATCGGTGCCGCTGCGTCTTCCCCGTCCTCTGCACTGATGCTCAGGTCAGAGGGCGCGATGACGCGATTAGTGCGCGCCGCCCTCTGCCTGAACAGTCAGTGCAGAGGACGGGGAAGACGCAGCGGCGGTCGGCGCTGGTGAATATAACAAGCGCCGGGGGCCTGAATATGTGATTTTCTATTTTTTTAATCACAGTAACAGCATATGGGGCAAATGTCTGTATGGAGCATCTTATGGGGCCATGTGCAGCATTATATGGGGCAAATATCTGTATGGAGCATCTTACGGGGCCATATGCAGCATTGTATGGGGCAAATATCTGTATGGAGCATGTTATGGGGCCATGTGCAGCATTATATGGGGCAAATATCTGTATGAGGCCATGTGCAGCATTATATGGGGCAAATATCTGTATGGAGCATCTTATGGGGCCATGTGCAGCATTATATGGGGCAAATATCTATATGGAGCCATGTGCAGCATTATATGGGGCAAATATCTGTATGGAGCATCTTATGGGGCCATAATACGCATTTGTGGAGCATTATATGGGGCAAATGTGTCTATGGAGCATCTTATGGGACCATGTGCAGCATTATATGGGGCAAATATCTGTATAGAGCATCTCATGGGGCCATAATCTGCCTCTGTGGAGCATTATACGGGGCAAATATGTCTATGGAGCACCTTATGGGGCCATAATAAGCATTTGTGCAGCATTGTATGGGGCAAATGTCTGTATGGAGCATCTTATGGGGCCATGTGCAGCATAATATGGGGCAAATATCTCTATGGAGCATCTTATGGGGCCATAATCCGCATTTGTGGAGCATTATACAGGGCATATGTGTCTATGGAGCATCTTATGGGGTCATAATCAACATTTGTGCAGCATTATATGGGGCATATTTTAATATGGAGCATCTTATGGGAAACGAAACGAACAGAACAGCAGGGTTAAAAAAAAACAGCGTGAGGACCTCTCTATTCTTGGTAACCAGCCTTGCTGAAGCTCACAGCTGAAAGTTGAGAATGATGGAAACAGGGGAGAATGATGATAGCGGTCATCAGTACCCGCCACCAGGGAACAGCGCTTACTGTACCTCTACTTCTCAGGCGCCGGGACCTGTCACACAGATGACATCCCAATTTGTCATCCTTGTGCACGTGTGAGGAATGTTTTGCAGTCCGTGCTGGCGGTAAAAAGTAATGGATACAGTTCCAGTAGACCTCAGAGTGTTACATATGCATTTTTAGGGCAATTTTAGGCTTTGCAGTATTGCAAGTAGTGTTGAGCGATACCTTCCGATATTCGAAAGTATCGGTATCGGATTGGATCGGCCGATACCGGCACAATATCGGATCTCGCCGATACCGATACCCGATACAAATACAAGTCAATGGGACACAAATATCGGAAGGTATCCTGGATGGTTCCCAGGGTCTGAAGGAGAGGAAACTCTCCTTCAGGCCCTGGGATCCATATTCATGCAAAAAATAAAGAATTAAAATAAAAAATATGGATATACTCACCCCTCCGGCGACCCCTGGACCTTAACGATGTAACCGGCAGCCTCCGTTCCTAAGAATGCAGCGTGAAGGACCTTCGATGACGTCGCGGCTTGTGATTGGTCGCGTGACCGCTCATGTGACCGCTCACGCGACCAATCACAAGCCGCGACGTCATCACAGGTCCTAAACTCACTGCATTCTTAGGAACGGAGGCTGCCGGTTATACCGCTAAGGTCCAGGGTCCGCCGGAGGGGTGAGTATATCCATATTTTTTATTTTAATTCTTTATTTTTTACATGAATATGGATCCCAGGGCCTGAAGGAGAGTCTCCTCTCCTCCAGACCCTGGGAACCATACACTGGGAACTTCCGATTCCGATTTCCGATATCACAAAAATATCGGAACTCAGTATCGTAATTCCGATACAGCAAATATCGGCCGATACCCGATACTTGCGGTATCGGAATGCTCAACACTAATTGCAAGATCTGGAGGAAAATTTGTTGCACCTGACGAGTCAGAATTTCAAAAGATTGGATCATTTCTAGTGTATGCTACATTTTTGTGTGGATTACAGGAAAGAGTACTTTTCATTATTTCATGGATTACAAATGAAAGACCCCAGCTTCACTGGTGGGAAACAGGACAACCATTCCTTGCTGGATAAAGCAGATTTTGCACCATTTCAGACTTTCGTTTGTATTTGCCCCAATAACAACAGCTTATTGTTAAGTTGAGAACAAGTATTGTAGTTAAATAGTTAAATTCATTAAGATGTATCCTCTTAGGCTGTGTCTACATGTTGTGGTTCTTTGCACTTGCCAGAAATCATGCCAATTTTCAGGTCAGCGTGGTTTGCAAACAGCAGTAGCTAAAAGCACTTTCAGTAATAATGGCCATGTGATGAACTACTATTTTCTGAATAACCATCTGGCCACAAAAAATGAAAATTGAATGTAAAAAAAAAAATAATGCAATTTGCAAAAATCATTACATCATTAAAAAATCGCTACTGGAAAAAAAAAACTAAAAAAAGATTCCTTAAAACACCTTTAAAATATAGAATATTGAATGATGCTATGTACATAACTAATACATATATTATATACATGTGGCATGCGGTTAATTCACTGCTAACATGTATTTATGTACAGTATGCAGCTTACTTTTATGAATGCAGTTTATTTACTACATACATACAGTACTATTCAAAAATGTGGGCACTCCTAATCTTGCAGTTGTTTTCCTTGTTCTTATTGAAATGTGCACATTGTAGATTCAGAATGAAGGCAGAAAAGACATGAAGCAGCTCTCACGGAAACAGTAAAAAAGCACATTGTCACACAAGTGTCCCAGGGATGGGTTCTGCTCCCTTCTCCTGGGTTTGCTGCCCTCTGTTGTGCTCCACGCTGAGTTTTACAGTTTGCACAGCATTGATCAGTGACATAATCTGTCTAGACATATTTAAGGCTGATTAAGACACACGCCAGTGTCTTGGGACAGAGTTTCTAGACCTCCTATGTTTGGTGTGCTCCACCTTCTGTTCATACTGTGCTTTACTTGTTTCCATCCCTGCTGGGTTCCACGTCATCCGTCCTGCTGCACCTGAGATTCCTGAGTGTGCAAAGTTCTCGCTGCCTATGTGCCTTCCAGCTGGCTATAACAATGCCTGGAATCCCTGAACCAACCTGGACCTGAGGCTTACCAGTCCCCCTCACCTGGGGAGCTTTAACACACATGTGAAACCAGAATATAAGTTAAATTTTAGATTTCTCAAAGTACACCCCTTTTACTTTAATGACAAGTTAACATCCACAACTGGTATTCTCTCAAGCAGCTTCATTGGGCAGTTACCTGGAATGGGTTCCAGTGTATTCAGGATATATATGTATATAGGACTCATCAATAATAGTGATGGACGAGCACTAAAATGCTCGGGTGCTCGTTGCTCGGGTCGAGCAAACTGGAATACTCGGGTACTCCACCCAAGCACTGAGCTCAGTGTAAGTCTACGGAAGATCCGAGCATTTTTACCGCCATACCCCCCGGGGGTCCTTTTAAGGTCTAAAAACGTCTGAAAATGATGGAAACTCTGTTCAAATGACATGAGAACATCATTAGGATCACCACTGGAAGCATTTCTGACTCCTAGGCCACAGCTGTAAACAATGCTGTCAGAATTTCACTTCATTTTTACAGGTGCACCAAAAAACATACAAAAAGGAAACCAAAATGGATTTTGCTGGGAAATATGTTAAGGTACATCCTTTCCAGTGTAATGACTTTTATAAAGGGCAAAATAATTTACCCCAGACCAAAATGTTCCTCCACCACTTGGGCTATGTTCCCACGCAGCGTTTTTGATGCGATTTTCAACTTTAACATTGCTTTCAACCAATACAAATGCATTCACTGGGAAATGTCATTATATCATTTAACAACCCTAGCTGGTCATGTGGTGTGTGACACATAAGCAGACACATCTTGTTTCATTAATGAAGGAGGGACTCTTAAAGTCACAAAGCCTATTTTTAGAGGGGTGTAAGGAGCTTGCTTTCCCTGCTCCTTACCTGGAACCACTTAGTCAGACAGCTGGGTTGTTGGGGGGAAGACTTTCTGCCCTGGACAGAGGAGACCATGTGACTGCTGAGGGCAGAGAGGAAGAGAGGGGGGTGTGGTCAGAAAAGAGGGGGAGAGCAGAGCGCGCCAGACAGAGGGGACAGCGCGCCAGACAGAGAGCAGTCTGCAGCACCGCGAAGAAAAGACTTAACCCCAGAGTCTCCAGTTCTCAGGAGACAGAGGAGAGACTTCAGGATCTCAAGTGCTGCTGGTGACTGTACCCACATTGGAATTAGGACCCTCCAGTCAGGACCTCCCTGGACTGATAAGTTACAAGAAAACTCATTAACCCTTTTGATTCCGCTTAACTGTTTACTGTTTGATTTATCTCTATTAACCCCTTGTTTACTCCCTGCGAAGAGAATCTTACTCCTGTTAATAAATTCCCCTCAACAGTTGGTCTGTCTGTTCTGTGGTGACATACTCAACCCTGCACTCTATTACACTTGGCGTAGTCAGCAGGATGTCACACGGTAACGTGGAAAAGGCAGACCAAGCAGTTGGGGCAGGCCCCAGGTCTAGCATCTCTCTGGGAGCCATGTTGATTAACCTGCCAATATTCTCGGGGAGCGATGTCATGTTGTGGAGTTGGACGGAGCGCATATGAGGGATGATGAGGATGCATCCTATGACGCCAGCTCTGCAGGCGGAAATAGCTGTGATGGCCCTAGAGGGGCATGCACGGGACTCTGTTATGCTCAGACCCCCTCAGGTGAGAGATACCCTGGACAAAGTATTACGTATACTTGAGGACACGCATGGGGACCCCACTGACGTAGGGGAGCTGGGCATGCGACTTCCGCCGGGGACAAAGAGAGGGGGAGACCGTGACGCAATATATGAATGCCCTGCAGGAGCTTCATACTGCCATCATATGGAAGGACGGCGTTGGTGTGGGGGCAGTAGATGTTGTGCTGCGAGACCAACTGGTGACAGGCTTGCGAGATGTGTTGATGAAACAGGCCCCGCGAGAGCCCATGCGTGTAAAGCCAGATATGACTTTCTCTGAGGTCAGGAGTGAGGCATGCACGCGCGAGCAAGAGCAAGGGGTGGCAGTGCCAGTGGGGAAGGTATGGAGCGGGGAGGTAACCACCCCTCAATGGGTAGAAGACTTGAAGAAGGAGGTTAAGTGGGTCCGTGAGGACGTGGCTGAATATAAGAAGACCCATGCTGCAGAGTACAGCCCTCCGGTGCGAGAAAGAGACCGCCTCTGAAAGTGAGACTAATGCCGCTCGGCGAAGAAGACTGCCTACATGCTACCATTGCGGAGCACCCAGTCAGATTGAAGAGGAGATGACATGGACCCGCGATTCCCGGTTGAAGATAAGAAGAATCTGGGACGAGATTGAGAGTCTGGGGAGAGCCCTTACTGCAGTCTTGGGGATCAGCGGCATATCCCGAGGTAACGTGCGAAAGCAGCCAGAGGGAGATAGAGGAGAGGTGCGCAGCATGAAGAAGGCTTCAGTGGCGGCTCCAGAGTGTAACTCTGTATCCTGGAGTGAAGAGCAACCGCAGATGAGAGATGTCTCCCACCGAGATCGACGATCCGGACGAAAGCGCCCTCCAGACAGACGCAGAGGTGAGTGCTGGGCGTGCAGAAGGGTGGGACACCTGTCCAGAGATTGTCCTACCCGAGAAAAGCGGTGGCCAAGATCTGTTCACCCCTCTGAAGGTCCTGCTAACTGGAGAGAACGTTGCCCCTGGAGGGAATGGTACGGCAAGAAGAGTTCCACCTAGAGCAAGACAGTACCACAATGTCGGACGCCAAGGAGAGGTGAAGAAGGTGTCGAGCATCTCTGGTGGAATGACTGCGCTGTCCCGACGTGTGAAGGTGAGCCTGGTGGAACTCCAGCTTGGGTCTGAAGGTTCTGTCTGTGAGACTCATCCCAGAGGGAAGAAAGGGACGTCCACTCAAGAAGACCACCTAAGTGCTTTACTATCTTGCCCAGCACGAGTTCCCGAAGGAGAGAAAGTGACAAGTGTTCCTGCAGCACTCGTTTTCGAAGCCCTCGTCGATGAGAAGGAGGAACCACTAATATCGTCCCGAGAGGTGAAGAGTGTGCTGGCTGTCAGCTCACAGGATCCTGATCGAACAGAGGAAATGGAACAGTTGTGTGAGACAAGGAGTGCGCCTGAGAAGCCCTGTGGAGTGATGCCCGCAGAACCCGGCACGGATGACGAAGAGTCCGACCTGACTGATGAACAGCTCCTAGACCATTTAGTTTGGCAGTATGTGCAAGAAGAAAGGCAGAAGGAAATGCGAGAATTGCAGGTATCTGACTCCCCTCAAAAGAACAAAGAGAAGCACAAAGAGTCCTCGCCCGTGGAATGGCGAGCTTCAAGAGAGGGGGAATGTAAGGAGGTTGCTTTCCCTGCTCCTTACCTGGAACCACTAAGTCAGACAGCTGGGTTGTTGGGGGGGAAGACTTTCTGCCCTGGACAGAGGAGACCATGTGACTGCTGAGGGCAGAGAGGAAGAGAGGAGGGTGTGGTCAGAAAAGAGTGGGAGAGCAGAGCGCGCCAGACAGAGGGGACAGCGTGCCAGACAGAGGGGACAGCGCGCCAGACAGAGATCAGGCTGCAGCGCCGCGCTCCCCGAAAGAGAGTGCTCCCCGTGAGGGCACTGAGGCTGAAATACCAGCCGTAGTGGAGGCTGGATGTGAGAGTGTGGACTTGGAAGCCTCCATAATCAGAGAAGACTTATCCCCTGACAGTGACCTGAGCACTAGCCCTGGTGACCGCAGTGACAAGCCAGGACCCCTGAGTGTGACAAGTAACTACTCGATGTGTGTGTAGCATTGCTACTGCAGAAAGCCTGCCAGCCTGATATACAGAGACTCGCAGCAGAGTGGCTGAGTTACTTCCTGCTTTCAGCTTCACTGGAAGAAAAGACTTAACCCCAGAATCTCCAGTTCTCAGGAGACAGAGGAGAGACTTCAGGATCTCAAGTGCTGCTGGTGACTGTACCCACGTTGGAATTAGGACCCTCCAGTCAGGACCTCCCTGGACTGATAAGTTACAAGAACACTCATTAACCCTTTTGATTCCGCTTAACTGTTTACTGTTTGATTTATCTCTATTAACCCCCTGTTTACTCCCTGCAAGGAGAATCTTACTCCTGTGTTATGATCCGGTGACTTTGGAGCCGCATGAGACTTTCTCAGGAGAAGTGGAATCTGTACTGACTGCAAACCCTGAACTTAACACCGCAACTAGAAGTAGCCGTGGGGTGTGCCTAACAAACCCTAGACACCTCGACACAGCCGGAGGACTAAATACCCCTATAGATAGAAATAGGAATACTAACTTGCCTCAGAGCAGAACCCCAAAGGATAGGCAGCCCCCCACAAATATTGACTGTGAATAGGAGAGGAAAGACACACACAGGCAGAAAACAGATTCCAGCAAAAGAGGCCACTCTAGCTAAACAGGGAAAGATAGAACAGAATACTAAGCGGTCAGTATTAAAACTCAAAAAATATCCACAGCAGAAAATACAAAAAGTTCCACAATCTAACTAAAGACATGGAATGTATATCTGCAACTCCTGAGAATCCAACAAGACTGAGAAATTACTAACACAATCCAAGCTGGACAAAAAACACTGAATAGCACTAAATCATAAGCACACGGCATGTGTGCCACGAAAACCAGACTCTTATCTTTGCAGATTTGGCAGCAAGGCAGAGGAACCAGGCAAGGACAAAACCTCCAAAAACAATGGACAACTGGCAAGGACTAATGAATCCTGCTCACCTAAATACCCCAGTCAGAACTGCAATTAGCAGAAACACCTGACCAGGGCTGCCACCCAGAAACAACTGCATTACAACCTACAACCACCAGAGGGAGCCCAAAAACAGAATTCACAACACTCCTGTTAATAAATTCCCCTCAACAGTTGGTTTGTCTGTTCCGTGGTGACATACTCAACCCTGCACTCTATTACAGGGGCATCAGGCGGCATTAATATTCTTAAAGGGCGATTATTAAACAGTGGGTCTCCTATGCTGTCATTGCCTATGCAGTGAGTGGCTGGGCTGCCAAGAATTATGACGTACCCCAATACCCCTTTCACGAGAGGTGCAGGAAGGCTTCCTGAAAAAACGTTGCATTGAATGCAAGGCTTCCCTGCTATCAACTCATATGCACCCCAAGAATCCTTTGAATCCAGGTACTGGATGGCCGCAGGAAAACCCACTTCACATTATTCATTTTGTACTCCCATACTGTTTTCTTATGTATTGAATGCAAGGGCCGCCTTGACCCAAATTTGCACGCACCCCAATCCCCCTTGGAAGAAACATGGAGGAGGGCCTCATAAAAAAACTGACCCATTACAAAGGAGCCGGTCTCTTAAGGTACCTTCACACTCAGCAACTTTACAACGAGAACGACAACGATCCATGACGTTGCAGCGTCCTGGATAGCAATCTCGTTGTGTTTGACACGCAGCAGCGATCTGGATCCCGCTGTGATATCGCTGGTCGGAGCTAGAAGTCCAGAACTTTATTTGGTCGTCAGGTCGGCGTGTATCGTCGTGTTTGACAGCAAAAGCAATGATATCAGCAATGTTAAACATGGAGCTAACGACCTGTGAGAACGATAAGTGAGTCACCGTTACGTCACAGGATCGCTCCTGAATTGTTGTGGAGCTGCTGTGTTTGACGTCTCTACAGCGACGTAAACAGTGACGCTCCAGCGATCGGCTCGTTGTCTATATCGCTGCAGCGTCGCTGAGTGTGACGGTACCTTTAGACTCTTAATGCCCATACACTAAGTGTATGGGCTGCCAAACATTTCCTCATGGGGGGTACATTTTTAAAAATTTTTTTATGGGGATCATAGACAACTTTGCCAAAAAATAGACTGGCAGTAGAAGCATAGAACACGTTGACCCTGGCATTCTAGTGGCGGTGGATGATGAGAAGTGGAGGCAGGCCTCATTATAATATGCCCAATTTAAAGGAGCGAATCTCCTAGATTTCTAATGCCCATATACTAAGTGTATGGGCAGACAAACATTTCCCCATGGGGGGGGTACATTTTTTTAAAATGTTTTATGGGGATCATAGACACCCTTGCAAAAAAATAGACTGGCTGTAGCAGCACGGAACACATTAACCCTGGTGATATAGTGGGGGTGTATGACGAGACGTGGAGAAAGGCCTCATTAAAAAATAGGCCGAATTTAAAGGAACGGGTCTCCTAGACTTGTAATGCCCACAAACATTTCACACTGGGGGGTACAAAATTTTTATTTTTGGTAAGTATTTACAGGCATCATAGCAACACCAAAAATTCAGTGACTGTTGCATCATGGAATACATTCACCCTCGTGTTCTAGTGGTGGTGCCTGAAGAGACGTGGAGGCTGTCCTCATATGTCTCTATTTCCCAATTTAAAGGAGCTGGTCTTCTACATTTTGAATGCCCATACACTAAGTGTATGGGCTGACAAACATTTCCCCCTGGGGGAGTAAAAATTGTTTTGGTTTCAAATTAGTAACGGGTATCATAAAAACACCCTTGCACAAAATTTGAGTGACTTTTGCATCACGGAATACATTCACCCTGTTGTTATAGTGGTTGTGGATGATCAGGATGAAGATAAGGAGGAGGATAACACCAAACAGACAAAATCAGGAAGCGTATACCCACGTGTGGTTGTTAAGAGGTGCATGAGAATACACCACCCAAAAAAGAAAATGTATTTGAGGTTATGTTTAGCTGTTTTCATTCGGTGGTGTACAGAAGTCTTGCCCAATCCGGCCCTTGTTCATTTTTATAAGAGTCAGCCTGTCAGCATTTTCAGTTGACAGGCGGATGTGCTTATCAGCTATAATTCTCCCAGCGGCACTAAAAACCCACCCTGACAGAACGCTAGCAACAGGGCAGGCCAGGAACTCCAAGGCGTAGAGAGCCAGTTCATACCACATGTCCAGCTTGGATACCCAAAAATTAAAAGGCACAGGGGAATCACAGAGGACATTTGAACGATCAGCAAGGTACTCCCTCAGCATCTTCTCAAACATTGCACTTCTTGTGACAGCACCCCTTGCCTCTGTGGGGGCAACCCTGTTTGGTGTAGGGCCCTCAATCCTCGGCATCAGGAGGATGTGTTCCATCCCAATGTCTGACTGGGTCCCAGCTTCCACTATGTTAACCCAGTGTGCGTCAGTGAGATGTACCATCCCTGCCCACAAGCACTTGTCCACATGTCCGTGGTTAGGTGGACTTTCCCAGTAACAGAATTGTTGAGGGGGGCACGGGTAATGTTGTGGGACACCTGCTGGTGTAATGCCGGTACTGCACACAGGGAGAAATACTGGCGACTGGGGACCGAGTACCTTAGGATGGCCGCCGCAATCAGGTTGTGGAAAGCTTCCGTCTCAACGAGCCTAAAAGGCAACATATCGAGTGCAAGCAGACTAGAAATGTGAGAATATAGTACTGTGGCCTGTGGGGCGTTGGCTGCGTATTTCCACTTGTGTTCCAATGACTGGAGTATAGACAACTGATGGCTGCGCTGGGACAAGAACGTAGACGGGCTTGATGATGGTGCTAGTTGACTGTGGGCAACAACAGGTGCAGGGCACGAGGCACCTTCGCATGCACCATGGACTGGGGATTGGCTTGTACGCAAAACAGTGGAAGAAGCAGTGGTATCACCTGCAGACAGTGTTCCTGGAGCCTGGAGTTCAGCCCACAAAGTCGGGTGCTTTGCTGCCATGTGCCTGATCATGCTGGTGGTGGTCAGGCTGGTAGTTTTGCTACCTCTGCTGATGCGGGCATGGCAGGTGCTGCAAATGGCCTGTTTGGGGTTATCATCAGAGTCTATAAAAAATAACCAGACTCAGGAACATCTAACAGTTGGAATGGCAACTTCCGTCATGTTGGTGTTACAGGGAACAGATGCACGCCTTCTGTCTGTGGCCACCACACTACTTCTTCCTGCCTGTTGGGGTGCTGTGCCTCCTTCCCCATGTGTGCTGCTGTCCTCGCTCTGCATGTCCTCCTGACAGGTTGGGTCAGTTATGTCATCCACCACCTCGTCATCAACATCTGCACCTTGCTCATCCTACTGACTTTCTTGCAATTGTGTCTCATCATCGTCCACCTATTGTGACATTATCCGCTATCCAACCAACAATCGTTTCCCACTGCTCTGGCTTCAATAGTGGTGTCCTGTGGTCCCCTAGAAACTAGGACAGGAAGGTAAATTGAAAAGATGTGGGTCTTTGTTGTGGCCCACTTTCAGCTTGGCCATGGCCTCGTCCTCTGTATGCACCATCAGCATCACGTCCACTTCCCCGTCCCTTGCCCCTTGCCTTGCCCATTTTAAATGGACTACTAAAATATTTTAAAAGTTCAATACAAATGGATTAATTTTGAGAAAACTTATATGTGATCAGTGTGCCGAAAAAACACACTTTTAATTCAATGGAATGTTGGTAATTTTTTTATTTTGTTTTTAACAAATGTTATTAATAACTAAAGTAAGACACACCAAAACCAGTTTAAAGGAGCACTCAAATGCAACAATTTTTAAATCACAGATAGAGGAGGCATCTGACAGAGAAACCAGAATGTTCAATATGTGGCCTTTTAAAAAACTATAGTACCAAAAAAACAAGAATTTTCTGCACACTCACATCTGATGCCTGGGGAAAAAAAACAAAAAACTTTTTAAATTGTTAGATTTTCACGCTCTTGTATTGAAATGACCTGGCTGTAGTCTGCAGTGTGACCAAGCAAATAAATATAGAATAAAGGGGGCTATGGATTGCTTTGCAACAAAATTAGCAGGTATAAGGTGCAAAAAAAAAAATAGCCACGGATACCTGCAGCTGCGTATATATAAAATATGCAGCAGCAGACAGTAATGGAGTTTTTGGAGGTATGCAGTGAGATCTATATACTCACATGCCTTGCACTGATGTGGATATGCGCACATAGACTCCCTTGCCTACCTAGCCTTGCAATCTATGTACCCCCGAATTAGCCCTAAAAAGGACTTTTGGTTTATCAGGATTTGTAGATTGAACACTAGTAGACCCAAACTAACTAATAATAGAACAAATCTGACCCTATCTTAGCAGCAGCTCTCCCAACACTAGCTGAGTCCAGAGCAGAATGCGCCGAGCTGGGCGGCGCCAGGTCTCTTATAGACCTGATGACGCTGTGCGGCCAGCCAATCACTGTAATACCACAACAAAGATGGCTGCAGTATTACAGTGCATGGCAGACAATCCCTGTATGTTCATTGGCGCTCTAAAAAGTGGCAAAATTTAAATGGGGAGACCCGAGCTCCCGATGCATAATCCCAGAAATGCTTGGTGCTCGCCGAGTACTCCGAGTACCGTGATACTCAGGCGAGTACCAAGTAGTGGTGAGCATGCTCGCTCATCACTAGTCAATAATTAATTTGAGGAATCACCAGGCTTCAGAAAGTGTTTGCCACCATCAAATGGGTTTTGGAGATGTAGTATTGGTATCCAATTTTATATCATGCTGAGCCCTATTCTACAACTGTTCTAATCTAGAATAAAGCAAGAACCACTCAACTAAGGAGAGAGAAATGACAGTCACCAAGCAATACACGGACTGAACATTTGATCATTAGAAATCTATTCTGTGGTCTATTGAGTCAAAGTTTGAAATTTTTGTTACCAAAACCATGTGAGATGCAGAAAAGGCGAGCAGATGTTTTCAACATGTGTGAAGAGGGGGGGCTGGAGGAACGGAGTTAACAAAAGCCCCCCATGACTGCGTTGCCAAGGGAACGCAGGGGAGCAATTTTTAAATAAGAATGCGGGTGGAGGTGATTGGTTTAGAGGAGGGGGGAGGACTAGGGGGGTGGCTAGAGTTATGGGCGTGCTATAGTAAAGTGCGGGAAAAGGGGGCCATTACTGTCTGATATTCTGACCTGTGAAGACGTGGATGATGTCCTCCGTCAATGAGATCCTCGGGCAGCTGCGGGAGATGGCGAGGTCGCGGCGTGGAGGCTGGCTGGAGGACCAGCTGGCGTCGTTACTGGGCAGTCCAGGTGCCCAGGGGACCAGATCCAGGAGGACCCGGCCCCCGGAGCGCCTATCACCGGAGCTGGGACGGCGCGGCAACCGCCGGCCACGGAGCCCCTCTCGGGACCCTGCGGAGGGTGCGGGCCGGCGGTCACCTACTCTCCCCGGCCCCTCCTCCGGCAGGAATCCACGGGCCGGCGCTGTTGGCGCTGGACGTCGGACCGGAGCAGCGGCGGCGCAGGCCCAGAGTGATTCACACGCTGCACCGGAAGTGGCTGTAGGAGTTCCGGGTCGCGGAGCCAACATGGCGGCGCCCAGCAGGAGCGGTACCCGGCGTGCAGCGGCGGTGTCTGCAGCGCCGGCGGCGTCACCGGCGACAAGAAGGAGAGGACAAGGAGCGGCGGCGGGGCAAGTGAGGACCAGCGGAGCGGCGGCGGGCACCTCTGGGTTGGAACCCCCCCGGGGGCCCGGCAGGGGCGGCGCGACGAGAGGAAGAGTAACGGGCAGGCGCACCTTAACACCACAGCCTGGCCCAGCACGGCGGGGGCGATCATTTGCAGCAGCTGGGGCTCGTGGCAGAGCTCAGCAAGAAGATAGGTCAGGAGTCGGGCTGGCGGCCGCCAGGTCCAGGTCACCCAGAAGGTCCAGGGAGAGTTCCATTTCGCCTGCTCCGGTCCCCCCTGGTGACGAGGAGGCCAGGGGCGCGGGCCTGGAGCAACACAGCGGCGCAGAGGATTCCGGTTCCAGGAGCGACCCGCGGGAGTTCGGTGATCGCACGGCTGGCGGGGACGCAGCACCCGCGCAGCTTAGTGAGTATGAGAATAACTCTGTTGTGGGGGGGGATTGTGGTGCTCGGGCTGGGGATAGTTGTTATGGGGGGGTTGCTTTAGGGAGTGGGGGGCCTAGCACCGGGGAGGTCCCTGGGGTCAGGGAACTTTTGGCGGGTATGTCCCAGATTTTGAGGAGATTGGAGGGGGAGGGCCGGGATAGTGTGCGGTCGCCCCCGTTAGGTGCTTGGTTGCCGGCTTCAGGTACGGGTTCAGGAGTGGGAGTCGGATCGGGTAGGGAGAGTGAGCAGGTGTCGGCGGCAGGGGTGTCGGTGTTGGTACAGACCGATAAGGATAAGGGAGACAGGATTAAGTTGGATGATAGAGCCAAGGGGGAGGTTTACGTGTGTTTTGAGGGGCCATTGGGGGCACATTTAAAGAAAGAGGTGAAAGAGAAAATATGGAGAGATGAATACGTTGAGATTTTCTCCTTGTTGCCCCTGGAGAAGTTCAATTTGGATAAGGGTAGGAAAGAGGACAGCAAGAAGGAGGAGGAGGAGAAGAGGCGTTGGCGATTGATACCGCAGACATTTGTGAATTGGCAGCAGTCCTTTTTCATTTTGGCAGGCGTTATAGGCGAAAAGTTCCCGGAGAATTGTGTTGGTTTGTTCTGCTATGTTGATGCGATTGGGGAAGCATACAGGGCGTACGGAGGCCAGGCGTGGTTATGCTATGACGAGCAGTTCCGACAAAGGAAGGCGATTAGACCCGAGATAAAATGGGAGCAGAAAGACATAGGTTTGTGGTTAAAGGTGATGGCTCCGACGCGGTTTGGGCAGTCCTTTCATGGGGCGGGAGGGAGTAGCGGTCAGCAGTCAGGGCAAGGAAGTGGGGGTCAGGGGTCACAAGGGGTTAAGGACAAAACAGGGACGTGTTGGCAGTTTAATGATGGCCAATGCAAATACGGCGGTACATGCAAGTTCAAGCATGTCTGTTCCCACTGTGGAGGGGCCTCACACGGAGTGGCCAAGTGTTTTAAAAAAGCAAGAGGCAAGCCAGCAGTGGGAGGCAGTCATGGGGGTGACTCCGGTGAAGGTTCTAAGGATGGCCCCTTATCTGTTGTGAATTCGCTTTTTGCTCCCTCTAGTGGTTACTAGTTTTTTGGACTCTGGTTTTCTGTCATCCCTTTTATCCGCACCTGGGTCGTTAGTTAGGGGTGTTGCTATATAAGCTCCCTGGACCTTCAGTTCAATGCCTGGCAACGTAGTTATCAGAGCTAGTCTGCAGTGCTCTTGTCTACTATCCTGGTTCCAGTATTATCAGCTAAGTCTGCATTTTGCTTTTGCTATTTGTTTTGGTTTTTGTATTTTTGTCCAGCCTGTTCCTTATATATATCCTGACCATTGCGGGAAGCTCTAGGGGACTGGTGTTCTCCCCCCGGACCGTTAGACGGTTCGGGGGTTCTTGAATTTCCAGTGTGGATTTTGATAGGGTTTTTGTTGACCATATAAGTCACCTTTTCTTTATTCTGCTATTAGTAAGTGGGCCTCTCTTTGCTAAACCTGGTTCATTTCTGTGTTTGTCATTTCCTCTTACCTCACCGTTATTATTTGTGGGGGGCTTCTATCCAACTTTGGGGTCCCATTCTCTGGAGGCAAGAAAGGTCTTTTATTTTCCTCTACTAGGGGTAGCTAGATTCTCCGGCTGGAGCGTGTCATCTAGAACCAACGTAGGAATGATCCCCGGCTACTTCTAGTGTTTGTGTTAGGAGTAGTTATATGGTCATCCCAGTTACCACTGCCCTATGAGCTGGATTTTTGTATTCTGCAGACTTCCACGTTCCTCTGAGACCCTCGCCATTGGGGTCATAACAGTTTGCCAGGCCAGTATTAAATGTTTAATGCATTGCAGAAGAGGGATTATAAGAAAGAAGATCTGAGTTTTTTTTTTTTTTGTTTTTTTTTTCTTTCTTCTTCCCCTTTACCTCAGAGTGGCAATGCTTGCTGCAGACATGAATGTCCAGACCTTGATTACAAGTATGGACCAGCTGGCTACTCGTGTGCAGGGCATACAAGACTATGTTATCAGAAATCCTATGTCAGAACCTAAAATACCGATTCCTGAACTATTTTCCGGAGACAGGTTTAAGTTTAGGAATTTCGTGAATAATTGTAAATTGTTTTTGTCCCTAAGACCCTGTTCATCTGGAGACCCTGCTCAACAAGTAAAAATTGTTATTTCGTTCTTACGGAGCGACCCTCAGGATTGGGCTTTTTCGCTGGCGCCAGGAGATCCGGCATTGGCTGATATTGATGCGTTTTTCCTGGCGCTCGGTTTGCTTTATGAGGAACCCAATCTTGAGATTCAGGCAGAAAAGGCCTTACTGGCTATGTCTCAGGGGCAGGACGAGGCTGAAGTGTATTGCCAAAAATTTCGGAAATGGTCCGTGCTGACACATTGGAACGAGTGTGCACTGGCCGCTAATTTCAGAAATGGCCTTTCTGAAGCCATTAAGAATGTTATGGTGGGTTTTCCCATTCCCACAGGTCTGAATGATACTATGGCACTAGCGATTCAAATTGACCGGCGGTTGCGGGAGCGCAAAACCGCAAATTCCCTCATGGTGTTGTCTGAACAGACACCTAATTCTGTGCAATGTGATAGAAAAACCACAAATTCCCTCATGGTGTTGTCTGAACAGACACCTGATTTAATGCAATGTGATAGAATCCTGACTAGAAATGAGCGGAAAATTCATAGACGCCGGAATGGCTTGTGCTACTACTGTGGCGATTCTACACATGTTATCTCAGCATGCTCTAAACGTATAGCTAAGGTTGTTAGTCCTGTCACCGTTGGTAATTTGCAACCTAAATTTATTCTGTCTGTAACTTTGATTTGCTCACTGTCGTCTTATCCTGTCATGGCGTTTGTAGATTCAGGTGCCGCCCTGAGTCTTATGGATCTGTCATTTGCTAAGCATTGTGGTTTTACTCTAGAACCATTAGAAAATCCTATTCCTCTTAGGGGAATTGATGCTACGCCATTGGCAGCAAATAAACCGCAGTATTGGACACAGGTTACCATGTGCATGACTCCTGAACACCGCGAGGTGATACGTTTCCTGGTTTTACATAAAATGCATGATTTGGTTGTTTTAGGGCTGCCATGGTTACAGACCCATAATCCAGTCCTGGACTGGAAGGCTATGTCAGTTTCAAGTTGGGGCTGTCGTGGTATTCATGGGGATTCCCTGCCTGTGTCTATTGCTTCCTCTACGCCTTCGGAAGTTCCTGAGTATTTGTCTGATTATCAGGATGTCTTCAGTGAGTCTGAGTCCAGTGCTCTGCCCCCTCATAGGGACTGTGACTGTGCTATAGATTTGATCCCAGGCAGTAAGTTTCCTAAGGGAAGACTGTTTAATCTGTCGGTACCTGAACATACCGCTATGCGCTCATATATCAAGGAGTCTCTGGAGAAAGGACATATTCGTCCATCTTCTTCCCCTCTTGGTGCTGGATTCTTTTTTGTGGCAAAAAAGGACGGATCTTTGAGACCTTGTATTGATTATCGGCTTTTAAATAAGATCACTGTCAAGTTTCAGTATCCTTTGCCGCTGTTGTCTGACTTGTTTGCCCGGATTAAAGGTGCCAAGTGGTTCACCAAGATAGACCTTCGCGGTGCGTACAACCTTGTGCGCATTAAGCAAGGTGATGAATGGAAAACCGCGTTCAATACGCCCGAAGGTCATTTTGAGTACTTGGTGATGCCTTTTGGGCTCTCCAATGCGCCTTCAGTTTTTCAGTCCTTTATGCATGACATTTTCCGGAAGTATCTGGATAAATTTTTGATTGTTTATCTGGATGATATCTTGGTTTTTTCCGATGATTGGGACTCGCATGTGGAGCAGGTCAGGTTGGTCTTGACTGATCACAAAAATCTGATGTATCTCGAGTCTGCTAAACGCCTTAATCCGAGACAGGCCCGCTTTATTCCTATGAAGGTCTCCTCTCCCAAATTTAAACCTCGTTTTATTGGGCCTTACAAGATATTGGAAATCCTTAATCCTGTGTCTTTTCGTCTGGATCTTCCTGTGTCATTTGCTATTCACAATGTATTTCATAGGTCCTTGTTGCGGCGGTACATTGTGCCTGTAGTTCCTTCCGCTGAACCTCCTGCTCCGGTGTTGGTTGAGGGCGAGTTGGAGTACGTGGTAGAGAAGATCTTGGATTCTCGCCTCTCCAGGCGGAGGCTTCAGTACCTGGTCAAGTGGAAGGGCTATGGTCAGGAGGATAATTCCTGGGTGGTCGCCTCTGATGTTCATGCGGCCGATTTAGTTCGTGCCTTTCATGCCGCTCATCCTGATCGCCCTGGTGGTCGTGGTGAGGGTTCGGTGACCCCTCACTAAGGGGGGGGTACTGTTGTGAATTCGCTTTTTGCTCCCTCTAGTGGTTACTAGTTTTTTGGACTCTGGTTTTCTGTCATCCCTTTTATCCGCACCTGGGTCGTTAGTTAGGGGTGTTGCTATATAAGCTCCCTGGACCTTCAGTTCAATGCCTGGCAACGTAGTTATCAGAGCTAGTCTGCAGTGCTCTTGTCTACTATCCTGGTTCCAGTATTATCAGCTAAGTCTGCATTTTGCTTTTGCTATTTGTTTTGGTTTTTGTATTTTTGTCCAGCCTGTTCCTTATATATATCCTGACCATTGCGGGAAGCTCTAGGGGACTGGTGTTCTCCCCCCGGACCGTTAGACGGTTCGGGGGTTCTTGAATTTCCAGTGTGGATTTTGATAGGGTTTTTGTTGACCATATAAGTCACCTTTTCTTTATTCTGCTATTAGTAAGTGGGCCTCTCTTTGCTAAACCTGGTTCATTTCTGTGTTTGTCATTTCCTCTTACCTCACCGTTATTATTTGTGGGGGGCTTCTATCCAACTTTGGGGTCCCATTCTCTGGAGGCAAGAAAGGTCTTTTATTTTCCTCTACTAGGGGTAGCTAGATTCTCCGGCTGGAGCGTGTCATCTAGAACCAACGTAGGAATGATCCCCGGCTACTTCTAGTGTTTGTGTTAGGAGTAGTTATATGGTCATCCCAGTTACCACTGCCCTATGAGCTGGATTTTTGTATTCTGCAGACTTCCACGTTCCTCTGAGACCCTCGCCATTGGGGTCATAACACTTATCTAAGTAGGTATCCGGATAGGGAAAAGGCTACGTTGTTGTGGGATGTTTTTTCGGAAGGTTTTAGGATTCCGCATCCGTCTCATGTTATCCCCTTTTCGAAAAAGAATTTGAGGTCGGCTAACCTTCAGGCAGATGTGGTTACGGCTAAGTTGGCGAAGGAAGTTGAGTTAGGGCGCATGGCGGGTCCGTTTAGCGTTTTACCTGTGGAGGGGGTGGTTGTTTCGCCACTGGGGGTTGTTCCAAAGAAAGAGCCTAATAGGTTTCGCCTTATTCAGCATCTGTCTTATCCAAAGGGCCAGTCAGTTAATGACGGGATAGCAGAAGAGCTTTGCTCTGTGGTTTATACCTCCTTTGACGCTGCGGTGCAGTGGGTCCGGAGGTACGGCAAGGGTGCACTAATGGCTAAGACTGATGTTGAGTCGGCTTTCCGTCTACTTCCGGTTCACCCCGACAGTATCCCGCTGTTGGGGTGTTTTTGGAACGGGGGGTTTTATTTGGATAGGTGTTTGCCTATGGGTTGTTCAATTTCTTGCTCGCTGTTTGAAGCTTTTAGTACTTTTTTGGAGTGGGTTGTTCGGGATGTTTCTCAGGTTCCGTCTGTTATTCATTATTTAGACGACTTTTTGTTTGTGGGCCCTGCGGATTCTTTGTTGTGCGGTAATCTGTTGGCCGCGATGGAGTGGGTGGCAGGACACTTTGGTGTCCCCTTAGCGCGTGATAAAACAGAGGGTCCTGTTACGGTGTTGAGTTTTTTAGGTATTCTCATTGACTCGGAGAAGATGGAGTGTCGCTTGCCTGAGGAGAAGTTGTTGGCTTTAAAGCAAGAGGTGTTGAGGTGCGAGAAGTTGCGCAAGATTACGTTGAAAGAACTTCAGTCTCTGTTGGGGCGGTTGAACTTTGCGTGCCGCATTATGCCGATGGGCAGGATATTTTCCAGGAGATTATCTAGGGCTACGGCCGGAGTGCGTTCAGCACATCATTTTGTACGCTTGAACAAAGAGCACAGAGAGGATTTGGCGGTATGGAGGCGTTTCCTGGAAAACTACAACGGTAGGGCCCTGATTCAACGGGAGGATTTGAACGCTTTCGATTGCGAAATTTTTACGGATGCGGCTGGTAGTGTTGGATACGGGGCTTATTGTGCCGGAAAGTGGAGTGTTGGGGAATGGCCTGATTGGTGGAGCGAAGCGGGTTTTACAAGAAATTTGACGTTGTTGGAGCTGTTTCCAATTGTTGTTTCGGTGTTCATTTGGGGCAGTATTTTTAAGGACAGGCGGATACGTTTTCATTGTGACAATTCGAGTGTGGTGTCAGTGATGAATAGTCTGTCGTCATCATCTCCTCCAGTAATCAAATTGGTTAGGGAGTTAGTTTTGCGGTGTTTGGAGTTGAATGCATGGATTTCGGCTGTGCATGTTCCCGGCATTCAAAATTCCATAGCCGATGCTCTGTCTCGTTTACAGTGGGAACGTTTTCGGGAGTTGGCTCCAGAAGCGGAAGATGCCGGAACGACATGCCCTTCTCATTTGTGGCGGATTGTTGCGGATGAGGAGGTCGGCTGATACAGTCTTCAGTGTCTGCAAGGATGTGGTCAGGTTATGAGGCGTCTTGGCATTTTTGGGTAGGGTGGTTGGAACAGTTGGCTTCAGTTGAATCGGATTATGACAGGGTTATGGCTATTTTGCTTTTGATTGGATCGGTGGAGGAATGGGGTTGGTCAGTGTCGAAATTGAACAAATTTATAGCTGGTGTAGCTTTTGGTTTTAGGCTCCAGGGTTCCGCCGATGTCACTAAGGATTTCTTGATTCGGCAGGCATTGAAAGGTTTTAGGAGGGGTTTTTCAACTTGCGATACTCGACGGCCCATATCTTTCGGGATGTTGGAGCGTCTGGGAGTAGCATTGGGAGAAGTTTGTAGTTCTGACTACGAGGCTGTTCTGTTTCGATTGGCTTTTTCGTTGGCCTTTTTTGAGGCGTTGAGAATAGGGGAGTTGGTTTCCCCTAGTAGGTTTGTGGCTGGGGGTTTGTTGGCGGATGATATTGAATTTTGGTCAGGTGGGGTTGCCTTTTGGATTCGGCGGTCAAAGACTGATCAGTTTGGGAAAGGAAGACGAGTGGTGTTAGGAAAAGTGATTGGGGGGGCGATGTGCCCCTTTCGGTGTTTGGAGGAATATTGGGGTTTGGGTCCTGACAGGTCTGGCCCACTTTTGCGGCACCGTCAGGGTGAATTTTTATCACGGTTCCAGTTTACGGCGGTGTTGAGACAAGCGTTGACAATTTTAGGTCTGGATCCCTTGTCATTCGGGACGCATTCATTTCGAATTGGGGCAGCATCTGAGGCGGCTGGTTTGGGGCTGGGTCCGGAGGTTATTCGTCGTATTGGTAGGTGGTCGTCGAATCGTTATTTATCTTATGTGCGGAATTGATTCTGTGGGGGTATTAATTATCGTTGTGTTTTTCAGGTCGGACCCCACTTCTGGCGTGGATTTTCGGACATTCTTTTGTGCATTGGGGGGCGATTCGTGCCGATGTTAGACAAGATGGTAGGCAATTGGGATTTCAGAGGGCGGTGTTGGTGGTCCGATGGTTGGGTTTTCGGGGCATGTCGTGGCGAGGGTTTTTGACCGAGTTTTCCAGATCGGTTAGTTTGGATCGTTCCCCGGATATTGTAGTGGTACATTTGGGTGGTAATGATTTGGGTTCTAAGCCGGTGAGAGAATTAATTCGGGATATACGGTATGATTTTTACGTTTGTGGGCATCCTTCCCAGGAATGGTTACAGTGTGGTCCGACATAGTGCCCAGGAAAACGTGGAGGGCGGTACGCTCTATGAAGGGTATCAATAGGGCCCGGGTTAAGTTAAACAGGGCTGTGGCGAGTTTTGTTTCTCGCAATGGGGGGGTGGCGGTTCGCCATTTTGAGTTGGAAGCTGGTGTTGGAAATTATTGGAGGAGTGATGGCGTTCATTTGAACGATATTGGTCTGGATTTCTGGTTGCTGGCAATTCAAGAGGGGGTTGAGAGGGCCGTGGCGGTGGTGGGGCACTCGCGAGCCTGAGGTGTTCAGTGCTGCTCGTGGTTGGCAGGGGGCGGGGTTCTTGGAGTTGGTTTTATGGGGCTGATCTGGCTTTGGTTTTCTGGCTCTGGACGGGGATTTTACCTCGGGAGCTTTGGGGTTGGTTTGCCCGGTAAACGGGTTACACGGTGCCCTCGAGCTGGTGGTTACAGCTGAGGGTAAAGAAGGGTTTTTTCCATGTTGGTTTTGGGCTTTTGCCTATTAGGTGCCAGATTTATTAGCTCCAAGAACCCTCCCCTCAAGTTTTTTATACAAATGTATAAATGGTTGTATATGTTTGTTATTAATAAAATGGCCGCTGTGGCCAAATTATCCAAAAGAAATAATGGTCGTGTTTTAATTTTGGGGGGTATTATTGGTTACGGGGTTTAGGGATCAGGGGGTAGGAGATAGGCCTGGGATCTCGGAGGTCCCATCTTGGAATGCGCAGTCATGGCCCACCAAGAAGGGGAATATGTGAAGGTATAGAGGATCTTTGCTGGTGACATTTTGTTGGTGATTTACTCCAAATTCAAGCAAAATTCAAGGCACACTCCATGGCTACAACCACATTCTGCAGAGACATGCCGTCTCATCTGGTTTGAACTTACTGGGACCATCATTTTTGCTGCAACAGGATGAAAAACACATCTCCAGGCAATGTAAGGAGTATTTGACCGAGAAAATTAAGCTCTGCGTCAGATAAAATGAGGGTCAAGGAATCTAAAGTTTAGCACATACTGTATTTTTGTTTTTTTATCTCATGAGTCTGTTCGTGTTTATCAAGAATGGTTCCTGCATCCTGTAATGCATTAGTATTTAGATCTATGTTGGTAAATACACCTGCATTTTTTCTACTCTATTTTTTTTATTTTTTGTGTATTTTTGATTCTATTTTAAACACATTTAAAGCCCATTTTTTATGGAAAAAGCCCTTATGCTAGCTGGACATCCCCTTGAAATATACTAATTCTAATAATTCTACTATGCTTCAAGAACATAATTGTGGGTTGTGGAAGCTAGGGTTGAGCGAAACGGGTCGAACATTTTCAGAAGTCGCCGACTTTTGGCAAAGTCGGGTTTCATGAAACCCGACCCGACCCCTGTGTGGGGTCGGCCATGAAGTCGGCGATCTTCTGAATCTGGAATCGGAATTCCGATACCGATTCCCGATATGTTTAAGATATCGGGAATTGGTATCGGAATTCAGATTTAAGTGTAAAATAAAGAATTAAAATAAAAAATATCGCTATACTCACCCTCTGACGGGCCCTGGTACTAAGCGGGAACCTTCTTTCCTTTGAATCAGCCTTCCAGGGCCTTGCGGTGACGTCACGGTGACGTCGCGGCTTGTGATTGGTCCGCGGCCGCCCATGTGACCGCTCACATGGGAGTCCGCGGACCAATCACAAGCCGCGACGTCACCGTGACGTCACTGCAGGTCCTAGAAGGGCCGATTCTTAGGAAAGAAGGCTGCCGGAAAGAAGCCGAGGGTGAGTATATTCCTATTAGGTATATACTCACCCTCGTACATGCTCTGCTTATTTCCGGCAGCCTTCTTTCCTAAGATTCAGCCCTTCCAGGACCTCCGGTGACGTCACGGTCACATGGGCGGCTTGTGATTGGTGCGCGACCGCCCATGTGACTGTGACGTCACCGAAGGTCCTGGAAGGGCTGAATCTTAGGAAAGAAGGCTGCCGGAAATAAGCAGAGCATGTACGAGGGTGAGTATATACCTAATAGGAATATACTCACCCTCGGCTTCTTTCCGGCAGCCTTCTTTCCTAAGAATCGGCCCTTCTAGGACCTGCGGTGACGTCACGGTGACGTCGCGGCTTGTGATTGGTCCGCGGACTCCCATGTGAGCGGTCACATGGGCGGCCGCGGACCAATCACAAGCCGCGACGTCACCGTGACGTCACCGCAAGGCCCTGGAAGGCTGATTCAAAGGAAAGAAGGTTCCCGCTTAGTACCAGGGCCCGTCAGAGGGTAAGTATAGCGATATTTTTTATTTTAATTCTTTATTTTACACTTAAATATGGATCCCAGGGCCTGAAGGAGAGTTTCCTCTCCTTCAGACCCTGGGAACCATTGGAAACCCAATGCACTGCATTGGGTTTCGAGTCTCGGCCGACCCCGACCCCGACTTTTTTATAGGATCGGCCGATTTCACTCGACCCGACTTTTGAAAAAGTCGGGTTTCGTGAAACCCGACCCGATCCTATAAAAGTAAAGGTCGCTCAACCCTAGTGGAAGCTATTTCATATCCAGTTCTACTTCATTAAAAATCTTTGTTTCCGTACATACAAGTACATGCAATTCTAACATAAAATACTCTGATTATAATACATTTTAATTACTGTACGCCTAAGGATGACAAATGCTTTAAAAATGAAAACATGCATTGCATTTTATATTGTGTTTTTATCTAGAACAAACTGACATTGTCATTATGCTCTGCCGCGTCCTCACTTCATAAATGATAGGAAAACACAGTACTTCATTTACCTGAAATAGTCTGAGTCCTCTGTCTGGAAACAATGCCTTTTGTAATACAACTGCAAAGAAGGAAACATAGAGTAATGGCGTATTGTATAAAACACTTTATTTTTTAGACTCATACTTCCTATGTTTTTAGGAATTGCATATCTACAATAGCAGCAATTAAGAGTGTGACCCTTACATTTGTATTGAAGCATTTAATGAGAGTGTGCAAAGGTCATTGTGACAGGAAGGAGAGCAAGGTCAGGTGTGACTTGCCTATTCTGATTGGTGGCCTCTGTGTTGTCACCTGTGTATCTCTATTAGTGTGATCATCATGCCTGTGCTGATAAGGAGCCTGCTGAAAACCCTTCCTGAAAGGACAGCTAATTAAGAGTCAAAGAAAGTCCCATTGTGAAAATTGAAGTTTACCAATTCTGTTTTTTAATAAAGATCTTCATATGAAGAAAATAAAATACAAATAATTTTCATTTAAAATATGCATGTAAAACAAAAACTGATTTAAACAATGAGTCATTTTCTGATTACATTTTCCCTGTAAAAAAAGTTTGTATTTTTACCATAAATTAATATGCATCCTCTACATGTACAATGAAATGGCCACTTCTCAGAGAAGACCACATCTAATCAGGACCAGATTACCTGTGATATGTTTTAATCCCATATATGTTACACATACTTGTCATCTTCTTTTAGAAAATCAGCATAACAGAAAACCGTTTTCACCTTTTAATTGTGAATTTTTATAAGAGGCATATGCTTTGCAAAGGCATAGTAGACCTAAATTCTATCTTATTTATCATTTACTATGGCTTGTGAAAGTATTCCCCCTTTTGGCTTTTTACTTATTTTGTTACATTAACCTGTGTTTAAATATTTTTAAAATCCGTGTGTGATTTCTGTGTGATGCATCAGCACTAAACAGTCTAAGTTGGTGAAGTGAGAAAAATGTAGACATAAATTTATGAGATCAAACAACTAAAAATGGGAATGTGCATATGTAAACACCTCTTTTGCTATGAAGCCCTTACAAATTTCTGAGAAGCAACTTCATGCCACATGCTTAGTGAAAGGAAGTCACCTGTGTGCAATCTGAGTGTCCCGTCTGCCAGTATATATACGTTACCTTTTTTGAAAGGCCACAGTGGTTGCAACACTATTAAACAAGAGGCACCACTAACCAAACACCACCATTAAGAGTATGTGCACACGTCTGGATTTCTTGCAGAAATTTCCTGAAGAAAACCGGAAATTTTCTGCATGAAATCCGCAATTTTTTTTTGCGGTTTTTTTCGCGTTTTTTTTTAGCATTTTGCAAGCGTAATTAGCTTGCAGAATGCTAAAGTTTTCCAAGCGATCTGTAGCATCGCTTGGAAAACTGACTGACAAGTTGGTCACACTTGTCAAACATACTGTTTGACAAGTGTGACCAACTTGTTACTATAGATGCTGCTTATGCAGCATCTATAGTAAAAGATAGAATGTTTAAAAATAATTAAAAAAATAAAAAATGGTTATACTCACCCAGACGATCTCCTCAGCGGCGTCCGTTCCTATAGATGCCGGTGTGGTTCAGGACCTGTGATGACGTCGCGGCTTGTGATTGGTCGCGTGAGTCACATGAGCGGTCACGCGACCAATCACAAGACAGTGACATCATCACAGGTCCTGAACCACACCATCTATAGGAACCGAAGAGAGAGCATGCACCGGAGAGGTGGGAACACTTCGGGGGCCATCAGAGGGTGAGTATAGGACTATTTTTTATTTTAATTCTTTGTTTTTTACCAATTATATGGTGCCCAGTCCGTGGAGGAGAGTCTCCTCTCCTCCACCCTGGGTACCAACCGCACATAATCTGCTTACTTCCCGCATGGTGTGACAGCCCCGTGCGGGAAGTAAGCAGATCAATGCACTCCTAGGTGTGCGGAATCCCCGCAATTCCGCATTTTTAATGAACATGTTGCTTTTTTTTCTCCGCTATGTGATTTTTTCGCGGAAAAAATCGCAACATTTGCACAAAAAATGCGGAATACCCTGTAAATAATAGGAGGCATATGTAAGCGTCTTTTTCGCGTTTTTATCACGTTTTTATAGCGAAAAAACGTGAAAAAAACGCGAAAAATCCTGTGCACATGGCCTAAGACCAAGGAGATCTCCAAACAAGTCAAGGACAAAGGTGCTGAGAAGTACAAGTCAGGGTTGGGTTATAAAAAAAATATATATCGCAATCTCTGATTATTCCCCGGATTACCAGCAAATACATTATCATCAAATAATACAACAACAAACCTGCCAAGAGAGGGCCGTCATCCAAAGCTCTCAACCTGGGCAATGAGGGCATTAATCAGAGAGGCAGCACAAAGACCAAAGGTAACCTTGAAGGACCTGTAGAGTTCTCAAGCAGAGACAGGAGTATCTGTCCATACAAGAACAATAAGCAGTACACTCCATAGAGGTGGCCTTTATGGAAAAGTGATAAGAAAAAAGCATTTACTAACACACAAAATTGTAATGCTCATTTTAAGCTTGCTAAAAGACATGTGAGAGACTCCCTAAATGTATGGGGAAAAGTGCCATCTCTTCAGGAAAGCCTACAGCCTGCAATAACCATTGTGCCACCTCACCAACCACCCGAACAGCCGCCTCACAAACCACCCGAGCTGCCGCCTCACCAACCACCCGAGCTGCCGCCTCACCACCACCAGAGCTGCTGCATCCCCGACCTTCTGTCTCTTTCCCAGTATCCCGTAGAATGTAAGTCTGCAAGGACAGGGTCTTCTCCCCTCTGTACCAGTCTGTCATCATAAATTTGTGTACTGTACATGATATCTACAACCCTGCATGTGACCCCTTTCTCATGTACAGCACCATGGAATTAATGGTGATAGATAAATAATAATAATAATGGTGAAAAATACAGGGATATTTGCAATTATTTTTTAACAAACTTTGAAATTTTTTTCACCACTTAAATAAAAAAAAACCTAGACATGTTTGGTGTCTATGAACTCCTAATGACCTGGAGAATCATAATAGCAAAACTGTGGGATAGCACTTTTTTTGCAATTACACCGCACTTGGAATATTTTTCCCGTTTTCCATTACACGACATGTGAAGACTAGTGATGAAGCGAATATACTTGTTGCTCGGGTTTTCCCGAGCACGCTCGGGTGGTCTCCGAGTATTTGTGAGTGCTCGGAGATTTAGTTTTTGTTGATGCAGCTGCATGATTTGCGGCTGCTAGACAGCTTGAATACATGTGGGTATTCCCTAGCAACCAGGCAACCCCCACATGTACTCAGGCTGGCTAGCAGCTGTAAATCATGCTGCTGCTTCAACAAACTCTAAGGCTGGAGTCACACATGGCGTAAGACAATACGCCACGTATTATACGTCCGTACTACGGCCGTAATACGGAGAAATGTTCCCAAAATATTGATCCGTAGTCAGGGTGTTTCAGCGTATTTTGCGCATGGCATCCTCCGTATGTAATCCGTATGGCATCCGTACTGCGAGATTTTCGCGCAGGCTTGCAAAACCGACATCTAATGGATTTATGTGCTCAAATGTTCGGGAAAACATATATACAGTATATATATATATATGTCATTGAGACACATATATATATATTCTGTATTTATATTTCATTCAGCGCGATATCTGTGAACAGCCGGTAATTCAATTGCCGGCTTTTTCCTTCTCCTTCACAAACCCGACAGGATATGAGACATGGTTTACATACAGTAAACCATCTCATATCCCCTTTTTTTTTGCATATTCCACACTACTAATGTTAGTAGTGTGTATGTGCAAAATTTCAGCGCTGTAGCTGCTGAAATAAAGGGTTAAATGGCGGAAAAAATTGGCGTGGGCTCCCGCGCAATTTTCTCCGCCAGAGTGGTAAAGCCAGTGACTGAGGGCAGATATTAATAGCCAGGAGAGGGTCCATGGTTATTGGCCCCCCCGTGGCTACAAACATCTGCCCCCAGCCACCCCAGAAAAGGCACATCTGGAAGATGCGCCTATTCTGGCACTTGGCCACTCTCTTCCCACTCCCTGTAGCGGTGGGATAAGGGGTAATGAAGGGTTAATGCCACCTTGCTATTGGAAGGTGACATTAAGCCAGATTAATAATGGAGAGGCGTCAATTATGACACCTATCCATTATTAATCCAATTGTTGCAAAGGGTTAAAAAACACACACACACACATTATTAAAAAGGATTTTAATGAAATAAACACAGCGGTTGTTGTAATAATTTATTGTTCTCACAATCCATTTCCAGGCCCTCGCTTGGCAAAATAATAAACGCACAAGATACATACCTTCTGATGTCAGATCACGTCCCACGAAGTAATCCATCTGAAGGGGTTAACTAATATTACAGGCACGAGCTGCGATAAACCACTCGCTCGTGCCTGTAATCCCCGGGTGCTGAAAGGAAAGCAGTGATCTATACTTACATTCAGTCGCTGTGAGGCGCCCCTGCTGGATGTTCTCATGAACTGCAGCCTGGGAACTTTTTCCCACGCTCCAGGTCATATGAGGACATCCACCAGGGGGCGCCTCACCGCGACTGAAGGAAATGTAGGTCAATGACCTACATTTCATTCATTCGCCGGGGATTACAGGCACGAGCACCGCTGCATTTAGCAGGGCTCCTGCCTGTAATATTAGTTAACCCCTTCAGATGGATTACATCGTGGGACGTGATCTGACATCAGAAGGTATGTATATTGTGCGTTTATTATTTTGCCAAGCGAGGGTTTGCAAATGGATTGCGAGAACAATAAATTATTACAACAACCGCTGTGTTTATTTCATTAAAATCCTTTATAATAATGTGTGTGTGTGTTTTTTAACCCTTTCCTACAATTGGATTAATAATGGATAGGTGTCATAATTGACACCTCTCCATTATTAATCTGGCTTAATGTCACCTTCCAATAGCAAGGTGGCATTAACCCTTCATTACCCCATATCCCACCGCTACAGGGAGTGGGAAGAGAGTGGCCAAGTGCCAGAATAGAGAGGATATTTGCAAACAACATCGGCATGGCAAACATGTAAACAATATGAAAATGTAAAGTTAAATCATACTAATAACTCGCCAGCCATATAAAAGGAACTACATAGTGTGGACTAGTCGCTAAATAACAGAGAAAAACATATGGTTGTAAAACCACAAAGAAAGGCGACCAAAAGACAGCCCATGTATATAAAAGTGCAAAATGCTTTATTTATTAAACAATGTAATGGGAACAAACAGCCAACAGGCAAGGGAGTGCAGCGCCCCAGAGTCCTGGTCGTTGCAGTATCATGGCTCAGCCACTAAGGGGGGCCATGGTGCGTTCGATGGCACTGAAGGAGTTCTCTGAGCAGGTATCACAGTCACCAATTCATTTCACAGCTGGGCCTCCGGGGGGAGCTAAGGGTGCTATTCATTAGGCCACTCCCCACCATAGTGGGTAAACCGGGGGTCAGGCAGGAAGTTAGGTAGAACGCTGATGGGATTGAACGGAGCAACATCCTGTGGCAGAGGGTGTTGTGAAGGGAGAGACTGTAGGGTCTCTGCCAGGGGTGGGATCCTGGCAGAGGCTTGGCATTGAAAGAACGTAACGGGACCGTGCCTGCTCAGAATAGCGGCGGTGCCCAAGAAAGGACTAAGAAGCGAGATAGATTGTGCTGAGTGAGAAACGAAGTCACGCGAAAGGAGATACCAGTGAGGGCTTTGCTGAAAGACGCAGCACCTTACTGAGGCGCACGACCGGCAGCCGGAACGCCGAGGAGGTAGAGAGTTTCAAGCCATACCTCAGACCCCGGCAGGGCAGTTAGCTTCAGGCGGACTGTCTCACGCATCACCCAGGAGACAAAGGGGGGTCCCCAACAGGAGAGGGGCGCAGATAGAGTCCCGGAAGATCTCCGAGCCTCCCCGTCATACGGGTGCGTTCCTACCATAGTATCTGGAGGGACGAGGAAGATCATTGCGAATAAAGTTGTTGTGAGGGAACACGAGAAACAGACACAACAGTTGTGGGGTACTTTCCGTAAGCACAGCAGGGAAGGACTACAACACATAGCGCTAGAAGGAAGGCACCGATTTCCACCTGCAAGGAGAGCTCTGGAGGTGCCATTGGACCGGCCGGACTTGCGCAGCCTGGTGAGCCGTATTCTGGACTGAGGACCCAGAGATCTTCAGTAAAGAGGTAAAGAGACTGCAACCTGGTGTCCTCGTTATTTACCGCGACCTGCACCCCACAACTGCACCCCTACACCACCGATTGTACTGGACGTCCCACCACTGACTGACAGGGCCACGGACCGGGTCTAGCCACCGTGACAACCCCGAAGACTGAGACCTTAGAGGCCCGGATCCGGGTACCCCTCGGCCCTGCGACAGGTGTGGGGGCGCTCCAAACATGGCGTCACGAACAGGATCTACTCAAGCCTGAAGAATCAGGTCATGTGTGCCTAGAGACTGTGATTTATTGTGCTTGGACTGTACTTTATTATAAGGCTGTGCTGCGCCAGTTGCCGCCAAAATCTGCCGCCATTGTAGCGCTGAGGAGAGCGCAGGAAGAGAAGAGGGGCGTGGAGTGGGCGTAGACGAGCTGGAGAGCGCGAAGAGGAATGGCCGCCCAGTCTAAATATTTCTGTGCGGTGAGGACGTGTCCGTCAGCAGCAGAGATCCGCCTCCTAATCCTTAATGGGGGGCGGAGGCAGAGAAAACGAAACTGCTCGCGCAGGAGAGAGCGGGAAAAAGACCAGGAAGCGACCCACGTGGAGGACGCTATGGCCAGCAGCTCCGAACCCGACAGCGGGGTGGAAGTAGAAGTCTCCCCTGACTACCCGGATGAGCCCAGCAGCCTGTCTTCCGTGGAGAACACCAAATTCCTGAGAGCCGAGATGGAGGATTTATATAACCGGCTCCTCCAATTGAATGTGAGAGTCCAGGCCCCGCATCAGGTGGTGCCGGCAGCAGATTCCCGGACATCGGAAGAACCAGCGGGACCTGTTGCAGAAAGCGGACCCGTACCAGTGGGTGAGTCCGCCGACCCTGCCCCACCAGCCGAGGGTGTGTTAGTGGGTCCCGTAGCAGCACCACCTCTCCCGGGAGCCCGTAGACTCCAGCGCCTATTACCATGGGAGGAAGCCACGGGCATGGAACACCGCATGCGAGCCCCAATCACCCCAACCTCCTTACCGTGTGAGGTTAGCGCGGAGCGCACGGTATGCCGCTGGGTGAACCCGGGATCCAATCTTATGGGGTTCCCCGGGGTGGAAACTCAGAAGGGAGAAATGGTACAGGCCCTAAGCTGGGAAGAATACCAAATTCAGCTGGAGCAACGGTGGCAAGAGGAGGAGAAAATACATAAGGCTAAACGGGAGGCTTACCATCAGAAAGATTTGGCGGTCAAGGACCGGGCCCGTAAGGACCCCACCACTCACCAGGCCCCGCGCAGGCAGGGCATTGTCACCACCTTCAAACTCCAAGGAGGCTGGGGTTTTATCAAAGAGCCAGGGCTGTACGCGGAGGTCTTTGTCAATCGACGAGATGTCGAGTCACACCTTCGAGAGGGTCACCCCGATCGAGACCTCTATCCAGGGGACAGTGTTACCTACACCCGGCACTTTGGAGAGAAGGGGTGGTTTGCCCTGAATGTCTATAAGAAGGAGAAACCAGCCCCTGTAGCCAAGGTGCCGCCGTGTGATCGGGCTGTAACCACCTTGGCCGCCCCCACCTGCCTGGCCGAGGAACCTGTGATCCGCAGATTGATCACCGCCACCACAGTAGTGGCCAAGGAGGTGCCTCTTCGAGTGGTTGAGACCCCTGCGGAGCCAGCGCGGAGAACAGTGGGAACCCAGACCTTTATCACCGCGCACGATCTGGTCGTACAACAGACCCAAACACATGGGGTGTACCTGGCAGCAGGAGTGGATCTGCACCCTGAACTGCGGGGATCCACCTGCCAGGTGGCGCCTCGTGGAAAGTTTTGAAAGTACCATTACTTTAAAGGAAACTGTAAATAGTTAACTGTTCCTGTTTTGCTGCTGAACCCGTCTAGGGTTAAAGGTGATCCCTTTGTTGACCCGGGATCACTATTGTTGTTCTCTTAAAGTTACACAAACTGCAGAAATCATGAACTGTGCATGGTTCAGACTTTGTTTTGTAAATAGTTGCACTTTCTTAAAGGTGCTCCCTACTGGTTTTAGCCAAGGACATTTTGCGAAGATATTTGCCCTACTGGTTTTAGCCAAAAGACACTTTGCGAAGAAACCTTTCCTACTAGTCCTAGTAAAAGACACTTTGTGAAGATCCCGGATAGGAACTTTGCATAAGACTGGTAGGCTGAGAAGACGAGCTACCTCGGATAGACCTGGTCTCCTCTTAAAGGGGATGTGAAAGGATAAGAGATACTGTTATTGAACAGTAATGTGATCACGATGCTTTAAAGGAATAATGTAACTGTTTTACATAAAGAGTTAAATGTGTTCAAATTGTTTGAATTGTGAAATCTAAAAAAATAATGTTTGTAAAAGGAAAAGATGCAGAGAGCCCGTAGGGGTAGATGTAGAGATCTGCATAGTTGAGAGTAAAGGAAGTAATAATGGAAGTGAGGATAGAAGGTAAACCCCGCGTCCCCATTGAAAAAGTTACTTCGCTACTAAGGACAGAAAGCGAACCCGTAGGGGTTAGAGAGTGAGTCCTTAAAGGAGCCGAGACGAGCGGGCTCAGAGTTCTTTAAAAGAAAGGAATGTTATGTCTATACTGTGTATAGTAGAGAAAGGCAGTAGGCCCTGGCCGAACAGGGCGGTCCTGTAAAAGAAAGGAGAGGCAGTAGGTCTGGTGCAGTTAGGACAGGCGGTCCTGCAGGTTCACAAGAAGGAGAATGTAAAGTTTGAATGCCTTATAATGTGATTATAAGAAGGCCTTTGATAGACTAGGAGTGTGAGTTTCTTAAAGGCAATGTTAATTTATTTTTTTTCCAGAATTTGTATTAAGTAGAATGCCCGGTTGGGTAACAGGAGTTATTTGTAGCCTGATATTTATAATGTTGATTATGTTTTGTAACGTTACAAGTGTCCTCACCTCCCATAAAGGGAAGCTTGCTTAAGTATACTTATTGTTATTTGCACTCAACAAAATTGCATGTCTTTTTGCTAACCTGTATTGTTGTTTTTCTTCCCAGTCCCGGAGTACTGTGTTTAACCAGGGGGGAGTGCAGCGCCCCAGAGTCCTGGTCGTTGCAGTATCATGGCTCAGCCACTAAGGGGGGCCATGGTGCGTTCGATGGCACTGAAGGAGTTCTCTGAGCAGGTATCACAGTCACCAATTCATTTCACAGCTGGGCCTCCGGGGGGAGCTAAGGGTGCTATTCATTAGGCCACTCCCCACCATAGTGGGTAAACCGGGGGTCAGGCAGGAAGTTAGGTAGAACGCTGATGGGATTGAACGGAGCAACATCCTGTGGCAGAGGGTGTTGTGAAGGGAGAGACTGTAGGGTCTCTGCCAGGGGTGGGATCCTGGCAGAGGCTTGGCATTGAAAGAACGTAACGGGACCGTGCCTGCTCAGAATAGCGGCGGTGCCCAAGAAAGGACTAAGAAGCGAGATAGATTGTGCTGAGTGAGAAACGAAGTCACGCGAAAGGAGATACCAGTGAGGGCTTTGCTGAAAGACGCAGCACCTTACTGAGGCGCACGACCGGCAGCCGGAACGCCGAGGAGGTAGAGAGTTTCAAGCCATACCTCAGACCCCGGCAGGGCAGTTAGCTTCAGGCGGACTGTCTCACGCATCACCCAGGAGACAAAGGGGGGTCCCCAACAGGAGAGGGGCGCAGATAGAGTCCCGGAAGATCTCCGAGCCTCCCCGTCATACGGGTGCGTTCCTACCATAGTATCTGGAGGGACGAGGAAGATCATTGCGAATAAAGTTGTTGTGAGGGAACACGAGAAACAGACACAACAGTTGTGGGGTACTTTCCGTAAGCACAGCAGGGAAGGACTACAACACATAGCGCTAGAAGGAAGGCACCGATTTCCACCTGCAAGGAGAGCTCTGGAGGTGCCATTGGACCGGCCGGACTTGCGCAGCCTGGTGAGCCGTATTCTGGACTGAGGACCCAGAGATCTTCAGTAAAGAGGTAAAGAGACTGCAACCTGGTGTCCTCGTTATTTACCGCGACCTGCACCCCACAACTGCACCCCTACACCACCGATTGTACTGGACGTCCCACCACTGACTGACAGGGCCACGGACCGGGTCTAGCCACCGTGACAACCCCGAAGACTGAGACCTTAGAGGCCCGGATCCGGGTACCCCTCGGCCCTGCGACAGGTGTGGGGGCGCTCCAGGAGCAGCATGCAATACAAGTGTCCATCGATTAACAACGATAAAAACATGCTAGGTGTGCACACATATGGGAAACCACTCAATATGAATAATAGATGTCAATATAAAAGTAAAGATAAATTAAGTTAAACCCACTATACAAAATTGCAATGGGGGAATAGGTGCCTGAAAAAATTTCACATGGCTCACAAGATAAACAGCACTCTGAAAAACAGAGCGACCTTACAATTAAATGAGCAAAAAGGCATGCATAATAACAACTTAGGGGCCCCCTGAGGAAGGATAAGATCCGAAACGTGCGTTGGGGTGTGTGCACACATTCCAGAAACCTATACTCTGGTGCCGCTCACTACTAAGGTATAGTTGTTATTATGCATGCCTTTTTGCTCATTTAATTGTAAGGTCGCTCTGTTTTTCAGAGTGCTGTTTATCTTGTGAGCCATGTGAAATTTTTTCAGGCACCTATTCCCCCATTGCAATTTTGTATAGTGGGTTTAACTTAATTTATCTTTACTTTTATATTGACATCTATTATTCATATTGAGTGGTTTCCCATATGTGTGCACACCTAGCATGTTTTTATCGTTGTTAATCGATGGACACTTGTATTGCATGCTGCTCCCTTGCCTGTTGGCTGTTTGTTCCCATTACATTGTTTAATAAATAAAGCATTTTGCACTTTTATATACATGGGCTGTCTTTTGGTCGCCTTTCTTTGTGGTTTTACAACCATATGTTTTTCAAGTGCCAGAATAGGCGCATCTTCCAGATGTGCCTTTTCTGGGGTGGCTGGGGGCAGATGTTTTTAGCCACGGGGGGGCCAATAACCATGGACCCTCTCCTGGCTATTAATATCTGCCCTCAGTCACTGGCTTTACCACTCTGGCGGAGAAAATTGCGCGGGAGCCCACGCCAATTTTTTCCGCCAT
The DNA here is from genome assembly GCF_051348905.1 of Ranitomeya variabilis. Lineage (NCBI taxonomy): Eukaryota > Metazoa > Chordata > Amphibia > Anura > Dendrobatidae > Ranitomeya > Ranitomeya variabilis. The sequence goes on along the minus strand of NC_135233.1, from coordinate 86,522,269 downwards.
TTAACCCTTTATTTTAGCAGCTACAGTGCACAAATTTTGCACATACACACTACTAACATTAGTAGTGTGGAATATGCAAAAAAAAGGGGATATGAAATGGTTTACTGTATGTAAACCATGTCTCATATCATGTCGGGTTTGTGAAGGAGAAGGAAAAAGCCGGCAATTGAATTACCGACTTTTCACTAACACCGCTGCATATTTCTCGCAAGTCACACTGCAGGTCCGTGTGGAATCCGTATTTTTCTCGCCCCCATAGACTTTCATTGGCGTATTATTTGCGCAATACGCTGACAAACGCAGCATGCTGCGATTTTGTACGGCCGTAGAAAGCCGTATAATACTGAACCGTAATATACGGCTAATAGGAGCAGCCCCATTGAGAAGCATTGTGCCGTATGTAATGCGAGTTTTACGTACGTAGTTTTTGCGCTCTTACGTATGTAAAACACGCATGTGTGACCCCGGCCTAAATCTACAAGCACTCACAAATACTTGGAGACCACCCGAGCATGCTCGGGAAAACCCGAGTAACAAGTATGCTCGCTCATCACTAGTTAAAACCAATGGTGTTGTTCAAAAGTACAACTTGTCCTGCAAAAATCAAGCCCTCGCATGGCCATTTTGACCAAAAAATAAAAAAAAGTTATGGCTCTGGGAAGAAGGGGAGCAAAAAATTAAAATGCAAAAGCAAAAATACCTCTGGTCGTTAAGTTGTTAATATGGGCATATAGGTTAAAGAATGCCCAAAAAAGTCCTACCTGTGTCCCTCATATCAGATGAGTAGTTGCTAAGAAATCATTTTGTATCACTTTATGTAAATGACGTCTTTGAGGCGCTGGGGGATGCTTCCTAGAAGATAACTCTGCCTCCAGAGCTTGTTTTACATGAAGGGGAGTTACCAGTGTGATGTGTGATGGCCGCTCTCTGCTCTCCTGATCTCACTGCAGAGCAGTGCATGATTATACCTGACACATCTGCAGGTTCCTCTCAGCTTCTGCCTCCATCTCACAGGCAGACAGGGTTACAATATTGTTGCAGCACAACAAAGCTGAAATTGCAGAAAAACGTGTTTGTAAAAAGACAAATTTTATTTCTTCTTTTACTTTTCTCACTGGTAACTCCCCTTCATGTAAAATAAGCTCTGGAGGCAGAGTTATCTCCAGAGCCTGGAAGAGGTCAATTGATAAAAGATGATTTCTCAGCAACGAGGGGTCTGATATTAGACACACAGATAGGACTTATTCTATAACCTGTATGTCCATATTAATAGTCAAATGTGGTGACAAATTCCCTTTCAGGGTGAAGACCAGGGTTTTCTTCTGGGATCTGCCATGAGGAGTGGCTGGTGTCATACATATCTGAAGTATTATTTTTGAGCTTGTTTGACAAGTTACTGTAAGAGAATAGAAATGAGGTTGCCCGTTTTAAGGATGGATCACTCAATGTATTATATAAAGTTCATGTAGGTACATACTGTACTTTGCACGTAGGAACAACATAGATTTATATTCCAGTTTATTCGTTATCTGTAAAATCCAAAATGGGCCCTCGTAATAGCTTATACCCAAAGTAATTTGAAAAGAAGATAATGAGAATCTTACAAATGGGGAGACGGGAAGATGAACAGAATAATCATATTGCAACAAAATGTAATGAATGATGCCTGAGAGTTGGGATTCAATAACAAATATTATACACTCCTGTATACATTTGCATGCATCTCCCATAACTCATTTTTCATGAATCATATTGAATGTGGAAATGCTCCAGTAGTTTCTGAAATAGCTTTCCATTTGATTTCTTCTTGTAAAAACATCAAGGGAATTAGAATGTTTGGAGGTAGCAGATGACTTCAGTCATTTCACCCCTTACCTTGGTCTCGGCAAGCAACATCCAACACATAAAAGCAGATGTTAATCTTATATTTTGATGAGAAGTAGCCTATGTCTATTATTATGGCTAATAAATTAGAAAAGACGGGGTGCAAACATGGAACAAACTGAGAAAATCACAATATACTGTATCTTTTGAAGTTCTTTTTTTTATCTTTATTATAAGTACTGTGGTGCAGTGACCAATGTTACAGCCAGGGGGCGCTGTGTGTGCACTTCAAGATGCACTTGGAGGCATAGTTGTGATAAAACAGTGACTGGCAGTGTTGTTAATGGCCGATATGTGTCGCAGAGGGAGTCTGCGTGGTAAGTCTGATGTAACGTGGTTGTTCTGGGACCTGTAGTCCCTCAAGAGTTTGTGTAGTGTTGTATAATAGTCAAGGGAGACTTACTAGGCTAGTTGTGTGAGATGGGCGGGACAAACTAGCCACACATCTACACTCCCATCCAAGGGAGTGGTTAAGGGTATATAATATGACCAGGGTGTGGGTCACATGGTTCCTGTGTTTGGATCTGAATGGTCCAAGGGCAAGGCCCTGGAAGCCTGTGTTGGAAATCTTGGGAATTCCTGAATAGCACATGGTTGGGCTTTGGCACTGAGTGGCCTGTGTGCTGTACGTCCTGGAAGCACCTAGAGACCGTAGACCTGGACGGTCTGTGTTGAGGACCTGGGACTGACATGAAGTCAGCGTGAGGAGTGGAGCTCCTGAAAGGTAACCCCAGACAAGGGGATTATAATATACGGCAGAGAAGCCTATCTGCTACATGAACTGACTGATGTCCTATAATGTTTCGTGGCTGTATTGAAACGGACTGTACCCTATCTGGTTTATGCGGAGTTTAAATAAACCATAGGGACTGTTAATGTGAAAAACCGTGCCTGTCTATGATTATTCTGCTGCCAAGCGAGTGTCCCCAAGACACGTAGTGGATGAAACGCTACAGTACATAAATGGCTTATACAAAAAGTATGGTCAAAAACTGTTTCATGTAAAACCCTCTCAAATGAGACAAGGGGGCATTTACTCCATTTGGAAAAAGACCGGTTCAATCTCCAGAGGAGACAAGGTTTCTTTACCATAAGGACTACTAATTTGTGGAATAGTCTACCTTAGGAGCTGGTCACAGCAGGAACCATTCATGGTCTTACTGTAGATGCTTTTTTAGAAGAGAATAACATGAATGCATATGTAAATATGTAAAACTCTTGTCTGAGTGTTTGGACCAGTGCATCAACAATTGGGATTAGGACGGTAAGATCAGCTCATTTGGTGTGTTTCGGATCATGCATTGTGGTTATGCATGTTCCCCTTTCATTTATTCTTTCCAGTCCCACGGTTGACCTTGATAAACATTTGTCTTTTTTTTCAACCGTACTATGTGTAACACCCAAGGTTCCTAGTTGTTGCAGTGGCATTGCTTTCCTCACGGGGAGAGTGATGTCATGCTTGGAAGCGAGGAAGGATTCCTTTTATCGGGTAATCACATACATGCAACACAGTTGTGACTCCAGGCCAGAAGGGGGAGCTCTGAACCTGATTTCTGGGGAGCTTTCTTGTATATTAATATATATTTTCCAGTCTGGGGGAGGAGTTAGACAGTCTGTCAGGGGGACAGAATGGAGAGGAAGCAGAAAGTGAGAGTCTGAGAGAGAAAGAGGGGGCCGTGCAGCCACGAGAGGAGCTGCAGCTACTAGAAAGAACGAAAACATAACAGTTTATAGAGACAGCGAAGGAGGGAAAGGACCAAAAGAGAGTTAAGAGCAGAAGAGAGAAGCTGTGACTGGGCTTCCTCCATGCTGAGCGCAGATACTGGTAGCCGGAAAAACCGAGGTTGTGGGGGTAACTCTATACCCCACGGCAGAAACAGGCAGACAGCGGATTGCAAGTTACCTGTCCACCATTGACACCCGAGGACACAGTAGCAAATAGAGCCAGGGTCATGATAGATATCCTGTAAAAAGGCTCAAGCTACCTGTCATACGGGTAGTGTCCTACCTAAAGGGGGACAGAGAGTAAACGGGAGGACCTTGTGTGAGGCCTAAGGCAGCAAGGGACTACACCACAGTGCTAGGGGGAAGGCTTCCAACCCCACCTGGCAAAGGGGATTCCAGATTCACTTCCAAGCCTGCTGGAACTTACCTGTACCTGTGATCTGGTACCCTAGACTGCGGCTGCCTGAATTCATCAGTAAATATAACAAACCCGGCACTCAACTTCAATATGGGATGCTGAACAATTTATTGTGTAGTATCAACAATAAAACGTTTCGGTCCATCAGACCTTCCTCAGTTACTACAGAGTGTGACAAAAAATGAAATAAACATAACAATTTAACATAAAGAAAATAACCAAATAAAAAAACAAAAGTATATACAACATTATGTACAAGATACATGGACAGTCATGTACAAGTAGGAACGTATTTAAATATAACGCTTAGGAACCAAGCAATGCATACCAATTATGAGGTGTGGAGAATGAGATCTCTTTGCCAATAGAACCCTATTGTAATCACTAAGGAGAAAAAAGGGGGAAGAGAGGAGTGCCATTGAGTATCATGATCTGGTGCAGCCCTCTGCTATATGTGCCCCAACTGAATGGCGGATACCTTATATACCACAAACCTGCTCCTGGAGTAGACTATGAGCTGAAAAACAAGGAAGGACAGAAAAAGTCCTGGTGAGCCGTCAGTGGCCTAATTATGACGTTAAGTGGTCGAGACCACTGCCAAGTCCGTGCCGCTGGGGGTATGAAATGGTTCACAAAATACCTTCTATGTGTCCGGGTGTAGACGCGCTGACGGCTCACCAGGACTTTTTCTGTCCTTCCTTGTAATTCAGACTTTTTTTTCGTGATCACCGTTATTCAGTGAATAATAGCAATCACGTAACAGGGGACAGTATAAAATAGCCCTGATCATGTTCTCCAAGGTCTCAGCTACTCCTTGTAACCAAGAACCCGGAAATATTCCAACTTGCGCATTACATATATAGCACACGTCATGAAGGGGTTAAAGAGATGAAAACGTCAGACAACACTGAGCAAACTAAAAGTATCATGGATAATGTTGAGCGACACCTTCCGATATGCAAAGGTATCGGTATCGGATTGGATCGGCCGATATCCCAAAAATATCGGATATCGCCGATACCGATACCCGATACCAATGCATATCAATGGGACACAAAATATCGGAATGGTTCCCAGGGTCTGAAGGACCGTTCCTAAGAATGCCGAGTTAAGGACCTTCGATGACGTCGCGGCTTGTGATTGGTCGCGTGACCGCTCATGTGACCGCTCACGCGACCAATCACAAGCCGCGACGTCATCGAAGGTCCTTCACTCCCTGCATTCTTTAGGAATGGAGGCACCGCTAAGAGCAGGGGCCGCCGGAGGGGTGAGTATATCAATATTTTTTATTTTTATTATTTATTTTTTACATGAATATGGATCCCAGGGCCTGAAGGAGAGTCTCCTCTCCTCCAGACCCTGGGAACCATACGCACCGCACACTTCCGATTCTGATTTCCGATACCGCAAAAATATCGGAACTCGGTATCGGAATTCCGATACAGCAAATATCGGCCGATACCCGATATTTGCAGTATCGGAATGCTCAACACTAATCATGGATCATTTCCACAAATTTGAATCCCCTCCTAAATATAAATGTAACCCTAGATGTAAAAGACACTAGATAAACCTAAACCTTAAATAGTCATATTAAACTATACTGTAGAGATAATGTTCTACTAACAACACAAATATCATTAATATCAGAGGCCCAGTTTATAGAAAGATAAAACTACGGCCATTGCTGCTTTCTGAGAAGTTCAGATGTTTAGCTTGAAGTTCCTGGACCCAAAGCAAACTCTGCAAACAGTATTAGGCCTGTATCACACGTCAGTGGCTCCTGTACATGTGGTGACAGTTTTCTCACGTACCGGAGACACTGACTCACATAGACACATTAAAATAAATGTGTCTCTGCACATGTCAGCGTGCTTTCACAGACCGTGTGTCCGTTTGAAAAACACGGAGACATGTCAGTGTTCGTGGGAGCGCACGTATCACACAGACCCATTAAAGTCAATGGGTCCGTGTAAACACGTACCGCACACGGATGCCGTCCGTGTGCTGTCCGTGTGCCGACTAAGTACCACACGGACTGTGCAGCAGACAGGGCTATAGTAAGCGCTGTCCCCTGCTTTGGGTGCTGAAGCCAGAATTCATTCCTTCTTCCCAGCAGCGTTCGCTGGAGAGAAGGAATGAAAAATCATTGTTTTTTTATTTTTTTTGTGGTTAAAATCAAGTTCCCGGCAACCTCCCCCCTCCCACCCCCTGTGCGCCCGCCCGCTGGTATTAAAATACTCACCCAGCTCCCTCGATGCTTCCTCTCAGCGCCGCAGCTTGTCCTGTATGAGCGGCTGGGTGAGTATTTTAATGCCGGCGGGCGGGTGCACAGGGGGTGGGAGGGGGGAGGTGACAAGGAACTTGATTTTAAAGACAAAAATAATAAAAAAAAACATTGATTTTTCATTCCTTCTCTCCAGCGAACGCTGCTGGAGAGAAGGGATGAATGGCGGCTTCAGCACCACGCTGGGGACAGCGCTTACTGTAGCGCTGTCTCCTGCACGGTCCGTGTGGTACTCAGTTGGCACACGGGCGGCACACGGCTGCCGCTCGTGTGCCACACTGATGTGCCATGTGAGCTCACGGACACACGGACACGGATAACTCCGGTACCGATTTTTCCGGTACCGGAATTATCTGGACGTGTGAGACTGGCCTTAAAGATATTTTCAGCTTTCTTCAGCCCATAGGCTTATATAAGCTACAAATGATAAAATCAGCATTATCTTCCCCTCCAGAGCCAACTGCAGAGGATTAGTGGCTACAGTATATCAAGACAGACATTAAATGCTGCTGATCCCAATGATTGACTGGTCACTTTTGCTGTAGTAGTGACTACATCACTGAAGCTTGTCAGCAATCAACTAGAGATAAATGAATCTCCAGAAATTCAACTGCAGATGATTTGCTTTGATTTGGTCAAGAAATTTGATTCACATTGAATTTATTTGATGCAGACAGAAGGTGTCCCAGGTGCCATTAAAAGATGTTTATGATGGTCTAAGGTCTCTTCAGACACCAGCGCATAAGAAACATGAGGCTGTGAAAGTTTTAAAGAATAATAAAATACTATACTCCCCTTCCCCCACCTTTCCGCCGGTGCTGAGGAAAGTGAAAAACACTGATTTTATTATTTTTTATCTAGAGCAAGCCTATGGGTTGAATAAAATTGAAAAAGGATAATCTCCTTAAATGGTAGGTCCAAAACGAACATTTATTTTAATCCTAAATGTTTGAATATTAATTGTCATAATGTAATCTCTTTTCTAATGTATCTTAATTTAAAAATCATTCCCTCACTACACTAACTGTTTCGTTTTTTTACCTATTTCCTGTGTGATGACGCTTCACTTGAGAATCCCCAGTGTTTGCTGCAATACTCAAATGAAACGTCTTCAAGCTGCAGCTAATGAACCCATCCTGAAACAAAGTGTCATCAGTAACATCCGTTTCAGATGCTGTACTAGTACCTGCTCTACTGAGCATGCGTTGGTTGTCAATTCCAATGTATGCTCAGAAGGATCTTGTCACTGTGCAATATTCTTTTTAATGCAGAGTGACAGTGCTCTTCCTCGCCACCTCTGATGATAAGTGATGAGTTGGCAAGAGAGTGCACTGTCAGTGCGCATTGCGAGGCTCCTTTCACACGTCCTGATGATACTGGTACTGGAAAAAACAGTACTGTGTTATCAGTGTGAAGTTTCCAGGTGCCACACTTTTGTACATGTGGGTCATCTGTGTGCCTTTCTGTTGTATGTGTGCGTCATCCTTGAGGTGTCCTTGTGCCTTCTGTGTGCTGGCATGTACTTGATTAAAATGATTTTTACGTGTTAAAGGTTTGCCAACTTTGCAAAGACCCTTTTTAGATAGATAGGTAGACACATACTGTAGATAGAAATCTAATTTCACAACAACAGGACGCATTATGAAAAGTGGCACCCTTCAGTGCCTTGTATGTTCACCTAATGTTACAGTTATTACCCTAATAAATAAATAAAATAAAAAAATGACATGGGGGGACCAGCAAAGCTAAAGTGGACAGCTGAGAGCTGATATTATAAGGCTGAGAAGGTCCATGGTTATTGGGCCCTTCCCAGTCTCAAAATGCAAACCAAGAAAAAAACAAAGACAGAAACATAATGATTAAATACCCCGCATTAAATAAATAAATAGCATAGTGCATGAAAATAATATACGGTATTTAGTTAACATGTTTTTTGATCAAAAAAATGTGAATGCCATCCCTCCTCATCACAGCAACAGTAATTGGGACGGTCCTAACTCTAATCTTAAAAACCGCATGTAGATAAGGGCTGAGAGGGCCCGAGCCAAACTAGTGGACACACAGCTATGGGAGACCACATCAATAATGCCCGGCTCAAAGGAAAGGCAGGACACACCACATGATGCAAACAGACAGAAACAAACCCAAAGGTATGAACTCAGCTATAAACTGGTGTGCATGCAGCATGTAAGCGCATGTTCACACTAGCCACTAAACAGAAAAAACAAAGACAGAAACATAATGATTAAATACTAATAGAGTTGGGACTGTCCTAATTACGGTCGCCGTGATGAGGAGGGATGGCTTTCGCATTTTTTTAATCACAAAACATGTTAACTGAATAACGTATATTATTATTTTGATGCACTATACTATTTATTTATTTAACGCAGAATATTTAATCATAATGTTTCTGTCTTTTTTTTCTGTTTAGTGGCTAGTGTTAACATGCGCTTATATACTGCATGCACACCAGTTTATATCCCAGTTCATACATTTTGGTTTTTTTCAAAATACCAGCAGCTGCTCCAGGAGTCTCCCATCACATTCCATTCTGGCTCTTTGCCAATGCTCTGGTGCATTGGCAATCGGGGGTAGTGGTAGTTGTGGTTGATGTCAGCTGTGAATTGTCCAAAAACATAGCTGACATCAAGCCCTGGTGCCAGTAATGGAGAGACGTTTGTCAGTACTAAAAAGAAAAACATAAACACACACAAATACTTTATTTAAAAAAACACTCCCCAAATCTTTCCCTTGTTCATCAATTTCTTAAAAAATTCCAACACAGGGCTGCTATAAATGCAGTCCTCAAATGGAAACCTTAACAACATAAACAGAGAAAAATAAACATAAGACACTGTCCATCGTTAACCAATTTATTAGAAAGTTCCCACGCAGGGCTGACATAGTTCTGCACTTCCCACGTTGTTCCCTGAATCCGTCATCCAAAGCCTATGGCATTGTTCTGTGGCTCCATAGGCTTTAGCAGCTGCCACTCCCGGCTCACGCTGCGCTCTGCAAGACCCGGCGACTGTGAAGACCAGTAACGTTCTACCGATGTCACCGCTCATCAGAGTCACTGGGTCACGCTGCGTCCAATTTGGTAAAATATGTTGGACGTGTGGGCGACTTTTTTTAATAAATTGGTGAATAAGGGATAGTGTCTTGTGTTTATTTCGCTCTGTTTAGTTTTTTCAGGTTTCCATTTCTGGACTCATTTGCACATTGAAACAGGAGAAGCAATAGACTGAAACTGAAAAGGAGAAGATACAGATTAACTATTAGAAAACCTTTTTGACAGTGAGGGTGATCAATGAGTGGTACAGGCTGCCATGAGAGGTGATGAGTTCTCCTTCAATGGAAGTCTTCAAACAGAGGCTGGACAGACATCTGTCTGAGATGGTTTAGTGAATCCTGCATTGAGCAGGGGGTTGGACACGATGACCCTGGAGGTCCATTACAACTCTAACATCATATGACTCTATGACTACGTCCACTATGACAAAGATTCGACCAATATCTAACCCCCCTGTTTTTAAGCGTGCTTTAAACACATCTGCTCAGACAAGTCCATCACCTCAACTCACTAATCTAACTCTCCCATGGTCCCTCCTAAATGTTTCTCATAATCTGCTCCCTCCTATTCATTTGTCTCCACATCCACCATGCCCCAATAGCTCTTGATAACTGCACATAGACAGATCCTGGCTGATGATCGGATCATGCAGCTTTATCCTCTATTTATTATAATGATGGTTGGACCGTACATAACAGCACGTTCTATCTATTGTGTCCCCCTATTTCAGTGATGGGCAACCTTTTGAGCTCGGTGTGTCAAAATTCGCCAAAAAACCGAGCATAACTTGGGTGGTGTGTCACCTTGATAAAAAAACATAATTTTGCGACATGTATAGTTTAAATAACAAATATGTATAATTAGAATTAACTTACCTGCTTAGTGACTTCTTTGTTCATCTGTCAGTTGGTTTCTTTTGTTGGTCTTGCTATTATTTAACTTGTGTGGGGTGCCGTGAACTAAGATAAGTGAGGGGGAGGGGGAATTCTTCCAGTGATGGCGAACCTGTGGCACTCCAGCTGTTGCAAAACTACAATTCCCATCATGTCTTCACAGCCAAAGCCTTTGCTTTGAATGGCCAGCCATGATGGGAATTGTAGTTTTGCAACAGCTGGACTGCCACAGGTTCGCCATCACTGATGCCTCCCTCTCACTTATCTCAGTAATGGCCAATGACACCCCACAGTTCACTGGATGATGGTTGCTGTAGTAGTCACAGGGCCTCCAGACAGCTATGACAGGGCCTCCAGACAGCTATGACAGGGCCTCCAGACAGCTATGACAGGGCCTCCAGACAGCTATGACAGGGCCTCCAGACAGCTATGACAGGGCCTCCAGACAGCTATGACAGGGCCTCCAGACAGCTATGACAGGGCCTCCAGACAGCTATGACAGGGCCTCCAGACAGCTATGACAGGGCCTCCAGACAGCTATGACAGGGCCTCCAGACAGCTATGACAGGGCCTCCAGACAGCTATGACAGGGCCTCCAGACAGCTATGACAGGGCCTCCAGACAGCTATCTCCTCAGGCCTCAGAAGTGCAGCCTGGGACTTCTGGTCGGTGCAGCCTGGGACTTCTGGTCGGCGCAGCAGGGAGCAGCGCAATGTCGCCCAAACAACACAGATCCGACGCAGAGGCCTGGGACTTCGGGGAGCTGCGCCTGGCCTACCGGAAGTCCCAGGCCTAGACACTCTGCACCGGAGCTCTGTTGTTTGGACCCACAGACCTCCTGCATGGCATCAAAAATCGGATCGGATGCCATTGTTTAGCATTCCGATACCGCAAGTATCGGGTATCGGCCGATATTTGCTGTATCGGAATTCCGATACCGAGATCCGATACTTTTGTGGTATCGGGTATCGGTATCGAAACAACATTAATGTGTGTAAAATAAAGAATTAAAATAAAAAATATAGCTATACTCACCTCTCCGACGCAGCCTGGACGTCCGCGAGGGAACCGGCAGCGTTGTTTGCTTAAAAATCGCGGTTTTCCTTCCTTACTTGAAGTTCCGGCGTTGTGATTGGTTGCGTGCGGTCACATGGGCGGCGCGACCAATCACAAGCCGGGATGTCACGGGAGGCAGGACACGCGCGCATTTTAAAATTCGCATAGAAGAAACATAACAGACTTCGTAAAAAAAGTGTATTTTGCCTATTTTGGGGTTATGCTTGGGGACCAAGACAAGTTTTGGGCACCACACATAGTGTGCAAAGCATGTATCGAATTATTACGGAAATGGAGCAAAGGACAAAGAAAAAGCTTCAAATTTGGTGTTCCAATGGTGTGGAGAGAGCCAAAAAATCATCATGATGACTGTTATTTCTGTGCAGTGCAAGTGCAAGGATTCAATAAGCATAAGAAACGAAAATGGGAGTAACATGGAATCTGCAAGAAGGCCTGTCCCTCATTGTGTAGATGTGCCTGTACCTGTGTTTACCATAAATAAATCATGATGATTTTTTGGCTCTCTCCACACCATTGGAACACCAAATTTGAAGCTTTTTCTTTGTCCTTTGCTCCATTTTCGTAATAATTCGATACATGCTTTGCACACTATGTGTGGTGCCCAAAACTTGTCTTGGTCCCCAAGCATAACCCCAAAATAGGCAAAATACACTTTTTTTTACGAAGTCTGTTATGTTTCTTCTATGTTTTGGCAGTGTGTATTCACCACAAATGTAACAGAATGAGTCTGGATCGTTAAGACAACTTCTTCTTGATGAGTTCATGCTTTTCACTGGAAAACAGACAACAACATAAAGTTAGTGCAAAAATCAAGCTATGAACAAACTTTTAGAACACTAATTAACACAAAACTATATTGAGAACTGCTCAGTTCAAGTACTAATCCAAAGAAATTAATGAGATGATGCGTCGCATTTACCAACAAGTGCTATAAATAAGATACCAAAAATCTCAAAAACTTGAGCCAATCTGGCAAAACTGATGACATATTCAGAATCAGCACCCCAAAAATACCCTAAATTCGATGAAATATCTTTGGCACCAAAAATGCTGTTGACCAGTGTTATCTTAATCTATTATGTATTTCAATAGTATTCATTGCATAAAGTGCATAAAAAAGAGGCTAACAGATGTGTTTTTGCCGCTGTGTTTTTCCTGCCAAGAGATGCAGAAATCTCTGCATCTACAGTAAATACTCAACACATGCACTTACCCTTAGGACAACATAAATGTTAGTTTTGGAACAGTCCTTTAAGTTTTACTTATTCCACAATAGATCTTTTCAATGGCACCAACGTTCTACAGCCGTATAGTTACACCTGCGACCACTGAAAAATACTGTAGGGAGATTACCATTTTTCTGTATCACCTTCATGAACCAAGTTAAATAGGTTGTCCAGATAAAAAAAATCCTCTTTATTGAAATTAGTACAACTTTCAAATGTAATTTTATTATGAAAAGTCCAGCAATTTCACAGTTGCAAGCCCAGTCCTGGGTTCCAGCACCTCCACTTCCAGCTCAGCTTTGAATTTCCTGTTCCCTCTCAGCATGAACCATGTGTCTGCAGGATCCTCGCAGTGAGTTTAATTTAATAAGCTTAAACAGAAAAGGTGATTAGTTTTTGTTTTCGTTACACATTTAATATTTACAGTGGTGCTTGTTTGAGCCATATTTGAACTAAAACTACCACATCAGATTTTCACACAAGTCCTAAAGGTAAGTAAAAATCAGTGAAATACACTGGTCAAAAAAATAAAGGGAACACTAAAATCCCACATCCTAGATATCACTGAATGAAATATTGCAGTTGCAAATCTTTATTCATTACATAGTGGGATGTGTTGAGAACAATAAAATATAAAAATGATCAATGTAAATCAAAATGAATATCCCACGGAGGTCTGGATTTGGAATGATACTCAAAATCAAAGTGGAAAATCAAATTACAGGCTGATCCAATTTCAGTGGAAATGCCTCAAGGAAATTATGCTCAGTAGTGTGTGTGGCCTCCACGTGCCTGTATGACCTCCCTACAACACCTGGGCATGCTCCTGATGATGATGATGGTCTCGCGAGGGATCTCCTCCCAGACCTGGACTAAAGCATCCGCCAACTCCTGGATAGTCTGTGGTGCAATGTGACGTTGGTGGATGGTGCGAGACATGATGTCCCAGATGTGTTCAATCGTATTCAGGTCTGGGGAACTGGCGGGCCAGTCCATAGATCTTCAATGCCTTCATCCTGCAGGAACTGCTGACACCTTCCAGCCACATGAGGTCTGACATTGTCCTGCATTAGGAGGAACCCAGGGCCATCCGCAACAGCATATGGTCTCACAAGGGGTCTGAGGATCTCATATCGGTACCTAATGGCAGTCAGGCTACCTCTGGTGAGCACATGGAGGGCTGTGCGGCCCTCCAAAGAAATGCCACCCCACACCATTACTGACCCACTGCCAAACCGGTCATGCTGAAGGATGTTGCAGGCAGCAGATCGCTCTCCATGGCGTCTCCAGACTCTGTCACGTCTGTCACATGTGCTCAGTGTGAACTTGCTTTCATCTGTGAAGAGCACAGGGCGCCAGTGGCGAATTTGCCAATCCTGGTGTTCTGTGGCAAATACCAAGCGTCTGGCATGGTGTTGGGCAGTGGGCACAACCCCCATCTGTGGACGTCGGGCACTCAGACAACCTCATAGAGTCGGTTTCTAACCGTTTGTGCAGACACATGCACATTTGTGGCCTGCTGGAGGTCATTTTGCAGGGCCCTAGCAGTGCTCCTCCTGTTCCTCCTTGCACAAAGGCTGAGGTAGCGGTCCTGCTGCTGGGTTGTTGCTCTCCTATGGCCTCCTCATCTCCTGGTGTACTGGCCTGTCTCCTAGTAGTGCTTCCAGCCTCTGGACACTATGCTGAGAGACACAGCAAACCTTCTTACCACAGCTCACATTGATGTGCCATCCTGGATGAGCTGCACTACCTGAGCCACTTGTGTGGGTTGTAGAGTTCGTCTCATGCTACCATGAGTGTGAAAGTACAACCAACATTCAAAAGTGACCAAAACATCAGCCAGAAAGCATTGGTACTGAGATGTGGTCTGTGGTCCCCACCTGCAGAACCACTCCTTTATTGAGTGTGTCTTGATAACTGCCAATAATTTCCATCTGTTGTCTATTCCATTTGCACCACAGCATGTGAAATTGGTTTTCAGTGTTGCTGCCTATGTGGACAGTTTGATTTCACAGAAGTTTGAATTACTTGGAGTTTTATTCTATTGTTTAAGTGTTCCCTTTATTTTTTTTGAGCAGTGTATATTAAATGCCAATTTTTAAATGGGGAAAATTATCCAATAAAGCATCTCTGCGAGTGACAAAAATATGTGAACCTTTACGATTAGCAAATAATTTGTAGGTGAAATTAGATTGTGATATTATTCATCAATGAAATGAAAATCGGGTGTGAGTGGGTGACCTGATTAAAAACAGGGATTCATCAAAGTCTGATCTTCACATTACAAAATGTTACACCCTCATAGAATTTTTCATCTTGGGTAACCACTCATGTTGACCCCCACAATACATCACTTTACCCAATGTAGACCACGTGGACTGTATCATGAGTGTCATTTACTGTGATTCTCTTGCGTGTCAAAATCAGATCATAAGTACAGAGAAGACAGAGAACTTAATTTCTCCAGTTTCTCCATTCTGTGAGTCGGAGTATATTGGACTGCACTCAGATGACATTAGAGTGCAGTCCGATGATTTGCACTTGCCCATAGACTTGCATGAGTGCATCCCATCTGATATACATGGCCAATCGCAGCATGCTGACTCTGCATGGGAAAATAAACGCTAGTCTGTATTGCTCCATAGCATAACATTGGAGCGAGTGCTATCCGATAATTCATCCGAGTTATATGTTGGATACGAACCCTAATAGTGAATCACAAATAATTGATAATAAATAGTTAATAAATTGTTTTGCCCACTCAATAACTGAGCATCTCAATGCTTCGGGTAAGTGTCATACCAAATCCATTTTGTTGTGTAATAGTAGATAATAAATAGCTAATAATGGAGAATCAATCTCCAGGTACCCGCACTCGGGAGAAATGGGTATATATGAACTATTTATCATTTATTTATCATTCACTATTATAGCTGGTATGATATATACAACCTATGGGAACTGTCCCAAATTTTAAAAAAGTGTCCCTTGTAAAAAAAAAAAAAAGTTACAACAAACAAAAATAATAATTTGCGCTAAGTTTTTACATACTTTTTCTAATCCTTGCTGGGGTTAGGGTTAGGACTACCGTTATGGCTAGGGGTAGGAATAGAACTTTTGATTTTAACATTTTTATGTAAGATTTCGGGAAAAAGTAGAAAATAACTAGAAGGTTAAAAGTCAAACTATAATTACATGAGTGTTTTCTTAAAACATAATACATGTGCTTGGGGGATAAGGATGCTAACGAGGGGGCGCCAAATCCTTGCGTTGCCTGAGCCAAGCTATGCCACCGAGTATGAGAACTGCCTCGTGCATGGTAGGTGGCACTGCAATACTGGTGCCCAATGGT
Source organism: Ranitomeya variabilis (assembly GCF_051348905.1). Taxonomy (NCBI): domain Eukaryota; kingdom Metazoa; phylum Chordata; class Amphibia; order Anura; family Dendrobatidae; genus Ranitomeya; species Ranitomeya variabilis. The sequence goes on along the minus strand of NC_135233.1, from coordinate 86,506,331 downwards.
GATGGGAGTCATTAGTAGCGATAATTGCAGCTTTAACTGTTGTCCTCGGTTGTTACATCCCACGACTGTTGCTAGGTGATAGGACTCGTGCACATGGATGTAGTATTTTCGGTCTGAGTGGGCTCTATCAAAACATCAGATCACACTCAACCAATGTTATTCCATGGAGTCGGCACTGTCTGACTTTTCCCTTGGACCAAGCCGGTCCGAGTACAAAATTGCTGCATGCACAAGTTTGATCTGATATCTGGATTGCATTCAGCCATGCAAGTCAATGAGTGGAAAACATCGAACTGCACTCGGATGACATCTGAGTGCAATCTGATATCCACAAACTGACAGAATGGAGAAGCTGGGGGAATGTTTTTTCTCCATCTTCTCACCTGAGAGAATTGGATCGCTCACTGATGTTAGCGGAAGCACAGGGGCACCATTCATTTTTTTGAGATTCATCTGGTGTCAGGTTTAAGAATGGAAAAAAAAATCTCTCTGCTTGTTACTTAACAGAATCCAGACGGACCCCATAATCAATGGCGTTGTTCTGATTCTGTTTGCAGCAGATCCATTTTGGACATTCAGGGTAGATTCACATGAGCGTAGATTCTCTCCTCTAATAGAATTGGATCGATTATGGTAATGACACAATCATGGTAATGATCAGAGTTTGATCTGAGTGTCAGTTTATTGTGATCCGATTCTCTCAGATGAGAAAACGGTAGTACTGGCGAGGAGATGATGGAGATAAAAAAATTCTTGATCTACTCTATTATTTGAGTAGGTGGAAAGTGTCTGCACTCAGATGGCATCCGAGTGCAGTCTGATGATTTGTCCACACCCGTAGACTTGTATGGGTGTCCTGATCTGACTTGTAGCATGCTGTGATTTTTTTTCTCAGGTCGAATCTGGCAGAAAAGAAAACGTTGACCGGCTCCATAGAATAACATTGGGCGCGCGCTCTCCGATAAAACATCAGATTATACGCCGGTGTCAGCGAGCCCTAATTCTGTTTTTGTTCACTCAAAGCTGAATGGCCAAATGCAGATGTGAGCGCGGCCTTAATTACCTCCAGGAGAACTATCACCACCATCATTAGTGCTGCTCTTTCCATGACCATCATTTCTATGTGTGAATTAACCCTTGCGTCTCCCATCCTGGTAAATCATAGTGCTGCCATTCATCCATTTATCCTTTACTGTACTCCAAGCTCAGAAATATGAAGTCTGTGTGAACTGTGATTTCTTTTTAGTAAGTCATTTGGGGACTTGTGGTTCTTGAATGCAGCACCAGCAGGTCGGTTCTATCGGAGAGTCAGTGTGCAGTGCGGAGCTTTGGCCTGTGGGTGGCGCTGCTCCGTAAGTCATGCTAGGCTAATGACAAAGTTGGCTTGCTGTGATTGCAGGGAGGACGCAAGGAGTGTGCTGCTTCTGCTGCATGTGTGTGCTTCCTTGCTCCATGGCAGAGGGGGCGAAGTGCTGAATGGTTCTGGCTGGAGGAGTAGGAGGAGGCAGCTGGAGGAGTAGGCAGAGCTGGGAACACTGTGCTGCTGCTGCTGCTGTCTCCTGTCAGCTGTGCCTCCTGTCTATGAGCTACTACCAGCACAGCCGTCCACAGCCTGCCCGGGAAGTGTCTCCTCTCCGGGAAGTGTCTCCTCTCCGGGAAGTGTCTCCTCTCCGGGAAGTGTCTCCTCTCCTTGTCTTGGAAGCATAAATGTGTGGACATGGCGGGGGCACAGCCAGGGGTCCATGCTCTGCAGCTCAAACGCGTCTGCGTCTCTGACACCTTGAAAAGAGGCTCCAAGTGTATCAAATGGGATGATGTAAGTACCCAGTGTGTGAGCCCCGCTGCATGTGTCGGATGGCAGCCCCCCAGCTGGCACCATGTGTGTGGGCGGCATCTCACCTGTGCCCTGCAATCATTGCTGGAGTTTACAGGGATGGGTCAGAGGAAATGAATGAGTGACAGCTGGTGAGGTGACGGGGGGGGGGGCAGCGCTGGGGCATGAAGGGTTAAGGGCGAATGATTGACTGGTGGGCTTGATCTCATTGGTTTTTTTTCCAAGATGACTCAATGAGGATATAAATATTACTCCGGAGTGTTAGGTTTCTCCAGCCCACACTGAGTAAGGCATCTTGTCACATGGAAGCGATGACAAGTGGATGTGGGTGCAGGAAAATGCCGCTTCCTCCAATCTGTGCAGGCAAAGAGGATTCAAGAGACCCCCATAAAGGGCTCTTATGTGACTTACACCATGGCTGACAGCTGTCACTTCACATAGTATTATTACGCCAGCAAAAAGCCCCAGGGATCTGGAAATGGCACTTGGTCTCTACTAGATGCAGTCAACAAACAGGTGGTTGTTTATACAGTGTGATAGCCGAGCGTGCTGTGGGCACTATACACTATATATACCTAGTATTATTTCTGTTACTCATGTAGGGCCATTAACTCGTTACAGACATTATCATCACTGGGGCTGATCAATATATATATATATACACATATCATAACTCCAGAAAGGGACATTTAAAATTAGGGACACCCAATGTGTTATCCATCAAAATTCCTGAATTCCTGAGATATTCTTCCCACTGAGTTGGGTATCTATATCCTTAAAATACACAATGAGTAATAAAATTAAAAGTTATACTTAAAGGGCACGCGTAATACTGTACTGATGGACAACTTTTATTACGTTCTGGGGATCCCCTTTATGATTGGATATATTCCAATGATTTAATCAATTAATAAGTTGCAATAATCATTATTCATTTATGATTTGTGTTCAATCTGCCATTGCTGTCCGTCCCAATCGATCAGCCCGCAGTTCGCCTGCTAACTATCCCTGATCTCCTGTCACACTGACCACACTTCTCCTTCATGCGATGTAGATTGTAGCACTGGGAAGAAAAGTAGTAGTCAAATTAATTAATGATCAAGAAATGGATAGAGAGCACAGATAGGACAATGGGCATCACCATGTTTTTTGGTTTCGGTGGGATTTACTATAGTGCAGACACCTATAAAATGCAAAAAAAAGAGAAAAAAATCCAGCTTCCAAAAAACTTACAAATTTATTAAGGATAAAAGGCAAAGTCCATATATATACCTATATATCTCTATCTGAAGTGCCGCTTACTATATTACCTTCAGACGTGGTTTCTCCACTACAGTGATGGCTTTCACAATGCACACTCGTAGGATCACCGTGAGGTGGGTGGTTGGACGTTGTCACCTGCAAGTTTATGAAGAAAACAAATAAAAGACTACGACTAAACAAATATAAGAGAGCAATACTATACTGTACTGTAGCTCACAGATCTCCGCTCCTGGTCATTACAGTCCCATACATTTAGGTTCTGTTCATATGTTCATTAGTTATTTCCTTTTTTGGATCCGTTTTGAGCTCATAAAAACAGAATAAAACATTCCAGAACACAATCCATTAATTTCAATGGCAGTGAACGTGTCTTATAAAATGTTCTCCGTTTGCCTCCTTTCCAGCTGCGATTCGTTTTTTAGCTGGAATAAAAAAAATCATAGTCTGAACTACTTTTTTTTTCGGCCAAAAAAACAGATTGCAAACAGAAGCCATTATACATTAAAATGCAAGGGAAATGGATCATGGAAAACAGGTCATCCGTTATGTCGGCCATAAAACATGGACCTGTTGAGCACTGCACATGCCCAGAACACTGAGGCGAGCAGAGATGGCCCTTTAGTAAAGACAGATCCCACACAAATGGGAAAAAATTAATGCAAAACATAAACCAAACACGGTGTTAAACAGATCCATTTTTTTTTCTTCAAAACACAGAAACTTTTCCATGTTTCCATTTTCCATCCAACTTTGCTCCATTTGTAACGGACCATTTTTTTCCACTGTTGTCAATAAAAACAAATGATAACTGGACATGTGAACAGAGCCATATTATAGTTCCACAGCTTACAATCTATGCACAATGATATGGTAACTGGCGTCATTCATTTATCCACGCACCATTCATTTCCTGAAGCTATATCACTTGTGTAATCAAACCCCAGTGATACATAGAACTTAAAGAAAGATGTTGTCCACTACTTTTTCATTGATGGCCTGTCCTTAAGATAGGTCATCAATGTCTGATCGGCCGGGGTCCAGCACCCCCCAATCAGCGATTATTGGTGTCGGAGGCCGCACCCTGGAAGTGCTTACTTGCAGAGATGACCTTCTACTTGTAGTGGCCGAGGCTTAGTACTACACATCCGCCTCCTAGACAAATCAATAGGAGGTGGATGGTTAGTACCCCGCGGCAGCCACTACACGTAGAAGGCCAGCTCAGCAAGTAAGCACTTCCAGCCGGCGGCCTCCACCGCTGACATCAATAATAGAAGATCGGTGGGGGTTTCGGCTGTTGGACCCTGGCCGATTAGACATTGATGACCTGTCCTTAGGATATGTCATCAATGTGCAGTAGTGGATAATCTCTTTAACGTATAAAAATTGTGTCTGTATTAAACAAATTAGGGTAATCAGTGCCAGACTGGGGTGTCAAGGACCCACCAATGACATTGACTTTGGGGGCCCACTGTTCAGCTACATGGAAATATTACCTGACCCTAATTCACAAATGTACCTTAGCTTCTATATACCAGATTAATACACTGGGAAGTTTGGTAACTGAGTGATGAGATGCTGCCCATGTCTGTACATAGTGAATCCATTTTTTTTTACATAGTGCATCAGTTTATGGTGCCAACTGCTACCTCAATATGGAGCTGTTAGAGCGCTAAGGCCACGGTCACACATTTTTACCTCAGAATTTGTAAGACAAAACCAGGAGTGGAACAATCAGAGGAAAAGTATAATAGAAACCCGTCACCACTTCTGTATTTATCACCCACTCCTGGTTTTGGCTTACAAATACTGATATAAAATGCTGACCAAATGCTGAAAGTGTGAACAAAGCCTGAGGGGTTTTCTGGGCTGAGGAGAAAAGTCTGCATTCACTCTATGTAACTACAGACTGCTGAATAGTGACAGTGTGCAGATCGTATAAAAGTGGTGTCGTGACCGCTCACTTGCTCAGGGAATTCAGTGGAATCGCACACTGTCACAATTCGGTAGAGTGAATACATACTTTTCTTCTCAGCCTGGAACACCCCTTTAAGGCCGTGTACACCTTTTCAACCAATTGCTCTCATGTATCTAAAATGCAAAATGAAGCTTGATTGCAAATAGTCCATGTAAAATGACCTACTATATTATAGCTACAGCTCCTACTCAGACCAACGTGTCTGGAATGGTGCACATGTCCCCTACTTCTTGCTGAAATGTATATGAAAATTTGGAAAAGTGTATGACTGCCGGATAAGACTACAGAATTAATTTATTAATTGTAATCATGAAGAGTTATTGCTTTGTATTCGTTTTGTAGACTCAAAACAGCTTGCAAAAATATAATGAGCTGTGAAGACGTACATAGTCTTTAATGGAAGAAAGGGTCATGGAGTATATTATTTTACACCATATTTCTTAGAATTGCAAATTGTTTAAAATATTCTGACAGTTCATACCACTACAGTCAATATCAGTGACAGGCGATATCACTACAATCCCTACCATGGACAGTTCATACTTCTGAAATCCACACCACACACAAACCCTTAGTTCATACCCCAATAGTCCACACCTCTACAGCCAATACCACTGATATGTCAGAAAATGCTACATCTGTATGAACTAACACATATACCAGATGCCATAAGACATCTTCTTACAGAACAGTGTAACTTGAGAGCTAACTTGACCACTTTTATGCATCATGGTACAATTAACATGTTAAGTTATTAAAAAGAAAAATCTATCACCACCACCTATATCACTATAGTCTGTACCACGATAGTTTATACTACTATAATCTCTTACCACCACATTATAAACCACCAGAGTTGATAACACCGGCAACTGTACGACCGCTGTCTGTGCCACTATAATCTGTACCGCCACATTCTATACCTCCATAGTTGATACCACCTCAGTCTGTACCACTATAGTCTGTACCATATACCACAACAGTCTTTACCTCCACAGTTGATACCAACTCTGTCTATACCAACCGCAGTTTATACCGCCACAGTTGATACCGCCACTGTTAATACCACTGCTGTCGATACTGCCGCAGTGTATACCACCACAGACTATACCACCACAATCTATACCACTCTAGTCTATACCACCTCTGTCTATACCACCACAGTCTATACCGCCGCTGTTGATATCACTGCTGTCGATACTGTCGATACCGCTGCAGTGTATAGTGCCACAGTCTATACCACCACAGACTATTCCGCCACAAGCTATACCACTATAGTCTATACCACCGCAGTCTATACTGCCGCTGTTGATACTACTGCTGTCGATACTGCTGCAGTGTATAGCGCCACAGTCTATACCACCACAGACTATACCACCACAATCTATACCACTATAATCTGTACCACCTCTGTCTATACCACCGCAGTCTTTACCTCCACAGTTGATACCACCTCTGTCTATACTGCCGCCGTTGATACCGCTGCTGTCGATACTGTCGATACCGTCACAGTGTATATCACCACAGACTATACCGCCACAAGCTATACCACTATAGTCTATACCACCTTTGTCTATACCACCGCAGTCTATACCACCGCTGTTGATACTACTGCTGTCGATACCGCCGCAGTGTATAGCGCCACAGTCTATACCACCACAGACTATACCGCCACAATCTATACATCTATAGTCTATGCCACCACAGTCTATACTGCCGCATTCGATATCACCACTGTCTACACCCCCACAAATATTCCACTTCCAGTCCACGCTCCTCACAGTCTATACTCCTGGTCCATATGTTGGCCCCCATGTGCTTTCTCCAGTCTTACATGTTGTTTCACAATGTTTCTGTTTCATTGAACCCGAGCCTGGAATAATACAATAGCAATTCCAATGTGTTTTTCATTTCTATTATTTGTTTGCCTTAACTTTGAATCACGTTGTTTTCAGGCAATTTGCTAGTTGCATACAGATGGCAGAGATCTGCTGGGAATTCTGAAATGTTGGAGGTCTGTTCCTTCTAGTTGCATTGCATAAAATAGCTGAATAATGTTTCTGATGTTTACAAGTCATGCGATCCAGTGGTTGAGGCTGTGAGTTATAGGATGCCAGGTGGCTCTGTGATTGGTGCTGTAATGAAGCATCAGGGTCCCTGGGTTTGATGCTGACCTAGGGGAATCATTTACATGGAGTTTGTATGCTAATTCTGCCTTCAGTCCTGCGTCTTGTACGTATGAGCAAGTGCACCGTGTTCTGTAATCCTGCGCATGATATGTGACTGAGTTCTGCACCATGTTCTGTATTATAGTATCAGCGCTTCTAGGAGAGGAAATGGCCTGATTTACAGAATCTGTAGACAAAAAATCTCCTTTTGATATTTTTATATTGTGGTATCTCTGACCCCATTGAAATGAATGAAGACCGCATTCAGGGTCATGTGCATGACTTCTTAGTGGGTAGATATTTAAAGTGAGGGAATATAAGGAGGGCACAAGTGGCACCTGCCCTAGGATCCATACCGCCTTCAAAATCTGAGATATTGTCACCCCCTCTCCAGGCTCCTCACCTCTGTCCTGTCCTATTATGTTTGCACGGTATATTGCAGACATTTCTTATAGGTGGGGATTTTTCAACCCCAACATATCAGATGAACGGAGGTCCCCCTACCCTCATTTACTAATACAGAGCCACCATCCACTTCAGCTGAGAGGTGATCAGGCTGTCCAGTGAGGTTTATAGGTGTTACAGATCGTGAAGCCATCTCTCCCTTTAAGCTGATGAGACCCCCAACCCAGTAGGTATTTGCAGACTTTACCCTTAGGCAGTGCGTGTTTGACCAGATCATCGTTTTTATACAGATTTTCCAACTCCGCGCTGTATAAACTCAAATACTTATTTGTGTAATGAGGGACGGTGAGGCTAAGGATACAACACCCTTTTATCAAGGTGTACAGAATTGTTAGGCAGATTCTTTTCCTCTCGCAATATGGACCAAAAAAGAGATTTAATGTCAAAAATTGTTAAAAGTCGTACACAGGGATACAGGACTCTTGAAATTGATATTGGGTGTGATTACAGAATTAAAGACTTAAATACATGATCTGGACAAGGACCATAATCAGAGAAAAGAAGAATCCAGCACTCCCCCATCCGGCTCTTCCCATCACTGCTACGGATGATGGACGGGTCTCTCCTTTATATTTACCATAAATAGGGAGAGACCTGTCCATTACCTGCAGTGTGCAGCAAGGCTGTGATTCCTGCTGCCCGTGGTTTAGACTGTATGAATTGCCTGATGGGTTGCCTTTAAAATAGCAAGCACAAAAATATACATGTACTTTATCTACTTGATATGATGTGAACGGTTTGGAAATAATCAAAAGGGAGACAAGTAAAGTAGTGATAAGATCCGTGGCCAGTATTGAATAAAGACGTCTTAAAAGGGTTTTTCCACCTTTGGGGACAATATTTTTTGTTAAAGGGAACCTGTCACCCCCAAAATCGAAGGTGAGATAAGCCCCCGATGTATCCTGAAAGATGAGAAAAAGAGGATTGTGCTCACCCATGGACAGTCCGATCCGATGGGCGTCGCGGTCCAGTCCGGGGCCTCCCATCTTCATAGGATGACGTCCTCCTCTGGTCTTCATGCTGCGGCTCCTGCGCAGGCGTACTTTGTGCGCCCTGTTGAGGGCATAGCAAAGTACTGTAGTACAGAATGCTGTAGATAAGCCCCTGATGCCAGTGGGCTTAGCTCATCTTCAATTTTGGGGGTGACAGGTTCCCTTTAAATGCGTGTATTTTTTTGTCTAAAAAACTATTTTTGTATTTGGATTTCATTACAAATTTTACACTTCTTGCTTTCTATAGCCTCTGAGTTGCACTTGTCATCGCCACATAATGTGGGACGTTCTGAGACGTGCGTGATCCAAATTAAATAGTAAAATCCAAATACTTGCACGGAAGAGCCACGCTGATACATTGAGCATCAAAGCAGATCTCCCTTTATTACTTCATCAGTCACTCATATATATATATATAGACATTTCTTGGACACTGATTGTAGCAATATAATTGTTTCAGCTTATCTCTAAAAAATGTGCTGGCATTATCATACATACTTTTAATTGGCTAAAATGAACACTATTGACATCCAGATTTTGGTCTAGACGTCGCTCTACTCTTAGTTTCATTTTTCTGTCATCTTCAAGCCTTTAGACAAAGGCATTCCTACGATTTCCCCCTTACTCTATCTTGCAAGGAAGATGCGTGTACAAAGAAACCAAAATTGAGTCAAGATAGATAAATATAAATCCTGCTCTCACACACTGCATATTGCTGATGCAGAATGAGTTAACTGAGAATGTGTAAGGAAGCCCATTCTGATGGTCCAATGGGGGAGTTTGATTCTTTTAAAAAACACATTTTAGCTCCACTTTGCTCCTTCATGAGCACTGACCACATCAACTTTGCATGTTCAAGGAGCAACAAGTCTATAAAAGCCAATCGGTGATAAACGTTGAAAAAAAACAAATCTCAAAAATTATTTTTAGTATTCAAGTACAAAAAAACGAACAAAACAAAGCAAATAGTCCCCGAGGTGGACAGTCCTTATAAGTTATACAGCGTCTTCATAGTGGGATAATATTATATTACGTGAATCTCCCTGTAATAGAATCTGCTGCTTTATTCTCTTGTTCACCACTTTGAAAGAAAACCATTTTAGTTACAGCAAGTACAATGCATTTCTCATCCCGGCGTGTAAACTAGATTAGTGAGGGGATTCTTCTGGGGAATTGGTAAGTCCCTGTTTATATATTTGGCAAAATTAGAATACAGATTTCAGCCTCACCTTATTTTTGGAAATTACTACCTTATAGGTCGTCTGTGTGATCTGCCGCACTGGTATATAGACATACAACTGCAAATTGTGGAAAGGATCAGTGATGACGGACTTACAGGCGAGGTGCTGGCCGCTGGCTGGAAGCTTAAATGTAGTGATGTCACTACACATGAAAAATACACACAGTGATGTCACATCAGAGATGTAATGAACAGGATGTGCACAAAGTCCCAGTATAAGAAAAATAAACACCGTGATGTAACTGGTGTAATGCCACACAGCAGTAATATCATGTATAGTTATATCACAGCTAAAGTTGAGAAAAACAATGACATCACATAGAAAATATATATATATATAAAAACCTCATATGAGAAAATAATACAAACAGTAATGTCACAGTATAGAAAAAGATACGTACAGAATCTCAAACCTTTCATCAATTTCTGTTGTATTCCAGAGTGAGGACATATAATGCACGGGACTGTTTACAGTCCAAGATGTAAAAAGACGTTTTAAGAATTACATTGCTGTCTGGACAGTTGATATTTGCGTTAATCCAAATAAACAATTTACAAAATGTGTGGTCTTCTCATATTCATATCCACTATTAATTGTTAGGAGGTTTTCTGATTCAACAAGGGACGGGCCAAAACCGGGATAGTCAGGGAAGACCTGCATGACTGGAGTAGTAGAGAGGGACATCGAGGCCTCAGCTCATGGGAGGTGGAGTGAGGGCAGGGGACAGTTGATTGAGGCAAATCCATTTTTTTTTTTTAGAGAAAGTTACTTCTCCAGATGGGCATCGGACAATATTCCTGCCTTGTTTTTCAGGACAGCTTTGTGGGAAGAGTCCTTGGAGTTGGTGTTAAAATTTGTAGAAGGTGGTCAGCTTGGTTGGGCCTATGCAGAATAAAAGAAAACTAAATTACCAATGGAGTGCAATGTATTAGAAAAAAAAAACAACAACATTTATACTCAACTGGTAAATCATCAGTTTATGGGGATATAAAAATGTGTAAGGGGGCTGTGTGGGAAGATAATGCTGTGTGGGGACACAATATTGTGTAAGAGGGCTGTGTGGGAGCACAGTACTAGGGACACAGTACTGTGGAGTGGAACTATGTGGGGTCATAACACTGTGTAAGGGGCTGTGTGGGGGCACAACACTATGCAAAGAGGCTGCGGGGACATCTATCTGAGTGGGCTGTTGTGTGGAGATAAAATACTGTGTAAGGGGGCTGTGTGGGGACACAGTACTGTGTAAGGGGGCTATGTGGGGTCACAGTACAGTGTAAGGGGGCTGTGTGCGGACACAGTACTGTGTAAGGGGGCTATGTGGGGTCACAGTACAGTCAGTGTAAGGGGGCTATGTGGGGTCACAGTTCAGTGTAAGGGGCTATGTGGGGTCACAGTACTGTGTAAGGGGGCTGTGTGCGGACACAGTACTGTGTAAGAGGGCTATGTGGGGTCATAGTACAGTGTAAGGGGGCTGTGTGGGGACACAGTACTGTGTAAGGGTGCTATGTGGGGTCATAGTACAGTTTAAGGGGGCTGTGTGCGGACACAGTACTGTGTAAGGGGGCTATGTGGGGTCACAGTACAGTGTAAGGGGGCAATGTGGTGTCAATTGGGGACACAGTACTGTGTAAGGGGGCTGTGTGGGGTCACAGTACAGTGTAAGGGGGCTGTGTGTGGACACAGTACTGTGTAAGGGGGCTATGTGGGGTCACAGTACAGTGTAAGGGGGCTATGTGGTGTCAATTGGGGACACAGTACTGTGTAAGGGGGCTGTGTGGGGTCACAGTACAGTGTAAGGGGGCTGTGTGTGGACACAGTACAGTGTAAGGGGGCTGTGTGTGGACACAGTACTGTGTAAGGGGGCTATGTGGGGTCACAGTACAGTGTAAGGGGGCTGTATGGGGACACAGTACTGTGTAAGGGGGCTATGTGGGGTCACAGTACAGTGTAAGGGGGCTGTGTGAGGACACAGTACTGTGTAAGGGGGCTGTGTGGGGTCACAGTACAGTGTAAGGGGGCTATGTGGGGTCACAGTACAGTGTAAGAAGCTGTGTGAGGACACAGTACTGTGTAAGGGGGCTATGTGGGGTCACAATACAGTGTAAGGGGGCTATGTGGGGTCACAATACAGTGTAAGGGGGCTGTGTGGGGTCACAATACAGTGTAAGGGGGCTGTGTGGGGACACAGTACTGTGTAAGGGGGCTATGTGGGGGTCATAGTACAGTGTAAGGGGGTTGTGTGGGGACACAGTACTGTGTAAGGCTACTTTCACATTAGCATCGTGCGCTGCACGTCGCAATGCGACGTTGCGGCGCACCGACGCATAATGTGGAAGCGCCGCACAACGGGGGCAGCGGATGCTGTTTTTCATCGCATCCGCTGCCCCATTGTGAGGTGCGGGGAGGCGGGGGCGGAGTTCCAGCCGCGCATGCACGGTCGGAAATGCTGCAGACGACGCACCAAAAAATGTTACACGCAACGCTTTTTGGTGGCGACGGTCCGACGCAACACGACGCAACTGTCGCACGATGGTTGCCACGTGTGGCAATGTGTCGCACTGCGTCACTAATAAAAGTCTATGGTGAAAAAACGCATCCTGCAAGCAATTTTGCAGGATGCTTTTTTTCTGCAAAACGACGCATAGCGACATGCAGTGCACGACGCTAGTGTGAAAGAGGCCTAAGGGGGCTATGTGGGGTCATAGTACAGTGTAAGGGGGCTGTGTGGGAACATCTTTCTGAGTGGGTGGTTGTGTGGGGATATAATACTGTGTAAGGGGGCAGGGTGCAGACAAAATACTGCGTAAGGGCGCTGTGTGGGAATATCATAGGTGCTGTGGCGACATAATGCTGTGTAGTGAGGCTTGGTGGGGACATCAGACTATTTGAGAGGACATTATAGTGTTTTGGGGATTGTGTGGTAACATAATACTGTGTAAGGGGGCTGTATGGGGATGTCATTCTGTGTGGGGATATAATTCTGATTGGGAAGCTGTGTGAGGACATAATGCTGTTTAAATAGGCTTTGTGGTGAAACAATTCTGCATCGGGGGTTGTGGAGACCTAAAACTGTGTAGTGAGGCTTTGTGGGTCGTCATACTGATTGAAGGGTCATCATACTGTTTGAGGGCCTGTGGGGACACAATGCAATGTGGGGACATCCTACTCCATATGGGCAGAATGGTGAGGCTTAAAAATGGCAAGGTTGTGATTTTCAGAGCATAGATGAACTACTGTCATTGTCGGATTTAATTTCTTTTTCCAGTGATCTTATAATTATACATATTTTAGATAACTTATAATAATTCACAGTTGCATAGTGCTTTAACCAGGTAGTAATCACAAAATATAGATTATTCTATTACAGAGAAAGTCACACAGGATCGTGAACAACGCATATGTAACACAAAAACATAATTTAGTAGAGCTGTGTTTGCTAATGCAGCAAGGCTGGATGTGTCAGTGTATTGTGCTATCACAATGCATAATATGGAGGTTTGCATAGGACTGCAGGTTACTGTACTCAGGTTATTATCACCGTTACCTGTGATCTCTTCAATTACAAATTTAGCTGTTTTATATCTGTATTCATTTGATTTGCTTTATTTTGAAAGCCAGTCCATAATAAATCCACAAGTAAGCAATTTACTTGCTTTTTATCTCCATCAATTTCAATTGGAAGAAAAATGATTGCAAAATTGTTGCAAGCTGAAAGCTGCTGTAAAGCTTCAAGTAGATATAGTTCTAGTATCATCGTTTACATGGCTTTTTTTATACACAGCAAAACTGTAGAACAAAACGTATGAAAAGGCTCTTCTGCTGCTATTTCGTACCAATTTGAGCAAATGTGTGCCACTTGAGAGTTGCTACGCCAGAGCAAAATGCTTTTGCTCTGTCTTTCTCAGGCAATGGATTGATCAGTAGAGGTTTTGATGTTGGAATTTCTTGCAGTTTTTTTTATCCTCCTGAGTGTCTTTCTAAGGCCGGGGTCACACTTGCCAGTGCAATGCAAGAAACTCGCACATCAATGCTCGGCACTGCCACCAGCACTTGAGACCGGAGTGTGCGGCTGCGTGTATTTCTATGCAGCTGAACGCTCCGGTCCCGAGTGCCGGTGGCAGTGCCGGATATTTATGCAAGAGACTTGTGCAAGTTTCTCGCATTACACTCACAAGTGTGACCCCGTCCTAAGAAGATTGTTTTTTTAGCTTTAACTCTTGTATTTGGCTAATGGAGGGAAATTCTGATCAAGTCAACTTTTGAAGGTCTCCTGACTTGAACTTGATAATCTAACATATATCTATAAGAAGAGATGGGCTGATCACTTTGTGGCAAACCCACATTTTGATCCACCCATCTCTAAATATGAGGCTGCTGAATTCGATGTCAGGAGACCTGTAGTTGGTCCATGCATCACGGTCCTTATTCGGACCATAAAAGAGGCACGTGTGAATCCAGCCTTACTTTGAGCTTAAATGCCCTGGTATTATGGAAAAATAAAAAGGACCAGATATGGGGTATGACTTCATAAATATAAATTAAATTACTACTTCGCAGTCCCACAACTTGGAAGCTTCTGTTCCCATTACAGACAGCATTTTAGGACCTGTTCTTCTAGGCCATGGGTGGTTTCTGTGTCAGTCTTTATCAGGTAGTGGTACCTTTCACCATTGCATCTTCAGAAGCCATGGTGAACTGAATAGCAGCTGAGGTGAAGATTTTGGCAAAGTCCACTAATCAGTCAATGGGACAGCGCTGTTAGGCTACTTTCACACTAGCGTCGTACTCGGCCCGTCGCAGTGCGTCGGGCCGACGTTCCGAAGCTAGCAGTGAATGCGCCGCACAACGAGGACAGTGGATGCTGTTTTTCCACGCATCTGCTGCCCCATTGTGAGGTGCGGGGAGGTGGGGGTGGAGTACATGTAACGTTTTTTGCAGCCGACGGTTGCGACGTGTGGCAAAGCGTCGCAATGCGACGCTAAGGCAAATTAATGGTGAAAAAACGCAAAAGTGCTTGCAGGATGCGTTTTTTCAACCTAACGACGCATAGCGACGTGCAGTGCACGACGCTAGTGTGAAAGAGGCCTTACACTAAACGACTTACCAACAATCACGACCAGCGATACGACCTGGCCGTGATCGTTGGTAAGTCGTTGTGTGGTCGCTGGAGAGCTGTCACACAGACAGCTCTCTCCAGCGACCAACGATCAGGGGAACGACTTCGGCATCGTTGAAACTGTCTTCAACGATGCCGAAGTCCCCCTGCAGCACCCGGGTAACCAGGGTAAACATCGGGTTAGTAAGCGCAGGGCCGCGCTTAGTAACCCGATATTTACCCTGGTTACCATTGTAAAAGTAAGAAAAAAAAACACTACATACTCACATT
The DNA here is from genome assembly GCF_051348905.1 of Ranitomeya variabilis. Taxonomy (NCBI): domain Eukaryota; kingdom Metazoa; phylum Chordata; class Amphibia; order Anura; family Dendrobatidae; genus Ranitomeya; species Ranitomeya variabilis. The sequence goes on along the minus strand of NC_135233.1, from coordinate 86,491,007 downwards.
CTGATGTCTGTCACGTCCCCTGCCGGCGTCCACAGGGTTCAGCGCCACACAGTCAGTGCAGGGAAGTTCTCGGCAGCAGCGCGTGCATATTAGCAGCGCTCTTGCCGAAAGCAGTTTTAACCCTGTGGACGCCGGGGGACGTGACAGACATCAGAATGTGAGTATGTATTGTTTTTTTTTTAACTTTTACAATGGTAACCAGGGTAAATATCGGGTTACTAAGTGCAGCCATGCGCTTAGTAACCCGATATTTACCCTGGTTACAAGTGAACACATCGCTGGATCGGCGTCACACATGCCGATCCAGCGATGACAGCGGGTGATCAGCGACCAAAAAAAGGTCCTGATCATTCCCATCGACCAACGATCTCCCGGCAGGGGCTTGATCGTTGGTCGCTGTCACACATAACGAGATCGTTAGCGGGATCGTTGCTACGTCACCAAAAGCATGACGTTGCAACGATATCGTTATGTGTGACTCAGCCTTAAGGTACCATCACATTAAGCGACGCTGCAGCGATATAGACAACGAGCCAATCGCTGCAGCGTCGGTTGTTTAGGTCGCTAGGAGACGTCAGACACCGGCAACAGCAGAACGATGCAGGAGCGATCCAGTGACGTACTTATCGTTCTTGCTGGTTGTTCGCTCCAGTTCGCTCCATGAAGAAACATTGCTGGCATCGTTGCTTTTGCTGTCAAAGACTACGTTCACATTTGCGTTGTGCGCCGCAGCGTCGGCGCCGCAACGCACAACGCAAACAAAAACGCAGCAAAACGCATGCACAACGCTGCGTTTTGCGCCGCATGCGTCCTTTTTTTCATTGATTTTGGACGCAGCAAAAATGCAACTTGCTGCGTCCTCTGTGCCCGGACGCGGGCGCCGCAGGGACGCATGCGGCGCAAAACGCAAGTGCGACGCATGTCCAAGCGCCCCCATGTTAAATATAGGGGCGCATGACGCATGCGGCGACGCTGCGGCGCCCGACCGCAAATGTGAACGTAGCCTAACACGACGATACACGCCGACCTGACGACCAAATAAAGTTCTGGACTTCTAGCTCCGACCAGCGATATCACAGCAGGATCCAGATCACTGCTGCGTGTCAAACACAATGAGTTCGCTATCCAGGACGCTGCAACGTCACGGATCGTTGTCATTCTCGTTGGAAAGTTGTTTAGTGTGAAGGTACCTTTAATTAAAGGTACCTTTATACCTACGTTCATTGTTTGCTTCCAGCCTCCAAAGGAGATGAAAACAGGTGATTATTTGGAGTGTTGACTTTCAGACTGCCACGGGTCTGATCGAGGACCTATCTTTTGGATTAGTCAGTAATATCAGTGTATCCCAATGATTGAGCCATCTCTAAGAAATTGTACGTTCGCTTGGTTTGATTAGAAATGGATATCATTCATGTCTGAAATCGCTGACCGCAGAAATAGAAGATCAGTGACAGGTTCTTATATGTGCATGTAAATGGAAACCTGAAACAAAGTTAAAAAAAATCAAACAACAATATTCCATACCTTCCGTCGTTCTGTCCCACGTTGTAAATCCATCTGAAAGGGTTAACTAATTTTACAAGCAGAAGCCTGTTAATGCAGCCACCCCTGCCTGTAAAAACCAGGGGAATGAATGGATTTTTTTTTTTTTTAACTTTGTTTCAGGTGATAAGGGTCTTCAGGTGGATTAAGAGTCTAATAAAATATTACAACACCCTGTGTCTTCATTTCATTAAAGTACTTTGTAATAATGTGTGTGTGTTTTCTTAACCATTTCATACTATTGTATTAAAATGAATAGGTGACATAATTGACGCCTCTCCATTATTAATCTGGCTTAATGTCACCTTACAATAGCAAGGTGATATCAACTCTTCATTACCCCATATCCCACCACTACACGGGAGTGGGAAGAGAGTGGCCAAGTGCCAGAATAGGCGCATCTTCCAGATGTGCCTTTTCTGGGGTGGCTGGGGGCAGATGTTTTTAGCCAGGGGGGGCCAATAACCATGAACCCTCTCTAGGATATTAATATCTGCCCTCAGTCATCGGCTTTACCGCTCTGGCGGAGAAAATTGCGCGGGAACCCTCGTCAATTTTTTCCGCCATTTAACCCTTTATTTTACCAGCTACAGCGCCCAAATTTTGCACATACACACTACTAACATTAGTGGAATATGCAAAAAAAAAGGGATATGAGATGGTTTACTATATGTAAACCATGTCTCTTATCCTGTCGGGTTTGTGAAGGAGAAATGAATTACCGGCTTTTCTGCTATATCACGCTGAATTAAATATAAATATATATATATATATATATATATATATATATATATATATATACTGTATATATGGTTTACTGAACATTTGAGCCCATAAATCCATTAGATGTCGTAAAAAAACGGACCGTATTGTCTTACGCCTAGTGTGATGCCGGCCTTAGGAACAATGAAACCAACAAAGCAAATGTTTCTAGACAATTCTGATTAAACATTTTCACAATCTTCCTTTCAACAGTTGATAGGCTCTTGTACAATCCGACAAATATTACAGCATAATTTCACTGTTTTTGAACCTCATTTTGTCCTTATTTATGGTACATGGTTTAATCCAAACCATCTGGAAACTTTTGCTTTGTTGGTTTCTACACTCTGCATAAAGCAGGGAACTCCTTTTCCGTGCCAAGGATTTAAAGCGCCTTATCAGGGATCAGCAGGTTTACTGCATTTATGAATGTCTGATATTCATTATACCCAACACTTCTGTCTCGCGACATTGGGGGAGTGAAGAGCAGCCACCATACATATAATATACTCAACTGATTTTGCTGAAATTTGAGGCTTTTATATGTAGGTACTTTAAAGGGAATCTGACAGCTGATACATGCTGCCCGATCCACAGGGAGCATGTATCAGACCGTGGCTATATGAGATCAGCCAGGTATATTGACTTTGAAATTCTGCGACGCTTCAGAGAAAAACATATTTTGAAAGCCACAAGAGTCCGAGCAGACTAGTCAGACAGGCTGGTCCTTGGCGGCTTCTCCCCGCCCGCTGCCCTGAACTGACAAGTCTCTACATATATGTGCACATAGGCGAGAAGATGTCTGCTACCCACCTGTCCAACCAGTCTCAAGAGTGGTTCTGTCCCCAGTGGCTTCTATAGTCTGCTTTTCTCTGAAATGCCGCAGTGTTTCAGAGTCAAATATACCTGTCTGCGATCATGCAGCCAGTGCCGGATACATGCTACCTGTGGATTGGGTAGCATGCATCTCCTGTCAAGATAACTCTAAGGGTACGTGTCCACGGTCAGGATGGCCGGCGGTATCGCCGGAGCGGCAAAGCCCCGCCCCCTTTCTGGGACACGATGATGCCGGATGTGTACTGTACACATCCGGGATCATCGCACCCTCGCATAGCGCCCTGTGATATTACTTGCGGCGACGCAGCGTCGCCGCAGGTAGCACGGACATGCTGCGATCTGAAAAGACGCGCAGAATGTCCGGAGTCGCAGGGAAGTCGGATGCGTGATTCCACGCATAGTGGACACGGGATTTCATAAAATCCCCTCCACTATGCTGGAACATCTGGACGCTGCGTGTTTGACGCTGCAGCTCTGCGCAGCGTCAAACAAGCAGCGTTTACTGACCGTGGACACATACCCTAAGGCTATGTTCATGCGTTTTTACTGCGTTTTTTTTTTTGCTGCTTTTTTATGCAAATTAAAAGCTGCATTTTATAGCACCAGCAAAGCTATGAGATCTCATGCACACACATTGTTTTTTTTTCTTGTCTGAATTGGAAAACTACTGTGTTTTTGAAAACTGCAGCATGTCACTTCTTTCAGAGTTTTTTCAGCATTTTTATACCCATAGAAAGCAATGAATAAATGCAAAAATATAGGTATCAGGTTTTGCTCTGTTTTTGGCAACAGGCACAAAGCTGTATCAGCATGAAAAACACAGCAAAAATTGCAGCAAAACTTTATTTTCTTAAGCAGCTTATTTACTGCCAAGAGAGCAGGTTTTGCCTGCAGAAAAAAATGTAGAAAAAACTCAACATGTGAACATAGCCTAAGGCTTTAGTCACATTGTTCACATGGTGTGATCTTAGCGCAATATAAGCAATGTGTGTTTGACTGTTGAGCGACCATGACTTCAGTAAATTAAGGACCATGCTGGTAAAACCAAGAACCAAACCAGTAAAAAAATAGTCTAGATCATATCATAACTCATAAGTTGCGTGTCTTCCCCTGCAGAATGAATGAGATCTTTAACAGAACCTTGGTCGCACATGAATGGAAGCGAACTTTGAATAGTTGACATATCCGGCAACAATATAACTTTTGTGTTCCCAGGTTTCTGCTTTTAGCAGTGCGCAGTGTGTGAAAAGTAGGGCACTGCTATCATTCAGTGGCCGCCTGTGGCAGTGATTAATGATCAGACATTCGACAGGGACTGACCTTGTGTTTGTACAACTTCAGTCTACTCGCAGGGATTAATCCTCCTCAATAAGATGCTTTATCAAAAATTGTCGCCTTCACTTCCTTTCTTCAGATGCAATGGTTGTCTCTGGAAATCTCGCTGGCTGATAAGACTGTACAATACTTAAAGAAAAAATCACTGCTAAATTAGTTTCCGCAAAACTCTTCACAAGTAACATATCTCAAATCTTAAAGTAAGGGTATGGTCAAACGTGATGTTTTTATAGCGGTTTTTTTTTTGTGTATTTTTTCTTCAGGCGCAATAGAAACTTTGTTTTACAGTACCTGCAAAAGCAATGAGATTATAGGGTATGTGCACACGCTGCAGATCCGCAGCGCATTGGCCGCTGCAGATTCACAGCAGTTTCCCATGCGTTTACACTACCATGTAAACCTATGGAAAACAAAATCCGCAGTGCACATGCTGCGGAGAAAACCGCGCTAAAACGTAGTGTTGTTTATTCCGCAGCATGTCAATTTCTTTGTGCGGATTCCGCAGCGGTTTACACCTGCTCCATAACTCCATAATAGGAATCCACAGGTGTAAAACCGCAGGTGAAATCCGCACAAAAAACGCAAAAAAAACACGGTAAAGGTATGTTTAAACGTTCAGGAAACGCTGCGTTTTTGACGCTGCGTTTTTCCGCAGCGTCAAAAACTCAGCGTCCAGATGTTACAGCATAGTGGAGGGGATTTTTCAAAATGCAGCATGTTGCTACAATGAGCAAAACACGCAGGCACACCGCAGGTGACCTGCCAGTTACCTCAGGTGCAGTTTTGGTCAGGATTTTACCTGCATAAAATCCTGATCAAAGCCTGAAGCAAACCTGAACGTGGACACATACCCTTAGGGTATGGCTCCACGGTCCGGAGGGGCGGCGGTATCGCCGCAGCGGCGAAGCTGCTCGGCGCTAAGCCCCGCCCCCTTTCTGGGACGCGATGGTGCCGGATGTGTACAGTAAACATCCGGGATCATCGCACCCCTCGCCATAGGGCCCTGTGATATGCCTTGCGGGGACGCTGCGTCCCCGCAAGGTGTACGGACATGCTGCGATCTGAAAAGACGCACAGCATGTCCGGAGTCGCAGGGCCGCCGCGTGCGGGTTTCCACGCATAATGGAGACGGGATTTCATAAAATCCCCTCCACTATGCTGGAACATCTGGACGCTGCTTGTTTGACGCTGCAGCGTCAAACAAGCAGCGTTTACTTACCGTGGAAACATACCCTTAGGCTGCGTGTCCACGTTCAGGATGGCCGGCGGTATCGCCGCAGCGGCCAAGCCGCTCAGCGCTAAGCCCCGCCCCCTTTCTGGGACGCGATGATGCCGGATGTGTACTGTACACATCCAGGATCATCGCACCCCTCGCCATAGGGTCCTGTGATATTACTTGCGGCAACGCAGCGGCGACGCAGGTAGCACGGACATGCTGCGATCTGAAAAGACGCGCAGCATGTCCGGAGTCGCAGGCCCGCCGCGTGCGGGTTTCCACGCATAGTGGACACGGGATTTCAAAAAATCCCCTCCACTATGCTGGAACATCTGGACGCTGCGTGTTTGACGCTGCAGCGTCAAACACACAGCGTCTACTGACCGTGGACACATACCCTAAGGCTATGTGCACACGCCAGGATTCCTTGCAGAAATTTCCTGAACAAAACCGGACATTTTCTGCAAGAAATCCGCATGTGTTTTTGCACTTTTTTTCGCGTTTTTCTCACTGTTTTTTTTTAGTTTTTTTGTGTTTTTTTTCCGGAGGTTCCCAATGCAATAATATAGTGGAACATCTGCAAAAAATCCGCAAAAGTAATGAACATGCTGCGTTTTTCACCATGATGCGTTTTTTTCCGCAAAACATATGCACAAATATTGCGGAATGCATTATAAATGATAGGATTTTATTGTGTTTTTATAGCGAAAAAACGCGAAAAATCCTGAACGTGTGCACACAGCCTAAATCCACGGTAATTCCGCAGGAAATCCGCAGTGCGGATAACCTGCGGATTTACCAAAATCAGTTCGGAAAAATCCACAGAGTACTCCGCAGCGTGTGCACATAGCCTTAGGAATCTCATACACCTGCAACTTTTTTTTTTCCTGACTTACTTTGAGCACTTCCACGTTTTTGAAAACCTTCAGCTTGTCAATTCTTTCAGCGTTTTTGCAACTTTTTTTTACGTAATGTAATGAGACGTGCAAAAATGCTGAAAAAATGCAACATAACCCTTGTGTTGCTTTTTTGCAGCGTGTTTGGTGAATAAAACTAACTTTATTGACATCTACTGTAGACAAATTGCACATGTACTGCGCCTGAAAAAAAGCAGCAAGTTTTATATGCAGCATTTTTTTACTACTGAGAGTGAAGATATTGGCTGCGGAAACAAATGCTACAAAAATGCCTTGTGTGAACATACATATATATATGCAGGCATATTTATTTCCATGACAAAAAATGTTGCGTTATCTCCCGCTGTTGTGTTAACAAGATTTAACCCTGCAGTTAATTTTGGCCTTTAGGAGGCAGCATATTTTTGCATTTTAGCCTTTTTGCATTTTCTTCTTCTGATATCGTTATGAGGTAGTGCTTTGTTATTTTTTGTTTTAGTTTTTTTTTATTATTTATTTTCAGAGGCCCTGATTCCAGCCATGTATCACTTGGTTTAATGGCTGAAGCTACTTTCACACATCAGGTTTTTTCCGTCAGGCACAATCCGGCGAGTTTGAAAAAAATCGGATCTGGCAAAAGTTGCTGCCGGATCCGTTTTATTCTCATAGGCTTGTATTAGTGCCGGATTGTGATGGATGGCCTCATGTTTCATCCGATTTTTGCCGGCGGCTGGAGAAAACGGACATAGGAATGTTTTTTCTGTCCGTCGAAAAAATGGACAGCGGCGGATCCGGTGAAAAACGGGTGAAACGTGAGGTCAAATGATGGAATGCGGCGACGGATTCCATTTTTTTAAACAAATCATGCATTTTCCATTCTGGAGTCTGTCTCTTTTTTTTCTCTCTCTCTCTCTCTCTCTCTCTCTCTCTCTCATCCAAAATAGCAGGCAGATCCACAAACTCGGATCCGACGAAAAAACGGATCCGTTTTTTTCAGAATTCGCTGGATTAAGCCTGACAGCAAAAACCTGATGTGTGAAAGTAGCCTAACCCCGCACACACCACTGAATGGCAGCTTTCTGTACACACTGTATATTGGAAGAAAGCTGATCAGTGGTTGGAGCGTGGTTGGACTAGGAGGCACGAGGAAGCCGATTTTAGGATATTCTCTAGATAAGCCTTAACACAGATTTTCATAGGATATGACGAAAGTAAAAAAAAAAAAGAGCGCCACGCTGTGAAGTGCTATCTGTCAATCTTAGATTATTAATAACAGATTTGTGTTTATACAGTATATTCACCTTAGGAGCTCCGCAAACATGCATAGTATAGATATTTTGGCTAAACTGCTGCTCGCTCATTTTCAGGTCATCCTCTGTGGCATTGGGTATGTAAATGGATTTCCTGGCGCTCTTCCCTGATCAGAAAATTAATCCACATCGTTTATATATTTTTATTGTAAGAATAGTGACAGATAAAAACTTGAAGAATATTCCAATCCAGGAATGAAAATACCCTTTTTTTTAAAAAAAAGAAACAAAACAAAATAAAAAACAACTGTTTTTAATATTGGAGTAACTATAAAAATATACATGTTTTTTTTCACCGATTGAGTGATTTGTTTTAAAGCGTTTGTCTCATTTTATTAAATTGCAAAGTTCTTTTAAAAACTTCTGATTCCAAGTCCCCATCGTTCACAGGAACGGAGGGATTATTAATTCTGTAGCGTACTGCTCATTGCGAAGATTACCGGCGGCAGCCACCTCCAGTCTCCAAGTCTGGAGGTCTCCAAGGATCATGAGTTTATAAGATGTTTGTTAGGGCTGTCCCACACGTCCAGATAATTCCGGTACCGGAAAAAATCGGTACCGGAGTTATCCGTGTCCGTGTGCCCGTGAGCTCACGTAGGCCATACGTGCGGCACACGTGTGCCGCCCGTGTGCCGAGTGGGTACCACACGGAGCGTGTGGTACCCACGCGTGTGGTACACTACATCGTGCTGAAGCCGCGATTCATATCTTCTGTGCAGCAGCGTTTGCTGCATAGAAGATATGAATAATAGTGTTTAAAAGAAAGATCTATCTGTCCGTCGCCCTCCCACCCCCTGTGCGCCCCCCCGCTGTTCTGAAAATACTCACCCGCTTCCCTCGCCTTCTACTGTATGCAGTCACGTGGGGCCGCTCATTTACAGTCATGAATAGGCGGCTCCACCCCTATGGGAGGTGGAGCCACATATTCATGACTCTAATCGGCGGCCCCACGTGACCGCATACAGTAGAAGGGCCGGCCAGCACAGGAAGCATCGACAGCCAACGAGGGAAGCGGGTGAGTATTTTCAGAACAGCGGGGGGCGCACAGGGGGTGGGGGGGGGCGGACAGATAGATCTTTCTTTTAAACACTATTATTCATATCTTCTATGCAGCAAACGCTGCTGCACAGAAGATATGAATCGCGGCTTCAGCACCATGTGGGGGGGACAGTGCTTACTGTAGCGCTGTCTCCTGCACGCCACACGGACTGCACACGGAGAAGGTCCGTGTGTGGTCTGGATTTTACACGGACCCATTGACTTTAATGGGTCCGTGTAATACGTGCGCTCCCACGAACACTGACATGTCTCCGTGTTTGGCACACGGAGACACGGTCCGCAAAAAATCAGTGACATCTGCACAGATGCATTGATTTTAATGGGTCTACGTGTGTCAGTGGCTCCGGTACGTGAGGAAACTGTCACCTCACGTACCGGAGCCACTGACGTGTGAAACCGGCCTTATACAGCTTGAAAGCGTCTGTATGAAGCTGGCCAGATCCCTGGATCCAGCCATTCGCAGTGTCCCGGCACCTCTCCCATGTCTAGAGGCAGCTCAGCCTTGGCTAGCGGCATGTGGAAAGTGACCGCAGGCGGTAGCCATGACCGAACTGCTGGTTCACATCGTCCCGGCACTTTACCGTCAAGTGTGGATGCATTACACCTCTGTGTAGGCCACAGGCTTTGGCTGCTTCCAGGCCTCCATCTTCAGGAGTCGCCGCACATAACTCAGGGGACATGCAGTTCTTATTAACCAACAAAAGTTTACTGAGCAGTTCGAGTTCATCAGATTGTAACACAAAGTATTGGGCACAACACTTGTTGTTCCCTTAGCACAGTAAGTTTCCTTAACAGAGTCCGTTTCCTGCAGTAACATCTGTTCCCTATGGACTATCCTTGCATTGGCTATTCCTGTCTGCCCCAGGGATTTCCTGTCCAGTCCCACAGTGCACTCAGGATGTGTCCATTCCCTTTTTTGTGGTTCCATGTCCATCGTCCCCTGTACACCAGAGACACTCCTCCTAGTATCTAGGCCGAGCCCTGAGCTCCAGACATTGCAGGAAGGGATTCTAGTAAGGCCTCCCACTGCCATGATCAATAGCTCCACGCAGCCACCAGCAGCCCACTGCGCTTGAACTTGTCCCCGATTACTGTACTTATCTGATTAACTTTAAAGAAGTAGTCTGATTTAGCCTAACATTACCCCCTCCCATTATGGACTAGTCCCAAACATTATCTGTATCTTACCCTACGTCCCCAGCTAACTACAGTTACCATCTCATACCAGTATGTACCAAGCCTATTGTCTTTATCTTATGACCTAGATCCTATCCTATATCTTGCCCTATGCTGTTCATGACCATAACAGTCTATTCACAATATACATGTTACACTTATGTATTACCTCTTTGATAGTCATGCCCTACACATTACCACATCCAATATATTACACAAGATCTGCAAAAGAAGCATAACACTATTTACATGACGGGATTGGTGACTTCAGGGGTAGGAGGGCGTTAGTGCAGCCCACCACTCTTACACATGAGAAAGCGCAAAGTTGGGGACAAAGGCTCAGCCCCGATACTGGATCTCTCAATCTTCAAAAGTGCACCGACCGCTGGTAAAAAGGAATCCGGGTGGCAGAGGAATGGTGCGATCCTGAAGACAGGACTATGAGACAACCCATTTAATTCACTTATTAGAGAACAGACACTTTTTTTTATACGTTTAGGGTTCTACAGGACAGCCCTGGGTCCATTGCATCTTTTCCATGATCTTAAGGATTTATTGGTGACTTTATGAAAGCTGCCTGGCTTTTATTACTGAAGGTAAAGGAAACCTGTCAGCAGGATTGTGCACAGTAACCTACAGACAGTGTCAGGTCTGAGTATACTGATTAAAATGATACCTTCTCAGCCCCTCCTCCCCTCTGAGGGATCGTGCACAATTCCTGGTTCAATCTGCCTTTAAGGGATCGGGTAAAAATGTGTGGATGCAATTAAAACAGAATTGAACTTAGCCCTCACCATAGCTGGCAATACAGATAAAAGTATGCAGGTTGTGGCGCTACAGACATGGGCACCACAAATACCTAAGCAGAGCACCACATGAAGCCCCCCACAGGCCGACCCAGAGCACGAGCATATCATTACCTCAAAACTGAAAATATAGATTAAACGACCACCAGACAGATTTCATCAACCAAGGTATCATTGTAATCAGTATAATGGCGCCGACCTGACACTGTGTGTAGGTTACTGTGCACAATCCTGCTGACAGGAATCCTGTTAAAGGAGTATACCCATCTCCAAGATCCTATCCCAATATGTAGTAGGTGTAATAATAATAATATTAGCAAATACCTCCAAATAGAAATGTAGTGTTTCTGATTCGCTATGTCTTTCCTCATGTGCAGGCATTGCAGGACCTTAGGTATCCATGGCTACGACCACTGATATAGTGACAGTTTGCTAGTTGCTAGTCGTCATAACCATGGATTCCTAAGATCTTGGAGATGGGAATATCCCTTTAAGGCCGGGGTCACACTTGTGAGTCCAGTGCTAGAAAATCGCGCATCAATACCCGGCACTGCCGCCAGCACTCGGGACCGGAGCGTTCAGTTGCACAGAAATACACGCAGCCGCACACTCCGGTCCTGAGTGCCGGGTATTGAGGCGAGTTTCTCGCATTGAACTCGCAAGTGTGACCCCGGCCGAAGTGTTAACCTTACAGGAGATATTTCCTAAAGAACTAATTATCACTTTGACTTTTTTACAATTGCAGCTTTTACGCTTTCATCTCCGATTTTTGGCTCTCATGAAGTAGTGAAATAAATATATCTGACTGCATTTATAATGAGGACCCAATTTTAGGGTTTCATTCACAGGACATATCAGTGTAATATTTATTTTTTCATAGACAGAGGATTTGTGTTAAAACCACCGCAGGATAAATGATAACGTTCTGATCGGTGGTTCTCCCATATATTATTTTATAAAATGGCATGGCAGGTCGGATGCCTGTCTGCTGTTTCATTTATTCTCTATGTGGCTGCCAGAAAAAGCTCAGCGCATCGCTTGGCAGCCCCATAGGGAATCAATGGAGAGAGGGTTGAGCGCATGCACTGCTGTTCCATTCTAAGGGCTCATGCACATGACCATGTTTTCATTCCTAGTGTGATCTGATAAAACATCAGATGACACTCGCCCCCATGTTATGCTATGGGGCCATGCACATGTGATTTTTTTTCCCTCTGAAGTAGCCAGTCCAGAAAAAAAATTGTTGCATGACTGATTTTAATTTGATATTCAGATTGTACCCAGCCATGCAAGTCAATGAGTGCATGGAAAACATCGGACTGCACTCGGATGACATCTGAGTGCAGTCTGATTTCCACTGACTGACAGTATGGAGAAGTTGGAGATATATTTTTCTTCATCTTTTCCTCATCCAAGAGAATCAGATCACACTGTGATCAAACTGATCAGCATGATCATCCCGATTCTTTCGAATAAGAGATATATGCTCATGTGACTCCTATTCCCAGCCAGTGAACCCCCACAATTAACAAATAGGTAGGTGATAGCTTGTTTTCACTTGGCAACCCCTTTCAGGCTAGGTTCCCATGATAACCTTTTATGACTTTTTGAGACTACGTATTTTTGCTGCATCAAAAACATAGCATCTTACATTTCCAGCCAAGTGGAAGGAATCTATGGAAATCTCACACCCCCTTCGCTTGTTTTTACCTGCGGAGCGTGTTTCAAATCTGCATCATGCCAATTTCTCTTGCGGGTACACTGAGTTTTCTGTGCAGATTTCCCTCATAGACATGTGTTTTTAGTGTGTATAAAATTATATGTAAGCCGCATCTAAATATATCAATAACGTTTTGTCAAAGCCAAATATCAGGAAGTATCAGCAACAAAGCAGCTTTATTTAACCCCTTAATGACCGCCGATACGCCTTTTATTGGCGGCAGTTAACCCCTTCATGACCCAGCCTATTTTGGCCTTAATGACCTTGCCGTTTTTTGCAATTCTGACCAGTGTCCCTTTATGATGTAATAACTCGGGAACGCTTCAACGGATCCTAGCGATTCTGAGATTGTTTTTTCGTGACATATTGGGCTTCATGTTAGTGGTAAATTTAGGTCGATAATTTCTGCGTTTATTTGTGAAAAAAATGGAAATTTGGCGAAAATTTTGAAAATTTTGCAATTTTCACATTTTTAATTTTTATTCTGTTAAACCAGAGAGTTATGTGACACAAAATAGTTAATAAATAACATTTCCCACATGTCTACTTTACATCAGCACAATTTTGGAAACAACATTTTTTTTTGCTAGGAAGTTATAAGGGTTAAAATTTGACCAGTGATTTCTCATTTTTACAACAAAATTTACAAAACCATTTTTTTTAGGGACCACCTCACATTTGAAGTCAATTTGAGGGTTCTATATGGCTGAAAATACCCAAAAGTGACACGATTCTAAAAAATGCACCCCTCAAGGTGCTCAAAACCACATTCAAGAAGTTTATTAACCCTTCAGGTGTTTCACAGCAGCAGAAGCAACATGGAAGGAAAAAATGAACATTTAACTTTTTAGTCACAAAAATTATCTTTTAGCAACAATTTTTTTATTTTCCCAAGGGTAAAAGGAGAAACTGGACCACGAAAGTTGTTGTCCAATTTGTTCTGAGTACGCTGATACCTCATATGTGGGGGTAAACCACTGTTTGGGCGCACGGCAGAACTCGGAAGGGAAGGAGCGCCATTTGACTTTTTGAATGAAAAATTGGCTCCAATCTTTAGCGGACACCATGTCGCGTTTGGAGAGCCCCCCGTGTGCCTAAACATTGGAGCTCCCCCACAAGTGACCCCATTTTGGAAACTAGACGCCCCAAGGAACTTATCTAGATGCATAGTGAGCACTTTAAACCCCCAGGTGCTTCACAAATTGATCCGTAAAAATGAAAAAGTACTTTTTTTTCACAAAAAAATTATTTTAGCCTCAATTTTTTAATTTTCACATGGGCAACAGGATAAAATGGATCCTAAAATTTGTTGGGCAATTTCTCCTGAGTACGCCGATACCTCATATGTGGGGGTAAACCACTGTTTGGGCGCATGGCAAGGCTCGGAAGGGAAGGCGCGCCATTTGACTTTTTGAATGGAAAATGAGCTCCAATCGTTAGCGGACACCATGTCGCGTTTGGAGAGCCCCTGTGTGCCTAAACATTGGAGCTCCCCCACAAGTGACCCCATTTTGGAAACTAGACCCTCCAAGGAACTTATCTAGATGCATAGTGAGCACTTTAAACCAACAAGTGCTTCACAGAAGTTTATAACGCAGAGCCGTGAAAATAAAAAATAATTTTTCTTTCCTCAAAAATGATTTTTAGCCCAGAATTTTTTATTTTCCCAAGGGTAACAGGAGAAATTGGACCCCAAATGTTGTTGTCCAGTTTGTCCTGAGTACGATGATACCCCATATGTGGGGGTAAACCACTGTTTGGGTGCACGGCAGGGCTTGGAAGGGAAGGCACGCCATTTGGCTTTTTGAATGGAAAATTAGCTCCAATCATTAGCGGACACCATGTCGCGTTTGGAGAGCCCCTGTGTGCCTAAACATTGGAGCTTCCCCATAAGTGACCCCATTTTGGAAACTAGACCTCCCAAGGAACTAATCTAGATGTGTGGTGAGCACTTTGAACCCCCAAGTGCTTCACAGAAGTTTATAACGCAGAGCCGTGAAAATAATAAATACGTTTTCTTTCCTCAAAAAATTTTTTTTTAGCCCTGATTTTTTTATTTTCCCAAGGGTAACAGGAGAAATTTGACCCCAAGAGTTGTTGTCCAGTTTCTCCTGAGTATGCTGATACCCCATATATGGGGGTAAACCACTGTTTGGGCACATGCCGGGGCTTGGAAGTGAAGTAGTGATGTTTTGAAATGCAGACTTTGATGGAATGCTCTGCGGGCGTCACGTTGCGTTTGCAGAGCCCCTGATGTGCCTAAACAGTAGAAACCCCCCACAAGTGACCCCATTTTGGAAGCTAAACCCCCAAGGGAACTTATCTAGATGTGTGGTGAGCACTTTGAACCCCCAAGTGCTTCACAGAAGTTTATAACGCAGAGCCGTGAAAATAAAAAATCATTTTTCTTTCCTCAAAAATAATTTTTTAGCCCGCAATTTTTTATTTTCCCAAGGGTTACAGGAGAAATTGGACCCCAAAAGTTGTTGATCAGTTTCTCCTGAGTACGCTGGTACCCCATATGTGGGGGTAAACCACTGTTTGGGCACACATCGGGGCTCGGAAGAGAGAGAGCACCATTTTACTTTTTCAACGCAAGATTGGCTGGAATCAATGGTGGCGCCGTGTCACGTTTGGAGACCCCCTGATGTGCCTAAAAAGTGGAAACCCCTCAATTCTAACTCCAACACTAACCCCAACACACCCCTAACTAATCCCAACCCTAACCACAACCCTAACCCCAACACACCCCTAACCCTAGTCTTACCCCTAATTCCAACCCTAACCCTAAGGCTATGTGCTCACGTTGCAGATTTGTGTGGATTTTTCCGCAGTTTTTGAAAAATCTGCAGGTAAAACGCACTGCGCTTTACCTGCTGATTTACCGCGGATTTCCAGTGTTTTTGTGTGGATTTCACTTGCGGATTCCTATTATGGAGCAGGTGTAAAACGCTGCAGAATTGCACAAAGAATTGACATGCTGCGGAAAATACAACGCAGCGTTTCCGCGCTGTATTTTCCGCACCATGGGCACAGCGAATTTGGTTTTCCATAGGTTTACGTGGTACTGTAAACGTGATGGAAAACTGATACGAATCCGCAGCCAAATCCGCACCGTGTTCACATAGCCTAATTCTAACCCTAATTCCAACCCTAACCCTAATTCTAACCCTAATTCTAACCCTAATTCAAACCCTAGCCCTAAGTGCAACCCTAGCCCTAAGTGCAACCCTAGCCCTAAGTGCAACCCTAGCCCTAAGTGCAACCCTAGCCCTAAGTGCAACCCTAGCCCTAAGTGCAACCCTAGCCCTAAGTGCAACCCTAAGTGCAACCCTAAGTGCAACCCTAAGTGCAACCCTAGCCCTAAGTGCAACCCTAAGTGCAACCCTAGCCCTAAGTGCAACCCTAAGTGCAACCCTACCCCTAACCCTACCCCTAACCCTACCCCTAACCCTACCCCTAACCCTAACCCTAACCCTACCCCTAACCGTACCCCTAACCCTAACCCTAATGGAAAAACAATAAAAATAATTATATTTTCTATATTTTATTATGGGGGTGATAAAGGGGGGGGATTTATTTACTATTTTTTTTATTTTGATCGCTGTGATAGAACTTATCACAGCGACCAAAATGTGCAGGAACGAATCTGCCGGCTGGCAGATTCGGCGGGCGCACTGCGCATGCGCCCGCCATTTTCCAAGATGGCGGCGCCCATGAAGAAGACGGCCGGACACCGGGAGGGACATCGGAGCTAGGTAAGTATGGGGGGGTGGGATTGGAACACGGGGGGGGGGGGGGATCGGAGGACTTGGGGAGCGGACAGGAGGACCGGGGGAGCCGACAGGAGGGAGGAGGGGAGCGGAACGGAGATCGGGGCAAAAAGGACGACTGGGGAGGTGATCGGTGGGGTGGGGGCAGATTGGGGTCTCCAGCCATGGCAGATGCTATTGCAGCATCGGCCATGGCTGGATTGTAATATTTCACCATTTTCATAGGTGAAATATTACAAATCGCTCTGATTGGCAGTTTCACTTTCAACAGCCAATCAGAGCGATTGTAGCCACGGGGATGGGGTGAAGCCACCCCCCCTGGGCTGAAGTACCACTCCCCCTGTCTCTGCAGATCGGGTAAAATGGGAGTTAACCCCTTCACCCGATCTGCAGGGACGCGATCATTCTGTGACACAGCATATGCGTCACAGGTCGGATTGGCACCGACTTTCATGACGCATACGCTGTGTCACAGGTCGGGAAGGGGTTAAGGGACCTTATTCCTCCGCACTGCTTTTTAACGGCGCTGAGAAATAAGGGTTTAGCACCCCCCAGCATAGGAGAACATTATTCGGGTCGGTTTTTACCGTCCCCGGTCTTATGATCGCCGTTATTCACAGAATAATGGCAATCGCAAAAACAAAAAGTCAGATTTCCCATTCATTTCCCTCTCTGATATGATCTAGCATACCAGAAGAAAGAGAAATGGGGTTCCCCAAGCACCCCTGGTACCTCCGCCATCCCCGGACCCTCCTACTCCATCCCCCAACCCTCTGCATATTCCTGGAAGAAAATGGTAAGCGCAACAATAAGATTTCTCCTATTGGTTCACTTTGATCACTGTGATAGACCCTATCACATTTATAAAAATAAAAAATAGCAAATCAAACCCCCCTTTGTCACCCCTTTCTAACGTAAAAATAATAAAAAGATGTATTTTTTTTCTAGTCTTTGCAGTTAGGGTTGGGGGCTAGGGTTAGAGTTGAGGTTGTGCTGTTGGGGCTAGGGTTAGGATTGTGGCTAGGGTTAGGGTTGGGGATGGGGTTACAGCTAGGGTTAGGGGTGGGCTAGGGTTGGGGTTAGAGCTAGGGTTAGAGTTGGGGTTGTCTTGGGCTTAGGGTTGTCTTGGGATAAGGGTTGTCTTGGGCTTAGGGTTGTCTTGGGCTTAGGGTTGTCTTGGGCTTAGGGTTGTCTTGGGCTTAGGGTTGTCTTGGGCTTAGGGTTGTCTTGGGCTTAGGGTTGTCTTGGGCTTAGGGTTGTGTTGGGCTTAGGGTTGTGTTGGGCTTAGGGTTGTGTTGGGCTTAGGGTTGTGTTGGGCTTAGGGTTGTGTTGGGCTTAGGGTTGTGTTGGGCTTAGGGTTGTGTTGGGCTTAGGTTTGGGATTAGGGTTTTGGTGCTGGGGTTATGGTTGTGGTTAGGGTTGGGATTAGGGGTAGGCGTGTGTTGGGGTTAAGGTTGGGGTTAGGGCTGTGTTAGGGTTGGAGTTAGAACTGGGTGGTTTCCACTGTTTAGGCATATCAGAGACATGGCGCCCGCCATTGATTCCAGCCAATTTTGCATTCAAAAAGTCAAACGGTGCTCCCTCCCTTCTGAGCCCTGCCGTGTGCCCAAACAGTGGGTTTCCCCCACATACCGGGTATCGGCGTACTCAGGAGATATTGCAAAACAAATATTGTGGTCTATTTTCTCCTTTTACACTTGTGAAATTAAAAAAGTTTGGGTCTAAAGTACATTTTTTGTGAAAAAAGTAAAATGTTAATTTTTTCCTTCTACACTGCTTTAGTTCTCATGAAGCACCTGAAGGGTTAATAAACCTCTTGAATGTGGTTTTGTGCAACTTGAGGGTTGTTGTTTTTAGAATGGTGTCACTTTTGGGTATTTTATGTCATATTGACCCCCGAAAGTAATTTCAAATGTGTGGTGGTCCCTAAAAATGGTTTTGTAAATTTTGTTGGAAAAATGAGAAATCACTGGGGAACTTTTAACCCTTATAACTTCCTAAGGAAAAAAAAAATTTGTTTCCAAAATTGTGCTGATGTAAAATAGACATGTGAGAAATGTTATTCATTAACTATTTTGTGTGACATGACTCCTGATTTAAGGGCACAAGAATGAAAAGTTTCAAAAATTGCAAAATTTGCTAAATTTTTGCCAAGTTTCCATTTTTTCATAAAAAATGCAAGTCATATGAAAGAAATGTTACCACTAAGGCCGTTTTCCGGTACGTGTGGTGACAGTTTTCTCACGTACCGGAGACACTGACACACGTAGACCCATTCAAATGAATGGGTCTATGGACATGTCAGCGTGTTTTCACGGACCATGTGTCCATGTGCAAAACACACTGACATGTCCGTTTATGAGCGACAGCATGGATCACACGGACCTATACAAGTCAATGCCGTCCGTGTGCATTTTTAAAGTCATAGGGTTAAAATTGAAACAAATTGTTTCAATACACGGACAGCAAACGGATGCCACATGGATGGTACACGGATATGACAAACGGACATGGATATCGGTACCGGAAATATCAGGACGTGTGAAACCGGCCTAACATGAAGTACAATATGTCAAGGAAAAACTGTCTCAAAATCAGTGGAATCCGTTGAAGCGTTCCAGAGTTATAACCTTATAAAGTGACAGTGGTCAGAATTGTAAAAATTGACTTTGCCATTGAGGTCAAAATTGGCCCTGTCACTAAGGGGGTTAAAGCACAACACTCACCCATTCACACATTGAGTATTTGGTGACATTTTTACCTCAGGATTTATAAGCCAAAACCAGCAGTGGAACAATCAGAGGAAAAGTATTAGGGTACGTTTCCACTGTCAGGATGGCCGGCGGTATCGCCGCAGCGGCGAAGCCGCTCGGCGCTAAGCCCCGCCCCCTTTCTGGGACGCGATCATGCCGGATGTGTTAACTCTTCACATCCGGGATGATCGCTCTCTCCCATAGCGCCCTGTGATATGCCTTGCGGGGACGCTGCGTCCCCGCAAGGTGTACGGACATGCTGCGATCTGAAAAGACGCGCAGCATGTCCGTAGTCGCAGGGCCGCCACGTGCGGGTTTCCACGCATAGTGGAGACGGGATTTCATAAAATCCCCTCCACTATGCTGGAACATCTGGACGCTGCTTGTTTGACGCTGCAGCTCTGCGCAGCGTCAAACAAGCAGCGTTTCCTGACCGTGGAAACATACCCTTAGGGTATGTTTCCACGTTCAGGAAACACGCAGCGTCCAGATGTTACAGCATAGTGGAGGGGATTTTATCAAATCCCGTCTCCACTACGCGTGGTAACACGCACCCGGCGGCCCTGCGATTCCGGACATGCGGCCCGTCTTTTAAGATTGCAGCATGTCCGTTTACCTTGCGGCGACGCTGCGCCACCGTGAGGTAAAACACAGGGCCCTATGTGTGGGGTGCGATGATTTCGGATGTGTGCAATGAACACATCCGGTATCATCGCGTCACAGAAGGGGGCGGAGCAGGTTTGCCGCTCCGTCCAAACCGCCGGCCATCCTGAAGGTGGACACGTACCCTAATAGAAACACGTCACGTCACCACTTCTGGATTTTTTGCCCAGTCAGGGTGTTGGCTTACAAATCCTGAGGTAAAAAGCTAATTAAATACTCTAGGCAATGTTCACATGATGCATTTTGCAGTGGTTTTTTGATTTTTTTTTTTAATGCAAATTTTCAGCTGCGTTTCACAGTACCAGCAAAGTCTATGAGATTTCAGAAATTTCACACACACACCTTGTTTGTTTTTTCCTGACTGTTTTGTCAAAGAACTGCAAGTTTGCAAAATGCAGCATGTCACTTCTTTCAGCATTTTTTTTCTGCGTTTTTCACCCATTGAAAGCAATGGGTAGTGCAAATAACGCTGCAAAAATGTTGCAAAATAAGCAGGTATCTGCTGCTGGTGCCAAAACCTGATTGAAGTTGAAGAGACAAATGTACCATGACAAAAACACAGGAAAAAAATGCAAAAAATACTAAGCAAAACCTGCTTTTTGTAAGCAGCTTGAACGCAGCTGTCCTTTTTTTGGATGTGTTCTCCTCCCTTTTGGCACAGGTGATATTAAATTAGCAGGAGATTGCAAAAGGGTCTGGCCTATTTTTTGCTGTCACTGGAGAATTGAGGAAGACGAGTTTCAAAGCTCCTTTCACCTGGTGTTGATGCCGTGTGGCCATTGTTGCTGTGGTTTTGCGCTTGTGGGGCGGTGCGATCTGGAGTCATGAGGACTCAGGCTTGCAGCATGGGCGCTGTGAGGCAACAGGCCATCCGCCTTCATATTTGCATAAAAAAAGCTGCAAAAATGCAATGTGTGAACATAGCCTGAGGGTATGTTTCCACGTACAGGAAACGCTGCGTTTGACGCTGCGTAGAGCCGCAGCGTCAAACCTGCAGCGTCCAGATGTTACAGCATAGCGGAGGGGATTTCATGGAATCCCATCTCCACTATGCATTAAAAGACGCAGGTGGCACACCCGCGGAAACGGACATGCGGCGTGTCTTTTAAGAACGTAGCATGTCCTTACAATGCAGAAACAACGCAAGGACAACGCAGGCGACCTGCCAGTGACCTCAGGTGCAGATTTGGTCAGGATTTTACCTGTGTAATTATTTATAAATAATTTTCTGCTGCATGTGCACTGCGGATTTTGTTTTCCATAGGTTTACATGGTGCTGTAAACCGGATGGAAAACTGCTGCGAATCCGCAATGTGTGCACATAAATGAGGGTCTTCGGATTAGACTCCCTGATGATCCACCCTAGCACTGATGGGTTTAGCAGACAGATAGATGTTGCGTTTACTTGAGTAAACAGCCACAAATTGACATTTCTACATGGAACAGATGAGTTTTTCTTTCCATTATCTTTTCCGATTGTCCTGCTTTAATATTCTATAATCTATTGACTTCACTCCAACAATTATGTGATCTGCGGCGTAACTGGTAAAATATTGCAATGTATTGGGGTGGAATTCCATTCACAGGTGTAATTTCTATGTAGACATTTTATTACTGCTGTTAATTTTAGTTAAATTGTGTTTTGTTTTTTTTATCCAAGTACGTGTCAAATCCAACCTTATTTACTGTTTCCTTGGAAACTGCAGAACTACAAAGTGTCTGCATCTGTTTGGCGGAGATATGGATTTTTTTTTTCTCCTTTTTACTGTAAGCTATATGTTACATGGTATGGGAGAGCTTGATTGCCCTTTCCGAAGCAATGTTTAATTACTGCTGTATTTTTTGTATTTTCTCCATTGTTAATGCTAGAGTGGAGAAATGGGGCTGCGATAGATTTTACGTGTCTGGCTGTTAATGCTTTATCACTTTGTCAGATCTTTTTAAGGGAAAATATTATCATCTGTAATATTGAAATAATCTTCCGTTGTCTTTTAGAAGTCTGCAGATGTCACTGTGGATCAGCAAGTAACATCTGAGATACAGCAGCTTAAATGTTACGAGAAGAGCTTGAGAATAGAAAGATGATCACCTAGAAGTGATGACTCCTCTGTTTTATTTCCTGTGGTCTTTATCATTTAGTGATCGTAAAACTCCTCCTTTGTAATACAGTAAGCCCCCGTCTCACTAAGCGAGATCGCTAGCGAGATCGCTGCTGAGTCACAAGTTTTGTGACGCAACAGCGACCTCAGTAGCGATCTCGCTATGTGTGACACGTAGCAGCGACCAGGCCCCTGCTGTGAGATCGCTGGTCGTGTCGGAATGGCCTGGACCTTTTTTTGATCGTTGAGGTCCCGCTGGGTAGCACACATCGCTGTGTTTGACACCTTACCAACGACCTCGTTGACGACCCAGATACTGAATCGTCATAATAGCTCCCATGTGACATCGTTGTACAGGTCGCTACAGGTCGCTGGTGAGATGTCAAACAGTGAGATCGCAGCAGTGATCGTTGGAAGATCTCACTGTTTGACATCTCACCAGCGACCACATAGCGACGCAGCAACGATCCCTGACAGGTCGTATCGTTGTCGGGATCGCTTTAGCGTCGCTAAGTGAGACGGGGCTTTTACAGAAACTCATCCCAAATTCAGTCCTGGCAGCCATTATTTTTAAAATGGAGCTGACAGCTGATACTTGATGCCCAATCTGTGGTCATCATGTATCAGACAATGGCTGCATGATCTCAGTCAGGTATGTTTAATTCTAATGCTGCGGCGTTTCAGAGAAAACATACTATAAAAGCCTCTGGCAACTGAGCTGTGCTGGAGACTAATCGGACGGGTGGGTGCCTACCCGACTGCTGCCCTGTATTGACCGGTCTCTACCTATGTGCGTGGCGGGGAGAAGACATGGCATCCATGGCAGCGGGAGGTGAGAAGCCACCAATGACTTGCCTGTCTGACACGTCTCCAGCACATCTCGGTCCGTGGCAGCTTTTAAAATGTTTTTCTTTGAAACGCAGTAGCGTTTAAGTCAAACATACAGCCAGTTCTGAAATACGCTGCCCAAGGATTAATCTGCTGTCAGGTTTACTTTAAGCTGCATTCACCAAATTTTTCTGCAGAGCGGAATAAAACTTTTTTTTTTTTTTAATTCTTCTCTCATAATGAGTACATTTTTGGGTGTTATTTTTATTATTATTTGTATAGCACTATTGATGCCATGGTGATGTACATGAGAAGGGGTTAAATCCAAATACAGATATAACTTAAGGTAAACAAATAATGGTAGACTGGTGCAGAGGGAAGAGGACCCTGCCCTTGTGGGTCTACACTATACAGGATAATGGGGAAGGAGACAGTAGGTCGGGGGTTGCAGCAGCTCTGATGGTGTTGAGGTGGCAGCGTGGTCATTGCAGGCTGTAAGCTTTCTTGAAGAGATGGGTTTTCAGGTTCAGTCTGAAGGATCCGAATGTGGTGGATAATCGGACGTGTTGGAACACAGAATTCCAGAGGATGGGGGATATTCAGGAGAAGTCTTGGAGGTGATTGGGTGAGGAACGAATAAGTGTGATGGAGAGAAAGAGATCTTGGGAGGACCGGAAATTACATAGTAACATAGTTATTAAGGTTGAAGGAAGACTTTAAGTCCATCTAGTTCAACCCATAGCCTAACCTAACATGCCCTAACCTGTTGATCCAGAGGAAGGCAAAAAAAAAACATGTGGCAAAGAGTAAGCTCCACATTGGGGAAACGAATTCTTTCCCGACTTCACATACGGCAATCAGACTAGTTCCCTGGATCAACGCCTTATCAGGGAATCTAATATATATACCCTGTAACATTATACTTTTCAAGAAAGGCATCCAGTCCCCTCTTAAATTTAAGTAATGAATCACTCATTACAACATCATACGGCAGAGAGTTCCATAGTCTCACTGCTCTTACAGTAAAGAATCCGCGTCTGTTATTATGCTTAAACCTTTTTTCCTCCAGACGTAGAGGATGCCCCCTTGTCCCTGTCTCAGGTCTATGATTAAAAAGATCACCAGAAAGGTCTTTGTACTGTCCCCTCATATATTTATACATTAAAATAAGATCACTCCTTAGCCTTCGTTTTTCCAAACTAAATAGCCCCAAGTGTAATAACCTATCTTGGTATTGCAGACCCCCCAGTCCTCTAATAACCTTGGTCGCTCCTCTCTGCACCCGCTCTAGTTCAGCTATGTCTTTCTTATACACCGGAGACCAGAACTGTGCACAGTATTCTAAGTGTGGTCGAACTAGTGACTTGTATAGAGGTAAAATTATGTTCTCCTCATGAGCATCTATGCCTCTTTTAATTCATCTAATTATTTTATTTGCCTTTCTGGCAGCTGCCTGACACTGGCCACTAAATGTGAGTTTGTCATCCACCCATACACCCAGGTCTTTTTCATTGACGGTTTTGCCCAGAGTTTTAGAATTAAGCACATAATTATACATCTTATTACTTCTACCCAAGTGCATGACCTTACATTTATCCCCATTAAAGCTCATTTGCCATTTATCAGCCCAAGCTTCTAGTTTACATAAATCCTCCTGTAATCTAAAATTGTCCTCCTCTGTATTGATTACCCTGCCTTTTTTAAAGTCATCTGCAAATATTGAAATTCTGCTCTGAATGCCCCCTACAAGGTCATTAATTAATGTTAAAAAGAAGAGGGCCCAATACTGACCCCTGTGGTACCCCACTGCTAACCGCGACCCAGTCCGAGTGTGCTCCATTAATAACCACCCTTTGTTTCCTATCCCTGAGCCAGCTCTCAACCCACTTACACATATTTTCCCCTATCCCATCATTCTCATTTTATGTATCAACCTTTTGTGTGGCACGTATCAAAAGCTTTTGAAAAGTCCATATACACTACGTCCACTGGGTTCCCTTGGTCCAGTCCGGAACTTACCTCTTCATAGAAGCTGATCAGATTAGTCTGACATGAACGGTCCCTAGTAAACCCGTGTTGATACTGGGTCATGAGGTTATTCCTCTTCAGATACTCCAGTATAGCATCCCTTAGAATGCCCTCCAGGATTTTACCCACAGTAGAGGTTAAGCCTACTGGCCTATAATTTCCGAGTTCAGTTTTTGTCCCCTTTTAGAATATTGGCACCACATTTGCTACACGCCAGTCCTGTGGTACAGACCCTGTTATTATGGAGTCTTTAAAGATTAAAAATAATGGTCTATCAATGACTGTACTTAATTCCTGCAGTACTCGAGGGTGTATCCCATCCGGGTCCGGAGATTTGTCAATTTTAGTGATTTTTAGACGCCGCCATACTTCCTGCTGGGTTAAGCAGGTGACACTTAATAGGGAATTTTTGTTATCACTGATCATATTGTCTGCCATGGGATTTTCTTGTGTAAATACTGATGGAAAAAAAAGTCATTTAGCATATTGGCTTTTTCCTCATCCACCATTTCACCCAGACTATTTTTAAGCGGGCCAACACTTTCATTTTTTAGTTTCTTACTATTTATGTAGTTAAATAATATTTTGGGATTATTTTTACTCTCTCTGGCAATGAGTCTCTCTGTCTCAGTTTTTGCTGCCTTGATTTGCTTTTTACAGAATTTATTTAGTTTTCTGTATTTATTTAATGCCTCCTCACTACCTACTTCCTTTAATTCTCTAAATGCTTTATTTTTTTCACTTATTGCGCCCCTTACAGCTCTATTTAGCCATATTGGTTTCCTTCTATTTCTAGTATGTTTATTCCCATAGGTATATACTGTGCACAGGTCCTATCCAGGATGCTAATAAATGTCTCCCATTTTCTTTGTGTACTTTTATGTCTCAGGATATCGTCCCAGTTAATTGCACCAAGATCATCTTTCATCCATTGGAAATTTGCCCTCCTGAAGTTTAGTGTCCTTGTAACCCCTCTACTACACATCTTATTAAAGGAGACATGAAAACTTATTATTTTGTGATCACTATTCCCCAAGTGACCCCCAACCCTTATATTTGATATGCTGTCTGGCCTGTTGGTTAATATTAGGTCTAGCAGTGCCCCCCTCCTTGTTGGGTCCTGAACCAATTGTGAAAGGTAATTGTCTCTCATAGTTGTCAAAAACCGATTACCTTTGCTGGAACTGCAGGTTTCTGTTCCCCAATCTATTTCAGGGTAGTTGAAGTCCCCCATAATAATGACTTCTCCTTGAGTCGCTGCTGATCCGTTCGGTCATTTCTGAACAGACTATAGCCCTGCAAGTTAACAGCCCAGTCATGGCTCTCATCCAGCCAAGTCTCAGATATCCCCACCGTGTCATAATTATGCTCCAACAACATTAATTCTAATTCGTCCATTTTGTTGGCGAGGCTTCTGGCATTAGTATACATACATTTTATGTATCTCTGCACCTCTATTCTTTCTTAAATTATTAATTGTTCTATCCCCACCCCCATGCCTCCGCCACCCCCAACTTCCTTATTTGTGCCCAGGTCTCTATCTGCACTATCTTCCCCACCTATAAAATGAATACCCTCCCCCCCCAATCCCTAGTTTAAACACTCCTCCAACCTTCTAGCCATTTTCTCCCCCAGCACAGCTGCACCTTCCCCATTGAGGTGCAGCCCGTCCCTAGCGTAGAGCCTGTAGCCTACTGAGAAGTCGGCCCAGTTCTGCAGGAACCCAAACCCCTCCTTCCTACACCAATTCTTGAGCCAATTATTAACCTCCCTAATGTCCCGTTGCCTCCCTGGCGTGGCACGTGGTACAGGCAGTATTTTGGAAAATACCACGTTGGAGGTCCTTGCTTTCAGCTTGCAGCCTAATTCCCTGAAATTATCTTTAAGGACCTTCCACCTACCTCTAACTTTGTAATTTGTGCCAATGTGCACCATGACCGCTAGGTCCTCACCAGCCCCTCCCAGTAATCTGTCCACCCGATCAGCGATGTGTCGGACTCGAGCGCCAGGTAGGCAGCACACCGTTTGACGATCCCTGTCTTTGTGACAGATTGCCCTATCTGTTCCCCTAATAATTGAGTCCCCCACTACCAGCACCTGTCTGGCCTGCCCTGCTCTCCTATTTCCCTCCTTACTGGAGCAGTCACTCCTCCGGCTTTCAGAGGACATGCCTGGCTGCAGCAGTGCTACCCCTGTACTGGCACCCCCCTCATCTGCCAACTTAGCAAACTTATTGGGGTGTGCCAGATCAGGAATAGCCTCCCTGGCTCTCTTCCCTCCAACCGGCCTTCTAACTGTCACCCAGCTAGCTACTCCACTGTCCTGCAGCTCCTTAATACCATCTTCCCCCCTCATCTATCCCTTTGAGCATCTGCTCAGTGAGCAGAAGACTCCTTTCCATATTGTCAATGGATCTCAGTGTTGCCAGCTGCACATTTAGATTCAGAATCTGGGTTTCCAAATGCAAAACATGCTCACATCTCGCACAGCAGTATGCACCCTCAACCAGTTTCTCAAGGATTGCATACATGTGGCAAGATGTGTACTTGATGGCATTCAATCCAATAGTGGAGCACATTTCCTAATGGGGATTGCACCAGACAGAAAAGTTAAATAAAAAAAATAATTTCAAAGTATCAATAAAAACACAGATAGCAATTCAGTAATTCCTCCCTTGGAAACTCCCCAAATCCAAAGTCACTTAATCTCAAGTCACACTTACTGCTGTTTGCACTTACGCTCCGGTCACACTCAGCTCGTTCACACTCGCTAAGCTGAAGATTTAAAGAGATTTTTTTTTTGTTTCCCCTCAGCAGCAATCCACCTTGCTGTTCAATGCACTTCCAAAAAAAACTGAGGGAAGATTTTGGGAGATTAGTTTGAAGATATATGGAGGAGACACGTTATGGATGGCTTTCTAGGTCAGTATTAGTAGTTGGAACTGGATACGCTGGGGAATTAGAAGTTAATGAAGAGATTTCCAGAGGAGTATCAAGGAGAGAGATGAATTAGTTGGGCAGCAGAGTTAAGGATGGACTGGAGAGATGCAAGAGTGTTAGCAAGTAGGCCACAGAGGAGGATGTTGCAGTAATCTAGAAGGAGATGTTGATGGCATTTACAAGCATTTTAGTAGATTGAGGGTTGAGGAAAGGAATGATTCTGGAGTTGGAATCGACAGGAATGGGCAAGAGCTTGGATGTGCGGTTTGAAGGACAGGGCAGAATCCAGGCTTACTCTGAGACAATGGATTTCTGACAGAGGAAAGCATGATGTACGGTAATTTATTGTGATAGTTCAGATTTGTCCTTGTTAAACTTGAGAAAGCGAGAGGAGAAGAAGGAGGTTATGACAGACAGACAGTTCGGGAATCTGGACAGCAGAGAGGTGGCATCTGAGCCAGAGAGGTAGATCTCAGTGTCATATGGGTATATGTGGTACTCTAAGCCATGGAATTTTATGAGTGGTCCCAGGCCAAGGACAGAGATGGAGAAGGATAGGGGTCCTTGGACAGAGCCTTGAGGGACTCCAACAGAGAGAGGGCAAAATGAGAAGGTAGTGGTAGACACTAAAAGTGTGGTTGGAAATGTATATGGAGATCCAGGATAGGGCAAGGTCTTTCACACCACAGGAAAAGAACATCTGTAGTAGGCAGTCATCAACTGTGTTGAAGGCAGAGAATAGGTACAGTTGTGGCCAAAAGTATTGACACCCCTGCAATTCTGTCAGATAATACTTCTTCCTGAAAATGATTGCAAACACAAATTCTTTGTTATTATTATCTTCATTTAACTTGTCTAAAATGAAAAAACACAAAAAGAATTGTCCTAAAGCCAAATTGGATATAATTCCACACCAAACATAAAAAAGGGGTGGATGTCATGATTTCCCCAATGGCAGGGAAATCAAAATAACCAACGGACTAGCTCTCGGGTGATGGGAACTAAAGTGACCGTGACCTGAACCTGACACAACACTGGAAGTAGCCGGGGAGTGTTTCCTACGATGCCCTAGACACCACGCGCCAGCCGGAGATCTAACTACCCCTATCAGAGGAATATACAGGCCTGCCTTACCTCCAGAGATGAACCCCAAAAGGAGATAGCAGGCCCCCACAAATATTGACGGTGAGTCAAGAGGAAAAGACATACGTAGGATGAACAGCAGATTTAGCACAGTGAGGTCCGCTTTCTAGATAGCAGAAGTACAGGAAAGAGTTACTTCACGGTCAACTTCAAAACACTACTCAAAAACACCATCCTGAAATTACTTTAAAACTCCAGTGACAACTCATGCCACTGGAGTGGCAATTTCAGTCCACGAGAGCTTCCAGCTACAGAGAGTCACATTGCAGATAGCTGGACAAAAATAGCATAAACTAGAAACAAAAATCAACTTAGCTGAACAGGAGCTTGAGGCAGGAGAATGCAACAGAATGCTACTGATACATTGTTGGCCGGCATAGGACCAGCAGCCAAGCAGCCTTAAATAGGAAACTCCCCTAATGGGTGGCAACAGGTGATCAAGGATAGAAGAAGGCAAATAAGTGGCACTACCATAAAACACCACCGGGGGAGCCCACAAACAGAATTCACAACAGGTGGACAAAAGTATTGGCGCTGTTCGAAAAATCATGTGATGCTTCTCTAATTTGTGTAATTAACAGCACCTGTAACTTACCTGTGGCACCTAACAGGTGTTGGCAATAACTAAATCTTGTAAACTTGCAGCCAGTTAACATGGATTAAAGTTGACTCAACCTCTGTCCTGTGTCCTTGTGTGTACCACATTGAGCATGAAGAAAAGAAAGAAGACCAAAGAACTGTCTGAGGACTTGAGAAACCAAATTGTGAGGAAGCATGAGCAATCTCAAGGCTACAAGTCCATCTCCAAAGACCAAAATGTTCCTGTGTCTACTGTGCACAGTGTCATCAAAGAGTTTAAAGCCCATGGCACTGTGGCTAACCTCCCTAGATGTCGACGGAAAACAAAAATTGACAAGAGATTTCAACGCAAGATTGTGCGGATGTTGGATAAAGAACCTCGACTAACATCCAAACAAGTTCAAGCTGCCCTGCAGTCCGAGGGTACAACAGTGTCAACCCGTACTATCCGTCGGCATCTGAATGAAAAGGGATTGTATGGTAGGAGACCCAGGAAGTCCCCACTTCTTACCCCGAGACATAAAAAAGCTAGGCTGGAGTTTCCTGAAAAAGCCTAAAACGTTTTGTAAGAATGTTCTCTGGTCAGATGAGACAAAAGTAGAGCTTTTTGGGCAAAGGCATCAACATAGAGTTTACAGGAGAAAAAAGAGGCATTCAAAGAAAAGAACACGGTCCCTACAGTCAAACATGGCGGAGGTTCCCTGATGTTTTGCGGTTGCTTTGCTGCCTCTGGCACTGGACTGCTTGACCGTGTGCATGGCTTTATGAAGTCTGAAGACTACCAACAAATGTTGCAGCATAATGTAGGGCCCAGTGTGAGAAAGCTGGGTCTCCCTCAGAGGTCATGGGTCTTCCAGCAGGACAATATCCCAAAACAAACTTCAAAAAGCACTAGAAAATGGTTTGAGAGAAAGCACTGGAGACTTCTAAGGTGGCCAGCAATGAGTCCAGGCCTGAATCCAATAGAACACCTGTGGAGAGATCTAAAAATGGCAGTTTGGAGAAGGCACCCTTCAAATATCAGGGACTGGAGCAGTTTGCCAAAGAAGAATGGTCTAAAATTCCAGCAGAGCATTGTAAGAATCACATTGATGGTTATCGGAAGCGGTTGGTCGCAGTTATTTTGGCTAAAGGTTGTGCAACCAAGTATTAGGCTGAGGGTGCCAATACTTTTGTCTGGCCCAATTTTGGAGTTTTGTGTGAAATGATCAATGTTTTGCTTTTTGCTTCATTCTCTTTTGTGGTTTTTCATTTAAGACAAATTAAATGAAGATAATAATACCAAAGAATTTGTGTTTGGAATCAGTTTCAGGAAGAAACTGAGTATTATTTGACAGAATTGCAGGGGTGTGAATACTTTTGGCCATGACTGTATATATGGCTGCATATATACGGAAGCAGAACCAAGCTTGCTGCCTACATAGATACTGTAACAAAAGGAAGCTGACTACATAGGCACAAGACCGTAACCAAGATTGCTACGTAGACAAGGAAACTGACTGGAGGTTACTACAGAGATATGGGAGCAGAACTGAGTTTACACAGAGCTATAGGAGCAGAACCAAGCTTACTATAGAGATATGGGAGCAGAACAGAACTTACTACAGAAATATGGGAGCAGAACCGAGCTTACTACAGAAATATGGGAGCAAAACGGAGCTTACTACAGAGATATGGGAACAGAAGGGCGCTTACTACGGAGATATGGGAGCAGAACCGAACTTACTACAGAGATATAGGAACAGAATGGAGCTTACTACAGAAATATGGTACCAGAACCAAGCTTACTATGTCTACTACAAGATATGGAAACAGAACAAATGCATATCATACCAGAATCTAGCTTACTACATTGATACAGTACCAGAACCAAGGTTACTGCTTAGATATCGTATCATAACTGAGCTTACTTATAAACATACATACAACTCCAGAAACACAGACATGTAAACACACAGTACGGCAGGGGCATTGCTGAGGTCCTTAAAATTCAAGGTCCCAAGCCCCAAAGTGCATGTCTCCCCATACGATCACCCTATAGCCATTTAAAATAGCATGTATATATAATTACAGTATACCACTGTTGCACAAACAAGCAGAAGAAAGGTAGCATGCATACAACAGGGATCACCAAAAGAGTAATTATTACAAAAAATATATAAACTTACAATTCAATTAATACAACACTGCAAAGAGTTAAAATCAATTAAAATTGCAAACTGCAAATAAAATTATACACTGACCCAAGATAAGGTCATGCCCCTGCCACACCTCAGTAGTATAGAAAATAACCCCCACATCAAGCCACATACATGTGTAGTAACAATATTAACCCCTAGAAGACAAGGGAGGGATACCAAGAAAAAAAGGGTCCCGCTTGTCCAGAGAATGCAACTAGACAAAAAGGCCCGATTCTGTAGAAAAGAACAGTAAAATGGACACACAATAGGAAAATCCACTATTCAGATGAGCAATATTAACAGGTTTCATTTGAGAGACTTAGGGTACCGTCTCACAAAACGATTTACCAACGATCACGACCAGCGATACGACCTGGCCGTGATCGTTGGTAAGTCGTAGTGTGGTCGCTGGAGAGCTGTCACACAGACAGCTCTCCAGCGACCAACGATGCCAAAGTCCCCGGGTAACCAGGGTAAACATCGGGTTACTAAGCGCAGGGCCCTGGTTACCATCGTAAATGTAAAAAAAAACAAACAGTGCATACTCACATTCTGGTGTCCGTCAGGTCCCTTGCCGTCTGCTTCCCGCACTGACTGACTGCCGGCCGTAAAGTGAAAGCAGATCACAGCGGTTACGTCACCGCTGTGCTCTGCTCTTTCCGGCCGGCAGTCAGTCAGAGCGGGAAGCAGACGGCAAGGGACCTGACGGACACCGGAATGTGAGTATGTACTGTTTGTTTGTTTTTTACATTTACGATGGTAACCAGGGTAAACATCGGGTTACTAAGCGCGGCCCTGCGCTTAGTAACCCGATTTTTACCCTGGTTACAAGCGAACGCATCGTTGGATCGGTGTCACACACACCGATCCAACGATGATAGCGGGAGATCCAGCGACGAAAGAAAGTTCCAAACGATCTGCTACGACGTACGATTCTCAGCAGGGTCCCTGATCGCTGCTGTGTGTCAGACACAGCGATATCGTATGGATATCGCTGGAACGTCATGGATCGTACCGTCGTAGCGATCAAAGTGCCACTGTGAGACGGTACCCTTAGTAAATTATTAACAGCAAAATGTCTGCTAAAAAGCCCCCACAATACAAAGATACTGGAAGTTAATTTTGTCTAAGCCCAGTGCATAAACAGCCCCTATAGAGCGACATCTAGGAGGCTATAGAGAGGAACAATAATCCATTTGTTCCATTTTCTTAACCTAAACCACATATCGGAGGGTTTCAGCTTTCAAAAGAAAAATGTATACAACCAATGGATGAATTTAACGTCAGGTTATAAGTAGGGTTGAGCGACTTTTACTTTTTCAGGATCGAGTCGGGTTTCGCGAAACCCGACTTTGTCAAAAGTCGGGTCGGGTGAAATCGGCCGATCATTGCGAAAAGTCGGGGGCCGACTGAAACATGAAACCCAATGCAAGTCAATGGGGAATAAAAGTCGGCAGTGAGTGGAGGACAGGAAAACACCTACAGAGCCCATTTTAATGTCAAAAACATCAATTATTGTTTCTTAAGCTTGTCAATCTTAATTTACCTTATAATAATAGTTAGCCATTGAAAATTTGGGGGTCATTTGGCAACAGTTGTGGGGGGAGTAGGGCTGGCTCAAGTTTTTTATGGGCCCAGGAAACGCGGACTACGTCACGGCGGTGGAGCAGGGAGAGGTAAGTATTTCAACTTTGCAAGTGCTGTGATCCTGAGCAAGCAGGGGGGCCCACTCGTTCGCATTGGCACTGGCACAGGGCCCCTCAAAGTACGGCGTTGTGTTTGACGGCGGGGGCGCCTCCCACCGGCAGTGACACTTTTGCGTACTATGACGGGCCCTGTGACAGTGATGTCGCCAACGAGTATACCCCCCACATGATGAAGGAACCTGCACTTTCATATGCACCTTCCTCTTTGTCCCCGTGTAAGGTGGTATAGTATGCGGGAAGGGGGACCTGACTTTCAGCAGGGTCAGATTCTGGCTGTGTAGAGTGCAAGGGGAATGTAGTGGTCTGGGTCAATGTACCAGCAGACCCATCAAGCAGTGGCTGGGTAATAGGCAGGATGAGGAGGAAACACAGATCTAAGCCCAAAATAAAAAAGGAGGCTAAAAGCAGAAAAAATTTGGTAACAGGAGTAAACAGTCAGCATTGCTTTGTTCAGTGGAGGACAACAACAAGCAGCGGCAGACACCGTTAGTAGGGCCCAACCAAACTAGTAGGCCAAATACAGTTTCAAATTCTAAATACAGGCCTAAAGCCTGTAGATTGAAACTCAGCTTTGTTTCTTTGAGGAAACCAAGAGGCAGCTCCAGACGTAACTAGGCCCAAACCAAGAACCAGGCCAAATGCAGTTTCATATTGTTGGTAGAGGCCGAAAGCCTGTAGATTCAAACTCAGCTTTGTTTCTTTGAGGAAACAAAGAGGCAGCAGCAGACGTCACTAGGCCCAAACCAAGAACCAGGCCAAATGCAGTTTCATATTATTGATAGAGGCCGAAAGCCTGTAGATGGAAACTCAGCTTTGTTTCTTTGAGGAAACCAAGAGGCAGCAGCAGACGTCACTAGGCCCAAACCAAGAACCAGGCCAAATGCAGTTTCATATTGTTGATAGAGGCCGAAAGCCTGTAGATTCAAACTCAGCTTTGTTTAGTAAAGGTAGAGTGGGCGCACCCACCTGTCCAGGCAAACGGCACTTGCACGGGTGCTTGCGCCAAGTGGTGACCACGGTCCTGTGGGGGGAGTCAGCCCGTTTAGGGAGGTATAAAAATGGCCTATGGTGGACATTCAGCAGCTGCAAATGGAGGAATTGGCAAAGTCAGTAAGAGGAGGGCAAAAGCGAGTCATTTATCACCCAAGCTACGTGTCAGCAGGGGAAGGTGGGGCAAAAGAATTGGCAATCCATGATTGGTTCATTTTAATGAAGGTTAGATCATCTACATTTTGGGTAGCCAAACGTGTCCTTTTTTCGGTCAGTATTGAACCAGCAGCACTGAAGACTCTTTCTGAAAGCACACTGGCAGCAGGGCCAGCGAGCTCCTGTAATGCATATTCTACCAATTCGGGCCAGGTGTCTAGTTTAGATTCCCAGTAATCAAAGGGGAATGACCTGTGAGGGAGAACATCGATAAGGGATGAAAAATAGTTTGTAACCATACTGGACAAATGCTGTCTCCTGTCACTTTGAATAGATGCAGCAGTCCCTGTTGTGTCAGCGGTCATTGAAAAATCACTCCACAACCTTGTCAGAAAACCCCTCTGTCCAACGCCACTTCGGATTTTGGCACCTCTAGCACCTCTGTCATGTTGCCCCCTACGGCAAGTGTGAGGACCATCACCGCCTCTGTGTGCTGGGAATGCCTGAACCAAACGGTCTACAAGAGTTGCTTGTTTGGTAGCCAATATTTGCTCAAGGTTCTCATGTGGCATGATGTTTTCCATTTTCCCTTTATAGCGTGGATCCAGGAGGCAGGCCAACCAGTAATCGTCATCGGTCATCATTTTGACAATGCGGGGGTCCCTTTTTAGAATACGCAAGGCATACTCAGCCATGTGGGCCAATGTTCCTGGTGTCAATTCACTGGCCCTGCTGGGTTGAGGAGCACTTTCTTGGAAATCCACATCACAAGTGTCCCGCAAGAAACCTGTACCTGACCTTGCAACGCCACCAGTTTCAAGTGGCCCCTGAGAAGCATCCTCCTCCCATACATAGTCATCCCCATCATCCTCCTCCTCATCCTCTTTGACCGCCACCTCGTCCTGGACAGTTCCCTGACCAGACAATGGCTGACTGTCATCAAGGATTCCCTCCTCCTCGGCTGCAGACGCCAGCTCCTTGATGTGCGTCAAACTTTGCATCAGCAGACGCATAAGTGGGATGCTCATGCTTATGATGGCGTCGTCTGCACTTGCCAGCCGTGTGCATTACTCGAAATACTGAAGGACTTGATAGAGGTCTTGTAGCTTGGACCACTGCACACCAGACAACTCCATGTCAGCCATCCAACTGCCTGCCTGTGTATGCGTATCCTCCCACAAATACATGACAGCATGTCTCTTCACACAGCCTCTGAACCATGTGCAGTGTGGAGTTCCACCTTGTTGCAACGTCGATAATTAGGCGGTGCTGTGGAAGATTGAGCGATCGCTGATGGTTCAGCATACGGCTGGAGTGTACGGGCGACCGGCGGATGTGCGAGCAAAGTCTTTGCACCTTCAGGAGCAGGGCTGGTAACTCCGGATAATTTTTAAGAAAGCACTGCACCACCAGGTTCAAAGTGTGAGCCAGGCAAGGTATGTGTTTGAGTTGTGAAAGGGCTATGGCAGCCATAAAATTCCTTCCATTATCACTGACTACCTTGCCTGCCTCAAGATGTACACTGCCCAGCCATGACTGAGTTTCTTGCTGTAAGAACTCGGCCAGAACTTCCGCGGTGTGTCTGTTGTCGCCCAAACACTTCATTTCAAACAGCCTGCTGACTGGGTAGGTCATAGCGTGGTACTGCGTAGGCCATCAGGGCTTTGAAAGCTTAGCTTTCAACCAACCGGTAGGGCATCATCTCTAACGAGTAGTGTTGAGCATTCCGATACCGCAAGTATCGGGTATCGGCCGATATTTGCTGTATCGGAATTCCGATACCGAGATCCGATACTTTTGTGGTATCGGGTATCGGTATCGAAACAACATTAATGTGTAAAATAAAGAATGAAAATAAAAAATATTGCTATACTCACCTCTCCGACGCAGCCTGCACCTTACCGAGGGAACCGGCAGCGTTGTTTGCTTAAAATTCGCGCTTTAACTTCCTTACGCGAAGTCCCGGCTTGTGATTGGTCGCGCGCCGCCCATGTGGCCGGGACGCAACCAATCACAGCAAGCCGTGACGTAATTTCAGGTCCTTCAGGATTTTAAAATTACGTTTCGGCGTTGTGATTGGTTGCGTCGCGGTCACATGGTCGACGCGACCAATCACAAGCCGTGACGTCACGGGAGGCTGGACACGCGCACATTTTAAAATGCGCGCGTCTCCTGCCTCCCGTGACGTCATGGCTTGTGATTGGTCGCGTCGCCCATGTGACCGCGACGCAACCAATCACAATGCCGGAACGTAATTTTAAAATCCTGAAGGACCTGAAATTACGTCACGGCTTGCTGTGATTGGTTGCGTCGCGGTCACATGGGCGACGCGACCAATCACAAGCCGTGACGTCACGGGAGGCAGGAGACGCGCGCATTTTAAAATGCGCGCGTGTCCAGCCTCCCGTGACGTCACGGCTTGTGATTGGTCGCGTCGACCATGTGACCGCGACGCAACCAATCACAACGCCGGAACGTAATTTTAAAATCCTGAAGGACCTGAAATTACGTCACGGCTTGCTGTGATTGGTTGCGTCCCGGCCACATGGGCGGCGCGCGACCAATCACAAGCCGGGACTTCGCGTAAGGAAGTTAAAGCGCGAATTTTAAGCAAACAACGCTGCCGGTTCCCTCGGTAAGGTGCAGGCTGCGTCGGAGAGGTGAGTATAGCAATATTTTTTATTTTAATTCTTTATTTTACACATTAATATGGTTCCCAGGGCCTGAAGGAGAGTTTCCTTTCCTTCAGACCCTGGGAACCATCAGGAATACCGTCCGATACATGAGTCCCATTGACTTGTATTGGTATCGGGTATCGGTATCGGATTAGATCCGATACTTTGCCGGTATCAGCCGATACTTTCCGATACCGATACTTTCAAGTATCGGACGGTATCGCTCAACACTACTAACGAGATAAGTCTGGCAATGTGGGCGTTCAAACCCTTTGTACGCAGATGACAGGATGAGTACTTTCGTTTCCTAACAAGAGTCTCTTCTAGGGTGAGCTGGACTGGAGAGCTGCCTATGGTGGAACTAGCGGTGGTGGTGGTTGTGGACATGGCAGATTGAGAGTGAGTTGGTGATGTTGGCCTACATACAGTGCTTCCTACCAATAACCTTCTGACTCCCTGACTGCTTTGGCCTAGCGACGATCCCTCCACATTTGCTGCTGCTGGTGTCCTAACTAGTGTTGAGCGATACCGTCCGATACTTGAAAGTATCGGTATCGGAAAGTATCGGCCGATACCGGCAAAGTATCGGATCTAATCCGATACCGATACCCGATACCAATACAAATCAATGGGACACCAAGTATCGGACGGTATCTGTATGGTTCCCAGGGTCTGAAGGAGAGGAAACTCTCCTTCAGGCCCTGGGATCCATATCAATGTGTAAAAGAAAGAATTAAAATAAAAAATAGGGATATACTCACCCTCCGACGCAGCCTGGACTTTACCGCCGTAACCGGGAGCCGTTGTACCTAAGAATGCGCGCTTGAAGGGCCTTAGATGATGTCACGGCGCTCTGATTGGTCCGTAGACCGCTACGTGACCAATCACAAAGCTGTGACGTCACCTAAGGTCTTTCAAGCGCTTGAAATACCTTAGAAGACGTCCGCAGCTTCTGATTGGTCGCGTAGTGGTCGCGTGACTGCTACGCGACCAATCACAAAGCAGTGACGTCACCTAAGGTCTTTCAAGCGCTTGAAAGACCTTAGGTGACGTCACTGCTTTGTGATTGGTCCGTAGCGGTCACGCGACCGCTACGGACCAATCAGAGCGCTGTGACGTCATCTAAGGCCCTTCAAGCGCGCATTTTTAGGTACAACGGCTCCCGGTTACGGCGGTAAAGTCCATGCTGCGTCGGAGAGGTGAGTATATCCCTATTTTTTATTTTAATTCTTTCTTTTACACATTGATATTAATCCCGATACCGATTCCCGATACCACAAAAGTATCGGATCTCAGTATTGGAATTCCGATACCCGCAAGTATCGGCCGATACCCGATACTTGCGGTATCGGAATGCTCAACACTAGTCCTAACCAGTGGGCTTACAGTGAGGGAAGCAATGTTGCGGTGCTGACTACCTTCATTCAGACCTGGTGCACCAACGGTACGGGACGTTAGGTAGTTAGTCCAGGCTTGCAAGTGCATGCTGTTTAAATGTCTACGCATGCACGTTGTAATTAAATTGTTAAGAATCTTCCCTCTGCTAAAGGTCTTTGAGCATTTTTTACAGATCACTTTTGACTGATCATTGGGATCTTGGTAAAAAAAAATGCCACACTGCACTCTTCCTACTATGGAATTCCTTTTCAGGCATTGCACGCTGTGCAACTTTCACAGGATGGCCACGCTGTCCTAAAACTGGTTTTGTCAAACTTTTTTGCCTGATATGGGCCTGCCAGATGACAGCTGTTGTGATGTAGGTTGTTGCTGCTGTGGATAACCCTCCTCCGCTTCTGAGCTAGTGTCAGCGCCACCCTCTTCCCCCAATGGCTGCCAATCTGGGTCAACAACTGGGTCATCTGTCACCTCCTACTCCTCAATGTCATGTGCACCTTCCTCAGTGTCACCGTGTAAAGTGCTATAGCGTTCGGGACAGGGCACCATAGTCTCATCAGGGTCAGATTCTGGCTCAGCAAACTGCGAGGGCAATGTAGTGATCTGACTCAATGGAACAGCATCATAATCTAGCTGTGGCGGTGCATCAGTGCACTCCATGTCCGATTCTTCTTGTAATGGGCAGGGTACAATTTCCCTTTCTAACCCAGGCACGATATGTGTAAAGAGCTCCATGGAGTAACCTGTTGTGTCGCCTGACGCATCCTTCACTTTTGGTTTGGGAGAAGGACACAAGGAAACGTCTTGTTCCTGACTGGAAGCATCCACTGACGACTGGCTGCTGTGACATTTTGAACTTTGGGAAGAGGAGGCCAAAGAGCTAGAGGCTGAGTCAGCAAGGAAAGCCAAAACTTTTTCCTGCTGCTCCGGTTTTAAAAGCTGTTTTCCTACTCCCAGGTAAGGGAGCCTTAGAGGCCTTGTGTAGCCAGACGATGACGCAGGCTCAACACCTCCAGTCTTAGGTGCTACTGTGCTTTTGCCACTACCACCAGATGCAGCACCACCATCAGTACCAGCTGACAACACCCTCCCACGGCCTCTTCCACCAGACTTCCTCATTTTTTGGGGGGAGACACTGAACCACAACTCTGGCCGAGTGGTATAACAGTAAACTATGAACGTGGCAGAAAGTGGCTGCCTGATATATACGACACACTAGCAGTACAGCAGAATATACACTGTGTACTAATTTTAATCTCCCTTTTTTTTTAGGGGGGGGGGGAGACACAGAACCACAACTCTGGCCCAGTGGTATAGCAGTAAACTATGAATGTGGCAGAAAGTGGCTGCCTGATATATACGACACACTAGCCGTACAGCAGAATATACACTGTGTGCGAATTTTAATCTCCCTTTTTTTGGGGGGGGGAGACACAGAGCCACAACTCTGGCCCAGTGGTATAACAGTAAACTATGAACGTGGCAGAAAGTGGCTGCCTGATATATACGACACACTAGCAGTACAGCAGAATATACACTGTGCGCGAATTTTAATCTCCCTTTTTTTTGGGAGGAGACACATAACCACAACTCTGGCCCAGTGGTATAACACAACACTATGAACGTGCCAGAAAGTGGCTGGAATTATTTAAAAAAAAAAAAAAATACAATAACAAGCTCCCTACAATGATCTCAGGACAAGTATGGCAGCAATAAAAAGGACTGCTGAACACAAAAATGTGGACAAATAAACAAGATAGGTAACTGTGCAGAAAGGAGCAACAGGACTTTTGCTTTTAAAAAAGCAGTTGGTTTGCACAGCACCGTGCACACAGCTATGCAGCTGATGCACTGAAATACGACCTCCACTCTCCCTGCACGAAAAGGTGGTGTGGGACAGTGAAAATCGCTCCAGCACAAGCGGTTTGGGGGTTAATATTGCCTCCCTAACTCTGTCCCTGCTTCTGATGAAGCTGCAGCAACCTCTCCCTATGCTCAGGTCGGCAGAAGTAAGATGGCGGTCGGCGTGCACGCCCCTTTATAGCCCCTGTGACGCCGCAGACAACAAGCCAATCACTGCCATGCCCTTCTCTAAGATGGTGGGGACCGAGACCTATGTCATCACGCTGCCCACACTCTGCGTCCTCCTGTGGTGGTGACAGCGTCATATGAAACGCGACTTTGGCGCGAAGATCGACGACCGCATGGCCGATCCCACTGTAGGATTGGTTCGGGTTTCATGAAGTCGGCGATTTATGAAAATAACCGATCCGTTTCGCTCAACCCTAGTTATAAGCTTTTATTTTCTCTTCGCCACGACAGCACCCACTGAGAGAGGGGATCCGCCCCTAGGAACAGGAAACCCTACGGAGAGATAAAAGGGGCGGTCCCCCTCGCTCCCACAGTTTGGTTTCCTGTTCCTACGGGAATCCACGGAGAGAAGAGGATACCCAGCCTGGATGCCGCTTGCGCAGTTTACCTTTGAGGACGGCAAGGGCTCCAGAGCTGGAAGCGGCGTCGGGGGTCCTGGCTCAGTTTCACCCCTCTGCTGGCAGGCGCCGTGAGGCCAGGACAAGCGGTGGCTGGCTCACGGGGTAACATCCGGAATCGTCTGCGGGAGCAAGCGCTGTGGAACGGTCAGCGTCGCGCCGTCCTCGGCGGGCGCATAGACAGCGTGGAGCTCCAGTGTATTCCCCCGGAAGTACAGGTAAGCT
This sequence comes from Ranitomeya variabilis, assembly GCF_051348905.1. Taxonomy (NCBI): domain Eukaryota; kingdom Metazoa; phylum Chordata; class Amphibia; order Anura; family Dendrobatidae; genus Ranitomeya; species Ranitomeya variabilis. The sequence goes on along the minus strand of NC_135233.1, from coordinate 86,449,727 downwards.
TCCGGGGTTATGGAGGAGGAGAAGGGCGCCTGCGCTGATACCGGTGGCAGCGCAGGCGCATGGAGTATGGCCGCGACCCGGAAGTGGTTAGCACTTCCGGGTACAACCGGAAGAAGATGGCGGCCCCCATATGAAAAGACGCCGGCTATGTCGCTCCGGCGTCCACTATGGATTCTGCGCAGGACACTGTGATGTCTTCCATCGAAGCCACCGCATCCACTCCACGCAGCCAGGCCAGCACCAGCCGCTCTAAGCAGAGCGGATCTTCTAGGAAGAGCAGATCGGATCGAGCTATTCCTCAACCTGTGCCTCAGTCTCCTCCTCATCAGCCGGTACCTCCACTGACAGCTTCCCTGGGGTGAGTGTATATCTACCCTATTAGGCTGATTATTGTTCCCTCTCCCTCTATATACCTTAGGCCAAAAGAACTGAAAAAACGAAACACAGGCAGTGTGCGTTATGTCTCCAGCCCCTTCCGGATAGTCACAAAAAGAGGCTTTGTAAACTGTGTATTGACTCTACCTTACGGGAAGAAGCCTCGGTTAAATCGGAAGACATTAGAGTCATGATCAGGGAGGAATTACGGGCCTTGCATAGTTCTGACAAGGAGCCGCGTTCTAAAGGAAGAAAGGGGTAGATTTCCCCTATATCGGACCAGTCTTCTGATAGAGAAAATACAGACTCTGACATTTCCCGCGAATACGTTTCCTCAGATGAGGATCAAAATACATGCTTTCCCACTGATAGCATCAATAACTTGGTAAAATCCGTCTGCAACACCATGGGCATTGAAGATTCTAAGGCCCAAGGCCAAACGCAGCAAGAGATAATGTTCGCTGGTCTGTCAGAAAGGAGAAGGCCCTCCTTTCCTGTAATAGCAGCGGTAAAAGACCTAATCAAAAAAGAGTGGGAAAGTCAGGGGCAAAGGGGTTTACCACCAACCTCAAAAAGGCGTTATCCCTTCAATGATGAAGAATTCTTGTTATGGTCAAAAGCCCCGAAGGTGGATGCAGCAGTGGCATCCACATCCAAAAAATCCTCACTGCCCGTGGAGGATTCGGGCTCATTGCAAGACCCACTAGACCGTAAAACCGACTCTCTTTTAAAAAGAGCCTGGGAGTCGTGTACGGGAGCCTTTAGGCCGGCAATATCGGCTACATGCACCGCCAGGTCCATGTTAGTCTGGCTGAATGACTTGGAGGAAGGACTAAAAAGCGGTCTCTCTAGAGACAAATTAATGTCCTCTATACCCCTGATCAGAGGGGCTACAGCCTTCCTGGCGGACTCATCTGCTGACTCCATACGCTTGGCAGCCAAGTCAGCGGGCCTCACGAATGCAGCACGTAGAGCCCTGTGGCTTAAGGGGTGGAAAGGTGATCCCCAGACAAAATCCAAATTATGTGGCCTCCCATGTCAGGGTGAGTACCTGTTTGGTACCAAACTGGACGAGATCTTAACCAAAGCGGGAGAGAGAAAGAAGGGCTTCCCTAATGTTAATTACCTTCCATCCTATAGGAGAGCGTTCCGGAAGCCCGTGTTCAATAGAAGGAAAGATTTTAAGAACCAAGACCGCTGGGCCACTAGAGACACCAAACAAAGAGGTGCATTCTTTGGGAAGCGCCCTTTCAAACCTGAGGACAAACCCCGTTAGAGCGGATCTACCTGTGGGAGGTAGATTGTCCTCCTTCTCAGATAAATGGCGGCAGATAACATCAAATAGTTGGGCAAATAATCTCGTCACCTACGGTTTAAAATTAAAGTTTTCCCGAGTCCCTCCGGACTCATTCCTATTGACTTCACTAAAATCTCAATCGCAACAGGAAGCATTGGAGCAAGAAGTAATGAACCTTCTATCCAAGGGGGTTTTGGTGGAAGTTCCATTTCTTCAAGAGGGCAAAGGTTTTTATTCCCCTTTATTTTTAATACCAAAACCGGATGGATCCTTCAGGACCATTATAAGCCTTAGAAAGTTAAACACCGTCTTAGATAATCAAACCTTTAAAATGGAGTCTATCCGATCCACCATAAAACTCCTGTTTCCCCATTGCTTTATGACGGTTCTTGACCTTAAAGATGCGTATTATCATCTACCAATCTTTATGGAACACCAACAATATCTCCGCGTAGCAATTGTATTAAAGGGGTGTATACGGCATTTTCAGTACACAGCAATGCCCTTTGGACTATCTATAGCTCCAAGAGTATTCACTAAACTGATGTCGGAGGTAATGTCATATCTAAGATTAAAAGACACCCTAATAATCCCATACCTAGACGACCTTTTAGTAGTGGGAAATTCCCCTTCTCAATGTCGACAACGATTATGTGATATGATTTCAACTCTACAGAGATTAGGGTGGATAATAAATTGGGAAAAATCTAGGCTATTCCCAACAACTCGGCAAACATTTCTGGGGATTATATTAGACTCCATAAGCCAAAGATGTTTTCTCCCAGAAAACAAACAAATAACGGTTAGAAATAAGGTCCAGTCGGTAATAAATAAACCTTTTATTTCCTTGCGAGAAGGCATGTCCCTTCTTGGCTCCTTCACATCGTGTATCCCGGCTGTTCCTTGGGCTCAGTTCCGTTCCAGGCGTTTACAATATGCAATTTTACATGAAGAAGTAAAATCACAAGGTCATTTGGACAGTAAGATCTCCCTGTCTAGTGAGGTAATCCAATCTCTAAACTGGTGGCTGGAACCAAATCATCTGGTTACCGGAGTTCCCTGGGTAATCAAACCCTTGAACACAATATTTACGGACGCCAGTCCTAGTGGTTGGGGAGCACACTTAGGGGACCAGTTAGTCCAAGGACTATGGTCAATTACGGAGTCAGACGACTCATCTAATAAAAGAGAGCTAAAAGCTATCTATCATGCCCTATGTGAATTCCTTCCACAGCTACACGGAACACATACCAGAATTCTATCAGACAACATGACATCAGTAGCTTATATCAATCATCAAGGAGGAACAAGATCAGGCACTCTCATGTCTATAGCCGAGGACATCCTAACTATGGCCGAAGAACATCTTCCGTCCCTAACAGCGCTTCATGTCAGAGGAGTGGACAACTCAAAAGCAGACTTCCTCAGTCGTCATACCCTCCACCAGGGCGAGTGGGTTCTAAATCATCGGATTTTCAGAATGATAGCCATGAAATGGGGCATGCCCGAAATAGATCTCTTCGCTACAAGAGACAACAGGCAGTTAAAAAGATTCGCTTCAATGTTCCGAACCGACAATCCCGATATTCTCGATGCACTCCAGGTTCCATGGACATTTCAGAAGGCATATGCCTTTCCTCCGCTGATACTTCTTCCAACAGTGATCAGGAAGATAAGGGAAGACAGAGCGAATATAATCCTTATCGCTCCATTTTGGCCGAAAAGACCATGGTTCTCCCTGCTCAGAGCCATGTCCATCTCAGATCCATGGATTCTCCCAGAGGATCAGGATCTTCTCTTCCAGGGGCCCTTCAACCACCCTCATGTGAAGGGTCTACGGTTGACAGCCTGGAATTTGAGAGGCAGCTGTTAAAATTAAGAGGCTTCTCTGATAACGTAATCAATACCTTATTATTAAGTAGAAAAAAATCCACTACATCCATCTATGTAAGGGTGTGGAAAAAATTCCTAAGCCTCTACCCATCGGCCCTGTCAAATGAAATTCCAGTCTCTACTATTCTAGAGTTTCTCCAGAAAGGACGTGATCTAGGCCTTTCAGTTAGTACCTTAAAGGTACAAGTCTCGGCATTAGGGGCCCTGTATAGTCACAATGTTGCGGGTGACAGGTGGATAGCTAGATTTATTTCAGCTTGCCAAAGATCAGAACCAGTTCAAATTCCCTCCTTACCTCCTTGGGATGTTAATTTAGTCCTTGAAGCCTTGACAGATCACCCTTTCGAGCCTCTACACTCTGCTCACATTAAAAACGTTTCCCTCAAAACGGCTCTTCTTGTCGCCTTAGTATCGGCGAGAAGAGTGAGTGATATGCAGGCGCTATCAATAGATCCTCCATTCATGTCAATATTTCCAGATAGAATTGTCCTGAAAACAGACCCTTCCTACCTACCTAAAATGTGTACTAAATTCCATAGATCTCAAGAAATTCTTCTTCCTACCTTCTATAATAACCCTACAAATCAGGAAGAAGAAAAGTACCATACTTTAGATGTGAGAAGGGCTGTGTTAACCTATCTAGACAGGACTAGTCCCTGGAGGAAGAGCAGGGCTCTCTTTGTTTCCTTCCAGGGTCAAAGGAAAGGAGCTGGTGTTACAAAAGGCACATTATCCCGATGGATTCGGGAGGCGATATACCTGGCCTATTCGTCTAAAGGGGAGAATCCACCTGAGACTGTTAAGGCACATTCCACCCGGGCGATAGCATCATCTTGGGCTGAACGAGCAGAGGTTCCAATAGAACTCATATGTAAGGCCGCAACCTGGTCGTCTCCTACTACCTTCTATAGTCACTATAGACTAGATTTATCTGCCTCCACTGACTTGTGTTTCGGTAGATCAGTTCTTAACACGATAATCCCCCCCAAATAACTATCTCTGAAAGTCTCTCAGTGGGTGCTGTCGTGGCGAAGAGAAAACACCGGATTACGTACCGGTAATGCTCTTTTATAGAGCCACGACAGCACCCCTTCACTTCCCTCCCTTATATATATTAGTTTGCATATAAGCACTGTTAAGGGTGATTGGTTCTTGTAAATATACGTAATTACGTTAAGATAAATAATGGTATAAGAATTACCTACTAAAACTGTTGGGCGGTTCCTCGCAATCTCTGTAACCCAAACTGTGGGAGCGAGGGGGACCGCCCCTTTTATCTCTCCGTAGGGTTTCCTGTTCCTAGGGGCGGATCCCCTCTCTCAGTGGGTGCTGTCGTGGCTCTATAAAAGAGCATTACCGGTACGTAATCCGGTGTTTACATAACATGGATAAGCGACATAACTTCTGTCAGGGAGTGTACATTGAGGATCCCAGAGCTCCCTATATATAGTAAAATGGCTACATAGCACCTATATAAAATATGATGTTCCCATTGCCCCTATATATAGTTTGATGGTCCCCCCCGCCCTGTATACAGCATGAAGGTCCCCCTGCCCCTATATATAGTATGATGGTCTCCCTGCCCCCTATATATAGTATGAAGGTCCCCCTGCCCCCTATATATAGTATGATGGTCCCCCTGCCCCCTATATATAGTATGAAGGTCCCCCTGCCCCTATATATAGAATGATGGTCTCCCTGCCCCCTATATATAGCAAGAAGGTCCCCCTGCCCCCTATATATAGTATGATGGTCCCCCTGCCCCCTATATATAGTATGAAGGTCCCCCTGCCCCTATATATAGAATGATGGTCTCCCTGCCCCCTATATATAGCAAGATGGTCCCCCTGCCCCCTATATATAGTATGATGGTCCCCCTGCCCCCTATATATAGTATGAAGGTCCCCTGCCCCCTATATATTGTATGAAGGGCCCACTGTATATAGTATGAAGGTCCCCACTGCCCCCTGTATATAGTATTATTATTTATTTGTCTAGCACCATTGATTCCATGGTGCTGTACATGAAAAGGGGTTATATACAAACTACAGATATCACTTACAGTAAGCAGACTAACAATTACAGACTGATAAAGAGTGGCAAGGTCCCTGCCCTAGCGGGCTTACATTCTACAAGATGGTGGGGAAGGAGACAACAGGTTGAGGGTTGCAGGAGCTCCGGTGTTGGTGAGGCGGTAGCTTCGGTAGTGGTGAGGAGACAGTGGGGTCAGTGCAGGCTGTAGGCTTTCCTGAAGAGGTGGGTTTTCAGGTTGCGTCTTAAGGATCCGAATGTGGTTGATAGTCGGACATGTTGGGTCAAAGAATTCCAGAGGATGGGGGATATTCTGGAGAAGTCTTGGAGGTGGTTGGGTGAGGAGCGAATAAGTTTGGAGGAGAGAAGGAGGTCTTAGGAGGACCGGAGATTATGTGAGGGAAGATATCGGGAGATTAGTTCAGAGCTATATGGAGGAGACAGGTTATGGATGGCTTTGTAAGTTAGTATTAGTAATTTGAACTGGATACGCTGAGGGAATGGGAGCCAGTGAAGAGATTTGCAGAGGGGGGAAGCAGAGGAGAGAGATGAATATGAAGGTCCCCACTTCCCCCTGTATATAGTATGAAGGTCCCCTCTGCCACCTATAACCCTGGATCAGTTAAAACAGTTTTGTCAGGAGGAATGGGCCCAAATTCTGACCAACTATTTTGGGAAGCTTGTAGAAGGAAATCCCAAACATTTCCCTACATGTGCATGTATCTGCACATACATTCACAGGTAGGAAAGTGATGCTCTGCAGATACATGCACAGGTAGGAAAGTGATGCTTTGCAGATACAAGTACATGTAGGAAAGTGATGCTCTGCAGATACATGCACAGGTAGGAAATTGATGCTCTGCTGATACATGCACCATAGCTCCCAACTGTCCCTCATATCATACTGTGGGACTGTCCTGATTTTGAGGCTATGCCCCGCACGGGATTTTACTTCTCCCACAGAGCCAGCAGGAGAAGCAGCTGACACACTCCCTTGTATTAGGCCACGCCCCCTCTGTATCTTCCTGTGCAGTTGTTCAGAGAGGGAGAGGGGACATTCGGAGGTACGTGTGTGTGTTGTTGTGTGTGTTGCAGCTGGCCCTGCTTTGCTTACAGTAGAAGGCATTTTAACCAGGAGTAGTGGCAGCAGTTAGAGCAATCCAGTGCAGCCTGTTAGTCATAGGCACAGTTTATACAGTATATATATATATATATATGTATATATATATATCCTTTATATACTACAGTAGTTTTGGAGTAGAGCCGGTAGATAGTGGTGTTGTCTGAGTGCAAAAAGAGTTTGCAGTGCTGGGCTACATTGCAATGTGCAGGATCTGTGAGGCAGCAGTCTGGACAGCAACAGGTGGTGAAATCTTTGCCTGCACTGGAATCGTCATGTGGTGCTATTATACTGCAGCATCATGTGGAGCCATTATACAGTATGGATCATCATGTGGGGCCATTATGCAGTGTGGAGCATCATGTGGGGCCATTATACAGTATGGAGCATCATGTGGGACCATTATACAGTATGGAGCATCATGTGGGGCCATTATACAGTATGGAGCACTGTGTGGCCATTATACAGTATGGAGCACTGTGTGGCCATTATACAGTATGGAGCACTGTGTGGCCATTATACAGTATTGAGCATCATGTGTGGCCATTATACAGTATGGAGCACTGTGTGGCCATTATACAGTATTGAGCATCATGTGTGGCCATTATGCAGTATCGAGCACTGTGTGGCCATATTTTTTTCTGTTTAGAATTATTGTTTATGAAAAGTGTGATCCGCAGTGCTAAATGGGTGTGGTTGGGGAGTGGATATGGGTGCGACTAGTTGTGAAATGGATGTGGTTAGGGGTGTGGCCCAAAATTTGCTGCAGCAAGATGTGCTTGCCCCTACCTTTGTCCTTTTTTGCCTTCTTCAAAAGTTGGGAGGTATGCATGCACAGGTAGGAAAGTGATGCTCTGCAGATACAAGCACATGTAGGAAAGTGATGCTCTGCAGATACATGCACAGGTAGGGAAGTAGTGATGCTCTGCAGATACATGCACAGGTTGGGATAGTGATGCTCTGCAGATACATGCACAGGTAGGAAAGTGATGCTCTGCAGATACAGTACATGCACAGGTATGGAAGTGATACTTTGAAGACTTTGCAGATACATGCACAGGTATGGAAGTGATGCTCTGCAGATACATGTACAGGTATGGAAGTGATACTTTGAAGACTTTGCAGATACATGCACAGGTAGGGAAGTGATGCTCTGCAGATAAACATAGGGAAGTGATGGTCTGCAGATATATGCACAGTTAGGGAAGTGATGGTTTGCAGATACATGCACATGTAGGGAATTGATGCTTTGCAGACTTTGCAGATACATGCACAGGTAGGGAAGTGATGCTCTGCAGATAAATGCACAGGTAGGGAAGTGATGCTCTGCAGATAAATGCACAAGTAGGGAAGTGATGCTTTGCAGACTTTGCAGATACATGCACATGTAGGAAATTGATGCTTTGCAGACTTTGCAGATACATGCACAGGTAGGGAAGTGATGCTCTGCAGATACATGCACAGGTCGATACATGCACAGGTAGGGAAGTGATGCTCTGCAGATACATGCACACGTAGGGAAGTGATGCTCTGCACTACATGCAGAGGTAGGGAAGTGATGCTCTGCAGATACATGCATAAGTAGGGAATCAATGCTCTGCAGACTGTCACCCTGCATGTCCATGTGTGCAGTGAGGAGTGCAGCAGCCCTCCACGTAGAGGTGCGATGCTCTGCAGGAGCTGTCCACACATACCCCCACTCCGCTGATGACCCCTCATGCTGTGGGTGCAGGACCTGCCATGGTGAGAGGTGAGAGGTTCTGGCCGCTCTCCTCCCTATTAGGCTGGCTCTTTCCCAGGGACATAATGATATCCCGGGGCGAGCTCTCTGGTTACAGTATAGAGCTCAGGTTGTGTACTTACTGACTGAGCGCACTCCTGAATGCGCTCCTTCCACCTTCTAAGCCTGCCCCACTCTGCCCTGATGCACCAATCAGCATCAGGCCAATTGCAGTCGGGCAGTCAAAGCACGGAGCTGCACAGCCAGTGAGCGGCTGCAGCTCCCAGAGACTGCCACTCCCCTGACACGCACACTACACAAACTCGCTGGCCTGCACTCAGTTTGCTGTGCATGGCCATTAGGCGGCCGGCCCTGCAAGGCTGATGGGGGAGCGGTCCGGGGGGCATTTGCCTCACTGCCACCCGGCCCAGCCCGCCGCTGACATGGCTCCTGCAGTATGTCATGAGGGGGTTAACGTGCGTCACTCTCAATACTAGCCCTGTCACCGTTGTATTCTCTTTTAGCACCTTTGAATGTTACACTGGCCCTAACGGATAGGGTTCATCGATATTTCCTGCTAGGTCACATGTCCTAAATATGTGAGTGCCAAAACTGTAGAAAAAAAGACATAGACCACACTTCCAAATATTCATAAGTTGATTTAATTCCGCTAGGCATAGATTTACAAAACTGAACATGAGGTTCTTAGTTTAACATTCTGATCAGACTTTATGAAGCCCACTACCATGTCACAGTGAACCTCTCAGTGGGTCCCTAGACTAAAAGGTGCAGCATGGTGTTCAAACCATCATTGCAGCGACGATATATCACCATGGTGGGCGACCTGGTATCTGACAGCACCCATGCTGCGAGGCTGAGTCCCCATGACTTCAGGCCACAACACCCCACAAGCACAATACCACAGCAACAATGGCCGCCACACAGCACAAACACCAGTGATTAATTTAAAAAAAACTCACATTCCACAAGCTCTCAGACTGTGGACTGACAGTAAAAATAGGAGGAACTCCTCAGTCTCCTGCCAATTTAAAAACACCTACACTTTTGGCCTAAATATGTTAGTCACTTTGCACACAGCCTGCTCCTCACACTGGCCATCTTTCTTCCATTAATCATGGCCCCTGCTCACACCCTGTACCATATGTCTAAAGTGGAAGTAACATCTCGTTTCACTCAGGGTCTTCTTTTAGGAATGACAGGTGTTTTTCTCTGGCTGGTGATCAACATCTGACATTTATGGCTTGATCTGCAAAGCCAGTCTTCAATGTTTTACCTAAAAACTCAGTCTTCGGTGCTCGAACTACATAGTCGAGACGTCCCCAGGATGAGACCGCTCTAAGATACAATGAGCACAATATCTTCAACGAGCCCGTCCTTTTGCCCTGACTTGTGCTTCGCTGTCCCAGCCTTTTATATTTAGCAACTGTGGCACAGATGTCACTTGACCCGGTGTCCCCTCAAATTATTTCCGCTAGGGAACACACTCTCTGTCCTTCAGTTCCTGCCTATCCAGTGCAACCAGCAGAAGGTGGCATTTACTTGCAGGTGCTGGGCAATGTTGACTAAATGCATCTTCCATTTGCCACCCCTTTACTACTGAATACAGATTTGATAGAATTTTGATTGAAATGAGATTGAAAGGTCAGTCCAGGGGAAGAAGCACATTTCTCTGATAATATATATTGCATTTTCATTTGTATTATTGATTAACAAACTTAAAATTAAAATGACGGTTACTTTTTGAATACTGTGTAATTTATGTTGTAGCAACATTCAAGTATATAATGCCACCTAGACTGATAAACAACCAGTTCCACATTTTGAACTGAACAAGGAAAAATAGTGAAAACCAGCTCACCTATTAGGCATTTGTTGTGGGAAAGCCCGGATACCGTGCAGTCATCACGTGGAACGATAAGATAAAAGGAAAAAGAAATCCAGCTTCCAAAAATATCAAAATTTATTGAAGATAAAATCCAAAGTCCAATGACATGGTTCACAGGAGAATGAGTAGCAGCAGGCTACGCGTTTCGAACAATGAGTTCTTTTTCAAAGCACTTGCTTTGAAAAAGAACTCGTTGTTCGAAACGCGTAGCCTGCTGCTACTCATTCTCCTGTGAACCATGTCATTGGACTTTGGATTTTATCTTCAATAAATTTTGATATTTTTGGAAGCTGGATTTCTTTTTCCTTTTATCTTATAGTTCCACATTTTGTGTGCCACTTTTAAATCTTCTTTAAAGGGAACCTGTCACCACGTTTTTGGAAGATGGGATAAAAATAGCGTTAAATAGGGGCAGAGGTGGGCATTACATTAGTGTGTGTGTTATGCGTTTATTACCCACCTAAGTTGCCGAAATAACTTTGCAAAGTCTCCGTTTTCGCCTGTCAATCAGGCTGGTCAGGTCACATGGGCGTGGTGTCTTCACCCAGATTTTGCGTAGTTTTCCGTTGGTGGCGTAGTGGTGTGCGCATGCCCAAAGTCCGGAATCCTCTTCCAGGGGATTTAAAATAGCGCGGTGTTCGTTATTGCATTGGTGATCGGTGGGCGCGGCCATCTTCCTTTGGCCGCGCGTGCGCAGAAGCGGCGCTCTGCTGGCCGCGGCTTCAGGAAAATGGCCGCGGGATGCCGCGCGTGCGCAGATGGATATCGCGGCGGCCATTTTCCTGAAGCCGCGGCCAGCAGAGCGCCGCTTCTGCGCACGCGCGGCCAAAGGAAGATGGCCGCGCCCACCGATCACCAATGCAATAACGAACACCGCGCTATTTTAAATCCCCTGGAAGAGGATTCCGGACTTTGGGCATGCGCACACCACTACGCCACCAACGGAAAACTACGCCAAATCTGGGGGAAGACAACGCCCATGCGACCTGACCAGCCTGATTGACAGGCGAAAACGGAGACTTTGCAAAGTTATTTCGGCAACTTAGGTGGGTAATAAACGCATAACACACACACTAATGTAACGCCCACCTCTGCCCCTATTTAACGCTATTTTTATCCCATCTTCCAAAAACGTGGTGACAGGTTCCCTTTAATCATCTTTTTTTTAACACAACACAAATGTACCCCAATTTACTTCTTTGTAAGGAAATATGCTTATAAGCAGCCATGTGTTCAGTGACTATACGAAATAATCCCTCCTCACAATGCAATGTATATTCTGTGTTATAAAGATCCATAGAGGCTCAGATACACTGCTACATATTATTCACTAACTTCTTTATTAACTTTATTCAAGGTGTTTAATGTAAAAGTTCTCATAGAAGCCAAGGCAATAAACGTTTAAAATGTGGCCCTGATGATAATAATCTTTATTTTTATATAGCGCTCACAATCTAAATTCCCTATCAGTATGTCTTTGGAATGTGGGAGGAAACCGGAGAACCCGGAGGAAACCCACGCAAACACGGAGAGAACATACAAACTCTTTGCAGATGTTGTCCTTGGTGGGGTTTGAACCCAGGACTCCAGCGCTGCAAGGCTGCTGTGCTAACCACTGCGCCACCATGCTGCCCGTATGATGATGATGACAAGGGGCCTTTGACTCACGAAGAGTCAACCTTCAGCAGTCAGGAAAGGAAAACCCCCAGTGGAGGAAATCTCTCTATCAAACATGGCTGAAGGACTGCCTTTCACTTAGGCTTTGGGTGTTTTCATTGATGAGAACAGAGACCGAGCCCGGAATCTGCCTCGTTCTGCAGTAGGAAACTCGCTGGTTTTGTGAGTGCATCTAGCTGCGGAATGTCCAGTAATGTCGTATCTAGTGGTGGAGAACAGAGACCAAGTCTGGAATCTGCCTCGTTCTGCAGTAGGAAACTCACTTATTCAGTGAGTGCATCTAGCTGCTGAGTGGTGGAGAACAGAGACCAAGTCTGGAATCTGCCTCGTTCTGCAGTAGGAAACTCACTTATTCAGTGAGTGCATCTAGCTGCTGAGTGGTGGAGAACAGAGACCAAGTCTGGAATCTGCCTCGTTCTGCAGTAGGAAACTCACTTATTCAGTGAGTGCATCTAGCTGCTGAGTGGTGGAGAACAGAGACCAAGTCTGGAATCTGCCTCGTTCTGCAGTAGGAAACTCACTTATTCAGTGAGTGCATCTAGCTGCTTGCTGCTGAATGTCCAGTAATGTCATCCAGTGGTGGAGAACAGTGACCAAGCCCGGAATCTGCCTCGTTCTGCAGTAGGAAACTCACTTATTCAGTGAGTGCATCTAGCTGCTTGCTGCTGAATGTCTAGTAATGTCATATCCAGTGGTGGAGAACAGAGACCAAGTCTGGAATCTGCCTCGTTCTGCAGTAGGAAACTCACTTATTCAGTAAGTGCATCTAGCTGCTTGCTGCTGAATGTCCAGTAATGTTACATCCAGGGGTGGAGAACAGAGACCAAGTCTGGAATCTGCCTCGTTCTGCAGTAGGAAACTCACTTATTCAGTAAGTGCATCTAGCTGCTTGCTGCTGAATGTCTAGTAATGTTACATCCAGGGGTGGAGAACAGAGACCAAGTCTGGAATCTGCCTCGTTCTGCAGTAGGAAACTCACTTATTCAGTAAGTGCATCTAGCTGCTTGCTGCTGAATGTCTAGTAATGTTACATCCAGGGGTGGAGAACAGAGACCAAGTCTGGAATCTGCCTCGTTCTGCAGTAGGAAACTCACTTATTCAGTGAGTGCATCTAGCTGCTTGCTGCTGAATGTCCAGTAAAGTCATATCCAATGGTGGAGAACAGAGACCGAGCCCGGAATCTGTCTCGTTCTGCAGTAGGAAACTCACTGGTTTTGTGAGTGCGTCTAGCTGCTGAATGTCCAGTAATGTCATATCCAGTGGTGTAGAATGTCCAGTAGTGTCATATCCAGTGGTGGAGAACAGAGACCGAGCCCGGAATCTGCCTCTCTTTGCTGTTGTAAAGTTGTCTCCAGCTGGATCCCATGTTCTTTGTGGGTTCACAGCGAGACAGCGCCCTGCCTCACCTGCAAAATAAATGTCACAACATTAGCAAAACAGTAAAGATGACTATATGGATATGGAGACAGATTTTAATGAGCAAGACAGCTGGAAAAGTGTATATGTCATTCATTATTTCCAGATTATATTGCTTGTGGAGAACAACAAGTTGGCATATGGAGACTTAAAGGCCATGCAATGCTTCCCAGGGAATCTGAATAAGTAAATAGCCTCTTCAGAGAGGAAAAGGACGAGAACTCTCTCAAATTCCCAGGGAAGAATTGTCTACAAGAAGAAACCTAAACCCTGATGAGCATCAAACACCCTGAAACACATATCTGCAATGGGAATTTCTGCTTTGGCTTCTTTTCCTAAGTTATGTGGCAAGGTTTTTTAAAGAGTCGATATTGACTTTTAAGATTGCTACTTGGAATAGGTGGCACTGCTGTTCATGTCCTCTGCCTCTCTGAAGCGGCTTCTTACATTATATTACAGCACTAGTCTTTACACGCCATGAACTGATCCTAGCCTTACAGCCCATCCTCTGACAGATTGACTACTAGATTATTGATTAGTCTCTTATTGAAAGGAAATGGAGTTTAGAAACATTAACAGAACCAGTATGGAAACTCCCCTCTGGGTCAGTCTGTCACTGTTACTTTGCTTACTGTAAGTGATAGCTGTAATTTGTATATAACCCCTTCTCATGTACAACACCACGGAATCAATGGTGCTATATAAATAATATGTTGCTGGTACCAGCTAGACTCCATACAAAGACCAGTTTTGGCTCCAAGTCTGAAGCTTTAGCTTGCACAAATAAAAATATCGCTATCAACATTTAGGTCTGGAGTGATCAATTTCTAATTAGTTATCCCACTGCATGTAAATGCTAGAACATAACATACTGTATATCATTAAACATATATTTAAGTCTTAAGAACTTACTGTCGGTTTTGGCTGAGGCGGGCTTTAAATTCCACGAAGCAATGTTCACATGTTGTTCTTAAAACAGGCCGAGGAGGTGGAAGATGTTTTTTGTCCTCTTGATGTCCTGTAAAATACACTGTTAGTGAGACTAGTTGGTCATGAAAAGAACATTGATTCTACTCTACAGCCATCCTAGGATTGGAGACCCCCAGCATACTAGGAAATGACTTAAGGGGAAACTGTCACCATGAAAACACAGTTCTATCTGCAGACATCATATACTAGATCTGGGGGATGAGTAGATTGATATATAATGTAGTTGTGTGAGAAAACATTCAGTATTACCTGTGTTTTAATAATTGTTTCCTTTGCTTTTTCTTGGATTTTCGGACCAGTTGGCGGTACTATCACTAACTGACACATTTCTTTGTACAAGTATGTATACAGAGGTAGCTGTCAACCATGGATAGGACTGCCCACTGGACCACAAATCCTGGAAAGAGCAGAAGTTTAAATGATTAACTCCTACATGACCTATGACATATATATACGTCATAGTTTGTGCTCTGCATTACATGCAGGCTACTATTCTGAACCCTCATGTTTTTAGGCACATGAGAGCTGATCTGATCAGCTGTCCTGTGCCCCTAACAGCCGTGAGTGTAATCACGATCCACCCATAGCTGTTAACTTGTTAAATGCTGCTGTCAATCTTTAAAATGGCGGCATTTATCATGGTCACGGGAGATACGCATCACTAATCTCGCCCATCGTCGTGCCCGTCACATAAATACGATGTGCGAATGGGATAGCATGACAACCCGGGGTCTGCAAGAGACCCCTGTGGTTGTCATTGCTGATCTGCTATGAGCGCCGTCCTAAGCCCAGCGCTCATAGTAAATGATCATTTCTGCTACAGGCAGCAGGGCTGAAGCGAACAGATGATTGCAGCTTCAAGTCTCCTAAATAGAGTATTGAAACAAGTAAAAAGTGGAAAAAAATGTTTTTAAAAATATGAAGAGAATGAAAAAAATAAAAATTCAAATCACCCTCTTTTGCCCCATTGAAAATAAAGTGATAAAAGAAAAAAATAAAATACACACATATTTGGTATTGATGCATTCAGAAACACCCTAGCTATCAAAATATAAAAATAATTAATCTGATCAGTAAACGGCGTAACGAGAAAAAAATCAAAACTTCAGAATTAAGTTTCTTTGGTCGCCGCAACATTGCAATAACGGCAATCAAAAGATCGTATCTGCACCAATATAGCATCAATAAAAACGTCAGCTCGGTGCGCAAAAAATAAGCCCTCACCCGGCCCAAGATCCTAAAAATTGGAGACATTACGGGTCTAGGAAAATGGTGCCATTGGCGTTTTCTTCTTTTTTTTTTTTTTTACAAACTTTAGATTTTTTTCTCACCACTTACCGTAAATAAAAAAGAACCTAGACATATTTGGTGTAAGAAAACTCATAATGAGCTGGAGAGTCAGTTTTAGCATTTAGTGAACATGGTAAAAAAACTAAACAAAAAAACACATTTGTGGAATTGCACTTTTTTTTTGCAATTTCACCGCACTTTTAGTTTTTGTCCTGTTTTACAGTACACAATATGGTGTCCTTTTGTTGTTGATCAAAAGGACAATTCGTCCCACACAAAAAAATCCCTCAGATGACCACATTGACTAAAAAATAAAAAAAATTACAGCTCTGGGCAGAAGGGGAGATAAAACAGAAACCCAAAAACAGAAAGCCCCAATGTCTTAAACAGATTAAAAAATGGGTTTTACTGAATCTTTTCTCACAAAACTATAAATGTACTAATGTACTCCGCTTCCTCTCCTGTATTTTCTTGGTAACATGTTCTCTTTAAAGTACACTATTCACCACAATTTTTTTTTTTTAAATCTGCCTCTCAGTTAAGTAGATATTAGTAATCAAAATACTTGTTATTACTGAGGCAACTTTTGTGAATTCAGAGTGGGAATTGAGTGTTTTCACTGGGGGTGTACTTCTTTTCCCTCTATGATGCTGGCCAGATCTAGAATATTGGATCCAGTTTTAGGCTGTGCATTTAAAAAAGGATATTCAGAAATTCGAGTCAGTTCAAAGGTGAGAAACTAGATTGTTACATGGGATGGAAGGCCTGTGATATGATGAGAGGTTGGAAAAGTTGGGCTTTCTACATGAGATCTCATTAAAGGGAACCTGTCACCCCCAAAATCGAGGGTGAGGTAAGCCCACCGGCATCAGGGGCTTATCTACAGCATTCCCGCTGCTGTTCCGGTCTGGCGCCTCCTATCTTCATCAGATGATGTCCTCTTCTTGTCTTCACGCTCCGGTGCAGGTGTACTTTTTCTGTTCTGTTGAGGGCAGTGCAAAGCACTGCAGTGCACAGGCGCTGGGCCTCTCTGACCTTTTCTGGCACCTGCGCACTGCAGTACTTTGCTCTGCCCTCAACAGGGAAGACAAAGTACGCCTGCGCCGGAGCCGCAGTGTGAAGACCAGAAGAGGACGTGATTGT
This sequence comes from Ranitomeya variabilis, assembly GCF_051348905.1. Taxonomy (NCBI): domain Eukaryota; kingdom Metazoa; phylum Chordata; class Amphibia; order Anura; family Dendrobatidae; genus Ranitomeya; species Ranitomeya variabilis. The sequence continues at coordinate 86,432,869 of NC_135233.1, read as the reverse complement.
AAGAAGATGGGAGTCCCTGGACCGCGACGCCCATCGGATCGGACGGCCCACCCAGGTGAGTATAATCTAACCTTTTCTTCTCATCTTTTAGGATACTTATCTACAGCATTACAGAATGCTGTAGATAAGCCCCTGATGCCGGTGGGCTTATCTCACCTTTGATTTTGGGATTGACAGATTCCCTTTAACATCTATAAATATATGTGGGGTCAGTAAAATGGTCTAACAAATGACTTATTTCTTGCAAGGACCTTACTTAGGACCAGTGGGCACTCATTATGGGTGGAAGAAAAGCTATTCTGGTAGCTAAGTAGGAAAGGGTTCTTTACGGTTAGAGCAGACAGATTGTGGAATGCCGATCACAAGAGGTAGTAATGGCAAACACTATAAATGCTTTTACAAAAGAGCTGGATGATCTCAATACAAATAACATTGTGGGTTATAGTCAATTAAGTAACAAAATGCACAATTGGTGGAAAAAGGTTGAACTTGATGGACCTAAGTCTTTTTCAACCTATGAAAAAAAGCATAAGCAACACATCAGAGAAAGAACACCGTGATATATAAAAAAGATGGACCAAACCACTAGAGTTACCTCTGTGTCTAGGGTTTATTCACTGACATTTTCCTTTAAGAGGCTTTTTTTATAATGGCGTTTTTCCATTAAATTTATGTCATAAAAGTCCTGAGTACTTACTGTGAGAGTTGGCGATCGTGTTCTGCTGTGCCTTGAATTTGGCGACTACATCACTAACCCGACGGGAAGGGAATTTCGATGGTTTTGAGGTTGTCCCTTTTTCCAGCCAAGGGTCCGCGAGGAGCTTCATAATTTCCAATATTTCGTTTATTCTCATGTTTTCCTGTATCAGAAACCACAGAAATCAGTATTTTGATGATAAACACTTCTCTATGTTTCCCATAGAGTATTAGCTCTACGTCTACGGATCTTTTACCGACAATATTCTTTTAAGAGACGATTTTTACAAGGTTGTTTTTCTTTTCATTGTGTTTCTAATATATTTTCAGAAGGGGGGAAAAAACAGAAACGCAAAAAGGGAAAACCTCAATGTCGTGAAGGGATTAAAAAATGTGTTGTACTGAATTTTTCCTCACAAAACGACATCTTCTCCATATCTGTCAAGTTTCGGCAATGGTGGAGAGGTTGGAGTGTGATTGATTGAGTGTGTGGACAGGTGTCTTTTATACAGATAACAAGTTCAAACAGGTGCAATTAATACAGGTAATGAGTGTAGAGTAGGAGAAATTCTTAAAGAAAAACTAACAGTTCTCCGAGAGCCAGAATTTTCGCTGGTTGGTAGGTGATCAAATACTTATTTCATGCAATAAAATGCAAACCAATGATATAAAAATCATAAACTAAATCCAGAAAATCACATTGTAAGATTCTGTCTCTCACAGGTGAAGTGTACCTATGATAATAATTACAGACCTCTCCATTGTTTGCAGGTGGGAAAACTTGCAAAATTGTCATTGCATCAAATACTTATATTCCCCACTGTAAGTCAGATAAATATATAAAATAAACATCATATAAATGTTATAACCTCTAATTGGTACAGTGATGTATAAAAAAGATGGACCAAACCAGTAGAGTTACCTCTATGTCTAGAGTTTATTCACTGACATTTTCCTTTAAGAGACTTTATTTATAAGGGCGTTTTTCCATTAAATTTATGTCATAAAAATCCTGAGTACTTACTGTCAAATTTGGCGATCGCATTCTGATATGCCTTGTATTTGGCGACCAAATCACTAACCCGACCGGGAGAGATTTTGATGTTTTTGAGGTGGTCACTTTTTTCAGCCAAGGGTCCGCGAGGAGCTTCATAATTTCCAATATTTAGTTTATTCTCATGTTTTCCTGTAACAGAAACAGAAATCAGTATTTTGATAATAAACACTTCTCTATGTTTCTCATAGATTATTACATCTACATTTACGGATCTTTTACCGACAAGATTCTTTAAGAGACAATTTTTACAAGGTGGTTTTTCGTTTCATTGCGTTTCTAATATATTTTCAGAAGGGGAGAAAAAACAAACGCAAAAAGGGAAAACCTCAATGTCGTGAAGGGATTAAAAAATGGGTTTTACTGAATCTTTCCTCACAAAACTATATCTCAGTCTACTCCGCTTCCTCTGCTCTCTAATATGGAACCTGCATTTTAAACTGTATTTTCTTGGTGACTGGTTCTCTGTAAAGAAGACTATTCACCACAAATGTTTATTGTTGAACTGGACACATGATGTAATATGGGCAGTAAAGTGGAATAAAACTTTAAAAAATTTTTTTTCCTCAGTTAAGTAGATATTAGTAATCAAAATACTTGTTACTAAGGTAACTTTTGTGAAATCAGAGTGGGAATTTCTAGAGAGTTTTCACAGGGGGTGTACTTCTTTTCCCTCTATGACTCTGGTCACATCTAGAATATGGGATCCAGTCTTAGGCTGCACATTTAAAAAGGATATTCAGAAATTAGAGTCAGTTCGAAAGTGGGAAATTAGATTATTACATGGGATGGAAGGCCTCTCATATGATGAGAGGTGGAAAAGTTGGGCTTCTTACATGAGATCTCATTAACATATATAAATGTATGTGTGGTCAATACAAAGGGTTAGTACATTACTTATTCCTTGCAAGGACCATACTTAGGACTAAGAGGCACTCATTACAGATGGAAGAAAGACGATAACTGCAGCTAATTAGGAAAGGGTTCTTTATTAGTGATGAGTGAGTATACTCGGTGCTCGAGATTTCCAGAGCATGCTCGGGGGGAGGTCTCCAAGTATTTTTTTAGTGCTCGGAGATTTAGTTTTTGTTGACGCAGCTGAATGATTTACATCTCTTAGCCAGCATAAGAACACGTGCGAGTTGCCTGGTTGTTAGGGAATCCCCACATGTAATCAAGCTGGCTATCAGATGTAAATCATTCAGCTGCAGCGATGAAAACTAAATCTCCAAGCACTAAAAAATACTCGGAGGACACCCGAGCATGGTCAGGAAATCTCGAGTAATGAATATACTCACTCATCACTATTCTTTATGCTTAGAGCAGTCAAATTTTGGAATGCCGACCAAAAGAGGTAGTAATGGCAGACACTATAGCAGCTTTTATAAAAGAGCTGAATGATTTCCTCAATACACATAACATTGTGGGTTATAGTTAATTTAGTGACAAAATGCACAATTGGTGGAGAAAGGTTGAACTTGATGGACAAAAGTCTTTTTCAACCTATAAAAAAAAGCATAAGCAACAAGCAACACATCAGAAAAAGAACACAGACCCACAATAGCTTAGAGCAGGTTTTTCAATGTGTCAGATGTGAGAATACAGCCCTAATCTCCTGGTCTAACCTTCTGCATAAGTCAGTGTGGAGGCAGAGGCAGCACAACTGAGTTTATCTGTGTCACATTACAAACCCTTGTATCAGCTTTCATCCTTCTTTGATAGCACAGTCAACATCTCTGCTGTCCTGCCTCTTTCCCACACTGTCTGTCCAGAGATGCATCATTCATCACACTAATGTCTAATGCAAAAATAACAAAATCATTGCATTTCACTCTGCAGTCACTATTACATCATGTGACCAGTTCAACCAGAAAACTTTGTTGAAAAGTTCTCTTTAAACTGCAAATCAATAGCATATTGCTACAAAAGCCAAATGTTTATTTTATGCAAGTGGGTGGGTGATGTCAGCAATCTTTTCTATCAGAGTCAAGGCAAAATTAACTTACTGTCAGGGGCGGTGACAGCGTCTTCATCTGGGCGCATGTTGATTACTTCATCATCGGCATCAGGCACAGGGATCATGGTGCTGTTGAGGATTTCTCTCTTTTCCACCATGGGTCCGTGAGGAGCGACATCAGTCACAATATTTGTTTTGCCCTCATGCTTTCCTGTAATGTAGAATATTGAAAATAGGTTAAAATCTCACTAAGGACAACATTTGCAAGGAGTTTGTGTGGGTTTCCTCCGGGTTCCTCCCACACTCCAAAGACATACTGAGGGGGAATTTTGATTGTAGGCCCCAATGGGGACAGTGATAACAATGTAAGTAAAACGTTGTGGAAATAATGGCATTACATACAGTGGGGAAAATAAGCATTTGACACACTGCCAATTTTGCAAGTTCATCCACCTGCAAAGAATGGAGAAGTCTGTAATTTTTATTGTACGTACACAACCGTGAGAGAATCTTAAAAAATATCCAGAAAATCACATTGAATGTGTTTTGCATAATTAATTTGCATTTTATTATATGAAATAAGCATTTGATACAGTAGAAAAACAGAACTTAAAATTTGGCACAGAAACCTTTATTTGCAATGACAGAGGTCATATGTAGTAGTTCTTTCCCAAGTTTTCACACACTGCAGCAGGGATGTTGGCCCACTCCTCCATACTGATCTTCTCCAGATCGGTCAAGTTTATCAATGGTGGAGAGGTTGGAGAGTAATTGATTGAGTGTGTGCACAGGTGTCTTTTATACAGATAACAAGTTCAAACAGGTGCAAGTAATACAGGTAATGAGTGTAGAGTAGGAGAAATTCTTAAAGAAAAACTAACAGTTCTCCGAGAGCCAGAATTCTTGCTGGTTGGTAGGTGACCAAATACTTATTTCATGCAATAAAATGCAAATCAATGATGTAAAAATCGTAAACTAAATCCAGAAAATCACATTGTAAGATTCTGTCTCTCACAGGTGAAGTGTACCTATGATAATAATTACAGACCTCTCCATTCTTTGTAGGTGGGAAACTTGCAAAATTGTCATTGCATCAAATACTTATATTCCCCACTGTAAGTCAGATAAATATATAAAATAAGCATCATATAAATGTTATAACCTCTAATTGGTACAGTGATGTATAAAAAAGATGGACCAAACCAGTAGAGTTACCTCTATGTCTAGAGTTTATTCACTGACATTTTCCTTTAAGAGACTTTATTCATAAGGGCGTTTTTCCATTAAATTTATGTCATAAAAATCCTGAGTACTTACTGTGAAATTTGGCGATCGCATTCTGATATGCCTTGTATTTGGCGACCAAATCACTAACCCGACCGGGAGAGATTTTGATGTTTTTGAGGTGGTCACTTTTTTCAGCCAAGGGTCCGTGAGGAGCTTCATAATTTCCAATATTTAGTTTATTCTCATGTTTTCCTGTAACAGAAACCACAGAAATCAGTATTTTGATAATAAACACTTCTCTCTGTTTCCCATAGATTATTACATCTACATTTACGGATCTTTTACCGACAAGATTCTTTAAGAGACAATTTTTACAAGGTTGTTTTTCGTTTCATTGCGTTTCTAATATATTTTCAGAAGGGGAGAAAAAAGAAACGCAAAAAGGGAAAACCTCAATGTCGTGAAGGGATTAAAAAATGGGTTTTACTGAATCTTTCCTCACAGAACTATATCTCAGTCTACTCCGCTTCCTCTGCTCTCTAATATGGAACCTGCATTTTAAACTGTATTTTCTTGGTGACTGGTTCTCTGTAAAGAAGACTATTCACCACAAATGTTTATTGTTGAACCGGACACATGGTGTAATATGGGCAGTAAAGTGGAATAAAACTTTTTAAAAATTTTTTTCCTCAGTTAAGTAGATATTAGTAATCAAAATACTTGTTACTAAGGTAACTTTTGTGAAATCAGAGTGGGAATTTCTAGAGAGTTTTCACAGGGGGTGTACTTCTTTTCCCTCTATGACTCTGGTCACATCTAGAATATGGGATCCAGTCTTAGGCTGCACATTTAAAAAGGATATTCAGAAATTAGAGTCAGTTCGAAAGTGGGAAATTAGATTATTACATGGGATGGAAGGCCTCTCATATGATGAGAGGTGGAAAAGTTGGGCTTCTTACATGAGATCTCATTAACATATATAAATGTATGTGTGGTCAATACAAAGGGTTAGCACATGACTTATTCCTTGCAAGGACCATACTTAGGACTAAGAGGCACTCATTACAGATGGGAGAAAGACGATAACTGCAGCTAATTAGGAAAGGGTTCTTTATTAGTGATGAGTGAGTATACTCGGTGCTCGAGATTTCCAGAGCATGCTCGGGGGGAGGTCTCCAAGTATTTGTAAGTGCTCGGAGATTTAGTTTTTGTTGACGCAGCTGCATGATTTACATCTCTTAGCCAGCATAAGAACACGTGCGAGTTGCCTGGTTGTTAGGGAATCCCCACATGTAATCAAGCTGGCTATCAGATGTAAATAATTCAGCTGCAGCGATGAAAACTAAATCTCCAAGCACTAAAAAATACTCGGAGGACACCCGAGCATGGTCAGGAAATCTCGAGTAATGAATATACTCACTCATCACTATTCTTTATGCTTAGAGCAGTCAAATTTTGGAATGCCGACCAAAAGAGGTAGTAATGGCAGACACTATAGCAGCTTTTATAAAAGAGCTGAATGATTTCCTCAATACACATAACATTGTGGGTTATAGTTAATTTAGTGACAGAATGCACAATTGGTGGAGAAAGGTTGAACTTGATGGACAAAAGTCTTTTTCAACCTATAAAAAAAGCATAAGCAACAAGCAACACATCAGAAAAAGAACACAGACCCACAATAGCTTAGAGCAGGTTTTTCAATGTGTCAGATGTGAGGATACAGCCCTAATCTCCTGGTCTAACCTTCTGCATAAGTCAGTGTGGAGGCAGAGGCAGCACAACTGAGTTTATCTGTGTCACATTACAAACCCTTCTATCAGCTTTCATCCTTTGATAGTACAGTCACCATCTCTGCTGTCCTGCCTCTCCCCCACACTGTCTGTCCAGAGATGCATCAGTCATTACACTAATGTGTAATGCAAAAATAACAAAATCATTTTATTTCACTCTGCAGTCACTATTATATCATGTGACCAGTTCAACCTGAAAACTTTGGTAAAAAGACCACTTTAAACTGCTAATCAATAATATATTGTTATAAAGTGTTTATTTTATGTAAGCAAAGAAAGTTAGAATAACAGCTGTTTTGGGTGGGTGATGTCAGCAATCTTTTCTATCAAGGTCAAGGCAAAATGAACTTACTGTCAGGGGCGGTGACTGCGTCCTCATCTGGGTCCATATTGATTACTGCATCTCTGGCATCAGGCATAGGGATCATGGTGCTGTTGAGGATTTCTCTCTTTTCCACCATGGGTCCGTGAGGAGCGACATCAATCACAATTTTTGTTTGTTCCTCATGCTTTCCTGTAATGCAGAATATTGAAATTAGTATTAAGGTTTCCCAAACTAAAGCTTCCAAATGTTTATTGAAAAAAATTTAAACATTGGCTCAGTGGTTAGCACTACAGCCTTGCATCACTGAGGTCATTGGTTAAAATCCCACCAAGGACAATGTTTGCAAGTAGTTTGTGTGGGTTTCCTCTGGGTTCTTCCCACACTCCAAAGAAATACTGATGGGGAATCTTGATTGTAAGCCACAATGGGGACTGTGATGGCATTGTAAGTAAGTCATTAACACTTTTTTTTATTAAGCTCTTTATTATATTCAAAATATGTAATAAAATCCCTGAGAACTTACTGTCAGAGGAAATGGCCACATCCTTATCTGGTTCAATATTGATGACAACATCAACTGGACCGGGAGTAGAGATGTTGGCGTTCTCAAGGACATCTCTCTCTGTGACCATTGGTCCATCCTCATGTTTTCCTGTTAGAGATCAAAGAAATTATGTATTTTTTTTAAATAAAATTTTCTCCATGTCTCTTATAGATTATTACGTCTACTGTTAGTGATTATCTTTGACAAGATACTTTAACAGTTTCACAACTGTCCACTGTAGATAAACGTTGGCGCTCGCTGGGCTCTGTGCAGCGCCGACGTTTGTAAGGACATAGTCGGTGGTCCCGCAGCACTCATGACCCCAAGGGTCCTGCAAGCACTGTAATTCCAGTGCAGAGCGATAGCTCTGACAGGTGTCATCATTCCTGTGAAACACCTGAAGGCTTGATAAACATTTGGAATTGGGTTTTGAGCACTTTGAGGGGTGCAGTTTTTAGAATTTTGTCACTTTTGGGTATTTTCTGTATTACATGATCCTCAAAGTAACTTCAAATGTGAAGTGGTCCCTAAAAAAATTGTTTTTGCAAATTTAGTTGGAAAAATAAGATATCACTGATCAACTTTTAACCCCTTTAACCTCCTAAGAAAACAAGTTATGTTTCAAAAATTGTGCTGATGATAGACATGTGGGAAATGTTATTTATTTATTTATTAACTATTTTGTGTGACAACTCTCTGGTTTAAGGAGTTAAAAATTAAAAAAATAAAAATTGCAAACTTTTCAGAATTTTCTTCACATTTCTAATATTTTCAGACATAAACGCAATTTATATTGAACAGATTTTACCACTATAATGAAGTACAATATGTTGCGAAAAAACGTTCTCAGAATCGGTGGGATCCGTTGAAGCGTTCAAGAATTATTACCACATAAAGTGACACTGGTCAGAATGAAAAAAATTAGCCTGGTCATGATGGTGAAAAAAGCCTCTGGCACGAAAGGGTTAAGAGACCGTTTTTTTAAAAAATGTTCTTCTATTAATTACAAAAATATTTTTGGTTGACAGGTTTAGCCTAGGCAAGTGCTCACAAAAAACTAATACCGTAAAAATGTTTTAAGTTTATTAATGAATATAATCAAAAACCAAACAAAAAATGTACAAAAATGACACCAGGCCGCACACGTTAACCTCCTTATGACCAATGAGGCAGTGACCTAGGATGAGGTGTAGGAGTGTATATTTGACCCTAGTCATCTCTATTTAATCCTACCAACAGTGGAGGTTGGCACCCTCTTGAACGCAATATGGTGCCCCCGCTCCTCGGTGGCTCACCCTGATAGCCCTAGAAGTCCCATAACAACCTGTAGTGTTGAACCCAATCTCAAAACAAAATCGCTACAATAAGCCAGCTAAAATCAACTAGGATCTGCAAACCAGTCAAAAGGGGCAGTCCAACAAAATAAGGGACTAAAGAGGGCCGATTACCGAGAAAATTGACAGTGTCAGCCACCAACAAAATGTACTGCCAAGTACAAAGAAAACACATCTCTAAATGATCTGACGATCTCAATGGGTTAATAGGGCAATTGTGGTAAATGACTATTGCTTCCCCTCTGAAATCCCTAGACAAGTCCCTTCCTTGCTGCGGAGGTTGGCAACCTTGTTGGTGGCTGACACTGTCAATTTTTTATCAATCAAATGTCCCCAGAGTAAGTCATCGACGTCATAAAGCGGACTGTTACCAAGTTATAAAAAAGCAAAACAATAACTATTGGCATATAGATTTCATAGTCTTGTCCAGGGTTAGAAAAATGTAATTGGTTTGTTTGAAAAGTAAGACCACCCCTGTGTACAGGTTGTGCCTGGTATTGGAGCTCCGCTCCAGTGAAGGGAATGGTACAGAGCTGCAATACCATCAACAAGCTGAAGAGTTTGAAAGCACAGGGGTTTTTTTTGTTCTTTTAATGGCCGCCCTGTTTTTCTTATCCTGGAGAACTGCTTTAGTGTCAGATTGGTTAGGCTGTACTTACCAAGAGGTTTATCAGTAGTCTCTCTATCTTCATCAGTAGAACATTGAGGTTCATCATTTCCCTTGGATTTATCCTTTTTCAGATTTCTTTAAAACAGTAAAATATAAGGTATATTGTGAATTACAGAGTAACATATCTATTCTGCAGAATGAAATATAGACTCTTATGTTTCTTCATTCATTTTGTCTCTTACATTCTGTAGAAACATTGGCAATAAGTAACATTTTGGTATTTATCAACCATTTTTCATGTACATGAAAGTTCAATATGTGTGGAGCATACTGGATTGTAAGGTAATGTGAAGATTAGCCATGAGTGGATTTATTTGAGTGGAATTGAATTCTGCTCATATTTACAAAACTCAGAATTTTGGAGAACACAGATTGTTTGTAATTCACTCCACGCAAATAAGACAAAGTGGAAGCTAGCTGCAGCTCCAGAAGAGCGCTGGCAAAAAGTTTAGCTCTCCTCTCTGACCGACTTCTGCTGCTTTATTCTCGATGGCCAGGTTTCCACACTACCATTGTACTGCGCCTCTGGCCAAGTGTTCCCTTTGGATTGGAACTTTGGCTACAAGTGGGCCCTGAAAGGTCTTTGCTCATGTAAGCCCCAACCAAGAGCCAACACTGGGCCGGAGTTGCGGGCAGAGAGCAGTGGGGGCTTCCGGAGAGGGGCTTGGTGATGTATGAACTTTATTTACTTCTTTCCTGCATTTATTATGATCTGGGACTGGGGAGACCCCAGAGCATAATAGGGAACAATCAATTTGTGAAGAATAATTTTGCTGTGAACCGAATCTCTAAATAAATCTGCATGATTTGGCAAAATTTTGTCAGAGCCCCCCATCTGTAATAAAGATGTAATTCTTTTTACAGACTCCCATGTACAATATAAATCATTATTTACAATACTCACCTACATAAGGTGTTACCGATGACACCATTGAATATTCCAAGGAGAAATATGCTGATGCAAATTGCAACTACAATACAAATGATGTAGTTATTATTCAAAGGGGTCTTTGGAGGAACAATACCATCCACTGAAAAAGAAGAAAGAATATGTATATTATATATATTCAATAACTTGTCTGTAATACACTATGCCATTATTATCGAAGCAGTCCTTTAATGGGAATCTGTCACCAGGCTTTTGCCATGTTATCTGAGACAACCATAATGTAGAAGCATAGACCTTTATTATACCGATGTGTCAATTACTGGACTGTTTCAATAGAATCAGTTTTACCAGCAATTGATTATCACTACAGGACAACTGGTCTTGCGCCTCCTAGTCCAGCCAGGCCTCCAGCACTGATTAGCCGCTTTCCGTTAATATACAATGTAAACACAAAGCTGTGGCGGGGTTATACACAGCTCAAAAACTGAGCTCTGCTCAATCTGCAGTAGAGAAATCTGTGACTGTATTATGTATTCTATTGGACTGTAGGACTTGGCTAGACGATTAAAAATATGGGACTTTAGTTTTGTAAAATTATGTCTCAGGGATGATGCCATATTAATGTACAATAGATATAATGGACAATATAGAGATCTATCCAGTTGCTTAGGTAGAGGCTGATGTTTCCCAGTGAAAGAATGTGACCTGGGTCCCCACCTGCATATTTGTCAGATGTATGGTCCCCTGTAGCATTCCAGATCATGTGAAGACATACGTGTTTGCCCCCTCATGTACAATGTCCCCATCCTGTAATAAAGTCCCCAATTCTGGCCCTTCATATAATATCACCCATCCTCACCGCTTCCTGTAATAATGTTCCCCATCCTGGACCTCATTCTGTAATAATATCCACCATCTTGATATAAAGTCTTTATCCTTGGCACCTTCCTGGTATAATGTCCCCCATCCTGGGCTCTTTCCTTGTATAATGTCTCCCTTTCCTGGTATAATGGCCTCAATCCTTTGCCTCTTCCTGGAATAATGTCTTCCATCCTGAGCCCTTTCCTCGTATAATGTGTTCCTTTCCTGGTATAATGTCCTCCATCCTTGGCCCGGTATAATGTCCTCTATCCTGAGCCCTTTACTGGTATAATGTCCTTAATCCTTTGCCTCTTCCTGGTATAATGCCCCCCATTCTGGGCTCCGTCCAGTAATTTATATCCCCTATCCTGGTATATTTTTCCAGTAATAATGTCCCTGTTCTACAGCTCTTCTCTAACAAAAGTAAAAAAATGAAATGATTCTATTCAAATTCCCCCACTCCTACTGCTTGTGACATCTTCTTCCATAGCCGGAGCAGAAGCCGGCAGCTGACTTTAGCGCGCCAGTGACGGGAAGCGCCTGACATCACTAGCATGCGCCACTCGGTGAATATTTGTGCCGCGGTGAATTTCAGCTCAGTGTATGTCTGCAGGGCCCAACTACCCAGGCCTGGTCGCACTCACTGTGACCTCGATCGTTAGGCCCCGGATCTATCTTTCTATATCCAGGCATGTAAACACCTCAAAAGGGCCTGTGTGTCTAGAGGAAAAAAGGTGAAAAGACATGTGGAGGCTTTTCCCTAAATAGATAATATTACTAGATATCTGCTCTAGATTACTGGAGAAGAGGGATTGATCCAGGAGTGGAGTCTAATTGCAGCATTTATTAGGAAGGAACATTGGGTACAGAACATCGGGGTTACTTCAAATTAGCACTGACAGATAATAGATAACCGATCCACGTAACTATGTGACTTACATCCACAATCCTCAGGTCCTTTGCACTGTTCCGTGCGGAGAAAACACTTGTCCTGTCCGTTTTGGCAGCCTCTGGTTTTATAGACCACCCTGGTCCCGATGCCTGAAAAGAATGAGACATCAGTTAGTTGTAGGAAAACACTGTAGGAACTTTTCTCAATGTATCAGTGTAATTCTCGGTAGTCTTCTAGTGGAGGAGAACATCAGATGTCTACAGCTACTATTATATACATTATTCACGGCACCTAATTTACTTCTCCAGACCTAGGACCTTTTCTTATAAGTAACTCTAGGACTGCACAGATCACAATTATAGGGAATCCCAACATGTTGGACAAATTAGTCCCCGTTAGTCATAAAACTATTATTTCCCCTGTGGTAATGATGAAATCACACGACTGACGATCACAGACACAAGTGACTCCATTATTCCTTACAGGAAGATCTACATTTACTTTACAATTAGTTTGAGAGCCTAGAATAGGGAATACAGGATGGGAGGGGGTAACACATGAAGACCATGAAATGTATCATGTGACTTATTAACAATGTCAGCCACTCAATAAAAGTGATATAAGAGCAAATATTCGGCATCTCTAATGAAGCGGAGTCTGACCCCCATCATATTACACTGGGTCCTATTAGTGATTGTCAGTAGGTTCTGGAGCCAGATGTGAAATGTTGTATTGGAAGGTTATATCTTAATTGTGAGCTACTTACCGCATGTTTTTGAGCACGGACCAAAGATCAGGTGATTAGTGTTGCCTAGAAATGAAAAATAGACATTAAAGAAGATATCTGCTGAGAAAATCAGAAGTGACATGTATTTCCTATACCTCCCTTCTATTATATGTAGAAGTTATTGTATCCAGCCTGCAGTATTACACCTCTATGTCTTATCTATATATTATTTGATTAAATGCTTGTATCAATCCTGGCCATGTATTTAGCATTAGATCCTTCATGACCTTTGACGTACATGTACGTCAAAGGTCGTGTCCTTGTCTCTAATGCCCTTCCCATGTCAAGCCTGCATGTCTCCTGGCAGTTAATGGCTGATTCATGTGATTTTAACAGTTGCGGGTGGAGTAGAGCTCCACCGATGGGTGTTAACCTGTTTAATGCCGCTATGAATCTCTGACATTTGCATTTAACACGTGCCATGGGGGGGGTCATATCAGAAGCTGATCAGCGTACCCGTGACATATTGGGGGGTGACTATGGGTTGCCATGACAGCCGAGGATCTGCTGAAGATGCCATGCTTGTTGTGCGGATTCTCTTGTGAAAGTCAGCCTGTAGCTGGCGTTCATAGGAGAACGTGGCTTTAGCTATACATAGCAGTGTTTATCCACTGTTATATATAGCACAATCAACCAGACAATCACAGCTTCAAGTCCCTAAAGAGGACTATTGAGTACAGTAAAAATACAGTAAAAACTGAAAAAAGTTCATTCAAAATTAAACACTTTAAAAAATAATTCTAAATACACTTTTGTTATCGCTGCATTTGTCAATGGAGATCTCAATGTGACATTATGATGTGCGGAACACGAGGAGCGGAACACGAGTGATGTCACAATGGGTCAGATAACTGCAACCACTAAACATGGAGCAGCTCCATCAATCTATATATGATTAATATAATATTAATGTATAAGGACCAAGCCGCGTTACAGGGTATTATGAATGTATGGGGGCCGCATAGAGAGACATTATTCATGTGTTGGGGCACAGGGAGACATTACTACTACTGGGCCACATAGGGTGGCAATATTAACTCATGATGAACACATGGGGGACAGGTTTACCAGATGAGTGCCACATAGGGGCCAATATTAATGTATGGGGGCAGCATAGAGGGACATTATTACTATATGGAGGCCAGATAAGAGGACAAAATTACTGTATATGGGTCACATAGGAGGAAATGATTACAAATCCAAATCTCCAGAATAAAATTTTTTGGCAGCCGCAACATTGCAATAAAAGGCGATCAAAACATTGAATCGACCCCAAAATGGTATCAGTAAAAATGTCAACTCAGGGCGCAAAAAATAAGCCTTCACCCAGCCTAATGGTGTTTACCCCATAATAAGTGAATATTTGGAAAAGTACTTACCTGCTGGGATTGTCTGCTTTGGCCAGGAATCATGGCGGCGGATGTTGATAGGCGCCATATGCTTTGGCCAGGAATCATGGCGGCGGATGTTGATAGGCGCGCCTTCCACAGATGCTAATAGCACACTCACGATTAAAAGAAATCGAAAGAGCATTTTAGCCTGAAGAAATATCGCTTAATGTGTAATACACAGTGAGCTTCTTCAGACAAAGCCTTTTCCTGCAGCGTCGCTGCCTTATAACCACACATTCCGTGATGTCACAATGGAGATCTCAATGTGACATCACAAGGAGCGGAACACGAGTGATGTCACAATGGGTCAGATAACTGCAACCACTAAACATGGAGCAGCTCCATCAATCTAGATATGATTAATATAATATTAATATAGAAGGACTAAGCCGCGTTACAGGGTATTATGAATGTATGGGGGCCGCAGAGAGAGACATTATTCATGTGTTGGGGCACAGGGAGACATTACTACTACTGGGCCACATAGAGTGGCAATATTAACTCATGATGAACACATGGGGGACAGGTTTACCAGATGAGTGCCACATAGGGGCCAATATTAATGTAGGGGGCAGCATAGGGGGACATTATTACTATATGGGAGCCAGATTAGGGGACAATATTACTGTATATGGGTCACATAATAGGAAATGATTAATATAGTAGGGGCATATAGAGGGGCTTTATTATTTTTTTAATTTAATTGTTTTTTGTATGTGGTAGTATTGGTACACTGTGTGCAAAACTATTAAAGGGGTTGTCTGGGACTTTAACACTGATGGGATATCCTTAGGATGAGCCATCATTGTCTGATCCTTGGGGGTGCGTCCCCTAGTACACCCGCCGATCAGCTGTTCCTCACGTCACTTAAGGAGCCAAGGGGCAATGCGTCTCCTTGTGGAGAGTGACATATTCAGCATGCCAAGATGAGGAGACTTTTAAGCCGCAATGTTCCTCTGGGAAATATGCAAATTGTCTCTTCAGAGAGGAAGAGAACTAGAACTCTAGTGCCATTTATAGAAAGTAGCAATCCTAAAAGTCAATGTTAACCCTTTGGGAGCTGCACAGCGCCATCAACTGTATAGTGGCCGCAGCAGAGTACTGCACATCCACCAGCAATTCAAGAACAGATGTGCAGTACCCCGCCGTGACCACTTTTCCATCAACAGAGCTGTGCAGCTCCGAAATGAGTACCATAATTCCAGTCGCCGAGCTGTAATGTGACTAAAAGTAGACGACATGCACACTCCAACTAGACGCGCACAGCCGCGCTCAATTTACTTGTATTGAGCATCAAAACAAGATGGAGGGCACCATCATATACAAGGAGACCTGTAGCCTGTCAAAACATTACTAAATTATACAAAAGAACCGAAACATGCAATACATCAAGGATCACCTTAAATAATGTAAATACTTTATTGGTATATACAAATAATGTAAAAAAACATTTAAAAGTCAAAAAGACACAAATGCTCGCAATGGGGCTGTGACTTGCCTTTCATTCTACCACAAGAAATAAGGAAGGAAAATATTAGAGCCTCTTGTCAGAGATTTGTGAATATAACACTAAGATCAGCACCGGACTGTGTGTACTCTATAAGCTCAACAAAGTAGTACACCCCTCACAAACTAAAATATAGATATAGGTGTGACATGTAATCATGCAGATTCTCACTTATAATCCATCAAAATAAAGGTGATGGGCTCAGTGTCTGCTATGTGGTAAATGTAAACTCAAAAGGCAACATGAGGCCCCACACATAAGATATTTCCACTTGCAGGACTGAATCATAAATTAACCCTTCAGGCCAGAGCCATAGCTAGGGTTTTGGTTCAGGGCGGCGAAGCTTCTGAGTGGACCCCTAACCAGGTAACCTTGACTACAGCTGGGTGACGCTCCCTAATAGTGGAGGAGAACCTCAGCAGATGGCCGCGCTGTTACTGAAGATAATGTATATAAAGACCAACATGGATATTACCGCCATATGGTCAGTGGTAAATACCAGTCCTACAGAACATGTAAGAGATCACTCCACAGTTACAGATAATGACTTACCGCTGACATTCTTGTGATGGAATCATTCACTTTTCCCATCTGGCCCAGACCGACATGACAACTTCTTCCAGCCACGAGTCGGCTGCAGAGAATACAACAAAGACACGTTTCACTTCTCACATTCCAGCCATCACCATCTATTCCCAACCTGCACAAACTGCTTATCCTGCTGATACCCCAGTACTGAGCCGCTGCTGCCGTATGTGTCCCTATTACTGCCCCTGATACCCTGATACTGAGCCTCTGCTGCCGTATGTGTCCCTATTGCTGTACTTACTGTGTGGTTCTCTGTGCCTTCTAAATTCTAAAGCACCCCTCTAGCATATATAGAATATAGTAATACCGGGTGCAAGTGCCCTAGAAAACAGTGCCCATATTTTGCCCCCTAGAAAGTAATATTGCCCTGTGTGCCCCTTTGATAGTCACAGACTGAGTTTCCCTATAACCATAAGTGCCCACTTTACACTTTATAATGTCCCAAGTCTCCACCCTGTACAGCTCTCTTATACACAGTATGATGCTCTCTTATACACAGTATAATGCCCCCTCACTGTATTGTACCACCCACACAGTATACTGACCCATTAGTAGCCCCCAAACTGTTTGATGGCTCCAACACTGTATGATGGCCCCCTCACTGTAATCTCCACACAGTATAATGGCCCCTCAATGTAATCTCCACACTGTATGATTGTCCCCTCACTGTAATCTCCACACTGTGTGATGGCCCCCTCACTGTAATCTCCACACTGTATAATGGCCCCTCACTGTAATGTCCACACTGCATGATGGCCCCCTCACTGTAATCACACTGTGTGATGGCCCCTTCACTGTAATCCCCACAGTGTATGATGGTCCCTCACTGCAATCCCCACACTGTATGATGGTCCCTCACCTTAATCTCCACACTGTGTGATAGCCCCTCATTGTAATCTCCACACTGTATGATGCCCCCTAGATAGCCTCCATATAGTATAATGCACCAGATAGTCCTAAATATAGTATAATGCACCCCCCATTGGCAGACTCTATAGCACAAGGCAGCACCCCCATAGGCAGACCTTGAATAGGACAGCACCCCATAGGCAGACTCTGTAGTATAAGGCAGCACCCCATAGGCAGACCATGTACTATAAGGCAGCCCCACCATAGGCAGACCCTGTAGTATAAGGCAGCACCCCCATTGGCAGACTCTAGTATAAGGCACAACCCCATAAGCAGACCCTGTAGTAAAAGGCAGCATCCCCATAGGCAGACCCTGTAGTATAAGGCAGCACCCCCATAGGCAGACCCTGTAGTATAAGGCAGCACCCCCATAGGCAGACCCTGTAGTATAATGCAGTACCCCCATAGGCAGACCCTGTAGCATAAGGCAGCACCCCCATAGGCAGATCTAGTAGTATAAGGCAGCACCCCATAGGCAGATCTTGTAGTATAATGCAGCACCCCCATAGGCAGACCCTGTAGTATAAGGAAGCACCACCATAGGCAGACCCTGTAGTATAAGGCAGCACCCCATAAGCAGACCCTGTAGTATAAGGCAGCACCCCCATAGGTAGACCCCATAGTATAAGGCAGCACCCCCATAGTCAGACCCTGTAGTTTAAGGCAGCCCCCTTTAAAGAAAAAAAAACAATAAATAAATACCTCTCTTCCTCCTTGTTGCTGCGGTCTTCCGCTCATCTCCTGTCTGCGGGTGCTGGGTAGTGACGTCATCACGCCCACTGTCAGTGTCGGTGTCGGTGATGTAAGACGCTGACAGGGGGATGATGGGAGAAGGAGCATAATGCTCCTCTCATCAATACGGTCAGCTGTATTGGCTAAATGCCGATATAGCTGACCTTGCGATGAGGGGCGGGGGGGCCCACTGCTGGCATCGGGCCCCCCGCACTCTCAGGGGCCCCATAGCGGCCGGTGGAAGAGCAGGGAGATTGATTCTCCCTGCTGTGCCACAGAATGCAACTATATCGGCATGCTGTGAGTTGGTTTCTGACCATTTGTGCAGACACATGCACATTTGTGGCCTGCTGGAGGTCATTTTGCAGGTCTCTGGCAGTGTTCCTCCTTTCACAAAAGCTGAGGTAGCGGTCCTGCTGCTGGGTTGTTGACCTCCTACGGGCCCCTCCACGTCTCCTGGTGTACTGGCCTGTCTCCTGGTAGTGCCTCCAGGCTCTGGACATTACGTTGACCGACACAGCAAACCTTCTTGCCACAGCTCGCATTGATGTGCCATCCTGGATGAGCTGCAATACCTAAGCCACTTGTGTGGGTTGTAGAGTCTGTCTCATGCTACCACGAGTGTGAAAGCACAACCAACATTCAAACGTGACCAAAACATCAGCCAGAAAGCATTGATAATGAGATATGGTCTGTGGTCCCCACCTGCAGAATCACTCCTTTATTGAGGGTGTCTTGATAATTGCCAATAATTTCCATCTGTTGTCTATTCCATTTGCACAACAGCATGTGAAATTGATTGTCAAACAGTGTTGCTTCCTAAGTGGACAGTTTGAATTCACAGAAGTTTGATTTACTTGGAGTTATATTCTGTTGTTTAAGTGTTACCTTTATTTTTTTGAGCAGTGTATTTTGATATATTTTTCTTACATATATATTCATTCTGTTAATCATAGGAGACAATATTAAAAATAAATAATTTCTGTGAATACTGTGCTTCTAGGGAGACGTTAAAATAAGATTTTATGATAACTATTATTTGTTATATTTTGATATTTATTTTTTACATCGATATATATACGTATATATATTGTATATATTATTTTTTCTTTGTCATGTCATTATATGTGTGTGTATATAAATATGTATATACCGTATATATACATCATTCATCCCTCACATGGGTTAATAGCAAGCCACATAGATTTAAGCAACGATGGTCAGATTATTCTCCGATATGGGCACAGGACATCATGAAGGCAGCGAGAGAAGGGCAGTGATGTCATCTATTGAGAATAATAGATTCTGTGTTGTTTAATGTACATAGCGCTGTTATCTATAATTTATAATCCTGTCTGTGATCATAATGAGCCTGCTGAAAAGTCATCTGCTCAGGAAAGAAAACATGAATCTAGTATACAATTTAGTGACCAGTGTAAACATTTTATTTCTGATTATTATATGACATTTAAAGCCATGAACAGTTTAGACCTCGGCTATTTGAAGAATCTACTGAAGTCCCCCATTCCTTGCGAATCGCTCAGATCAGCAGGCATGAATAAACTGTCCATACTCAGAAACTTACAATATTTGGGGTCAAATATTTTTTTTACAGCCCCCACACGGGACGTCATCATTTACCTGGATCTTTCGGAGAGATCTCATGCTTGGACACTATTGAATCATAACTTACGATGCACCTGTTCAGTTTGGCATTTTCAGACAAATAACCCACCCATCCTCTACATCGGACATAATACCAAATAAATTAATTTATTTTACAAATTCACTTTGACTTTATTGTGAGAAAAGCTCAGTATATTTTTTTAATATATATATATATATATATATATATATATATAGTTCAAAATCGGAACAGCATCTTATATTACCAAATTGTAGTGCAGCGTCTTCCCAACCACTGTTGAAATGGTCTTTGGTAATAGATGAAAAAAAGAAAGACAGCACAAAAAAATAGAAAAAAGGGGCTTTAATGCCTGAACGGCATGGCGACGTTTCGGATATCTTTATCCTTTTTCAAGCAGTGTTTGTACAGACAAGGTGGGTATATATAAAAAACATTCATTGTATACAATTAAACATATTATTTTGGACATCAGATCAGCAATAGTCATCTGACCAAAAAAGTGCAACAGTGCCACTGTGATAAATCTGTACCATATACATTATATATAAAATAGTGCCATATAGTGCACAGTGGTAAACTTTAAAAATATATTAATAAGCAATTTAATATCCTCACGTGTCCCATGTTTGTGAAAACAGAAAAAACGTGCACTTACAAAGATAATACAGCAGGTGCTGGAGATTCCGGCGTCCTCCCGTTGTAACTGCACATGTCTATGGCAGCTGCAGTCTGGACCTAGAGCATTATGGTCCGCACCTGTGCAATAGTACTTTGAAGTCATTAGCGCCATCTTGGAAAAGGTATATGGCCATACAGACTTCAGGCAGGCAGAAAAAAAAAATCTGACACCTTGTATCTGCGCAGCATTATAATATAAGCAATAGCAATATGTAGGAGAGAGTGCATAGTATAACAAACTAAAAAATGATCGAGTTTTTTTGTCACTTATTAAAGGACAAATATCGCTATAAAGCCATGAATGGAGGGTTATACTCATTTATTTCATAGTATTTATAGTGGACATAATTGGTTCAGGCATAAGCTCTATATATGGTGTGTTAAAGTCCCAAAAACTTCCCATAGGTAAATGAGGGGTCAGAAACCAAGACAGGGAAAGAGAGACACATAGGAGGCGGAAATCCCCCCATATGTCAATCACATCCTGTATACACACCAAGAACCAATTGTATACCCCCACAGTTTTTTTAAATATAATAAACAACGAACGATGAGTGTAATCTCAAATATTATTTAATGCATCTCTTCACACAGTATATCAAGTTCTATTAATCAACATCATAAATTGCAAAAAAATATTAATTTCACAAACTGGGACATCTGAAAAGAGAAAAAAAGAGAAAAATAAGTTAAAATCCATGTAAGATTTTACAGGAGGATTGTCATATCAATGAGGATATAGCTGAACTTATCACTATTCTTTTATAGAATCTGATTAATCTTGAAGTCTACATTAAGACCATATGGTTTTAGCATATTTAATTTCATGATCCACTCCAATTCTCTTTTTTTGAGTAATCGAACACGATCACCCCCTCTCCTCTGTACAGGGATTATATCTATGATGCGAAAACGCAGTTGTTTTTCTGTATGCGATTTTTCAACAAAATGTTTGGATACTGGCAGATCCATACGTTTTTTCCTTATGGTATGTCGGTGTTGGTTGATCCGTGTTTTAAAATCACATGTTGTCTCACCGACATACCATAAGGAACAAGGACATTGCAACAGGTAAACTACAAACTCTGAGTCACATGTCAAAAAATGTTGTCTCTCATATTTTTTCTGAGTCACAGGATGAACAAAACTGGATCCTTTTAACATTAATGTACAATTAATACATGAAAGACATGGGAGACAACCTCTTCTATTCTGTCCAGAAAGTGTGGTTTGATTGGATTTTTTGAAAGAACCAATGTCTGATTTTATTAAATTAGAGGCAATCGTACGGTTTCGCCTGTACGAGAACAAGGGTGGTTTTGAAAATTCTGGTACATGTGGTAAACATTTATGTAACATACTCCAATGTTTCAGTATGATATTTGAAATCCCACTACTTTTCTCACAAAAGGCTGTCACCAATGGTATACGATCAGAAACCTTCTTTCTAAATTTTTTCTGAAAAAGGTCTTCCCTTTTAATAGAGTCAGCTTTATTTTTTTTGTGCTTCCAATAAATTTTTTGGGTACCCCCTATCAATAAATTTTCTAAGAGTCCCCTCCATAGATTTTTCCAACGAGTCTTTTTCACTCTCAATTCTCTTGGTTCTGATTAGTTGGCTAAAAGGGATGGATTCTTTAGTTTTTCTTGGGTGTTGGCTACTGAAGAGCAATAGGTCATTTTTATCAGTCACCTTTGTATATAACTGGGTGATAAGTCGATTGTTTTTAATTTTGACACTGACATCCAAAAATTGGATTTCATTGTTCGAATGCACCAGGGTAAATTTAATAGTGTCGTCTATTGTGTTTAAATAGTCATGGAATTCCACCAATGAATCCTCTGAACCAGTACATAGATGACATCCTCCTCCTGTTTTGTGTCCCACCACTACTGCTATGTAGCGGCATGGTGGAGATACATAGATGACATCTTCCTAATCTGGACTGGTTCAGAGGATTCGACTGAAAATATACTTGGCACTCAGGAGAAATTTGTTGCAAGATTCAAAAATAGATTTTTATTTCGGTGCATCCAGCTCAACATATAAACGTTTTCGGTCTCGACAACTGAGACCTTCATCAGATATAGTTATCAAAGCTGCAATGTATATACAAAAAAAGACAAGACAAATGCTTTTAAACAAAGAAAATACTGTTGCACAATAACAAAGAGAAATAAATGACAAAAGGTGCGATCCATACTGTATTATTAAAGAAACAGTCTGCATATAGATATAAGTAATAGCATGCAGCACGGGTGGCGGAATGGGTGAATCCGTCCTAGAACTGCGTGAAACCTCTTACGGTCATCTTTGGGTCTGTTTACTGAAACATTGCGTTTGGCCTCCATGAGGATGTGCTGCGGATATCCCCGGTTGGAGAATTTTTGTTCCATCTCACTCAATCTTGTTTTTTTGATCTTACCATCCGAGACAATTCTTTCAACCCTGTGAAATTGGGACTTGGGAATGGAATTTTTGATGGAAGGCGGATGGCAACTGGTGAAATGCAAGAGGCCATTGCGGTCCGTTGGCTTAGTGTACAGATCAATGGATAGGAGACCGTCCCTCTCCTTGTAAATGAGGGTGTCTAGGAAGCTGATTTTGAATTTGTCATGTTGTAAAGAGAAACCAAGTTCGGGCCAGATGCTATTGATATGTTGGTCAAAGGCTATTAATGACTCAAGGGGACCGTCCCACACGCAGAAAATATCATCAATATATCTGCGCCATACCCTACAGTGGGCGATGAATAGAGGGTGATCATACACATAGTCGTTCTCAAAAGCCGCCATGTATGCAATAGCATATGGGGGCGCTACGTTCGCGCCCATTGCAGTACCTTGTAGCTGGGCATAAAAGGAATCTTGGAACATGAAGTAATTTTCCTTAAGAACCAAGTTTAACAGGTCGGCGCAGAAGTGGCGGATTTTGGTGTCGACTTTATTGTCTAACAGGAGCCTGTCAGTAGCGGCTAAGCCCTTGTCGTGGATGATAGATGTATAGAGGCTATTTACATCCCATTTGATCAAGAGAGAAGAAGGGGATATGGGACCCAAAGTTTTTATGACCTGGATGAATTCACCAGTGTCCAGAAGAAAAGACAGGGTAGTTTTGACAAGTGGCGTGAGGATTTTCTCTAGTACTATGGATAGTGGTGAGAGGACTGAGTCAGTCAGGGAGACAATGGGTCGACCGGTAGGTTTGACTAGTCTTTTGTGTATTTTGGGTAGAATATACAGGATGGGAGTTATAGGGTCTTTTTTGATGAGAAAATCCCTCATCTTGCTGTCTATAGTACCTACTTGCATGTGATACTCAATAATTGGTGCGATTTTTTTCACCAATTCGTTGAGGGGGTTACGTGGTATTAGTTTGTATACCGTGGTGTCCCCTAACTGTCTGTATACCTCCTTAAGGTAGTCAGTTCTGTCCATCACTACCGTTGCTCCCCCCTTATCCGCCGGTTTGATAATCAGAGATTTATCAGACGCCAATTGTTCCAACGACAGTCTTTCTGAAGATGAAAGGTTGGACTGAAACTGGAACTTCCCCTGCTCCAATTTGCGGGTCAGTGAGTGGATGTCCCTTTCAACAAGGGACACAAAAGTCTCCACTGGGGGATCCGACCGAGGTGGCATGTAGGAGCTGTGGTTCCGGAGACCCAAGCTCTGAAGTTCCAGGAGAGTTTTTTCCTCCCTGGCAGGATTCAACACCGGGGGTTGTGCTGCAAAATGGACCCGAAGTCTGAGGTTCCGGTAGAACCTTTGGAGGTCCATGCTGAGTTCAAATGAATTGAACTTGTATACCGGGCAGAAGGACAAGCCCTTCTGAAGTACAGCCAGTTGGTGTGTATCCAAGTTTTTGGATGAAATATTAACTACTAGGGGGAGGTCCATACCTGTGAGCGTGTTGTTATCTGGTTTCTGGATTCCCCCGACGGCACTGGCCACCCCGCCTCATCTTCCTCTTCTGCGGCCGCGGTTGTTCCCTAAAAAAGAAGCAGAACTTGAGGTACCGGGTCTGCTGTCGGTGGATCCAGAAGAGCTTATCGAGCTGTGCCGCCTGATGGAATGCCGAGTATCTGGTTCAGAGCATTCATTGGTGGAATTCCATGACTATTTAAACACAATAGACGACACTATTAAATTTACCCTGGTGCATTCGAACAATGAAATCCAATTTTTGGATGTCAGTGTCAAAATTAAAAACAATCGACTTATCACCCAGTTATATACAAAGGTGACTGATAAAAATGACCTATTGCTCTTCAGTAGCCAACACCCAAGAAAAACTAAAGAATCCATCCCTTTTAGCCAACTAATCAGAACCAAGAGAATTGAGAGTGAAAAAGACTCGTTGGAAAAATCTATGGAGGGGACTCTTAGAAAATTTATGGATAGGGGGTACCCAAAAAATTTATTGGAAGCACAAAAAAAATAAAGCTGACGCTATTAAAAGGGAAGACCTTTTTCAGAAAAAATTTAGAAAGAAGGTTTCTGATCGTATACCATTGGTGACAGCCTTTTGTGAGGAAAGTAGTGGGATTTCAAATATCATACTGAAACATTGGAGTATGTTACATAAATGTTTACCACATGTACCAGAATTTTCAAAACCACCCTTGTTCTCGTACAGGCGAAACCGTACGATTGCCTCTAATTTAATAAAATCAGACATTGGTTCTTTCAAAAAATCCAATCAAACCACACTTTCTGGACAGAATAGAAGAGGTTGTTTCCCATGTCTTTCATGTGTTAATTGTACATTAATGTTAAAAGGATCCAGTTTTGTTCATCCTGTGACTCAGAAAAAATATGAGATACAACATTTTTTGACATGTGACTCAGAGTTTGTAGTTTACCTGTTGCAATGTCCTTGTTCCTTATGGTATGTCGGTGAGACAACATGTGATTTTAAAACACGGATCAACCAACACCGACATACCATAAGGAAAAAACGTATGGATCTGCCAGTATCCAAACATTTTGTTGAAAAATCGCATACAGAAAAACAACTGCGTTTTCGCATCATAGATATAATCCCTGTACAGAGGAGAGGGGGTGATCGTGTTCGATTACTCAAAAAAAGAGAATTGGAGTGGATCATGAAATTAAATATGCTAAAACCATATGGTCTTAATGTAGACTTCAAGATTAATCAGATTCTATAAAAGAATAGTGATAAGTTCAGCTATATCCTCATTAATATGACAATCCTCCTGTAAAATCTTACATGGATTTTAACTTCTTTTTCTCTTTTTTTCTCTTTTCAGATGTCCCAGTTTGTGAAATTAATATTTTTTTGCAATTTATGATGTTGATTAATAGAACTTGATATACTGTGTGAAGAGATGCATTAAATAATATTTGAGATTACACTCATCGTTCGTTGTTTATTATATTTAAAAAAACTGTGGGGGTATACAATTGGTTCTTGGTGTGTATACAGGATGTGATTGACATATGGGGGGATTTCCGCCTCCTATGTGTCTCTCTTTCCCTGTCTTGGTTTCTGACCCCTCATTTACCCATGGGGAGTTTTTGGGACTTTAACACACCATATATAGAGCTTATGCCTGAACCAATTATGTCCACTATAAATACTATGAAATAAATGAGTATAACCCTCCATTCATGGCTTTATAGCGATATTTGTCCTTTAATAAGTGACAAAAAAACTCAATCATTTTTTAGTTTGTTATACTATGCACTCTCTCCTACATATTGCTATTGCTTATATTATAATGCTGCGCAGATACAAGGTGTCAGATTTTTTTTTTCTGCCTGCCTGAAGTCTGTATGGCCATATACCTTTTCCAAGATGGCGCTAATGACTTCAAAGTACTATTGCACAGGTGCGGACCATAATGCTCTAGGTCCAGACTGCAGCTGCCATAGACATGTGCAGTTACAACAGGAGGACGCCGGAATCTCCAGCACCTGCTGTATTATCTTTGTAAGTGCACGTTTTTTCTGTTTTCACAAACATGGGACATGTGAGGATATTAAATTGCTTATTAATATATTTTTAAAGTTTACCACTGTGCACTATATGGCACTATTTTATATATAATGTATATGGTACAGATTTATCACAGTGGCACTGTTGCACTTTTTTGGTCAGATGACTATTGCTGATCTGATGTCCAAAATAACTTAATATGTTTAATTGTATACAATGAATGTTTTTTATATATACCCACCTTGTCTGTACAAACACTGCTTGAAAAAGGATAAAGATATCCGAAACGTCGCCACGCCGTTCAGGCATTAAAGCCCCTTTTTTCTATTTTTTTGTGCTGTCTCATATATATATATATATATATATATATATATATATATATATATATATATATATATATATATATATATATATATATATATATATATATATATATATATATATATATATATATAGTGCCTTGCGAAAGTATTCAGCCCCCTTGAACTTTTCCACCTTTTCCCACATATCGTGCTTCAAATATAAAGATACCAAATATAATTTTTTGGTGAAGAATCAACAACAAGTGGAACACAATTGTGAAGTTGAGCGAACTTTATTGGTTATTTTACATTTTTGTGGAAATTCAAAAACTGAAAAGTGGAGCATGCAATATTATTCGGCCCCTTTACTTTCAGTGCAGCAAACTCACTCCAGAAGTTCATTGTGGATCTCTGAATGATCCAATGTTGTCCTAAATGCCTAATGATAAATATAATCCACCTGTGTGTAATCAAGTCTCCGTATAAATGCACCTGCTCTGTGATAGTCTCAGGGTTCTGTTTGAAGCACAGAGAGCATCATGAAGACCAAGGAACACAACAGGAAGTCCGTGATACTGTTGTGGAGAAGTTTAAATCTGGATTTGGATACAAAATTATTTCCAAAACTTTAAACATCCCAAGGAGCACTGTGCAAGCGCTGAAATTGAAATGGAAGGAGTATCATACCACTGCAAATCTACCAAGACCCGGCCATCCCTCTAAACTTTCATCTCGTACAAGGAGAAGACTGATCAGAGATGCAGCCAAGAGGCCCATGATCACTCTGGATGAACTGCAGAGATGTACAGCTGAGGTGGGACAGTCTGTCCATAGGACAACTATCAGTCGTACACTGCACAAATCTGGCCTTTATGGAAGAGTGGCAAGAAGAAAGCCATTTCTCAAAGATATCCATAAAAAGTGTTGTTTAAAGTTTGCAACGAGCCACCTGGGAGAGACACCAAACATGTGGAAGAAGGTGCTTTGGTCAGATGAAGCCAAAATCGAACTTTTTGGCAACAATGCCAAATGATATGTTTGGCGTAAAGGCAACACAGCTCATCACCTGAACACACCACCCCCACTGTCCAACATGGTGGTGGCAGCATCATGGTTTGGGCCTGCTTTTCTTCAGCAGAGACAGGGAAGATGGTTAAAATTGATGGGAAGATGGATGGAGACCATTATTGAAGAAAACCTGTTGGAGTCTGCAAAAGACCTGAGACTGGGACGGAGATTTGTCTTCCAACAAGACAATGATCCCAAACATAAAGCAATATCTGCAAAGGAATGGTTCACAAATAAACGTATCCAGGTTTTAGAATGGCCAAGTCAAAGTCCAGACCTCAATCCTATCGAGAATTTGTGGAAAGAGCTGAAAACTGCTGTTCACAAACGATCTCCATCAAACCTCACTGAGCTCGAGCTGTTTGCCAAGGAAGAATGGGCAAGAATTTCAGTCTCTCGATGTACAAAACTGATAGAGACATACCCCAAGCGACATGCAGCTGTAATCACAGCAAAAGGTGGTGCAACAAAGTATTAAGTTAAAGGGGCCGAATAATATTGCACGTCCCACTTTTCAGTTTTTGAGTTTCCACAAAAAATTAAAATAACCAATAGATTTCATTCAACTTCACAATTATGTTCTACTTGTAAATTTTTGGTGAAGAATCAACAACATTTGGTATCTTTATGTTTGAAGCATGATATGTGGGAAAAGGTTGAAAAGTTCCAGGGGGCCGAATACTTTCACAAGGCACTGAATATATATTGAGATGGAAAATTAAAAAAATATTTTTTTTTCAAAATACATTTAACATAAAGATCTGATTGGAACAGAAGATAATTTTAATAACACATTCCTTGTACATGCAGACTAATGTTTGTGCATCAATACACGCAAATTATATATTAACAACATTTGGAAAGAAATCCACGCAAAATAAATTATATGCCTCATTGAAATGGCTGAGAATTGTCTCATGTATGTGCAGCTTTAGACCGGGATCCAGTGATGTCAACTCCATGAGCCAAAAAATGTTGCAAAGTTCTTTTGTCACAGTGTATTCATTAGACTTTTATATTTTTAGTGCAGTTTATTAATTTACCGGACTAGAATCACATGACAAATTTTTAATAAAAACTTTAAAATAAACAGGCCTGACCTGCAATATTAAACGAAACCCACAGACAGGAGTGGTGCCACCTTTCGAAATCTTGTCACCAATATTTTGTGATAGGTAATTGCTCAACTGCCCAAGAGAATTTACATATTTAATTTCTCAGATCAGCATGCATGGCGTATGTCTCCTCACTTTGATATGCCAGGCTTGGCTTTTCACTCTTCACATGGAGAAACGTTACCCATTAGTGCCCAGGAGAATGACCTTTGTTTCTAGAGTAACTTTCTCACTGAATAGACGAAAAAATGACCGATTGCTCAAGTGATGCTTGGTATCCAACCAATAAAACAGACAACGACCGACGTTTAGGCCACTCAGACCTTTATCACGGTTATCTATGTCCTGCAGAGATGGATGCATAAGCGGAGTGATGTGAGTGCGGGACTCCCCACACTGCCACCGAAACGTCAGTTTTTGTCTTATTAATTGGAGACTAATTGATCATTATTTTGTCTTTTCAGTGACGAAGCCGTATTTTGTAACATTTGACTATACCAGTGAGATATTTAATACTTTAATTTATACAGTGTTTAAATTGCACTAGGAAAGATATACATCTTGGTACCGTGTTAGCCAGTAGATAGAAAAATGTTTAGAATTGAGAGTCCTCAGTGGTTGTACCGTGGATAAGACAGGTGACATGAAGCAGAATTACCATGGGTGATAAACAGTTTTATGTCCATAAATATTGGGCCCAATATTTATGGACATAACTGTTTTTATCACCCATGGTAATTCTGCTTCATGTCACCTGTCTTATCCATGGTTGCTGTTGTTGTTTTTTTTTTTCTGTGCTATGTTGTGCATAAATATGTGATTCTTCAGAATTTCTTTTAGTATTTGTCTGATGAAGAGACCTGTGTAGTCTCGAAAGCTTGCAATTTGTTACCATCTTTTCAGTTAGCCATTAAAAGGTATCAACCACTGAGGACTCTCAATTCTAAACATTTTTCTAAATTGCACTAATAATCCTATTGTTCTTTGGAGATACATTACAGAAATATTTGATTTTTCAGTTTCTTATTACAGCCTTTATGACCCCAATTTATTTTTATGAATTCTAGGATTCGAATCTTGTGTATCCTGTTGTCCTGAAAATGGATCCTAATGGATTTTTCCTGCACTGGGTGGATCAAAACAAGGTACCGTAATCAATTATTATTGGGAATGTTGCAAATCTTTCCTGTGCGCCTGGCCATCAAGCCAACATCTAGTGTTTTAAATAAGTGATATGTGTAACTCGTCTATCAATTTACAGTAAGTTTAATACATAGGAAATTTAGACTTCTTGTCAGTGGTATAACTTGACGCTCATGGGCCCCAATGTAAAAGCTCCATCCAGCCCCCCAATTACTGCAAGTCTTTTATGATGATGAACACATCAGACTATATGAAAGAAGCAAACAGACAACTTATGGACACACGCTACTACAAAAAATTGGAGTCGGATCCTACACAGGAGTATTACAAGGAACTAAACAAGTTGGTATCTTGTCTGCCCAATGAATCCATAAGAGCCGATGACCTGATAACAGAAAGTCCAAGAACAGGGACATTCTATATGCTTCCCAAAATCCACAAATCTGGAAATTCAGGAAGACCAATTAATTCATGTGTGGGCACCCTTACTGAGCAGGTACCTGGACGGGTAGAGGGTATTTTTAAACCAATGGTAAAAGATACACCCAGCTACATTCGGGACACAACTGACCTATTGAATAAACTATCAGCAATAGGTCCTCTACGAGAAGGAACCATCCTGGCCACCATGGATGTGGAATCTTTGTACTCTAATATCCCACACCAGGATGGATTAAATGCCTGCAAATTCTTCCTGGAAAACACAGGGACTGATGCTGATTCTGTGGTGAAACTTATAAAATTCATCTTCACCCGCAATTACTTTGAATTTGACAACAAGATATATCTACAGAAGACTGGTACAGCAATGGGAAGTAAAATGGCCCACAGTATGCAAATCTTTTCGTGGCCAAGATTAACTTTTTGTCCTCATGCCCCATCAAGCCTCTGGTCTACTACCGCTACATTGATATTTTAATTATCTGTATGGAGTCTGAGCCACAGCTAAAGATGAACAGTTTAATCAATTTCATCCTACCATCAACTTAACACTCAACTACTCCTGCACTGAAATTTACTTTTTGGACACCATCATTAAGCTGCAGAACAATAAAATAGAGACATCACTGTATCAGAAGCCAATCGACCGTCCAACATACCTTAAATGGGACAGTTTCCATCCAAAACACATAAAAAACTCTATTGTCTACAGCCAAGCCATCAGATACAATCGTATATGTTCCAACCCAATGGATAGAGATGAACACCTTGGTCGCCTCAGAAAGACCTTTTTGAATCAGGGCTACCATCCAAGAACAATTGAAAATCAGATTACAAGAGTAACTAGAATATCAAGGAATCACCTGCTACATTACAAAGCTAAAGAAGAAAATAACCGGGTGCCTCTAGTAGTTACCTACAATCCAAATCTTGAGGTGCTAAGGGGAGCTGCACGGAAATTACAACCTTTACGACAAAAAGATGCCCGATTACAATCCATTTTTCCAGACCCCCCACTACTGTGTTTTAGGCAGCCCCCAAATCTAAGAAGCATCATTGTCAAGAGCTCCCTGTCCTCTCCAACAGCTGCAGGAACCTTTTCTTTCCAACCAGAAAAAATGCATAACCTGTCCATTTATAATGACCACGGACAAGATAAAGATCCCCAACTCACATCAGGACTACAAGATCCCAGGTACATTCAGCTGCGTCACTTCTAATGTGGTGTACCTAATTATTTGTACTAAATGTCCAACTGGGGGTCTGTATGTGGGGGAGACAGGGCAGAAACTGAGAACAAGAATGAATTCTCACCGCCATACAATAAGAGAAAAAAAGAATGTATCTACCTGTGGCAAGACATTTTTGTCTCCCCGATCATAGCATTATGGACATGAAATGACTTGTATTAAAAGGTAACGTCAAATCTTAAAGAGACAGAAGAGTCATGGAAAATAAGCTGATGATGACCTTTGACACACTCAGTGCAGGAATGAATGAATGTGTCGCTGTCGCATGGATTTATGTCTTTTTACATCAACTAAGGAATTTGCTCCTCAGACCATGTGGAGTCATAATAACATAGAACTAGACCCCAAGCAGAGGCAAATAATGTATTCACACTCCTTATTTATGAACTGTTCCAATATTTATGGATATAACTGTTTATCACTCACATAATGGTATTTCTGCTTCACGGCACCTGTCTTATCTATGGCATTTTTCTGTGCTGTGTTGTGTATAAATATGTGATTCTTCAGAATTTGTTTTAGTCTTTGCCTGATTAAGTGACCTGAGTAGTCTCAAAAGCTTGCAATTTGTTACCATCTTTTCAGTTAGCCATTAAAAGGTATCAACCACTAAGGACTCTCAATTCTAAATATTTTTCTATCCACTGGCTAACACGGTACCAAGATATATATCTTTCCTGTGCAAGTCTTTTAGAATTTTTTTTATATAGGCCTAAGGGACTTTTGGGGCCCTCTATGCTCCAGGGCTTGGGTGCAATAGCAACCCCTGCACCTATTGTAGTTACGCGGGCCCCTGCTTCTTGTACATTAGATTTTTCTTTTTTCGTGTCTGTCATCTGCGTTGATATTTATATGCATTTCCCCTTTTCCACCAAAATGGAGAGCTACTAACAAGCAGCAGAACTTTATCTGTTAGCCCGGTCCCATTCATCTATTTAAATGATGGTTGGCGGGTAGTGTTGAGCGATACCGTCCGATACTTGAAAGTATCGGTATCGGAAAGTATCGGCCGATACCGGCAAAGTATCGGATCTAATCCGATACCGATACCCGATACCAATACAAGTCAATGGGACTCATGTATCGGACGGTATCCCTGATGGTTCCCAGGGTCTGAAGGAGAGGAAACTCTCCTTCAGGCCCTGGGAACCATATTAATGTGTAAAATAAAGAATTAAAATAAAAAATATTGCTATACTCACCTCTCCGACGCAGCCTGCACCTTACCGAGGGAACCGGCAGCGTTGTTTGCTTAAAATTCGCGCTTTAACTTCCTTACATGAAGTCCCGGCTTGTGATTGGTCGCGCGCCGCCCATGTGGCCGCGACGCGACCAATCACAGCAAGCCGTGACGTAATTTCAGGTCCTTCAGGATTTTAAAATTACGTTCCGGCTTTGTGATTGGTCGCGTCGCGGTCACATGGGCGACGCGACCAATCACAAGCCGTGACGTCACGGGAGGCTGGACACGCGCGCATTTTAAAACATTCAGAACCAATTTTTTTTATTTTCACAAGTCTCACAGCATGGAGGATGTCAGGTAGGAGGAGGCGACACTTAGCAGAGAATAGAGCTGGAGTGACAGAGGCTTCAGATCTACCTAGTTCCTTCAGACTAATTAGTATATAGACTTTCAATCACTGTTTTCTTAGTAAAGGAGGAATATACTGGCCATGTAAAGGTATTGCTAGACTTGTCTTTGAAAGCACTACGTGCACTTAAAGATAATGTGGGAAATGAAATCCTGCTGACAGATTCTCTTTAAGATGCACTCCTCCCAACAAAGTTCTTATCTTCTTAATATATTGCAATCATCATATTATACAGCACTGTGTACTTACAATTGCTCATTTTTACCTTTCTACCCAGCTAAGTCTTCTTTTTTTCTTGGCTCTATGTAGTAACAGGAAGTTCCTTTTCCCTACATTTATCATTCCCCTCTTCACCTCCTGACCCAGCTGCTCCCTCCTCCCCTCCAGGAATTTTATAGTGACTGATGCCTCATTCAGGGAAAATTGACCTCCTGTTTCTACATAGAGCATAGAAGGATTCAGCTAGTCAGTTAATAATCATAGAATGGTAGAGTTGGAAGGGACCTCCTGGGTCATCTGGTCCAACCCCCTGCTCAAAGCAGGATTCACTAAATCATCTCAGACAGATGTCTGCAGCCTCTGTTTGAAGACTTCCATGGAAGGAGAACTCACCACCTCTCGTGGCAGCCTGTTCCTCTCATCGATTACCCAAACTGTCAAAAAGTTTTTTCTAATATCTTATCTGTGTCTCCTCCCATTCAGTTTCATCCCATTGCTTCTAGTCTTTCCTTGTACAAATGAGAATACAGATGCTCCTTCTACAATGTGACAGCCCTTGTGATATTTGTAGACAGCTATTAAGTCTCCTCTCACTCTTCTTTTTTGCAAGCTAAACATTCCCAAATCCTGTAAACGTTCCTCATAGGACATGGTTTGCATACCGGTCACCAATCACATGATGTCATAGACGTAACTGGAAAAGAGAAGAATTAACTGGGTAGAAAGCCAAAATGAGCAATTGTAAGTACACAGTGCTATATAATATGATGACTGCAATATATTGAGGATAAACATCGTGATAGGAAGACTACTTTAAAGTCAAAGTCTACGTAGAGCAATACTTTTTTTATGTTCAAGATCAAAGACATATGTCATAATATGGGTTATTAGAATTATTTTTTTAGCAACAGTAAAATGGCCATCACTGTATGTCCTCCGATGGTTTGGATGCTCATCCGCTATACTGGTTCTACTGTCTCATTACAGTTTCATTTCTGATCCCATTTACAGTAAGTGTAGATAGATTGCATATACAAAAAAACATTGAATCCATGAAATGTTCTCTGATTTGCATAATATCTCTTTGGTTAGATTCTAGGTGCCACCAAGTGACTTGCATAATCTGTGTTTTTTGTTTGGTTTATCAAATGTGACATTTAATTCATTTTCTTTACTTACTGAATCTGAGATTTTCATCATATTAATTCGGTTTGCTCCTCCACTGGCCTTTGAAATCATTTAATTTATTCATAATGTCTCCTTTTTCATTTTGTGAGCTTCATGATTTGTACGTTCATGTTGATTAATTACTGTGGTATAAGCACAATTCTAGTTTCGTATGTATTGTCTGAGGCAGAGTTGATGGTATCTTATCTTTTAGTCACATTTGCTATTTCTTTTTTTTTTTTTTTGCTTCAACTAGTTTATCAAATACCCTATAATTCTTACATATGTGATTGTACGATAATGCAACCCTAATGGTTTCCAATAAATACTGTACTGATTTCCATAATAAAAGCCGCTTTAATATGTCCTGAGCTTCACTTGCACTTTTTGTATATTTAATTTTTTGGCCTAGAACCCAAAACTGTAAGTAAGGGTTAGTGCACACATTCAGTATTTGCAGTAGATTTTGCGGCAAAAAACAAAGTATTGGCTACATAGAGTCCCGGACAACCCCTTTAAGTGATTAACAATTAGGCTAGGTCACCAATGTCTGATCGGTGGTGGTTCCCAGTGTCAGCAGTGGCCGGAGCTGCACAGCTCCATCAACTATATAATGGCTGTGGCACTATGCCATCGATGGAGCTGTGCCGCCACTGACACTGGGAACAGTTGATCGGCAGGGGTGCAGGTAGTTACACACCCACCGATCAGACATTAATGACCTATCCTAAGGCTAGGCCATCAGTGTTAAGTCCCAGACAACCCCTTTATAGGGGTTACCCACCTTTTGGGGACAATATTTTTTACATAAATGCATGTATTTGAGGCGACAAATTATGGGACTTTCTATTGCTAGTAGAATGGATGAACTGAGGATCCATCAGTGAGCTTGTTTTGACGCTCTACTGGGAGATTTAGTGACCTTATCTGTCTTTTTCTGAGGTCTTCTTAGCTGATTTATGATTTATAGACTGCAAAGTTGAATGTGCAGTGAAATGAAGAGGTTGTATACACAGAATTTAGGAAACGTTCAGCTGCTGCAGTCAGTGTTTATAAGTAATATATCATGCTATTAGTATTATACATTTGTATGTCTGTTTTAGATTAACGCGCTACTATAATTTATCTTCTTTTATAAGATAGATAAATAGATGATGATGATTATTCAATCCTAATTCTAATCACTTCAAGCGTATGTCCACACTGATTGGGCAGATTTATTTTGTGTCCATCATTGATTGCGATTGATTGCTATTGGCAATCATCAGAAATTGATAAACACCATAAGTGTTTAAAGAGCTCACATGTACTATGTATGTCTCTGTGCACACTAACATCTTGGCCTCTCTAACGATACTGTAGAGTCATGACAGGCAAATCCATTTGTTAAAGGGAATCTGTCACCAGGTATTTGCTACCTCATCTGAGAAGAGCAATGTAGGAAAAGAGACCCTGATTCCAGTGATGTATCACAGGTTACTGGCAGCAGCAGTTGTGACACAATCCGAGTTTTTAGATGTAGCATGTAGCTGAGCTCAGAAAGCTGCCTCCGCCCACACCACAGCTTTCTAGGACCATTGTCTTTTGACAGTGAGCTGCTAATCAGAGGAGGGGGTGTGGTTGGACCAAGTCTCACACAGCCACTAGTTTGGGAAGTGATAATATCCTGCTAATAAAACACTAATTGTATTTAAACAGCACACAAACTAATAAGTGACACATCGCTGAAATCAGTGTCTCAGCCCATACCTCATGCTGCCGCAGATTACAAAGCAAAAACTTACTGTCAGATTCCCTTTAACTAATCTTGACAAATCCGCATTAACCATATCAATCTCTATCAATGCACTGTGTATATGATAAATACGTACTTGGTTACATAAACCTTCTTCATAGCCATCCCGCCAAGAGCAAGTAGCATTCAATTCCTGATCTACACACTTGGAAATGTTGTTCGTTAATGGCCAGAGGCAAAAGTTGTGTAATCATAACCTACAGGAAGGCAAGACAAAAATGTAGGCACTTGCCAAGAGACTTAGACAGGAAAAAGAAACATCCGCGCTGACTCCAGGCAGACAACAGGTTTCTCCTTGGCTGACTCCGGTGACCTGAGTCAGTATTGTAATTTCCATCTACCGCTGATTGCTGTTTATTACCCATTTCCAGCATTTACTACTCAAAGCTTCTTAGAACATTCTGCTTATATTACAGACCACACATTTTGCACTCTGTACCTTTTACCTGCTGTTCACCACTCCCGCCTCCATTATTTCTTCAGGTAAATGGATGTCTGGTAAAGACGAAATAACAAAAATGCTTAACGAAAAAACACAAAACATGTTGTTTTTTTTGTTTTTTTTAACATAAAATTACTTTGAGCTGTTACAGATGAAAATCAGATAAATCTTTGAAGTCTTTTGGGTTCAAAATGCCGAAACCTTGTTCTCATATCTCATGTCACGCTAGTGGATCGTGGACCCGCAACTCCATGGACCGGGCTTACCCAGGAGGGGCGTGATTAAGCGGCTACCTGGTTTTCACTAGAGCTCCTGATGGTGGAGTGTTAGGCTTGAGCTGCAGGTAGACACCAGGTACCACTCGAGGGCAGTCTCCGATACTGCGGCTGCTGACCCCAAGGGTCAGGATTGCGGACACTGACTCGGATTCACTGGAAAGACAGGACAATAGTGCTGTTTAGACAATGCTGATTGTGGAACACTGGAGTGGATGTGGACATTTGAGCTGGTACAGAGAGGACAGATTCAGGACTCAGAATCAGGTTCAGGCAGGAAGTACTAGGAACAGGTACAGGTTCTACGTAACTGGATGGGAGCGGGAACATGGACCTGACAATGGACTTAGCAGCTTGAAGACTAACTAAACACTGATTTTGCTCTGGCACCCCCCAACAGGGGAGGGTGCCTTAAGTACCTGATGCCTCCCAGCTATAGCTGAGGACATTTCTGGAGTGCGTGTGCTGCCCCTTTAAGAAGCAGACAGCGCTTGCACACCTGAAGCGTATTGCCAGGAGACCTGCACGGGGCTTGAGTGGGAAACTGTTGTAAACTCTATTTTTGGGCTCCCTCTAGTGGTCACAAGCGGTACTGTGTAGTGTTGTCTTTCTGCAGGTTGCAGCATCTGCTGGTTCGTTATCCTTGGCTGGTTTCCTATTTAGCCCACCTGGATACTCAGTTCCTTGCCTGCTATCAATGTATTCAGTGCTCTTCAGATTCCTTGTGTCTACCTTGCTCCCAGTCTCTCCAAGACAAGCTAAGTTTTTGTTTGATCATTTTTTGATTACCAGCGTTCATTATGTTTTTAGTCCAGCTCGCTAAAATGTGATTTCCTCGCTTGCTGGTTGCTCTAGGGGACTGAGTTTCTCCCCCCACACCGTTAGTTGGTGTGGGGGTTCTTGAAATCTCAGAGTGGATATTTTGTAAGGGTTTTTACTGACCGCATAGATTCCCTTTTCTATTTTCTGCTATCTAGTATTAGTGGGCCTCATTTGCTGAATCTGCTTTCACCCCTGTGTATGTGCCTTCCTCTTACCTCACCGTTATTATTTGTTGGGGGCTTCTATATATTTGGGGATTATTTCTCTGGAGGCAAGAGAGGTCTTTCTTTCTCTCTAGGGGTAGTTAGTTCCTCAGGCTGGCTCGAGACGTCTAGGATTTTTAGGCACGTTCACCGGCTACTTCTAGTGTGTTTGGATAGGTTCAGATTTGCGGTCAGTCCAGTTTGCCACCTCCCTAGAGCTTGTCCTATGTTTGTTACTTAGCTGGAGTAATTTGTGATCCTCAACCACTAAGGATCATAACAGGAAACCGTGGCAAGGGCTGGAATAGAGTGATAGTGGCAGGGTGTGTGTCGGCGTCCCTGCCAGGAGGAGGGAAATGAATCATGCAGGGATGCTGGGGTTACATCTTACATGTAGCTTGTTTTTTTAACTTTCCATTCATCTAATTAAGGTAGCCATCCAGTGTACTCAAATATGGTCTGTTGTTTAATTCTCTAGGATTTTTTGCATTCATTTAAACACTTTTAGATTACTTTTTTTTCCATATTACAATTTATTACATAAAAAAATCCAGAAACTTGCAATTTTCACTCTGACCACTAAGCTTAATACTAGACTCCGACTTCCTTTTCTATAGAAAACTTTTCAGCAGGTTCATTATCAACACAGACTGACTCACAAGAGGTGATGCTCAGAAAATTCTTCATTTAGGAGTCAACCAATCACAGTGCATTTTTCATCTTCCAGAGATTTTAAAACATAAAAAAACCATAGCAGCCAATCAAAGTTCTATTTTCATTATTAACATTTTGCCTTTCCGGGACGTATTAGTACATCATGGGAGACTGCGGATGTATGAATTGGGTTGAGAAGCTGAGCCTCTAGTAGGAGTGCTCATAATTGACTTTGACTGCTGCTGTTTAACGACTTAAATGCTTCTATCAATCATTGACAGCAGAATTTAAGTGGTGCGATCCCAGTGGGATATTTATACAAAAAAAACACTTGACCAGTACCTCCCGATAGACTAAATCAAGTGTGAACAGCTGCAAGCTGCTATGACTGCATACTATACTCTTGCTTCTATTTAATTTGTACTGTTCGGAGGTGCTGGTCAGTTCTTTATTTTTTGTAGTATACTGTCGGAGGTGGTGACTGCTTCTATATTTGGCTGTGCTCCTTGCATGAGTTTTAGGCTGTTTTTAATTAGTGCTGGATCCTAACTGTCCTTTAGATTTGTAGACTCCTAGCCCGGGAGAGGCATATTTGATAAATATTAGGTCTAAGTTCCTACCAGTGAAAGGTCGCCTTGTAGTGGCGGATGGGCTCTCATCAATTGGCCAATTTCTGCGCTAAGTACTTTCATTTTATAATTATTTTCCATATAACAGTAATGCTGTCTGAATTTCATAAGAACAATGTTTGCATGTTTCTTAGCATGTTAGCATGTGCAGTGTGCTGTTGTATTTTATTTGTATATTATGCAGTCATTGCAGCTTCACCTGTTCTCACTTGCTTTATTCTGCTAGGAGGTGCTGGTCAGGGTTGTCTTCCTATAACAGAATTGTGCCAATAATTTTGTCCACATGTGTAACCATGACATATTATTTATGCCTTAAAAGTTCTAGAACCTTGTAATATCCAAAAAAGGAGGTTTCCTGTCCAATGGGGTTAGCCACCTTGATGTGACATTGGGTATGCACAGTGTCCTTCCTATGTGCCACTGCAGGCTAATTCAGCGCAATAACGCAGGTAATTTGAGAGCTCATTGAGTCTCTCAGTCGGTAAAACTTCGGGTATGTTCAGTATGATGCCAAGGCAGTGTCGCAAGGGCAGAAGATCACTGTGCATGCCCAAAGTCATGGCTACAACCTCTCTTTGCAATTTAGGAAGCAGTGAGGAGGTAGTGGGATACTTTAGAGACAACAACTTGGCCTGTGATTGTGGTATTGGCTTGCGGGGAAGACTGGTCCAAACTAACAACGAATTCATCCACACCAGCGCTGTTCACTCTTGGTGAGGGGTTGGAATCAGAGGCACCTGTCTCATTAAGAGGCGAATCAGGTGCATCTTAAAAGTGGTGTTCACCTCCATGCACCTAATCACATATCTCAGTCCATTCAGGACAAGCAGGCTCCTCGCTCCGCTCTGTCCCGCCCCAGCTACATCCATTTTGTCAGTACTGTCCAAAACTGACAAACATCAAAAGTCGCAAAGTTTTTGTACAACCTTGCGCTTCTCAAAAATGTTACAACTTTTCCAAGTGTTTTAAACACTTTGATGAACCAGTACCTTTGTGCACATTTATTGGATTATACTGATTAGAATCTGTAGCACCACAATAATTTTATTTACAATTGTGCCAGTAACTTTTCCTAAGCATCGATGTTGCTAGAAATCAGCACTGTAATGTGTTTTTAAGGGTAAATTATATCCCGCTGTCAGGTTCCCTTTTAAAAAGCAAATTTTGAGGTTTTGAGTGACAAATGTTCCTGACCATTCCATAATGGAAGAGATGGACTGTGTGTTCTTCACCGGAGACATATTAGTGCAGATCAGTTTTTAAATACATAACCTCCGTTATTGGCATCCTAGTATTTTCTTGCGGTAGGTAGGTCATATGTAATGAAAACTTACATGTAGTTATGTTACTTTCTGTTCTTTTTCCATTTTCTTGCTTTGGTTACTATGGAAACTGTTCAACAGATCCATCCTAATTCCCTGCAATAGCTATTAGAGCAACTACCTCCACTGTGCTGTGAAGTATGAAAGCTGCTGCGGATCCCCACAATCCTCATTCTCCTGCAATATCTTATTTGTGCACTAATCTTTGTAGTATATCCGACCTGAGATACCAGGTTTGTAAGCAATACAATAGGACCTTTTATTATATTGTATTTGGTTTATATTTTTTAATAATTTGTAATCTAATCTTATACATTTCATAACTTAAGGAGGTTGCCTGGGACTTTTCCTTGGGATAGGTCATCAATATTTGATCGATGGAGGTGCGACACCCATCACTCCCTCCGATCATCTGTAACTGGTGCTGGCTGTGGCGGGATGTGATTAGTTGACGAGCTGCATAGCTCCGTTATCTGTAAAGTGACCTCATTTTGATATTGTACATCCGAATCACTGCGAGACAGATGTGCAGTACCTGGCCTCGGCAACTATACCGGTGACTGACCTGTGCTGCGCTGTTCCTCAACTGAGCACGTCCGAACACTGCCAGCACCAGGAACAACTGATTGGCAGGGGTGCACCCCCACCAATAAGACATTGATGAACTATCTTAAGAATATAACAGTCCCAGACAACCCCTTTAAATATATAGTTTTGAGTACTAAACCCTATGAATTTGGTTGAATTTTTTTTATCAAGCTTCATTCAGTATTTTCCTCTTTATGCAGAGGTGTCACTATTTTTGGGGGAGGGAGCAAAAATCACATCCAGCTCTCCAATATAAACAAACAAGCAACCCCTCTACTTGCAGCTTTCTGGACTCCTGGTGAAATTTACACCTGAATATATGAGCGGGAAGTTTTTGGAAGATAAAATCTGATCAAGGTTTTCCACCACAAAGATATTGATGACCTTTCCTTAGTGTAAGGACATCAATATTAGATCAGTAGATGTGTGAGAGGTAATAACAGCTGAACTATGGGGGTGCCGGGTTTCAGACAATCTGTTATTGAGGATTAAGGATCACACAACAATATCATTATAGAGGTGGCTATAAAAATTGCTGAATGCAGTCAGATGTTGTTTACTTCAATGACCAGTTAATGAACAGTATATGATGGTGTCTTGACCTTCTCTGTTGGCAGATGTTAGAGGAAACATGAAAATCTGTGGGGGATTAGCAGAAATATATGTTGGATGAACTAGGTTGTCTGCTATCTAAAGAGAATGGCCAGCCCAAAGGTCCCCATATACATTAGATGAACAGTACAGACCAAAAGTTTGGACACACCTTCTCATTTAAAGATTTTTCTGTATTTTCATGACTATGAAAATTGTACATTTACACTGAAGGCATCAAAACTTTGAATTAACACTTGGAATTATATACTTAACAAAAAAGTGTGAAACAACTGAAATTATGTCTTATATTCTAGGTTCTTCAAAGTAGCCACCTTTTGCTTTGATGACTGCTTTGCACACTCTTGGCATTCTCTTGATGAGTTTCAAGAGGTAGTTATTGGGAATGGTCTTCCAACAATCTTGAAGGAGTTCCCAGAGATGCTTAGCACTTGTTGGCCCTTTTGCCTTCACTCTGCGGTCCAGCTCACCCCAAACCATCTTGATTGGGCTCAGGTCTGGTGACTGTGGAGGCCAGGTCATCTGGTGTAGCACCCCATCACTCTCCTTCTTGGTCAAATAGCCCTTACACAGCCTGGATGTGTGTTTGGGGTCATTGTCCTGTTGAAAAATAAATGATGTTCCAACTAAACGCAAACCGGATGGAATAGCATGTCGCTGCAAGATGCTGTGGTAGCCATGCTGGTTCAGTATGCCTTCAATTTTGAATAAATCCCCAACAGTGTCACCAGCAAAGCACCACCACACCATCACACCTCCTCCTCCATGCTTCACGGTGGGAACCAGGCATGTAGAGTCCATCCGTTCACCTTTTCTACGTCGCACAAAGACATGGTGGTTGGAACCAAATATCTCAAATTTGGACTCATCAGACCAAAGCACAGATTTACAATGGTCTAATGTCCATTCCTTGTGTTCTTTAGCCCAAACAAGTTTCTTCTGCTTGTTGCCTGTCCTTAGCAGTGGTTTCCTAGCAGCTATTTTACCATGAAGGCCTGCTGCACAAAGTCTCCTCTTAACAGTTGTTGTAGAGATGTGACTGCTGCTGGAACTCTGTGTGGTATTGACCTGGTCTCTAATCCGAGCTGCTGTTAACCTGCAATTTCTGAGGCTGGTGACTCG
Organism: Ranitomeya variabilis; assembly: GCF_051348905.1. Classification (NCBI taxonomy): domain Eukaryota; kingdom Metazoa; phylum Chordata; class Amphibia; order Anura; family Dendrobatidae; genus Ranitomeya; species Ranitomeya variabilis. The sequence goes on along the minus strand of NC_135233.1, from coordinate 86,389,661 downwards.
GATAAACTTATCCTCAGAGGCAGATGTGACTCTTGGTCTTCCTGGGGCGGTCCTCATGTGAGCCAGTTTCTTTGTAGCGCTTGATGGTTTTTGACTTCACTTAGGGACACTTTCAAAGTTTTCCCAATTTTTCAGACTGACTGACCTTCATTTCTTAAAGTAATGATGGCCACTCTTTTTTCTTTACTTAGTTGCTTTTTTCTTGCCATAATACAAATTCTAACAGTCTATTCAGTAGGACTATCAGCTGTGTATCCACCAGACCTCTGCACAGCACAACTGATGGTCCCAACCCCATTTATAAGGCAAGAAATCCCACTTATTAAACCTGACAGGGCACACCTGTGAAGTGAAAAACATTTCCAGTGACTACCTCTTGAAGCTCATCAAGAGAATGCCAAGAGTGTGCAAAGCAGTCATTAAAGCATAAAGTGGCTACTTTGAAGAACCTAGAATATAAGACATAATTTCAGTTGTTTCACAATTTTTTGTTAAGTATATAATTCTACATGTGTTAATTCATAGTTTTGATGCCTTCAGTGTGAATGTACAATTTTCATAGTCATGAAAATACAGAAAAATCTTTAAATGAGAAGGTGTGTCCAAACTTTTGGTCTGTACTGTAAGTTGGTCGCACCTGCCATATTTATTATACCATACAACCATTTCAAATGTAGGGGGGTCTCCTGACTTTCTCTCAATAGATGATGTTGGGGAGAGAAGGATTGGACATTTGGAATTTGAGTGCATGATACTTTTCTTTTTCACGGGAGAAACGTTGCTGCCACAAAGCTCTTTCCTCTCTCTCCTTTAAGCACATGAACACGGATCTAATCGAATTACAGTAGCTGTCTGAAAATTTAACATTTGCCCTACAGTGATCTCGTATGTACAGTATGGCAAACTTAAAGTGAGTTTTTCTGCCCTAACTGACACTATAAACTGAGCACATAGCCTTGTAGGGCATAAAGCCCCTATACAAATTACAACTATAGTGATCTAATCACTGTGTCCCTTCTGAAGGAACTGAAGTTCAATCAAATATTCTAATTGGGGTACTCAGTGCACTCTGGGAGTGGCCAGGAGGCTCTGTGCACTGTTCCACCTACTGATTCTGCAAGCCCTGCCTCTCACATTATAGAGATTAAAAGCACTAGATTGTCTGGAGTGAGCACTGTGTGCACAGAAAGCTTGGGCAAGTCAACGCTATAATTTACCAGTGAGGCAGGCGGGGCATGCAATGCCAGTGGGTGGAATGGTGCACTGAGCCTGGTAGCCACATCAAGGGTGTGCTGAGCATCCTAAATAGCATATTTGTATAAACCTTAGTTTCTGTAGAATGAAGACAATTAGATTAGAGCACTAAAAGTGTGATTCTGATAGGGTCTTTATTATTTAGTATATACAGCCTGGGTTGACAAACTCTCACCTAAAGACCTAAATCATTAAGGAAAGTACTTTGTAGCCACTTCTGTGCACCAAAGTTACACTATCCCTTTGACACTACCCTAAGGGTTATAATAATTAATGATAGCCTAATGTGACCAAAGTTACTGAATTCTAAACCTGAGCTTTAAAGTATCTCTTAGGAATTTGTATTTCCATCTAATTGACTTCAGGGGGTCTATTAATTGGCGTAACTGATTCTATTATACAAATTATTTTAATAAAGCAGAACATCCAAGAAGTGTCCTCACAAAAACCCTGAATGTGAATATTCTCTTTGATTTTCCAATGTGTATTATTACATTACAATAATCAGAATGACTCTCCTGTGGTGTTCACCATGTAAACTTCTCTCCTAATCATTTATATACGGTACATTAGAATAGGGGGCTTTTATACAGTGCCAACAATTACATAAAAATCTACTTGTCTGTGTTTTTGAAGTTGAAGGAGCTATTACATATTATTATAAAATTACAATTTATAGTAAATGCTTCTAATATGTTCCTATGAGGATTTGGGCTATAGAAATTACATACAAACTTTGATGGTAACTTAAAAATATTATTTACTAAAGACAGAATTCTCCTTTAATTCATGATTAGGGTACTGTACATTGTGAGCCGCGATCATTGTAGGGTTGTAATAACCCTTTTTATGTCATTGGATCTGCAAAATTAGGGAGCAGAGAGGCGTATGAAGAATGCCCTTGAGGTCAGTCACATTATTGGAATTTGCTAATTGACAAATTAGTGATAAATGGGTTTCTCCGGATTTGCAAAAGAGCTAATTTTGAATCATTAGCTTAATATCTGATTATATTGCGCACTGTAAAAAATAGTTTTTTTATTATGATACATTTATTATTCATGACAAGTCTGATAGATTGTGTCTAATTACAGTCTGATTATATTTGCATGGTGCAACCTGTCACAGAATTGTAAAATATGCAATGGATGTTTTCACTGAATTTCGTAAGAGAAATTAATGAATAGTTATTCTGTTTTGTGCTATTAAAGTCCTGTTGATGTCCTCCATATAACTGTTAACGTTTGCTTTAAATCCCCAGGACAGTTCTTACGTATTTTTCAGAAACCCCAGCTTGAAAACATTGTAGTACAATATGGCTTCAGATTCTAGCCAAAATATAATACCTAGTGGCATATGGCCTTGGGTTTAATCCTAAAAATAATGCCCAGTGGCATATGGTTGAAATGCATCCAAATATTTTATCCAACTGTGTATGTTTTTTTATAAACCCATCCAAAACATAAAAGTCCCTGAAGAGCAACCTAGTACTAATACACTGTACATATTAAAATGCTTAGTTTCTCATGCCAGGATTCACTTAATGGCCTTCTGACTCGATACTAAAAATAATAATTAAATACCAAAGTCCTAAATCTGTATGAAATAGGACCCAGTTCCTCCTCTAAATGCCCTAGATGTAGGTGGAGGAAGCTGTCCTAATGTAGATATTTTGGGAGTGTTCTCACTTGGGCAGCATCCAGGGTTGCCAACTGTTCAGAAGTTCCGGGGCACTTTTTTGCCTTGCAAATTTTAGGCATCCGTGATTTTTTTTTGAGGCTAAAGAAACTTCTACGAATTATTTTGACTGTAATTATCATTTTATAGTTCCCAGTGAATATCTTCATATCAGAATTATAGGCCCTTTAGACCTGTATAACTTATAATCCTAATTATTATGGTTTTCCAATGTGCCCATAAAAAATACTGTCTGTCCATAATTTTTGTTAAGCTGTCCAGAAAAACTAAAGTCAAATTTGTGAAGTGTATGGCTTGAGATTATCTGTCTATTCAGTGGTGTGCTTATTAAGGTCCCCACGCACAGTAGAACAATGTTGGCTAAACCTGCCAATATCTTCAGGTTCGGCCAACATTCCTATGTGTATGGGGGAACCGGCCAACTGATTGTCGGGAGAGATGTTGATCATGCTTGTCTGTCTTCAGACTGCTGATTGCATTGTTTTTCCTAAAATAATTCACTGGCTGACGTATCAGTTGATGGTTTTCTCATAAAAAACACAGGAGCGCTCAGCCGAATGACCACTCCTGTGTGTGGGAGTGTCTGCTGGGATAGCGAACAGGCTATCCATCGACAGAAGCATCATTCAGGGGACAGCCGTCTAATGTGTGTGGCGAGCCTTAGGGTAGTTGGAAAGCTAATGTTATATCATGTCAGGCGAGCAATCGAGAGGTTCAGCCAGCTCCCACCTTCTATTACAGAATATATTAATAGAATGAACATCATTATGAGTTTAGAAAAATCTGTATATTTGAAGAGGAAAGTTATTGATAAATATGAGAAAATTTGGGATCTCTTGGTCGATGCACCTTGCTTCCCATCAAGCCCATTTCCAAGTTACCCCTTTGATGTTTAGCAGGTCTAAACCGTTTATTTTCAGGTTGATTTTTTCTCCTAGATTACCAGTTGAACCAAATTACTAGTTATATCTTTTTAAGTTAATGTAATGATGCATCCACCACAATGTTACTCAGTATTTTTTGTGATCTTTTGTACAGTTACTGTTCTGGAATAATGTGGCCCTGATTCAACATTGCCTTTGACCCTGATTTCTTTTTAGTTTTGAGAGTTTTGTGGCCTTTTTTATGCGACCATTTCATGATTCTATTTCGTCTTTTTTTTAAAGTCTATTTTATTTGTGCTCATCTTTCGTTTTTTTCCGATTTGTGGGTGGCGTTTAGTAATTCCTGATTTTTTTTTTCGCCTGATTCATCAATTGCAACTTTTAAAATGGTTGCAAAGTTTGGTGCAACTTTATTCAAGGGAACACCTGGTGTATTTTTGAGTATGTCACCATTTAGATCCAATTTTTTTATTTACTTACGGCGCCAACGTGTAGTTTTGGCACCAAAAAGGAAGAACGCCCATTTTTGTACAAAACCTACAACTAGTACTACAAGATAAAAAGACAAAGTGACTTAAACCTTCCCACAAATGACTGTTTAATCTAAATCTTGCCATTGAGGGTTTCACGGTGTGGCCAATCATTTACACCTTCCCACCTGCTTGTTTTCCCTCAATCTCCACTCTACACCCTCTTCTTTGAATGACAGTTCTAGCTTCATAGAGCCAGAGAAGTTTGAGATAGATGGAAACCAAGCAGATGGAAAGGTCTATATAAATGATTGGCCCTATCATGGTGCACCCAGCGCCTGTGCTTCAACAGTCATTCTGTGCAGGTGAATAACCATATTCTGATCTTGCCAGGCAGCAGTTAAAAGAAGCTTTTAAAGGGGCATTGAAACAGCACTGCAGTATGGTGATTGGGAGAAAGGGTAGAAAAATAAGGTAATGAAATGTGTTACAAAAATCTTAACTTTGCAATGCTTGGAGGCGAACTAAATAATACAAAAATGAGTTACTCTTTAAGAGTAGGCTGATACTGGCTCGCAGACTTGTTTAGATGACTTTTTAACTTATTTTATGTACAATGGTGATAAACTCAGCAGTCATCTCATTATTATTAAAGAGGAGCTTTTAAGTTGGCCCTACAAATTATTAGATGGCTGTCATCCACTATACTTTGGATGATCGCTCGGCTAACAGATATCTCACCCAACTCTCATATACATGAGAACGCTCGCTCGGCCGAGCCCTCCTGTGTTCTTTAAGAGAAAGCTGCCGATTGACACATTGGCTTATCTAAAGGAGGACAATGGCAGACCGAAATCGAATATTCATGATCGACATCTCTCCCAACCATCAGTCAGCCAGCACCTCCATACTCATTAGCCGTAACCTGTCGATATGAGTGGTTACAGTCGGCACATGTCTAATGTGTATGGGGGCCTTTACAGTAAAATACAGATAATGCAGGACTACTGGCAATGTGTCAAACATCAGTTCCTCCTTCCCTTCACTGCTCAGTGTCCAAGGCACTTGTCACAGGGCATGTGTTAGAGATGGGTTTTCTATTCCTACTCAGGCTTTCTCTGTTTTAAACACCAAAGCTATGAGGAATAATCAGACAGGCACACACTGTGGTCTATCCAATTAGTCTACTTGTTTAACAAATACGTTGTTTTCTGTGTTTTCCGACTTAATTTTCTTATATCTAGGGTCTTTTTTTTTTTTGGAAGTGCACTGAACAGCAGGGTGGATTGCTGCTGCTGCGGGAAAAAAAATCTTTTTAAATCTTCAGCTTAGCGAGTGTGAGTGAGCTGAGTGTGACCTGAGCGTAAGTGTGAACGGCGGTGTGTGACTTGTGATTCAGTGACTTTGTATTCAGGGAGTTTCCAAGGGAGGAATTACTGAATTGATGTCTGTATTTTATTGATACTTTGTATTTATTTTTATTTAACTTTTCTGTCTGGTGCAATCCCCATTAGGAAATGTGCTCCACCATTGTTAATGCCATCCAGTGTACATCTTGCCACATGTATGCAATCCTTGAGCAGCCGGTCGAGGGTGCATACTGCTGTGCGAGATGTGAGCACGTTGTGCATTTGGAAGCCCAGATTCTGAATCTAAATGTGCAGCTGGCAACACTGAGATGCATTGACAATATCGAAAGGAGTCTTCTGCTCACTGAGCAGACGCTCAATGGGATTGATGGGGGGGGGGAAGATGGTATGATGGAGCTGCAGGACAGTGAAGTAGCAAGCTGGGTGACAGAAGGCCGGGTAGAGGGAAGAGTTCCAGGGAGGCTAGTCCTGATCTGGCACACCCCAATAAGTTTGCTAAGTTGGCAGATGAGGGGTGTGCCAGTACAGGGGTAGCACTGCTGCAGCCAGGCATGTCCTCTGAAAGCCGGAGGAGTGACTGCTCCAGTAAGGAGGGAAATAGGAGAGCAGGGCAGGCCAGACAGGTGCTGGTAGTGGGGGACTCAATTATTAGGGGAACAGATAGGGCAATCTGTCACAAAGACAGGGATCGTCAGACGGTGTGCTGCCTACCTGGCGCTCGAGTCCGACACATCGCTGATTGGGTGGGCAGATTACTGGGAGGGGCTGGTGAGGACCCAGCGGTCATGGTGCACATTGGCACAAATGACAAAGTTAGAGGTAGGTGGAAGGTCCTTAAAGATGATTTCAGGGAATAAGGCTGCAAGCTGAAAGCAAGGACCTCCAATGTGATATTTTCCGAAATACTGCCTGTACCACGTGCCACGCCAGAGAGGCAACGGAAGATTAGGGAGGTTAATAAGTGGCTCAAGAATTGGTGTAGGAAGGAGGGGTTTGGGTTCCTGCAGAACTGGGCCGACTTCTCAGTTGGCTACAGGCTCTACGCTAGGGACGGGCTGCACCTCAATGGGGAAGGTGCAGCTGTGCTGGGGGAGAAAATGGCTAGAAGGTTGGAGGAGTGTTTAAACTAGGGATTGGGGGGAGGGTATTCATTTTATAGGAGGGGAAGATAGTGCAGATAGTGACCTGGGCATAAATAAGGAAGTTGGGGGTGGCGGTGGCATGGGGGGTGGGGTTAGAACAGTTAATAATTTAAGAAAGAATAGAGGTACAGAGAGGAACATCAAGTGCATGTATACTAATGCCAGAAGCCTCGCCAACAAAATGGACGATTAGAACTAATGTTGTTGGAGCATAATTATGACATGGTGGGGATATCTGAGACGTGGCTGGATGAGAGCCATGACTGGACTGTTAACTTGCAGGCTATAGCCTTTTCAGAAATGACTGTACAGATAAGCGAGGGGGAGGGGTGTGTCTGTATGTAAAATTGTCCTTAAAACCCATCCTGCGTGATAATATAGGTGAATCTAATGAAAATGTAGAGTCCCTGTGGGTGGAGATAAGGGGAGGGGGAAAAAATAATACATTACTGATAGGGGTTTGTTATAAATCTCCAAAAATAATGGAAGCAATGGAGAATATCCTCGTAAAGCAAATAGATGAAGCAGCGACTCAAGGAGAAGTCATTATTATGGGGGACTTCAACTACCCTGAAATAGATTGGGGAACAGAAACCTGCAGTTCCAGCAAAGGTAATTGGTTTTTGACAACTATGAGATAATTACCTTTCACAGCTGGTTCAGGACCCAACAAGGAGGGGGGCACTGCTAGACCTAATATTAACCAACAGGCCAGACCGCATATCAAATATAAGGGTTGGGGGTCACTTGGGGAATAGTGATCACAAAATAATAAGTTTTCATGTAACCTTTAATAAGATGGGTAGTAGAGGGGTGACAAGGACACTAACCTTCAGGAGGGCAAATTTCCAACGGATGAGAGAGGATCTTGGTGCAATTAACTGGGACGATATCCTGAGACACAAAAATACACAAAGAAAATGTGAGACATTTATTAGCATCCTGGATAGGACCTGTGCACAGTATATACCGTGTGGGAATAAACATACTAGAAATAGGAGGAAACCAATATGGCTAAATAGAGCTGTAAGGGGCGCAATAAGGGACAAAAAGAAAGAAGCTAGAGAATTAAAGCAAGTAGGTAGTGATGAATAGTGATGAGCGAGTATACTCGTTGCTTGGGTTTTCCTGAGCACGCTCAGGTGACCTCCGAGTATTTGTTATTGTTCTGAGATTTAGTTTTCATCACCTCAGCTGAATCATTTACAGCTACTTCTCAGCCTGAATACTTGTGGGGGTTGCCTGGTTGCTAGGGAATTTCCACATGTAATCAAACTGTCTAACAGTCACAAATCATCCAGCTGCTGCGAGGAAAACTAAATCTCCGAGCAGTCATAAATACTCGGAGACCACCCGAGCAACGAGTACACTCGCTCATCACTAGTGATGATGAGGCATTAAATAAATACAGAAAATTAAATAAATTCTGTAAAAAGCAAATCAAGGCAGCAGAGAGAGAGACTCATTGCCAGAGAGAGTAAAAATAATCCCAAAATATTCTTTAACTACATAAATAGTAAGAAACTAAAAACTGAGAGTGTTGGCCCCCCTTAAAAATAGTCTGGGTGAAATGGTGGATGAGGATGAGGAAAAAGCCAATATGCTAAATGACTTTTTTTCATCATTATTTACACAAGAAAATCCTATGGCAGACAATATGATCAGTGATAACAAAAATTCCCTATTAAGTGTCACCTGCTTAACCCAGCAAGAAGTACGGCGGCGTCTAAAAATCACTAAAATTGACAAATCTCCAGGCCCAGATGGGATACACCCCCGAGTACTGCAGGAACTAAGTACAGTCATTGATAGACCATTATTTTTAATCTTTAAAGACTCTATAATAACAGGGTCTGTACCACAGGACTGGCGTATAGCAAATGTGGTGCCAATATTAAAAAAGGGGCAAAAACTGAACTCGGTAATTATAGGCCAGTAAGCTTAACCTCTACTGTGGGTAAAATCCTGGAGGGCATTCTAAGGGATGCTATGCTGGAGTATCTGAAGAGGAATAACAGTATCAGCACGGGTTTACTAGGGACCGTTCATGTCAGACTAATCTGATCAATTTCTATGAAGAGGTAAGTTCAGGACTGGACCAAGGGAACCCAGTGGACGTAGTATATATGGACTTTTCCAAAGCTTTTGATACGGTGCCACACAAAAGGTTGTTACATAAAATGAGAGTAATGGGGATAGGGGAAAATATGTGTAAGTGGGTTAAGACCTGGCTCAGTGATAGGAAACAAAGGGTGGTTATTAATGGAGCACACTCGGACTGGGTCGCAGTTAGCAGTGGGGTACCACAGGGGTCAGTATTGGGCCCTCTTCTTTTTAACATATTTATTAATGACCTTGTAGGGGGCATACAGAGCAGAATTTCAATATTTGCAGATGACACTAAACTCTGCAGGGTGATCAATACAGAGGAGGACAATTTTATATTACAGGATGATTTATGTAAACTAGAAGCTTGGGCTGATAAATGGCAAATGAGCTTTAATGGGGATAAATGTAAGGTCTTGCACTTGGGTAGAAGTAATAAGATGTATAACTATGTGCTTAATTCTAAAACTCTGGGCAAAACCGTCAATGAAAAAGACCTGGGTGTATGGGTGGATGACAAACTCATATTCAGTGGCGAGTGTCAGGCAGCTACTACAAAGGCAAATAAAATAATGGGATGCATTAAAAGAGGCATAGATGCTCATGAGGAGAACATAATTTTACCTCTATACAAGTCACTAGTTCGACCACACTTAGAATACTGTGCACAGTTCTGGTCTCCGGTGTATAAGAAAGACATAGCTGAAATAGAGCGGGTGCAGAGAAGAGCGACCAAGGTTATTAGAGGACTGGGGGGTCTGCCATACCAAGATAGATTATTACACTTGGGGCTATTTCGTTTGGAAAAACGAAGGCTAAGGGGTGATCTTATGTTAATGTGTAAATATATGAGGGGACAGTACAAAGACCTTTCTGATGACCTTTTTAATCATAGACCTGAGACAGGGACAAGGGGGCATCCTCTACGTCTGGAGGAAAAAAGGTTTAAGCATAATAACAGACACGGATTCTTTACTGTAAGAGCAGTGAGGCTATGGAACTCTCTGCCGTATGATGTTGTAATGAGTGATTCATTAATTAAATTTAAGAGGGGACTGGATGCCTTTCTGGAAAAGTATAATGTTACAGGGTATATACACTAGATTCCTTGATAGGGCGTTGATCCAGGGAACTAGTCTGATTGCCGTATGTGGAGTCGGGAAGGAATTTTTTCCCCAATGTGAAGCTTACTCTTTGCCACATAGGTTTTTTTTTGCCTTCCTCTGGATCAACATGTTAGGGCATGTTAGGTTAGGCTATGGGTTGAACTAGATGGACTTAAAGTCTTCCTTCAACCTTAATAACTATGTTACTATGTTTTTAAAAAGAAATCCTCTGGTCCAGCTGTTAAAGCAGCCTTTGAAAGATTGCTGCCCCAGGAAAATAAAGTAAAAAAGTATGTTAAAGACAAGCACAAAACTTAATAAAGAATATAAGGCGATACGTTCCCTAAAAAAAGAGAAATAGTATGTGTTGCCAAGTGCTGTAAAAGCCACATATGTTTTTCTTGTAAAGAGTAACACTAATGTCGCTTCTTAAGATATTTCTGGTTCCAAGTAAGAAGTGTGCTGTAACACATTTTAGCACAATGTGTGAAGGATGTGCTGTATAATAGAACAAATAAAGGATTGTGAACAGCATATACTTATAGGTTCATGCACCTCTTTGTAGATTTACTTTTAGCACTATCTTTGTGACAGATAATATCATTTACCACCAGTTTGGTTGAGTCAAATGTCATCTTCTGGATCATAAAACGTTCTGCATGTGGCGCAGCAGATTAAGAGGTGACACGGTTAGCCAAAAGCAGTAACACAAATGTCTTAACTTGGCAAGTAAAAAAAAAAAATCAGTAACGTGTCAGCTAATCACAAATGCTTTCTACTGGTTTTCTCTGTATACAAATAATATAAAGGAAGATACAGTGTTTCTTTCAGTGTTTCATTATCGGGTTCTACAGGTATAGGTGCATATTGCAGTTCATGTAATGTGTGCTCCGCAAATATATCCCATCTATACCTGGTCTAGAATGAATGCTAATTGCTTCATTACATATTGACTCATTAAACTCTTAAGTAAACACCACGAGGCAGGTGCCCAGTAGCAGATGTTATGCCATCATCGCTGGCAAGGAAGTCATCAAACAATAAAGATAAGAACATAATGATGGCCAGGCATTATAATGTTCTAGTCTGGAAATAATTGTAAAAATCATATATTGCTGTTCCCTTCTTCATAAGTGTGCATTGTGTGTTTTCAATACGAAGAGGGAATAAGTAGAGATTTGTGAATTTATTTGAGTGGAAGTGAATTCTCCTCAAATTGTACAATAATTAGTATTCTCCAAAATACAATTTATTTTTTGTAATTTGCTGTTCGCGAATGCAGAAAAACAGCAGCCAGACATTTTGTTGAGACATAGTTGGCCAGGCAAATGGTTGAAAAAAGTTATATTGATACTCATCTCACTGCTCTCCTGTCCTGTCTTCCGCTTTTCCATACCTCTTTTTTTCTCCTCCCGTCATTCACATCCTCTTTGGCCTGTTTACACCAGATCACGACTTGTGGAATGATTAGGCCTCTGAAGTCCCTGTTTGCCATGTCATGGCATGGAACCCCGGAGCATAGATAGGAGCAAACAATTTGCAGAGAATAATCAGTGAGAATTGAATTTTTCTGTAAAATCCACAGGATTTGAAGAATTTGATTTTCAACAGATCCACTCATTTCTAGGAGTAAGTTACTGTCAGACAGGAACCTATTTAGACAGTTTATCTTCAAGAGGGCAAAAGGATCAGGAGTTGAAGCAAGATTTAGTGGGCAATGGTTTATGGGCATACATAGTGAAGCGAAATGTGCTGGACGTGGTTTCATCCGCTCACTTAACATGTACCAGATGCCAACTGAAATGGCTTACAATGATGAATCTCAACCGGAAGGACATCAGTCATCCCAACAAAGAGCCAGCCAGCATGACTAGTCGAAAGCAGCACCACTTTCTTGACTCTTCAGTGGTAATCAACATGGCACAGATGCCTCATTTTAATCTTCATTTTCTTAGATGATAAAAGGAAACAAAATTGCTATATCTTTAGAAACTTGATCCGCCATTATAAACCAACGTCTCTTTAGTGAGATAAATGGACTTTTAGGAGATCATAAATTATAGAATGTAATGTATTGTGTTATCCTTTTCTCTCCCATATCATGAAATAAAGGAGCGCTGTGTACTTTAGTGCTGTTTTTTCTGTACTGTATTTAGGTTAGTTCTATATTGAGTCGAGAGATGTTATGCATTCTCTTGACAAAAGATGAAAAACTCCATTTGTTGCATGTGATCTATGTCACGAGATAAAATATACACCTTTTTCTTACTGACCCACTTACCGGGGCAGACTAGTGTAAGTACTGCTCAGGAGTAAGAGGGCTAATTGTCACAGTCTATCTGTAGTGAAGATAGATATGTGCAAATGTAAAGTATATTAATAATGTAATCACTGGATAATTCCTAAATTGAATACATAAAAATATTTATTTGGGCAAATATAGATTAAATATACACTGCTCAAAAAAATAAAGGTAACACTTAAACAACAGAATATAACTCCAAGTAAATCAAACTTCTGCGAAATCAAACTGTCCACTTAGGAAGCAAAACTGTTTGACAATCAATTTCACATGCTGTTGTGCAAATAGAATAGAATAGGAAATTATTATCAGTTATCAAGACACCCTCAATAAAGGAGTGGTTCTGCAGGTGGGGCCCGCAGACCACATCTCAGTACCAATGCTTTCTGGCCGATGTTTTGGTCACATTTGAATGTTGGTTGTGCTTTCACACTTGTTGTAGCATGAGCCGGACTCTACAACCCACACAAGTCGCTCATGTAGTGCAGCTCATCCAGGATGGCACATCAATGCGAACTGTGGCAAGAAGGTTTGCTGTCTGTCAGCGTAGTGTCCAGAGGCTGGGGGCGCTACCAGGAGACAGGCCAGTACACCAGGAGATGTGGAGGGGGCCGTAGGAGGGCAACAACCTAGCAGCAGGACCTCAGGCTCAGCCTTTGTGCAAGAAGGAACAGAAGGTGCACTGCCGGAGCCCTGCAAAATGACCTCCAGCAGGCCACAAATATGCATGTGTCTGCACAAACAGGTAGAAATCAACTTCATGAGGATGGTCTGAGTGCCCGACATCCACAGATGGGGGTTGTGCTTACAGCCCAACACCGTGCAGGACGCTTGGCATTTGCCACAGGACACCAGGATTGGCAAATTCGCCACTGGCGCCCTGTGGTCTTCACAGATGAAAGCAGATTCACACTGAGCACGTGATAGACATGACAGAGTCTGGAGACGCTGTGGAGAGCGATCTGCTGCCTGTAACATCCTTCAGCATGACCGATTTGGCAGTGGGTCAGTAATGGTGTGGGGTGGCATTTCTTTGGAGGGCCACATAGCCCTCCATGTGCTCTCCAGAGGTAGCCTGACTGCCATTAGGTACCGAGATGAGATCCTCAGACCCCTTGTGAGACCATATGCTGGTGCTGTTGGCTCTGGGTTCCTCCTAATGCAGGACAATGCCAGACCTCATGTGGCTGGAGTGTGTCAGCAGTTCCTGCAAGATGAAGGCATTGAAGCTATGGACTGGCCTACCCATTCCCCAGACCTGAATCCAATTGAACACATCTGGGACATCATATAACGTACCATCCACCAACATCACGTTGCACCACAGACTGTCCAGGAGTTGGCGGATGCTTTAGTCCAGGACTGGGAGGAGATCCCTCAAGAGGCCATCCACCGCCTCATCAGGAGTATGCCCAGGCATTGTAGGGAAGTCATACAGGCACGTGGAGGCCACACACACTACTGAGCATCATTTCCTTGTCTTGAGGCATTTCCTCTGAAGTTAGATCAGCCTGTAACTAATTTTCCACTTTGATTTAGAGCATCATTCCAACTCCAGACCTCCGTTGGATATTAGTTGTGATTCACGTCGATAATTTTTAGGTTTTATTGTTCTCAACACATTCCACTATGTAAAGAATAAAGATTTACAACTGGAATATTTCATTCAGTGATATCTAGGATGTGGGATCTTATTGTTCCCTTTATTTTTTTGAGCCGTGTATATGTGCATTATGCATGTATATTTAAAAAGCTTGTCCACTACTTTAACAATGATGACCTATCTTTAATATCTGATCAGTGGGGTGCGACACCTGGCACCCCCACAGATCAAGCTGTTCTCTGTGTTGGTGTCTGGTGGGTTTTGGGCTGTTTTGGCTTTTTGTTGAGTTGCTGGTCCATAGAATAGAAAGTGAGAAACAATTTACCTGTTTTTCTCATAAATTCACCAAAAGAAAATCCCAATATCATGATCCAGGTCGGGGTTTGCTTTCGGCTTTCCAACCTGGTCAGGTGGGGGTTAATGTTCTCTGCTTGACTTCTGACCTGCTCATCCGTTTTCCGTTCCTGTTTTGGATTGATCTGTCTGGCTCTGACCTTTCGTGTGTTTCTGGCTGTGCTTTCTCTCATCCTCTTGTTACTGTGCTTCCGACCGGCTTCTTGACCCCTGGTTTGCTTTACACCTTGCTCCTGCCTACCCCTCTGTCACTGCGTTCCTGGCTGCTGCTGACTTGGCTTGTCCGACCTCTCTCTACTGCCCCCTAGTGGTGTTTGCTCAGCTCTGTGGGTATTTGCTTGAGGTGAGCTCCTGTTACCTCCCTTCCTTGCCCTCTGGTGGTTGCCCCTGTATTGCACGACACTAAAACATGGTAAATTAGTGTACTAATGCATCCCAATGGACAGTGATTTTGCAAAATGCAAAACAGGACCTTTCCTTCATATTTAATATAATTATTTATCAGTCACGTAATAAAATGTCCCTGTGTATAATGCAGCTCATGTTAAGGTAGAAAATACATGTGATTCTAAAGGTTTAATCTGCAAGGAGAGGACATAGCTGCTTATAAGGGACTAGTCTGAAAAAGAAGGAATCAGCCAGTGTACTCAGGCAGCCACAGCACACTAAGAATGCTGTGTCAAGATTTTCCTCACTTGCTGTTTTTAGCCTCCTTCTGCTGTTTCATATTAAACAGCAATGTGTCTTACATCTCTTTTTAAATAACTACATCCAGTATAAAGTAAGACTGCACCGCAGACCCTCCCTTCATTTTAATGCCACACATTACCAGTCTGCCTCCTCCACAAAGTGGTATCTTAAAGTTTAGAATAAGGTCTCACATAGCTGTCAGTCTGCCAATACCTCTCTTCTCTTGAACTCCTGTAAGCTGATTTATGACTTGAAAGATAAACTGAATCTCACTGGTGACTTAAAACACTATACTGTACATTAGGTAACTAAACTTTTGGAGACCAGATACTTGGGCAACTACCTCATACATTGGCTGGGCAGTACAACAATAGACTCATACCAGGTACTGTACATTACTAAAATGAGTAAGGCTGCATTTTTCATTTTTAACTTGGAAAAGAGACCAATTTTTAGCACAACTATACACACATACTGCATTTGTGGGGCATCATAAAATATCTTCTGATTGGCTTGAAAACTTAAAAGATCACCATTTGTAAAACATTCTAGACCCAAAAGACACAAAATGCTATATCTTTTGTAGTTTTTACACCCCTCAGTGTGTCTGGGATGCAGTTACTAATGGCTCAGATGTCCAATCTTGTACAGGGGCATGATGAAGCTGTCAGTACTTTTATTGACAGCTTTGTATCCTGTCTGGTGTAGGGGTGTGCTGAGCTGTTGGTGTTTTGATTGACAGCTTGGCCATCCAATCTGACACTAGGAGGTGCTGGGCTGTCTCCAGGTGTTAATTGTCCCAGGTGATTGCTTGGCTACATAGCTGGGCTGTTAATCCCAGACCTCTGCCAGACATAGCTTCAGCTAAGTGCAGTTGGGTCTCTATGTGCCTATTGTTTTGCTTGATGGTCTTTCTTTGTCTGACCTTAGATCTTGTTCTGACCCTCCATCTGTTTAATCCCTTTGTTCGGATTCGCTCTCCTCCTGGTATTTTGACCTTGGACCGTCGCTTGACTACACCTTTGTCTCTTCCCTCTTTTTATGATGTGACCTCTCGGCTATTGACCTGGAACCCCTGGACTATCCCGCTCACGGCTTGTCTGTGAGAATGTGCCCCCAACTATGATCTCTTCATGGTTTACTTACTCTTCTAGTTTTCACTTCTCAGACCTACTCAGAATATGGCCATTGTCTCCACTATTTATTTTGTAGAGTTCAAGAACATTGATAAGTTTGGTAAAGATGGTTAAATGTACCTTAGTGCAGATTACATACACAGATCTTTAGTAATGTGGAGACCCCTCGGATGTGAAAAGGGTGTCCTCTCTTTTTCTATAGTTCTCTGTGGTAGACAGCTCCTTATACCGTTTGCCCTTTAAAATAAATAAAATGAAATATTAGGAAAATAATTTTACCATTTACTAAAATAATTATGTGATGAAGGGTTCTAAGATTACAATCTATTCATTTAGTATTAGTATTTGAAAACTGGATTTTAGATTCTTAAAGCGATTGTATGAGATCAGAAGAGCATGGCTGTTTTCTTTTTCAGAAACAGCTTTGGTCTGGTCGATGGGTCCATGTGAATGGAGCTGAGCTCAATTATCACAGACAGCATATGACCACAAGTGCTGCTATTTCTGACCATTTCATACAGCTCTAGTGACATTTTTAAAAGACCATTCTGATCATGGCATGGAAAAAAAAGGAGAATTAGGGACCTCTTGCAAAGTATTGTGATGCCAAGTGATGAGATGCTGGATTAAAGCAATTTGTACTGTAGTTCGAAAACATTTTTTATAATTGTACATTTAAACCAAGTGATCTGGAAACAAATAGGTTGCTATTGTTAAACGCCATTATTTGATCCAAAATAAGCCTCAGATTAAATATATTTGTGGTGGACCTCATGGACCATGTTGTGGCTGGTCCATATCTATTGCATTAGAATCTCTGGTCTGTTAGGATGGCATCTGAACCAGCATCTGAATAGATGGACCAAGGTGTCTCCAGTTTTAGGAATTTAGCATGTCACTCCTTGTGAAATTTGGAAAGTTCTCATCAAGGACATGTAAATGAACCTTCTTGGCGACCGCCCTCAACACCCTTTACCTAGAGCAAAGAGAAGATGTAGAGCAGCTCCCACTGCCTGTGTTTTCTGAACTAGTCCCAGGTCTTCTGCCCCCAATTTAACAGCCTTATAAACAGTATGTGTATCAGGCTGTTGAGTTTGAGTCAGGAGACCACTAACTGGTCTAAAGATCATGGTCTGTTCACAGATCTTCAAACATGGAAATGTGAATGCTGCCTAATACCAGGGCAAAGGAGCGGTGACATTAATCTCACACTGGCAATGACAGCTAAATGCCAAGGGTTAAAGAAGCTGACAATCAGTTACCCACCAGGGGAGATTCATAAACATATAATCCTGTAAAATGTATTTTTAAATTCTTAAAAGAAACCTGAACCCAGTGTGAAACACTCAAAAAGTGATTGCTTATATGGTTTGTAGCAATCTATATAATCAGACCATGCATTATGACCTATACCTCTGTGGCATCTTTGAACAAAGTTGTGAACAGCCTAAAAAATACTAACAAGGTCCCTAAATGGATCCTAGATTGTTCCAACCTAACCACGGAGGATGGCACCCTAAAAAGTATGAGATATGGCGGTCATCAGCGGTTCTCCCTGTCTTTCCATCATATCTCATTCTTTTTAGGGTGCCGTCCTTCGCGGTTAGGTACGAACAATCTAGGATACGTTTAGGGACCTTGTTAGTATTTTTTAGGCTGTTAACAACTTTGATCAAAGATGCCATAGAGGTGTATGTCATCATGCATGGTCTGATTATATACCGTATATACTCGTGTATAAGCCGAGATTTTCAGCCCACTTTTTTGGGCTGACAGTGACCCTCTCGGCTTATACTCGAGTCATTGTCGGCAGCGGGTTGGCAGGGGAGGGGGAGCGGCACTGTGACATATTCACCTGCTCCTGGCACGGTCCCTGCATTGTCCGATGGTCTCCGGACAGCTCTTCCTGTGTTCAGCGGTCACGTGGTACCGCTCATTAAAGTAATGAATATGGACTCATATTCATTACTGTAATGAGTGGTACTACGTGACTGCTAAACATAGGAAGATGCCGCCGGCTCCCGGAGACCATCTGACAGTGAGACGCTGCCAGGGACCGTGCAGGGAGCAGGTGAGTATGACGGGGGAGGTGAGCATTGTGCTATAGTCACCTTCCTCATTCCGCCGCTGCGTTCTGCTCTGTCTTCCATCCTCTGCACTTACTGTTCAGGTCAGAGGGCGCGATGACGCGATTAGTGTGCGCGTGGAACGAGGAAGGTGACTATCGCAAGTGCCGGGGGCCTGAGCGAAGAGAGGTGAGTATGTGATTTTTTTTTTTTAATCGCAGCAACAGCATATGGGGCATAATATGTGGAGCATCTTATGGGGCCATAATGTATGGAGCATCTTATGGGGCCATAATGTGTGGAGCTTCTTATGGGGCATAATGTGTGGAGCATCTTATGGGGCCATAATGTATGGAGCATCTTATGGGGCCATAATGTGTGGAGCATCTTATGGGGCAAAATGTGTGGAGCATCTTATGGGGCATAATGTGTGGAGCATCTTATGGAGCCATAATGTATGGAACATCTTATGGGGCCAAATGTGTGGAGCATCTTATGGGACCATAATGTGTGGAGCATCTTATGGGGCATAATGTGTGGAGCATCTTATGGGGCATAATGTGTGGAATCTTATTGGGCATAATGTGTGCAGCATCTTATGGGGCCATCAACCTTTATGCAGCATTGTATGGGGCAAATGTTTCTATGGAGCATCTCATGAGGCCATTATTAACCTTTGTGCAGCATTATATGGGGCATATTTTAATATGGAGCATTATATGGGGCGTATTTTGTATGGAGCATCTTATGGGGCCCATCATGAACTGTATGGAGCATTATATGGGGCTCCTGATTCAATATGGATATTCAAAAACACTTAACCTACTGATGTCTCAATTAGTTTTACTTTTATTGGTACCTATTTTTATTTCAGACATTTACCGATAGCTGCTGTATTTTCCACCCTAGGCTTGTACTCGAGTCAATAAGTTTTCCCAGTTTTTTGTGGCAAAATTGGGGGGTCGGCTTATACTCGGGTCGGCTTATACTCGAGTATAAACGGTAGATTGCTATAATCTATATAAGCAATCACTTTTTGAGTGTTTGTAACACTGGCTTTGGTGTTCTTTTAAGAATTTAGAATAAAATTATTTTAGGGGATTATATGTTCACAAAAGATTACTCCTACCCCTGTGTGATAGACATAATTTCAAACAGATTCACAAACAGTAGGAGTTGCCCTGATAGGACAACGTCGTTAAGAACCAATCTCTATAATATATTGATATATGTTGTCCATTATACAGTGGGGGAAATAAGTATTTGATCCCTTGCTGATTTTGTAAGTTTGCCCACTGACAAAGACGTGAACAGTCTATAATAATAATAATAATAATAATCTTTAATTTTATATAGCGCTAACATATTCCACAGCGCTTTACAGTTTTTGCACACATTATCATCGCTGTCCCCAATGGGGCTCACAATCTAAATTCCCTATCAATATGTCTTTGGAATGAGGGAGGAAACCGGAGAACCCGGAGGAAACCCACGCAAACACGGGCAGAACATACAAACTCCTTGCAGATTTAGGGTAGGTTAATTTTAACATTGAGAGATAGAATATCAAAAATAAAATCCAGAAAATCACACTGTATAAATTATGTAAATTTATTTGCATTTTGCAGTGAGAAATTAGTATTTGATCCCTCTGGCAAACAAGACTTAATACTTGGTGGCAAAACCCTTGTTGGCAAGCACAGCAGTCAGACATTTATGTAGTTGATGATGAGGTTTGTGCACATGTCAGGAGGAATTTTGGTTCACTCCTCTTTGCAGATCATCTCTAAATCATTAAGATTTTGAGGCTGTCGCTTGGCAACTCAGAGCTTCAACTCCCTCCATAAGCTTTCTATGGGATTAACGTCTGGTGACTGGCTAGGCTACTCCATGACCTTTAATGTGCTTCTTTTTGAGTCAATTCTTTGTTGCCTGGGCTGTATGTTTTGAGTCATTGTCTTGCTGGAACACCCAGCCACGTCCCATTTTTAATGTCCTGGTAGAGGGAAGGAGGTTGTCACTCAGAATACATGGCTCCATCCATTCTCCCATTGATACGGTGAAGTAATCTTTTGCCCTTAGCAGAGAAACACCCCCAAAACATAATGTTTCCACCTCCTTGCTTGATAGTGGGGATGGTGTTCTTTAGGTCATAAGCAGCATTTCTCATCCTCCAAACACGGCGAGTTGAGTTAATGCCAAAGACCTCAATTGTTGTCTCATCTGACCACAGCACTTTCCCCCCGTCACAGAATCATCCAGGTGTCCATTGGCAAACTTCAGATGGGCCTACACATGTGCCTTCTTGAGCAGGGGGAACTTGTGGGCACTACAGGATTTTAAACCTTTACGGCGTAATGTGTTACCAATGGTTTTCTTCGTGACTGTGGTCCCAGCTGCCTTGAGATCATTAACAAGTTCCCCCATGTAGTTTTAAGCTGATCTCTCACCTTCCTCATGATCAAGGATACCCCACAAGGTGAGATTTTGCATGGTGCCCCAGATTGATGTCAAATGACAGTCATTTCTTCCATTTTCTTATGATTGCACCAACAATTGTCTCCTTCTCTGCCAGCGTCTAACTGATGGTTTTGTAGCCCATTCCAGCTTTGTGCAGGGCTATGATCTTGCCCCTGACATCATTATAAAGCTCTTTGGTCTTGGCCTTGTTGCAGAGGTTAGAGTCTGACTGATTAATTGAGTCTGTGGACAGGAGTCTTTTATAAAGGTGACACTGTAAGACCGCTTTCTTTAATGCAGGTAATGAGTTGATTAGGAGTGTCTAACTGGTCTGTAGGAGCCAGAACTCTTAATGGTTGGTAGGGGATCCAATACTTATTTCTCACTGCAAAATGCAAATTTAAAGAATTTTTACAATGTGATTTTCTGGATTTTATTATTGATATTCTATCTCTCAATGTTAAAATTAACCTACCCTTAAAATTATAGACTGTTCATGTCTTCCCCCACTGTATCTATATACGTCTTTAGTCTGTTTATTTACCGTAAGTCAATTCTGAAACTCTTCCTATTCTACTTTGAGGACGTCTTATCCTTTCTGGTTATCGTCTTCCTACCTTCTTTCTATATTTAGGTTTTATTCATTGTTTAATGTCTGTAGCTATAGCAACTGACACGACACGATGAAATATGGTTAGTATGGAATCGGAGGCAGCCATGCATGCACTAATATAAATAGATTATATCAATATTCACATTCTGCTAACACTTCCGAGTAGTTATTCTACTCTCGATTTATAGAAACTTCTAGACCTGCCTGTTACATAAAGCAATAAAAGCATCTACACAATGAGCTCAATGGGAACTACAGGAATTACACTAATGCATGATAATGTTATGGTTGTGGATTTATATTTTAAAGGCAAAAACTAAAGTATTCTGTATTTAATTATATGTTCCCTAGAATATAGGACATTCCATTGGCTATAATAATTATACTGCACATTATGTTCCAGTGAAAATATAAAATCACATCCTTTTGAAATGTTGCCGTCTCAATTAACATATGTAATTGAAGTTAAGATGTTTCCCTGATCAGTGTTTTAGTGCTCAATTTCCCTGCAGCGCCACCTCAGGGGAAATTTAAAGGGGTCTTCTCATGTTATTGAATTGTGTTAATTATTAGTTTGCATTTGACTTTTCTATCTGCTCTCCTTCTTCTGCTTTGACAGCTTTTATCTAACATTGTGTACAGCTGGCTTCAGCCACTAGTGCTTGACCTAAACCTCTCCAAATGTGTGCAGTAGCTACATCGCGAAAGAGAGGTTAACCCCTCACATATCAACCATCTCTCTTCCGCCTATTGACTTCTGTACAGCAGCTAGCTGCTCACCTCCTTCACTCCTCCTGATAAGCTGCTGTTAAAAATCTTGTGAAATCACCAGCCAACAGCATTATCTTCTCCCTGATCAGTTTTCTTAATCACAGCTCTCACTTTCCTGAACTGTGTGCTTGTTCAAATGCTCTATTATCTCTAGTAATAATGTACACTGTAGAACAAACCATTGGTAATCGAATGTGTCATAGCAGAACTTGTGCTGAGCTTTTTAGTTCTACAAATACTACAATTCTGCAACTTACCAGAACGGTCATTCTCTGAGAAGAGCCCCCCCTCCACTTACAAAAAACTGCATAACGCTTAGCTGCTCAAAACAAAAGTTGACAAGTTGAGAATACATCTTACAGCATTGCTCAATTTAATTCAATAGATTGCATGACAAGTTCTCTAAAGAGAGAGGAGCTCTTTGTAACCAAGCCAGGAGATAAGAATCCTTAAAGGTACCTTCACACTGAACGATATCGCTAGCGATCCGTGACGTTGCAGTGTCCTGGCTAGCGATATCGTTGAGTTTGACAGGCAGCAGCGATCAGGATCCTGCTGTGCCATCGTTGGTCGGAGCAGAAAGGCCAGAACTTTATTTCGTCGCTGGATCTCCTGTAGACATCGCTGAATCGGCGTGTGTGACGCCGATTCAGCGATGTCTTCACTGGTAACCAGGGTAAACATTGGGTTACTAAGCGCAGGGCCGCGCTTACTAACCCGATGTTTACCCTGGTTACCAGCGTAAACGTAAAAAAACCCAAACACTACATACTTACATTCCGGTGTCTGTCCCCCGGCGCTGTGCTTCTCTGCACTGTGTAAGCGCCGGCTGGCCGGAAAGCAGAGCACAGCGGTGACGTCACCGCTGTGCTTTCCGGCTGGCGCTTACACAGTGCAGAGAAGCACAGCGCTGGGGGACAAACACCGGAATGTAAGTATGTAGTGTTTGGTTTTTTTTACGTTTACGCTGGTAAACAGGGTAAACATCGGGTTACTAAGCGCGGCCCTGCGCTTAGTAACCCGATGTTTACCCTGGTTACCAGGGGACTTCGCATAGTTGGTCGCTGGAGAGCTGTCTGTGTGACAGCTCTCCAGCGACCACACAGCGACGCTGCAGCGATCGGCATCGTTGTCTGTATCGCTGCAGCGTCGCTTAGTGTGACGGTACCTTAAAAGAAGATCCCTACCTGTTAACTTAGAGTTCCTGTTAGAGCAGGATTAATATTTATCTATCCTGACGCTACAGTGGATATTCTACATATATTCTCTCCTGACTTCCAGGATGGAGTTTGACCAGTATGAGTGTGAGATAACAGAGGTCCCTTAGGAATGTCTTTGTCTAACAGACAGAGAAAACATAGGAAAGTGGGAGAAATTAAAATAAGTAAGAGACACACCTAAACTTTTCAGTTGGGTGTAGACAGAATTAACTTTAGCCAATGAGATGTATGTGTGCTAATGCCAGCATGTATTTAGAGATTATCTGAGCCAATTATATTGTTACAATGCATGAATACTAATAACCTAAATAAAGACTGACCGAATGATGTGATAAGGTGAGATCTGCTTTGATGGTCAATGTATGAGTGTAGCTCTTCTGTGCACGTATTTGAATTTTACAATTTAATTTGTAACAGGCACAATGTCTCAAAACGTTCCACATTTTGTCACGACGACATTACTTAATAGGATATATGAAAACAGGCTCTTTAAACTGGTCTTGAACCGGCAACTGGAATTTTCCAGATATGCCCATTGGACCGAACAGTCCCATCTATGGGTATAATAAAAGGTCTTTTTTGTTCCTTGCATAGGGGATTTGGGACATATACACAGAATACTACAATGCTATAAAATAGGGCAGGGTAGGTTTTAGACAAATTGAGTCCCTGGGAGAAATTCAAAGTAAGGCCCCCAATCTTGAAATATTCCAGCAATAACACTGTTAGCCAGGGCCAGACAGGCCATGTGGCAATTCTGGCAAATGCCAGAAGGGCCTGTCTGGTTGTGGGCTGCCTTGTCTGCTATGTTGTTAACAGAATTGGTGTTCTCAACATACCCATACTGTTAAGAGTTGTGATGGAGCACAAAGTTACTGACTCCATCACTTACCCCAGCAGGCCCAGGGTATCATTAGAAATATTGGTCTTGTAGTAAATCTTCCTTTCCTCCATCCAGGGTAATATTAGTAATATATCCCATCTGGTTCATGGGGACGGGGACAACGTGGGCCTGTGTGACTTCAAATGCCAGGACTGAATTTCAGCCCCAGTCCGTATTTGTTAACATTTGTTACTTATGAAGGCAGTGTCAACTAGATGCGGTCCCAGCTTTACAATCTTAAAGAACAGAATAACTTTGATCCTATCACACTGCAGAAAAATCAGGTACAAAAGTGTAAGCGATCAGAAAATGTCTTTACTTTACACAACATATTGAATATACATTACATTGGGTACTGGTAATGTAGGTAATGTTATTAGTTCTTGATTCCGGGACATTTACCCATCAGCCACATATAATAAGGAATTTGCTCCTAATGGTAAATTAAAGGATTAGTGATCCCCTCCAGTTAGGAGACATGCTGTGACTGTTTGGCGGATACACATCTCGCATGCACACACTTAATTATGGGATGCTAAGCAGCATTGATTCCAAACTCTATCAATTATACATCTCTGTCACATTGTTTGTGTAGACATGTGCATCTGTCTTCATAGGCTTCATCTTGTCTTCACAGATTGCAAAAATGGATCATACCGGAGATGTTTGAATCCTGTATTTCTGTTTCTGTTTATACCCAATAGACCTACCTTCTTGTCTCGATGTGTTCCATAAGGAACTTACATAGTTAAACAGGTTGAAAAAATACCTAGGTCCATGAAGGTCAACCTTTCTCTACCAATTATACATGTAGTCACAAAATTATTTATAACCACAATGTTATAAGTCCACCTCTTACTGCCTGGAAGTCTACACCTTGTGGCCACCAACATAAAGTAGATTTATTCTGGACTGAGTTACAGATTGGGTTTATTTCCCCCAGTTTGTTGCCCTTTCCCTGTAAAAATAACCAAGCTAAGGTAGTATATAATTTTGATGTTCCCATATATCCCAAGGCCAATGCACAATGGTAACTCTTAATACTTGATTCTATTTGAGATGCCTAACATTCTCATCTGCACTCTTACGAGCATCCAAAGTACTCTTACTAGATGATACACTGCCATCATCCATTATGTGATTATTGGGAAGCATACGAAGAAGTGTTGTAGATGGGTATGTGTAGAGAAGATGGGATTACTTGCAGAGCTTGACTATGTCTCTTAGCACATTAACGCAGTATGTAGATGAAGCTAGAGTTTACTTGACTTCACTGCATGTGCCTTGGAAGAGAGATTGATGGTGCGATTATGGTTACCTTGGACCTTCTTTGGCATGCCAATCATGTGATTGTGTTGGAGTGGGCCAAACCCTGTATCACACCCTGGCCTCCACTCACAATACAATGTCTTTCCTTCTACATACCTGTGTTCTGGGTTTCCACATCATCAGGGTCAACCCTGGGCCACTGGAGGTTCTTTGTAGATGGTACTGCACAAAAGGAGACACTGTCCAGCTCAACTTTAACAACAGCGTTACTTGGTTCAGTACACAGCATATTCACATTCTTTCCAGTATCAACATCAGGTTTCACAATGTGCAAATCCTCTTCTGTCCCTGTCCTTCTTTCTCTGTTGCTAAGCTTGCTTCCAGGACGGACCGTACCTTTCGATCCCTCAGCGTCCTCTCTGCTCAGCCTTACTCCATTTGTGGACTCCTTCAGCCCTTTTCGCACCTGTTCTGAGGGCGTTAGCCCATGCAATAAGCTGCCACATGATGAGCGGCCTGCTCGTACTGCTTAGCCTTTTCTAGCAACTGCGATCCCACTAATACTGCACCGCTAGCACTGCTGCTGTTGCTCCTTCTAATGAGGTCCTGACCAGGGATGCTATATGGCTGGGCTTTAAACTTCTTCAATGCTGCGTGGCACAGTGTTGCCCAGGGGTAGGTAGCCCGAGTGAACTGCACGGGCTCCCTGGTCCCAACTGAGATCTACAAGGAAGTCCTCCCTGCCTTACCCACCGTGCCCCTCCTAATTTAGCTATTTGCAATCCTGAGTATGGAACTAGAATGTACCCCATCTAGTGGGCAAGTTTGAGTACTACTCTTTAAGCTATATACATCTTGGACACGAATACAGTAGTCAAAGGTATAACATTCCAATATACTGTACATAAATACACACTACAATATACGGTACCGGGACAGACCAGGGTTAAACATACATTTATACACGAGTATTTGCATGGTCCCGGTACATCCCTTACAATTGCACCTGGACAATATGACTATATCAAAGGGTTGTCCTGTCTCATGTTACAAGTCTCCAGTAGTCCTCTTTCTCTCTGAAGAGGCAATTTGCATATTATGTGACTGCAGACATGTGAATCCTCACATTACACACACTATGATTTGCAGACTTTCAGCCACATTTTGACTAGACTCAGTCTGATTTCGCTCAATACATTTGCATTGAGCGAGGCCGCAGCCATCTAGTTGGTACATGATTGCATGTATGCAAATCATATATATACTTGCAGTCACCGGAAAATCCTTCCAGCGTGCAGTGCACGCAATGTGAGGATTCACAAGTCTGCAGTCACATAGAGTGGTTGCAGACTTGTAGACTGTGGCTGGACAGCACAATTAAGGCGGGTCCTATTTAAATGACTAGTTATGGGTTATTGGCATATTACGTTGCCACTCATCATGGGTATTTAGCATATTGCACTGCGCCTTTTCAAAATATTTATAGTGTATAAAAGTAAGTCGGTAAAGCCGGTTTCATATGTCCATGACACGTGGTCCATGTTCAGACTGGAACAGTTGTCCAGACCACCAGGTTACCTGTCTCATAGGCATGTATGAGGCAGCTAGCTCAGGTCAGGAGACCATGCGTTCTGACCGGAGCATGGATCTTGTTTGACAGACAAGATGATGTTTATATGTGGAAAATGCATATGACAGGTTCCATCTATGCTCAAAAAATGCAGCCCTAAAGAGCTAATGCCAGTTCTGTAGTTCATGAAAAATCATATTGTTAGATATGTGAGAATCGTTGCCATGATCGTGGACCTTCTGAGCGGGGTTTTTCACTATCGGTCTATTCCTGTTTGGTTTCTTCATTTGGATTAATTTTTTTGCATTTCCAGTACAAACATATCCCTCTGTATATCATATAAACAGAGATGTCCCTTCTAATATTTACTTATTATGTAATACTATTTTATTCAGCATCCTAATGAATAGATTAGGAATTTTTCATTAGTAGATGTGTTCATTAGGCAGATGCTGCTCTATTTAGAAGTCTGATGTCATTGATAGAAAGATTCATTGTTTTAGGCTAATGTAACAGGATCACGTCATCCTGGTATTTATTATCCACATCTACATTGTCTCATTAGACAATTGATTAGTCAGTCACCCTGCGGTATATACAATGAGCTTTTACTGCTTTTCAGTAATGACCTATACCATATCATCTATAGCAATTTGTCCTTGTGAGCTTATGGACAGACTCTGCCATTGTTTTTATTTTACTTACAGCTCATAGTAGTAATTGAGACCCCAAAAATCCAACTTAAAGGGATTGCCCAAAACTTCTTTGGATAGGTCATGAATATCAGAACTGTGGTGCACATGCGCCGTCTTTACCTATCGTCGCTCTTTGGGCTTTCCTGGCGCATGCGCACTACAGTACTTTGCTCTGCCCTTGGCTTTGCAGAAAGAAGTGCGCCTGTGCAGGAGTGCGATGGTGGACAATGTGTAGATGACGTAGGACGTGTCATCCACATGAAGCAAGGAAGGAAGACGACAATCATAAGAAGAGAGGAGGTACCTTTTTGAAGACCAGAGACACCCATTGGACCAGACAGTTCCGTCTATGGGGATAATAAAAGATCTTTTTTGTGCCTTGCATAGGGGATGTGGGACATACAGACATGATATCAGAAACAGCTGTGAAACAGGGCAGGATCGGTTTTGGAGAAATCGAGTCCCTGGGCGAAATGCAAAGTAAGTCCCCCAATCCTGAAAAATCCCAACAATAATACAGTGAGGGTAGGTTCACACGAGTGTATAGTACATTTTTCAGCGTTTCTTCCAGAAAAGAATGATTTTTTTCTCACCCGTTGTCCATTTACAATCAGGTTTTTTTTTACAGCAGCTTTTAATTATTTACAAGAACATTTACAGTTTCCTATATTACAGGATTGTAATATATCTGTAAAAATCAGATGTTATGCTGTTGCTCCGTATGGCATCTGATTGTTTTGCGCACCTACAGTAGAAAATAGTGCATGCTGCGATTTTTTTAAAAATTTTTTTACATGCAGATTCGTCAGTGGAAAAAATAAATCACTCATTTGCACTGCCCCATTGAATAACATTGGTCTAAGTGCTGTACGTTTTTTTCACGGACAGCGCTCGGACAGAAAATATGGTTGTGTGAATGAGTCCTAACAATCAAAGAATAGAAAAAAATGTCACAATGCATTTCTGTACATCCTACTTCATTAACAGCAGAATAAAATGCAATATGAAAAAAGTCCTCTATGTTCCCCAAAGTTTTAACCGGTGCAGCCACAAGATCACTGCAGCCAAGAGCCAGGACTGGCAAAGACCACAGCAGTTTCGGAGCTAGCGCCATGGGGGATTTATCATTCCTGCTAAAAAATGATTGCCGTAGATTTTCAGAAAGGCCCTTTAGGGTATGTTCACATGCACCATTT
The DNA here is from genome assembly GCF_051348905.1 of Ranitomeya variabilis. Lineage (NCBI taxonomy): Eukaryota > Metazoa > Chordata > Amphibia > Anura > Dendrobatidae > Ranitomeya > Ranitomeya variabilis. The sequence continues at coordinate 86,360,803 of NC_135233.1, read as the reverse complement.
CTGCTGCAGATTGTTCTGCATTAAAAACCAGACTGCTGGTAGGAAAAATTCTGCACACAGTACGCACAATTAGTGTGTTTCTTGTATGTGTTTTTGCAGAATTTACACTTGCATTTTTGTTTCCGATTCATTTGAATAGAGAAAAATGCTGAAAGAATCAACACTGCTGCAGGTATACTGGGATAGCTTGGAATAGTATAGGCAGCTGACTATTTCATAAAGACAACAGTATATTAAGCCCTGTTCACATTGTGTTTCTTCAGTGTATCCTGGGCTTTTGCCCGAATCCCCCCTAACACAGGATCCAGACAAATCCTTGATGGAACCATAGACCGCAATTATACAAATGGAGTTCAAATTAATTCTATTCATGACTTTTTTTTCTGAAATTGACTGTCCTTTTTTTAATTAAAGTCTCAGTTTGTGTTTTTTCTTCTTATAGTGTCCACTTTTCTGTGGCTGTTGGAATACATGGGCACTAGCAGAAAAAAAAACACACATAGAGATTGTTTGAACTCCGTTCTGTCTATGGCTAGGGGATAAAGGTAGAAGCCTATGGCCGCACTGCAGAGACACAATGTGACAAGGACCTAAGGTAAAATGCAGAGATTAGACCACATGTCAAACTCTGGCCCACAGGCAAAAACTAGCCCTCAAGGTGAGTATATTTAGCCTCTGACACTGAGTAAACCCCCCACCTAGCATCACACTTTAAACTATATCGGCATCCTGGATGCTGATACAGTTGAAGCAATGATGGAGGAGGGAGTGTCAGCTTACGCTCCCTCCACCATCATTGTCCCCGTAGGGCCGAGCAATGAAGAGTGTCGCTCGCAGCTGAGACAGCAGTAGTGGGGGAATGAGGAGAGGTGAGTATTTTTTAATGTGGGGCCCACTATTCTGATGGAAGACAATGCAGGGTGCTGTTATACTGTGTGGAACACTCTGTGGGGCCATTATACTGTAGAGAGCACTATGAGTGAACATTATACTGTATGTAAGGCAACACAGGGCCCCGTTCTACTGTATGGAGGACTATGCAGGGCTCACTATACTGTATGGAGTACTTTCTGGCCATTGTACCGTATGGAGGACTGTCTGGGGATTACAGTTGGAGAATCATAATGTTATGGGGTCACCTTTCTTTGTCGAGGGGGATTGAGAGAGGGGGTACAGTAGGGTCATCTTACAGTGTGTGTGGAGGGTACTGTGTAGGAATTCACTGTGGGGGTATCATCCTGTGATTGGGGGCACTTTTGGCATCATACTATATCTGTATTAATCAAGTTTTTTTATCCTTTAATACATATTTAAATTAGGCCATATTTAAATTAAACTAACCACTCCCCCTGCCCTGATTGACACTGGCTCTGCATTGGCGTTAGCTGTCAGTTGGGCCTTGGGCACGGTTACAGCCGGCGTACTGTATACTCAGAGTGGTGACTCAACCAGCTCTGGTGCCACCCCTGTGACTGAAACCGGACCGCCGCAGAGAAAATAAAGTTAATTTTCTCCCTGCAACATTGGAGCGGAGCAGATAAATAACGCTATTAACCTGCAGATTAACCCCATATATGCATGTTAATAGCATTTTTGTGGTGACAGGCTCCCTTTAAGTAAGAGAAGATGGAAAGCATATTTTGTGTCATTTTTAGACCTGGTCATTTTTTGAAGTAGTAGAATTTCTTTTTTTAGTCCATGAAGAATAATGTTAGAGTTCCCTATGGACCACAGTATAACAAGGACTCAATGAAATGTCACCCAAACAGTCAAACTAAAGATGTCTTGCTGTGTTTCGAGATATATTTTGGAATCTTTTCTTTCTTTTTTTTCTATAGCTCGCTTCTTTTGTATATTCTTTCCTTTTAAATGTCAGTTGACTACGAATATGAGCATTTTTGGTGCTGATGTAAAGAATATGCTTCATAGCAATTTTTACTGGTAAAATGGGATAACTCTGGGGTAGATGACTATTCTTAACTCCAGCTTTTCACTCCAGAATGTGTGGATGGATTGGATTTCTCAAAACTTATTGGTTTTCCTTTAATGATCGATTTTTCTCATTATTCCTCTTAAAATCTGCATGAGCCGCAGAAATACCGATAAAATAAAAGGTTGATTGCATTCTTCATGGACCAAAAGTTAGTACCTCTTCCTGACTGTAAAAAATCTCCAAAAGCTATTCGGCTTGAAGGATGCAAAATCTACTCGGGTGGAGATCTTATGCAATACAGTTGCATACATTTTAATTCTTGGCCATCACTGGCATCGTACTTTGCTAAAGCAGCTAAAAATATTAAACATAACAAAAAAGGAGAAAAAAGTTCCAGCACCATACATTTTATGTACTGTATTGTTCATATGCCTATGACTAAGAACTTTGTTTGAAACGCGTCAGGCGTTTAGGGGCTACGTCCCCGCATAATGTTTTCTTTCTTGACATGACCATAAAATATTGAAGATTTTTATGAAGAGACGCCTGGTGCTGGAACTTTTTCCTCCTTTTTTGTTATTGCTAATGAGTGGTATCCAGCCACTTGTTCCTGGCACCTGTGTTCATCAGGATTCTGGTGAGGCACCACTAATCCCTTTCCCTGTTCCCTTTGCCTGTTCATAGTATGATGTTAAAAATATTAAACAGTTTCAGGTATTAAAGACAATTGCAATAACTACCTATCCACTGGAAAGGGGAAACATTTTAGTTGACTTAAGATTCATCCGCTAAGATCATGAACGATCAAGAGGTTTCCTACCCATCATTAGGACTTCCGTTGAGACCATGCAGGTGGCCATTCCATGTTGCTCTATGGAAGGCACCAAACAGTCTGGTGTGATTTCCCAGCTGCCCCCATGGAGCAGAAACTAAATATTGATTTTCTGGTGGGGAGTAACTCGGGTCTCAGGTACTCATTTTGAGGAAGAGTGCCAACATAAAACATGCAAAGCGTTAAAGTGATAGACCATAGTTCATTGTGGGCATCACAGCAGCCTTGCAGCGCTGGAGTCCTGGGTTCAAACCCCACCAAGGACAACATCTGCAAAGAGTTTGTATGTTCTCTCTGTGTTTGCGTGGGTTTCCTCCGGGTACACCGGTGTCCTCCCACATTCCAAAGACATACTGATAGGAAATTTAGATTGTGAGCCCCATTCGGGACAGTGATGATAATGTGTGCAACCTGTAAAGTGCTGCGGAATATGTTAGCCTTATATAAAAATCAAGATTATTATTATTATTATTGATGGGCTCTTTTAATTTCCAGGTAATGGCTATAATATATAATATATATATATATAATTATATATAATTATATAATATATTAATATAATTAATATAGCATGCCCTAATACATTTTCTCCAGATAATTTTATTAACAGTCTCAGTTATGCTTTAGCATTTGTACCATTATCCAACCCTTTTATCTAGCACTGTGCTACAGGACATTTTCCATGAACCTTTATAGACATAGATCCTGCTATTTAGAGCTGAAACATTTGACCATGAAAAGATCAAGTGACCAATCAAGGCTAGAAAGAAATTCATTCTGCAATCATGTCAAGGTTGTATGCCAGTGTCTGTGCCATATTGTATTACATTGTCCTCTTGAGCATCTGGCTGTGCTATGGCAGTTATAGGTAGTGCATCCAGTATTACTCTGCGTCCTTCCGGGCTCCTAAATACATCAGCTAAAATGGGCACAAGCACAGGTCATTCCGGACCTTACTCAAGAAGGTCTGATTTGTTAATTTCTTCTCTTCATTACCGTAAGTCATTCTGTCCAGCTCATCAATTTTATCTAGAAAAATATTTAGAATTGAGAGTCCTCAGTGGTTGATACCTTTTAATGGCTAACTGAAAAGATGGTAACAAATTGCAAGCTTTCGAGACTACACAGGTCTCTTCATCAGGCAAATACTAAAAGAAATTCTGAAGAATCACATATTAATGCACAACATAGCACAGAAAAAAAACAAAAAAACATTAAAAGGTTATCAACCACTGAGGACTCTCAATTCTAAATATTTTTCTATCTAGTGGCTAACACGGTACCAAGATATATATCTTTCCTGTATCAATTTTATCTATGCATTTTTATGTTTGTGTTCTTCATAGCCTATTCATAAATATATACCATCTATATTATTTTGAACAAATCTTTACTTGTTATTAAAGGGAGCCTGTCACCAGAAATAACGCTGATAACATGCAGATATCAGATTAAACTGCAGGTTGACAGTATTATGCTGTCCAGCACCTGCATGCAGCCGAGTTCAGCCGGGAGAAAATTATCTTTACTCTCCCCGCCAGCATTTAGTATTCAGTCACGGAGGCGGGGGCAGCGCCGTTTCAGTCACACTCTGAGTGTAGAGTGCGGCCGAGGCCCTGACTGACAGCCGGCCGCAATATAGAGCCAGTGCCAGTCAGGGCCGATGCGCGGTTACAGCTGAATGCCAAATGCTGGTGGGGAGAATAAATATCATTTTCTCCCTGCAGGCGCCGAAGAGCATAATAACACTGTTAGCCTAAAGATTAACCCCTTATCTGCAGGTTAACAGCTTTACTCCTAATGACATGTTCCCTTTAAAGGGCAGGACATAAGATAAAATCAAAATGAGCAAATACTATGCAGTAAATAAGGAAATCGTACTAGTACTTGTAAAGAACATGCGGAACTTAGTTAACATTTTGTTGATAAAACAAAAACCTAAAAGCCAACGCACGAAGAAGTGTACCCCAATCGGGACGGTATCCTAACTCTTGTAGGTCACCTCACTATGGGTCAGCAGACATGAAAAAAAGATAAGATGCATTTGTTTTTTGTTATTAACCCCTTTCTGACATCTGACGTACTATCCCGTCGAGGTGGGGTGGGCCCGTATGACCACCGACGGGATAGTACGTCATATGCGATATGCCTATCGCAGCTGACATCCGGCACTATGTGCCAGGAGCGGTCATGGACCGCCCCCGGCATATTAACCCCCGGCACACCGCGATCAAACATGATCGCGGTGTACCGGCGGTACAGGGAAGCATCGCGCAGGGAGGGGGCTCTGTTATGATCCTAGTGGCAAGGATCGCAGGTCGGACTAGCTAAGTAACTGAACAGACTACTAGCTCTGGGGAAGTGGTAACTAGATTGACCGCAACCTGATCCTATCCGCAAACAACTATAGGCAGCCGTGGAACGTTTACCTAAAAATCCTAGACGTCTCGTCACGGCCTGAGAAACTGACTATTCCTAGAGAGAAAGTAAGTCCTCACTTGCCTCAGTGGAAGACCCCAAAGATATAGAATAGCCCCCCACAAATATTAACGGTGAGTTCAGGGGAAAGCACAAACGCAGAGATGAAATCAGATTTAGCAAATGAGGCCCGCTAATACTAGATAGCAGAAAATAGGAAGAGAACTGTGCGGTCAATGAAAAACCCTATTCAAAATATCCACGCAGAGATTGCTCGAGCCCCCGCACCAACTAACGGTGCAGGGGAAGCAACTCCGTACCCCAGAGCTTACCAGCAAAAAGAAATCACATGTTAGCAAGCTGGACTAGACTCATCATACACAGAAATCACATTGCAGGCAGATGAGCAAAAAATATTCAAACAGAACTTAGCTTATCCTGAAGAGGCAGAAAACGAGATAATCAGGAGTAATCAGAATAGCACTGAATACATTGACAGCCGGCAACAAGTGGAAATGAAGCAGAGCTAAATAGGAGCCTCCCTGGTGAATAACGAGGCAGCTGATCCAGCAGACCCGCAGGATAATAAACCAAACCACCAGGTGGAGCCAAAAAACCAAAGTCACACAATACCATCTGTGACCACAAGAGGGAGCCTGAAAACGGAGTTCACAACAGGGCTCCCTGCGGGCTTCCCTGAGACTATCGGTACAAGGGAATGTACTCACCTTGTACCGAGCGTCTTCTCCCTGCAGTCCTCGGATCCAAAATGGCCGCGGGGCTGCATCCGGGTCCTGCAGGGAGGACTTCCGGGTCAGGAGCAGGCTGCGACTGCAGCTCTGTAAGCCTGCAGCGATGAATGAGATCGCCGATCTCACAGAGTGCTATGCAAACTGTGAGATCGGCGATCTGTGATGTCCCCCCCCGGGACAAAGTAAAAAAGTAAAAAAAAAAAAATTCCACGTGTAAAAAAAAAAATTAAAAAAAATTCCTAAATAAAGAAAAAAATATATATATTATTTCCATAAATACATTTCTTTATCTAAAAAAAAAAAAGAAAAACAATAAAAGTACACATATTTAGCATCGCAGCGTCCGTAACGACCCAACCTATAAAACTGTCCCACTAGTTAACCCCTTCAGTGAACACCGTAAGAAAAAAAAAAAACGAGCCGAAAAACAACGCTTTATTATCATACCGCCAAACAAAAAGTTGAATAAGACGCGATCAAAAAGACAGATATAAACAACCATGGTACCGCTGAAAACGTCATCTTGTCCCGCAAAAAACGAGCTGCCATACAGCTTCATAAGCAAAAAAATAAAAAAGTTATAGTCCTCAGAATAAAGCGATGCCAAAATAATTATTTTTTCTATAAAATAGCTTTTATCGTATAAAAGCGCCAAAACATAAAAAAAAGATATAAATGAGGTATCACTGTAATCGTACTGACCCGACGGATAAAACTGCTTTATCAATTTTACCAAACGCGGAACGGTATAAACGCCTCCCCCAAAAGAAATTCATGAATAGCTAGTTTTTGGTCATTCTGCCTCACAAAAATAGGAATAAAAAGCGATGAAAAACTGTCACATGTCCGAAAATGTTACCAATAAAAATGTCAACTCGTCCCGCAAAAAACAAAACCTCACATGACTCTGTGGACCAAAATATGGAAAAATTATAGGTCTCAAAATGTGGAGACGCAAAAACTTTTTTGCTATAAAAAGCGTCTTTTAGTGTGTGACAGCTGTCAGTCATAAAAATCCGATATAAAAAAAGCTATAAAAGTAAATCAAACCCCCCTTCATCACCCCCTTAGTTAGGGAAGAATAATAAATTTTAAAAAATGTATTTATTTCCATTTTCCCATTAGAGCTAGGGTTAGGGTTAGGGCTAGGGTTAGGGTTAGGGCTAGGGATAGGGCTAGGGTTAGGGCTAGGGTTGGGGCTAGGGTTGGAGGTAAAGTTAGGGTTAGGGTTGGGGCTAAAGTTAGGGTTGGGGCTAAAGTTAGGGTTAGGGCTAGGGCTAGGGTTAGGGCTAGGGTTAGGGTTGGGGCTAAAGATAGGGTTAGGGTTGGGGCTAAAGTTAGGGTTAGGGTTTGGATTACATTTACGGTTGGGATTAGGGTTTAGATTAGAGTTAGGGGTGTGTCAGGGTTAGGGGTGTGGTTAGGGTTACCGTTGGGATTAGAGTTAGGGGTGTGTCTGGGTTAGAGGTGTGGTTAGGGTTACCGCTGGGATTAGGGTTAGGGGTGTGTTTGGATTAGGGTTTCAGGTAGAATTGGGGAGTTTCCACTGTTCAGGCACATCAAGGGCTCTCCAAACGCGACATGGCGTCCAATCTCAATTCCAGCCAATTCTGCATTGAAAAAGTAAAACATTGCCCCTTCCCTTCCGAGCTCTCCCATGCGCAAAAACAAGGGTTTACCCCAACATATGGGGTATCAGCGTACTCGGGACTAATTGGACAACAATTTTTGGGAAAATTAAAATTTGGGGGGCTAAAAATCATTTTTTTGGGGAAAAAAAATATTTTTTATTTTCACGGCTGCATTGTAAACTGTAGTGAAACACTTGGGGGGTTCAAAGTTCTCACAACACATCTAGATAAGTTCCTTGGGAGGTCTAGTTTCCAATATGGGGTCACTTGTGGGGGGTTTGTACTGTTTGGGTACATCAGGGGCTCTGCAAATGCAACGTGACGCCTGCAGACCAATCCATTTAAGTCTGCATTCCAAATGGCGCTCCTTCCCTTCTGAGCTCTGTCATGTGCCCAAACAGTGGTTCCCCCCCAGATTTGGGGTATCAGCGTACTCAGGACAAATTGGACAACAACTTTTGGGGTCCAATTTATTCTGTTACCCTTGTAAAAATACAAAGCTGGGGGCTAAAAAATCATTTTTGTGAAAAAAACCCCGAATTTTTATTTTCACGGCTCTGCGTTATAAACTGTAAGAAACACTTGGGGGTTCAAATCTCTCAAAACACATCTAGATAAGTTCCTTAGGGGGTCTACTTTCCAAAATGGTGTCACTTGTGGGGGGTTTCAATGTTTAGGCACATCAGGAGCTCTCCAAATGCAACATGGCGTCCCATCTCAATTCCAGTCAATTTTGCATTGAACAGTCAAATGGCGCTCCTTTCCTACGGAGCTCTGCCATGCGCCCAAACAATGGTTTACCCCCACATATGGGGTATCAGCGTACTCAGGACAAATTGTACAACAACTTGTGGGGTCCATTTTCTCCTGTTACCCTTGGTAAAATAAAACAAATTGGAGCTGAAATAAATTTTGTGTGAAAAAGTTAAATGTTCATTTTTATTTAAACATTCCAAAAATTCCTGTGAAACACCTGAAGGGTTAATAAACTTCTTGAATGTGGTTTTGAGCACCTTGAGGGGTGCAGTTTTTAGAATGGTGTCACACTTGGTTATTTTCTGTCATATAGACCCCGAAAAATTACTTCAAATGAGATGTTGTCCCTAAAAAAAAATGGTGTTGTAAAAATGAGAAATTTCTGGTCAACTTTTAACCCTTATAACTCCCTAACAAAAAAAAATTTGGTTCCAAAATTGTGCTGATGTAAAGTAGACATGTGGGAAATGTTACTTATTAAGTATTTTGCGTGACATATCTGTGATTTAAGGGCATAAAAATTCAAAGTTGGAAAATTGCGAAATTTTCAAAATTTTCCCCAAATATCCGTTTTTTTCACAAATAAACGCAAGTTATGTCGAAGAAATTTTACCACTATCATGAAGTACAATATGTCACGAGAAAACTATGTCAGAATCGCCAAGATCCATTGAAGCGTTCCAGAGTTATAACCTCATAAAGGGACAGTAGTCAGAATTGTAAAAATTGGCCCGGTCATGAACGTGCAAACCACCCTTGGGGGTGAAGGGGTTAAAGGGGTTGTCCACTCTTTTGGCGAAAATCTGCAGTCGCTCTTTGTGACTGCAGACTTCTGAATCCTTATAGTGCGCACCCTGCCTGCTGTCAGGATCCTGCAAGTATACGATGTGCATACTTCCGGCCTCATTCCGACTAGACGTCTGCAACCTCATTCAATACATATGCTGTTATGATTCAGAAGTTGGCAAACATATAGAGTGATAGCAGACTTTTGGCAAGAATCGATAACTCCTTTAATGCTTTAGTGACCTTGTAAGACATTTAGAAAATGAGAATTATACCAATCCATATGTGCTATAACCTAACCTAACACACAGATGGGAAAATGTAGTGAAACTCTAATAAAATATATAACGCGGATGGATATTCCCAGCATTACCGTTATCAGCTGTCCGCAGGACTCGGCTGTCTGTCTGACAGTCCCATAAAGAACAGAGTAATGTTGTGCCTGTTGTTATGACCCCAATGGTGAGGGTCTCAGAGATATCAGCCAGTCTGCGAAGTACAAAAATCCAGCTCTTTGGGCAGTGGTAACTGGGTTGACCATATATCTACTCCTAACGCCAACACTAGAAGTAGCCGGGGAACATGCCTACGTTGGTCGCTAGATGTCTCGCGCCAGCCGGAGAGCTAACTACCCCTAGAAGAGGAAAACAAAGACCTCTCTTGCCTCCAGAGAAAGGACCCCAAAAGTAGGATACAAGCCCCCCACAAATAATGACGGTGAGGTAAGAGGAAATGACAAACACAGAGATGAACTAGGTATAGCAAAGAGAGGCCCACTTACTAATAGCAGAATGTAGTAAGATAACTTATATGGTCAACAAAAACCCTATCAAAAATCCACACTGGAGATTCAAGAACCCCCGAACCGTCTAACGGCCCGGGGGGAGAACACCAGCCACCCTAGAGCTTCCAGCAAGGTCAGGATACAGATTATATACAAGCTGGACAAAAATGCAAACAAAAAACAAATAGCAAAAAAGCAAGAAAGCAGACTTGGCTTAATCAAACAGGAACCAGGATCAGAAGACAAGAGCACTACAGATTAGCTCTGATATCAACGTTGCCAGGCATTGAACTGAAGGTCCAGGGAGCTTATATAGCAACACCCCTGACTTAACGACCCAGGTGAGCATACAAGGAATGAATGACATACCCAGAGTCAAATCACTAGTAGCCACTAGAGGGAGCCAAAAGGTAAATTCACAACAGTACCCCCCCCTTAGTGAGGGGTCACCGAACCCTCACCAAGACCACCAGGGCGATCAGGATGAGCGGCGTGAAAGGCACGAACTAAATCGGCCGCATGCACATCAGAGGCGACCACCCAGGAATTATCCTCCTGACCATAGCCCTTCCACTTGACCAGGTACTGAAGCCTCCGCCTGGAGAGACGAGAATCTAAGATCTTCTCCACCACGTACTCCAACTCGCCCTCAACCAACACCGGAGCAGGAGGCTCAGCAGAAGGAACCACAGGCACAACGTACCGCCGCAACAAGGACCTATGAAATACGTTGTGAATGGCAAACGACACCGGAAGATCCAGGCGAAAGGATACAGGATTAAGGATCTCCAATATCTTGTAAGGACCAATGAATCGAGGCTTAAATTTGGGAGAGGAGACCTTCATAGGAACAAATCGAGAAGACAGCCATACCAAATCCCCAACACGAAGTCGGGGACCCACACCGCGGCGGCGGTTGGCAAAACGCTGAGCCTTCTCCTGTGACAACTTCAAGTTGTCCACCACATGATTCCAGATCCGCTGCAACCTATCTACCACAGAATCCACTCCAGGACAGTCAGAAGGCTCCACATGTCCCGAGGAAAAACGAGGATGGAAACCGGAGTTGCAGAAAAATGGCGAAACCAAGGTGGCAGAACTAGCCCGATTATTAAGGGCAAATTCAGCCAACGGCAAGAAGGTCACCCAATCATCCTGATCAGAAGAGACAAAACACCTCAAATACGCCTCCAGAGTCTGATTAGTTCGTTCCGTTTGTCCGTTAGTCTGTGGATGAAAAGCGGACGAAAACGACAATTCAATGCCCATCCTACCACAAAAGGATCGCCAGAACCTGGAAACAAACTGGGATCCTCTGTCCGACACAATATTCTCAGGAATGCCGTGCAAACGAACCACGTTCTGGAAAAACACAGGAACCAGATCAGAAGAGGAAGGCAGCTTAGGCAAAGGAACCAGATGGACCATCTTGGAGAAACGATCACATATCACCCAGATGACAGACATGCCCTGAGACACCGGAAGATCCGAAATGAAATCCATAGAGATGTGTTTCCAAGGTCTCTTCGGGACAGGCAAGGGCAAGAGCAACCCGCTGGCACGTGAACAGCAAGGCTTAGCTCAAGCACAAGTACCACAGGACTGCACAAATGACCGCACATCCCTTGACAAGGAAGGCCACCAAAAGGACCTGGCCACCAGATCTCTGGTGCCAAAAATTCCCGGGTGCCCTGCCAACACTGAGGAATGAACCTCGGAAATGACTCTGTTGGTCCATTTAGCAGGCTCAAACAATCTGTCAGGTGGACAAGAGTCAGGCCTAAGAAGGGAACCTTCTGTACACCAAAGAGACACTTTGAGCCTTTAACAAACAAAGAATTTTCACGCAAAATCTTGAAAACCATCCTGACCTGCTCCACATGCGAGTCCCAATCATCAGAAAAAACCAGAATATCATCCAGATAAACGATCAAAAATTTATCCAGATACTTCCGGAAGATGTCATGCATAAAGGACTGAAAAACTGAAGGTGCATTAGAGAGCCCAAATGGCATCACCAAGTACTCAAAATGACCTTCGGGCGTATTGAATGCGGTTTTCCATTCATCTCCTTGCTTAATGCGCACAAGGTTGTACGCACCACGAAGGTCTATCTTGGTGAACCACTTGGCACCTTTAATCCGGGCAAACAAATCTGACAACAGCGGCAAAGGATACTGAAATTTGACAGTGATCTTATTTAAAAGCCGATAGTCAATACAAGGCCTCAAAGATCCGTCATTTTTTGGCCACAAAAAAGAATCCCGCACCAAGAGGGGAAGAAGAAGGACGGATATGCCCCTTCTCAAGAGACTCCTTGATATATGAACGCATCGCGGTATGTTCAGGTACCGACAGATTAAACAGTCTCCCCTTAGGAAACTTACTGCCAGGAATCAAATCTATTGCACAGTCACATTCCCTATGAGGAGGCAGTGCACTGGACTTAGACTCACTGAAGACATCCTGATAATCAGACAAATACGCCGGAACTTCCGAAGGCGTAGAAGAAGCAATAGACAAGGGCAGGGAATCTCCATGAATTCCATGGCAGCCCCAACTTGACACTGACATAGCCTTCCAGTCCAAGACTGGATTATGGGTCTGTAACCATAGCAAACCCAAAACAACCAAATCATGCATTTTATGCAGAACAAGAAAACGTATTACCTCCCGATGTTCGGGAGTCATGCACATGGTAACCTGTGTCCAAAACTGCGGTTTATTTTTTGCCAATGGCGTAGAATCAATACCCCTAAGAGGGATAGGATTTTCCAATGGCTCCAGAACAAACCCGCAGCGCTTGGCAAATGACAGATCCATAAGACTCAGGGCAGCACCTGAGTCTACAAACGCCATGACAGGATACGATGACAGTGAGCAAATCAAAGTTACAGATAGAATAAATTTAGGTTGCAAATTACCAATGGCGACAGGACTAACAACCTTAGTAAGACGTTTAGAGCATGCTGAGATAACATGTGTAGAATCACCACAATAGTAACACAAGCCATTCTGGCGTCTATGAATTTTCCGCTCATTTCTAGTCCGGATTCTATCACATTGCATTAAATCAGGCGTTTGTTCAGACAGCACCATAGGTGAATTTGCGGTTTTTCTATCACATTGCTTTAAATCAGGTGCCTGTTCAGACAACACCATGAGGGAATTTGCGGTTTTGCGCTCCCGCAACCGCCGGTCAATTTGAATTGCCAGGGCCATGGAATCATTCAGACCTGTGGGAATGGAAAAACCCACCATCACATTCTTAATGGCTTCAGAAAGGCCATTTCTAAAATTTGCAGCCAATGCAGACTCGTTCCACTGGGTCAGCACGGACCATTTCCGAAATTTTTGGCAATACACTTCAGCCTCGTCCTGGCCCTGAGACATAGCCAGCAAGGCTTTTTCTGCCTGAATCTCAAGATTGGGTTCCTCATAAAGCAAACCGAGCGCCAGAAAAAACGCATCAATATCAGCCAATGCCGGATCTCCTGGCGCCAGCGAGAAAGCCCAATCCTGAGGGTCGCCCCGTAAAAAAGAAATAACAATTTTCACTTGCTGAGCGGAGTCTCCAGAGGAACAGGGTCTCAGGGACAAAAACAATTTACAATTATTCCTGAAATTTCTAAACTTAAATCGGTCTCCGGAAAAGAGTTCAGGAATCGGTATCTTAGGTTCTGACATAGGATTTCTGATAACATAATCTTGTATGCCCTGCACACGAGCAGCAAGCTGATCCACACTTGTAATCAAGGTCTGGACATTCATGTCTGCAGCAATCACAAGCCACTCAGAGGTAAAGGGGAAAAGAAAAAAAAATGAGAGAGAGAAAAAAAAACTCAGAACTTTCTTTCTTATAATCCCGCTTCTGCAATGCATTGAACATTTAATACTGGCCTGGCAAACTGTTATGACCCCAATGGCGAGGGTCTCAGAGATATCAGCAAGTCTGCGAAGTACAAAAATCCAGCTCTTTGGGCAGTGGTAACTGGGTTGACCATATATCTACTCCTAACGCCAACACTAGAAGTAGCCGGGGAACATGCCTACGTTGGTCGCTAGATGTCTCGCGCCAGCCGGAGAGCTAACTACCCCTAGAAGAGGAAAACAAAGACCTCTCTTGCCTCCAGAGAAAGGACCCCAAAAGTAGGATACAAGCCCCCCACAAATAATGACGGCGAGGTAAGAGGAAATGACAAACACAGAGATGAACTAGGTATAGCAAAGAGAGGCCCACTTACTAATAGCAGAATGTAGTAAGATAACTTATATGGTCAACAAAAACCCTATCAAAAATCCACACTGGAGATTCAAGAACCCCCGAACCGTCTAACGGCCCGGGGGGAGAACACCAGCCACCCTAGAGCTTCCAGCAAGGTCAGGATACAGATTATATACAAGCTGGACAAAAATGCAAACAAAAAACAAATAGCAAAAAAGCAAGAAAGCAGACTTAGCTTAATCAAACAGAAACCAGGATCAGAAGACAAGAGCACTACAGATTAGCTCTGATATCAACGTTGCCAGGCATTGAACTGAAGGTCCAGGGAGCTTATATAGCAACACCCCTGACCTAAGACCCAGGTGAGCATACAAGGAATGAATGACATACCCAGAGTCAAATCACTAGTAGCCACTAGAGGGAGCCAAAAGGTAAATTCACAACAGCCTGTACAACCACCACCGCCTTTCAGACGTCTGTTCTCCAAATCCTTGGTGGTCCCAGCAGTCGGACCCCACTAATCAGATAGTAGTTTTCCATTGACATGCGCTGACATTTGTATGAGCATTATATTGTGATGTCAGTGCTGACATTTATACAGCAATCCGCGGAGCTCCCATATGTAGGTGTTGCTCATCTCTCTGGCACCTGCAGTCTGTCACAGATGTCTCCGGTAGAAAGTCACTTTTCCTATGTCGCCCACTAACACTTTCTTGCAGAAGAGACTATCCAACCGCTGCTATATTATATTGTGTCTGTCTGCGAAACATAAAAATGTAGACGTTGCAGATCTTTATGAAAAGGATGAGATTGCCTCATAACCTTCAATTTATAAATGGTAGACAGGACGCGCTCCTATTTCTTTAGAAAGAGGTTCTGCAGCAGCAGGTAAAAGGAATAATGTTCCTTCTACAATTTTGTAAACTCTTAATCACCTGGAAGGTTTGTGATCTGTACAATACACATTGGTGGGCCATATATTGCCCATGGCTGCTAGTTACCTACTAGTTCTCTACAGGACTTACTGATGCAGTTCTATAAAATAGAACACTGATTTTTTTTATACTACTATGATGTACCGTATATTGTTGGTGTTGGTACAGATGGGTTCCTGTGCTGTTCCGCCATTCTGCACACTGAGCTCGGCTGACACAAGGTAACTTTTTAATGCTAGAGACAGGATAGGACCATCCCGATTGGGTCACCTTGTCGCTGTTGGAAGTTTTTTATTACACTACTCAAAAAAATAAAGGGAACACTAAAATCCCACATCCTAGATATCACTGAATGAAATATTCCAGTTGTAAATCTTTATTCATTACATAGTGGAATGTGTTAAGAACAATAAAACCTAAAAATGATCAACGTAAATCACAACTAATATCCCACTGAGGTCTGGAGTTGGAATGATGCTCAAAATCAAAGTGGAAAATGAAGTTGCAGGTTGATCCAACTTCAGTGGAAATGCCTCAAGACAAGGAAATGATGCTCAGTAGTGTGTGTGTCCTCCACGTGCCTGTATTACCTCCCTACAATGCCTGGGCATGCTCCTGATAAGGCGGCGGATAGTCTCCTGAGGGATCTCATTCCAGACCTTGCCTGCTGGAAGTCATTTTGCAGGGCTCTGGCAGTGCTCCTCCTGTTCCTCCTTTCACAAAGGCTGAGGTAGTGGTCCTGTTGCTGGGTTCCATGCCGGTTCCATGTCTCCTGATGTACTGGCCTGTCTCCTGGTAGCGCCTCCAGCCTCTGGATACTACTCTGACAGACACAGCAAACCTTCTTGCCACAGCTCTGTTGTGAATTCTGGGGTATTTAGGCGTGCAGGATTCATTAGTCCTTGCCAGTTGTCCATGGTTGTTGGGAGGTTTTGGTCCTGGTTTGGTTCCTTCTGCCTTCTGCCAAATCAGCAAAGATAAGTGTCTGGTTTTGTTTCTGTGGCACACATGCTGTGTGCTTAATAATTCTGTGCTATTCAGTGTTTTTTGTCCAGCTTAGATTGTGTCAGTATTTTCTCAGTCTTGCTGGATTCTCTGGAGTAGCAGATATACATTCCATGTCTTTAGTTAGATTGTGGAACTTTTTGTATTATCTGCTGTGGATATTTTTGGAAGGGTTTTAATATTGACCGCATAGTATTCTGTCCTATCATTCCCTATTTAGCTACAGTGGCCTCTTTTGCTGAATCCTGTTTTCTGCCTGCATGTGTCTTTCCTCTCCTACTCACAGTCAATATTCGTGGGGGGCTGCCTATCCTTTGGGGTTCTGCTCTGAGGCAAGGTAGTATTCCTATTTCTATCTATAGGGGTATTTAGTCCTCCGGCTGTGTCGAGGTGTCTAGGGTTTGTTAGGCACACCCCACGGCTACTTCTAGTTGCGGTGTTTGTTCAGGTTTTGCGGTCAGTACAGTTTCCACCTACTCCAGAGAAAGTTCATGCGGCTCCAAAGTCACCGAATCATAACACAGCTCGCATTGATGTGCCATCCTGGATGAGCTGCACTACCTGAGCCACTTGTGTGGGTTGTAGAGTCCGTCTCATGCTAACACGAGTTTGAAAGCACAACCAACATTCAAAAGTGACCAAAACATCAGCCAGAAAGCATTGGTACTGAGATGTGGTCTGTGGTCCCCACCTGCAGAACCACTCCTTTATGGGGGGTGTCTTGATAATTGCCAATAATTTTCATCTGTTGTCTATTCCATTTGCACAGCAGCATGTAAAATTAATTGTCAAACAGTGTTGCTTCCTAAGTGGACACTTTGATTTCACAGAAGTTTGATTTATTTGGAGTTATATTCTGTTAAGTGTTCCCTTTATTTTTTTGAGCAGTGTATTTTTTTTAATCAAAATAGTGTTATCAAAGTGCCCTATGTTATTTATGTGTGCTATTACTATTTATTTATTTACTTACCAGAGGGTTTGCTCACTTACTTTTTTTTCTGGGGTTTTTACTGTGATATACAGTATATGCAGCATTGTTTTAAGTTACTGGGTCATGTGCTGATAGAATAACAATTGTGTTACTAATACTCTTGGTAAAATGTCACATTTTCCAATTTGTTGTTTTGAAAATAGGCAAAGGAAAGAGTTGGCGTCTTCTGTAGAGTTAGGTGAGGTGACTGTGCCAGGATTTTCTGGCTTTATGTCCTTAAAGTTCTGGTAGAGGATGTAGTTAGTTAAAATTCACTTTGTGTACTGTAGGTGGACACATCCTTTAAGCTTGCGGAGATGATAATCATGTTATGAAGCTAATTGCCAGAAGAGATTGTGCCAGACCACATAATGAAGACAGCAGTGCTTAGAGTACATTCCGATGAAATAGCACATTTTTAGACTTATTGGATGACAATCAGCTTTGCTCTGAAATAATTAATTGAAACCCTGTTTATTATGACCTAATTCACTAGCAATTAGCCAAAAATGTCACTCAAACCTACAGCATGTTTGCTACATTTGGAAATTAGTAACTTTGTGACTTATTAGAAAAAGCTTCTCATTGTGATTAGATTGTCGGGGTCTGGGAAATATTTAAGAGGTTTTCTTTCATTCAAAATCATGTGAAATACATTTTTTTTTATATTTATTTCAGCATTTATGTCACGCACCATTCTATACCGACAGCATGAATTTCGTAAAGTGGCTGCCTCCTCTAGGCAATCCAGTTGTAATGGGCCCCATGATTAGCAGATTGTTACTGGTACATCTTCAGAAATCTGTAGTGATCGCCTTCACTCTCCTCAAACCTATCACTCCTCTCTATTTTGCCCTTCCCTACCCTCCCTTATCTTTTCACATTTTTGCCCCTTTTCTATACTTCGCTATAAGAAATGAACCTATTGTCCAAAAGTTGAAAAACTGAAACTAAATGCCAAAGCTAAGCTTCTGTGTTCTCCTCCAGTCTTTGGAATTCCTTTCTTCTCCTCTCTACCAGTATCTGTCTTTTTTTAGACTACATTATTGTCTGTGGCTAAAAAGGTGAAGACCACCAGAAAGGAGGCCAAATGTAGTCTACAGATACAGACTGGACTTCATAAGTCTCATTGTACTCATGGCACTTTCAGGGTACATTCCGTTTTTGTTTTAAATTTAGACGGAGTTCCTGATGAAGTCATGAATGTTATGTGAAAACAGCCTAATTAAATGAAAAATTTTGTTTCCCACCTTTACTTTTTTCTTGTTGTCTACTTTCCTTAACTTCCTTCCTTCTTTCTCTCTCTCTCTGTAATTCCTTTCTTACATTTTACTTTCTTCTCTTACCTCCTTTTTGTCTTCACTTATTTTGCTTCTCTTTTTATTTTCTCTTTTCTCCTTTCCACTTTTTCCTTCTTTCTACTCTTATTTTTCTTTCTTTGTCTTTCTTTCATTTTTTATTTCTTCTTTCTTAATTTTTTTCTTTCTTTCTTTCTTATTTTCTTTCTTTCTTTCTTTCTTTCTTTCTTTCTTTCTTTCTTTCTTTCTTTCCTTCTACCTTTTTTCTTTCTCTTTCTTTCTCTTTCTTTCCCTCCTCCCTTCCCTTACCTTTCTACCTTCCTTTTTTCCTCCTTCCTTTGTGCCTCCTTATTCCCTTACCCCACTTCCTTATTTTCCTTCTACTTCTTTTCTCTCCACTTTACCCATCCTCGCGTCCGGTTTCCCCTTTCCTTCTTCTTTTTCTTCTTTCTTAATTCCATCCTTCCTTGTTTCCTTACTTTTCCCTTCCCATCTTGTAGCAGTAAAAAGAATCTATTTGTATAAAGATAGACATATTCCAAAAAGGAAAATTACTTGTTTCTTTTTCCCTTTCTTAGGTGCTGTAGAAGATCAATCATAAGTAGTGTTGAGCATTCCGATACTGCAAGTATCGGGTATCGGCCGATACTTGCTGTATCGGAATTCCGATACCGAGATCCGATATTTTTGTGATATCGGGTATCGGTATCGAAACAACATTAATGTAAAAATGTGTAAAAGAGAGAATTAAAATAAAAAATATTGCTATACTCACCTCTCCGACGCAGCCTGCACCTTACCGAGGGAAGCGGCAGCGTTCTTTGTTTAAAATTCGCGCTTTTCTTTCCTTTACGTGAGTCCCGGCTTGTGATTGGTTGCGTGCCGCCCATGTGACCGGGACGCAACCAATCACAGCAAGCCGTGACGTAATTTCAGGTCCTTCAGGATTTTAAAATTACGTTCCGGCGTTGTGATTGGTTGCGTCGCAGTCACATGGGAGACGCAACCAATCACAGCAAGCCGTGACGTAATTTCAGGTCCTTAAGGATTTTAAAATTACGTCCCGGCTTTGTGATTGGTCCGCGTCCCGGCAACATGGCCGCCATTAACCAATCACAAGCCGTGACGTCACGGGAGGCTGGACACGCGCGCTTTTTAAAATGGGCGCGTGTCCAGCCTCCCGTGACGTCACGGCTTGTGATTGGTTAATGGCGGCCATGTTGCCGGGACGCGGACCAATCACAGCAAGCCGTGACGTAATTTCGTAACCAAGTAAAAGCGCGAATTTTAAACAAACAACGCTGCCGGTTCCCTCGCTGAGGTCCAGGCTGCGTCGGAGAGGTGAGTATAGCGATATTTTTTATTTTAATTCTTTCTTTTACACATTTATATGGATCCCAGGGCCTGAAGGAGAGTTTCCTCTCCTTCAGACCCTGGGAACCATCAGGAATACCGTCCGATACTTGAGTCCCATTGACTTGTATTGGTATCGGGTATCGGTATCGGATTGGATCCGATACTTTGCCGGTATCGGCCGATACTTTCCGATACCGATACTTTCAAGTATCGGACGGTATCGCTCAACACTAATCATAAGTTATCCATTTTCTTTCCCCTATTTTTCTTCACGCTGTCACAGCCATTATTAGGAAAGATCCTGTGTCATCGCAGAACAGATTAGCAGCCATTAATCTAGAGGAGGGCTGCTCCCTGACCTGTCTGTTTTAGGCTGCACTAGTTATAGATTATAATCAGTGTGTCCATGGAACTACAGCAGAAATACCAATGTCTGTCTGGACTATTTTTTTTTTTACTTCATTATCTAGGATTTAATAAGCATTATTTTTTTGGTACAGTTATGTTACTGGAGACAGATATATTCATCTCCGTTTATGTCTTTGCACTTGTTATTTTTCAAAAGATCTTTGATCTCAAATTCAAACACAGGAATATTCAAGTAATTGTCTTTATTATCATTATTTCTTCAAAAGTGGCAAAAGTTTCGGCAGCGCAGTATGCAGAATATAATCAGATTGGTCTCCGTCTTCAATTCTGTACCTGATAAAAGTTAAGCCTATAGCCAAAACATAGGATATATAGAAAGACTTACATAATGATAGGTGTGTAGATAGATTGAACCTTACTAGCGTCTTATTTTAATCAGCCTAACACTTAAAGGGGTCTTCCTTTCTGGTAGCTCAATGTGTTTTATTCATGAAATCATGACATTTTAGGCAGTACATTCTATTTTTGCAAATGCACTGTGACTGAGTCTGTCCTCCAGCCTTCCAAAAAACGGGCCCCATGCCACCTGTGTGTTTACTTGTTACAAGACATGCCGCTTTATGGTAGCTCTTTGCTTTGCGGTTAAACATCGATTAATCCACTTTTTTTAGGCAAACCGCTCATGTGCAGAAAAACGCACGTCCGTGGGTTGGCCTTCTTTGGCACGGGTGACCATGTGCAGACAAAATTTCTACTTACTGTAGCTCAACTGTCTGAAAGTTACGTCGAGTGCATCCCGAAAAATGCATCTAGGGCAGCAGCAACAAATGAAAAACCTCAATTCTTTCTCCTTGTCCTTCGTATCAGGACTAGAAAAGAAAGAAAGACTATATTGCCAGAAGCATTGGTCCCTATACACACTACACATATTTATGCTAGCAACATACCGTAGTTTGCCTCTGTGTGCTGCTGACATTGTCACTATATTACCGATGAACTCTTCGAGGATGGTAACTCAGCAGTGCATAGTAGAAGACGGAGTCGCGACTCATTTTTTCTTTACTGAGCTTTCCCATAGAATTAAGTATTGGTCAAATTCCAAGGGCTGTGTGGGTACCAAAATAGCAATTTTGTAAACAGAACAGATACAGTGCAAAAATAAAAGTTTAACCTGACTCTCCTTGTGTCCATATTAGTGTTTACACATAGATAAAGCATTAGAGTCGCACAGTCTTTTCATTTCCAATGTTTAGAGTAATTCTTGTGTGTTGCATGTTCCTAGATTACTAGAGCTCATTTTTTATTATACTTTATTATTAAGTTTACTTATACCACTTCATCATATGCCACAGCTCTTTTACAGACATCATCACCGCTGTGCCCATTGGGGATCACAATCTAGATTCCCTATCAGTTTGTCTTTGGGGTGCGGGAGAAAACTGGAGAACCTGAAGGAAACCCACGCAAGCACTGGGAGAACATACAAACTCCTCGCAGATGTTGTCTTAAAATCATAAAATGTTAGAGTTGGAAGGGACCTCCAGAGTCATCGTGTCCAACCCCTGCTCAATGCAGGATTCACTAAACCATCTCAGACAGATGTCTGTCCAGCCTCTGTTTAAAAACTTCCATGGAAGGAGAACTCACCACCTCTCGTGGCAGCCTGTTCCACTCATTGATCACCCTCACTGTCAAAAAGGTTCTCTTTAATATCGAATCTGTCTTCCTTTTAGTTTCATTTCAGAAATTTGTAGACAACTATTAAGTCTCCTCTTAGCCTTCTTTTTTGCAAGCTAAACATTCCCAAATCCTTTAACCGTTCCTCGTAGGAGATACTTTGCAGTCCGCTCACCATCCTGATAGCCCATCTCTGAACTTGCTCCAGTTTTTCAATGTTTTTTTTGTCACTTTAATATAGGTTGCTGCAACATGGATATACTATTTTGTCTAAAATATATTCTAATGGATTTAATGCTAATGGCAAAGTATTGAGTAGGATCAAAATATATTAAGTAAAATAACAACAAAAAATACATTAATAACAATGTAGATTTTGTCCAGAACTTACAAAAAATAATAATAATAATAATAATAATAATAAAAAAAAAATATATATATATATATATATATATATATATATATATATATATATATATATATATATATATATATATAAATACCGTATATACTCGAGTATAAGCCGACCCGAGTATAAGCCGACCCCCCTAATTTTGCCACAAAAAAACTGGGAAAACTTATTGACTCGAGTATAAGCCTAGGGTGGAAAATACAGCAGCTACCGGTGAATTTCAAAAATAAAAATAGATGCTCCATACCGTTCATTATTGCCCCAAAGGAGGTTCCATATAAAGCTGTGCCATATATAATGCTCCATACCGTTGATTATTGCCCCATAGATGCTCCATATATAGCTGTGCCATATATAATGCTCTGCACCATTCATTATGGCCCCATAGATGCCCCATATACAATGCTCTGCACCGTTCATTATGGCCCCATAGATGCTCCATATAAAGCAGTGCCATATATGCTCTGCACTGTTCATTATGGCCCCATAGATGCTCCTTATTAAGCTGTGCCTTATATGCTCTGCACTGTTCATTGTTGCCCCATAGATGTGCCATATAAATCTGTGCCATATATAATGCTCTGCACCGTTGCCCCATAGATGTGTCATATAAATCTGTGCCATATATAGTGCTCTGCACCGTTGCCCCATAGATGTGCCATATAAATCTGTGCCATATATAGTGCTCTGCACCGTTGCCCCATAGATGTGCCATATAAATCTGTGCCATATATAATGCTCTGCACCGTTGCCCCATAGATGTGCCATATATAGTGCTCTGCACCATTGCCCCATAGATGTGCCATATAAATCTGTGCCATATATAGTGCTCTGCACCGTTGCCCCATAGATGTGCCATATAAATCTGTGCCATATATAACGCTGCTGCTGCAATAAAGAAAAACACATACTCACCTCTCTTGCTTGCAGCTCCTCAGCGTCCCGTCCCGGCGTCTCTCTGCACTGACTGATCAGGCAGAGGGCGGCGCGCACACTATATGCGTCATCGCGCCCTCTGACCTGAACAGTCAGAACAAGAGGACGGGAAGATGGAGCAGCGCCCGGCGTGTGGAACGTGGACAGGTGAATATAAAATACTAACCTAGTCCCGGCGATCCTGGCGCTCCCCCTGCCTGTCACACTGTCTCCGGGTGCCACAGCCTCTTCCTCTGTCAGCGGTCACCGGCACCGCTGATTAGAGAAATGAATAGGCGGCTCCACCCCTATGGGAGTGGAGTCCATAATCATTTCTCTAATGAGCGGTCCCACGTGACCGCTGAACAGGGGAAGAGCTGCGGCACCCGAAGACAGTGTGACGGGCAGGGGGAGAGTCAGGATCGCCGGGATTAGGTGAGTATGCCTCAGCGCCCTCTCCCCCTCACCCGCCGACCCCACCGCCGACCGTGACTCGAGTATAAGCCGAGAGGGGCACTTTCAGCCCAACAATTTGGGCTGAAAATCTCGGCTTATACTCGAGTATATACGGTATATATATATATATATATATATATATATATATATAATATACACTCACCGGCCACTTTATTAGGTACACCATGCTAGTAATGGGTTGGACCCCCTTTTGCCTTCAGAACTGCCTCAATTCTTCGTGGCATAGATTCAACAAGGTGCTGGAAGCATTCCTCAGAGATTTTGGTCCATATTGACATGATGGCATCACACAGTTTCCGCAGATTTGTCGGCTGCACATCCCAAAGATGCTCCATACAAGGCAGGATGGATCCATGCTTTCATGTTGTTTACGCCAAATTCTGACCCTACCATCCGAATGTCGCAGCGGAAATCGAGACTCATCAGACCAAGCAACGTTTTTCCAATCTTCTACTGTCCAATTTCGATGAGCTTGTACAAATTGTAGCCTCAGTTTCCTGTTCTTAGCTGAAAGGAGTGGTACCCGGTGTGGTCTTCTGCTGCTGTAGCCCATCTGCCTCAAAGTTCGACGCACTGTGCGTTCAGAGATGCTCTTAGGCCTACCTTGGTTGTAACTGGTGGCGATTTGAGTCACTGTTGACTTTCTATCAGCTCGAACCAGTCTGCCCATTCTCCTCTGACCTCTGGCATCAACAAGGCATTTCCGCCCACAGAACTGCCGCTCACTGGATTTTTTTTCTTTTTCGGACCATTCTCTGTAAACCCTAGAGATGGTTGTGCATGAAAATCCCAGTAGATCAGCAGTTTCTGAAATACTCAGACCAGCCCTTCTGGCACCAACAACCATGCCACGTTCAAAGGCACTCAAATCACCTTTCTTCCCCATACTGATGCTCGATTTGAACTGCAGGAGATTGTCTTGACCATGTCTACATGCCTAAATGCACTGAGTTGCCGCCATGTGATTGGCTGATTAGAAATTAAGTGTTAACAAGAAGTTGGACAGGTGTACCTAATAAAGTGGCCGGTGAGTGTATATCACCACATATATATATTGTGGTGTGACTGGTGGTCACGTGGTTATTGGGAGGTATGTGTCACAGGGATGGATGCTCCCTGCGATGCAATCTGGAGTATTTTATCTTTAGTGCACATAAGCACTAAAGATGCCGTTTAGTGCACCTGGGTCCGGGTTGTGGGTAGCTAAGAGAGATGGGAGGGTCTGGCTACCCACATACCTCACCTCTGAGTGGGGGTGCTCACTGTACCCTTTTCCCTGCAGGAGTTTGAGGACCAGCAGTGTTGTCATGATCATGTGACCAGTGCATGTGATGGTACCTCACCTGTGGGTGTGGTTACAGGCTACCTAATGGAGGTGTGTTTGGCACATGTGAGTGAAAGTTGTCTGGGAGTCTGTCAGCTTGGACAGACTTCCATATGTCCAGGGTGGACACTACAGAGTGGTCTGTGTGCAGAGTCAGTAACGGCGCTGTGTTGGGGAGCTACTGACCTTCGGTGGGCCTGGACTGTCGGGAGTGCCCTGGTCACAAGGACAGTGATCCCTGTAAGGCAGTTCCCCAGAAGAGAGGATTGACAGGAGGTCAGTGTGTGGAGCAGGAGCTCCTGGAAGGTAACCTCAGACAAGTGGGTTGTAAGAAAGGCAGAGAGGTGTATCTGCTATATGAACTGACTGATGTCCTATAATGTTTTGTGGATGCAATAAAACGGACTGTACTTTATCTAGTTTATGCTGAATTTAAATAAATCGGTTTGACTGCTTAAGTGGAAAACCGTGCCTGAGTGCCTGAATATCGCAGTCAAGCGACTGTTCCCAAAGACACGCACTAGGCGCAAATGTTACTGTGTGTATATATATATATATATATATATATATATATATATATATATATATATATATATATATATATATATATATATATATATATATACCACCTATGCATTTTCTTTTAAAGGAATAAAACTAACAAAGGCAGATGAGGTTATCAAGACTAAATTCTGAAAAAAAGGTAAAATTTCACAACAAATTAAAACCTAGTTTTAACTTTTCCTTATTTTAGTAACTACATGGCTAACAGGTAATATTAAGTGTAATGTCTAAGCCAAAATGTGCAGTCACATGACTGTAGTTTTATTTTCCGGGGCTAGGGGCTCCTTCCCTATCCCTAAAGCTATGGGCAACCTACCAAACCCTGCTCCTTGGATTACTTGTGGTGAAGTGCTGGGTACCTTGACCTGAAACAGCCCTTATCGAACTCCCTTCCCCCACCCAGGGAAGGGAGTAGTTGTATAAAGGAATATACAAACTAGACTAACAAGGGAAAACATACAAACATAAATTAAAATACCAATCATACAAATATGCAATCACAAACATCAGAGGGGAACAACGGGAAGTAAAAGGAAGGGACAACCAAATAGGAGAGGATGAGGAATTGCACTCAGACAAATCACCAAGCAACAGTCTTCAGATTTACACTCCAAACGCCTACACATCAAACACGTTCAACTCCACACCAGACAGTTTCAAACTAACATTGGCAATTCTGATTGCCAGGGGAAGTATAAATAGTAGAGGGGAAGGGCCAACACTGAACAACTGAGATCATCAAAGCAGGAAAGCTTCAGAGACTCTCTTGCACCATTTAATATGGTGAAGTGCTTCTAATCAGTGCAGGAGTATGTGTAACTAGACACCGTGGTCTTCTGGACCCTCTCTGTCATGGTAAATCCACTACATGAACACTATTCAATGTGCATAGTAAAGAGGAAATTATCTTGGTAATTATGGTGTCAATACTGCTCGTTTCCATTAATGCAGTCCCTTGTATAATTTATGAAGCATACTGTCACTGTTATGCAGTGAGGAGGAAGGGGCAGCCACTTCATTTAGCGTCACCTCCAGGAAGTAGTTATTGCATAATGAAACAAAAATTAATATAAAACTATGGAAGGAAAGTAAGTTGTTTGGAAAAAATCTGTAGACACCATGCTCAAAAATTATCAGTTTCCTGTTTATTAGTTTTTAGTCCTTCACAATGTTTTTGGTGGTGTGTTTAATTGACAGGCTTAATCTAGAGTTGTGAGATATTTACTTGTCAACCTTAGGAACAGCAGCAACGTGGTATCTGTATCTATAATATTCATCTATAGCATATTTTGTGTCATTATGGTTATCATTCTAGTTGGCTGCTCCCAAAACTCAATTCATGCAATGCCAGTTCAGAAGTTTTTACTCCTGTTACAGACCAGTAGAAGTGTAAGGCGGCCAGGGTGGTAGTCATGGCAACAGGCTGTAGTGTTCCCACACCCTTGCGCCCAACAGATGAAATACAATGTCCCTTCTGCTGCATGTACAGCGTGCCCAGCAGTACACTCAGATTTACTGTCAGAGTCCCCTTGGCTTCTGTCACTCCAGCTCCGTACCAACGAGCTTCACAAACCATCTCAGAGACAATGTCATTTTTCAACAGTTCAACGTTACTTAGCAGTAGGGTTTCCATCACATATGCAGCACAGTGTACATAGAGTGGCATCTTTCGCTCTTTCCCTGCCTTCCCTGCAACCTTTATTATTCTAGGCAATCCCTGCCTTGCTTCCGGCAATCCCTGCCTTGTTTCTGGACAATCTCTGTCCCGCTCCTGGACCATCTCTGTCCCGTCCATGCCTTCAGGCCCACCAGCTCCCCTACCATCCTCTAGTCCAGCTTCAATAGGAAAAGGTGCCAGGCTCACCGTCTCAGCTTCACCCCCCCTCCCCAGTCATAGACCCTGGATCCTCTTCGGGTTGGTTTCTATTCAAGCTGGTGACCGACTGCACGATACTCAGCCTGGGGCCACTTCCTGCCTTAGCAGCCTTATCCCCACGGCTAGAAAACTGTCTCCATTCACTGCTGCATCCTGACTAACCCGGAAGTGCCTGCCTATATCCCCCTGCTCTATGCTGAACTACTATGTAGCCTCTCCCAACTCAAAAACCCCTATGCTAACTAAACCTAAACTAATACTCATATTCCCTATCTCTAGTATGCCCCACTAATCTAATCCCTCTATTGCTCTATGCTATCTTCTATTCTATCTCTACTTCTATACACAACAAACACCAAATACATCATATTACAATACATAAATAATACAGCAACATTACACTAACATTAGTGAATGACAAGATGCCGCACGTAATCATGTGAACAGTGTCCAAAGAAGGGAGGGCACGCAACGACCCTGGTCACCCCCTTACAGAAGCTTTGTGACCTCTCTTGTCCATTGTCTGTCTAATAGTTCCCACTAGGTGCCAGAACTGCTAGGTAAGAGTGGCTCCCATTCTGCTGGCTGTATATTACATCAGTCAGTAACATGTGAATGGCTGCCATGTAATACTGCATTTCCCCTCCATATTTTGGACATATCTACAGCCATACAGGAAAGCTCCAGTTATTTTGTTAAATCTTTTTCTCCAAATGCATATATTTTTCCTTTGGATATGTTAAATCCGTTCAACCAGCACTAGAAAGCATGTACCAAATGCGCCTATCTGTTGTGTCTCATGCCTCCCTCCCATGTGTTAGTGTTCAATTTTAATAGGAAGAATACCCCTGAACATAAATTGTAGCTCTTTTCAGTGAAATACTGTGGAGAAAAAGTCTTTCATTTACATGTAAATGTTATTACTTCAATGCATGTAAATGTTGTTATTTAGCACTCTGAGTGCACCCTTGTGCACTCCAAGTACTAAGAAGAGACACACACAGCCTATAATAAAAAGGCTAGCTGGAGGTGCAGTTTCTCTTCATTTTTAATTAGTTGCATTCTACTGAGTGCACTATACAAGCCTCATGACAGAAAATATCATGAATAAAATTTAGGAATACTTAGTTATGTGAACATTGTTTTAAAACATGAATTAATGAATGTGCTTATGTCCAAACGTAACAAAGAGTTAAAGATATCAATCAAGCCATGTGGGAGATTAGTGCTTTTGTTCTTTCTTGTCTGTCTAATTTATGCTACTGGCTTGTCATGCTTTTGGTCTTATCAGATATAGGATCTCATTGCCTTCAGCCTAGTAGCCTTCTCAAGGACTTCCTGTAAACTCTGTTCCTGTTGACATTTCATTGTTATATCTGTTGTTAACTGTTTCTTAACCATATGCATGCGGAGCCTTTCATTTTAAGGCCCCGTCTCACATAGCGAGATCGCTAGCGAGATCGCTGCTGAGTCACAAGTTTTGTGACGCAACAGCGACCTCCATAGCGATCTCGCTATGTGTGACACGTACCAGCGATCAGGCCCCTGCTGCGAGATCGCTGGTCGTGTCGGAATGGCCTGGACCTTTTTTTGGTCGTTGAGGCCCCGCTGACATTGCTGAATCGGTGTGTGTGACACCGATCCAGCGATGTCTTCACTGGTAACCAGGGTAAACATCGGGTTACTAAGCGCAGGGCCGTGCTTAGTAACCCGATGTTTACCCTGGTTACCAGCGTAAATGTAAAAAAAAAACAAACACTACATACTCGCCTTCTGATGTCCGTCAGGTCCCTTGCCGTTTGCTTCCTGCTCTCACTGACTGCCGGCCGTACAGTGAGAAGTGAGAGCACAGCAGTGACGTCACCGCTGCGCTCTGCTCTCACTGTACGGCGGCTCAGTCAGTCAGAGCAGGAAGCAGACGGCAAGGGACCTGGACACCGAAAGGCGAGTATGTACTGTTTGTTTTTTTTGGTAACCAGGGTAAACATCGGGTTACTAAGCGCGGCCCTGCGCTTAGTAACCCGATGTTTACCCTGGTTACCGGGTGCTGCAGGGGGACTTCGGCATCGTTGAAGACAGTTTCAACGATGCCGAACTCGTTCCCCTGATCGTTGGTCGCTGGAGAGAGCTGTCTGTGTGACAGCTCCCCAGCGACCACACAGCGACTTACCAACGATCACGGCCAGGTCGTATCGCTGGTCGTGATCGTTGGTAAATCGCTAAGTGAGACGGGGCCTTTAGGCATAAGTGAAATCATTGTTGTTATCTCTTGTTGAAAGTATAGGGTTGTTTCAACATTTCATTTTAAGGTTTGAAACACAATTTTTGCCTTTATCTGATATAAGATGTCACTTTGTGCTGTATTTTTAATTTTTTTTTCTCACTTATCAGTAGCTTTGACCAGTATTTCACCTGTATTTTTATGACAAAACCAGGAGTGTCTCTAAGGGCTCATTCTCACATGCGAGAAACTAGGATGAGTCTCGCAGGTCAATACCCAGGCACTGCACCCGGCACTCAGGAGCGGAGCGTGCGGCTACATGTATTCCTATGCGGCTGCACGCTTCGGGTATTGACCTGCGAGACTCATCCGAGTTTCTCGCATGTGAGAATGAGCCCTAAAAGATAGAACAAGTGCCAATCTTTTAATTATAGTTTTCTTCTGTAAGTTCCACTCCTGGACAGCATGGTGGATCAGTGGTTAGCACTGTTCTTTTGCAGAACCCAAATTCCACCAAGGGCAACATGGAGTATGGATCTTCTCAACCGTGTTTGCATGGGTTTCCTCCAGGTTCTCTGGTTTCCTCCCACACTCCAAAGACATACTGATGGGGAAATTAGATTGTGAGCCACAATGGGGACAGTGATGATAATGTTGTAAAGCGCTGTGGTATATGATGGCGCTATGTAAGCAAAGCCTGATAATATCTCCTGGTTTTGGCACACTGATACAAAATACTGACTTGTGAATGAAGCCTTAAGGCCCCGTCTCACATAGCGAGATCGCTAGCGAGATCGCTGCTGAGTCACAAGTTTTGTGACGCAACAGCGACCTCAGTAGCGATCTCGCTATGTGTGACACGTACCAGCGATCAGGCCCCTGCTGCGAGATCGCTGGTCGTGTCGGAATGGCCTGGACCTTTTTTTGGTCGTTGAGGTCCCGCTGACATCGCTGAATCGGTGTGTGTGACACCGATCCAGCGATGTCTTCACTGGTAACCAGGGTAAACATCGGGTTACTAAGCGCAGGGCCGCGCTTAGTAACCCGATGTTTACCCTGGTTACCAGCGTAAATGTAAAAAAAACCAAACAGTACATACTCACCATCTGTTGCCCGTCAGGTCCCTTGGCGTCTGCTTCCTGCTCTGACTGAGCCGCCGTAAAGTGAGAGCACAGCAGTGACGTCACCGCTGCGCTCTGCTCTCACTGTACGGCGGCACTCAGTCAGAGCAGGAAGCAGACGGCAAGGGACCTGACGGGCAACAGATGGTGAGTATGTACTGTTTGTTTTTTTTGGTAACCAGGGTAAACATCGGGTTACTAAGCGCGGCCCTGCGCTTAGTAACCCGATGTTTACCCTGGTTACCCGGGTGCTGCAGGGGGACTTCGGCATCGTTGAAGACAGTTTCAACGATGCCGAAGTCGTTCCCCTGATCGTTGGTCGCTGGAGAGAGCTGTCTGTGTGACAGCTCCCCAGCGACCACACAGCGACGCTGCAGCGATCAGCATCGTTGTCTGTATCGCTGCAGCGTCGCTGTGTGAGACGGGGCCTTTACACTTGTTCCTCTCCTAGATGTCCTGTACTATGTTCTGTCAATTGTAGTAAAGGTGTCTTTTTTAAGTGAAAGAGAATCCTACCCTAAAGATAAGTCATCAATACATTAAATTACTTTTCATTTGTTTATAGGTAAAGAAACTTCAAAACTCACTGACAAGTGAATAGCTACGTTCACGTCTACTTTCGAGCCTTCGTTGTACATTCTGTAAAAAAAAAAAAAAGCCAAGGAAAATAGTTCAACAATTGGAACTATTTTGTCCAGTAATATATGATAGCCAACATGATGGAAACCTAAAGGACCCCTTTGTACTTATATTACCGCAAAACTTTTATTACCATTCACCTTATATTATCAGTAAAGCTATAATGGTTTCATTATAAGATAACGGGATTCATGGAGCACTGTCCACCATGTGTGAGTACCGAGCGGTATTTTCATATAATGGTCGTGTGGACATAAAGGGCAGATTTTAAAGGGCAGAACATATTTCTACTTTGTACAATTGTTAGGTTACACGCGGTCTAATTATACATATGATCTAGTGGTACGTTCGTATTTATAGAAGCCTCCTATTTTTAGCTAGGACTGGGCCTACAAAGGCCTCTCCTGCTATTTCTCTCGAGTGCCTCTATTTATTGGCCTTGCGGTGTAATCTCTTGTTTGTTTCTTTAAACTGTTAGAGCTGGATTTGGAAAGAATAGAAATGTCCCTGAACATAATAATGTTTTCTTTTCAAGCAATGAATGCCAGAAATGTGGTGTGTTTTTTTTTTTTCAAATGGTTTCCATGCTGCCAGTTTTATTTGCTTTTTTTCTGCACCAGTCTCGGGCACAGTCTACAAATGAATGTCTGCGTTTACCACCAATGTGTTTAGCACATTCCCTAGTAAATACATAGCATACCTCCCAAGATCTGTTGTATTTTTTGATTGCCGTTGTCCTACAGTAGTTTTGTTCTTGCATCACATGAGCCTATTTGTTACACCTTCTGGAATTAATCGTTTATGTAAAATAGCATTAAGCATATTTACTTACCGCTCATCCCCAATAATCCCAACATCTTCCTACATCATCTAGGTTTTCTAAATTCCAGGAAGTTATTTGGGACTACGAATGGTGAATAAAGCCCATGCTCTGTAGCCCTTCTACAAAAAAAGGTAAAAAAACAACACTAACTAAATTGGGTTATTATCTCTGATATATATAAATGGATCATTTTACAGACAAAATGAATTTTACCCAAGCTCAGAATATTTTGTCACAGGAGCGCCAAAGGGCGCATAGAATGACACGCACCCTGCTACCGTGTGTTTAATGCCGCTGTCAGAGATTGACAGTGGCATTAAGCGGATTAATGGCCGTTGGTTAACCTCTGCTTCATCTGCGGCTCCATCACCATCTGTTAGAGGCAGATGGTGGCTGAATTATTGAGGTCCTGGGTTCAAATCCCACCAAGGACAACATCTGCACGGAATTTGTATGTTCTCCCCGTGTTTGTGTGGGATTCCTCCGAGTACTCCAGTTTCCTTCCACACTCCAAACACCTACTGATAGGGAATGTAGAATGTGAGCCCCAATGGGGACAGCAATGTTGATGACTGTAAGGTGCTGTGGAATTAATGACACTATATAAGTGAGTGAAGTACATAAATAAGATAAACAACTAATTAAGACCTAATCTGCCAGGAGAGATGAAGTTTCGGCTTGCGAAAGTCAAGGACCCAACATATGACATAACTGTCATATGTAGGGAAAGGATTAAGAAAGTAAAAGTGTGGTTTTTCTTTCTTAGGAGAGGATCTACATGTGCTGAATTATTATGCAACTAAATTAAAAAATGAATTTTACCATCTAAATTGTCTATTTTCACCTGTTAAAGTGAGAATAATAACCAAACAACCAGGGTCGGACTGGGGTGTCTGGGGCGCACCAAGGGAATGGACTCTGGACTCTCGAGGCCCACCCTACAGCTATATGCAAATATCTGGCAATCGTTATCCCCATTATGAAAACTAACCACTCCTATGTTTGTCACTGGTGATCCCTGTATTACCTGTACATTGACAGCAAACTCCAAGCCCTTTTCTACTACGTGGCAAAACCCAACACCTTGGTAGAAGCCCAATTTTGAGATTTGCTATTGGGTCCTTTCTTTTATATAGTACGTACCCCAGAGCATATGGCTGAGCAAACCAGAAAGTAGAACAGTATACATGTATTGCAACCTTATCTTGACTCACAACTCACCCTCTTGATAATTGGTCACAAAAGGTTATGGTTATCTTTCTTATAAGGATTGTCATAGCCAGGGCTGGACTGGCCATCTGGCAATTCTGGCAAATGCCAGAAGGACCTGTCTGGTCGTGGGCTGCCTTGCCTGCCACATTGTTAACAGAATCGGTGTTCTCAAGACACCCGTACTGTTAAGAGTTGTGACGGAGCACAAAGTGGCTGACTCCATCACTTACCCCAGCAGGCCACAGGTATCATTAGACATATTGGTCTTGTAGAAAATCTTCCTTTCCTCCATCCAGGGAAATATTAGTAATATATCCCATCTTGTTCTTGGGGACGGGGACAACATGGGCCTTTGTGATTTCAAATGCCAGGACTGAATTTCAGCCCCAGTCCGTACCTGGTCATAGCTTTACATTTAACAAGACATTACATTACACTGTTTGGGGCCTCGATATCCCTGTGCTGTCTCATTTGAGCCCAGGTAATGTTTGCTAGATTTGTGCATGTTATCTGATTATGAAGAATTTTTGTGGTTAATTCTTTATGGATTATCCTGGAGAGCTCCTTTTAGCCTCAAACAACACTTAAAAAAAGTAGAATGCCTATGGTTTTCTGGACATAAGTGATATAATCAAAATCTGAGTAGCACGGTGGCTCAGTGGTTAGCACTGTTGCTTTGCAGTGCTTGGATCCTGGGATTAAAACCCAACATGGACAACATCTGCGAGGAGTTTGAATGTTCTTCCCGTGTTTGCGTGGGTCTCCTCCGGGTTCTCTGATTTCCTCCCACATTCCAAAGACATAATGATAGGGTATTTATGTTGTAAGCCCCAATGGGGACAATGATGATGATGTCTGTAAAGTGATGTGGAATATGATAGCGCTATGTAAGAAAAGCATAATAAATAATATGATCATTTTTATGACTAGAAATGAATTACAGCAAACATTGAGATGTTAATGACATTATCTGAACATTATGTTTCACTACTAATTATGCAAAGGATTCAATTACAAGGAAGTATTCTTTACAACTCGGTGAACAATTCTAACACTGCACTAGCAATATTGTATTTCCACAGCAGAGAGTGGCTCTAGTGGGTAATGTCTACAGACGTGATCATATCCTGTGTAATGTACTTCATGGGGCACTCACCTGAAGCTGTCTCCGGAAATCTCTGTTACATTACTTACAAATGTAATTGTGTTGGTTTTGTTGATTAGTCAGTAAACTCTTTGCTATAGCCCCTCTGTACAATGTTAAAGAGACTGACAGCTTAGTGACTAAAGTGCATTCAGCATCAAAAGACCCCGATGAGTAAAATTCAGCTGTCTAGCCCTTGCTGTAATTCTATCCTATGAGATTACACACGTGGGATGTCTAATGGATTTTATGATTTGTTTTATTGTTTTAATTAGATTATCTATTAGGTTATCTATCCACCCCTTTAAAGGTACCTTCACACTGAACAACTTTCCAACGAGAACGACAACGATCCGTGACGTTGCAGCGTCCTGGATAGCGATATTGTTGTGTTTGACACGCAGCAGCGATCTGGATCCCGCTGTGATATCCCTGGTCGTTGCTGAAAGTTCAGAACTTTATTTGGTCGTCAGATCGGCGTGTATCGTCGTGTTTGACAGCAAAAGCAACGATGCCAGCAATGTTTTACAATGGTAACCAGGGTAAATATCGGGTTACTAAGCGCGGCTCTGCACTTAGTAACCCGATGTTTACCCTGGTTACCCGGGTGCTGCAGGGGGACTTCGGCATCGTTGAAGACAGTTTCAACGATGCCGAAGTCGTTCCCCTGATCGTTGGTCGCTGGAGAGAGCTGTCTGTGTGACAGCTCCCCAGCAACCTAAACAGCGACGCTGCAGCGATCGGCTCGTTGTCTATATCGCTGCAGCGTCGCTGAGTGTGACGGTACCTTAAAGAAAAATCCTTGTCTGTAGAAGATTTTCAATTCCCTTATCTCAAGTACTTTCATTTTTTTTTTGTAGAAGACATCCACCGAGGTGTTCATCTACGTGTGTAAGCCAAATGCCTATCTAGAATAATCCCTGTTGTAACATGTTTTAGCAGTAGCAGCTTTAAAACATAATTAATTCTGCTCAATATTAAGTGATAAAAATTAATATTAAATAATAATAATAATAATGATGATGATGAACAGAATCTAGTTCAGCCTGTTGCTTCGGCCCTCCACAACATTTACAGCCTTTCATGTGGCTCCTTGGGAAAACTAATTACCCACTGTGGTTCTAGAAGGCATATTTTTCATTGTAGTTTGGGGTTTTTTGTTCAGCTCAAAAAATTTACTGCACCAAAATATAGACATGGCACAATTATGTCTTTGACCCTGCATGTCTTCCCACCTTATCAACTGGCATATTAACAGTGTTTTCCTAACAAGTTTGTTTTTCCATGGGGCAATTGTAACTAGACCTCATTAATTCTCCAATCTTTTCAATTTAGTGGCGCTATAATAATTAGTTGCGGACATCAGCGGAGGACTACACACAGGCCTTGACTGTAAAATATAATGATAAAATGTGTAATTTTAAATGAAGCCATGAAGGCCGATAAAAGCGCTGTGCCCTGTGCTACCGAACATTTAGAAAACAGGAAAAAGGACAAGATGTGGAGCAAGATTTCCTTTCAGTTTAATGATACCAATTAATTTTTCTTGCTGAGTCAAATAATGATACCGTCCTTTCACTGAGGATGTGAGGGTGCTATTAATTCCTATAAATGTGAGATAAGATTTTTTCACGTGTGATTCTTTTTCTTCAACTCAAACCTTGGATTGATCCTTATGTGAGAAGAGACGTAAAGAAAAAATGTTATATTCTTCCTAGTTTTGGTAAAAACCCCAGACCTGTGCATTGGTTATGCCATGTTTTCCTAAACTATGGAACATTGGGAGGATTTACAGTTTGAAATTGTAAAGCGAGATAAACTGTCTTTGTTGCCCCTAGCAGCCAATAACAGGACAGCTTTAATTCTCGTATTCTTCATTTGTAAAGTGAAAGTTGTGCTGGGATTAGTTACTATAGGCAACACAGACATTTTAAAGGGTTTATCCAGATTTTGATCACTTCTGCCCAAAGCTGACAAAGTTGTCAGAGCTGGGGCAGGATGGTGTGTGTCGACCTCTGCTCATCTAATTCATGACGACTGATGGCGTTCCTTATTCCACAAACTCCGGTCTCTGGAGTAAGATTAGCGGGGAGGCACACATGTAGACGCAAGCCACTTCACGCCTCGTCTGATTTATTAACAAGCGTTAATGAACCAGGCCCCTCACACTCCACCCCAACCCGTCATCATGACCAGCTTGAAAAACACCAGTCTTGATGAGTCTATAGTAATTTTAAAGAAACACACTAATCAAGGTTTTTATCTTAACAGATTGCAGTCATCATATTATACAGCACTATATACTTACAATTGCTCATTTTGCCTTTGTACTCAGCTAATTCTTCTCTTTTCTGTGCTCTGTGTAGAAACAGGAAGTCTCTTTTCCCTGCATTTATCATTCCCCTCTTTTACTCCTGATTCAGCTGCTCCATTCCTCCCCTGCCAGAGACTTTGCAGTGATTCATGAGTCAAGCAGTGAAAATTGATCTCCCGTTTCTACATAGAGAAGGATTCAGCTAGTCAGATATTAATCTCATGATGTCATAGACCTAATGGAAAAGAGAAGCATTAGCTGGGTAGAAAGGCAAAATGAGCAATTGTAAGTACACAGTGCTATATAATATGATGAATGCAATATATTAAGAGGATAACGGTTTTGATGAGAGGATTCTTTAATTAGAGTAATTAAACTATACTAATTAGATCTAATGATTTTGATAGGGTTCCCATAATAAATGCGTGAACACTATAAATATAGAAAGGGGGTATTTTTTTGTTTATATGCCGTTCTATATCTTTTGTACGTTTTTGGTAAAATAAGTTGTAAACCTTTGTATCTTGCCACCTTGCTTTTGATCGCTGCTTACATACCATATATAATGCCTTACTTAGTTCATTGCTTTACTAGTTGCCACTACTGACACACAAATAAGAATAGTAAAATAAGACTACAAATTACTGTGGTGTAATATATATAATTATCAATGGTTTCTTAAATGTTTGTGCATTTTTCAGATTTTTTTTTACACCATAAGCTGCTTTTACCTTACAGCACATCAAATTTGCATAAAACAACTTTAACTGATGCACTTGTTAAATTATAGGTTGAAATGCACTATATATAGCTGTTAGGTCACGATCACATAACATTACTGTGACAATTCTCGACAGAAATACCGATTCCATTTTCGTATTTGAGCTGCGATTTCCAACAGGCTTTTATAGAGTTGATACAATTATGTGCGCTCTCAGGAACATCTATTGTTTGAAGGACTCTCGGTTTCTTTTTATCAATCACAGTCGCACTTTCTAAAACACTCTTACTTATAAGAAAACAATATGCAATCTGTCAAAGAAAGGCAACGGCTGCAGATCCTGTTCATATTGAGGACAAAATTATGTTTTCAAATTCTGTTCTGTTGACAAAGACACTGGAAAATTATTGGCTCCTTGATTTTTACCAATTAAATACACTAGAACACTCTATAAACGGGATCAAAAAGCCAAACAACTGATGACAAAAACAGCTTATTTATGAATAAAGCATTGTAATGAGTGAAATAAGATTCATGATTGCACAAGGTTTGAATTGGGTCCCTTACTAAACACCGAGGATGGTGAAAAAAATTAAAAAATGCCCTTAGGTGATTGGACTGAACAGACTTGGTTCCCTTCTATAGAATTAAAGGGGCACGGTAAATTTAATTTAACATTGGGAGAACTGTATTTTTTTTTTTACAAGACCAATCAGCGAGGTTTTATCTATCCAAGGATAGACTCTGATTTATAAGAGTCTGACTGCTTTGACCCCCACCAATTTCAATAACTGTTCTCTGAAAAGGTCTCTTATTGCTTCTGGGACTACCATAACTAGTCCTTTAGACAATGAATGGCTAACGCTCCTTTCTGAGGGAACTTCAGAGCCCCAATCTCAAGTTAGGTCAACCCTTTCAACTGGGAACAGAAGATTAACTGTAGCATGTGAGCTTAGGAGGTCATGTTTGATCCCATGAAATGGAGCACATTCACTAAATGAAAGTATAATGGTCAGTGGTCCCACTTTATAACTCTTAAGAGGTGGTTGGAAGCCAATAGGTTAGTGTTGCCCATTTTTAGCTTATTTGGCTGTTTCAATACTAAAGTATTTGTGCTGCCATGATTGTGAAGTAGTGTTTCTTCAAAAGCTATCACCTCTTTAGTTAGAGAAGATGATATACACGTTGGATGGTCAGCCAGTTCTTCCAAAATCCACAGATTCGACCAACATTATTCCAATGTGTATAACCAGCTAAACTTTAATCTTGGTATATCAGTGATTCACTTGTTTTTTTGCCATCTCCAGAATTCTTCAAAGTAACCTTTTAGATATAAACTTAAAGGTCTCAAAGATGTTGATGTTCCAACCAGGTGCTTGGCTTTCACAAGAATTATGTAATTTTTGTGTCCTAGATCTCATGTTAGCTAATAAATGATCCAAATGGTCTATTACTTCTGCCTTCCTCATCAACTCTTAAAGGGAATCTGTCAGTAGAACCAACCCTCCTAAGTCATCTACATGGACATAATGTCAAAGACAGTTGAATAAATATGTAAATTAACTGTTAAGATCTATAAACAGGACATAGATCTATCCAAGAATCTGCCTTTTCAGCATATAAAAATTTGTTGATGTTTCTTGCAGTTTGGGCTCCTTGTTACATTTTTTAGCTGATCTTTCTTCTTACATATATACTCATAGTAATATAGAAATGTCCATTGGTAATCAGTTAGTGCCTCTTTACATAATACACTGAGGAAGTTATGAGGGGTTCTCCTGCATACGGGGGGACTCATTTTACTCTTTCGCTATAGACCCTTTTATTCTATATTCTGGGTCCTTTCCAAGATGCATCAGATTGCTGCAAACGTTGAATAAATCTCGAGCCAAGTTTCTTCAATGCCAGGTCCTATTAATCATGATTTTCTGTTTGAGTGTTTACTGTGTGAATGACTCATGAAGTAGATTTGCTTGAAAAACCTGTTCTTCCCGTTGAAAAATTAAGAAATAATTAAAGGAAAGGAGGGGGAATAACTAGATTGTGTATTAGCTTGCTAGCTTGGGCCGTCGTTTGAATTCTAGATGGCATAAAAATGTTATCACTTGCAAATATACCCAGATTATAACTTTATCCGAGGCACATGATACCTAAATTATGTTTTTATTTTTAATTAAAAGATATCTCCACTTTAACCGATCTGAAAACATTTTACAAAAATATGTCTAATGATTCACTTGGGTAGCTTCTCTATTAACTAGAACAAGTAGAGCCACATTTTACCGGAGACGACCCCTTTATCTGTCACTAGGTAGAGCTTGTTAAATTATAACATCTGAATTAACCAGCCTGGACTCCAGACTAACTCATACATTTTGTGGCTCCAGTTGATGGGTTTTACTCCCACCGGACAGCATAGAAAGTTACTAATATGTAATTAATCAGCAGTTCAAAATTACATTTGGCCGATACCAATGATCATCTGTTGAAACAAATGAAACTTTAGGTAAAGTTTAGTTGTGTCTAATTTCCAGAAAGTTTAGAAATCTAGATTAAATTGTACAATAAAACCTGATAAGGAATAGGATGTCTGTGGATTTATCTTTTTTTTTCTTTTAGCCCTCTCATCCTTGAAGAATGAGTTTGTTTTTCACCAAAAAGAACACCAAATCCAAACACATGACAGAAAGAGAACATACTTTTCGATATCTGGTCACAATGTCAATTTACTGCAATACAGTGACCCAAATTTACAAGCTATTGATGCCAATCTTTAGTTACAATGACGTACTCTTAGATCAAGGTTGCACTCGATGGACGTGTCTTCTATCAACGTTAAAACTACAAAACTGTAAATAAACAGTAAAATTAACAACTTTTTGTTGCTCTCCTATTTGGGAATTAATAAGAATATGAGCCTTGTCTCTATAAGTACACATACGAATGGCAAATATTTTGGCACAAATCTACAGCTTCACTCCATAGGTCTCATTTTCAAAATGTGCCTTCTTTTTTAATAAGCAATGCATCCTCGAAGAGAACAGGTAGCTGGAACAGGGAGATTTGTGGGCCAATCAGTGATCTCTAGTTAAAATGGATTCTCTAATTAGCCTCTTCTATCTATTGGAAGAAGGCAACCTATACGTCAATGTCAACCCTCTAACAGACCGACATTGACTCATAGGAACAGTCTAAGTAATTGTGAACCAAAGTTTTTAAAAGAATGGCCTCACTCCATTAATGGAGCAACAACTCTACACGTAAAGTTCCCAATGACACTCAAGTCCAGTGTTGGTCCTGTATATGGGATACCTGTCTATTGCATGGGCAGACTTTTCTTGCTGTACCGTTGTGACAAATATGATACAACTATATCTGTATCCACAACCCCAGCATAAATAATTTCATCAATAGATCGGTGTCCCATAGACTGTAAAGTCAGTAAAGTTTGGAGACCATGTATGGAATTTAGCAAAGCTGCAATGTTTTACGAAAAAGTGATTACCCAGAACTAACAGATAAAAAGAAAGATAAATCCTGAAAAATCCCTGTATGGGTGAGTATTGGAATATCGAGACTGTAACTTGATAATTGACTTCAACTGTAGCTCCATGTGCTCGTCCACATTCTGGTTGGTTGCTTGAGCTGTCTTGTAGTGCATGCTACGATTTCCATGGTCTGCATGGAAAATTGGCCTTGTGGACTTGCACAATTGCTATAATGGGTCTTTGTGCTGTCTATGTTCTGTACATGGATCACATAGACAACACATGGACCCATTATCTGCTCATCTGAACAAGACTCAATGCTGTCTATGAGTGAAAAACAGAAAAATCCTGTCCCATTTTCGGACGATAATTATCTTGTGTTTGTCCAGCTGTACATCGCATCCTACAGTGGATTATTTAGGGCGTCCTGATATCTTTAGCTAGTACACACAGTTAAGATAACACATTTTATGTCTTGTGCAGAAAAATGAAGTGTTTCTTAATGCTCCTTATAAAGTAACCATCGTCTACCCGCTGGCATTTTGTTTAATGTAAATATTTAGTTGCTGGCCCGCGCAAAGCTGTTATATGATTTTACTAGGGCTATTTTTTACTTTTTAGTATTTATGCTATTTTAGGAAATCTGTTGTTTCACTGCAGAAATTTTAGCTTCGGAAATGGCAATTTATTTTGTGAAAACTATTTTTTTTCTGTTCTTGCTAGTGGCATTAATATCCAGGAATTCTGTAAATAATGTTTCCACATTACTGTCTACTGTAAAAGTGTGATGAAGTGTACGATGATAATCTGATAATATGAATTCTTGTATAATAATGATTTGGTCTAAGTCTTACATTACCTACCTATAGAAGATAGTCACTGCATTTAAAGCATCTCATTCTGGTCACCCATAGAGCTGAATGTGCGCCATGTTTACCACACTTCTCCTGCAGTGGTCACTGTGGGGATAGACAGTACAGATTCATTCCTCTTTGAGATTTATAAAAAAGAATGGAGTGGACAGAAACATGGAGAATATACCATAAATAGGAACAGAAAGGATTAGTGGAGGTAATGGCGAGCTTGTCCCACCAAACTGTCTACACTTTAACTGTTAAAACAGCAGTTCTGTTTTTATAAGTTTTTGGTATCTGTGTATATTATAGAAAGAACTTTCATGTTAACCCCAATAACAACCGCCGATATGCCTTTTAACGGCAGCAGTTAAGGGTACTTATTCCTCAGCGTTGTTAAACTGTGCTGAGAAATAAGGGTATAATGCCCCCCAGCATCGGAAAATCTCCTGGGTCTCAGCTACAGAGGTAGATGAGACCCTGGAGACCATGATCATGGCCAGTTTTTACGGTCCGAATAACGGCGATCACAAAAAAATAGACCATTTTACAATTCATTTTTCTCTCCTCTGATATGATGTAACATATCAGAAAAGAGAGAAAAAGTTCCAACATTCCCGGGCTCCCCTGATCCATTCTCTGGCCCTCCGCATCATCTTCCTGGAAAAAATAGAGGGCGCATGCAGAGTGCACCGGCCGAGATCTGCCGGCGGGTATCTGGCAATAATAGGGAATTTTTCCTATTGGTTCCTTTTGATCACTGTGATAGACCCTATCACAGTGATCAAAATAATAAAAAAAAATAGTAAATCAACCCCCCCTTTGTCACCTCCTTAGTTACATAAAAATTCTAAAATACAAAAAATTGCATTTTTTTCCATTCTTTGCAGTTAAGGTTGTCGTTGGGGTTGTGCTTAGGGTTGTGTGAGAGTTGGAGTTAGAATTGGGTTTTTTACAAAAGTAAAAAAAAAAAGATGACTGACGACATGACGGCTAGTGTTGAATGCAATTGCTCACTACTCTAGTTTGCATCGGGTGCTCGGGTATGCACAGAGTATGGCAGATCCCCACATTTTTTGTTTTGGTGTCTAACAGCTGCAAAACATGTCACTCGAGCACCCGCAATATCCGGTGCATACTCAAGCACCTGATGCAAACTGGAGTAGCGAGCCCTTGCGCTCAACAGTAATGATGACATATTCAATATGATGACCTAATGTTATCAAATTCTGTGTTGTACCTGTTGGTTTAAAATGCTCACTATACCCCTGTATAAAATCCTTGACGGGGTAATTTCCAAAATGGGGTCACTTGGGGGTGAGGTTCCACTGTTTAGGCATATCAGGGGCTCTGCAAATGCGACATGGCCCCTTATCTCTGTAACTGTATGGCAAATTTTAAAAAATGGCATAATCAAGAGAGCAGGGTTAATAAAATATGAGCAAAAACTAAAAGTTTTTGACCTTTTGAGTGCGTTAACATCTTTTTTTGGTGAGTGAACAATATTGCCAGAGTCTCAATATTGTAAAGAATAAAAAGATTATTTGAAGAAGTAAGGACCTGG
The DNA here is from genome assembly GCF_051348905.1 of Ranitomeya variabilis. Classification (NCBI taxonomy): domain Eukaryota; kingdom Metazoa; phylum Chordata; class Amphibia; order Anura; family Dendrobatidae; genus Ranitomeya; species Ranitomeya variabilis. The sequence goes on along the minus strand of NC_135233.1, from coordinate 86,317,407 downwards.
GCATGTTCTATAAATGTAGGAGGCAAAATAGTCATTAATTAAGCACTTCTAGCATAGTTTGGCTGCTCATTTACTTTGTCCTGGAGCGTCCTTGCTCCACGACTTTGAAAATTTGGGTTTTTTTTTCGCTCAAATGCTACATCGGTAGTAGATTCTTTTGCAGTCCTAAGTAAAAGAACAGGTAATAGCACATTGTGATATCACCATGTGTTGTGCCAAGTGACAAGCAAATATCCAATGTGCAAATATTTTTATAGAAACTTGATAAATGTGCATTTATGAATGAAAGCTTTCCAAAATTGTTGTACAGGGAATACAAAATAGGCCTAGAGAATCTTCAAGTCATTTTAATATTTTATTGTGCATTTTGAAATATTGAATCTTAGAATGAATCAGATTGTTCACAGCAATTCCATAGATAACTGGTGATAGGTAAAATAAATGTATCTTGCTATTAGCAGTGCATATCCCTAGCTGGCGAACCATGGAGAACTTCATTGCTTTCCTCACACCTTTCATGCTCAGTAAGCATATGCTGCCAATGTTCTTTCTTCCAAGACATCCTACATTATTCTGTCTTCTATAAAAACGGTTACAGTGGATGATTTTATAACTTATTTTAAAATATATCTGTTCATGTTCTTAGTTTTACATCTGTTCTAACAATTCAGCCTGAAAATTCATTTCCATGGATTTTTTAGCAAAGTATTTAATTACTAGGATCCAGTTTTTATGTAAAACGCTTAAAGGGGTTTTCCCATGAACAAAGTACAGTATATTTTAATCAGTAGATTTTGGAATAATAATAAGTTCTACAATTAGATGTGTTAAAAAATATTTCTGTGCTGACATAATTTTATAAATGTGCCCCTGCTTGTTGCAAAAAGTGGCTCACTAAGTAAGGAAGATCTTCTGTGCCCAAGATCCAGGTGGGCACATGGGTTCAGTAGACAGGTGAAGCATGTAGGAAACGGACAGCAGACAGCAAACTGTTAGCAGAGGTACTGAAAGCTGCAGGCAGACAGACAGGTGACTGAGGAACTGAAAATCACAGGCAGCCATGAGACATTGTGTAGACTGTAGACAAGTAGTAATGGTGCTGAAAGCTGCAAACATATAAACATATAACTCAGAAACTGGAAGCTGAAGACAGGTGACGTCCTGAAGACCCGCAGACTGGTAACATACAGAACTCCGGAGTAACTAAAAAGTCTGAATACATTGGAAGCCGCAAACAGTCAGGATATGTCCTGGAAACCTTAGACAGGGAACTGTGACACTGGAAACTGCAGACAGTCAGGAGACATCCTGGAGACTGAAGACATTCAACGGTGGTACTGAAAGCCGCAACAGATTTCTCAGGGACTTGAAACCATAGGCAGCCAGGAGACTGCACAGACAAACTAGCACGCCACTTGCACGCTACTTGCAAAGCCCCACATGCAGCACAACAAAGTTCAGTGGACTGGGGTGTAGGGAGCAGAGCACAGAACCAGGTCAGGTGTGTAACACTGCTATGTACTGTGTAATGCTGTGTCTGACCATGCAGGGACATGGTCTGATAATACCACATCTCCTTGGTAGGGGAGGATGCAAAAAAGAGCATACAGACAGGACAGCATTGGATCACATTGTATTTTCTCCTGCAGACAGCGGAGCTGCCGAGATCGCTACCTGCCCACCGCCATGAGGGCAATATGGCCATGGGCCCCCTGGAGCTTCAGGGCCAGAGAAACAGGCCAGATTGTCCTCATTATTAGCCGCCCTGCAGGGGCCCCCCTCCACCTCCAGGCACCGATGCAGCTGCACTGGCGGTATGTCCGCCCCTGGATCAGACCAAGTTCCTGCACAGTCAGACACAGCCATTGCACAGTACATAGCAGGGGCACATTTATAAGATTAACTCAGCACAGGAACATTTTATGAAATACATTCAATTGTGGAACTTATTTTTAGTCCAAGATCTATTGATTAAAATGTACTTTGTTTATGGGAAAACCCCTTTAACCCCTTAGTGACAGAGCCAATTTGGTACTTAATGACCGAGCCAATTTTTACAATTCTGACCACTGTCACTTTAAGAGGTTATAACTCTGGAACGCTTTATCGGATCCCTCTGATTCTGAGATTGTTTTTTCGTGACATGTTGTACTTCAAGTTAGTGGTAACATTTCTTCGATATTACTTGCAATTATTTATGAAAAAAATGGAAATATGGCGAACATTTTTAAAATTTTGCAATTTTTAAACTTTGTATTTTTATGCCCTTAAATCAGAGAGATATGTCACAAAAAATAGTTAATAAATAACATTTCCCACATGTCTACTTTACATCAGCACAATTTTGGAAACAATTTTTTTTTTGTTAGGGAGTTATAAGGGTTAAAAGTTGACCAGCAATTTCTCATTTTTACAACACCATTTTTTTTTTAGGGACCACATCACCTTTGAAGTGACTTTGTCTATATGATAGAAAATAACCAAGTGTGACACCATTCTAAAAACTGCACCCCTCAAGCTGCTCAAAACCACATTCAAGAAGTTTATTAACCCTTTACGTACTTCACAGGAACTAAAACAATGTGGAAGAAAAAAATGAACATTTAACTTTTTTTTGCAAACATTTTACTTCAGAACCATTTTTTTTAATTTTCACAAGTGTAAAAACAAACATTTAACCACAAATTTTGTTGTGCAATTTTTCCTGAGTACGCCGATACCCCATATGTGGAGGTAAACCACTGTTTGGGCGCACCGCAGAGCTTGGAAGTGAAGGAGCACCGTTTGACTGTTTCAATGCAGAATTGGCTGGAATTGAGATCGGACGCCATGTCGCGTTTGGAGAGCCCCTGATGTGCCTAAACAGTGGAAACCCCCCACAAGTGACACCATTTTGGAAACTAGAGCCCCCAGAGACTTTTTTTTCTATGCTACTCTGACCTTAAAAGAAAAAAAATAATGTAATTTTCTGGACAATCTCTTCAAAGTTGTTATCCAGGGAGTGGTCAAGGGTTGATGATAATATTTAAACTGCTTGCGTGGATAGTGAAAACATGAAATATTTTCATCCATGTGGTCAATGTATAATAAAGGAGTTAATAGGGTAGATAGTAATAAGGTCTAACGTTTTCTAAGCTTTTCCATAACAAAGGTGAATGTAAACATCACTGGTGTTCAATGGAAATCATTGGGTTCATTATAATATCCCTTATCATCTACGGTTGTACACAATGTCAGCGTTTTTGCACACCATTCATGAAGAACACAATCTTTTCTAGCCCTGTACTGGTTATAGAGATTAGTGAAAGGCAGAAGTTAGAGAGTGCTGTGTATCTACTCTTACATGATAGACAGCTGCCTCTTTGATCATGTAAATAGCTATGTAGGTTGGGGGCAGTACTGCATGTGACCATATTAACGGGACCCCCAATGCATATGCACTTTATCCCTCATGCATCTCATTTTCTTTTTACTACACCCTGATCCCAAGATTTTGAACATATACCAAGATCTTAATGAATTCACTTTAGTGGAGAGATCAAGATTCCTCCACTAAAGTGAATTGCTCTTTAGAAGTATTTTTTCATCCAGCCATGTGGCCGCAGATCCTAAGGCTCTTATAGGTGTTGTGTCCATACACAACCACATCAGGTGAGCTAAACCATCATTGTCATCCTCTCCTATATCTCTTGCCCTATTGCGTGCTTCTGTCCCAACCACATCTTGACAAGGTCTAAATCAAAACCTAAAAATATTGTCCAAAAATTCACCTAGGAGCAGGAAATATTGCAAAATAAAAAAAAAATCAAACATTACTGCCGTTCCAGTGCCAATACTTCATTGGTTCCTGCTGGTATTCTTTATTTGGCTGAAGTCAGGATATGCTATATAATAGCATTTTATTTTTATTTTATTCTCAGGCCCTAAACTCCTCATTCTAGGAATTTAGGACCTGAGAATTACGTCGCGGCTTGTGATTGGTCGCGTGGCGGTCACATGAGAGGCACGCGACCAATCAGAAGCCGTGACGTAATGGAAGGCCCTAAACGCGCTCATTTTAAGCAAAGAAGGCTGCCGGTTACCAGCGGTGATGTCCAGGGGCCTCCGGAGAGGTGAGTATATCAATATTTTTTATTTTAATTCTTTATTTTACACAGTAATATGGATCCCAGGGCCTGAAGGAGAGTTTCCTCTCCTTCAGACCCTGGGAACCATCAGGATACCTTCCTATACTTGGTGTCCCATTGACTTGTATTGGTATCGGGTATCGGTATCGGCGATATCCGATACTTTTCAGGTATCGGCCGATACTATCCGATACCGATACTTTCAAGTATCGGACGGTATCGCTCAACACTACTGACAGGTGTATAGAACCAACGAGATAAGATTTTAAAATAAATCTCATGGATATTAGCATTTACATTTGATTTGTATGTTATTTCAATTGCTTCTTTCCATGACTCAGGGGAAAAACATATATTCATATCTTCTCACTTAACCATGTGTTTTGATTTTTCAATAGTTACGTCTCTAGGGAATAGTGTATATAGATTTTAGTGTTCCAAATAGTATTTATTAAGAGATTTTCCAGAAGAGATATCATAACTCTTGGAAGAGATATGGGGAGAGAGAATTTCCCCCTAATATATTTCCTTAGTTCTAAAAAGTTACATATTTCCTCTTTTGGAAGGTTGTACGATATATTCAAGGATAGAAAATATATGATTGAACCTTTTTTAGGTCCGGTAAATAACTTTTTTCCAGCCCCTTCTGTACCATGCATTTCCCTTTTCAGCTAATGGCAGTTATAATTCTTGTCTTGTGAATAGGCTTCAGTAAGCCATGATAATAATAATAGACCTTAGTACATTTTCTTGGTTATTACAGAGCGGTTGTCTATTCAGTATTCAATGTTAAGGGAAAATTAATCTCTAAGACGGTCTGTGAAATATGACCATATTTGATTTTCTTTCTATTTCTTTCTCTGGCTGTGAAATCACTTCGTAACAATGTTTTTTATTCTCCTTTTCCATTCCTATTCTGTTCTGTAAGCCCAAGATGACTCATATCAACACCAAGAAGAGAGAATTCTAAAATAGACGATGTGCCGGTGTGTTGCCGATGTGGGGAATTGTGCTTATATATGCAGAATAAATGAGCTAAAATTAGTTTTGCTGTGAAACACAGTTATGATTTTAAAGTAGTAACAAGATAAGCTGGTACTAGACTAGGTCAAAGATGTATTTTATAATTTTATTTTGGTTCCAAAACTTGTGGTAGAAAATTCAGGCATCAGTAAATTTGTAGTGTAAATCTCTCTGGACATCACTCTGGAGCTCAGGGAAATTGCCCAGTAATTATGTTCATTTATATGTCAACTTGCCATCTTTAAGTGTTCTTCACAACTATATCTTCATATGTGCCAACTGTCCTGAATTTGCCGTGACTGCCAGAATTTTCAGGCACAATTCCATTCAGTTTGGGGTTTCTTAAGCCAAAGGGGGACTTGGTTTGTGTAAACCCCATGCAAAAGTGTGTGTTTCTGGTGCACTCGAGGCATTACAGGGATGGTTTACGATTATTCCCCAATGCGGATGAAGCACAGTTCTTAAACATCCCTATTTTCTTAAAAGAAGAATATGGTATTTTTCATCTGTGTCCTTACTGTGTGAAAAAGAAACTGCATAGAGACCCAAATAATTTAATAGATCTATTCACACACCTTTTTTTCATGGATCCATGTGTCAAAGCCGTTAAACTCCGTGCATGTCTTATTCTCATCCATTTTTGTGGATCAGACTCAGCTATGCAAAGTGTGAGCCTCCATAAAACTAGATGGTGCATGGGAGCCAGCCATTTTGCATTGTTCTCAAAAACAGACATGGTCATCTTATTGTTTTTCCTACAATGCATTTTTGTTAGCATAGTATCCCTTGCAAAATCTGTTTACAGAATGTTCAGCAAGTGAATCCTTCTATGATTTTATTATTATTATTCATTTTTATAGCGCCATTTATTCCATGGTGCTTTACATGTGAATGGGGCAAATATAGACAAGTACAATACACATGAGTAAAACAAGGCACACACAAGTACAGGAGGAGAGAGGACCCTGCCCGCGAGGGCTCACAGTCTACAGGGGAGGGGGGGGGAACACTAGGTGAGGGTAGAGCTGGTCATGTGGCGAGTCAGTAGACTGGGGATCACTGCAGGTTGTAGGCTTGTCGGAAGAGGTGGGTCTTCAGGTTCCTTTTGAAGGTTTCCGTGGTAGGTGAGAGCCTGATGTGTTGGGGTAGAGAGTTCCAGAGTATAGGGGAAGCACGGGAGAAGTCTTGGATACGGTTGTGGGAGGAAGAGATGAGAGAGGAGTAGAGAAGGAGATCATGAGATGATCGAAGGTTACATGTAGGTAGGTAATGGGAGACCATGTCACAGATGTATGGAGGAGTCAGGTTGTGAATGGCTTTGTATGCCATTGTTAGTGTTTTGAACTGTAGCCTCTTGGCAATAGGAAGCCAGTGAAGGGCCTGGCAGAGAGGAGAGGCTGGGGAGTAACGGGGAGACAGGTGGATTAGTCAGGCAGCGGAGTGTAGGATGGATTGGAGTGGTGCTAGAGGGGAGGCCAGAGAGTAGGAGGTTGCAGTAGTCGAGGCGGGAGATGATAAGAGCATGTACTAGTGTTTTTGTGGTTTCATGGTCAAGGAATGCACGGATCTGGGAAATATTTTTGAGTTGGAATCGGCAAGAGGAGGCAAGGGCTTGGATATGTGGCTTGAAAGAGAGGGTAGAGTCAAGGATCACCCCGAGGCACCGAGCGTGTGGGACCGGGGAAAGTGAGCAGCCATTGACATTGATGGATAGGTCGGGTGGAGGGGTAGAGTGAGGTGGGGGAAAGATGATGAATTCTGTTTTGTCCATGTTCAGTTTTAGAAAACGAGCAGAAAAGAAGGATGAAATAGCAGACAGACACTGTTAGATTTTGGTCAGTAAGGAAGTGAGGTCGGGTCCAGATAGGTAGATCTGCGTGTCATCAGCGTAGAGATGATATTGTAAACCGTGGGATTCTATGATCAGCCATATTTGTGGGTGAACCTGTCGGCTGATGGTGAAATCTACCTGCATCACCACTGCGGTAGATCTAAAGTATTGAATATTATTTCTCATTCAAATCTATAATCTGTGTAATATACAGATACACAGGGTCCTCCAGAATGAATTATGCTCTTTATAGCTGCTTTTCACTAGACTAATCTGAGTAATGGAGTGTTGAAGTCATCACTATTGTTTCAAAATTCCTTAAAGTGGTGTTCCGATACTTAAAATGTCCTTTAGGAATATCTATTTTACACACTATTTTACACACTTTATTATAAACTAACCTACACTTCTCCCTATTCATCTGAACCCTGTATATTTTTTTTACTTCACTTTCTGTGACGTTTCCTTTGAGATGATTCTCAAATGAGGTATCATCCAGAGGCTGTGGTTACTCTCACTTCTGTGCAGCCTCTATCACCCATATCATCAGGGGGTGGCACTGCAGTTTCTTTCATTTCTGGAAAAGTCCTATATCCATGATGGAGATAGATGTTGTGGCAGAAGTGACCTCTGCTTCTGTCTCAATGGCTGTGGCTTCTTGCTGTGAAACAGGACTTCATCAGGGATGGTGATGGAAGCAGGGTGAGTAACCCCACAGCTTTTATCATTACCCTGAAGTAATCATCAGCAAGGGGCGGTGCTGGTGTCAGTCACACAGCTTCTATCACTGTCCCCTGATTATGATTTATTTGAGGGCAGGAATTGAAGCTGTGGGGCAGTGCTGGTGTCACTCACTCTGCTTCTATCACCATCCCCTGCTGACGTCTTCTTTCACAGTAAGAAGCTGTGTGAGTGAGGACAGAAATAAAACAAAATATTCCATAAAGCCCTCTGACAGCATAACCCTTACACAAAAAGGCTGAACAATCATTTTTCAATGCTGTTTTTATGAGATCTTACATAGTCTACAAAACCTTTTGTCCTTTGTCTCCTATAATTGTCCTTTGAATTAATTTCTCGAATGCCAGTTGTTGTTTTTTTTGCACAAAGGTGAACTTGCTATTTTAGACTTGTTTGTTTTTACACAAACAGAAATTAGGTTTTGATCTTAGATGGCATTTCCAGTTTTATTTTATTTATTTGATATATTTTTACAGTACAGGTTACAGCACACTATCCTAGAGTATGACAGCTTAAAACTCCAACAATTAACCATTATTTTTGGAGGCTGTGGGCAGCTGTACATTTTGCCTACAGCGGCTACTGCAGGGGAAATGTGGATAAATGGGCAAGCATGTAATACATGATCATAAAAAGTTCTCTAGTGTTGGCTTTCCTCTTTGTCTAATGGGGGATTTCTACAAGATTGGACAACCCTTTTTGGTCTACACTGTGGGTCAGCAGCACTTTCATATGTTTCTTATATGCCTCTATTTTCTTTAAATATGACTTAATTGCAGTCTTTCTAGAAATATAAGATAGTTGGTTGCTTAAGAAAAAGGAGACTGCCGTCACATGCCAACTTTGACTTATGTGTATTGCACTAAAATCATTCTTGCAATTTTTCTTTTATGTTAGAAAACAGTTGCAAGTAATTGTGATTATTGCGACATTTGCTCTGTGTTGGAGATTCTGCTGACTCACAAGGTCATTTGAAACTATTTTGCCCTTGGGAAGCAACTTAAATTGGCCTCGTTACTCCAGAATAAGCTTTGCTCGAGTATTTTATAGGGACTTGTTCTGTAAGAATCGGACAGCACACTGGGCAATAATTGATTAGGGCTGTTCAGATGAAAGTTTCTTCACACACTGAGCGTCTGTATGAAAAAGAATGGCAGCATGCACTATTCTCTTCTGTCTGTATCACAGATGAGACTTGCTGATACAAATCAAAAAAATTGGATTTTACATGGAACATTCATTTTGAGTCTGATTTTTACAGCTATGTTGCCATTATGAAATAGAATAATCTGCATTTTCAACTGATAATGTCGAATCCACCTGGATTAAAAAACAAATTACCGTAATATAAAATAAAGATTCATCAGTTCACCAGTTTGAGGTAACAATGATAGCTTGGTGGGTTCAGTGCATGGACAGGGCTGTGGGTCGGTTCCCAATCAGTGGATGGAGCATCCAGCATCCGAAAATGAAATAGTTAAAATGTCATATTTATTGGATCACTGTAAAGCAGGGGTGGCCAGTTAATTTTCCTAAAGGGCCACATGAGAGACCCTGACTGTTGTAATGGGTCACACCAATAGGCTGAAATCAATTTTGCTCAATATTAATATATTAAGTATAATTATTGTATATTAATATTAATCGTATCACTTAATTTTGGGGCATATTTAAGTATGCTGACGTTCCCCAATATACACTATATGAGCCCGCACACAGCCCTCCTTATATACCATATGAGCCCACATACAGTACTCTATATACCATAAGAGCCTACACATAGCCCATCTATATGCAGTATGAACACCACATAGCCTCACTATATACAGTATGAGCTTCACATAGTCTCCTATATACAGTATGAACCTCCCATAGCCTCTTGTATACAGTGAGACCCCACATAGCCTCCATATATACAGTGCAATTCCCCACATAGCCTGTAATATATGGTATGAGCCCTCATATAGCCCCTATATACAGTATGAGCCCTCATAGCCTCCTGTATACAGTGTGAGACCCCACATACCCTCCCTATATACAACATGAGCCTGCATATAGCCTCCAATATACAATATGTGCCCTCACATAGCCTCCTATATACAATATGAACCTCACATAGCCTTCTGTATACAGAGTGAGACCCCACATAGCCTCCTTATATACAGTGCAAGCCTTCACATAACCTCTAATATACAGTGTGAGCCCTCACATAGCCCCTATATACAGTAAGGCTATGTGCACACATAGGAAAAGAGGTGCAGAATTTTTTACACAAAATCCGCATCTCCTGGCAGAATCCGCATGCGCGGATTTGCCGCGATTTTTATGCGGATTTTTGTGCGTTTTTTATGCGGAATTGATGTGGATTTTGTGCGGATTTTGCCACTGCGGATTTTTATCATGGAGGGGTGCAGAAACGCTGCAGATCCGCACAAAAGAATTGACATGCACTTCTTTGAAATCCGCAGCAATTCCACACTGATTTTTCCGCACCATCTGCACAAATTTTTTTATCCTATTGATTTACATTGTACTGTACGTCACAGTGTGGATCTGCAGCGTTTCTGTGCGGAAAAATCCGCTGCGGATCTGCAGCAAATCTGCATCGTGTGCACATAGCCTAAGAGCCCTCATAGCCTCCTGTATACAGTATGAGACCCCACATAGCCTCCCTATATACAACATGAGCCTGCATATAGCCTCCAATATACAATATAAGCCCTCACATAGCCCCTATATACAGTATGAGACCTACATAGCCTTAAGTATACAATATGATCCCCACATAGCCTCATATGTACAGTATGAGCCCCACATAACCTTCTATATACAGTATGAGCCCCACATAACCTCCTGTTTACAATATGAGCCCCCACATGGCCTCCTATATGCAGTATGAGCTTTCACATAGTCTGCCATATACAGCATGCACCCCACATAGTCTATTATATTCAGCATTAGCCCCACCTAGCCTCCTATATATGGCATGAGCCCCTCATAGCCTCCTATATATACAATAGTATGATCCCACATATACATACAAACATCCCATGCACGTGAAAAAAATCACACATACTCGCCTCGCTAATGTTCCCCTGGTGTTCTGCTCTCTGATGCACTGACTTTCTTCAGTGCACAGCTGATGCGATGAAATGACTCGACTGCTGTGTCACATGCTGATTGGCGAAAGATGGAGTCGGAGACCCTTCATCCACCAATGTATTCATGGTCATACTGTGGCCCATGGGCCACTAATTCAGTCCTTCTGTCATCTTGGTCTGCGGGCCGGACTGGAACAGCCAGAGGGCCGGATGTGGCCTGTGGGCCACAGTTTATATCTGCTCTAAAAATATAATTAAGGGCCGTGTTTTGACATGAAAACCATGGGCCGTGTCTTTCTATAATTGTATTTTCCTTAATTTTTAGAGTGATCTAATAACTTTTTCATTTGTGGATGCTCGAGCCTTCAACTTTCTACTTCATAAAATCCGGAAACATAAAAGGTCTTTTGGTTTTCGATAATTTCAGCTTTGCTATATCCGTACATTTCTATTTAGGGACAATAAACCCTTTCTGTTCGCCGCTTACTTAATTTTGCTGTAGACAAACCCAGGTTCCCTATAAAACATTTTTGCCAACTTTTCTAAAATAAATTCAATTTTCATAAGTAAACTAAGCCTTTAGAGGTGAATACAGAAACCGCGGTCATCTTGTCACTCTGTTCCATGCTTCCTTTAACCTACACAAACACTACTGTGTTTATACTGGAAATACTGCTCTCTGCTCCGGGTTGTTTGAAAATGGACTTCAAAAGAGTGCGCTTTGCCTGCTTGTTGCCATGAAATAACTTTACCTTTTACATATCATTATTTTGACTCTTGAGAGCTTTCTTCCTGTACTAATTGTGGGTTTCATGATAATACTCAGCCATTAGCCACAGTCATAAATTCTGTTTCCATAGGTTTGAAATACGATAAACATAAAGATGATTATTTGTAATTTAGTATTAGAATGTATTATTATTAAAAAAAAATTTAAGTTTTATTAGTGTTTTTTGTTACCAGCATTATTAATATTTTTATTAAGCTTTATTAATATTATAACATTTTTTAAGTTTATTTAATACTTGTATTATTATTAGGTTCCTTAAAAAATATTTTTATATTTCTTTAAAACTTGCATTTTTAATATTCATAGCATTTATTTATCATATTGTTTTTATATTTTCCCAATAAAGCAAAAATATTTTTCATATTAATTATTTTAATATACTAATTATTCTGTTTCTTCATGTGTTTTTATAATAATGTTATTTTTTTCCTGGATTTTTACCAATAAAATGAATATTTTCTCAAATACGTTTTCAGAATACATATCATATCTTTATCATTATGTTGTATGATCAGGCCGTGATTAGTCAGTCTGCATGTATATCAACATGCCATTCCGTCATGTATGTAAATGGAACCTGTCACTAGATTCAGCAGCTGCGGCATTTCAGCGTAAATGCATATTTAAAACCTGGCTGTGGACTGGGTGTCTCAGCTGATTAGTCCGACGCAGTTCCCATATGGCTTCCCCAAATAACGAACACGTATCGACCTGTGCGGGTGCACAGAGACCGGTCAGTCAAAAAGATCAGGACAGGGGATGCATCAGACTAGTGAGCCAAGTTATGTAGTCCCCATCCCGCTATTCAAAACCTGTTTACACTGGAATGGCGCAGCTTTTCGGAGTAAAACATATCTGGCGGAAATCACACAGCCAGACTGTGAGTACTGCTGCCCATTGAGACCAGGCTGAATCTAGTGACAGGTCCTTTCTAATTTCCATATATCCAATAAATGTACTGATCTCGGCAGTTATAAATGAATATTGAATTAGTTTATTATCTTCCTGTAAGACATTCCATACCTAGTCACATCCAATTTCATGTTGATGGGCTAATAAATCCACTTCATTAGAAGAGTCCATTTTTTTTACGGATGCGTGCGGAAAACTGTTGTCCTGTGAATTTGATCCTCTGATATAGCTAGTTATGTAGTTAAACAGATTTATCATGTCCAAGCTATAATCAATAATAAATTTTGAAACGCTATAGTATAAGCCCAGGTAACAATGAGGCTATACCTTCCCATAATAAGTATTTGGTGAGTTTTTGATGTTACACATTTTCTGCACCCATTATATAACCCATAGATTAGGTTACTTTGGTTTTTTTGCATTTTTTACATACATTTTTGATGCTGTGGTTTTGTCTCTTGTTTTCATGTTATGTTTAAAATAAAGCTGCTTAAGGTCACATTCACACTATCGGCATTTGGTCAGTATTTTACATCAGTATTTGTAAGCCAAAATCAGGAGTGGGTGATAAATCAAGAAGTGGGTCAAATGTTACTGTTGTACATTCCCTCTGATTGTTACAGTACAAAGAGGCCATATAGGGCCACTGGCCTTGAAGGGAGGCCGACAGGGTTGATGTGGGAATATAGGGAGCTGGAGGGACATTTGGAAGATTGGGGGTTAACAAATTGTACAGAGATGGAGCTGGGGTCAGGTGTTGGAGAGAAGGGGCTGTGGGGCAGCAGTATAAAAGGGTCATCCATCTTAGTCAGGGAAGCCATTTTATGTACCCCTTTACTGTGTTAAGAAGTTCCCAACCACCCTCTCTTTATTTGGTGCTGAGGTTTTACAGAGGTGGTTTTTAGTTTGTTTCAGTTTTTCGATCAATGTGATTTTGAATGGTTAAGGGTTTTATTAATAACATAATTCAATTTATATCATGGCAGCGTGACATGGGGGGTCCTCAAAGTTGTTGGAATTGGTTAATGGCGGATCGGAGGGGGGTAAATTTCAAGAGGTTCTGGACCTCCCAGATCGATTTATGTGGACGGGTGCTTAAATTATCCTGTGTAAGGCATTAAAAGGGGAGCCAGGGTTAATGGTTTTGGATATTGGCCAGCTTGGTTAAGAGCTGCCTCTAAGCTGGTGCATAGCGGCTAGAGGTAAGACTCGACCTGGAACCAAGGTGGAATTAGTAAACATGGGGTTTATAGTTTTGGGGCTTCAAGGACTACCCCTTTTGGCAGGTTGTTTAAATTATTTTGTATTAAATGTTAATAAAAGGCTGCTATGGCCAATTAATCCAATCTATAAAGATTATGGGGATTAGGAGGAAATAAAGGTAAGAATCGAAGTTCACATGAATCTTGAATACCCTTATGTCATGGTTTTGGCTTACAAATACTAATGTAAAATAATGACCAAATACAGAATGTGTGAACGTGGCCTACTTATTTTTATTCTTCCTGATATTTGGCTTTGACAAAATTTTCTGCGTTAATGAGTGGATTTCATACGTTTTTAATGCAGAAATTCACTAAAGATGCATGTGCGTTTTTTTACCTGTCGATTTTCAGCATGTAATGCAATTCTACAGGGAAAAATCTTCACTTAAAACTCAGCGTACCCACAAGAAAAACTGACATGTTGCAGATTTTTCACACGCATGCATGTCAGTTTATGCTGTGTAAAAAAATCACATATTTCTATAAATCCTACCAACTTTGCTGGAACACAATGTGTTTTTTGTGCAGCAAAAGTACTCCGCTTCAAAAACTCGCCAAAAGCTCATTGTGGGAATGTAACTTGATATTTCAACAAACGGAGCTTCATTTCTTACATAAGACATCGTTAATTCTGAATACTTGGGACAATTTACAAAAGTAATATAATGTAAATATTTATTAGGCGTACTCGCCACTTGTATGCTTTACATCATTAATGCGCAGTCAGATCCTGTTCTGTTGTACGTTTAGGAATTACAGTACATAGAGTTAATGAGGTTATTGTTTAGATTTCATTAATTATTTGTGAATCATTTAATAAGCCCGGTATTATGCTCCTTCTGGTACTGCAAACACAATATTAAGTACATAATGAGCAAAGTAATAGGATATAAAAGTAGATTGAACTTCAAATTATAATGGTTTGTATGCTTTAATATCTTCACATGCTGAAAATTAGTAGAGTCTGAAATAGTTATTCAATGATTTTATCTACTTGTTAAGTAACTGTCATTACAGCCAAAATATATACACCGCTCCAAAAAATAAAGGGAACACTAAAATCTCACATCTTAGATATCACTGAATGAAATATTCCAGTTGTAAATCTTTATTCATTACATAGTGGAATGTGTTGAGAACAATAAAACCTAAAAATGATCAACGTAAATCACAACTAATATCCCACGGAGGTCTGGAGTTGGAATCAAGCTCAAAATCAAAGTGGAAAATGAAGTTGCAGGCTGATCCAACTTAAGTGGAAATGCCTCAAGACAAGGAAATGATGTTCAGTAGTGTGTGTGGCCTCCACGTGCCTGTATGACCTCCCTACAATGCCTGGGCATGCTCCCGATGTGGCGGTGGATGGTCTCCTGAGGGATCTCCTCCCAGACCTGGATTAAAGCATCCGCCAACTCCTGGACAGTCTGTGGTGCAACGTGACTTTGGTGGATGGTGCGAGACATGATGTCCCAGATGTGTTCAATCGGATTCAGGTCTGGGGAACAGGTGGGCCAGTCCATAGCTTTAATGCCTTCATCTTACAGGAACTGCTGACACACTCCAGCCACATGAGGTCTGGCATTGTCCTGCATTAGGAGGAAACCAGGGCCAACCGCACCAGCATATGGTCTCACAAGGGGTCTGAGGATCTCATCTCTGTACCTAATGGCAGTCATGCTACCTCTGGCGAGCATATGGAGGGCTGTGTGGCTCTCCAAAGAAATGCCACCCCACACCATTACTGACCCACTGCCAAACCGGTCATGCTTAGGATGTTGCAGGCAGCAGATCACTCTCCATGGCGTTTCCAGACTCTGTCACGTCTATCACATGTGCTCAGTGTGAACCTGCTTTCATCTTTGAAGATCACAGGGCCTGCTGGAAGTCATTTTGCAGGGCTCTGGCAGTGCTCCTCCTGTTACTCCTTGCACAAAGGCTGAGGTAGCAGTCCTGCTGCTGGGTTGTTGCCCTCCCATGGCCCCCTCCACATCTCCTGGTGTACTGGCCTGTCTCCTACTAGGGCCTCTGGACACTACGCTGACAGACACAGCAAACCTTTTTGCCACAGCTCACATTGATGTGACATCCGGGATGAGCTGCACTACCTGAGCCACTTGTGTGGGTTGTAGAGTCCGTCTCATGCTACAACGAGTGTGAAAGCACAACCAACATTCAAAAGTGACCAAAACATCAGCCAGAAAGCATTGGTACTGAGATGTGGTCTGTGGTCCCCACCTGCAGAACCACTCCTTTATTGAGTGTGTCTTGATAATTGCCAATTTCCATCTGTTGTCTATTCCATTTGCACAACAGCATGTGAAATTGATTGTCAAACTGTGTTGCTTCCTAAGTGGACAGTTTGATTTCACAGAAGTTTGATTTACTTGGAGTTATATTGTGTTGTTTAAGTGCTCCCTTTATTTTTTTGAGCAGTGTATTATAAAACATCCATAACTATTTGTTACCCATTCTAATAAAAGTTAAGACTATTCTTTTTTTAGTTTAATTTTAATATTTTAGTTTGGCTTCCGTTGCAGAGCTAGAATTTTTTTTAATGCCAAGGCAGGGTGAATGTTCTTATTTTAAATTTATAGAAAGAATTTTACTAGTCAATTAAAAAATTATGCCATTTTAAGAAATGACGTAGTATATGTGCTGGATTTATCCTCATCCTGCACTACATATGCTATGGGCAGGTGCAAACCACCATTTATACTGGATGAAAGCTATCTGTGATTTTGACGGATAGCACTCGTTCCCATGTTATGCTATGAGGCTGTCCACACGTCCGATTATTTTCCTCGGACTACGGTGACGTGTCTGATCTTGATCCGAGTGCCAGACCAAAATCGACAATGCCAGTGTATTTGTCCATGGAAAACATTAGACGGCACTCGGATTAAATCCGGGTGTGGTCTGTTTTTCATGGACTGGCTAAAAGAGGGTGGAGAAACTTTTTTTTTTTTTTCCTTTCTAGCCATCTCTGAGAGAAACTGATTCCACTTTGATCAAACTCTGATCAGCATAATCAGACCTTTTCTCTCAGATGGAGAGAATAATGGTCATGTGCACCTACCCTGGGACCGAGTGGCACCAAGCTCCTTCGACATACGGCCCACCAGCCTCCCCTAGCTACATCTCATAAGACACTTTGAAACTTAAAGCAGTTTTACATTATGAAAACCTGACCAAATAGTTCTCTCTCTACTATCCTAAGCCCCTGTGCTATAGTAAGAAAATATTTTGGGATAACAAACATACATACATTTTAGGGTTCTTTATGGGTCAATCAAATCTGTTGGAATCTGTAGACTACTGTTTGGACATTTTTTTTCACCAGAGTAAAAATTCAGTTGCTACCTTTGCCTTGTACACAAATAGCCTGGTCAAGAAAGAGTGAGTATAAGTGCCCATAGGGCCCAAGTATCTGGGGCATATGCCTCACCAACCTCATCCCACCGCCAGATGAGCACCAATTATCAATATACCTATATATATATAGAAATAGTAACTAATCTCTATTGATATAAACCATGTTTAACGTTCTAGAACGCAAATCTACAAAACTTTCCTTTGTTTTACAAGATCAGTTTCAGACCATTTCCTGTAAGATGCTCATGAAATAAAGAACTCCGATAATGGTAAGACATGATACTGCCTTCCACTCTGTTAGACATGCCTCTGATTATCTGTAAAAACATAACACAGTAATGGTCATTATACGTACGGCCCATCGGGCATCCTGACTGCTCTATTTCCTATTATCTGCATCTGATTTCCCATTGCTTTTCCTCCCTTTGCTACAGACCCAATGCCTCGTGCCCTACTTTACTGGCACCACGCTGATTTCATTTTGTAAGTTCATCATAGATTATTATCATGGCAGCATTTCTCGTACATGTTGTTATACCCGTTGCTTAGAATATCGAATACTCTCAGCAGTCAGTATATATTAAAGTCTTCTGTCTCACCACTTCCTTCCCAATGTATCTGTAATGTCTTCCTCCTCCATGTGCAAGTAGCACCTAACTTAGAATATTTCTTACTTCTGCACTCTTTTACATTGTTTTAAACATTTTATGTCCCACAACTTATTCTAATGCTTCCTTTTCTGGATTTTGTTAGGATCAAACAATAATTTAAAAGAATTGTTCACCACTTTTTATTTTTTTCCAAAAATATCCCAGCATGCTCTAAAATAAAAAATACTGCCTTCCCACCTACTGTACCTACCCCCACCACTCTCATCATCATTGACTAGATCCCAAGTTGGTCTTTGAACTTCCATACAGTCCGCGGAGGTCAACAATGCATCACTCCGGTAGCCACTGATTGGCTGCAAATGTCACATGTCAAAATGACCGGAGTAAGATGGAACTCTACATTTTTGGCATTTTATACTGACATGCAGCATGTCTGTCCCTCCATAAGAGGCAGCTCAGAGACTGGTGGGGATCCAGGCAGATGTGTGAAAAGAACGATGAAGGACTAAGAGACGAGCATACTGTAAAAAAAAAAAAAAACTTAATTGAATACCTAAGAGTATTCCAAGGTTGAAACAAAATGAAATATAGTTCTGGTCAAAAGTTTGGACACACCTATTCATGTAATGGTTTTCCTTATTCTTATTGGAATGTGCACATTGTAAATTCTGAATAAAGGCAGCAAAATCATGAACGAACATGTATGGAAATAAGGATTAAAGAAATAAAGAAACGTATGAAACAAACCAAAATGTGTGTTAAACCTTCGGCTCCACAAAGTACCCCCTTTTACTCTGATCACAGCTTTCTACACCTTTGGCATTCTCTCAAGCAGCTTCTTCAGGTCTTCTCATGGAAATGCTTTCCAACAGTCTAGAAGGTGTTGCTTCTGCCGCTTTTTGGATTTGCTGCCTTCAGGCTGAATATACAATGTTCACATTCCAATAAGAACAAGGAAAACCATTGTATCAACAGATATGTCTAAACTTTTGATTGGTGATGCGGGGCACTTTCAATTACCTTCAGTGCAAATTTATATAAATAAAAACAATTCCCGCTTTTACATATAAGTATTCTTATACACCGCCCATCAGACCGAACCACCTCGCCTTGCCCACCCGGTCCCCTAGTTAAGCATAATAAAAGGTCTTTTTTGGGGGGGTTTTGCAGGGAGGTAAGAGACATATATACAGCTTTCCAGAATGCTGTAAAAAAGGTGGTTGTATGGGAAAAACCTGGTTACAGGTTCCCTTTAAACTATACACAACTAAAGAATACTCTTGGAGTATATGCACATGGCGTCTTTTAGACACCAGTATACCCACTGAATTTTGCTACAGGATGATAGGAAACCGCCAGTGGTGTTTTTCCTGAAGCTCCTTCTTTGGTGTCTTTTCGAATCATTTTGTAGTGGCTTTGTCGCAGGTGTCTTTTTTTTTTTTACTTGTACATGTAAACTGGTGAGAAGCTTCCAAGCGAAATCCACCTGAGGAATGGACCGGTCACTTCTTATAAGCCTCTCCATGTCTTTGGAAAAGTGGAGCAGTTTAAAGAAGTTGAAAAGACTGAACACATGCACGGGAAGTCATTTTTACGTTGCAATACATATGTTCATTCTTTCTAGCATGTCTTTAGTGACTTTTCCGTACCCATCCGAAAGAGACATTGTGTCCACAAACCTTAAGTGGCTGTCAAGTGTGGCACAGCTAGGTGTCGGTTCAGCTTTTCTCCAGTGGCTTCACTCTCATACATACCTAATAGTAAAAACGTCAGTGGCAGTGGTCACCTCATTGTAATGGGGGTCTATAGAGGATGACTTATGTCACATGTCAGGAACATAAATATTTATCTTCTTTGTTGCAAAATTAAATTGGATAATATAAAATGCTGATGAAAAGATACAACACTTACAACGTGTTGTCGTTGGTTGTAGAACATGTGCATTATGTAAAATGATTTCATTTTCAGCCATTGGGGCTGCTTATAAATATGTAAAACAGTTATACATTAAATTGGGGTTATTCATTAAATGTCACATAACATATGCAGATTTCAGAGCCCCGGGCATATAACTGTACAAATGTTTTCTCTGAAATTCAGAGAACACTTAGAGGTCAGAATAATAACACTGGCTTTAATGGATACCTTCCCCTTTAATGGCAACATTCAGGACAGTACTCATCAATACATCAACCAGATGGTACATCATTATATTTAATAATATTGTGTGCTAAGAACAGGGAGATGTTTTACTGACCATTAGTGATGGTGAGAGGTACGGTTAGCTCTAAAAAGATCTATGAGCTGTATAACATGGAAGAGCTTGATTGAAACAATATTAAAAGGTTTATCTCATGAGACATCAACTGAATGTACGCTCTGTTAGAGCACTGGGGACATCATAGAGGGGAGTTATTATGGGGGTCTCCATGAGCCACAAAAAAAAGCCACTTTGCAGGACCATCCATGGACCGCTATAACATTAACTCTGCAGGAAAAATGAGTGGCTATAAGCATGTTTCCCTGATGATAACTACTGATCTTCAGGAAATTGAGCAGCCGGACCTGCAAGAATTAACTAGGTTCCATATAATAAGGGGTTGTCTTAAAGGGAACGTGTCAGCAGGCCTGTGCACAGTAACCTACAGGCAGTGTCAGGTTGGTGTCGTTATGCTGATTAAAATGATACCTGGGTGATGAAATCTGTCTTGTGGTTGTTGTGTAATCTTTATTTTCAGTTTTGAGTTAATGATATGCTCGTGCTCCGCGGCGGCCTGTGGGGGGTCTTCATGTGGTGCTCTGCTTAGGTATTCATAATGCAGACTGCTGACAGGTCACTGATCCCTCACTGAACTGCCCCCTCGTTTACGTAATGAATATAATATTTATTTTGTGAAAAAAAACTTCTGAAGGCAGGTGCCGGCGGTGGTGCCTGCTCTGCAGTCTGATCGCATATGTACTGTGTGTATAATTCATTTGTTTGCTGTTCTCTTGATAGTCATAAACATTTAAAAAAAAAAATCTGTTTGAAAATGGCTTCGGCTGCTCCTGATCCGATAGTTGGTACTGCACAGGCGCCGGCTGCGCCATCTTGCTAGGAAAAATAATCCTCTTCCAAGATGGTGCCGCCTGCGCAGTAGCAAGTATCGGATCAGGCGTGGCCAGCGCCATTTTCAAACAGATTTTTTAAGACTATCAGGAGAACAGAAACTAATTATACTGTACACACAGTACAAATGCTATCAGGCTGCAGCGCAGGTGCCACCGCTGGTGCCTGCCTGCAGAATAGGGTGTTTTTCCCCCAAGATAACCATAATATTTATTACATTCACTAGGGGGCAGGTCAGTGAGGAATCAGTGACCCGTCAGAAGCCATCAGTATGAATATCTAGTCAGAGCACCACATGAAGATCCCCCACAGGCCGCATCGGAGCATGAGCATATCATTAACTCAAAACTGAAAATAAAGATTACACAACAACCACAAGATGGATTTCATCAACCAAGGAATCATTGTAATCAGTACAACAGAACCGACCTGACACTGTGTGTACGCTACTGTGCCCAAGCCTGCTGACAGGTTCCCTTTAATGAGATTATACAATTAATGTACTTTTTTATTTTAGAGGTTGTCCAGTGGAAACAAGGGATCACCTATCCACAAGATTTGTGATAATTTACTGATCAGTGTGTAGCCCACCGCTGGGATCTGCACCGATCAGCAGAATGGTGAACTTTTATCCCAGTTACAGAGTAGAGCGACGGGTCAAATGTCTGACTACTAGTGATGAGCAAGTGTACTCTTTGCTCAGGTTTTCCTGAGCATGCTCAGGGGGTCTCCGAGTATTTGTAAGTGCTCGGAGATTTAGTTTTTGTTGCCGCAGCTATATGATATACAGCTGTTAGCCAGGCTTATTACATGTGGGGATTCCCTAGCAATCAGGCAACCCGCACATGTACTCAGGCTGGCTAGCAGGCATAAATCATACAGCTGTGTCAACAAAATACCTGAAGACCACCCGAGCGTGCTCTGGAAAACCGGAGCAACGAGTACACTCGCTCATCACTACTGACTACCACTCCATCGTTCTCTATGGGGCTGCTGATAAAAACCCAATGGATCACACGGCTCTGCCATAGTGAGTGAATGAAGCAGTGATCGGGCAAGTGCACTGCCACTCCATTTTAACGGGAATAAAGTTCTGCTGATCGGTGCAGATTCTAGTGGTCAGACATCCACTTATCAACAAGTTATCACCTATCCTGTTTTCACCAGACAAACCTTTTAAATCTACTAAATGTGGTATAAAGTACAGGTGTATATGTGCACAGACCTGTAATATGGTGTTCATGTTTTAGTTGGGTCCTTACAATGCCTCTAATTTTAAATGGAAGTGCACGGTGAATGTATTGCATGATATATTGTATCAAAAATTTCCACTAATAGCATTTGTCGTGCAGGATAATATATTGACCAATGAACGTACTGTGGGGTGGCGCAAATAGTAGTCCTTAAAGAGTTTATCCAGGACTATATTTTTTTACTATGGGCCTAGAAAGTAGCAGGCAGTTAGTTGTTGTCTACCTGCCTGCTGCATCTGGCGCTGATCTCTGCCGGCACAGAGTAGTCACAGACTGCTCCTGCGGGTTATTCAGCTTCTCTTCTGCTCTGCTCTATTGACAGGTTGGGACTATACCGCCATCAATGACCGCGCTCTGCCAGTGTCGGGCAGAACAGGCAGGTAGTTTGGAACTACCTGCCTATTAGTTTTTAGAGCCACAGTAAAAAAAAATAGTCTTTCATAAACTCTCTTGAGGATTACTGCTTTTGCCTTTGTGCGAGGCCCTTATAATGCGGTTTTGTTCTTTGCCTTACACCTAAAAACGATGTGCTACTTTTTTTATTAGTTTTTCCTATTTAGTCAATGTATTTCTTCATTATTAATGCACTTGTGAATATTCTTGGTGCCATCTAACGTATGCTTAGAAGACCAAGAAGAGTGGGAATGATGACCTTGCCCTTTGTTATATGATGGAGCCTTGTGGATGGTATTAAGCCCCACTATTAACATAACTAATCACTGTAGCAAGAAGTCTCAAGCAAGGGCGAAGGCTATGGATTCTGCTGTCTGACTGCAATTTTAAGCTGACATTATCTAAAGTTAATTAAGAAGCTTCTGTAATTCATTGTACTGGATGGTGACAGCTGAGCTCATTTAACAGGAGCAATTTCAAGACCTATCACTTGAATGTGGCTTGTATCTGAATGTTCTTAGATAGGTGTCTACTACGGTGAGATTGGTACTGAGCCGCCTGTGTGCATGCTGAAAAGCATATACAGTGGGGAAAATAATTATTTGACACATTGCCAAATTTGAAAGTTTTCCCACCTACAAAAAATAGAGCGGGCTGTAATTTTTATCATAGGTACACTTCAACTGTGAGAGACAGAATCTAAAAATAAAAGCCAGAAAATCACATTGTATGATTTTTAAATAATTAAATTGCATTTTATTGCATGAAATAAGTATTTGATCACCTACCAACCAGCAAGAATCCTGATTCTTCAGACCTGTTAGTTTTTCTTTACGAAACCCTCCTACTCATTCCCTGTATTAACTGTACTTGTTTGAACTTGTTACCTGTATAAAAGACACATGTCCACACACTGAATCGCACTCCAACCTCTCCACCATGGACAAGACCAAAGAGCTGTCCTAGGACACCAGGGACAAAATTGTAAATCTGCACAAAGCTGGGATAAGCTACAGGACAATAGGCAGGCAGCTTCTCACCTCGTGGGGTAAGGATAATTATGAAAAAAATCAGGAATCATCCCAGAACTACATGGGAGGACCTGGTCAATGACCTGAAGAAAGTTGGGACCACAGTCTCAAACATTACCATTAGTAACACACTATGCCATCATGGATTAAAATCCTGCAAGGCACAGAAGGTCCCCCTGCTCATGCTAGCACATGTCCAGGCCCATTTGAAGCTCACCAATGACCATCTGAATGATCCAAAGGAGGCATGGGAGGTCATGTGGTCAGATGAGACCAACATAGTGTTAGGGTTGGCGGAACGCACAGAATATATTTATTAGATGGAATAGGTGCGTTCGCAACCCGGGATCCACCGTGCAGGAAAGAACCTGCTGCTAAGTAAGGCGGCAAAGCAAATTAGAATAGATGAACTCTGTTACTTCACAGAGCCTGTAGTAAAGAGAACGCTGTGCCCTGTTTAGCTCACAGGGGACACAGCTACTGTGTAGAGCCGACAGTGGTCATGCAGTCCAACCAACATGCAGCTCCTCTCTGGTGGAGCCGGAATTCTATCGGGTATTAGCCAGCCCTGAATTCACACATAAACTCCTCGCCGGAGGTGCCAGCATTCTAGGGGCTTATTTCAGCCAGGTCCCTGACCACACGCACGACCACACTGGCGCTGAGCTCGTACATATTTGACACTAGCGCATGGCCGTGCGGTCATGAGAACCTTATATAGCTGCAGCACCTACAGGACCTTCCAAGAAGGACCAATGGAAGGCTGCCACAGAACTTGATCAGGTACAGGACCTTCCTGGAGGACCAATGAAAGTTGCTGCAGTACCTGAGCATGTGACCCTTGATCTCCACTGAGAGATCTTACCCTGGGCATGCTCAGTGTGTGCAAAGCAGGACTTAGTCCCAGAAAAGCCTGCTCGCCGCAGATCAGTGCAGGGTACAATAGCAGAGCTTGGAGAGACAGCAGTAACCCTTTGCACAGTATCAGACTCAGTGAGACGCTGGGACCGACGTCTCCGCTGAGCAGGCTCACTGGACCTTCAATATGGACCAGACGACTGGACCATATTGAAGGGAGGATGGATGGGGTCATGTATCACGAGATTTTGACCAACAGCCTTCTTTCCTCAGTAAGATGGTTCATGGCTGTGTCTTCCATGACAATGACCTGAAACACACAGCCAGGGCAGCTATGGAGTGGCTCCATAAGAAGCATTTCAAGGTCCTGGAGTGGCCTAGACAGTCTCCAGGTCTGAACCCAATAGAAAATCTTTGGACGGAACTGAAACTCAATGTTGCCCTGCGACAGCCCAAAACCTGAAAGATCTGGAGAAGATCTATATAGAGGAATGGGCCAAAATCCCTTCTGCAGTGTGTGCAAGCTTGGTCAAGAACTGCAGGAAACGTCTGACTTCTGTAATTGCAACCAAAGGTTTCTGTACCAAAAATTAAGTTCTGTTTTTATATTGTATTAAATACTTAGTTCATGCAATAAAATGCAAATTAATTATGTAAAAATCATACAATATAATTTTCTGGATTTTTTTTAAGATTCTGTCTCTCACAGTTGAAGTGTCCCTACGATAAAAATTACAGACCTCTCCATTCTTTGTAGGTGCGATAAGTTGCAAAATCGGCAGTGTATCAAATATTTATTTTCCCCAATGTAGCTGTTACAATCGGGACCATTTTTCTAGTATGAGCATACCCTTATTATCCTTTTTATGACAAGCTTTTTAGTTGGATTTTTTTTGCACTCCAAATATTATCAACTTCTACCTTTGACAATGGAAATTATTCACCTGTGTCAGAGATTTTACAAAGAAGAAAAATGTTATTATATCCATTCTTCATACTGTGCTGTACATCTCATTGACTGCAGCTGAAATTGGCCAATTCATGTGTGCCCACTAGCCACAACAAGGAAACCTTTCTTTGATGGAAACCTAACTTTTACACTTACCTCTTATATGCAAACGTCTACAAATTTAAAGGGAAGGTAGTATTCAATACAAATTTCAAGCAGCCTAAGGGTGCTTTCACTCCGCTCTTTTTCCAACATTTGTTGGTCACTGGGGTTTACTTTCAAACCCCCCACAAAATGGGATTCGGGCTTATGAGCCAACAGGGCCATTGACTATAATGATGTCGGATGTCAAGGTATGCTCTGTTGTGCATAATTTTTGGATGTATACGCCTACTGGAAGTGGACAGTCAGACACAATCTACTACGTCTGAGTGTCAGCCTCCAATAGGCGTATACACCCAAAATTGATGCACGACCGAGCACATGTTGTCTGTCGCCACCATTCTAGTCAATGACTCCATCGGTCCATACGCCCGAAACCAGTTTTGCCGAAGGTTCGATGAAACCACCGATGGGACCAACATACGTGGGATACAGCGCAGTGTGAAAGGGCCCAAAGGCCTCATTCAGACATCTGTAAATTTTCTTGTATTTAAAAACATGGTCTGTCGTTCATCTGTGTTTCGGCTCTGCGTTTCATCAGTATTTGGTTAGCGTCTCAGCTTTTACAATCAGTATCTCATTGATGATTTTTCATGTATGCTTCTCCTACCTATTACAATACTAAATCACAGAGAGCACACAGATTGCTCATTGGCTCATAGCTCAGAAACAATGCAAGTATAGCATAACCAATTATTAGTTGTCAAGAGTAATTCTGACACAGGAGACCTCTGGATGCCTGGTTTCTGTGAAACTGCCATAGCTATAGAACAACATCTTAAAGAACATTTCACCAATATCTGGAGGCCTAGCATTGATTTCTTTTAGGATCCATTCAAACGTCTGTGTTTAAACACATGCGTGAAAAAATGGTACCAGTGTCATCAGGGTTTTTCGTGGATGGATAAAGAAACAAATAACTTAGAAAGCTTCTCTAATACTTTGCAATGTTACAGACGGAAGGCCCACGGATGGGACACGCTTGCCATTTGATTGCTGTAAATGTTTTTGATGGGCCCATCATCTTGTATTGGCAGTTCTCATCCGTGATATTGGAAAAAACACGGATATGTGAACAGCACCATAGATTATAATGGACCCGTGTTCTATCAGTGAAAAAACACATATAACATGTATGTGCAACACAAACGTCAGAATGAGTAATAACAGAAGCAAAGCATAAATCGATAGAGCTGGCATATAACAAGTAATATAACAAATTGGCAAATTTTGGATTATAATTGCTGTATTGATTATTTTCTTTATCAGAAACGACCAGTGTCCAGTGTGTCACATATATTGATCTTTTTTTCTATTAATCCTTTTTTGAAACAAGCTAAAAATAACACAAGCCAATAAAATGTGACAAAATGAGTTTAAAAATGAGTCAAAACTAAATGCATATGAGATAATAAATAGTGATGCGCGAATATACCCGTTGCTCGGGTTTTCCCGAGCACGCTCGGGTGGTCTCCGAGTATTTGTTAGTGTTCAGAAATTTCCTTTTCCTTGCCGCAGCTAGATGATTTACAGCTGATAGACAGCTTGATTACATGTGGGGATTCCCCTAGCAATCAGGCAACCCCCACATGTACTCAGATTGGCTAGTAGCTGTAAATCAAGCAGCTAAATCAACAAAAACCAAATCTCCGAACACTAATAAATACTCGGAAATCACCCGAGCAACGAATATACTTGCTCATCACTAATAATAAATCTACACCAATCACAGTCTTTAGTAGTGTGGAACTAGAAGTAACAGATCTTCTCTGTAAGGTTAAATTCCCACAATGAGCTTTTGGTGAGTTTTTGATGTTGCAGATTCTTTGCACCATTTCCACACCCATTGTGTAAGTTAGGTTACTTTTGTTTTTCATTGCATTTTTGAGTGAGTTGTTTTTACACACATTTTTATTATTATTATTTATTTATATAGCACCATTAATTCCATGGTGCTGTACATGAGAAGGGGTTACATCAAAATACAAATATCACTTGCAGTAAACAAAACTAACAATGACAGACTGGTACAGAGGGAAGAGGACCCTGCCCTTGCGGGCTTACAATCTACAGGATTATGGGGAAGGAGACAGTAGGTCGAGGGTTGCAGTAGCTCCAATGGTGTTGAGGTGGCTGTGTGGTCTTTACAGGCTGTAAGCTTCTTTGAAGAGATGGGTTTTCAGGTTTCTTTTGAAGGATCCAAAAGTAGTGGATAACCGGATGTGTTGGGGCACTGAATTCCAGAGGATGGGTGATATTCGGGAGAAGTCTTGGAGGCGATTGGATGAGGAGCGAATAAGTGTGGAGGAGAGAAGGAGGTCTTGGGAGGACCGGAGATTACGTGAGGGAAGATATTGAGAGATTAGTGTGGAAATATACGGAGGAGAAAGATTATGGATGGCTTTGTAGGTCAGTGTTAGTAATTTAAACTGGATACGCTGAGAAATTGGGAGCCAGTGAAGGGATTTGCAAAGAGGAGAAGCAGGAGTGTAGTGAGGAGAGAGATTAATTAGTCGGGCAGCAGAGTTAAGGATGGACTGGAGGGGTGCGAGAGTGTTAGAAGGTAGGCCACAGAGGAGTATGTTGCAGTAGTCGAGGCGGGAGATGATTAGGGCATGCACGAGCATTTTGGTAGAGTGTGGGTTGAGGAAAGGACGGATTCTGGAAATATTTTTGAGCTGGAGGCGACAGGAGGTGGCGAGAGCTTGGATGTGCGGTTTGAAGGACAGGGCAGAGTCAAGGGTTACTCCGAGGCAGCGGATTTTTGGCACAGGGGAAAGTGTGATTTCATTTATTTTGATAGATAGATCAGGTAGGGAAGATATGCGAGGTGGAGGAAAGATAATTAGTTCAGATTTGTCCACATTTTTATCATATTTTTCACGCTCCATTTTTTTGTCTCTTCTTCATATGTCATATTTTAAAGCTGCTTTGTTTTCGTTACTTCCTGGTATTTGGCTTTGATAAAACTTTATTGATGCAGTCATGTGCAGATTACATGTATGTTTTTACCTGCGGATTCTCTGCATCTAATGCAATTCTACATGGAAAATCTGCATCTAAAACTCAGCGTACCCACAAGAGAAATTGATAAGTTGCGGATTTAAAATTTTCTCGACAGTTCTAGAACTATAAGATGCCGCATTTTTTTTTTACTTAGCCAAAATAAACTCACTAAAAATTCACTATGCTAACTTCACCCAATATGCTTCGTATGCAAAAGCCAAATGTTGTCAGGGAAGTACACGGTCTTGTGGTTCCCTGAGTTTATTTGAGCCATGCTGTATTCATTTTATCTATACGTTTCCTGACTGGACTTTTACTGTTCAGTAGAAAAGTCTAATACTATTTTTGGCTGCAGGTTCACTTTACGACATGATGCCTATTGGATTTTAAAGAAAAATACATTTAAGCGCTACATTTCTGCTTTCCATAGTTCTCATACGCTCTGCCATTCAAACGGCAGCCGCCAGCTTCTTGACATGATAATGCTGAGAGCACTAAAGATTGTTATTGTCTCGAGTTGTGCAATACAATCTTCTGGACGGTGATCTTCTTTAGACTTGACTTGATTGTTCCCTGTCATCTGTTATTTACTGATTGGTCTTAAACAAGAAGTTCCACATTTGTTACCATGGAAGTCGCCAGCATCTTAACCTGCTCCGGGTGTTAGCGCGTCTCGTGTGTTAATTGTTGTTACTTATAGAAGCAATGATGATCTTCTACAATCATGGTAGAATTTTCTATTCACAATATTTAGTGTCTTCTATTAATAGTCTTCCTGGGCTAATAATATCAGCCTGCAGCTGTCTGCTTAGCCTTTGCTGATAATTAATGTTAAGGGTGACCCCACATCATTTTTGGGTTGTCACTCCTTGCTAATAATGATAACCAGTAGTAATAATAATAAACTTTATATAGCACCAACATATTCCACAGCGCTTTACAATTCAGCAGTTCATATACAAGTCATAAGTAACATTCCAATTAATAGAATAATGACAACCCTGCCTGTAAGAGCTTACAATCTACAATGAATGCTAAGTAAATGCTAAGTAGACAGCTGTGAGCTGATATTAATAGCATGGAAAGCTCCATGTTTATTATCTCTTCCCAGACCATAAATATGAGCCCTAGCTGTTGGCTTTCCCTAAGCTGGTTAAGAAAATTAAGGGGGACCCCACACCATTTTTTTTCTTTTACTCTTTCTCTACATGTATTCTATTCTGTCTGTTCACGCTATGAATTTACTGTACTTGGGTGATGCAATGTTGGGTTTCCTTATGAGATGTGTGTGTAAAAATCGCACGCCCATGTGCTGTGCAATTTTTTTATTTTATTTTTATTTTCTCTCTCACCCATTGACTTGCATTCTTGAGTCTCCTCTGATGTACGAGGCCGCTAGCAGCATGCTGCAATTTTTTTCTCCGTCCAATCCGAGCTGAGAAAAATATTGCAGATAAAGAAATTATTACTAACTCTAGTTGTAGTGCAATATGATTTTTTATCGGATTGCGCCCTTCTTTTTTAAACACAGATGAGAATGATCCCTTAGTAGGCTTAATTATTCTAAAAATGTAATCATAGCAGTCAAACTTTTTAGCCCCCGTGATCATTCATTATCCAGGTAAGTCTGTATAGTAAAGGAATTCTTTCAGCAAATAGGCTCCTTCCAATTTTGACATGTTTTTTGACGACCCAACAAGCACAATTCAGTGGACACACTACCAAGTGCCCGACCATTCCAGTCTTTAACCAGGGGTCATTATTCAAGGACAGAGATCTGTTGCACCCTAACAAAGAATCTGTCAGCAGGTTTTTGCTACCTCATCTGAGCACAGCATAATATAGGAAAAAAGGCCCTATATCCAATGATATATCACTTAGTTTACTGTGTACAGCGGTTCTGCCACAATCAAGATTTATAGATTTAGCAATGCAGCAGAGCTTTAAAGCTTCACCTGCCCACTCCAGGCTCTTTATATCCATTGTCTATACACAGTGAGCTGCTTATCACAGGAGGGGAGGAGTCATACTACATGCAAGCGCTGCTGACAGATTCCCTTTAATTCAGCCAATCCTTATCTTATGTAGGAAAAAACATTTTGGCTTCCCCTTCACTTGCCCTTCTCTCTGAGCCACCACGTCTATTCAACTCTGTTCTTTGGATCAAGACTTTATCATCAATAAATATATTCATGTTAAGATCATTTTCTTGTTGCGTCAAAGGTGGAATATTGATTCACTAGTCCATCATTAAATTAAATAAAAGTATGTAAAGGTATATTTTATATTATGTGGACTGTAAATCAAGCCCATATATGCTGCATGGGGGTAAAATCTGTCATAAAATGAATTTGCTGTACGTTTCTGTAGATGGGAGATGGATGTAATGAGAGATCATTCTAATGATACATATGCAGACTGAATGTCTGTGAAATGCAGTACAATATCTCATTGCTTATGTTCCATTAACCATTGTTTCATCATCACTTGAGAAAAGACAAACAGCACTAATGGTGGCTATAAGTAATACCCTGCATTGCACTGAATGGATGACAGGCATGCCTTTTCACATTTGCTGTGGTTTATTACTTTTCCGCTCTTTTTTATATATTTACAATACACCCACGTGTATAAATACAGACATAATGGACTTCTACCTTGAGCTTTCTATATTGTAAAAGGAAATTAAAACAACTTTGTATTATTTTATTTTACAGCTTTTTTGCAAACCTGGGGTGCTGATTCATGAAATGCCAGAATTAATGAAGGGCTCGCTGATGTGTGATGCGCCAAATTCCTTAAGAGGTGTGCAGCACGTAATGAATTTGGCACATCTTCTATGTGGCTTGCACCTCGCCGGAGATGCTACCCCAGTCGCTGCTCCACTATTGCAGAATTTAACAGGCAGATAATAGCCATGTCCCATCCCGCCCTGGCTCCCTCCCAGCTCAGCTCATTTTGCCGGAGCTTCTTCAAACCGGCATGAAAACGCCAAAACTCTATAAATTTTTGCAAGTTCTCTAAGGTTTTTTTTCTCCATTTTTCTGGCGTTAAAATTTTGATAAATCACTCCCTATGTCTCTTATGTAACACAGATATACATAAGTATAAATTAGCTGTAAAAACAAAAGTAGACTTAATAGTGACCAAGTTTCCTAAATTTTTCAGTCGATCCATTCTGTTAGCATGACCTATAGGAGCTGCCTTTTTGATCTGGAGGTCTGAAGAAACCTCCTTGAACTATTTGTCCAAATTTCTTTAAACCCTTTTTTGTTGGGTAATTAACTAGTGTATGCTGCACTGTATGTGTAGGTCCGTTTACACTATCCGACATTGTGGCATTAAACAGCCACCGATCAGTTAATATAAAAATGTTTTACCCATCATCAGGCTTTTAATAACCTGTTCGCACAGGCCGACTGCACTTCAAATGCACACTGATCGGGAATAAATTGCTATGTGCTCATATGCTGCCATTGTTTTTGGCAGCTCAGGTCCTGTTTAAACAGGATGATGCGCTGCCGAGAACAATGAAAACCAAAAGATCATTATGTCCGACGAGGGAGTGTTTTTCTCATTCATCTGGTGATCGGCAGCCCGTGTAGATGGCACAATTTTTGGGAAATGCTGCTTGCACAATAATCTTGAAGTGTAAATTGACCCTAAGCAAATAAATGTATCCTTTACAGTATGATTAGGGGAAGGAAGTTTGATTCTGAAGGATTTAATAAATACTTGAATCTGAAATTTGTAACATTTAACCACTCTAAATGGAGCTGCAGCTTCTTCGCCGTGGACATTATAGTTAATATAGGGCATTTTATCAGACTATTTTAGCTGGATTTCCACTTAAAAAGTACCTGTCACATATGTCAGTGACGTGCCGTCCCTACAAAATAATAATGCTGAAGCACCTTCCCATTGTGCTCTTGGTCCTTTAAAAAAATGTATAAATTGACAAATATTCTCATATCAACAGAGTGTTTCCCATTCTAGTGTCATATCAAAGTGTTTAGGGACACACAAGGGGCATGCATAAAAATCATGGGGCCCCATGCAAAAAGTTTAAATTTCCCCACCCACAGTACCCACCGACATCTCAGAAAAAAAAAGGCAGAGTAGGTGGGCTCATACTTCCCAACTTTTAAAAACAGGGAATAAAGGGACATGTATTGCAGCATATACAGAGTAATAATGCCCCTGCTGAAAACCCATAGTGTCCTTACACACTAAAATACTGCTTTTATGGCTTCCATGGAGTATGATGCCCCAAAAAATGCTCCTCTACATGCAGTATGATATCCCAAAATTGAACTGCCCCAAACAATTTACTCCCCACAGTAACCCCACATTGCTAGTATGATGACTCAAACAATACTTCTAACACAGTATGATCCCCCAAAGTGCCTCCAGCACAGCATGATGTGTCTACAGTTCTCCAACACAGTATCATGCCTCCATAACCATCCAACACAGTTTAATACACCCCACAGCTCGATGACCCTAAAGTATTCCACTTAGTATGATGTCCCCTGTTCACAGCTTCAAGTCCCCTAAGTAGTCTATTAACCTCTTTCTGCCATCGGACGGAATAGTACGTCTGGTGGCAGAACCCCTGCTTTGATGCTGGCACCGGTATTATATTGCTTATCCATAGGTTATTACATAGTCTTTGGTACAGTTCATTGCTATATAAACCTCAAAAAAATTGTTCAAAGTATATTGGTATTATATTGCACATCGATAGACTTTTACATATTCTTGGGTAGATTTCGTTGCTGTATAAACCTCAAAAAACTTGTTCAGAATCTAAGGCTGTGAGCACACGTTGCAGATTTGGTGCGTTTTTTTGTCACAGATTTTTTACAAAATCTGATGCCAGCAAAGTGAATGAGAAACCTAAAATGTCAAGCGCATGTTAAGCATTTTTGACTTGCAGATTTGGTCCTGTGAGTTCACTCAAATCAATCAAAAACACAGGGAAAAAATGCATGTTTTGCAGCTACGTTTTCCCTGCCAAAAGATGCAGAAATGGTGCAAAAATTTTACTCAATGTGTGCACATATTCTTATTGTGTTTTTAATCCATAGAGTATTCTGTGGTCTGGAGTACATTTTGTTGGTATGTAACCCTCAAAACACTTGTTAAAAAATGTATCGTTAATATTATATTGCTCACCCATAGACTATTCCGTGGTCTGGAATACATTTCCTTGGTATATAACCCTCAAAAGTGTATAAGAAGATGAACCGGACTGGGGTTACCTCTCTTGCGCCAGTTCCGGAACTGTCGGGACTGTCACCATTGTTGCATGGGGGAGAGTTTTCTGGCCCGGACCGACCTATGCACTTGTCAGCAGGGGGCGGGTAAGAGATAAAAAGGGCTGCGCGGGAAAAAGACAGGAGTCCTGGTGGGAAGACACAGTGCACAGCAAGGGCGAGGTGTAGGCCTCGTTAGCAGAGCATCTCGTGAGTGTAGGCCCACCTTGCACATCCCCTGTGACCGTGTCCACTGCTCGCGGACATCAGACGGCAACATACTCATCGTCCTCTGTTCCTGGAGGTGACTCTCACGTGAGACCAGTGACTGCTGCATGCGTGTGGCCTAGCCGAGATCAGGTGACTGGACCAGAGTATTCCAACTCCACACTCGCATACACCACGGAGCAGAACCATGCTCTAGTGGTATCGCATATAGAGCTAAGAACAGTACAAGGAAACCACGGGAACCCACCTAGTTGAGCAAAGACTCTCTGCCTGCATCGTGGAACTGGACCTCCATTTACCTGATGACCCCGGGACATCACGTGCCGCTGTTGTCGGTGCCACCGTTGGAGTCCGAGATGCTGCAATCAAGAAGCCGACAGACTGATAAGTTTACTTTTTCTCCTTGGGACACCTGCGGAGCCCCTGTTTCCCCTATTCATCCCTCCAGTTCCATTATTACTATATACCCTACCTCCGATATTCACTTTCTCCCTGCGTGGAGTTCACATCTACTATATAATTGTCTAAGGGGTACTTCCATCTTTCTGTCTGTCCTTCTGTCTGTCCTTCTATCTGTCCTTCTGTCTGTCACGGATATTCATTGGTCACAGCCTCTGTCTGTCATGGAATCCAAGTCGCTGATTGGTCTCGCCAGCTGCCTGTCATGGCTGCCGCGACCAATCAGTGACGGCCACAGTCCGATTAGTCCCTCCCTACTCCCCTGCAGTCAGTGCCCGGCGCCCGCTCCATACTCCCCGCAGTCACTGCTCACACAGGGTTAATGCCAGCGGTAACGGACCGCGTTATGCCGTGGGTAACTCACTCCGTTACCGCCGCTATTAACCCTGTGTGACCAAGTTTTTACTATTGATGCAGCCTATGCAGCATCAATAGTAAAAACATCTAATGTTAAAAATAATAAAAAAATAAAAAATCATTATATACTCACCTACGCCGCCTTTCCCGCTCCTCGCGGCGCTCCGGTGACCGCTCCATGCAAGCGGAAGATTCCTGTGGCAAGGATCTTCCATGACGAGAAGGACCTTCCATGACGTCATGGTCATGTGACCGCGACATCATCACAGGTCCTGCGTGCCTGCGCGAGAAGGACCTGCCGTGACGTCACGGTCATGTGACCGCGACACGATCATGTGACCGCGACGTCATCACACATCGCTGTGCAATATACTACGTGGCTCTGTGCTGTATACTACGTCGCTGTGCAATATGTTACGTGGCTCTGTGCTGTATACTACATCGCTGTGCAATATACTACGTGGCTCTGTGCTGTATACTACGTCGCTGTGCAATATACTACATGGCTCTGTGCTGTATACTACGTCACTGGGCAATATACTACGTGGCTCTGCTGTATACTACGTCGCTGTGCAATATACTACGTGGCTGGGCAATATACTACGTCACTGGGCAATATACTACGTAACTGGGCAATATACTATGTGGCTGGGCAATATACTATGTGGCTGGGCAATATACTATGTGGCTGAGCAATATACTATGTGGCTGGGCAATATACTACGTGGCTGGGCAATATACTACGTGGGCTGTACAATATACTACGTGGACATGCATATTCTAGAATACCCGATGTGTTAGAATCGGGCCACCATCTAGTCTGTTAATAAATTTGTTAACTCCTGATCTGCTTCCTGTCTGTGACGACATCCCGATCCCTGCAATTCTACAAGTGCATAGCCTTTATGAGTCTAGTACCAATACATGACAATTTGAACAGAATATGTATGAGACCTTCCTTTATGTCTAATACAGGGAGTATCTGAGTCCTTTATTTTTGGCTGTTCTTGCTTCCTTCAGAAGTTGAACTGAAATTTCCTATTTTTTAATTAAAAAAATCTATTTTGGTTTTCTTAAATTACAATTGTTTTTTAAATCCATTTTAATTTTGTTTTATATACAAGTCATTATACAGGAAAAATGTTTTTTTTCTTGTAAAATGCAATTTCTCATTTGTTTGGAGTGTTTTATTGTCATTCCTTAAAGTGGAGTAAAAGTTTGACACCATTGTTCTCATCAGCAATCTGGGAGTCAGAGATGCTTCCATGTTGTTCTTCCATTCAGCGCTTTTCCCATCCATTTGAACATTTTCACAGACCCCAGACCTCTTCGCAGGGTCTGCTGGAAAAAAGTTTGACTATCCAATTGAATCCTATTATACTCGTTACTTGAAACAAGCTTCCGAGTATTAGGAATTGCTCGGTTTGAGAACCTGAGCATTTTAGTTCTCGCTCATCTCTAATAGTTTGTTCTAAATGATGCCTAATTTTTGCTACCTCTTTCTTTTAAGGGCATTATCACTTGAGTTCCTTTATGGATGTAATAATCCAGGCCCTTGATGGCAGATACATTTCATATATTCCACATGTTAAATCACATCAGAGTAAACATGCATTTATCTAATCATGGTTCAGGAAAATGAAGTATCCTTATCTTGAAACCAGCAATACTCGAAAGGATGTGAAATATGAAATGTCAGCAGAATTGAGGACTTCACAGGTGAGACAAGTTATGAGTCACCCGGGAATGACGCCAACTGAACGTTAATGAAGTATCCTCGTTGAGGAGCTGCTAATAATTGCTGCCTGGGGACCTGGATGTATCTGCGTGCACGCATTGTGGAATATAGAAAGGCTGAGTATACATAGAATATAGAAAAAATGTCTGTGTTCACTTAGAACATAAATATGAATTATAACGAATTATTATCAGAAACATGTGTCCATGTAAAGAGTTAATTCATAATGCATCATTCATTGGTACATAGGATGTGCTTGGTTAATGGTGAACTATTATTATTAGAGGTGCAGGTCATTGTACTGCATGGATTTCTTACTGTATTCCCTTGTGATACTAAGACAGCTCCATCTTAATACATCTCGAGATCATGTGAGGTCATATCTGAAGATTTATTGAAATAATTAATGACTAAACAGACAGGTGAATTAATTGGTGCATGTGTCCGTCTTGACTCCAGTGTCAAAGGAGCGCTCACTTGGGATCAAGTGATGAGTTGTGGGGCGCGAAACATGAGTAACACATTGCTGAAGTTTCTGTTTAACACCTAATGTACCATATAAAAATTGGAAGGCTATAGGTTTATATTAGTATTGTATTCTACAGGATCCATGAGGGTAGTGATGTCTCTAAGGCTTTTATTGTGCATGAAAACCGCTGCTCTGAGCAGCTCATGGTCATGGAGCACCGTTGATGGAAAACGGACAGTACTTAAAAGAGCTTCCACAGATAGATTTTGAGTTAGGTACTCAGCCTAACCAGTCTTAGAGGAACTCTGGCCTTCATTCTTTAATTTCCATTAAGTGATCTGCAGGGACTCTGGGTTGAGTCCACAGAGTGGCTGCTGGCCAGTGGAGCAGTTTGGCAGAGGATGGTCAGAAAGCAGTTTCAGTACCAAGAGGTCAGGATAGGACCAAATTTGTCAGACAGTCAATAGAATAGGCAACACATGAGACGAGGTCAGTAACATGAAACAAAGTAGTTGAGCAGCAGCAGAGTAACAGGAGTGAACGAGGGAGAGTAGATCTTATAACTATCAACTCAAAGTTGGGAAAGAGGGGCTTATGAAGGGTGTAGCCCCAGCCAAGACTCTCAGATAGGAGTTAATAAGACACCATGTTCAGGATTTAATCACCAAACTCACTGCATAGATATTAAACACATTGTCGCCCAGGAGCAGCCAGGGGCACAAATCACCCTCTGTGACAACAACCGGGCCAATGTGGGAGGGGGGCTCGTTGATGTCAGTGCCTATTTCGTTTGGACATGAGTCTAAGGACGCACATTTAGCTGAAGTGTATTGGGGTTCAGAGACATGCCAACTCCCTGCATTGCAATAGACACCATTGGCCACTCAAAGGCTACCACCTGACATCAGTGTGCCCGTCACAAGCAGCACATGACAGTAATGCCATGCACCACCTACGGCTGGCATGCCAAAGTCAGCTACAGGTTATAGAAGAGGACGCCGCACAATTAGCTAGCGGAGGAAGATAAGAAAAATTTGTTTATTTTTTTTAATGTGTTGGAAAAGAGCTCCAGAAAGGACATTATACCAGGAAGCTGTCCAGGATGGGGGATTTTATACCAGGAAGTTGATGTCGAGTTATGCAAAAATCTTCAGAAAACCACTTCACATCTAGATCTGATTTATGTATAGCCTTTTTCACTGCAATTATTTTACTAGATATGTCCTGTTTTGAGATCTGTTATTTATGTGGTGCACAACAGATTAATTGCAAACCATTTGCTATTAGATAATTAATTCTTCTATTTGCAACCAATTTGATTCCCAGATTGATAAAAATTAAGGAATCCCATTGAGAACACTATATGGAGATTTTCTATTCTGATCAACATCCAATATCAAGTGAAATAGTTTGTGTTTTTGTATGCCCCATTTACTTGGTCTATTTTGCAGATCTGTGTGGCTTCACCGAATCCTTGCCTGCCAGCTGGTCTAATCTAGACCATACAAGAACATTGTACAATGTCTAGAATTTCTAGAAACAATGGCACAGGTTTAAAAGTTGAGAACATTTGTAGAATGACGTAACCTTGAGAAGCTCTCCCCTTATAGTCACGGGACATGTCATAAATAAGTCGTTGATTGAAGTTCCCACTCATAAACTGATAAAAGTCGTTTCCTGCTTGGCACAAGAGGAGTAGGTGAAGTTTAGCTTTGTCTCACCCAGGCAGCAGCTTAAATATTGTAACTCCAGTGACTCTGAACAGCAGTGACCTGAGTTATTAACTTGAAGATGAGTTTTATTCTTTCTCTTCATCCAAAAATTCCTTTGGCATAAACAATCCCATGCATAATAAATGTACAGTGCTCAGCTCCTCGCTCTTTTCCACCTCTGTGTGACTAATGTGCCTTGAAGAATACATATCTCTTCTACTTTCACAGTCTTCTCCTAACGCAAAATCTCCCGTATCATTATATAAGCAGACCTGATTTAATTATATTCCATTTGTCATTGTAATGTCTGGCCATCTGTTATTGAAACATATACTACCAGAGATATTACTACCTGATAAGAATTACAGTCAGTCATCTAGACAATATTCTGCTCCGTAATGACTTTAATATTCCAAATCAGTATGTGGGGATTGTTGTGAATTCTGTTGGTGGGCTCCCCCGGTGGTGTTTTATGGTAGTGCCTCTTATGTGCCTTCTTCTATTCATGATCACCTGTTGCCACCCATTAGGGGAGTTTCCTATTTAAGGCTGCTTGGCTGTTAGTCTTATGCCGGCCAACAATGTATCAGTAGCATTCTGTTGCATTCTCCAGCCTCAAGTTCCTGTTCAGCTAAGTTGAATTTTGTTTCTAGTTAATGCTATTTTTTGTCCAGCTTGTTGCAATGTGACTCTCTGTAGCTGGAAGCTCTTGCGGACTGAAATTGCCACTCCAGTGGCATGAGTTGTCACTGGAGTTTTAAAGTAATTTCAGGATGGTGTTTTTGAGTAGTGTTTTGAAGTTGACCGTGAAGTAGCTCTTTCCTATACTTCTGCTATCTAGAAAGCGGACCTCACTGTGCTAAATCTGCTGTTCATCCTACGTATGTCTTTTCCTCTTGACTCACCGCCAATATCTGTGGGGGGCCGCTATCTCCTTTTGGGGTTCATCTCTGGAGGTAAGGCAGGCCTGTATATTCCTCTGATAGGGGTAGTTAGATCTCCGGCTGGCGCGTGGTGTCTAGGGCATCGTAGGAACACCCCTCGGCTACTTCCAGTGTTGTGTCAGGTTCAGGTCACGGTCAACTTTAGTTTCCATCACCCGAGAGCTAGTCCGTTTTGTTATTTTTATTTCCCTGCCATTGGGGAAATCATGACAGGGGATATTAAATAGTGACTGGAGCAGATTTTGTCAAAACACTTTATCGGGTTCACTGCTCTTTCTAATATTTTTTCTTAAAAATTATTTTATCATATGTCATTGCCCTTGTGTAACCTCAGGCACGCTGTAACTGAAAATCAAAAACTTTGGTTCTCCTAGCATGCTTTCTCTTAATATGATTCCTACTGTGTCATTATCCACTCTAAGGGCTCGTGCACATGAACATAATAATCGGGCGGGTGCTATCCATTGTTTGGATGTACAGCACTCGTCCCCATCTTAATTTATGGGGACTTGCGCATTCTTTCCTCGGACAGAGCCTGTCCGGGAAAAAAACACTGCATGCCAAAGTTTGACTCGATATTGGATTGCACCCAGCCATGCAAGTTAATGAATCAGTGACGTAGTGACTAGGTACTGGGGGCATTTACCCAATCCCTCGAACTAGGAGTGCTCTAGTCTATCCCTAACCCCCAGATTACTCCTAAAAGTGGAGACGCTGGGGTCATGTGCCTTGCTATGCTCCTATATTAACCCTTGTCTGTTCCCTCCCCCACCCAGGATGGTGTGAGGCTGAAGTGTATACTATAACACTAACCAGACAAACAAGTGAAGATGGATAGGGATAAATGAAAAATCATACAAAATACACACACCAGACAGAATGGAACACAGGGGAATTAAGGAAAGTGAAACCATATAGAAGAGGATGAGGATGAACACACAAACTCCATGCAACAATCTCCTGAACAACTCCCCAAATGTCTACTCCAAGCACAAACTTCACCTCCAACTCCTAACCAGGCAATAAGAACTATCACTGCCAATTCCCAAGTGCCAGTGGTGAGCATATATAGCAGAGAAGAGTGTTCCTCCTGAACAGCTGAGACAATCCAGGTTGGAAAGCTCCAGGAGATCAACTGAACTGATTAACCCTTACAGTGCAGTTTTTTTTCCTTGCTGGCAATGCTTCTCTGGAATGAGAAAACACACAGTCGTCTGCACCTGCCCTAACAGTTACAGAAAAGTAGAGAAATAATTTAGATTTATTTGTTTTAATTTTTCCTCCCCTTCTTCCGAGAGCCATAACTTTTTTTTTCATTTTTTCAGTCAT
Source organism: Ranitomeya variabilis (assembly GCF_051348905.1). Lineage (NCBI taxonomy): Eukaryota > Metazoa > Chordata > Amphibia > Anura > Dendrobatidae > Ranitomeya > Ranitomeya variabilis. The sequence continues at coordinate 86,276,379 of NC_135233.1, read as the reverse complement.
ACAGCTATATGAGGGCTTGTTCTTTGTGGGACGAGTTGTATGTTTGAATGACATCATTCATTCTGCCATATAATGTACTGGAAAATGTTTAAAAAAAAATTCCATGTTCGGTGAAATTGCAAAAAAAACCCTGCAATTCTACAATAATTTTTTTTTATTATTTCATCATGTTCACAATATGGTAAAACTGACCTGGCAATATGAATCCCCATGTCAGTACGAGTACACAAATATCAAACATGTGTGTATATATATATATATATATATATATATATATATATATATATATATATATATATATATATATAATTTGTTTTTTTTTGTTTTTTAAGTGGTGAAAAAAAATCAGCAATCGCTGTTTTCCGATCTTATTTGATATTTTGATAGATTGGACGTTTCTGAATGCGGCAATACCAAAGATGTGTATTTTTTTACTTTTATTTTTAATGGGGCAAAAAGGGGGGTGATTTGAACTTTTTCTTTTTTTGAAATTTTTTTTTTTACTTTTTTCATTATTTAATAGACCCCTTAGGAGACTTGAAGCTTCAATCATTCGATCAACTGTGCTATACATAGCAGGACTTCAGAAAGAGAATCAGATCACCTAACGTGACGCTCATATCAAACTGATAGTTTTATCCAAGTGACATTAGCTTTATCGGCCCGATTCTCTTGCATGAGAGAACATACTCTTGTGCGACCCTTGCCTAAAAGAGCTTCCCATTTCTCTTTTCATTTTAAATATGGGTTCACTATGTTGTAAGTATAAAAAAAGAAATGCTCTCCAATTTCTGTATCACTATATCTCTGCGAGCCTTTAGAAGGATGCACTGAGCTGCTCCACAAGGAAGAGGTAGCGCTCAAAGGATTCACTATATGGAGAATCCCTCGTTCGCATTGAGGGTCTTAGATTTGCTATTGAGACCCCCCATGTGAGTGAGCTCACCTGCTAGTTACGCTTCTGGCTCTATGGTATTTTGAGAAAATTAAAGGTCTAAATGCTAAAAAAAGATGTATCAAAATGAATCTGCTAATAATTATGGGCTTATTTAGATGTCACCATTGTGCCGAAGAACAAATCTGACCACCAAATCTAGTTAGGTTTGGAGTTAGTACTAAACATAGGAAGACAATGGGCACATAAAAATCCATCTTCCTCCAATGGTAGAAACTGAAGCACATAGCTGTAAACTTCAGCTGTGACTGGGAATATTCTTTAAACCTTCTCATTATTCTGTCTGTCATGTTCCTAAAGTCGAGCAGTTACCCAATCCCTCGCTATAAAATATTCTGAAAATGTTTTCACACAAGTATAAAGGCTTCATTGTGTGACTTCATAAAATGTTATCCAATGTCAAAAAGCACAGAAAGTAATTTAATAATAAACATCTATTGTAAATTATGCAAATACTGGCCTAGTAAATGTAATGTCTGCATTGTAGCAAAGAAGCAAGAAGAATGCTCTCTCTATGGTCAACAATGCCAATGTAGTCAGCTGAGTGATACTTGTATTTTACATTGAGAATGGAGAGATTTATCAAAAAATTCCAGTTTCTGTGGGAGTGACAGCCCCAATATTAGCGATTTTTTCCGCTGTATATGTACATACTCTTGTTTGGTGAACAATCTGAGACAGGAAACGCCGGGCATCAGCACTCAATAAGGCACGCCAGGAAACGCCGGGCATCAGCAGTCAATAAGGCACGCCAGGAAATGCCGGGCATCAGCAGTCAATAAGGGACGCCAGGAAACGCCAGGCATCAGCAGTCAATAAGGCACGCCAGGAAATGCCGGGCATCAGCAGTCAATAAGGGACGCCAGGAAACGCCGGGCATCAGCAGTCAATAAGGCATGCCAGGAAACGCCAGGCATCAGCAGTCAATAAGGCAAGCCAGGAAACGCCGGGCATCAGCAGTCAATAAAGCACACCAGGAAATGCTGGGCATCAGCAGTCACTAAGGCACTCCTGGAAACACTGGACATCAGCAGTCACTGAAGCACGCCAGGAAACGCTATGCATCAGCAGTCACTAAAGCACATCAGGAAACGCCGTGCCTTAGGCCTCTATAAGACATCCCCATCACTAACCCCATAGTCATATTGAATAAGAAAACACACCCAGAATAAAGTCCATTAATTGAAAGAATGACACAGACTCCTTGTCAGGACTCTGAACATTTTTTATTACCTTTTTGTGCATTACTGCCTTTTTCCAAGATGGCGTCTTTGGTCTCATGTGCACTGTGTCTTCCTGCTATAAAACTCCACCCCAGCCTTCAGTCTGTGCTATAGTGTTCTGCCTTGCTTCCAGCTCCTGACCTCTGGTGACTCCCTGGCTATACACCTGCTCCTGTGAACCTGTGTGGTGATCCTGCTACTCTGCTCTGAGTTCCTGCTGCATACACCAGTTCCAGTAATCCTCCTTCATCTGCTGCTTGTGTTTACTTCCATCTGCATTTGCTGGACATGTAAGCTGTTTCTGCTCTGCAAGAACCTGAGATTATTACCCAGGCCTCCCTGCTTGAGCTAAGATATTATTTGAACTGCCTTATAAGCATATCTATCTGTGTTGTGGACTAAGCAAGGACTTATTCGTGTCAAGTATCCTCAAGAATAATTGTGCTTCATAGACTTTCTGCGTGATTGCATTTTCCTCTGAAGTTTCCTATAAACTGCTGAGCTGCATTTGATATTTGCACCAAGTGTTGTGGACTTGAGTTTCTCTCTGCACCTGTTTGAATCACCGTGTGATAATTGTCATGATTACCCCAATGGCAGGGAAATAAAAAATAACAAAACGGACTAGCTCTCGGGTGATGGAAACTAAAGTTGACCGTGACCTGAACCTGACACAACACTGGAAGTAGCCAGGGAGTGTTCCTACGATGCCCTAGACACCACGCGCCAGCCAGAGATCTAACTACCCCTATCAGAGGAATATACAGGCCTGCCTTACCTCCAGAGATGAACCCCAAAAGGAGATAGAAGCCCCCCACAGATATTGACGGTGAGTTAAGAGGAAAAGACATACGTAGGATGAACAGCAGATTTAGCACAGTGAGGTCCGCTTTCTAGATAGCAGAAGGATAGGAAAGAGTTACTTCACGGTCAACTTCAAAACACTACTCAAAAACACCATCCTGAAATTACTTTAAAACTCCAGTGACAACTCATGCCACTGGAGTGGCAATTTCAGTCCACAAGAGCTTCCAGCTAAAGAGAGTCACATTGCAGCAAGCTGGACAAGAAATTAGCATAAACTAGAAACAAAATTCAACTTAGCTGAACAGGAGCTTGAGGCAGGAGAATGCAACAGAATGCTACTGATACATTGTTGGCCGGCATAGGACTAACAGCCAAGCAGCCTTAAATAGGAAACTCCCCTAATGGGTGGCAACAGGTGATCAGGGATAGAAGAAGGCACATAAGAGGCACTACCATGAAACACCACCGGGGGAGCCCACAAACAGAATTCACAACAGTACCCCCCCCCTTAAGGAGGGGGCACCGAACCCTCACCAGAACCACCAGGGCGATCTGGATGAGCACTATGAAATGCACGAACCAAATCAGGAGCATGAACATCGGATGCTGTCACCCAAGAATTATCCTCCTGACCATAGCCTTTCCACTTAACCAGATACTGAAGTTTCCGTCTGGAAACACGGGAGTCCAAGATCTTTTCCACCACATACTCCAATTCACCCTCAACCAGCACAGGAGCAGGAGGATCAGCAGAAGGAACAACCGGTACCTCATACCTCCGCAATAATGACCGATGAAAAACATTATGAATAGTAAAAGATGCTGGGAGGTCCAAACGAAAGGACACAGGATTGAGAACCTCCAGAATCCTATAAGGGCCGATAAACCGAGGCTTAAACTTAGGAGACGAGACCTTCATAGGAACAAATCGAGAAGACAGCCATACCAGGTCCCCAACACAAAGACGAGGACCAACACGCCGATGACGATTAGTGAACTGTTGAGTCTTCTCCTGGGACAACTTCAGATTGTCCACAACCTGTCCCCAAATCTGATGCATCCTATTAACCACAGCATCCACTCCAGGACAATCCGAAGACTCCAATTGACCGGACGAAAAACGAGGGTGAAACCCTGAATTACAAAAAAATGGAGAAACCAAAGTGGCAGAACTGGTCCGATTGTTAAGGGCAAACTGCCAATGGCAAAAAATCAAGCCAATCATCCTGATCAGCGGACACAAAACACCTCAAGTAAGTCTCCAAGGTCTGATTAGTACGCTCAGTCTGGCCATTAGTCTGAGGATGGAATGCAGACGAAAAAGACAAGTCGATGCCCATCCTGGCACAGAACGCCCGCCAAAATCTAGACACAAACTGAGTACCCCTATCAGACACTATATTCTCAGGAATACCATGCAAACGCACCACATTCTGAAAAAATAGAGGAACCAGCTCAGAGGAGGAAGGCAATTTGGGCAAAGGTACCAAATGAACCATCTTGGAAAAACGGTCACACACCACCCAGATGACAGACATCCTACGAGAAACAGGAAGGTCAGAAATAAAGTCCATAGAGATGTGCGTCCAAGGCCTCTTAGGAATAGGCAAGGGCAACAACAACCCACTGGCCCGAGAACAGCAGGGCTTGGCCCGAGCACAAACATCACAAGACTGCACAAACATACGCACATCTCGAGACAAGGAAGGCCACCAGAAGGACCTAGACACCAAATCCCTGGTGCCAAAAATTCCAGGATGACCTGCCAACGCGGAAGAATGAACCTCCGAGATAACTCTACTGGTCCAGTCATCAGGGACAAACAGTCTACCAGGCGGACAGTGATCAGGCCTATCCACCTGAAACTCCTGCAAAGAGCGCCGCAGGTCTGGGGAGACAGCTGACAATATCACCCCATCCTTCAGGATGCCAGTAGGTTCGGAATCACCAGGCGAGTCAGGCTCAAAACTCCTAGAGAGGGCATCCGCCCTCACATTCTTAGACCCAGGCAGATATGAAACCACAAAGTTAAATCGGGAGAAAAACAACGACCAGCGCGCCTGTCTAGGGTTCAGACGCCTGGCTGACTCAAGATAAATTAGATTCTTGTGGTCAGTCAAGACCACCACCTGGTGTCTAGCACCCTCAAGCCAATGACGCCACTCCTCAAATGCCCACTTCATGGCCAAGAGCTCCCGATTTCCAACATCATAATTTCGCTCAGCGGGCGAAAACTTTCGAGAGAAAAACGCACATGGTCTCATCACTGAGCAGTCAGGACCTTTCTGCGACAAAACTGCACCTGCTCCGATCTCGGAAGCATCTACTTCAACCTGGAAAGGGAGCGACACATCAGGCTGGCGCAACACAGGAGCAGAAGAAAAGCGGCGCTTAAGCTCCCGAAAGGCCTCCACAGCCGCAGAGGACCAGTTAGCAACATCAGCACCCTTTTTGGTCAAATCAGTCAAAGGTTTAGCAATGGCAGAAAAACCCGCTATGAATCGGCGATAGAAATTAGCAAATCCCAAGAATTTCTGAAGACTCTTTAGAGAAGTAGGCTGTATCCAATCACAAATAGCCTGAACCTTAACAGGGTCCATCTCCATAGATGAAGGGGAAAAAATATATCCCAGAAAGGAAATTCTCTGAACCCCAAAAATACACTTTGAGCCCTTTACAAAAAGAGAATTAGCTCGCAAAACCTGAAAAACTCTCCTGACCTGTTGAACATGAGATTCCCAGTCCTCCGAAAAAATCAGAATATCATCCAAATACACAATCATAAATTTATCCAGATATTCACGGAAAATATCGTGCATAAAGGACTGAAAAACGGAAGGGGCATTCGCGAGACCGAAAGGCATTACCAAATACTCAAAATGGCCTTCAGGCGTATTAAATGCGGTCTTCCACTCATCCCCCTGCTTAATCCGCACCAAATTATACGCACCACGTAGATCGATCTTAGTGAACCACTTAGCCCCCTTTATGCGAGCAAACAGATCAGTCAGTAAAGGTAACGGGTACTGGTATTTAACTGTAATCTTATTCAGAAGTCGATAGTCGATACAAGGTCTCAATGAACCATCCTTTTTACCCACAAAGAAAAACCCTGCCCCTAGTGGAGACAAAGAGGGGCGAATATGACCCTTTTCCAAAGATTCTCTGATATACTCCCGCATAGCAGTATGTTCAGGTACAGACAAATTAAACAAGCGACCCTTAGGAAACTTACTACCGGGAATCAACTCAATAGCGCAGTCACACTCTCTGTGAGGAGGGAGAGAATCAATTTTAGGCTCCTGAAAGACATCATAAAAATCTGACAGAAATGCTGGGATCTCAGAGGGAGTAGATGAAGAAATGGGAACCAAAGGTGCATCCCCATGAATCCCCCGACATCCCCAGCTCAGCACAGACATTGATCTCCAGTCCAAGACTGGATTATGAATTTGTAACCATGGTAATCCAAGCACTAAAACATCATGTAGATTGTATAACACAAGGAAACGAATAATCTCCTGATGGTCTGGGGTAAGATGCATAGTCACTTGTGTCCAATATTGTGGTTTATTGCTAGCCAAAGGTGTAGAATCAATACCCTTTAGGGGAATAGAAACTTCCAGAGGCTCTAAATCAAACCCACAACGCTTGGCAAAGGACCAATCCATGAGACTCAGAGCGGCGCCAGAATCCACATAAGCATCCACGGTAACAGATGATAAAGTACAAATCAATGTCACGGACAAAAGAAATTTAGACTGCAAGGTACCCATAGAAAAAGATTTATCAACCTTTTTATCAACCTTTTTTATGCGTTTAGAGCATGCTGATATAACATGAGCTGGATCTCCACAATAGAAGCACAACCCATTTCTGCGCCTGTAATTCTGTCGTTCGCCTCTAGACAAAACACTATCGCATTGCATATGCTCTGGTGCCTCTTCAGAGGTCACCGCCAAATGGTGCACAGGTTTTTGCTCAGAAGATACCGCCATATGGTGCACAGGTTTTTGCTCAGAAGACACCGCCAAATGGTGCACAGATTTGCGCTCCCGTAAACGCCGATCAATCTGGATAGCCAATTTCATGGCATCATTCAGACCTGTAGGCACAGGGAACCCCACCATGACATCCTTCACGGCATCAGAAAGACCTTCTCTGAAATTAGCTGCTAGAGCGCACTCATTCCATTTAGTAAGCACCGACCATTGCCATATACTGCCAAAAAACGAAATTTTTGGCAGTATATCTCCGCTTCATCTTGCCCATGGGAAAGAGCTATCAAGGCTTTCTCAGCCAAAATCTCTAAATTAGGTTCTTCATAAAGCAACCCCAAAGCCAGAAAAAACGCATCTACATTTAATAACGCAGGATCCCCTGGCGACAATGCAAATGCCCAACTTTGTGGGTCACCCCGCAGTAGAGAAATAACAATTTTAACCTGTTGTGCAGGATCACCAGCAGAGTGAGGTCTCAGAGACAAAAACAATTTACAATTCTCTCTGAAATTCAAAAAACGGGATCTGTCTCCGGTAAAATACTCAGGCATAGGGATCTTAGGTTCAGACATTGGAGCACGTATAACGAAATCTTGTAAGTTCTGGACCTTTGTAGCGAGGTTATTCAAACCTGCAACCAAACTCTGTGGATCCATGATTCAAACAGGTGTAACCAAAGCCATTCAGAGATTAAGAGGAGAGGAAAAAAAAAAAAAAGGCTGAAGACTGCAGTTTAAGCAAGGAGTACAAAATGAGCAAACTAAGGTGCACTTTCAAACACAGGAAAAAAAAAACCTTTTCTCATCCTTTCCTGCTTTAGTGCATAGTTTTAACACATGCGGGCCGGCCAAACTGTCATGATTACCCCAATGGCAGGGAAATAAAAAGTAACAAAACGGACTAGCTCTCGGGTGATGGAAACTAAAGTTGACCGTGACCTGAACCTGACACAACACTGGAAGTAGCCAGGGAGTGTTCCTACGATGCCCTAGACACTACGCGCCAGCCGGAGATCTAACTACCCCTATCAGAGGAATATACAGGCCTGCCTTACCTCCAGAGATGAACCCCAAAAGGAGATAGAAGCCCCCCACAGATATTGACGGTGAGTTAAGAGGAAAAGACATACGTAGGATGAACAGCAGATTTAGCACAGTGAGGTCCGCTTTCTAGATAGCTGAAGGATAGGAAAGAGTTACTTCACGGTCAACTTCAAAACAGTACTCAAAAACACCATCCTGAAATTACTTTAAAACTCCAGTGACAACTCATGCCACTGGAGTGGCAATTTCAGTCCACAAGAGCTTCCAGCTAAAGAGAGTCACATTGCAGCAAGCTGGACAAGAAATTAGCATAAACTAGAAACAAAATTCAACTTAGCTGAACAGGAGCTTGAGGCAGGAGAATGCAACAGAATGCTACTGATACATTGTTGGCCGGCATAGGACTAACAGCCAAGCAGCCTTAAATAGGAAACTCCCCTAATGGGTGGCAACAGGTGATCAGGGATAGAAGAAGGCACATAAGAGGCACTACCATGAAACACCACCGGGGGAGCCCACAAACAGAATTCACAACAGATAATATAGACTTTACCACTTATAAAACTGTGTCCTGTAGTTTTCTTGTTCCACGCAAAGAGTCTCCTGAGTTATCCCCTATAATTATTACACTCCTTTAATGAATCTAAATTAAACCATACTCACCACATCGCCCATTCCACAGCCTTTGTCACCTGTATCAGAATTAAAATAATAAATAACAATATTCCTCACTCATCCGCATAGAAGATAGTAATCCATTTGTCCTGCGACAGGTCTAGCTCTGCTACATCTAGATGGCAGGCTACATTGTTGCATGATGCAACTATACAGCCTGCCATCCAGAAGAGACACTGAGCAGCGTGTGCTACTGCTGCATGTTTATTTACAATACAACTATAGCATAATACATGCACCTTTTTCTAGGGCGGCTGTGGGCTGCTATTTTTAAGGGGGGGGGCAATATCCATGACCCCCTACCAGCCTGAGGATACCAGACCCCAGCTGTCTGCTTCAGCTTGGCTGGTTGTCAAAAATGGGAGTGGACCCATGCCTTATTTAATTATTTATTTAAATCATTAAAATATATGGCATAAGGACTCCTTTATTCTTGTTAACCAGCCAATATCCATTGCCCCTTACCAGCCTGAGAATACCAGCCCCCAGCTGTCTGCTTTAGCAAGGTTGGTTGTCAAAAATGGGGGGGACCCCACACCGTTTTTTTTAAATTATTTAACCGGCGTGGGGGCCCCTCTATTCTTGATAACTAGCCTTGCTGACAGCTGAGGGTTGCAGCCCCCCAGCTGTGAGTTTTGCCTGGCTGGTTATCAAAAATACAGGGGATATCCCCACGCAATTTTTTAAATATTTATAGTGCAGGTGGCTGCAGATGAGTACTCCCATCAGCTGCCGCCTGCTCTGTTAGTTCAATTCAACTCTCAGTGTTGTCCCCTGCTAGCGCTGATTGCAGTGATGTTATTTGTGTGTCATCAGTGTGCATATGTGCAGGACGTTTTGCGGCCCATGCTGCTACCGGATGTCTGAAAGAGCCCTTAGTGAACTGTGTCATTTACCGAACTTTGGTTGACTTTTTTAGGAAAAAAGATTGAGAATCCGAACACCAATCTGAATGTACAACGTTCGTGCCGAATTGGAGATTGGCGAATGTTTTCCTAACAAGTTCGCTCATCTCTAATCAAAACTACAAGATTAACTTGTTTTTCCCATTGAGAAATCTCAAACATGTACATTCTAATCCAATATTACCTTTTCTTATCATTGAAAAGTAGTGACAGTGATCCATTGTATGGTAACAGTTTAATGGCAAAAAAATTACAATTTTAGAACTAATATTTTACATTTTTACTATTTCTTGATTTACTAACAAGATAACAAGCAGATTGTACTGTCAGATTTATTATACTTTAAAGGCACCAATATATAGATTTCTGTGCAGTACGGAAGTACTGACAATTCATTCGAATACACACTTCATAGAATTTCATGACAGAAGCAGAATTCTATTTTCTCGGCAAAGTAGAAAAGAAAATGTACATTTCAGCTCAAGGACTTGAAGAGCACAAGGAAATAACATAACAGCATTCACTATACAAACGGAATATTTCCAGGATTGGAGACAGAAGCTCCCAAAGCTTTAAGTGAAACATGTAATACACACAATATCAGATATGAGATGGCCTCTGCTCCATGCACTTCTAGTAAAATTCAATTAATTTTACAATTCCACATGAACATAGGACTATGGAAAATCTTCTACCTACAATATCATAATACATAAAGCCCCATAATACAAATACTCTGTAAGTGCTTGTGCCTTGAACATTTTCTTTATTGGGCATTTTTTACTGCCCCCCCCAGCAATCACTGAGCACCAAGTGACCAATTTGCTCACAGCTCCTTTACAGGGAGAAAGAACGCAGCAGCCTTCTCATTAAAATAAGTATATAATCTCTTCTAGATATGTCCACTCGTCCAAAGCAAGAGATGTTTTATCGTCACTCTAACAGATGAGAGTCCTGAAATTACCCTTACTTAGCTCAGAACTCTCTCATACGTGTAGAATAAACAATATTGGTTGCTCCCAGGTGAAATGAATGGGAGATACTTCACGTGGTACTTACATAGTTTCCACCTATCCCAGATTTTCTTGGACTCCTAGGCTCAAAGGAGGGGGGATTTTTGGAAACTCCTTGTGGGCTGGAGTCATTCACAGGAGGGGTGGAGAGTATCCACTGTTGGTAACTGTGCACTTACTGTATAATATCCCTTTTTTATGATAACTCCTTTTAGTAAGTGGATAGTAATGAAACCTTGCTTTCAATGTAGCACTAACATATTCCATACTGCTGTACAACAAATGTATGAGCAGCAAAATAGCTCAGTGGTGAGTGACTACTATTTTCTTGTAGCTCTGGGATTTAATCTGACCAAGGGCAGCATCTGAACAGAGTTTGTATATTCTCTCCGTATTTCATAGGTTTCTTCTGGGTTCTCTAGTTTCTTCCCAAATCATAATGATATGTTAATTGGCTTCCTTTTAAATTGATCTCATTATTGACATAATTTAACACTACAAAATATATTGATCCTATATAAACAAGGGACATATATAAGCAATTGGGAAGTATACATTCTTTTCCCACTTTTTCGATCTCAAGCAATCACCCAGATGCAGGGTTGGCAACTTGATGATTTATTTTTTTCTGGACAGTTTCTCAAAAAATTACGGACTGCCAACTTTTTTTTGCAGAATCATCAGATGACTATAATAAATCATTAAGATTATAAGTGATACATGTATATAGGCCATAAATCCTATATGAAGACGTTGGCTGCAGTCATTGTGAACTGTAAAAGGGTGATAATTACAAATATAAAAATCTCTACAAGTCTCTCCATGTTCAAAAAATCAGACGCATACATTTTTTTTTCGGACAGCGTATTAAAAGTTCCCTTTTTTACGGACTGTCCCGGAATTTCTGGACAGTTGGCAACACTTCCCATATGTACGCTGATAGGGTAATGGAGGGAAGACATATGAGTATAAATCTGTGTACATGTCACTCTGGTAAACCATGGAGCTGTCAGGCTACAGATTGAACTCCGAAGCCGCGCTGTCCTAATATTCGTCCTTTCTATGTTTCTATTCTGAACTGTCCGCGGGGTTAATCAGGGGAAAACATCCACTTGGTTTGGGATTTTGATAAGATACAAGTCGAGTAACTGAGCCTTACCAGTGTAAAAAATCCCAAACCAATCTTTTTCGCGAAGCAAATGGAAACTCTTACCATGCTAATAATGGTCTGCTAATTGGTGTTAAACTCTAGCGATTCCTCTGAAAATTACAGAACATCATAATTGAAACACAGCACTTAGCAGATTTTTAACAAACAGATTACATTTGGCATTTGTGTATGACAGAAATAGGCCGAAAGTAATGAACGTAAATTGTCAGACAAGGAAACACCAAGATGTTCTGTGTACAAAGTAGACATCAAAGCAGTTGTCTGATTATCTATCACATGTTCATAAGAAAAGTGATAATTTGTGGATTAGTGGGAGTCTGAGCCCAAGGGGCACCCAGAATCCCAGGAGGGTGAGAACTTTAAATGTTGGGAAGAACCCTTTAATATCCGTTCAATATGCAATTCATGATGCAATATCAGATCCATTTTGCACCATATATCAGTTGATGGATCCCATTGACTTACACAGACTTCATTACAGGAAATTTGTGCTCTGACAAATACTTAGTGAAACAATCCGATTTAGGTAAGGGTATGGTTGGGTTATTAGAGCAAATGCGGACCTTAAATGCTTGAAGGTGAGTAAGGTTAGGTCATTACAGTGGTTGTCCTGTCCAAATCGATAAGTGTGCAGTCACTGTGCATTGCAGAGATTCACCCGTTTCTGACCAGGGACCTGAGGGTATGTATGTGTTATGCATTATGTGACTACAGACTTAGGGATTTGGACCGGGCAACACCTTTAAAGAGGACCTGTCACCAGATTTCACAATAACAACTGCATACATTATTAAGATGATCTATTAGACCTGATAAGACTGGTGTACTTTTTTTGAACATATATTGCAAAATGGCTTCAAAATTCTGACATGAAGAAAGTGTTCCAATTAAAACAAATTATCTCCTAATCTGCATCGATCTACAGATCAGGGAACTTATATCCATGACTGAAAGCCCAACCATTGCCACACTCATTCTTTATGGGGAAATCAGAAAAAGCTGATGCAGTGTTCGGCAGCCCCACAGGGAATAATTAGCGGAGTGGTCCAGCTTTTGCACTGCCGTTTCATTCTGACAAGAATAAAAGTTTCTTGTTTTGCTTTTCAGTGCGTGTCCCAGCGGTTGGACCCCCACCGATGAACAAATTATCATCTATCCTGTGGATAGGTGATAGTAATTTGTTTTCACCGGATAACACCTTTTTAAGATGAAGTTGAGTCCAGCTAGAGATGGCGTTATGCGTTGCGCATTTGAATATGAGGCATGAAATATTTCAATGAGGTTTAAATAGCCATAGTAACATGAATGTTTGATGTAAGTACACAAGTGTCATCAGGTCTAAGAGATCTATTTCATAATGAATGCAGTTTGTATAGTGAAATTTGATGATATGTTTAAAGGAAACCTGTCACTATCATCCAGACAGGCTGAATCAGAGCCTGGCTGTTTTATTGAAGACCGGTATGTTTTGTTCTGGAACGCTTTGGTGTTTCACAGAAAACATAGTTTTGGAAACTGATCAGGGGCCATAGGGAGAGATGTGACTTTCCTGGCACAGCCCTGCCTTTCTTCTCTCTGCCGTGCCCCAGATGACTGACAGGTCTCTCCTGGCTTTTCAAACTATGTTTTCTCTTAAATGAGTAAATACGGTAAGTCAAACAGTCGCGGCTGCAATTGTGAAGCCAGGTTTTGATTTATGCTGCATGTGGGTCGGGCAGCCTGAATCTAGTGACTGATTCCTTTTAAACTACGGTATTACTTTTTCTACAGAAGAAGTTGGATTTAAAAAAAAAACATCACTAAATGTAATCCAGAGGTGTAATTCAATGGCAGGTGTGTAAAAGAACAAAGCCAGTCACTGCCTCTTCCTCCTCTTCGCTGCAGCTCCAGTATGTGTTTTTTGGCTGCAGCGGTTAAGTAACATCAACAGCACACATCATTACTGCAGCTAATCATCAGCATTAGCCACTGCACTCACTGAGTAGCCCCAGCAGTGATGTGAACTGTATTCATTATATCACTGCTGCAGCCAGAACACAGATACCGGAGCAATGACAGAGAGCTGGCACCAGAGCTGGGGAAGGTAACTAATAGGAACTGCTCTGCAGTACCTAGGAGCGGTCACTACATATTCAAGAAAATAAGAACTATTCTGAAATACTCCGCAATTACCACTGCCCCTATACATTCAGGAGAATAGGAGCTGCTCTGCAGTACCAGGTTCAGCCACTACACATTGAAGACAATAGGAACTATTCTGTAATACCCAGCAATTACCACTGTCACTGTACATTCAGAATAGGAGCTGCTCTGCAGTACCAGGTTGCGGCCTTTACACATTGAAGAGAATATGAACTGTTTTTAAATACCCAGCAATTACCACTGTCACTGTACATTCAGGAGAATAGGAGCTGCTCTGCAGTACCAGGTTGCGGCCACTACACATTGAAGAGAATAGGAACTGTTTTGAAATACCCAGCAATTACCACTGTCACTGTACATTCAGAATAGGAGCTGCTCTGCAGTACCAGGTTGCGGCCACTACACATTCAAGAGAATAGGAACTGTTCTGAAATACCCAGCAATTACCACTGTCACTGTACATTCAGGAGAATAGGAGCTGCTCTGCAGTACCAGGTTGCGGCCACTACACATTGAAGAGAATAGGAACTGTTTTGAAATACCCAGCAATTACCACTGTCACTGTACATTCAGAATAGGAGCTGCTCTGCAGTACCAGGTTGCGGCCACTACACATTCAAGAGAATAGGAACTGTTCTGAAATACCCAGCAATTACCACTGTCACTGTACATTCAGGAGAATAGGAGCTGCTCTGCAGTACCAGGTTGCGGCCACTACACAATCAAGACAATAGGAACTGTTCTGATATACTTGGCAACTACCACTGTAGTGTCAAGAGAATAGGAGCATGAATTATAAAGATTAGCCTTCAGGTTTTATATGCAAAGCCAGATTATAAGAAACAATTAGCGATGTATAAAAGTCTCATTAATACCTTCTTATGAGTCAGACTACATACAGTTGCTACAGAAAGATTTCTCTACCTTCTGGAGAAAAGTTAATTTGCATACTTTTCGTGTAGAGCATTGCCTGTGATAGTCCATACACCAGCTAGGACTCCTCAATGAGTACCATTCCCCTAGCTACAGCCTAATGGCCTTGTATTTATTGAGGCTGACATTTTCATGCAAGTTTTTAAAAAAAAGATATTGTAAATTAAGGCAACAAAATATATTAAACGATGCAGGCCACTTGAAAAAAAATATTGCTGTGTTAGATTATCCTAAAGTCAGATTTGTGGCAAAATTTGAAACCTTTTCTGTTATAAGGGTAATACATCTATATGATAGTTGTTTGTCTCGACATCTCCTGATACATTATGGCCACTTCTTCAACTTGTGTCAAACATGGTGTTGAAATGGAAATTTGTTTGTGCGTGTAATTTGTGACTTTTTGAAAATTTAGGTACAGCTTGTGACTTTTGTGGCCCAGAATACACCAGAAACTGGCATAAACTGCTTGATAAATGAGTCCAAGTGAACTATTTGAATTCTTTTGCTTGTGTATACATTTTTGGGGCTTTTTATGGATTCTTAAAACATTTTACAAAGCTGAGAAAAAGCAAAGTACTAAAGAAAACGGTCATAAAAGGTTTGAAAAGTCTCAAAATTTTTGCTCATCAGGAAGTTGGGTAAAAGTTTTGCCACTTTGGCGTTTTCTCACCAATTTGAATAAGCTCTGGTAATAGGTAAAGCTCTGCTGGACGGGGGCATGGCCACACCTGACCATCAAATTCCTCAAATGTGCTGGTACTTTGTGTCCCTGACATGCTACTCTAGTCCCTGACTAAAGTAGCGCATTTCTAGCGTGGCGCATGGAGGCGCAAGCCACTCAGAAGAGGTGCCAAATTCGTTAAGTGGTGTGCACCCCTTAATGAATTTGTCTCCTCCCACCCTAGCAAGGCTGGCATATCGCGAGCACACACTTCATCAGTCTTAATAAATCAAGCCCCTTGAATTGGGGAATGTTGAGTTATGATCCAGTTGCTTAGTATGGATGAAATGATGTGACATTCTAGATTTGCAGGCCAACTACTAGATTTGATTTTTTTTTTAAGTTCTTACTTCTTTTTTTCCTATTATTTTTCCATTATTCCTATAGTACCTCTGTTGGCATATGCAATGAATATAAATGTACATATGTCACCTATATTGCCCATTCAATATCTGGCTTACTTATTACTTTTAGTCTTCATTCAGATGTCAGTGATTCTTCATGTACGCAAAAAACAGTCTGAATATTATAAGAATTTGGTCCGTGTGACAGTTTTATAATCAGTCTTACATCAATGATCTTCTCATATGAAAACATAATTCCAATCCATTGCAATATTACTCACGGACAGCACACAGACTAATTATTATTATTATTTATTGTTATAGCGCCATTTATTCCATGGCGCTTTACATGTGAGGAGGGGTATACATAATAAAAACAAGTACAATAATCTTAAACAATACAAGTCATAACTGGTACAGGAGGAGTGAGGACCCTGCCCGCGAAGGTTCACAATCTACAAGGGATGGGTGAGGATACAGTAGGTGAGGATAGAGCTGGTCGTGCTGTGGTTTGGTCGATCGGTGGTTACTGCAGGTTGTAGGCTTGTCGGAAGAGGTAGGTCTTCAGGCTCTTTTTGAAGGTTTCGATGGTAGGCGAGAGTCTGATGTGTTGTGGTAGAGAGTTCCAGAGTAGAGGTGTCTTGTATACGATTGTGGGAAGAGGAGATAAGAGGGGAGTAGAGAAGGAGATCTTGTGAGGATCGGAGGTTGCGTGCAGGAAAATACCGGGAGACGAGGTCACAGATGTATGGAGGAGACAGGTTGTGGATGGCTTTGTATGTCATGGTTAGGCTTTTGTACTGGAGTCTCTGGGTAATGGGGAGCCAGTGAAGGGGTTGACAGAGGGGAGAGGCCGGGGAATAGCAGGGGGACAGGTGGATTAGTCGGGCAGCCGAGTTTAGAATAGATTGGAGGGGTGCGAGAGTGTTAGAGGGGAGGCCACAGAGCAGGAGGTTGCAGTAGTCAAGGCGAGAGATGATGAGGGCATGCACTAGGGTTTTTGCAGATTCTTGGTTGAGGAATGTACGGGTTCGTGAAATATTTTTGAGTTGAAGTCGACAGGAAGTGGAAATGGCTTGGATGTGGACTAATGCCCTCCATTTGCTGCCCTTGATTTTTCACGGAACCATAGACATGGAGAGGTAATTTTAATCCATGACTTTGAACCAAAATGGAAATTTCTCTGTGAATTTTTATTTTGTGGGCACACAGTCTGCAAAAAAGTACGGACATTTAGATAACTCTAATGGGTACGTGTCCCACCCGTGATAAACAGACATGAATGAGACCCCAGGAAAATGTCACTTTTTATTCTTCAGTTATATATTTTGTGTGTCTTAGTCTCCAATTCTATTCACCAGTACAGTATATCCTTATTGTCCCTCTGCTGAATTAGGCAGGAAATATCTTGCAGGCATCTCCTGCCGTTCACCTTCTGCTGTTTTATTGTTTGTGGGGTCTGGAAGGAACTAAAATATTCTGGAAATAAATGGTGCTTACTTCCTGCAAATGATGCGCTTGCTGCTCTGTCATTACATGAAAATATCTCAATTCATACAACATTGCTTGGAAAACATCCACTGGAGATCATTTACTGCAGGACGGCCCAAGTCCACACAACTCGTGTATCTCAATCTAATTAACCTTTGGCGCCTTTTTAATCGAGAAAATATTTGAGTGTCCTACATAAGTTCTTATCCTATTTGTAGCCACTGAGCAGTTCTGTCGCTGTATGAGTATAACAAAGGATAGAGGCTCATAATGTCGCTGATATATTTTATTATTTAGTTTATAATTTATTTCTTATTTTAAAGTAGAGGTCTCAACAAAAAAAAAACGTACTTGTGGCATTGTGTCCCACTTTTTCTTAATATTGTGTATTCCCATGTACCCATTATAGTCTATGAGGCTGTTTAGAACTTTGTTTTAATTTTTGACTACTTCTCCACCCATCCCCAAAAAACGTAAATAACATAGACTTTTTTACTTGACTCATGGCATTCATGTTAGTCTTGTTGTTTTTTCACTGTTTATTGGGTCTGAGAGGCTTGTCTGTATGTGTATATATGTATGTATGTGTGTATATATGTATGTATATGTATATATATATATATATATATATATATATATATATATATATATATATACAGGTCCTTCTCAAAAAATTAGCATATAGTGTTAAATTTCATTATTTACCATAATGTAATGATTACAATTAAACTTTCATATATTATAGATTCATTATCCACCAACTGAAATTTGTCAGGTCTTTTATTGTTTTAATACTGATGATTTTGGCCTACAGCTCCTGATAACCCAAAAAACCTGTCTCAATAAATTAGCATATTTCAACCGTCCAATCAAATAAAAGTGTTTTTTAATACCAAACAAAAAAACCATCAAATAATAATGTTCAGTTATGCACTCAATACTTGGTCGGGAATCCTTTGGCAGAAATGACTGCTTCAATGCGGCGTGGCATGGAGGCAATCAGCCTGTGACACTGCTGAGATGTTATGGAGGCCCAGGATGCTTCAATAGCGGCCTTAAGCTCATCCAGAGTGTTGGGTCTTGCGTCTCTCAACTTTCTCTTCACAATATCCCACAGATTCTCTATGGGGTTCAGGTCAGGAGAGTTGGCAGGCCAATTGAGCACAGTAATACCATGGTCAGTAAACCATTTACCAGTGGTTTTGGCACTGTGAGCAGGTGCCAGGAAGCATGAAGTGCTCCAAAATCTCCTGATAGCTAGCTGCATTGACCCTGCCCTTGATGAAACACAGTGGACCAACACCAGCAGCTGACATGGCACCCCACACCATCACTGACTGGGTACTTGACACTGGACTTCAGGCATTTTGGCATTTCCTTCTCCCCAGTCTTCCTCCAGACTCTGGCACCTTGATTTCCGAATGACATGCAAAATTTGCTTTCATCAGAAAAAAGTACTTGGGACCACTTAGCAACAGTCCAGTGCTGCTTCTCTGTAGCCCAGGTCAGGCGCTTCTGCCGCTGTTTATGGTTCAAAAGTGGCTTTACCTGGGGAATGCGGCACCTGTAGCCCATTTCCTGCACACGCCTGTGCACGGTGGCTCTGGATGTTTCCACACCAGACTCAGTCCACTGCTTCCTCAGGTTCCCCAAGGTCTGGAATCGGTCCTTCTCCACAATCTTCCTCAGGGTCCGGTCACCTCTTCTCGTTGTACAGCGTTTTCTGCCACATTGTTTCCTTCCAACAGACTTACCATTGAGGTGCCTTGATACAGCACTCTGGGAACAGCCTATTTGTTGAGAAATTTCTTTCTGGGTCTTACCCTCTTGCTTGAGGGTGTCAATGATGGCCTTCTTGACATCTGTCAGGTCGCTAGTCTTACCCATGATGGGGGTTTTGAGTAATGAACCAGGCAGGGAGTTTTTAAAAGCCTCAGGTATCTTTTGCATGTGTTTAGAGTTAATTAGTTGATTCAGAAGATTAGGGTAATAGGTCGTTTAGAGAACCTTTTCTTGATATGCTAATTTATTGAGACAGGTTTTTTGGGTTATCAGGAGTTGTAGGCCAAAATCATCAGTATTAAAACAATAAAAGACCTGACAAATTTCAGTTGGTGGATAATGAATCTATAATATATGAAAGTTTAATTGTAATCATTACATTATGGTAAATAATGAAATTTAACACTATATGCTAATTTTTTGAGAAGGACCTGTGTATATATATATATATATATATATATATATATATATATATATATATATATATATATATATATATATATATATATATATTATGGCCTGCACGGGTGTACCTCCTCTACGACACAAGTCCACACACCCAGTCAGGACCCACACTTTCATGTATTGTGCCATGTCATGACATAACCTTGCTCACGGCTACCATTCCGCACCACAATATACTTGGAATGGCCAAGATCTGAACTATGTGAGGAAGGCTTGAGTTACAAGAAAGATGTCGACTATTAAGCTGTCTTAGATGGCACCGAGAATGAACCTCAAAATGTCAGTTATTGGCGAAGAAAGCTGAGAAGGTCCTGCCCATAAGAGGGCGTAGAAGGAATGAAAGAGCATGAACAGTTGTCCAGCCCTTCAGAGGGTACGCCTACCAGAGGGAGTGTTGGAACTGGAAGTGCCGGCCTACAGGACTGGACGCTGCCGTAAGACGAAGTTGAAAGAAAAAGATCACCCAAGAAAGTGTGACTCAGGAAAACGGGCAGAGGAGTTAGAGAAACATCCGTTCCATGTTACACATGTGAAACGGGCCCTATGGTAATCATCTCATCCCATTTCAGGGCTCGTTCAAAATGTAGTTTAGTAAAAGCTAAAATCTCTCATTCATCTCTAACCTGATTCTCACACCAGAAATTCATCAGTATTTGTAAGCCTCAACCATGTGTAGCTCCAAAACACCAAGATGTGGGAATTTTTATAGCTTTTCTTTCATCCATTTCTGATTTTGGTTCACAAATACTGATGCAAAATACTGACCAAATACTGACGTGTGAAGAAGGTCTATGGGTGCACTTACCTTGGCTAACAGTATCCGTTAAATGACTGCTGATTGGCTATATGGCTGACCGCATGGGCACAAAAAGACAATATCATTTTGCTCAGCAGTACAGCTCTTTTTTTTTTTTTTTTTTTTTTTCACAAAGGATGATGTGCTGCCTAGGAAAATTTACTTTTATGAAAGCTTAAAAATCATTTCACCCAAGGAACAAACATTTTGCTTTTCGGTCTGTGATTGATGGCCTGTTTAGACAGCCTAATAATCGGGAAACAAGCATTAGTGGGAAGCCCATTCCCAGTTATCAGCCAGTGTAAATGCACCTCAGCTCTGTCTGTAAGGCCTCATTCAGAGGTCTGTATTCCGCGTATGACTGCTATCTGTGGTTTTCATGGATAGCACTCATACCTATAATAGTCTATGGGGCCATTCACCTCTTCGTGATTTTCCGTGTACCGACTGGTCCGTGCAATGTTGTGGAGACTTATTCTATTTTGATCCGCGTGTCAGATCATAATCTGCAATGCAAGTCTCTTTTCATGGACTGTCAGATAGGAGAAGGTGTAGAAACTTTTCTTTTTTAATACACGAACGGGAATAACTGACACTCGAGACAAACTCTGATCAAAGTCTGATTTTCTTTTATGTGAAAAAATGAATGATTGAGGCCTAAGAGAGAGAGGGAGGAGGGCGCAGAAGTAAGGAGAATTCTGATTGGCTTAGATTGTTGTAATGCCATTAGCGCCACATCGGAATGACTCCGCCCAATGTGATATGTCATATCCATGTGATCTAAGGTTTCACATCGCCTACCTGTGCTTCGCATGATGATTTAGTCAGTGGTTCTGGCTGTATTATTACATATTTTCTTAGGCTTTAATAAGCAAAAATGTTACTAATTTTCAATAATAGCTGATGGCTTCCACCAGGGATTTCTGTAGTTACAGCAGATGGTGCGATCCCATGAGCAAGTGATGAAAACTGAAAATGTCCGTCCAAGTGAAAAAAGGAATAAAATAACAAAGCAATAGAGACTTTTAATTAACCTCCTTTTTTAATACACCTTGTATAATAATTACATTAAAGGGCAAGTACATTATTTTCCTTAATTCTGTTTTTAAAAGATTCCTTACCAATGCCAACTTATTGTATATTTGTGTAGATTAATATCTCTGCCAGAATCTGCAGTCAGTAGTCACCTACCTAGAAGTATTGCCGTTGTCAGATGTAGCGGAGCTGAGTTTTCTTTTTGCTACTACTCATTGTATAACAGATAATGATTTGCTATATACGGTATTATGCAAGGAAACCTACAAAATACATGTAAGTAAATTGATTTAATGTGAATTTTTAGGAATCCACTGAACCCTACAAATTCAAACAATCTGCAATTAACTTTATGGGAATAAACTAAAATGTTTGCAACTATTTTATTCATTACTGAAAATTGCATCGGCCAGAGGAGGATCACATGACTTCAGACGGGCTTCCCCATAATAACTTGCAGTTATGATATTGCATGGTTTTGCACAGCCAATGGGAAAAACCATCATAGCCTGTATAAAAGCAAAGGCAGGGAATGCAGCAGCCATTTTTTTTTTGCATTGAATCAGGATGTCACAACTTAAGGCACCTTCACACTAAACGATATCGCTAGCGATCTGTGACGTTGCAGCGTCCTGGATAGCGATATCGTTGTGTTTGACAGGCAGCAGTGATCAGGATCCTGCTGTGATATCGTTGGTCGGAGAAGAAAGGCCAGAACTTTATTTCGTCGCTGGATCTCCCGTAGACATCGCTGGATCGGTGTGTGTGACACCAATCCAGCGATGTCTTCACTGGTAACCAGGGTAAACATCGGGTTACTAAGCGCAGGGCCGCGCTTAGTAACCCGATGTTTACCCTGGTTACCAGCGTAAATGTAAAAAAAAACAAACAGTACATACTCACTCACATTCCGGTGTCCATCAGGTCCCTTGCCGTCCGCTTCCCGCACTGACTGTGAGTGCCGGCCGTAAAGTAAAAGCAGAGCACAGCGGTGACGTCAGCACTGTGCTGTGCCTTACGGCCGGCACAGTCAGTGCGGGAAGCGGACAGCAAGGGACCTGACGGACACCGGAATGTGAGTATGTACTGTTTTTTTTTTTTTACGTTTACGCTGGTAACCAGGGTAAACATCGGGTTACTAAGCGCGGCCCTGCTGTTTACCCTGGTTACCCGGGGACTTCGGCATCGTTGGTCGCTGGAGAGCTGTCTGTGTGACAGCTCCCCAGCGACCACACAACAACTTACCAACGATCACGGCCAGGTCGTGTCGCTGGTCGTGATCGTTGGTAAATCGTTTAGTGTGAAGGTACCTTTAAGCTGAATTCCCTTGGAAAATCTGATTAGATCAAACTTGAAAAGATCACTGATCTCTTGTACTAAAAGGAAGTTATCACAGTCCAGTAGTAGTGCTGCAAACACATTCAGCTCTGCTACATATGTAATTCCTCCAGAGTAAAATTCTCCTTTAAGTGATAACTGCATTGTATGTACTCGTACCTCAACCTTCTAAATATATTTTTGTGTCCCACTCTTGGGAGCCGTTTTGCGGTGATTGCGTGTTACAAATAGCGCGTGACTCAGCGCTCCCCTTGTGTTACATTGTAGCAGGAACAGTATTGCCAGGCGCAAAAAAGAATTTGGATTACATTTGATTAATTATATGTTCCAAATCACTACATTTTTTTTCTCTTCGGTTGATTTTTTTCTTTCACACCTAAGTCATGATTGCTTTGTTTCGTATTAATTTATTGTCCGGAATGGATTTAAAGGGGACCAGGGGATTTTTTTTTTTATCTCTGAGCTTAATATACTGTAACTTCTAAATGCAATAGATATATGAAGGAAGCATCTAAAAAACAAAATAGGCAGAATTCCCTTTCCATTTTTACTTTTATGTTTATTGTTATCCATTATCCGTTTTACATGTATTTTGCATCTGTTTTTCTAATCTCTTCCATCTTTAAAGGAGGTAAACTATCTGAACTTTTTTTCATTGACTTTTAGTAATGCATCAATTCATAATGAATGAAAAATGAATAGAAAACAAATGTCTTTTTTTTTTTTACTTTGTTCTTGATGGATCCTCATAGATTTGAATGGCCGAGTCTGATCCACAGAAATGGATAAGAACAGGACATACATAAAGTTTAACTAAAGGACAAATGTATTTGCTAAATAGTTGTGTGAGAGGTTCCACTGTGAATTAGAGCCGGCTGTCCGTCAGTGGCGGGGCGCGGTTACAGCTATCATTCACTATGCACTGAGGGGTGACTGAAACCGTGTCAGCACCAGCCTTGTGACTGAAAGCCTGAGGCTGCCTGGGGGTATAAAGTTTATGTCCTCCAGGCAGTGGGGCTCTCAGTGCAGCCACCAGGCAGCTTCAGAATGCTAGTTACCTGCATATTGTACCCCATATCTTCAGGTTAGTAGCATTTTTTTTACATTACAAGTTCCCTTTTTAACACTGTTAGCACATAGAGGAGAAACATGGATCTGTGAATGCAGCCTTAGCAGTGAGTGTCTTGTAACCAATCTGTCAAAAGAACCTGTCATTAAAGTTGTGGTTGGTAAGTCATTAGGTGGCTGTAAAACAGACATAAGAAATAATAGGATCATAGACAAGTCATGGACAGACACCTTTCACATGGAAGAGCAAAATTGGTACCTTCAGTTAAAAAAAAATACACTGAGTTTGTCTGTTATCTTTATTTTTTAATTATTTTTCAGACCTCTGACATGCAGTTTGCAGTTTATGGGAGCGTCCCTTCCAGTAATACAGGCTGGATGTGAGATCAGTGCTGTTGTCACTGCTCATATATCACCACAGCTTCTATCCTGCATATATTTCTTTTTCATATGCTTTCCTCCTCCTTTTCTGTAGCCCGTTTATGAAGCTCTCCCTGATATATTTTCTCCTTTTCTCCTTTCTTCACGCTGTAGAGGTTTATGCACAACCATTTCCTTCCTGCTATATTCCCTAAGGTCGCAGTAAAATGGCTGTATAAAAAGGAATGAGATCGGAACACAACGCACAGACCGGCCGGTGGCTCTCTGACTCGAGCATGATAGCTGCATAGAAATACATGAAGAAGTCTCACTCAGGTCGGTAGAGCTGCCGGCCAGGCTGTGCATTGCGTTCTGATCTTGTTCTGATTCATACGATTATATCTGACTGTACCCTAACAATGAGAGAAGGGCCAGGAAAAGAAGTTCTGATGGATTTGTAACATTTTTGCAAAATTGCGACTACTTACACTCTGCAACTGTAGAAAATGTTTGTGGAGACTATTTAGGAAGTTGCTTAATTTTCCATTTAAGAAGCTGCTCCATTCATTCCCTATGCGGCTAGGGTTTCTCCATCAGTGGTCGGCAGCCGGCGTGCCACCCCATTGGATGTATAAATCCCCCTTTTGCTGCTGAATGCGGGTCCCAGCTGTCGGACCCCCACCGATCAGTAAGATCTCTCCAATCCTTACCAGACAGCCCCGTTAATGGAGCAAAACCGCCGCATCTATGGTTGTTGCACAATTGTTCTATGTGAAGTGCCATAGGATAAGACAAAGGAAATCTCAAAGAAATCTTTGTGATTATTAGGTGTAGGAAGTAAAGATTTAGATTTCTAAAAGAGGTGGAAATGGTTAATAATTTGTGGAAACCAGTCTATAAATTCATGGCAATGTGCAGGCAGAGAAGAGATTAGGCTGCTGGGTGGGAACTACAGTTCTGCCTGCCAGAGAGTGGAAGAGGAAGGTAGTCAAGGCCTGCGAGATGCCGGAGGTCCGAAAATAGCTCCAGCCTGGAGGGTAACCTTGGCTTCTTTTCCATTTATAAGTAACTACAGAGACTATAAATAGAGGAAACACAAAGACTGGAAGGGAGACACATAAGGAAGAATTGATTAACTTACCACAACCTTATAGAAATCGACCACTGGAGCAGAGACAATTTATAAGCAGAATATACAGTACACGCTTATGAATAGTCTATATGTACAGCTAGATCTGTCTCTCTATATAAATCTATACTGTATATATTATACACATATATAATATATTTCTATATAAAGAGAGAAAGCGACCGATTGCTAGATATAGATGCACATATAGACTATTCATAAGCGTATACTGTATATTCTGCTTAGAAATTGTCATATATAGGTACAGTATATAGATTATATAGCGCTGTTCAAACGTTTCAGGCGGGTATGGAAAAAATGATGCAAAGTAAAAATGCTTTAAAAAAAAAATAGAAGTGTTAATAGTTTATTTTTTTAATCAATGAAGGCTTTATGTTGGCCGTATTGTCACTTCAAGGACTCATTGTTCTTCTTTAGGCATTTTTGCTGCATTATTTAATGCAAATTTTCAGCTGCATTTTACCTTACCAGCAAAGTCTGAGACTTCAGAAATCTCACGCACGCAGCTTGTTTTTTTTTTGTCCTCAGTATTTTGTAATTTGCTTGTTTTTTGGCAGAATAGAGCATGTCACTTCTTTCAGCATTTTTTCACCCATTGAAAGTAATGGGTGCGTTTTTTGTGCCAAAACTTTATAAAGTAGATTAAGATTTTTTTTTTATCACTAATCTTTATTAGCACGCACAAGAGACAAATGTAGCGTGAAAAAATGCAGCAGAAAAAAACCTGCTTTTTTTCTACAGCAACTTTACTGCCGAGAGAGCAGGTTTTGCTGCATAAAAAAACGCCTAATGTGAACATAGTCTTAAACTTAAAATAGTTCTTAGTGACATTGGTTGGATGTTTGGATTTGTTGTTCTGCTGCAGAATAAATTTGCGTCCGATAAGACACCTCCCAGATGCCATTGGATAAGTATGTGCCTCTTCTCAGCACATGAGCACCATGGAGGACTGAAGACTTAGTGTTTGGCCAAGAGAACTTGGGGTACCATCACACTGAGCAACTTTTGAACGAGAACGACAGCGATCCGTGACGTTGCAGCGTCCTGGATAGCGATCTCATTGTGTTTGACACGCAGCAGCGATCAGGATCCTGCTGTGACATCGCTGGTCGGAGCTAGAAGTCCAGAACTTTATTTCGTCGCTGGATCACCCGCTGTCATCGCTGGATTGGAGTGTGTGACGCCGATCCAGCGATGTGTTCGCTTGTAACCAGGGTAAACATCGGGTTACTAAGCGCAGGGCCGCGCTAAGTAACCTGATGTTTACCCTGGTTACCATTGTAAATGTAAAAAAAAAAAAAACCACTACATACTTACATTCCGGTGTCTGTCACGTCCCTCACCATCAGCTTCCCGCACTGACTGTGAGCGCCGGCTGTAAAGTAAAAGCAGAGCACAGCGGTGCTGTGCTTTACGGCCGGCACTGACACAGTCAGTGCGGGAAGCTGACGGCGAGGGACGTGACAGACACCGGAATGTAAGTATGTAGTGTTTTTTTTGTTTTACATTCACAATGGTAACCAGGGTAAACATCGGGTTACTAAGCGCGGCCCTGCGCTTAGTAACCCAATGTTTACCCTGGTTACCCGGGGACTTCGGCATCGTTGGTCGCTGGAGAGCTGTCTGTGTGACAGCTCTCCAGCGACCACACAACGACTTACCAACGATCGTCGTATCGCTGGTCGTGATCGTTGGTAAATCGTTTAGTGTAACGGTACCTTTAGTGCAGCAGATGAAAGACACATCTTGTTTACTTCACTTTGAAAACTATAGATGTCCAGCAGTGCCATCATCTCAGAGCTGGCAGCAACCTCTGGGACCCAACTACACCCATCTACTGTTCAAAAGTCCTACTCGGTGATTGTCAGCTGTCACTGCCTGCCTAGCCATACAGGAAAGACTGTCAATCACTGACTAGGCCCGCCCACTGGACTCAAAAACATAAACATAAGGGATATCATTGGATAAAATACAAGTTATACTGAAACATTTCCCCAATCCTTGTCTATCAATCTGATCAGCTCTTCCTGCTCTACAACCCCCTGCCTGCAAATCAGATTTTTTGACCAGACAGGATCCTTTTAAGTGTCTGCAGATTATTGCAGCATTGTTCCATTGAAGTGAACAGGACAACATTGCAATACCTTGTATCAAGTACGAACCTGCAGCTGCGGTCGATATTGGCATGCTCACCACAAAACCAAACTGGGGGTGCCAATAGTTGGACCGTTACCAGTCCAATCATGGGATAAGCCATTCATTGTAAACGACTAGATAACCTTTCAACATCAACGAAAATTCCCTCCTGTTCTGGGATTACTGAAGTATAACATTGTATTGGCTAATTGCTGTTTAAGTCATTCCCTTTTCTGTTATATGATTTAGGGTAATGTTTAGAGATGAAGTTAAAAGTTCGGCAATGGCACCAGACAGTGTAGGGTGCTAACGCCGAACACTGACTTTCCTTGGGCGTCCATTGTGAGAGAGAGATCTTTTTGGTTCAAGTTCGGGTACGGTTCTGGTATCCGAACCAAACTTTGGAATAACATTTTGGTCGGATACCAGAACCCGAACTTCCCCTGCTCCGCTCGTCCCTGGTAATGAATCCTCATAATCCACTTTTGGTAAAGGACAATTAGCGAAAAAGGGCTCAGAATCTATATAACAATGAAGCATTACTATCGATTAAGATTTCTGGGTGTCAAATACGGTTATCACCCTAATGATCAAACTAGTGCTATGACACAGGAGTCTGTCACCAGGATTTTTTCATCTAATCTGAGATCAGCAAAAACATAGACCCTGATTACAGAGATGTGTCACTTACTGTGCTCCTTGCTGTAGTTTTGCTAAATTCCCTGTTGTATGAGAAAGAGGTTTTCATTAGAGGACTAGTAAATCTGTTGCTGTGCAGTCCAACCACACCCCCTCTACTGATTGCCAGCTTTCTGCCTATGCACAGTATCTGGTCAATCAGTGGTATGGATTGGTTTATAGAGAGCTTGGCATTCAGGGAAAATCCCTGTGATTTTATCAAAACTGTAGCAAGCAGCCCAGTCAGTGATATATTGTAGGAATCAGGGTCTCTCCTCTGAGACGGGGTAGTAAATATCTGATATCAGATTTAAATGTATTATTATGATCCCAGTTTATGTTAAACTGATATTAATGGAAACCGTTTTCTTTTCTACTGTATCTACATTACTGATTGTGGCCGAATGAATATACGTAATGCGATTGTATAGAGCAATAAATACAGACGTACTGGAAGGTAAAGAAAAATTTAATTAGAGAGTGCTGAGAAGTCAGTATTGCAAGTAGTTCTTGTATAAATGAGACTTTGTTACCATATAACTTAATAACAGCTCCATTAAGTGCTGCACATTTCCTGGTGAAAAGTAAAGTAGTAGTAATGCTGTTCACACTATGAGTCATTACGAGAACAGCAGTGTATAAATCTGGTTATTACGCTGAAATGGGCCAAGTTTTCATGATGGCAGTGATAGTGGCATCGTCTTGTGGTACAGGCATCAGGAGCAGTTTCCTTCCTAATTATAATCTATATATATAGATAGATACATAGATACTTTGTTAGTTTCCTTAATCGTTTTATTGGTTCTGCATTATGCCAATCTAGGTTTCTGTACATCAAAGAGTAATACGCTGTATGCTATAATGTCTATCTGGCTGTTTATCATCTATCTGGAAAAAAATATAAAATAAAGCAGGACATCACCGGTGTACACGTCATGGAACTGGTATCACAATTTGCTTCATAATGTAAAAATTAATTTAAAAAAATGAAAAAATAAAAAAGCCAGCACTCCAAAGTCACCAAAAAATTGAGGACTTTTATTAGCCCAACGGCAGTGATGTTTCGGTCTAACACTTGGAAAAAAAGTCCAAGTGCTAAATAGAAACATCGGTGCTGTTGAGAATCTGGAGTGTTGTCTGTCTGTTTTTTTGACAAAAATAGGAAGAAAAAAAAACACTTTTAGAGATGAGCGAATATGTGCGGAAAATGATCGCCGAATCCGAATGTGCCATACTTGTACCATATTTGTGCCGAAATTATGTTTGATGATCGTTTCCGAACATATTCGCTCATCTATACTCCCGTTGACTCCAATGGCGTCTGGCTGTGTTCAGCAAATATTGGAAATATGGTGATCGTAATCCAAACCGAATATTGAAATATTCTCCCAGCTCTATCCAATATAGCAAATGGTGCACGCCCAAACAACTCCAATCTATCTACTATATTTATAGGTCTGGGTGCAAGTTTGTGAACGGTCAGAACAGATGACCATTTCTTTGTGCACAATGTTTCACACTCCTACACCCACATGGCAGACGCAGCGGATAGATTGCTCGCGTGCAGACCACCCTAGGACATCTTGATGGAGGAGCTGCGTTGAAAGAACTTAGAAACAAAATGAGCAAAATATTTGCTTGATGTAGTCAGGAAAGAAAGTTCAAGCAAGTCTGCAACTCTCATGTGTCCAGACTTCCTCCTGTTTTTCTACAGCCTCCTCTAGAGGATACAGTAAATTCTGCAAGGAACAATCTCAACCTTGTTTATTTTCCCCTCCTGAAAAGGAAATCCTGCTTTTATCTCCACCTAGGGACTTTGTAATGTCAGCTTCTGCTTCTGGCTTACAAATTTTTGTATGCGATGCAGCTTAAAAAAAAAAAAAAAAGTTAGAGAAGTTTAGATAAATCACATATAGACCCCATAAAATACATATACAAACCCGCAAATATAATTCTAATCCCACAATACAAGCTGCAATGCAAGTTTTTACTCTAAATGTGAAAAGTTATGCATTTCAAATGATGTCACAATTACATTTATAGCAGATATTGGGCTTCACAAGTTGTAATTAAATTATTTTCTTAATTTATTTTATTCATTAATTATTTTTTTTCATTCTATTTACATTTGCAGCCATTGTTATTAGTCTAATGCATCTAAAAGATAAAATGAAGCAACTTTGTGCATAGTCTTAATTAACAATTTATTTTTTTAGTATACATTTTTTATACAGACCTTATTGTCTCCATAGTAACAGACTACAAAATCCTGTGTTGTCAGACTCTAAAATGTCCATGGTTTAAGCTTCCTTAGTCAGGAATCTCACCAAATTGCTTGCTTGGTGTTGTATGTCTCCAGAGAAATACTCTGTCTTGATGTTGTATAACTTACTTGCACTGTTCCATAGGAGAAATAAACACTATAGCAAGGTAATAGTATAAGTATCAATAATGTACAACTTTATTGTGAAAGTGATGGATCCATACAATGTTCTTTGAAGATGGAAAACCTCATTTTATAATGGTGACACCCCCTTGGTAATGACCATAAAAATTAGGACTAAATAAAAAGGTCCATATTTCTAGAACCATACAGCAGATATAAAGATTCAGGGGAACAACCGGAATAAATAACAGCAAAAACTGACCATTTTTGACCTGGTGTCAGGTCAACTTTAATATGAAAACTAGAGATGAACAATTCAGGGAAAAATACAATTTGCCTGTTAGCTGAGATTCTCCCAGGAAATTTGATTAGCAGGAAAGTTATTCTCAATTAATTTAATATTCTCCAGAACCAATAGAGTAATAAACGTAATACGCACAAAATGGAGAAACTACTGATACTCACCTTACCACTCACCTCTCCAATCCTCCGCTACTCATCATCACCCATCTGGTTCTTGTTACATCTTCTTATCAATGCTGGAAGTGCTGAAATCCTCTAAAATCGGGAAGTAGGTCACAACTTCATGATGTCATGACATGTGCCATGACATTGGGATTTCACATCTCTCAGCAGTGATAAGAATATGTGATGAGGCCAAGACAGGTGACAGTGGGAAGCAAAGGGGCAGGAGAGGTGAGCAGTGAGGTGAGTATAAGCACAGTATTTTGTTTATTTGTTATATTTTTGGGGAGGAAATTGGGAAAAAATGTTTTCAATAAAATGGTGGTGCGTCTTCTAGTCCGCTTTTAAAGTAACTTTCTGGGGGAGGTCGGCTGTGGTGGAGTAGGGTACCAGGAGGCAGGTTCGCTGCTGCAGGAAGCCGGTGGCAGCAGGAGTGGGGCGATGCTGTGGGCCCCGGGCTGGGAGGAGAGGGTGTTAGGCGGTGCAAGGCTGCAGCGTGCTCTGGGACTTTACAAAATGTCAGTGGAGTTCCCACACTTCCCATCGTTTTCACTGTGGTGGACTTCAGGAATTCTCAATCTGCACATGTGCCACCTCTGGTGCCCTTATCCCAAAGTCCACTGCTGTGAAAACGATGGGAAGTGCTAGGACTCTGCCGATGGCTTCTACAGCCTAAGCATTTAAACACAGAAAGAGCAGGCACCACAGCGAATCCGTTTAAAGGAGATCAACCACGTGCATATAAAAAATCATGAACAGAAAAAAAGAGAAAAGATATGCACACTAGTGGGATCAACCAACCATAATAATCTTTATTAGAAATAACTGTACAACTACAGGAGCAAAGAAAAGGACACACAATTTAAAACCATTTAAAAAGGCCAAAAGGGCCGTACAGAGCAACTAGGATCCCCCAGGACAGATTAACTCATAGACATAAGCATATACATAGATATCACATAACACTAAGCGTAGTTAGATGTAGAGTAAGCTGACATACACAAAAATCAATGAATCCACATATGTAAGTAACAATAGCCTGTGCTGCCAGCTGACCTTAAACAAATGCCGTCAGCCCTGAAGTGAGCAAATAACGCATTAGTGACATGCAACAATAGACAAAATATCAAAATGTCAATTAGTAAGCTGATATCCTGCTACCTAAATTCTGCCACAACCAGATAAACACCTGACGTAGTGTGGCCCACCAAACAGGTGATATCCAAAAGGCGCTGTAATATGTTTAGTCAGGTGAAAAGGTTATCTGTCAGCCATACCCTAGGCAATCACCAACCAGCAAATGCATGGCCCTGTGTTCAAGGTGCTAAAAGTGCATGGCAGAGTTGGCAACAAGTCCTGGGGGAGATGAAGGCCCCACGCGTATCGACGCTGCTAGAGCGTCTTCATCAGGGGAGGTGAATGAAATCAGTCCCACCAATGCCCTAGTATATACAAGAGGTAATGCATAAAATTAATCACCTGTGAGGATGCCGCAGTGTGTGAAGTCGCCACATGATATGTGAGGCCGGGTGGATATCCGGTTCGAGGTCAAAAAGATATGCGCCTGCGCACAAAAGGTATCCAGCATCAGCCGAGTCCGACTGCGCCGGCGCCTAAGTTACCATAGCTTCTACAGCCTCTCACCACCAAATACCCTCCTCCTCCCAGCCCAAAGCTCGCAACATCGCCCCACTTCTGCCACCGCTAGCAGGGCTGGCCCAAAAGATTACGGCGCCCTAGGCGAAACTATTTTGTTGCGCCCCTACTACTTTTAACATACCTCCCAACTTTTGAAGATGGGAAAGAGGGACAAAGTTTGCAAATTTTAGGCCACGCCTCTGACCACACCCATTCATAACTAGCCACACCCATATCCACGTCCCAACCACACCCATTTAGCACTGCTGATCACACTGTTTCATAAAGAATAATTATAAACAAAAAAATATGGCCACACAGTGCTCCATACTGTATAACGGCCACACATGATGCTCCATACTGTATAATGGCCACACATGATGCTCCATACTGTATATTGGCCGCACATGATACTTCGTACCGTATAATGGCCACACATAGCTACTCCTACACACGCGGCTGCGCTCCGTACACACGCGCTCCGCTCCATACACCTCGTACACACGCGGCTCCGCTCCTTACACCTCGTACACATTTAGCTCCGCTCCATACACCTCATACACACACGACTCTGCTCCGTACACCTCATACACAAGGCTCTGCTCCGTACACCTCATACACACATGGCTCCGCTCCATACACCTCATACACATTCAGCTCCGCTCCATACACCTTTTGCCTTTTGAAAAGATTTTTTATAATTTTTTCTATTTTTTCTCTGGCGCCCCCTTAGGGTCGGCGCCCTAGGCGGCCGCCTAGTTCGCCTATATGTTCAGGCCGGCCCTGACTGCTAGCTTCCTGCTGCAGTGACCCTGCCTCCTGTGCACTTGTTCTGTTGCCACCACTGGATGAATATAGCAAAGGCTAGAGACATTGGACAGCATAGGCTAGAGTAGCACTCACACGCTACTGTGTTGTATCTGCAGGACCTTGGAGACTTCTGGGTCAATTATATAGGAAAACATTGACAAAAACTCTAAAGATGCTAAAGGACTTGTGAGCCGTATCAGCAAAATCCTGGTGACCTCTGGGAATATTAGGTCAGACACCACACATTGACATGTGTGATACATCTGTCAGACCATGGATGGAAACCTCTGGCCAGAGGAGGACCGACAGAAGTGTCAAGAACTCATCAAATTGTAAGAAATACTCTAGCTACAAAAAACATGAACATAGGGGCTAGCGGGCAGAACATGGCAGACATTGTCATAGGATGAGTCAGCTGTCTGAGAAGGAACATAGTCCCAATTATAGGTCAGAAGTTTAGTAGGTCAAATAAGGTCAGCAAAGAAATCCACAAATGCAAGATAAGACCAAGGAAAACTCAGGATATGGAAACCTAATAATCAAACAAGACAAAACATGTTTTCTTACATGATTATATCACCCATAAAATGTTATTCACAACCCTTGGGTCACTTTTTCCTACTTATGGATATTCAGCACTAGATAGGGAATAATCTACAGCTTTTTCCTTTTCATTCAGTTCTCAACCAATCTACAGCTCTTTTTGCAGATCCTCAGTTCTTTATTCATCGGTAATGGTTGTACTCAGAAAAATCATTCATCAGCATATATATAGCGTACATACTGTATACTATATATATATATATATATATATATATATATATATATATATATATATATATATATATATATGTGTGTGTGTGTGTATGTATACTTGTTTTTACTATGTATACCCCTCCTCACATGCACAGTGCCATGGAATAAATGGTGCTATAATAATAAATAACAATAATATATATATATGTACGCGACTGTAAAATCTCTTTAACCTCTTCCCAACCAGACAATTTTCCATTCTTTTTCACCTTTGTGTATTCTTTTCACAAGAACTATTACTTTTTTTTAATTTTTCCATCAAAATAGCCATGTAGGGGCTTGCTTTTTTGTGGGACGAGTTGTACTTTTGAATTACACAACTAATTTTATCATGCGATGTACTGAAAAGTGAGAAAAAAATTCCAAGGGTGGCAAAATAGTGAAAAAAGCTCAATTCCTCCATTGTTTTTATGGGTGTTTTATTTACAGTGTTCATTATATGGTAAAAATTACCAAGCAATATGCATTTCCAGATCAGTGCCATTATGGCAATACCAAACATGCATAGATTTTTTTTTATTTAAAGGGAAGGTGCCATCAAAAAAAATTTTTTTACAGCAATTGTAAAAATGTAAAGAATTAATGTTTACATTTTCTTAAAAAATATTATCATTTGTTTATAATTTAGTAAAATATGAAAAATAATTTGAAAAGTTTTGGAATTTCCACTTTTAAACACTAGGGGGAGCAGCTGCTGAAATTTCAGAAAAACCTAGTGTACAACTAGCTCACATTACTGCACTGCAGTAATTATGGGCGGAGTCTGCTGACGTGTATGATGTCACTCCTCTCCTCCCCTTCTGGGTGTCTGCTAAGGGATGAGAGGATGATATTCAGGAACCCAGTGAGCAGCCATTTTGTTGGTGACTGCAGAGTAAGGCTGCCGTCACACTAGCAGTATTTGGTCAGT
This sequence comes from Ranitomeya variabilis, assembly GCF_051348905.1. NCBI lineage: Eukaryota > Metazoa > Chordata > Amphibia > Anura > Dendrobatidae > Ranitomeya > Ranitomeya variabilis. The sequence continues at coordinate 86,241,122 of NC_135233.1, read as the reverse complement.
ATTTTACATCAGTATTTGTAAGCCAAAACCAGGAGTGGAACACTTAGAGAAGTATAATAGAAACATATGCACCACTTCTGCATTTATCACCCACTCCTGGTTTTGGCTTACACATACTGAGGTAAAATACTGACCAAATACTGCTAGTGTGACGGCAGCCTTAGGCTACTTTCACACTAGCGTTGTTTGCAATACGTCGCAATGCGTCGTTTAGGAGAAAAAACGCATCCTGCAAAGTTGTCTGCAGGATGCGTTTTTTCCCCATAGACTAACATTACCGACGCATTGCGATGTATTGCCACACGTCGCAACCGTCGTGCGACCGCCGCCACAAAAAAACGTTACATGTAACTTTTTTTGTTTGTCGAGTCCCACCATTTTCGACCGCGCATGCACGGCCGAAACTCCGCCCCCTCCTGCCCGGACTGTCATGATTCTCAATGGCGAGAGAACATAGCCCAGCATATATGAGAACTAGCTCTTGGAAGATGGAAACTATACTGACCATGAACTAAACCTGCCGCACAACTAGAAGTGGCCGGGTAGCATGCCTACGTTTTTTTATCCCTAGATGCCCAGCGCCAGCCGGAGAACTACCTAATCCTAGCAGAGGAAAAGACAGTCCTGGCTCACCTCTAGAGAAATTTTCCCAAAAGGCAGACAGAGGCCCCCACATATATTGGCGGTGATTTTAGATGAAATGACAAACGTAGTATGAAAATAGGTTTAGCAAAATCGAGGTCCGCTTACTAGATAGCATGAAGACAGAAAGGGCACTTTCATGGTCAGCAGAAAACCCTATCAAAACACCATCCAGAAATTACTTTAAGACTCTAGCATTAACTCATAATACCAGAGTGGCAATTTCCGCTCACAAGAGCTTTCCAGACACAGTAACGAAACAGCAGCTGTGAACAGGAACAAAATGCAAAAACACACAAGGACAAAAGTCCAACTTAGCTGGGAGTTGTCTAGTAGCAGGAACATGCACAGAAAGGCTACTGATTACATTGTTGACCGGCATGAAACTGACAGAGGAGCAAGGTTATATAGCGACTCCCACATCCTGATAGGAGCAGGTGAACAGAGGGGATGATGCACACAAGTTAAATTCCACAAGTGGCCACCGGGGGAGCCCAGAATCCAATTTCACAACAGTACCCCCCCTCAAGGAGGGGGCACCGAACCCTCACCAGAACCACCAGGGCGATCAGGATGAGCCCTATGAAAGGCACGGACAAGATCGGAGGCATGAACATCAGAGGCAGTGACCCAAGAATTATCCTCCTGACCGTATCCCTTCCATTTGACCAGATACTGGAGTTTCCGTCTGGAAACACGAGAGTCCAAGATCTTTTCCACAACGTACTCCAACTCACCCTCAACCAACACCGGAGCAGGAGGCTCAACGGAAGGCACAGCTGGTACCTCATACCTGCGCAACAATGACCGATGAAAAACATTATGAATCGAAAAGGATGCAGGGAGGTCCAAACGGAAGGACACAGGGTTAAGAATCTCCAATATCTTGTACGGGCCGATGAACCGAGGCTTAAACTTAGGAGAAGAAACCCTCATAGGGACAAAACGAGAAGACAACCACACCAAGTCCCCAACACAAAGCCGAGGACCAACACGACGACGGCGGTTGGCAAAAAGCTGAGTCTTCTCCTGGGACAACTTCAAATTGTCCACCACCTGCCCCCAAATCTGATGCAACCTCTCCACCACAGCATCCACTCCAGGACAATCCGAAGATTCCACTTGACCGGAGGAAAATCGAGGATGAAACCCCGAATTACAAAAAAACGGGGACACCAAGGTGGCAGAGCTGGCCCGATTATTGAGGGCGAACTCCGCCAAAGGCAAAAAAGCAACCCAATCATCCTGATCCGCAGACACAAAACACCTCAAATATGTCTCCAAGGTCTGATTAGTCCGCTTGGTCTGGCCATTAGTCTGAGGATGGAAAGCAGACGAAAAAGACAAATCTATGCCCATCCTAGCACAGAATGCCCGCCAAAATCTAGACACGAATTGGGTCCCTCTGTCAGAAACGATATTCTCCGGAATACCATGCAAACGAACAACATTTTGAAAAAACAGAGGAACCAACTCGGAAGAAGAAGGCAACTTAGGCAAGGGAACCAGATGGACCATCTTAGAGAAACGGTCACACACCACCCAGATGACAGACATCTTCTGAGAAACAGGCAGATCCGAAATAAAATCCATCGAGATGTGCGTCCAAGGCCTCTTCGGGATAGGCAAGGGTAATAACAATCCACTAGCCCGAGAACAACAAGGCTTGGCCCGAGCACAAACGTCACAAGACTGCACAAAGCCTCGCACATCTCGTGACAGGGAAGGCCACCAGAAGGACCTTGCCACCAAATCCCTGGTACCAAAGATTCCAGGATGACCTGCCAACGCAGAAGAATGAACCTCAGAGATGACTCTACTGGTCCAATCATCAGGAACAAACAGTCTACCAGGTGGGCAACGATCAGGTCTATCCGCCTGAAACTCCTGCAAGGCCCGCCGCAGGTCTGGAGAAACGGCAGACAATATCACTCCATCTTTAAGGATACCTGTGGGCTCAGAATTACCAGGGGAGTCAGGCTCAAAACTCCTAGAAAGGGCATCCGCCTTAACATTCTTAGAACCCGGTAGGTAAGACACCACAAAATTAAACCGAGAGAAAAACAACGACCAGCGCGCTTGTCTAGGATTCAGGCGCCTGGCAGACTCAAGGTAAATTAAATTTTTGTGGTCAGTCAATACCACCACCTGATGTCTGGCCCCCTCAAGCCAGTGACGCCACTCCTCAAAAGCCCACTTCATGGCCAAAAGCTCCCGATTCCCAATATCATAATTCCGCTCGGCGGGCGAAAATTTACGGGAAAAAAAAGCACAAGGTCTCATCACGGAGCAGTCGGAACTTCTCTGCGACAACACCGCCCCAGCTCCGATTTCAGAAGCGTCGACCTCAACCTGAAAGGGAAGAGCAACATCAGGCTGACGCAACACTGGGGCGGAAGAAAAGCGGCGCTTGAGCTCCCGAAAGGCCTCCACAGCATCAGGGGACCAATCAGCAACATCAGCCCCCTTCTTAGTCAAATCAGTCAATGGTTTTACAACATCAGAAAAACCAGCAATAAATCGACGATAAAAGTTAGCAAAGCCCAAAAATTTCTGAAGACTCTTAAGAGAAGAGGGTTGCGTCCAATCACCAATAGCCTGAACCTTGACAGGATCCATCTCGATGGAAGAGGGGGAAAAAATGTATCCCAAGAAGGAAATCTTCTGAACCCCAAAAACACACTTAGAACCCTTCACACACAAGGAATTAGACCGCAAAACCTGAAAAACCCTCCTGACCTGCTGGACATGAGAGTCCCAGTCATCCGAAAAAATCAGAATATCATCCAGATACACAATCATAAATTTATCCAAATAATCGCGGAAAATGTCATGCATAAAGGACTGGAAGACTGAAGGGGCATTTGAAAGACCAAAAGGCATCACCAAATACTCAAAATGGCCCTCGGGCGTATTAAATGCGGTTTTCCACTCATCCCCCTGCTTGATTCGCACCAAATTATACGCCCCACGGAGATCAATCTTAGAGAACCACTTGGCCCCCTTTATACGAGCAAACAAATCAGTAAGCAGTGGTAACGGATATTGATATTTAACCGTGATTTTATTCAAAAGTCTATAATCAATACACGGCCTCAAAGAGCCGTCTTTCTTAGACACAAAGAAAAAACCGGCTCCTAAGGGAGATGACGAAGGACGAATATGTCCCTTTTCCAAGGACTCCTTTATATATTCTCGCATAGCAGCGTGTTCAGGCACAGACAGATTAAATAAACGACCCTTAGGGTATTTACTACCCGGGATCAAGTCTATGGCACAATCGCACTCCCGGTGCGGAGGTAGTGAACCAACCTTGGGTTCTTCAAAAACGTCACGAAAGTCAGACAAGAATTCAGGAATCTCAGAGGGAATAGATGATGAAATGGAAACCAAAGGTACGTCCCCATGAGTTCCTTTACATCCCCAGCTTAACACAGACATAGCTCTCCAGTCGAGGACTGGGTTATGAGATTGCAGCCATGGCAATCCCAGCACCAAAACATCATGTAGATTATACAGCACCAGAAAGCGAATAACCTCCTGGTGATCCGGATTAACACGCATAGTCACTTGTGTCCAGTATTGTGGTTTATTACTAGCCAATGGGGTGGAGTCAATCCCTTTCAGAGGTATCGGAGCCTCCAATGGCTCCAAATCATACCCACAGCGTTTGGCAAAGGACCAATCCATAAGACTCAAAGCAGCGCCAGAGTCGACATAGGCGTCCGCGGTAATAGATGACAAAGAACAAATCAGGGTCACAGATAGAATAAACTTAGACTGTAAAGTGCTAATTGAAACAGACTTGTCAGGCTTCTTAGTACGCTTAAAGCATGCTGATATAACATGAGTTGAATCACCACAATAGAAGCACAACCCATTTTTTCGTCTAAAATTCTGCCGCTCGCTTCTGGACAGAATTCTATCACATTGCATATTTTCTGGCGTTTTCTCAGTAGACACCGCCAAATGGTGCACAGGTTTGCGCTCCCGCAGACGCCTATCGATCTGAATAGCCATCGTCATGGACTCATTCAGACTCGCAGGCACAGGGAACCCCACCATAACATCCTTAATGGCATCAGAGAGACCTTCTCTGAAAATCGCCGCCAGGGCGCACTCATTCCACTGAGTAAGCACAGACCATTTGCGGAATTTTTGGCAGTATATTTCAGCTTCATCTTGCCCCTGAGACAAGGACATCAAGGCCTTTTCCGCCTGAAGCTCTAAATGAGGTTCCTCATAAAGCACCCCCAAGGCCAGAAAAAACGCATCCACATTGAGCAACGCAGGATCCCCTGGTGCCAATGCAAAAGCCCAGTCTTGAGGGTCGCCCCGGAGCAAGGAAATTACAATCCTGACCTGCTGTGCAGGGTCTCCGGCAGAGCGAGACTTCAGGGACAAAAACAATTTGCAATTATTTTTAAAATTTTGAAAGTGAGATCTATTCCCCGAGAAGAATTCAGGCAAAGGAATTCTAGGCTCAGACATAGGTGCATGAACAACAAAATCTTGCAAATTTTGTACCTTTGTGGCGAGATTATTCAAACCTGTAGCTACACTCTGAAGATCCATTTGAAACAGGTGAACACAGAGCCATTCAAGGATTAGAAGGAGAGGAAGAGAGGAAGGCTGCAGTATAGGCAGACTAGCAAGTGATTCAATTAAGAGCACACTCAGAACTAGAGGGAAAAAAAAAAAAAAAATTGTAGCAGACTTCTTTTTTCTCTCCTTTCTCAGCCAGTAATTTAACCCTTTTTTGGGCCGGTCAAACTGTCATGATTCTCAATGGCGAGAGAACATAGCCCAGCATATATGAGAACTAGCTCTTGGAAGATGGAAACTATACTGACCATGAACTAAACCTGCCGCACAACTAGAAGTGGCCGGGTAGCATGCCTACGTTTTTTTATCCCTAGATGCCCAGCGCCAGCCGGAGAACTACCTAATCCTAGCAGAGGAAAAGACAGTCCTGGCTCACCTCTAGAGAAATTTTCCCAAAAGGCAGACAGAGGCCCCCACATATATTGGCGGTGATTTTAGATGAAATGACAAACGTAGTATGAAAATAGGTTTAGCAAAATCGAGGTCCGCTTACTAGATAGCATGAAGACAGAAAGGGCACTTTCATGGTCAGCAGAAAACCCTATCAAAACACCATCCAGAAATTACTTTAAGACTCTAGCATTAACTCATAACACCAGAGTGGCAATTTCCGCTCACAAGAGCTTTCCAGACACAGTAACGAAACAGCAGCTGTGAACAGGAACAAAATGCAAAAACACACAAGGACAAAAGTCCAACTTAGCTGGGAGTTGTCTAGTAGCAGGAACATGCACAGAAAGGCTACTGATTACATTGTTGACCGGCATGAAACTGACAGAGGAGCAAGGTTATATAGCGACTCCCACATCCTGATAGGAGCAGGTGAACAGAGGGGATGATGCACACAAGTTAAATTCCACAAGTGGCCACCGGGGGAGCCCAGAATCCAATTTCACAACACCGGACCTTGCAATGGGGCAGCGGAAGCGTTGTAAGACTGCTTCCGCTGCCCACGTCGGGCATTTCTTTCACAGCATGCGTCGGTACGTCGGGCTCCTCAGATCCTGTCCTGGCGATGTGTGAAAGTGAGACGACAGGCGCAGTCTGGGGTGACGCTGGGGGGAAATGTAGCCATATAGTAACGATAAAAATGAGACCCCTCTCTAAAGCTGCCTCACCAGCCCTGACTGCACCTAACTGGAGGTCATGCTGCCCCCTCTATTACCCCAGACCCGCGTGCAGGTGCTCAGCCAGAACCACCATAGAATGGGTCCGCTTTCTGAAGATAATACTGCCATAGTGTTCTCACATAATACCGCCATATAGATCACACATAATACCGCCATATAGATCACACACAATACTATCAAATAGATCACACAATACTGTCATACAGTTCACATAATACCACCATATAGATCACACATACCGCCAGTGTTCTCGCATACCGCCATATAGATCACACAATACCGCCACATACTTCTCACAATGCCACCATATAGATCTCACATAATACCGCCATATAGATCACACACAATACCACCATATAATTCTCACAATTCTGATCAAGCATAATACCACCATACAGATCACATAATACCGTCATATAGATCTCACATAATGCCATAATACAGCATGACCCCTGCAGCTCCTGTTATCGCACGCATAGAGTTGTGTGTGCAATGGGGAAAGACATGCAGGGGGGAAAGGAATGCATAGGAGAGGATTAGATACACTGTTCACCAGACAGTATCACACAGGATAGGATTAGATACACGGCTCAGCAGCCAGTATCATACAGGATAGGATTAGATACACGGCTCAGCATAGTATCACACAGGATAGGATAAGATACACGGCTCAGCAGAGAGTATCACACAGGAGAGGATTAGATACACAGCTCAGCAGTCAGTATCACACAGGAGCAGATTAGATACACGGCTCAGCAGTCAGTATTCCACAGGAGGATTAGATACACAGGTCAGCACAGTATAGGATTAGATACACAGGTCAGCATACAGTATCACACAGTATAGGATTAGATACACGGCTCAGCACAGTATCACACAGGAGAGGATTAGATACACAGCTCAGCAGTCAGTATCATACAGGATAGGATTAGATACACGGCTCAGCATAGTATCACACAGGATAGGATTAGATACACGGCTCAGCATAGTATCACACAGGATAGGATTAGATGCATGGCTCAGCACACAGTATCACATAGTATAGGATTAGGTGCACGGCTCAACATAGTATCACACAGGAGAGGATTAGATACACGGCGCAGCAGACAGTATCATACAGGATAGGATTAGATACACGGCTCAGTTAGTATCACACAGGAGAGGATTAGATGAACGGCTCAGCATAGTATCACACAGTATAGGATTAGATGCATGGCTCAGCACACAGTATCACACAGGATAGGATTAGATACACGGCGCAGCAGACAGTATCATACAGGATAGGATTAGATACACGGCTCAGTTAGTATCACACAGGAGAGGATTAGATGCACGGCTCAGCATAGTATCACACAGTATAGGATTAGATGCATGGCTCAGCACACAGTATCACACAGGATAGGATTAGGTACACAGCTCAGCAAAGTATCACACAGTATAGGATTAGATGCATGGCTCAGCATAGTATCACACAGTATAGGATTAGATGCATGGCTCAGCACACAGTAGAGGATTAGGTACACAGCTCAGTTAGTATCACACAGGAGATGATTAGATGCATGGCTAAGCAGACAGTATCACACAGGAGAGGAGTAGATACACAGCTCAGTAACATACATGGGAGGAGATAACTGCTCAGAGTCAGCACCACAAAGGAGAGGATTAGATTCCCTCTCCCCCTCCCCACTGATACTCACGGCTGCCTGCTGAGTGCTTCTCCCTCCCGTCCATGGTCTCCTCCTCCTCCTATGACTGCAGGGCTCCTGCGATCATCCTGGGAAGCTGGCCTAGAGCTCACAGCTGCAGTGTGAGCTCCAGGAAGATGGCGCTGGTCTCCTGCCTCTGCCGTGCTGTGGACGGCTTAGGGGGCATGGCCAGAGCAGAGCAGGGAGCAGCTTATAATGCTAGGTATAGTGTCGGGAGCCGACCGCAGATCTCTATGCCCAGGGCTGCCGTAAATGCAGAGTGTAAGTGACGTGCAGCTTCACTTACACTCCTGCAAAGCAAAATGGCGGCGCCCAGTGGCTGAAAAAAAAATTAATAATAAAAAAAATGTTAAAGTTAAAAAAAGGAAGTTTGTATGAAAAATAATTGTTTATATAAACAATTATTTTTAATACAAAAAATAAAATGCGGCACCTTTCCTTTAAGGGGTGAAAAATAAATCACAAATTTCTAATAAAATTTTCTTCATTTGCCATTTTCAGAGAGTTGTAAAGTTTAAATTTTCAATTGATAGAGTGGTTTGAGGGTTTTTCTTTTGCACCCTGAGCCAACATTTTTAGTGATAGCATTTTGGAATAAATATAAAGTTTTTATGACTGTATTTGTTGTGCTGTTGCGGTAGCTGAAAAACGCAATTCTGGTGTTGTGATTTTTATTGTTATTACGGTAAGCTGTTTACTGATAAAGTTAATTTAATATTTTGACAGTTTGGACTTTCATGAATGTAGTGATTCCACATGTGTATTTTTCAAATTGTTTTTACTTTAAATTTTAATGAGGGGAATGGGTGGTGCTTTAAGGTGTTGTATTTTTTCCATATTTTTAACTTTTTAAAAAAAAAAAAAAATTCACTGTTTTTTTGTTGTCCAATTTGGGGACTTGTACCTGCAATTGTCCTATCACTTTTGCTATATACCACAATACCAGAATATTGCTGTATATATCCAAAATTAGATAGTGTAGTTGTCCTGAGGTAGGAGACATTTTTGACTTTGAAACGTGTTGACAAAACCACTGTTCATCTTATCCTGTCTTGGGATCCTTTCTGGAATCAGTAGAGCATGTGAAGTCCACATCCATTGGCTTCATAGCATAACAACCTGCGACTTTTAGAGGCAGATGATGACTGAATAACAGAGCCATCATCTGCCAGCAAAGATGAAGACTCAGCCCCGGAGACCCCATCAAATTCAGAGAGTCGAAATATGGTGTAACTGTACGTCATATGGCTTTAAGGGGTTACAGAAAAAATAAAGGCCTCTGAAACATTTACATTTGTTGAAAAAAAAAAGAAAACCTGAAACTTTAAAATTAAATATCTTCACTTTTTCCACAGCAAATACAAAAGATTCTTTGAGCAAATTCATATAGCATCTGAAACCTGTCAACGTCTTACATGCCTCTGTGGTGGTGTTACTGCACAAAGGCATAAAGAAATAAAAGAACAGAGTTTTCTTAAAAGAAGACAGTGAGCCGAGGTTTTTTTTTCTGATCGTGGATTTGTATTTCTAAGACCTGGTCACCTGGGGATGATTATGTAAGCTGTGCAGAGACTAGAGCCTGAACTCATCATGATGTTTATGATAGAAATCTGGTGTAAAACACCTTCAAATGTCGCAAAATTTTTGCGCAACAGAAAGTTTTCGTACCAGTTTTGGGCAGCTGTGGATTTTGGGAAAATCCAAGGTGAGATGGAGGGTGATAACAACTAACAAACTAATTAAAAATGGCTTCATTCGTTAGGCTGAGTGTACACGATGCATTTTTGCTGCGTTTTTCAATACAGATTTGTCATAAAACCTGAAGGGTTTCCTGATGCCAACAAAGGGAATGAGACTCTTGAAGTCTCATACACACATTTCTTATTTGTGATATGCAGATTTAAATCAGCAGCATGTCAAATCTTTCAGCATTTTTGCTGCAGAGTTCATCCATACTAATGAGTGCAGAAAAATCTGCACCAAAAACCCAAGTAAAGATGTTGCAAAAACACACATTTTTGCAACACTTTTTCCTCCCAAGGGATGCCGAAATGGTGTAAAAATTTCTGCAACAAATGCTTAATGTCTGCATAATACTTGAATTGTCAAGTATCGTCAGATTCCTATGACGCTACACAGTAGGAAAGAGGCGGAGGGAGATGAGGGAGAGCCGCAGATAAGTACTGCGCATGCCCAAAATTCCCAGCCCCGCAGTGTGAATAAATCAGAAGAGACTGCGGGACGGGATCTCGGGCCGCGTGTCCACGCAGGCGCAATAAGAAAGACATCATGAGATGTCAGTGGACGGGCAGCGCTAACTGCGCATGGCCAAGGACAAAGATTACAGCGCAGGGGCCGGGAAAATGCCTAAACGCTGAGGAGGCAACGCCTATGAGAAATGAGGAAATAACTGACTGCTGTGGTGCGTCTGTGTAAGGGGTGAAATACCTGCCCCACTGACAAATTCAAGGTATGAGGGACAAATTATATAAACAATTATTTCAGCGTTGGCAGGGACAAGAACTAAAAGAGCCACCTTGACCGAATGCAGCATTAGTGCTGCACAAGGTGGCTCTTTTAGTTACAAATGCCTGGGGGGTGTCAGGTTCCCTTTAAGGTGCATTCACATTTCACTTTTTGCCCACTCTCAGTGGTCCCTTCAAGGCTTTCTGCTGAACCCCGGGATTCGAGCGTATGCTCCAACAGGGCCATTGGCTAGAATGGTGCTGAAAGAATCAACGTGTGATTGGTCGTGCATCAGTTTCGGGCATATATGCCTACTGAAGGTGGACACTCAGATGTAGTAGACTGTATCTGAGTGTGTCGGCACTAGTGATGAGCGACTATACTCGTTGCTCGAGTTTTCCCGAGCAAGCTCGGGTGGTCTCTGAGTATTTATGACTGCTCGGAGATTTAGTTTTCCTTGCCGCAGCTGGATGATTTGCGGCTACTAGACAGCTTGATTATGTGTGGGGATTCCCTAGCAACCAGGCAACCCCCACATGTACTCAGACTGGCTAGCAGCCGTAAATCATCCAGCCTGGGCAAGGAAAACTAAATCTCCGAGCAGTCATAAATTCCCGGAGACCACCCGAGCGTGCTCGGGAAAACCCGAGCAATGAGTATACTCTCTCATCACTAGTCGGCACCATTCTAGTCAAAGGCCTCTTAATGAATTAGGCATGTCTTATCCCTGCATGCCCATCATTAACACTTGTGCACAAAATGAATTGGGACATTTTTTCCTATATTATGCTTCATTTATAAGTCATCATCTAAAGATAAGTCATCAATTTGACAAGGCCGGACAACCACTTTAATGACAGAACGCCTTTTAGTCTTGAGCCATACAAGCCAATTCATGACATATCTGCTATTAATTTGATTATCTCATTTAGCAATTCATAGGTTCATTTATTCGCAGGTCAATTCATTGGGGAAAATGAGTCTCTGCTGACTTGTCCAATGTGGTCCCACCCTGCTGAAGTTGATTGATAGGTTCCTCCCTATGTGCGTACATAGGTAGAGTGAGATCTGTCAGCCATGGGAATAGGGGCAGAGAGAAACCAGAGAAAAGCCAGACAGGGATCACAAAGGACTCGTCAGCTGAGACGCTTAAGGAACAACTTAGTAAGACTGTAAAACTGGTGTTGTATAGTATTATTAAGGAGGAGGCATGGTGGAGTAAGATGGGACAAATTCATTATGACTAGTGATGAGCAAGTATGCTCGTTACTCGGGTTTCTCCGAGCATACTCGGGTTTCTCTGAGCATACTTGGGTGGTCTCCGAGTATTTCGGCGTGCTTGGAGATTTAGATAATGTCGACACAGCTGTATGATTTGCGGCTGCTAGACAGCTTGAATACATGTGGGAATTCCCTAACAAACAGGCAACCCCCACATGTTCTCAGCCTATCTAGCAGCTGCAAATCATGCAGCTGCGTTGATATGAACTAAATCTCCGAGTACACTGAAATACTTGGAGACCACCCAAGCCTCCACGGAGAAACCGGAGTAATGAGCATACTCGCTCATCACTAATTATAACGCACCCGCCACTTAAAGTATATGGAGCATCTTCTCACCACAAATGCTACTCCTGTAATATTTCTGGAGTAACTTGTGCCACTGAAGTGGTGGAACTTTTAACCCCTTCGCGACCTTTGACGCATACGCTGCGTCATGAAAGTCTGTGCCAATGCGACCTATGACGCAGCGTATGCGTCATGGAATGATCGCGTCTCTGCAGATCGGGTGAAAGGATTAACTCCGATTTCACCCGATCTGCAGAGAGAGGGGGAGTTGTACTTCAGCCCAGGGGGGGTGGCTTTGCCCCCACGTGGCTACGATCGCTCTGATTGGCTGTTGAAAGTGCAACAGCCAATCAGAGCAATTTGCAATATTTCACCTATGAAAATGGTGAAATATTGCAATCCAGCCATGGCCGATGCTGCAATAGCATCTGCCATGGCTGGAAATCATGTTCTGCCCCCCCCCACCGCCCCCGATCTCCTCCCCAGTCCTCCGTTCTCTCCGGTACCCCCCTCCGTCCCCCTGTCCGCTCCCCCGTGCTCCTGTCCGCTCCCCCGGTCCTCCGATCCCCCCCCCCTGTGCTCCGATCCACCCCCCCACCACCCCCTCATACTTACCGAGCCTCCCGAAGTCGGTCCGTCTTCTCCCTGGGCGCCGCCATCTTCCAAAATGGCGGGCGCATGCGCAGTGCGCCCGCCGCATCTGCCGGCCGGCAAAGTACATTTTGATCGCTGTGGTAGGTTCTATCACAGCGATCAAAATAAAAAAATAATAAATAAACCCCCCCCCCTTTATCACCCCCATAGGTAGGGACAATAATAAAATAAAGAAAATATATATATTTTTTTTTTCCACTACGGTTAGGGTTAGAACTAGGGTTAGAACTAGAACTAGGGTTAGGGTTAGGGGTAGGGTTAGGGTTATGGCATGTGCACACAGTGCGGATTTGGCCGCGGATCCGCAGCGGATCGGCCGCGGATCCGCAGCGGATCGGCCGCGGATCCGCAGCGGATCGGCAGCGGATTGGCCGCTGCGAATTCGTAGCAGTTTTCCATCAGGTTTACAGTACCATGTACACATATGGAAAACCAAATCCGCTGTGCCCATGGTGCGGAAAATTCCGTGCAGAAACGCTGCGTTGTATTTTCCGCAGCATGTCAATTCTTTGTGCGGATTCCGCAGCGTTTTACACCTGTTCCTCAATAGGTATCCGCAGGTGAAATCCGCACAAAAAAACACTGGAAATCCGCTGTAAATCCGCAGGTAAAACGCAGTGCCTTTGACCTGCAGATTTTTCAAAAATCGTGCGGAAAAATCTCACACGAATCCGCAACGTGGGCACATAGCCTTAGGGATAGGGTTGGAATTAGAGTTAGGGTTGGAATTAGGGCTAGGGTTGGAAATAGGGTTAAGATTAGGCTTGTGGTTAGGGTTACGGATAGGGTTAGGGGTGTGTTGGGGTTACAGTTGTGGTTAGGGTTGGGATTAGGGTTAGGATTAGGGTTAGGGTTGGAATTAGGGTTACGGGTGTGTTGGGGTTAGGGTTGTGGTTAGGGGTGTGTTGGGGATAGGGTTGTGATTAGGGTTATGGCTACAGTTGGGATTAGGATTAGGGGTGTGTTGGGGTTAGTGTTGAAGTTAGAATTGAGGGGTTTCCACTGTTTAGGCACATCAGGGTTCTCCAAACGCAACATGGCGCCACCATTGATTCCAGCCAATCTTGCATTCAAAAAGTCAAATGGTGCTCCCTCCCTTCTAAGCCCCGACGTGCGCCCAAAAAGTGGTGTACCCCCACATTTGAGGTACCAGCGTACTCAGGACAAACTGGGCAACAACTGTTGGGGTCCAATTTCTCCTGTTACCCTTGCAAAAATAAAAAATTACTTGCTAAAACATAATTTTTGAGGAAAGAACAATTATTTTTTATTTTCACGGCTCTGCGTTATTAACTTCTGTGAAGCACTTGGGGGTTCAAAGTGCTCACCACACATCTAGATAAGTTCCTTCGGGGGTCTAGTTTCCAAAATGGGGTCACTTGTGGGGTGTTTCTACTATTTAGGCACATCAGGGGCTCTGCAAATGCAACGTGATGCCCGCAGACCATTCCATCAAAGTCTGCATTTCAAATGTCACTACTTCCCTTCCGAGCCCTGACGTGTGCCCAAACAGTGGTTTACCCCCACATATGGGGTATCAGCGTACTCACAACAAACTGGGCAACAAATATTGTGGTCCAATTTCTCCTGTTACCCTTGTGAAAATAAAAAATTGCTTGCTAAAACATCTTTTTTGAGGAAAGAAAAATGATTTTTTATTTTCACGGCTCTGCGTTGTAAACTTCTGTGAAGCTCTTGGGGGTTGAACGTGCTCACCACACATCTAGATAAGTTCCTTGGGGGGTCTAGTTTCCAAAATGGGGTCACTTTTGGGGGGTTTCTACTGTTTAGGCATATCAGGGGCTCTGCAAACGTAGCATGATGCCCGCAGACCATTCCATCAAAGTCTGCATTCCAAAACGTCACTACTTCCCTTCCGAGCCCCGGCATGTGCCCAAACAGTGGTTTACCCCCACATATGGGGTATCAGCGTACTCAGGAGAAACTGGACAACAACTTTTGGGGTCCAATTTCTCCTGTTACCCTTGGGAAAATAAAAAATTGTGGGCTAAAAAATAATTTTTGAGAAAAGAAAAATTATTTTTTATTTTCATGGCTCTGCGTTATAAACTTCTGTGAAGCACTTGGGGGATCAAAGTGCTCACCACACATCTAGATTAGTTCCTTGGGAGGTCTAGATTCCAAAATGGGGTCACTTGTGCGGGAGCTCCAATGTTTAGGCACACAGGGGCTCTCCAAACGCGACATGGTGTCCGCTAATGATTGGAGCTAATTTTCCATTCAAAAACCAAAATGGCGTGCCTTCCCTTCCGAGCCCTGCGGTGCGCCCAAACAGTGGTTTACCCCCACATATGGGGTATCATCGTACTCAGGACAAACTGGACAACAACATTTGTGGTCCAATTTCTCCTATTACCCTTGGGAAAATAAAAAATTCTGGGCTAAAAATCATTTTTGAGGAAAGAAAAATTATTTTTTATTTTGACGGCTCTGCGTTATAAACTTCTGTGAAGCACCTGGGGGTTATAAGTGCTCACTATGCATCTAGATAAGTTCCTTGGGGGGTCTAGTTTCCAAAATGGGGTCACTTGTAGGGGAGCTCCAATGTTTAGGCACACAGGAGCTCTCCAAACGCGACATGGTGTCCGCTAACGATTGGAGCTAATTTTCCATTCAAAAAGTCAAATGGCACGCCTCCCCTTCCGAGCCTTGCCGTGCACCCAAACAGTGGTTTACCCCCACATATGAGGTATCGGCGTACTCAGGAGAAATTGTCCAACAAATTTTAGGATCCATTTTATCCTGTTGCCCATGTGAAAATGAAAGAATTGAGGCTAAAAGAAATTTTGTGTGAAAAAAAAGTACTTTTTCATTTTTGCGGATCAATTTGTGAAGCACCTGAGGGTTTAAAGTGCTCACTATGCCTCTAGATAAGTTCCTTGGGGGGTCTAGTTTCCAAAATGGGGTCACTTGTGGAGGCGCTCCAATGTTTAGGCACACAGGGGCTTTCCAAACGCGACATGGTGTCCGCTAACGATGGAGATAATTTTTCATTCAAAAAGTCAAATGGCGCTCCTTCCCTTCCGAGCCTTACCATGTGCCCAAACAGTGGTTTACCCCCACATGTGAGGTATCGGTGTACTCAGGAGAAATTGCCCAACAAAATTTAGGATCCATTTTATCCTGTTGCCCATGTGAAAATGAAAAAATTGAGGCTAAAATAATTTTTTTGTGAAAAAAAAAGTACTTTTTCATTTTTACGGATCAATTTGTGAAGCACCTGAGGGTTTAAAGTGCTCACTATGCTTCTAGATAAGTTCCTTGGGGGTCTAGTTTCCAAAATGGGGTCACTTGTCGGGGAGCTCCAATGTTTAGGCACACGGGGGCTCTCCAAACGCGACATGGTGTCCGCTAAAGAGTGGAGCCAATTTTTCATTGAAAAAGTCAAATGGCGCTCCTTCCCTTCCGAGCCCTGCCGTGCGCCCAAACAGTGGTTTACCCCCACATATGAGGTATCAGCGTACTCAGGACAAATTGGACAACAACATCCATGGTCCAGTTTCTCCTTTTACCCTTGGGAAAATAAAAAATTGTTGCTAAAAGATCATTTTTGTGACTAAAAAGTTAAATGTTCATTTTTTACTTCCATGTTGCTTCTGCTGCTGTGAAACACCTGAAGGGTTAATAAACTTCTTGAATGTGGTTTTGAGCACCTTGAGGGGTGCAGTTTTTAGAATGGTGTAACTTTTGGGTATTTTCAGCCATATAGAACCCTCAAACTGACTTCAAATGTGAGGTGGTCCCTAAAAAAAATGGTTTTGTAAATTTTGTTGTAAAAATGAGAAATCACTGGTCAAATTTTAACCCTTATAACTTCCTAGCAAAAAAAAAATTTGTTTCCAAAATTGTGCTGATGTAAAGTAGACATGTGGGAAATGTTATTTAT
Organism: Ranitomeya variabilis; assembly: GCF_051348905.1. Taxonomy (NCBI): domain Eukaryota; kingdom Metazoa; phylum Chordata; class Amphibia; order Anura; family Dendrobatidae; genus Ranitomeya; species Ranitomeya variabilis. Next base: position 86,224,443 of record NC_135233.1, on the reverse strand, counting down.
TAACTATTTTGTGTCACATAACTCTCTGGTTTAACAGAATAAAAATTCAAAATGTGAAAATTGCGAAATTTTCAAAATTTTTGCCAAATTTCCGTTTTTTTCACAAATAAACTCAGAAATTATCGACCTAAATTTACCACTAACATGAAGCCCAATATGTCACGAAAAAACAATCTCAGAATCGCTAGGATCCGTTGAAGCGTTCCTGAGTTATTACCTCATAAAGGGACACTGGTCAGAATTGCAAAAAACGGCAAGGTCATTAAGGCCAAAATAGGCTGGGTCATGAAGGGGTTAATAAAATCTGACGGTGGGTGCTGAAATGCCTTGTCCGACCCATGCTCCGATTACTGGCGTGAAAACTTTGCATAACGCCAAAAAAATTGTGAATTTTCAAAGTGTTTTAAGCCAGAAAACTGCCATAAATACTTTGCTGAATCGGCTTTTCAGTCCCCGACAAGCTCTTTAAATTGTATGAAAAATACCGAAACAAAGCTGGCTCCAGTCGGGCTGCTGCAGCCAGTGTCTGGTTTATTCTACGTGCAGTTCGGGCAGCATGAATCTGATGAAAGGTTCCCTTTAATGCATTTAAAATGAACCACAGTTTCCTCTCCAAATCTCCAAAAGAAGCTTTCAAGAGCTTCACTTAGAAAAAGAGACGCATAATTACTGGCAAGAACACCTGTTTTTTCCTATTCAAAGTAAACACAAATATAAAATATTCAGGCCACACTACTTTTAGAGTCCTCCAGCCAGCATTTGTTTCCTTCACAAACCCTTCCAGAAACTCAGAAAATAATATTTTAATATGCATTGCAAATTAAGTAAAGCATGAATTAAATATTAAACATCTAATATATATTTTATTCCGCCAAACGCTATATCCCACATTAGTGGGGCTTGAAAGCCCGATTAAATGCCAAAATTTCTTGAACTGTGTCAGCGATTCCTATTTCAAAATTTATATAGTCTGAAAGTCCATGGAGAAGGGCTTGGAAAAAAAAAGAAGTTGAATATAAACTGGAGTTTATCTAGAGCGGAATTATTTAACAATATTTTAGATGAGTCCATTGTAACAGCATCTGTTTTATTAAGTTCTACATAAAAGTGGGTCCTCATGTTTAGCCCCATGTTATTATAAGTTCCCCTAGTGGTCTTTGCAAGCAGCCAAAGTCTATTCCTTTGTAGGATATTTAGAGCTCCATAAAGGAAAAGCAGAGCTATAATTGTAAATTTATCTTGTTAAATAGATAAGAGAAGGTTGAAAAAAATTTATATAATAAAAAAGCAGGTTGACATTCAGTGAAAGGGGTTGTCCTGTTAAAAAAAAAAAAAAAAAAAACCCCACAGTGAATGTAGAAAAAAACCCTTTTCAATCACTTGTCAGTCCTGTGCATAAGCTAATGTGGATCCTGGTTAGTGTTTATTTACAACTTTTTAGAGACAGCAGGTTGACACTGTACCGCTGCAGCCAATCACTGGCCTTGAGGGTTATTTCAGTACTATAGCAAGTGTCTGCTTACATCACTAATTGGCTGCTACAGTCATGTATTGTCAACTTGCAAGCAAAGATCATTGAGGGACCACGTACTGATGTTGGCAATATAAAGACGTTTAAGTCTCAACCCAGATGCAAACCAGAAATGTCCCCAAATTTACTTAAGGCCTCTACCCTCACCTTTGGTATCCTCACCCATCCCTTGTAGATTGTGAGCCCTCGCGGATCCTCTCTCCTCCTGTACCAGTCGGTGACTTGTTTTCCTCAAGATTATTGTATTTGTTTTTGCTATGTATACCCCTTATCACATGTAAAGCGCCTTGGAATAATAATTACTTATGGTCCGCAAAAGCCTCTATCCTGGATTGATAGAGAATGGATGAGTTGTGCAGTGTTTTTTTTTTATTTAATAACATTTTAGTTTAAGAAAAAATGACAACCCCAACAAAGTTTTAAAGGGTACAGTTATTTCTAATCCATACAATGGGGTATAACTTAATGATCCCAAGAACAGGGCTCTGGAGAGCCCATCTAACATACGCATTCAGCTCTATTAATTTGTTATGGGACTTCTGGAGATAGCTGAACCCTGTACTTGGCTCTCTGTGGTTGTCCCATAGACAATGAATGGAGCAGAATAGCACAGATGGAGCTCTGAAGAGCATCATACTCAGGAAGAGTGAAGATCCTACTGGTTGGATCTCCAGCAAGCAATAAATTACCCCCAATCAATGTCAAAACTTTGTAAATCCATTTAATGATTAAAATGAGGATTCATAAGTTATTTTTACATTTGATTAAGTCTTATGGTCACTGGTTGAGCCAATTTTTATATTAAAAGCTCCCTCTTTAGGTCAATGTAATGTTGCCACCAGGGAAATGGCTTCCAGTCTGCTCTGCCTGGCAGGGCTCCTCTACGTATTGATATGATATGCCTGACCATCTATACGAAATATGTCCCCAAATACGTCCTCTTTTGGATATCTCTGGATCAACAGATGTATATTACAGATGTCCACGTAGTGTACACCACCATCAGTCTTGATGTAAAGAAACCAAACCAGAGTACCTCAAAAAATACCTAGAAAACCCGTTCCTCATTGCTACCTTCCTGCGAATGGGTAATGTAGATCCTTATAATTCTATAATGCTACTATCTTGTTCCATAAACCTCAACACATTTTGGGTAACGCGGGTAAAAATCTTAAAAATAGAGATGTGTGAAAAATGTGAAAGTTGCAATAACTATAACATGTAAGACCTTCAAAATGAACATAACTATGCATTATTACAACAAGGTTAAATTGACTGCTTGGACTCGGGGATATAAAATGATGCAGCCTGTCGCAAAGAATAAATGGTAAATCTTCTACATCTGTAAAACGGCTGTCTCCTCTGTGCGCCTCTAACAGGTGCACAAATAACATTTTTCATTATGTGGAAATGTATACAAATGAATTCTGTGCTACAGTAGATTACCAAGCAAGCCTCTTTAATTAGCCATGGTCCATAAACATGACAACATATTTTGCAAGCAGCCTTGTACTTGCACGGACTTAAAGAATAATCTGAGAAGACTCCACACGCAATTATTTCTGCCTTATTATAGAAGCTAAAAGAAATTTGTTTCAACTTATGCAAAGCAGATGCTTATCAAGTATTGATGAAACAGACTTAAAGATACCCAGAAATGTGAAAATGTATAATTCAGCAGCCTCCTGCAAATATGTGCTGAAAGCCATACTGAACGTTTGTGCTTACACAGTGCCTCCAAAAACTGTCTTGCTCTGTTTTCTGACTTGCCACCTTTCCATATATTGGGCATACAATACATAGGTTATAGAAATGTCAAAACAAGCTCTTTAGGCACAGAAAATGTGAACAGATTCCAAATGGTCCATGAAGAACTTAGGAGTCTCCGTGACAAATCTCCATTTCTCAATGTTGTCTCATTATCACACATCGCCCCAGCACTGATATATTGTCACTAAAAAGTCATTTCCCATCTTTTGGATGTCGTAATATCCATGCTGTAATCTGGCTTCTATAGATTGTGCAATGACTAATTTCTGTTCAGTATTCTGGCTCCATACTTCACATGTAGAGATGAGCAAATCGATGTGAATCAAGTTTGTATAAAATTTTTGGGAAATTCGTTGGACCCCGACCGAAAATTTTAATTATTTGCACAAATTGCCGAAAAAGCTTGCCGCTATGTTATGCAATGCAAAAAATTGTATCAGCCAGAGAAAACCCATTTAACTTCAGTAATTACTGATCAGGCTTCATAATAATGCCTAGCAGCTATCAAGTCAAATAGAATAACACAGCAAACACATAGTATAATATATAACACAGCCCGTATAAAAGCTGAGGCAAGGAATGCAGCGCAGCAACCATTTGGGGTGAATTTGTGTAGTGAGATATCACTATTAACAGTTTAGCAATAGAAATAAGAAAAAACCACAGATTGACTATACTGTACAAGATAGGGTGTATGACAAAACTGCAGTGAAGAAAAGTTACTCTCCTTTTACCCATAGGCATTTATGATGAGGCCCCTTTGATATTACTAAGGTTGAGTTTGAATTAAAGAGCTTGAAAGGGATTAAATACACTTTTAGGAGTACTCGGTGTAAATGTGCCTGTTAGGGTACAGTTCATTGATAAGGAAATGTGGCACACAATGCTAAGGCTTTATATAGTAAAGTGGCATTATTCCCATCATTAAATCTACATGTAAACACATAGTACGTACACATCTGACAACATTGCAAAAAAAATGTTTTATCTTCTATCGAGATATCGAAATTGAGAGCTACAGATATCAGGATATGTTGATCTAAAAGAAATGGGAAGGAAGAACATCTTGGTATCTGGTATGAAGGGATAATGTGCATCTAAACATGGAGTGTACTATAAGGGTATGTGCACACGTAGAATGGTCCTCTGCGGATTTTTCCGCAGCAGATTTGATAAATCTGCAGAGCAAAAACGCTGCGTTTTTACTGCAGATTTATCGCGGATTTACCGCGTTTTTTTTGTGGATTTCACTACGGTTTTACACCTGCGGTTTTCTATTGGAGCAGCTGTAAAACCGCTGCGGAATCCGCAGAAAGAAGTGACATGCTGCGGAATGTAAACCGTTGTGTTTCCACGCGTTTTTTTCCGCAGCATGTGCACAGCGTTTTCTGTTTCCCATAGGTTAACATTGTACTGTAAACTCATGGGAAACTGCTGCGGACCCGCAGCTGCGAAAACACTGCGCAGCAAAATCCGCATTGTGTGCACATAGCCTAAGGGCGAATGATAATAAAGTAAAAAATATCTAGAAAATCTCTGAAAATAAAATTAACAAATATGGCAATGTACTGGTTAGTAGTAGTAGTAACTTACTAAAATTTGATTGAAACAGAAAACTATATATATCCTGATGAGCTGATTCTGTGACTTCATATATACAGTTGTGCTCAAAATAATTTTTGCTTTGTGGCCTTTTTTTTTATAGAGAATATGAATGAAAGCACCAAAACTTTTTCTCCACTCATGGTTAGTGGTTGGCTGAAGCCATTTATTGTCAAACTACTGTGTTTTCTCTTTTTAAATCATAATGACAACCCAAAACATCCAAATAATCCTGATCACAAGTTCACATACCCCATTCCTTAATACCGTGTATTGCCCCCTCTAACATCAGTGACATCTTGAAGTCTTTTGTGGTAGTTGTGGATGAGGCTCTTTATTTTCTCAGATGGTAAAGCTGCTCACTCTCCAGTTCCTGTAAATTCCTGGGCTGTCTACCATGAACTGCGTGCTTGAGATCTCCCCAGAGTGGCTCAATGATATTGAGGTCAGGAGACTGAGATGGCCACTCCAGAACTTTCACTTTGTTCTGCTGTAGCCAATGAGAGGTCGACTTGGCCTTGTGTTTTGGATCGTTGTCATGTTGGAACGTCCAAGTACATTCCATGCGCAGCTTCCGGGCTGATGACTGCAAATTTGCCTCCAATATTTGTTGATAATGATTATGCTGCCTTGCAGGTGCCATGGGCCGGCGCCTGCCTGCAGAAGGTTTTTTTTTTTATATCTGTATATAATATTCATTATGTAAACTAGGGGGCAGGTCACTGAGGGGTCAGTGACCTGTTAGCAGGCTGCATTATGAATATCTGATCAGAGCCCTACATAAAGACCCCCTCCAGTACTGTCCCAGGGCACGAGCATATCATTAACTCAAAAGTGAAAATAAAGATTAAACAAGAACCATAGGACAGATTTCATCAACTATGGTATCATTCTAATCAGTATATAGGCGCCGACCTGACACTGTCTGTAGGTTAGTGCGCACAATCCTGCTGACAGCTTCCCTTTAATGTCACTATCGACAGTATAGAATAAAGTTTGAGTAAAAAATGTTGGTCCTTATAGTTGCCTACACATACACCCCTTATATTAAGGGCCATTACCCCTTTAGCTTTTTATAACTAGATCCTAAAGGCTGTTTTTATTTTGAGTTGAGAAAGTTTTACAAAATATTGACTGTATTTCTTGTTCCAGTGAAGAATAATGTTCCATTTAAAGCAATATACATTAACAATTAGAGAAGAGGAAAACATCTCAGTCGTAATTAAACAAATACTATCAATCGCTTGCATTAATTAGCTTGTCAAGGTTTAATCACACTGAATTACCAAGCAAGGCAAACAATAGCCCTTTCTATGATTAGCTCTGCCTCTTATGTACAGTATCTATGGTGAGGTAATAGATTACATCTCACATCCTTGTGGTAATTGATGAGTTTCTGGTCAATATTAACAAGGTCTATTCAAAAAGAACAATTGATTTTGCAATAATGCACTTAACTGCTTTACCTACATAGAGATTAATATCATGTGGCTTCTTTTAATTTATTAAGTGTGACTGTTTTGTATACATGGGCATCACGGGTGGTGTAGTTTTACGGCCTCATGCTCACAGCAATACCATGTGCATGACTGTGTCACGGAGTGACTGACCCGGTATAAAACGACCCAACCGTAGATCTGTAACGAACAGCACAACACACAAGGAAACACCGGGGACACAATTACAACGGTGGGCCCTGTCGGTAGGGACTGGGGGAATGGGAACCTCCTGCACTGGCCTGCAGATGTGCCCTGATCTTGCTACCGTCCCTATACGGGTTCTTTCAACCCGTCGCCGACCACGATACCTAGTCCCTCACTTGCCCTGCACCTATCCCTAAGTAGGGATCTGGCAGGTGAGAGCACTGGTCCCACTGCTGTACTAATACAACACGGGGTAAGGAAATACAGACAAGGTAAAGGTAAACCACACTTAGCTTAATGCTGCAAGGCACAGAACAGCAGGAAGTAACACCAGATTCACTGGACACCGCAGTAGAACAACAGTTCCCAGCAAGCTCCTTCTCCCAGCTTGGTCGCTTTAGAATGGACTAACACCGACAGTCAGCTGATGAACCAGGTGACCTCTTACAGGATGGAGGGAGTGGTCACCACAAACATCAGCTGACCCAGCAGCAATGCAATAACACCAGCGGCCACCGGGGGGGAAAACTGCATTAACTCCCGATGACCAGAAAGGAAAAAGGTCTTAAACTGAGGCAAACCAGATCTGCCACAAATCCAAAATTGGATCGTGACAGACTGTATGCGGTCTGTAAGTCATTGTATGATGCTGCTTAACTCCAAGTACAGTTCATTTATGTTTGCAATCACTTGCAGTCAAAGGTCTCTGATTAATTGCTGCCTCCACATAACAATAACAAAAATTGGAGAAAACTACAGTCCATCTGGTTTTATACTTGTGGCACAGTGTTCAACAAAGTTCCTGTCATCACAAGAGAAAAAAGGGCTCCCATTGCTCCCTGAACATCATCACTGCTGATACTAATCACTTTTAAGGCACTGCAAAGGGTCCAACAGAAGCCCCCTGGACTGTGAGATATATTTAGTGTGTGTCTTAAAGATTGCTTGTGGATTTAACACGGAGAGGCATAAATAAAATGTTTAAATTATTGGTAAACCAGCGGAACACCAGAGACATTCCTGGACTGCAAATACCACTTTTGGTTTATCAGAGGGCCACATCTATCTTGTTTACATTGGCACTTAATATAGTAGAGCCTATGTTTTGGCAGAAAGAGCTTGACATTGTATTAATGGAATTATTAAATCCTATTCCATTTTTTAAGGTTTTTGGTCACAATTCTATCATGAAAACTACTTCTAGAAAGACTTCTCTGAACAGTGGATGGGTGTACCTAGTCCCACTGGTTGCTGTTAGTTCTGAGCTGATGGCAATTCTGGACAACTTCCAATTTTGAGTAGTATGCAGGGGTTAATCTGCAGGTTAATAGCATTATAATGCTGGTCGGCGCCAGCACTTGGCCTAGTGCTGCCAGGATAAAATGAATTTTATTCTCCAAGCAGTATTCCCATTTCAGTCAGGGGGGCGGCGCTGATGATTGTTCAGTCACCGCTCTAAGTATACAGAGCAGCTGCTGTAACAGCACCCCTCCACTTGACAGACACCTAAGCCCCAAAAAAGCACAGGGAGTGTCCGACAGAGCAAAGGGCGCAGATGAATAAAGTTCATTTTTTTTCCCTGCAGTGTAAGGCAAAGTGCAGGCACTGGCCAGCATTAAAACGATGTTAACCTGCAGAGTAACCCCATATCTGCAGGTTAATTGCATTTTTTTCCCTTTAAGAACTGTCTTCAGTGTAAAGAAGAACAGGGAGTCCTGAAAGTGATATGGCCCCACAGAGCCCTGATCACCAGGTCTATCTTGATTACATGAAGAACATGCAGCGCCCCAGAGTCCTGGTCGTTGCAGTACTGTGGCTCCGCCACTAAGGGGAGCCATGGTGCGTTCGATGGCACTGAAGGAGTTCCTCCAATCAGGTATCACAGACACCAATATGTTTCACAGCTGGGCCTCCGGGGGGAGCTAAGGGTGCTATTCATTAGGCCACTCCCCACCATAGTGGGTAAACTGGGGGTCAGGCAGGAAGTTAGAGGAGAAAGCTGACTGGATCGAACGAAGCAACACCTAGTGAGAGAGGGTGTTGTGGAGGAAGAGACAGTAGGGTCTCTGCCAGGGGTGGGATCCTGGCAGAGGCTTGGCATTGAAAGAACGTAACGGGACCGTGCCTGCTCAGAATAGCGGTGGTGCCCTAAGAAAGGATTAGAAGCGAGATAGATTGTGCTGAGTGAGAAACGAAATCAAGCAGAAGGAGAATACCAGCAGGGGTTTTGTTGAAAGAGGCAGCACCTTGCTGAGGCGCATTACCGGTGGCCGGAACGCCGAGGGAGTGGAATAATATACAGCTTTAAGCCATACTCCAAACAGCGGCAGGACAGTCAGTCTCAGGCGGGCTGTCTACCACATATCACCTATGAAGTCTTGGGGGGCAATTGCGGGAGAGGGGCGTCTCTAGGGTCCCGGAAGAACTCCAGGCCTACCTGACAAACGGGTGCCGTTCTTACTGTAACATCAGGAAGGGACGGAAGATTAGCAGAAGATCAGTTAATCGAGTTGTGAGGGAACTTAAGAAACAGACACAACAGTTGTGGGGTACTTTCCGTAAGCACAGCAGGGAAGGACTACAACACAAAGCGCTAAGAAGGAAGGCACTGATTTCCACCTGTGAGGAGAACTCTGGAGGTGCCATTGAACCGGCCGGACTTGCGCAGCCTGGTGGACCGGATTCTGGACTGAGGACCGAGAGATCTCCAGTAAAGAGGTAAAGAGACTGCAACCTGGTGTCCTCGTTATTTACCGCGACCTGCACCCCACAACTGCACCGCTATACCACCGTTAACAGCACCTATTTGCAACGGACGTCCCCCACTGACAGACAGGGCCATGGACCAGGTCTAGCCACCGTGACAACCCCAGGACTGAGATCCCCGAGGCCCGGCTCCGGGTACCCCTCGGCCCTGCGGCGGTGTGGGGGCGCTCCGCAAACACAAAATTTTAGTTTGATTTAGACTTCTTTCTCTTCATTCACTTTGAATTTTGTTAATTGATTAAAATAAACTATTAACACTTCTATTTTATATATATATATATATATATATATATATATATAGTGATAGATTGGCTCACTGTCATGCTGCAGCTCCGCAGGTAAGTGCAGACTCCACTAGATGGCAGCAGAATGGTCAGACAAGCCGGGTAGATACCAGAGAGTAGCATAGTAAAAAGGGAAATTCCAAACACACAGTCAAAGGAGCGCCAGAAGGTCAGTACCGGTCCATAGCAGAAGTATCAGAAGGGAAAGATAGAAGCAGGTCAGAGCCAAAGCAGAGTTGAGTACCAGGTAATCCAAGCACACAGGGACAAACATAGTCAGGGGCGGAAAGAGAGGTACGAACAGACATGGGCAAAGTCAGCTAAACGCAGCAGGACAAATCAGGGTTTCACCAGAGCCAGCTACACACGCCGTAGGCAGGAAAAATAATTGACACTGCCTGCAGAATGCAGCGCAGCTAAATTGCAGACCCGACACCGGAACGAGGCAGAGAACGTTAACCCCTGACATGACCAGATTGGGAAAGGAGAGATAAGACCCAAAACCCATTCTGGATCATGACAGTCACTCATACTCGCAGAGATGGACATACGAACGTTTCTCCTTTAAATCTTCTACTGGTTTATTTAAAAAGGTACAACATGAACCAGTTCAGAGTTCAACAAAATAAACATGGCCCTTTTGGCATAATGGGAAAACAAAAGATATCATATTTCACAGTCCATATGGCTGCGGGGATCCGCCCACTAGGGATGAACAACAAGGTTCAGTAATTAGCTTATAACTATAAACACAGCTCTGGAGCATTCGCCTCCAGGCACCCTATACACTGTATGATCCAGAAATCTGACAATTTATCTTCTGAACCCCACACTAGGGTGGCGATATGGTGAACAACGTCCCACCCACTTTTCAGATGTTCACAAAAAATTATTAACCCCTCTCAGTGCTTAGTGTACTGGAGCATTTTTCCCCAGGTTCATATCACTGAAGCTAACAACCTCAGTGATACATATCTCCTCTCCAGTACTTTACCAGTGACCTTGTCACATATCCCCCCTCTGCCCAAAGCCTGGGTTTTTTGGCACCTTTAGTCACTAAACAGGGAAGTCTATACAGGGCATCCACATTACCATGTAGTTTCCTGGGCCTGTGCTCCACATGAAAGCTGAAGTCCTGGAGCGCTAGAAACCACCTAGTCACCTGAGCATTCTACCCCTTCCTTTCCCTTATCCATCTCAGCGGTGCATGATCTGATACTAGCTTAGACTTCCAGCTTAACAGTGTTTCAGTTGCCCTTTTTATGACCAAGAATTGCTTCTCCATAATGGCTTAGTAAGTTTGCTACTCAGGTATAGGTCTGGATGTTAGTCCCCAATTATTTCCTGGGACAACATGCCTCCCAAGCCAATCTCGGAAGAGTTTGTCTGGACCTCTAACTCCTTACTGAAGTCAGGTGCATCCAAGATCGGCTGTTGAAGTGGTCGCCACACTCACAGCTTGGACCTTGTAGGTACTATGCCACTCTGATAATATTTTCCTTATATGCTCTGCCTTGACTTTTAGTAGTTGTTCCCATTTTGCTGCTTAAATGCTTGTTGATTGACACACGGTCCTGTTTGTAGTTTGAGTCATGCGATCCTAGATAGAACTATATATATATATATATATATATATAGAAATATTATTATCTTTGGAATTATGTGCACATACTATTGTTTATATACTGGATCATGCACATCAATCCCCTTAATTTATTGGTGTCATACAGCGGCCGTGTAGTATATACTTTATATCCAACAGACAGATTATTGCATAACATCTTCCTTTTATAAGTATTGAGCATTTATATAGACTTTTATACAGACATTATAGACATTTATATTATATGCAAATTAATATATTTATACAGACTCATATGGTTTAGTATAATTGTCTATCCTCTTTGGTCCATGTATATAGCTTTCTACTTGATTTTACCTCCCTTTTTTATATGTACATTAACTGTATTCTGTGTATGTGAGGTGTGTGTACCTGTCTTCAACAGCACCACTCATTCCAACCACGCATTCAATAAACCTTTTTATCTGACTTACATGTATAGTTATGACTAAACATTTCTGCTTTCTTTTTGGTGATTGGTCTCTATGTTCAAATCCAAATGATCATTTTTCTACCATGACTGGCGTATATATGCTTCTGTAGTACACATTTAAGTATTTGACACTTATATACTGAGTATCTGACATTATCTGCCCTAGCCCAGGTTTGTTTTCTAAAAAGACCGGCAGGTTGCTTAGGGCGAACGTCAATTCCTGGAACACCATCTCTGCTTCAGAAAATCACTTGACCATCGACGTTTTCGTGCCCTTAAGTTTGGTCAGGGGGGTGGCTATCATGGCGAAATTCAGGATAAATCGCAGATAGTACCCCACAATTCACATAAATACTCTAACCTGTTTCTTGGAGACTGGTTGCGGCCAATTCTGGATCATCTCTACATTAATACCTAAAATTATTATCTTTATTAAATACAAAATGACAAACAACACTTAAAGGCACCAGGCCTATGCAAACTTATGATTTGGTGTTCGTATATATACAAATCCCTATAAAGCCCTAGAGGACCCTAGTATACCCTTCCTTACAGCGGAGGTTGGCACCCTAGCTTGAACGCAAATTGGTGCCCCCGCTCACCGACGGCTTACCCTAGAATGCACCCTGTTATTCCCTACCAGGGTGCATAGTACAAACAGTAAAAAATCTTTAATGGATAAACCTGTTGTGCCGTGGTGGTTGGAGAGAGGAGGGGAGGTGAACCCGATGAAGTGATAAACACTAGATAACAACCTGCTTCTCATCAGGAACCCTACATGCAGGTAACAAAATGCTGTGACGGCCATCTGTCCTTTCATCTTTGGACACTGGCTTATCCATCTGCCTCCTGATGAACTTCTATCCTGATGTATATATAGGAACACCAAATCATAAGTTTGCATAGGCCTGGTGCCTTTAAGTGTTGTTTGTCATTTTGTATTTAATAAAGATAATAATTTTAGGTATTAGTTTATGTTAGCTCTATTTGAATTCTATACCTGTGTATCTAGTTTTTGGCGTGTCATCTCTACATTATTTTCTTGCGGTTTTATTTTGACCCTTCCGATGATATAGCCCAAATATTTTGCCTCTTCCTTCCCCATGGCGCACTTATTTGAGTTTATGGTAAACCTTGCCTTCCTCAGTGCATCTAGTACTCCTTGGACCTTCTACAGATTTCCCCAGTCTGCGCTGAAGATGATAAAATTGTCCAGGTAAGCAGCAGAATACTTTTTGTAATGGGCTAGGATCTGGTCCATGGCCCTCTGGAAGGTCACAGGGGCTCTTTGCAGCCCAAACAGCATTCTGGTATACTGGAAGCAATTGTCATGTGTAGAGATGGCAGTCTTCTCCTTGGCACTTTGGGACTCAGGAATTTGACAGTACCCATTTGTTAGGTCCTGATGATGTATCTGGCTGATTTTAGCCTTTCAATGAGTTCATCAACACGGGGCATCAGATATGCGTGGAATTTGGACATCTCATTTAGCTTCCTGTAATCTTGACAAAAACGCCATTCTGCATTAGGCTTCGGCACCATGCAATGGATCTGGACCAGCATCTTTTTGATTCCTTGATGACACCCAGGTTCAACATTCTTCTTACCTTATTCAAGATCACTTTGTAGCAGGCTTTGGGAATTCAATACAGCTTTTGGTTCACGTACACATGGGGTTCCGTCATGCTCCACAACATGTGTACATTTTGGCAACTCCGAAAACAGGTTCTGGTAAAGCAGCTCTCTGCACTGGTGTTTCTGGGCCGGTGACAGTGTCTCCGCTACTGTGACATCCTCCAGTTTGGCTTCCGGATTTGCCCCAGGCACTTAACTTCCACCGGTTCCCTGTCTTGTCACCTTTTCAGCAGAACACTGAATGATACAGAAGGCTGACTACCTTCTAAATCCCACCGTGGGGTGCAGATGTAGTGAACAGCCTTTCACAAACTCTTTAGCTGTTCACAAAAAGGACGGCCCTTAACATGGCCAATTCACTTCTGTCAGCACTAAGTGTGCTGGAGCATTTTTCCCCAGATTCATATCACTGAAGCTAACAACCTCAGTGATGCATATCTCCCTTTCAGTACTTATCCAGTGACTTTGTCATAATAATTATATGTATGTGTACATATATATATATATATATATATATATATATATATATATATATACAGACAGTTGAAATATATATATTTCCAAGTACTGTAAAACTCTAAAACACAGAGCCCTTACTCAGCAACATCAGTGAAAATTAAGGAAATGCTAAGCTCTTAGAAAGTGGCTAAAATTGTAAAATATGTTGTCTGTCAAAAATGACTTAATATCTCCTGCAATTATAAAAATGTGAATTTCATACTCAAAAGCAAAAGCAGGGTGATTTTTGAATACTGTATGAGAATACGTTATAAGAATTAGTAGATGCACTGAGCACACATTGCTTCATTGTTTTCTTAGAATTTTTTTTATTATTTTTACAAAAGTTTTGTTCTGCCATTTTGTTACAGCGAATGTCTAGCATGGCGTATGATTTTATAAATTAGAATTTAATGTGCTCTTTCATGCTGTGATCTGATTGCTGATTAGAAGTAATACTGTCAATTCATTTTAATAAAAAAATATAATTGCTTCCAGATCATGATTCTTGAAGGAGAACTCTCTGATGGAGAAATAAGCCTAACCATTTGTACAAATATTAGTTTAATATACTAGTGACTTTCTCTAAATGTAAGTATTTAATGGGTATGCGACTAATTTTGTCTCTACTCATAAGAAAAGTCATATTGTAATGCAAAGGGGTTGTCCGACCCAAAAATATTTTTTTTAGACATTTTTCAGATTTTAAAATAATAAATGGAGGCATACTTCCCTTCTCGCGGATCCAGCCAGGCTGCTCTGGACGTCTGTGTCAAATCTAGCAGTGATATCTGCTCTTTTCCAAAGTCATTTGACCTCTGCAGCCTGTGATTGGCTGCAGTGTTAAGATGACTAGAAGAGTGCATCGTCAGAGAAACATCTGATGAGGCGCTCTTCTAGTCACCTTACCACTGCAGCCAATCATAGGCTACAGCAGTCCTGTGACTTTCAAATAAAGCAGACACTGCACCCAAAGTCATCGGAGACCTCCAAAGGGGTTTATGCTGGATCCTTGGTTTTTTGAAGAGTATTACTTTAAAACCATCAATGCCTAAAAATGAATTTCGGTACCGGCCAAACCTTTAACTGGAACTTATCAGGATTTCTGCTCCTCAGCTGCCACCACCGTGTTTGTTTTTTTAGCCCCCCCCCCCCGCCGTCACTTATTAAATTCTATAGTCAGAGTTTGATGGCAGCATTTAACAGGGCTGTTATAGGCAGATTATGGCTGAATAACACAATCATCATCTGCTGGGAATGATGCTGGCTCAGATTGCGTGCCTACATCAAAGTTTGGGAGCCGGCATCAGACATACCAATGTCAAATGTTGGTAAAAAGAGTTAAAAAAAAGTTCTATGAGATCAAACTTTTTCTCTGTTTAGAAACAGACCCACACTTGTCTACAAGCCATGTCTGGTATTGCAACTTAGCCTCCTAAGTTTCTTCAAGTCCTCTTTATCATAAAATGAAGGCATTGGCAGCCTTAACCTCCCAACAATGGCTGCTGTACTTATGTGGTGGCTGTGTGCTTCATACAGCACTAGTGCAATATTTCTTACACAGTCAGCATCCAAATAATGCAATTAGTGCTAACTCCCATTGCATCAGTTTATCTCCTTAAGTGCTGTTTTTAAACATGACAAAAAAAATTTAAGAGGCTTCAACATGGCAGCCAAAACTTGGCGGGGTGATCAGCTGCCATGGTAGTTGGGCGCCTTCCGAAAGCTTCCATGCCTGCCATGCTAAATCTCATATGAAGCCCAACCTGTGGCTAGACATCATAGGGGATCAGTGATTTCATAATGCAATGCAATACTATGATACTGCAGTGTATTGTATGGGCTATTAAGTGATCGCAGTCTCAAAGCGCCAAAAGTGCGTAATAAAAATGGAGAAAACATATTAAAATTTTTACTTTTCAATGTATTTGTTTGTTTTTTTACTTTTAGATTAGAAATAGATAACTATTTAAAAAAAAATGGATATTTGGAATTGCTGCATGTGCAATCACTTGAAATAATAATAATATGGTGAACTCGGAAACAGAAAACAAAAAGATTCACATGCCACAGTTGACATTTTTTGGTTGCCATAATTCCCAAAAAGCGATCAAAATGTTGTATGTAGTCCAAAATCGTATCAATAAAAATGTCAGCTAAACACTCAAAAAATGTCTAAGTTACGGGTCTCAGAAAATAGTGACATATACTTTTATATTTTACAAAGTTCAGAATTTTTTTAACTATTCAAATGTAAAAAAATCATTGTAAGTTTGTTATCGCTGTAATTGCACCGATCAGAAGAATCATGTTATCAATTCATTTTTCCCACAGAATGAACGTGATGGAAACAAAACCCATAGCACTGCTATGCATAGCACAGGCGATTGGACGATTGCTGCTTCAATTCTCGTTAGGATACTATTAAATAAATTAGAAAGTGAAAAAAAAGTTTTTTTTAAAAATACAACAATGCAAAAGTTCAAATCTCCACCTTTTGCCCCATTAAACTAAATCAATTAAGAAAAATGCCCACATTTGGTATCACTGTGTTTAAAAATGTCCAATCTATCAAAATATAAAGTAAATTATTCTGATCGGTAAACATCGTAATGAGAAAAAAAAATTAAAACTCCAGAATTATGTTGTTGTTTTTTTCCGCAACATTGCAAAAACGAACGATCAAAACATTGTATGTACCCCAAAATGTTATCAATAAAAACGGCAGCTTGGGATGCAAAAGGTTAGCTGTCATCCAGCCCCAGATCACAAAAAATGAGAACGTTATGGGTCTTGGAAAATAGTGACAAACGCAACAACTTTTTTTTCATCCAAATTTCTGAATCTTTTTTTACCACTGAAATAAAAAACAAACTATACTTGTTTGGCATGTGCGTACTAGTGCTGACCTGTGGAATTATATTGCTACATTAGTTTTACTATATAGTGAACATGGGAAATAAAAAAAAAAAAAAAACGATTGTGGAATTGCATTTTTTTTTGCAATTTCACTTCAGTTGGAATTTTTTTTCCCCATTTCCCAGTACACTAACTGGTAAAATGAATGGTGTCATTCAAAAGTACAACTTGTCCAGCTAAAAACAAGCCCTCATACGGCCATATTGTAGGAAAAATAAAAAGGTATGGCTCTTGGAAGATAGAGCAAAAACAGAAATTCTTACGTGGGGTGAATAGGGGTTAAAATATATGGGCGGTCTAGAAGTAGATAAAGGGAACATGTCGCCACTTTTCTTTCCTCCCAGCTAAAAATATCATTTTATTCAATGTCAGCTATGCACTCCCTAAATACTTATGTAACCCCCTGACTCCCCATGTATCACCCATAAAAACCTTTTACATTTCTCCCGCGATGTATGCTAATAGGGTACTTCCGGTCCAATGGGCATGGCTTCTGTTCACTCACTCCACGCCTCTCATCGGCTGCTGCACGCAGTCCTTGACGTGAATGACGCAGGTCGCTGTGAGATATCGCGCCTGCGTAGTCAAATGGTTTCTGCTTTTTGGCTTTGCCCGCAGTTGGCCAAAGCATACTGCACACACGCGAGAAACCATTTGATTGCACGGGCGCGATATCTCACAGCGATCTGAGTCATCCATGTCAAGGACTGCGTACAGCAGCCGAGGAGAGGGGTGGCGTGAGTGAACCGAAGTCACGCCCATCAGACCAGACGGACCCATAAAAGTGGTGACAGGTTCCCTTTAGGATTGTAAGTAAGTCAGTGATATAATCTCTCAGCTTCAGTTGAATTGCTAACATTTACTATATCAATAATATAAATTCAATGATTTGATCATTTCTAATTGTATGACCTATTTCACTCTTTTTAATAAAGGTGTTTAATTTGTCACAGTTCAGTAATTCTGTCAAAATAGATCTGAATTTCAAAAGCTTGAGAAGTCACAACTTTCGGGAAATGTGCATTTCCTGAGCGCAGTTTACTCATTATGCATCTATTTCATGCTCCTTGGCAAAAAAAAAAAATCTATTCAATTTGTCAGCAAAAGGAAAAAATAGCAGTATCTTCAAAAGCAATTTCCGGAAGCGTTAACTTATACGTATCAACAGTTCCATTTACATCCTTGACAGGTTGTTAATTCACTTTCATCAATAAAGAAGGTATTATGCTGTATAATAAATGAAATAATCTGGCTAGAAATGTATGGAAAATGATGTTAATTGTGGGTATTTGACCTTAATTTGTACATTTATAGTTTTGCTATTCCCCTTAAGGAAATTAATTTGCAATTTGGGGTTTCTCTCATTTGCATGAGAATAATCCAGCTATAGATCATGTTTCTATGAATAAAAGATTAAATCTTCCTTGCTGTTTTCTGCTTCTAATTTTTAAGTCGAGATCAGTAAGGATGTACTGTACAATTCTCTTAGTGAGATACATGATTACTATTATTTGCTTGTTTAATTTTCCTTAACTTTTTGCAAAATTTATTTTGCCATTTTGAAATTGGATAAAAACTGTATATCAAATATTTGTAGTTTATTTTTTTTCTCACATGTATGTGACTTTTACTAATATCTTGATCTTGTTGCTGTTTCCTAACATATTTTTTTTTGAGGGACATGTGTAACAATAAATAAGTAGGGTAAGCATAGGGTCCATTTTCTCAATATCTCCATGTTTGGCAACTTGTTTGCCTTTGCAATATTAATCCCAAAAATAAATTGTTTACGATTGATTGGCTTTAGATACTTTTACATGCTTTACATAAAGTTATCGCCATAGTCCTAGCATTCATAAATAATGTTTAATATTTGGAAAAGCTTTGAACATTTATACCTTTTCTATTTCTCTAGGAGACTGAACTTTTGGATATAAGCTTGGTAAAAGATGCCAGATGGGGAAAGCATGCACGAACTCCAAAGGTAAGGAATTAATCTCTAAGCTGAAAATATGTCATATTCTGACTCATTCCATTAAAATATATTCTGTTTTTTGAAAACTACAATATGTACTGATACACAAAGGAATCTAGCTTTCGAAATGTTACTTTCTCTACAAGAAAACTGGAAATGTTAACCTATTGTATTTCAAAAATGTTTTCATTAATGATCCATGCCCAGATAGCATACTTTGTAATACACAGTATAGCCCTGATTCGTTAAGGCCTGCGACTTTTCTCTCCGGTCTTGGTGAGCCAGTGTGATGGAATCAAATACTGATCCAAGAAGAAGTGCCCTGCTCTTCATGAATCAGGAGCATCTAATAAATGACGTATGGCATGCGCCTCTGTGTGACGTGCTAAAAAATCTTACACCAGTCCTTGACTTTTCAAAGCAATTTACAACAGAATTCTGGTGAAATTGGCTTACCGTAATTAATTCTGGACCATTTTGTTTTATAGAACAATTACTTGTTTTTCATATAACAAACATCTTGTACCTTTTACTACTAGGCAATTACACTGTGAATGTTCAAAGACACTGCTCTCACTGGTAGAGGGCTTAGAAAGGGGTTCAAAAATTAAATAGTATACTCGCCTCGCTGTTCACTTGTTTCACTCTGTCCTCCACTGGCATCCTCCAGCTCATGTCTGATCTGGTTTCTTGGCAACATCCTTTTCTGCGTCTTCCTTCTTTCTGCACTGGCACTTTTCTGCACAAAGTAGGACTCAGGCAACTTACTATGTCCTGATTTTGTCCTACAAAGTGTAAGAAGTGTTGACGCAGAGTGAAGGAAGAATCTGAAGAAGACTTCGTCTGCCAGGTAGAACAGGAGAGACTGGAGCCAGAGGGAGCCAACAGAAGACTGGACAATGACCTGTGGCATCAGGACAGGTCAACAGCGAGGTAAATATACAATTTATTTTTTACATTTTATAGTATTTATGCACTGAGGTCTTTCAAGATGATAGAGCATAATAAGGAACTTTTCATTTGCATAGAATACAGTAAATTCAATCCAAATTGCATTTCCTGTCTAAATAGAGTAAACAGTGCAAGTCTGCAACCAGCTTTACCTTTTTTTCTACTCCCTTTCTCGTTGACACAGCAGAGAATCTAGAATATATATATATATATATAGTTTTCTCCCAACATCCAAATGAAAGATATTTTATCTTGATCACCACTCTTTTGAAATGTGCAGATTCCGGCACATCTACAAGGACCTGGGAGTTCATGTTTACAATCCAAAAACATGAAAGAAAGGTCCAGTTCTTGAAATAATCCTTACAATATTTTTTCTATATTGCTTTATGTTAAAACATTGTCCAAAGAAAATTAGTTATTAGTTCTAAGAGGTAAAACATAAATGACAATAGTCAAGATTCTTCTGAAGAGCCGTAACGATAATGTTGTGCTGGGCCTACTAATCAGAAGAGGCACCGATGATCCCAAAAAGTTAGAAGTGGTTTGCGGGACTCTGGTTCCACAACTATGCACATAGCTACTAGACAAGGTCCAGTGAATCTTTCTGCTCAACTTTAAGTGCCACCAATTTTGGTAACTTATTTTTTTATGTTCTATATGCCCTTCTAATAATGTGTGTAAGACTCATAGATTTAGGATGTTACATGTCACTGTGCGCCCACAGGTTTATGAAACATAACATGTTCTTGTTCATTTCACAAAAGAAGGGAATTTACAAGGTTCTGAACAAAAGTGCTTTTAGATGTCCTGGAGGATTTTGCACACATGGATAAGTATTGGGAGAAATGCTTTAAAGCATGTAATATTTATAACATTGTGAGTTCATGTTCTGAAGATGGTTTTTCTTTGGAATGCATCTATGGTCAGACAATCAAGTTGCTTTGTATGTTGAAACACTTACATTAATACAGAAAATGTTAAAAATAGCTATCTCATAGGCAGTGGAATAGATACAGAATTAGGGAATTTGTAATGCCCCACTTAGCTACTTTCATCAGTTGTCCTTTGCTTTCTCATCTTTTTGCTGATGATCACAGTTCAGTTATAAAAATGAAAATTGAATAAGTACTAATTGTAAAAGGTAAGCAATCCACTTTCCATTTTTCTTGCTGGCATTCAAACATGTTTAAGTTTCAAAAAGATATTTTAAGCTGATTTACATAAATTTTACTATTGATTGTCTCATTCCCAATTTGCAAATGTAGCAAAAGCAGCACGATGCTCAACAGATACTTTTTTGCATAGAGCAGCCATTAATGCTCTTTGTATTAAAATGCCCAAAATATGCAAATGACACTCTGATCAAACTCTGATCAGAGTGTCGCCATAGTTTGATCTGATTCTCTCGGATGAGAAATGTGGAGCACACTGTGAGGAGAGGATGAAGAACAAAATTTCCCCATCTTCTCCATTGTGTCAGTACGTGGAAATTGTATGTCATCTGACTGCAGTCCGATGATTTCCATACATTCACTGACTTACATGGCCAAGTGCGGTTTGAATATTGGATCAAATTCTGACATACTGCAATTTTTTTTTTCTCAGACATATCCTCAGCCCTAGAGAATAATATTTTTGGTCCGAATGTGATCTGAAAAAACATTGGATCGGACTTGAACTGCAAATATGGTGTGCACCTGGCCTAGTACCAAGTGATATACATTGCTAATAGCATAACACATCACCAGTTAGTGTAAAGATGGCTACCTCTGTATACCTATCTTGTAAGCATCAAGAAGGGTGCCAGTTTTGGAGGCTAAACCAATATTTATACGCAACACACGGAATATAAAATAAAAAAGTGTAGGAAATAGGGCACTAAACACCATTGGGCTCCCTCTCTGCTTATCAAATCCAAAGTCGCTCCATGGGTTAATTATTGATTCTGATTGGGAAAGTCCTAAATTAAATTAGGATGTAACAGTATACTGTTATTAATTAGTTCTTTAATTACTTACTGACAAAACAAGTGATGTACACAGAAGAGAGGAAGCCCCAGCATAGATGTCAAAATGGCCTCCCTTTTATGGTGTAAAATTTTTCTACCAAAAAGACATGGGCCTTTATTCAGTATGGAGTTTTAGCCAAAATTAACATTTTTCTAAATTTTTGCGCAAAGTAATGTTGAGCAAAAATGTTGTGACTTTTACAGTTTTTATGCCAGTCACATCCAGCTCTAGAAAAAGTGAGCAGAACTGGGGCAGGATGGGGAGTGTCAAAGCCTGCCCGACGTATTCATCATAAATTATATGACAAAGATTATGTAAATGATGCTGGAAATTTACCCCAGTACCTGGCTGGAGTGACAATTCTCATGGAAGTGCGCTGAGATGGTAGTTGTAAGATGCACTAAATTCATTAAGCGACAGATATACCTTCATGAATTTGGCACAACTTACTACAGCATTCCCATCATTAAAATTGGCATACAAAACACAAGTCTTAATATATCGGGACTATGATGTTTGTTTCCCCATGATGCTTTTTCTATGACCCATAGTCCAATTTCCTACCTTGTTGCTTGCTAATGATTCATTTCCCTCGAAGAGACGAGTCCTGCAGAAGTTTTAACCACTAATCACAAAGTGGATTGGATTAACAAGAATTTGACCCCTTCTTTCAAAATTGGTTTTCCCACTATATGTATTTATTACTTTTCCACGGAAGAGGTGATAAATGTTTGATTGACCGGAGTCCATCTACTGGGACCCTCAGTAATCACAAGACAAAGTCCCAAAGTCCTTTGTGGACTCCCATAGACAGGGAATGAATTGGTGGTCACATCTTGGCACTACTAATGCATTTACACAGAAGAATTTGGAGGCTCTGTTCTTGTAACCACTGAAGGTGCCAGTGGTTGGACTTTCAGTCATCATATTAATTTATCAAGTATCTAGCAGATAGCTTCTGAACATATTTTGAGAATGAACCCCTTTAAATCATTTCATTATGTACACAGAAGAGGAAGCCCCATAATAGAGATCACAATGGAATAACTCCACCAAGCTCCAACCTTTAGAAATGAAGATATTGAAACTGCTGAGAACATCTGAGTAACACTATTTGTGAAACTGCCATAGAAATGAATGATAGGTACATAAAAAGTGTACTCTGAATGAAATATATCCTATGTCAGTCATGAAAGTCTGAGATGGGAATAAGCCTTCAAGGTTTCAGAAATAGCGGCATTTTGTCCTTCTATGGTATTTAGACCCATAATGACATCCTGTCCCAGAGCTGACCGTAGTCGAAGTAGCTTTCATATTGTATATAATAGAGGTGACATTATAGAAAGTTGACTTTTGAAGGTTGTATATAGCTGTTTTTCTCTGTATATAGGTGGCAAGTTCAATTTCATGTAGCAAATTCTTGCATCTGTTTGTAGAATTACTAAGACATCCTTTTGTGCTTATGGAATTTCTTAGGAGGAAATGTTTCTCCCGAGGCCGAAATTCCTGTTTAGCTCTCTCCAGATGGTATTTTTATGCAGCATATTTTTATCCCATTTATGCTCACTGTCATAATCTTTTTCTAAATAAGCTTTGTTGACTTCTACCTTTTACGTATATAAAGCTGATTTCATGTTTAAGCCTTTTCCAGGCTGCTGATATCTATAATCCCTTGTTTTTAGGACTTTCTGCAATTCATTTGTGTCAATTTCCAATCCACGATAACACTAATTTTCATGTCACCAACTGCAAACTAAATAGTCACCACATGCTCTGAGGAACAATGGCTGCTCAACTAGCAAAGCCAATTATGTCAGGTTTTCTGTGCCTTTTTTAGGCAAAATAATAACAGTACGATAAAACTGCATTGTCTCTGCCTCTTATCTCCTATGTGATCGAGACAGTTCAACAGAAGCCTAATTATATTCCATCAGAAAAATACATGTTTGGAAAACGAAAACTGTGCTAAAGTTGGGAGCAATTTAAATTCTTAAGGCCAAGAAATTTAGCTTTAAGAGAATGGGAATTTTTTTTAGTATTTGTCTCTTCACAGTGATCTTTTTAATTTTTAGATTATGGAGATTTTAGGGTCTCTTTTAACGGGACAAGTTTTAGATATTTTAACCATCGTTTTGGAGTATAAGTTAGTGAAAACTTTATATTATTTTTTTTTTATCATGGCAGAATACATAAAAAGTAATGCCACTATTTTTTTTTCACTGTCATTGACTATAACTTTATTTCACAGATATCAAATTAAGAAATAGAAACCTGCAAAAGCTTTGGATAGGAATGGCCGAGCGTTGAACATTTTATTGCCATTTTGACCCTTTAAAAAATTTAACTTATACAGAAAACTCTTGGATTTATACCATTTGAGTCACATTAAGAGTTTTTACTTTCCAAACCATTTTATAAACTATCATACAGCATCATATTTATACATAACATTAAATTATTCTCTCTGCAAATAAAATACAAAGGTAAAACACGAAAGTATATTTTATGACCTATGTAAAACACTGCTTCTCAAACTGTGAGATTGGTCTCTAAGTGAGACCCCAACTATTATAGAAACAGTGAATTGCATAAAAAATGGTTTGCATGTTTTAGTGAAGAAACTTAACATAAAGGCTGACCAAATTTCGGCAAAACTATTGGGTAATTATTGACCTAGTCTAAGCAACTTTATGGGTCACACATTATTTTTTTTTTCTTGTAAGACCATGTAGAACCAAATTTAGTTGAATCTAATATTGGTAGCTGCTTACCATGTTTTTAGATCTTAAGAAGCACTTTATAATTAATGTGGCCATCACACCAGTAAAGTAAAACACATGACAAGATTCTTTAGGTTCACCATGTCCTCAATAAATGTAGATTCACTCAGTAGAAAAATAGTGTCAATACAATCACAATTAGATGGATCAGGCTATCTTCACATGTTCTGTAATCATCTGCTAGAATGGACACAACAGCTTTAATTGAAAAGAAAGTTGTGTAGACAGTGAATGTCGGAAAGGCCCAGTCTCTTTTCTTGTAGTGATATTCTCTTGCTCCCACAGAAAGCAGCAGTACTTTGTGTATCCACCAAGAGAGACCAACTAAGAGAGGCCACAGAGGGATCACAAATGTTGGTCATAGTTCAGGCACCTGGATAAAAGTAGGTAAAGCAACTGTAAGTAAGATTACATCATAGAGGCTGAGTTGGGTTTTATGATTGATCACCCTAAGATGATCGAATACTGAAGGCTCTATAGACTAAATAGAAGTTGTACTAACAATGCAAAAATTATGATGAAATATTAAAGACACAATTTTTCTAAAAGTCTGCATGAAAGGTGTCATAAGTAATTCCAACCTCCTCTGGAACTTGAAAATGAGAGACAATCAGCAAATTTAAGCATCATATTCGTTTTCAGCACCACAAAATTAGTTAGATTCAACTGTTTTCGTCTCTGAACCAATTTGGTTGTAGAACAATGTATTAACTAGCCAGAGTTGTATAAAAAATGATAAAAGAGGAATAAATCATTGCAGTCACCGAATGTTATAAAACTATTTTTTGATATTTCAAGTCAAAACGTATGAGGAATTGGAAGCAAACTGAGTAGAGTCGTTCCTAACAGTGATGATTTTCACCAGGTGATTTATCATCTTCACGTCAGTGTGATAAGCTCTACAGCACACACAGCCTCTATCACTGCCTGGCCCTGTGATCTGTTCGCTAGATTTCACCTCTCATTCATTGGATAGGATAGATCTGAGAAGTTCATGAATGTTTAAAGCAGAATATATCTTATAGAGGGAAATCCCTTGCCATACTTGTTTGTACTAGACAGCTGCTTTGACATTGCTGCACTGCGCATAAAATATATACAGATGATATCAAAACTCCTGAAAGCATTCCTGCAAAGAATACATAATGTGAAAGCTGCATAAAATGCTTGCGGCTAAGTAATCAGGCATGCACAAAGTATGTTTCATTCTAAGATTCCCGAGCACAAGCCTTTGTGGTTAGAAATATTTCTCCACTTTTCCGATCTGATTTTACAAAACAGTGGAGAAGAATTACTAACTATGAAAAGCACAAGTATTTACTCCAATTACCGTGTACCCCAATAGCCGGTGAACAGAATGATTTTGTGTTGAACATAACTTCAATGTTGCTATTTTTTTCTAATTTATTAATTAAATTTATTGTTACAACCAGCATAATGGTTGTGTCTCCCTCATCATTCTGCAGATTTTATGGACTACCAATGGAAAATGGAGTTTGAGTCAAATTTCCTGAAAGTCATGGTTCAACTTGAATTCAAATAATTTGACATTTTATTCACATGGATCGAAAAAAAAGGTCCAGCAAATAGTAAAAAAAAAAAACAAAAACCTAAAACTCACCTCACAGCTCACCTCTACGGTCACCCTGCTGCTTTCTTCCTGGCGTACAATCCTTACGGCCTCTTCTTTCAGCTATCGCATGCCTAGTTCTTCACTATAGGCTGGGATGTCTGGACATGATGACAGGACTAGGCCTCGGGGAGAGAGTGGTCATCGCACATTGTTAGGTTGCGACGTTGTCATGTCACAATATGCGCCGTTACCCCTGAGGCCTTGTCCCGGCTAGAAGTTCCCATCTATAGTGAAAAACAGGCAGATGAGGTGCACAACGTCAGAAAAAAGAAGCCCTTAGGAACAGATGGCTGGCAAAGAGCAGCTGGGTGGCCGAAGAAGTGAGAGGCTTCACTTAAAAAAAAAAAAAAAAAATTACTTAAAATAATTTTGCTAATTTTGTTAAAAAACAAGATATGAAATATCAGAGCATTTTTCATTACATGTTTCATGATGGAAGCTTAAAGGGAGATTAATATGTTTGTGTTTAACATAAAAACTTGACAAAAAGATCTTCACTGATTAGATTCCCTTTAAGGGCACGTGCCCATGATCAGGAATTGCTGTGGTTTTGACGCTGCGTATGTATGCGATGTCAAATATGAGCTGTCGGATGTTACTGCGTAGTGGTTGGGATTTCTAGAAATTCCATGTCCACTGTGCATCTTATGTGCATCTGCAAATCACTGGCGGAGACTGATATGCGGCTCGGGTTTACGAGCCGCAGCATGTCAATTTCTCTTGCGGAGACGCAACAGAAATTTCAACAATAGAATGTACAGTATTTGGATGTGGTAAATCCACATGCTTCAGTGAACACATGCGGATTTACCAGTGTGATTAAAAAGCAGTGTTTTGGCCGCAGTGAAAATACACTACTTCCAAAGCGCTGCTTTCCTAACCAAGGAAAACATACCCTAAGAGCTAGGATTCATAATACTTCTGTAGAACAAGGATGCTCAAATGTCAAAAATCAGTGAATGCTGAGCACTTTAGGTGCTCCATTAGCACCTAAGAACTTGACTTTGGGCTTTTTCTATTTTGGACTTCAGTGCTGCTCAGTTTTGTTTTGCAGAGCTGGGGTCTTGGTTTCAAATCCCACAAAGACCAACATCTGCAAGGAGTTTGTATGTTATCCTCGTGTTTGCGTGGGTTTCCTCCTGGTACTCCAGTTTCATCCTGCACTCCCAAAGGGGACAGTGATGATAATGTCTGTAAAGCGCTACAAAAATTAATGGAGCTATATAACCAAGTACCGTATATACTCGAGTATAAGCCGAGATTTTCAGACCATTTTTTTTAGGCTGAAAGTGCCCCTCTCGGCTTATACTCTAGTCATTGTCCCAGGGGGTCGGCAGGGGAGGGGGAATGGCAGGAGTGGTGGCTGTCACATCATACTCACCTCCTCCCGGCATGGTCTCTGCACGTCCCTGCTTCTCCGATGGTCTCCGGTGCCCGTAATGAATATGAATGCGCCTCCACTCCCATAGGTGTGGAGCTTATATTCATTACCGTATTTTCCTGTGTATAAGACGACCTTTTAACCCATGAAAATCTTCTTAAAAGTCGGGGGTCATCTTATACACCGGGTGCAGACCAATGTGTATGTGGTGGGTGGGGGGGAGTGGTCCCGATGATGAAGAGAGGGGGCGTCTCACAGGAAAGTGTGAGTGGAGTATCCCCCTATTACCTCATTGTGGCAGCGTGGGGTTTCTGTGCTGGTGAGCGGTGGCTCCTCTTTGTGCCGTGTGGGTGCTCTGTGCTGTGGGGCGGCGGCTTATCTTCATGCAGCGTCGGGGCTCCGCTGGCATTTCCTCACAGCCAGGAGGCACCGGCAGCTCCATTGCTGTGATGCGGTGGCCTCCGGGAAAATGGCCGCTGGGAGTGGCGCATGCTCAGATTCAGATTTCATTCCGAGATCTCGGGAGACGTGATCTGAATCTGAGCATGCGCCGCCCACAACGGCCATTTTCCCGGAGGCCACTGCATCGCAGCAATGGAGCTGCCATTGCCTCCGGGCTGTGAGGAAATGCCAGAGGAGCCCCGACGCTGCACGAAGATACGCCGCCGTGACCCCACAGCACAGAGCCCGACGCTGCACGAAGATACACCGCCGCTGCCCCACAGCACAGAGCACCCATGCGGCACAAAGAGGAGCCACCGCCACCGCTCCCCTGGACAGAGGCTCCACGCTGGCACAATGAGGTAATAGGGGGTTACTCCACTCACACTTCCCTGTGAGACATCCACTCTCTTTGTCATCGGGACCACTCCCCCCCAAAAGGCACATTAGTCACCCGCCCTATAAGATGACACATGGCATATAAGAAGACCCCCGACTTTTAAGATTTTATATTTTAACTGGAAAAGTTGGGGGTCATCTTATACGCCCAGTCGTCTTATACGCCGGATAATACGATACTTTAAAGAGCGGTACCATATGACCGCTGAACACAGGAACAAGCTGCTGACGCGTGCCAGAGACCATTGGAGAAGCAGGGACATGCAGACAGTGCCAGGAGGGGGTGAGTATAATGGGGAGGGTGTGCCATGCGATATTCACTTGTCCCCATTCCAACGCCGGGCTCTGTCTTCCACGTCCTCTGGCTGTGACATTCAGGTCAGTGGGCACAATGATGTAGTTAATGCGCGTCCTCTGCCTGAACAGTCACTGCAGAGACCAGGAAGACACAGCAGTACGTGGCGGTGAGTCGGGGATAGGTGAATATCGCAAGTGCCGGAGGCCTGAGCCAGCGGCAACTCCTGCACCTGGCCCCCATCGACGAGAGATGTGTATGTTATTTTTTTCTTTTAATCGCAGCAGCAGCAGCAGCATATGGGGCATGTTATTCTATGGAGCATCTTATGGAGCTATCAACCTTTATGGAGCAGAATATGGGGCATATTATTCTATGGAGCATCTTATGAGGCCATCAACCTTTATGGAGCAGCATATGCGGCATATTATTCTATGGAGCATCTTATGAGGCCATCAACCTTTATGGAGCAGAATATGGGGCATATTATTCTATGGAGCAACTTATGAGGCCATCAACCTTTATGAAGCAGCATATGTGGCATATTATTCTATGGAGCATCTTATGAGGCCATCAACCTTTATGAAGCAGCATATGTGGCATATTATTCTATGGAGCATCTTATGAGGCCATCAACCTTTATGGAGCAGCATATGCGGCATATTATTCTATGGAGCATCTTATGGGGCCATCAACCTTTATGGAGCAGCATATGGGGCATATTATTCTATGGAGCATCTTATGGGGCCATGAACCTTTATGGAGCAGCATATGGGGCATATTATTCTATGGAGCATGTTATGGGGCCATCAACCTTTATGGAGCAGCATATTATTCTATGGAGCATCTTATGGGGCCATCAACCTTTATGGAGCAGCATATGCGGCATATTATTCTATAAAGCATCTTATGGGGCAATTATTAACCTTTTATGCAGCATTATATGAGGCATATTTTAATATGGAGCATCTTATGGGGCCCATCATGAACTGTATGGAGCATTATATGGGGCTCCTGATTCAATATAGATATTCAAAAACACTTAACCTACTGATATCTCAATTAATTTTACTTTTATTGGTATCTATTTTTATTTTTGAAATTTACCAGTAGCTGCTGCATTTTCCACCCTAGGCTTATACTCGAGTCATTAAGTTTTCCCAGTTTTTTTGTGGCAAAATTAGGGGTCTCTGCTTATACTCGAGTATATACGGTAAATAAAATAAATTACATAATGTAGGTTTATCATCTCTTCTGACCCATTTTATAGTTTTACTTGTAGTTAATGGGGGACGGTGTTCTTTAAGATACTTTTACATGTCTGCATCTTGTTTCCAATTTTAGCTGCCCCTCATCTATTATGTATCAAACTTAAACATAATACCTTTTATCTTGGTTAAGTTTTATGAAGGCAGCGGTCATAATGCCCTTGTATTAATTGCTTCATATCCTCATTTGCGTTCATTGCATCTACAGAACACGTATCTGGCTTTGTGTGCGCTAAGAATTCTATAGCGAAGACCAAGTCTGGAAAATCCAATTACAATACAAAAACTCTCAGATTCTTGCACAGTACATTGCACTCGATATGGATATTTAAATGTGTATTTTAAAGTTATGTAAAATGTAAAACAAAGCGTAGTGTCTAGAGAAAAATTTTTAATGATTAATCCGGGGGAAAAAGTAAATGCAACTCTCTCCATGCTCAATTCTGTACATACGTATCTTAGTATTCCATGCAAACCAGCATCTTGACTTCTGCAGAACCGGGTCAGATGCCATCTTGAATATTAGATTTCACACTGTTAGTATAATTCCTTCAACATTCTACAGTAAATAAACTAAATTTGATGTTCTAATTCTCGCCCTTAGCCCCATCTCTTCCCACTATACTGGTGAATACCTAATCAGAGCTCCATGAAGACCCCCCACAGCCCACCCCAGAGCAAAGGCATATCATTAACTCAAAGCTGAAAATAAAGATTAAACAACAACCACAAGACGGATTTTATCAACCAAGGTATCATTTTAATCAGTATAAGGACACCAGCCTGACACTGTCTGTAGGTTACTGTGCACAATCCTACCAACAGGACAAGTTCCCTTTAAAGAATAATGACTTTGGAGGATAAAATGTTGGGGAAAACTGGCTGTAAAATTGGAATGAGGATGTCCTGAAATTTCATTGTAGGTACATTTCTACATACTGCTTATCTAACAAAAGAAAGGTCAGCAGATCATAGAATCATAAAATGTTAGAGTTGGAAGTGACCTTAAATTCCAATCTAGATTCCCCATCAGTTTGTCTTTGGAGTGCGGG
The DNA here is from genome assembly GCF_051348905.1 of Ranitomeya variabilis. Lineage (NCBI taxonomy): Eukaryota > Metazoa > Chordata > Amphibia > Anura > Dendrobatidae > Ranitomeya > Ranitomeya variabilis. The sequence continues at coordinate 86,193,554 of NC_135233.1, read as the reverse complement.
AGGAAACTGGAGAACCCGGATGAAACCCACACAACCAAGAGGAAAACAAACTCCTTTTAGATTTTGTCATATAATGATAGAATGTTAGAGTTGGAAGGAACCATGCTTAACCCCCTGCTCAATGCAGGATTCACTAAACAGTCAGACAGATGACTATCCAGCCTCTGTTTGAAGACTTCCATTAAAGGAGAACTCACCACCTCTCGTGGAAGCCTGTTCCACTCATTGATCACCTTCACTGTCGAAAACTTTTTTCTAATATCTAATTTGTATCTTTCCCATCCTGGGACTGTATTTGCCTTTTTTGCTGCTACATCACACTGTTGACTCCTGTGCAGTCTGTGATCTATTCGTATACCCAAGTCTTTTTCACATGTGCTGTTGCTTAGTTCTATTCCTCCCATTTTGTAGATTTAATTTTTGTTTTTCTTGCCCAGATGTAGAATCCTTGCAATTCTCCCTATTAAATACCATTCTGTTAGTTGCTGTCCATTGTTCAAGCTTACCTAGACCCTCTTAACTTTGCATCGTCTGCAAATTTGATTAGTTTACCTTCCGTTCCTTCAGTTCCCTTATATAGATTATTTATTTAAATGTTGAACAACACTGGGGCCAGGACAGAGCCTTGTGGTACCCTACTTGAAACAGTCTTCCAATTGGATGTTCAACCATTTATAGACATCTTGGAGTCCATTATCTGTAAATTGAGAAAATGTTATATAATTCCATAATTATGTTTCATAATGTTATATATAATTTTATTTCCTCAAGTTTAATCCTGACAATAATGATAGTTTACTTAATCTACTCCCACATCCCACAATCAAGGACATTATTTAATTTGCTTGTACGATATAGGAAAAAAAAACAGGAATTAAAACATGATTAAAAAAATATACAAAGATTGTTTTTCGTGACTAAATTCTGTTTTGTCGACATTTCCATAAAAGAAAGAATTCTATTTTGGAAACATTCATCTAAAGCATCTGAAGTTTCAAATACGTCGAGCTGTAAATGTACACATATCTGTTCCTAATTTTCCTTTCTAGTTAAAATCAAAATTTCCAACATTACTCTTTCTCTGTTACGTCCAGGGCTACAGGCAATTGTAAAGAATGATTAAAGAAAGCCTGAAATGTACCATTAAATGTGGATTTAATTATAACTGTGGAACCGCTATTTTCATTTTGAAAAGTCCCAGCACATTCTAAATAAATTTTGTTCCCTTTGGAATGAGAAATATCTTTTTGTTATTTTTGCATGTTAATTATGTCACATTAGGAGGGTAGAACTGTTACCTCTACAGAATAAGCTTAACACTTGAAATGTAGTGATTGGACTCATTTTCACAGTGTTCCCGAATGAAAAAAATATCCCTGAGATTGAACTCTTGTGCCCCTTAAAGGCTACTTTTCATCGAAAATTCAGTTATATTTAACATACATTGTGAATAGAATTGAGCAAAACTAATTTGCAGGACCCTGTAGTTGCTGTCGCTGATGTCTGATGTCATTTATCCACTGACACTGAATACTCCTGATGAACTCGCATCATGGAAGCGAAACGCGTCGAAGCTTGTTCTACCTTGGATCCCAGATAAGCTTACTTTGATTTAATGGTGTAAATTTTGGGCATAGTTCAATACATGTTTATTTTTGGAGAATCCCCTTATGGGAGACTAAATCTAGGGGAATTATCACATTTATATATATTGGCAGCAAGTCATTCGATTTAGGTTTGCAATCTTTTGTTCAGGGTAATCAACAACAAAAAATGTTGACAATAAATCATTTGATGGAGGTTTGCTTTGTTTGTCTATGGTAATCATTGTGAATATCAGGTCTATGATGAACATGGGGCATAGTGCAATTACCTCGGCTAGTTCATACATACAAAACTAGGCCTGGTACATGACTGTTGTAATAAGTGTCAAAAAATTTAAATTACGGTCTGCCCAATTACACAATTCTTAAGCAGGGACATGCAGATCATACTTGGCACTATAGCACTTTTTCAGAAGGTTATTGCCCGGACACCAGGTCCTCTACACTCTTATTTGGGTATGAGGCATTCTATATCGCATAATTGTTCAAAGATTTTAACCCTCTCTTCCTTACTCCCTCCCACTATCTTCACGTTTACCTTTACTTGATAGAGAGTTGGAAGGGCGAGTACTGAGGGTAAGTGAGGGGAAGCCGATGTTGAGCGGGGGTGCCATTTTGCATACAAGATTAGGGTGCCAACCTCCATGGCACAGAAGGGACAATGTCATGTTCCCAATGGCAGGGAATTTAACAAATAACATGGGCAAAAACAGGACGAGCTCTAGGGTGATGGAACCTGAGCTGACCGCGATCCTGAACCTCAACACTCAACTAACAGTAGCCGGGGAGCGTTCCTGGGGGGACTCTAGACGCCTCGCGCCAGCCGGAGATCTAGCTTCCCCTATCAGAAGAATCACAGACCTATCTTGCCTCCAGAGAAATATTCCCACAGAAATAGCAGCCCCCCACAAATAATGACGGTGAAATGAGAGGAAGGCACAAACGTAGTTATGAAAATAGATTCAGCAAAATGAGGCCCGCTTTAAGCTAGATAGCAGAGGATACAAAAGGTGCACTGCGCGGTCAGCTTAAAAAACCCTTCAAAATACCATCCTGAAATTAATTGAACTCATGTGCCAACTCATGGTACATGAGTGGTAATTTCAGCCCACCAGAGCAACCAGTAGCAGAGAATTACATATCTGCAAGCTGGACTAAAAACATGAAAGCAAACATGAAACAGGGAAATCAGAACTTAGCTTGTCTTGAAGGCTTTAGGAGCAGGTAACAGAGACACACTGATACATTGATAGCCGGCAAGGGAATGACAGGAAAGCCAGGTTAAATAGGAAACACCCAGCCTCTGATGGACAGGTGGAAACCAGAGACCGCCACCCACCAAAGTCACCCAGTACCAGTTGTAACCACCAGAGGGAGCCCAAAAACAGAATCCACAACAGTACCCCCCCCTTGAGGAGGGGTCACCGAACCCTCACGAGAACCCCCAGGGCGATCAGGATGAGCTCTATGGAAGGCGCGGACCAAATCAGTCGCATGAACATCAGAGGCGACCACCCAGGAATTATCCTCCTGACCATAACCCTTCCACTTAACCAAATACTGGAGTTTACGTCTGGAAACACGAGAATCCAAGATCTTCTCAACAACATACTCCAATTCTCCCTCCACCAGCACCGGAGCAGGAGGCTCAACCGAAGGAACAACGGGCACCTCATACCTCCGCAATAACGACCGATGGAACACATTATGAATAGCAAACGATGCTGGGAGATCCAAACGAAAAGATACAGGGTTAAGAATCTCCAAGATCTTATAAGGACCGATGAACCGAGGCTTGAACTTAGGAGAAGAGACCTTCATAGGGACAAAACGAGAAGACAACCACACCAAGTCCCCAACACGAAGTCGGGGACCCACGCGGCGACGGCGATTAGCAAACTGCTGAGCCTTCTCCTGAGACAACTTCAAATTGTCCACCACCTGATTCCAAATCTGATGTAGCCTGTCCACCACCACGTCCACTCCAGGACAATCTGAAGGCTCCACCTGACCAGAGGAAAAACGAGGATGAAACCCCGAATTACAAAAGAAAGGAGAAACCAAAGTAGCAGAACTAGCCCGATTATTAAGGGCAAATTCGGCCAGTGGCAAAAAGGCAACCCAGTCATCTTGATCAGCAGAAACAAAACACGTTAAATAAGTTTCCAAGGTCTGATTAGTTCGCTCCGTCTGGCCATTCGTCTGAGGATGGAATGCAGACGAGAAAGACAAATTAATGCCCATCTTAGCACAAAACGTCCGCCAAAATCTAGACACAAACTGGGATCCCCTGTCAGAAACGATATTCTCCGGAATCCCATGCAAACGAACCACGTTCTGAAAAAACAAAGGAACCAACTCAGAGGAGGAAGGCAACTTAGGCAAGGGTACCAAATGAACCATCTTAGAAAAGCGGTCACACACAACCCAGATAACGGACATTTTCTGTGAGACAGGGAGATCTGAAATAAAATCCATGGAAATGTGCGTCCAAGGCCTCTTCGGGATAGGCAAGGGTAACAACAACCCACTGGCCCGAGAACAGCAAGGCTTAGCCCGAGCACACACTTCACAAGACTGCACAAAGGTGCGCACATCCCTTGACAAGGAAGGCCACCAAAAAGACCTGGCCACCAAATCTCTAGTACCAAATATTCCAGGATGACCAGCCAACACAGAAGAATGGACCTCGGAGATGACTCTACTGGTCCAATCATCCGGAACAAACAGTCTTTCTGGTGGACAACGATTAGGTTTATCCGCCTGAAACTTCTGCAATGCACGTCGCAAGTCTGGGGAGACGGCGGACAATATTACCCCATCCCTAAGGATACCAGTAGGCCCAGAGTCTCCAGGAGAGTCAGGCACAAAACTCCTGGAAAGAGCATCCGCCTTCAAATTCTTTGAACCTGGCAGGTATGAAACCACAAAATTGAAACGAGAAAAGAATAACGACCAACGAGCCTGTCTAGGATTCAGACGCCTGGCAGACTCAAGGTAAATCAGATTTTTGTGGTCAGTCAAGACCACCACACGATGTCTAGCACCCTCAAGCCAATGACGCCACTCCTCAAATGCCCACTTCATGGCCAAAAGCTCCCGATTACCCACATCATAATTGCGCTCGGCGGGCGAGAATTTTCTAGAAAAGAACGCACATGGCTTCATCACCGAGCCATCGGAACTTCTCTGTGACAAAACCGCCCCCGCTCCAATCTCGGAAGCATCAACCTCAACCTGAAAGGGAAGTGAAACATCTGGTTGACATAACACAGGAGCAGAAGAAAACCGGCGCTTAAGTTCCTGAAAGGCCTCCACAGCCGTAGGAGACCAATTAGCAACATCAGCACCCTTTTTAGTCAAATCAGTCAAAGGTTTAACAACACTGGAAAAATTAGTAATGAACCGACGATAAAAATTAGCAAAACCCAAAAACTTCTGAAGACTCTTAACAGATGTAGGTTGTGTCCAGTCACAAATCGCCTGAACCTTGACGGGATCCATCTCAATAGTAGAAGGAGAAAAAATGTACCCCAAAAAAGAAATCTTCTGGACTCCGAAGAGACATTTTGAGCCCTTCACAAACAGAGAATTGGCCCGCAGGACTTGAAACACCTTCCTGACCTGTAGAACATGAGACTCCCAGTCATCAGAAAACACCAAAATATCATCCAAATACACAATCATAAACTTATCCAGATATTCACGGAAAATATTGTGCATAAAGGACTGAAAGACTGAAGGAGCATTAGAAAGTCCAAAAGGCATTACCAAATACTCAAAATGGCCCTCAGGCGTATTAAATGCGGTTTTCCACTCATCACCCTGCTTAATCCGCACAAGATTATACGCACCGCGAAGATCTATCTTAGTGAACTACCTAGCCCCCTTAATGCGAGCAAACAAATCAGTCAATAATGGCAATGGATACTGATATTTGACTGTAATCTTATTCAGAAGGCGATAATCTATACAAGGCCTCAGGGAACCATCTTTTTTAGCCACAAAAAAAAAACCTGCTCCCAGAGGGGACGAAGATGGACGAATATGTCCCTTTTCCAAGGACTCCTTAATATAATTCCGCATAGCAGTATGCTCTGGCACTGACAGATTAAATAAACGACCCTTAGGGAACTTACTGGCCAGGAATTAATTCTATAGCACAGTCACAATCCCTATGAGGAGGGAGCGAATTGAGCTTAGGCTCCTCAAAAACATCCCGATAGTCAGACAAAAACGCAGGGACCTCAGAAGGAGTAGATGAAGCGATTGAAATCAGAGGTGCATCATCATGAACCCCCTGACATCCCCAGCTTAACACAGACATTGTTTTCCAATCCAGGACTGGATTATGAGTTTGTAACCATGGCAGACCAAGCACTAGTACATCATGTAAATTATACAGTACAAGGAAGCGAATCACCTCCTGATGAACGGGAGTCATGCGCATGGTCACTTGTGTCCAGTACTGCGGTTTATTCATAGCCAATGGTGTGGAGTCAATTCCCTTCAAAGGAATAGGAACTTCCAGAGGCTCCAGACTAAAACCGCAGCGTTTGGCAAATGACCAATCCATAAGACTCAGGGCAGCGCCCGAATCCACATAGGCATCGACGGAAATGGATGACAGTGAACAAATCAGAGTTACAGACAAAATGAACTTAGACTGCAGAGTACTAATGGCAAAAGATTTATCAACCTTTTTTGTGCGTTTAGAGCATGCTGATATAACATGAGCTGAATCACCACAATAAAAACACAATCCATTTTTCCGCCTATAATTTTGCCGTTCACTTCTGGACTGAATTCTATCACATTGCATAGTCTCAGGTGCCCGTTCAGAAGACACCGCCAACTGGTGCACAGGTTTGCGCTCCCGTAAACGCCGATCAATCTGAATGGCCATAGCCATAGACTCATTCAGACCTGTAGGCGCAGGGAACCCCACCATAATATCCTTAATGGCCTCAGAAAGACCATCTCTGAAGTTTGCAGCCAGGGCACACTCATTCCACTGAGTAAGCACCGACCATTTCCGAAATTTTTGACAATATACTTCCGCTTCATCTTGCCCCTGAGAGAGGGCTAATAAAGCCTTTTCAGCCTGAATCTCCAGATTAGGTTCCTCATAGAGCAATCCCAGTGCCAGAAAAAACGCATCCACACTGAGCAATGCAGGATCCCCTGGTGCCAATGCAAATGCCCAATTCTGAGGGTCGCCCCGCAGGAAAGATATTACAATCTTGACCTGCTGAGCAGGGTCTCCAGAGGAGCGAGATTTCAAAGAAAGAAACAATTTGCAATTGTTCCTGAAATTCAGGAAGGTAGATCTATCTCCAGAAAAAAACTCTGGAATAGGAATTCTAGGTTCAGACATAGGAGTGTGAACAACAAAATCCTGTATGTTTTGAACTTTTGCAGCAAGATTATTCAGGCTGGAAGCCAAACTCTGGACATCCATGTTAAACAGCTAAGGTCAGAGCCATTCAAGGGTTAAGAGGAGGTAAGAAGCAGCTAGACAGCAATTAAGGGCTAGGCAGCAAAACTCTGAGGGAAAAAAAAAAAAATTGCCCTTCAACACTTCTTTTCCTCCTGCTTCAGCCCAAACAATTAACACTCTGTGGGCCGGCTATACTGTCATGTTCCCAATGGCAGGGAATTTAACAAATAACATGGGCAAAAACAGGACGAGCTCTAGGGTGATGGAACCTGAGCTGACCGCGATCCTGAACCTCAACACTCAACTAACAGTAGCCGGGGAGCGTTCCTGGGGGGACTCTAGACGCCTCGCGCCAGCCGGAGATCTAGCTTCCCCTATCAGAAGAATCACAGACCTATCTTGCCTCCAGAGAAATATTCCCACAGAAATAGCAGCCCCCCACAAATAATGACGGTGAAATGAGAGGAAGGCACAAACGTAGTTATGAAAATAGATTCAGCAAAATGAGGCCCGCTTTAAGCTAGATAGCAGAGGATACAAAAGGTGCACTGCGCGGTCAGCTTAAAAAACCCTTCAAAATACCATCCTGAAATTACTTGAACTCATGTGCCAACTCATGGTACATGAGTGGTAATTTCAGCCCACCAGAGCAACCAGTAGCAGAGAATTACATATCTGCAAGCTGGACTAAAAACATGAAAGCAAACATGAAACAGGGAAATCAGAACTTAGCTTGTCTTGAAGGCTTTAGGAGCAGGTAACAGAGACACACTGATACATTGATAGCCGGCAAGGGAATGACAGGAAAGCCAGGTTAAATAGGAAACACCCAGCCTCTGATGGACAGGTGGAAACCAGAGACCGCCACCCACCAAAGTCACCCAGTACCAGTTGTAACCACCAGAGGGAGCCCAAAAACAGAATCCACAACAGGACAATGGACTAGGGATACCGGAGGGTGAGTTATGTGAGTACAAACCTCGCCGGCAATCCCTATATTATCTATTTTGCTTGTTTTTTGGTTATTTGTTGAATCATTGTGTAGAATATGCATATTCTGGTACATAAATGGCATTGAGGACACGGGTTCCAAAAGGTTCTACATTAGCATTTGGTTTGAATTGTACGAGTAACCCCATCTGGGGGCACCCTCCTTTGGTTTCATCATTTTGACATTTCCTACCCCTTCCTTATCGTTCTCTAAACACCTCGGTCATTTTAAGCACTGGTTGCTACTGTGGAGATGATTCAATCCTCTAAGGGACTAGCAATATCGGTGGTGGTGTGGCCCGCTTTTGATTGTGCAGCAGCCAGGGTCTTCTAGGGACTATCTAGGGTAAGCTGACGGTGAGAGGGGGCGCCACTTTGCGAACAAGTTAGAGTGCCAACCTCCGCAGTAAGGAAGGGGAGAAGTAGGGCATATCAGGGTCACCTAGATTTTCCCTCACCATTTATTTTGGTTTTACAAATTTGCCTGGTTAGGCGTAAATTAGTATATGTTTGCTGTGTTGGATTGAAATAATCAAAATGTATTTTTTTTTAGGTATTTGATTTAATGTGAGTCTTTTTGAGTTACTGAATCCTTGCTATATTCAACTAATTTCTTTTTGACACTTTTGCAACATCAGCTTTGCTTGGAAAATTAAATCTACAAGATTGTCTATGGAGAAAAACGCAACAGAAAAAAAATGCAGCAGTATGTGAACACTGCTTTACAGCCATGTTTGGCAAAATGGTACTGGTAGATGGGTGTAGTTAGGCTATGTGGTTAAAGTCATCACCAAACAGAAATTAGTTTGTAATGTTTATCAATTTTTCTGTTCTATGAAAGTTGGGAGTTGCCAATAAACTGACTTAATGCATTAAAACCTGCTCCCGGTAAGGCAGTGTGGCCAAAATATTTCAACTTAACCGGAGTGCAGGAACATTTTTTACTCGCCCTCGTATATATACCTATAAGTAAACCCAGAGTGCTTCCATCGTTTGGCTGGCCCAGTGCTTTTTCAGGTTGCTTGTCCAGCGGTAAGCAAAATGCTGCAGACTTAATACTCATTTCTGGAAGAAGGCATTCTCTTGGCATACGGCACCATGCATTACATTATGAAGGCGGCGGTGCCCCATTTGCTGCTTTTTTTCTTTATCTGTATGATGCCATATTTCAGTACTATTGTACTCTAGAAGAAAAAATACCTCTGTATTATGGTGTCTGTTGAAGTATGGCAGAATTTTTTTCATTACTGATGTAGCATTTTGTAATTGGACTGTAGAATGCCTACATTATTTACGTAAGAGTGACCATTCTTAGACAAAGTAGATAATTGCCACTATGCGAAAAGCGTGGAGTGTTCCAGTGTAATATTCAAAGAGAGTAGTTTGTCTTCTGAACAGATGATCGGTTGCTACGTCTGTACATCAGTTTCATATGGGGCAAAAACCTTTCCGCTGTATGAAAGCATAATGTTGTTTAAGGACTCAAGGTGGCTCAGTGGTTAGTACTGCAACCTTCTGGCACTGGGGTACAAGGTACAAATCCCCCCAAGAGCAACATCTGTATGTTCTCCCTGAATTTGCATTAGTTTCTTCCAGGTTCTCACATTTTCTGTCACTATCCAAAGATATACTAATAGGGAATTCAGATTGTGATCCCCAATGGAGACAGTGAGGATCACGATGGTAAAGTGCTGTAGAATTAATGGCGCTATATAAGTAATATAAATAAATAGGATTCTGGTTTCTCATTAACTAATTCAGTTCAATATTGTGACATGCAAGCAAAACTTGACAGCCTTTATTGCACACATCATAACCACTGGGTGGCTGCACATATTGCAAATATATCTCCTAACAAAGTATCTCATGTTGCTTTTTTTTCTTAAAGCTGGTTATCCTGCACTACACAGGAGAAAAAAAAACTGCCGGACTATAAGGCGCACCTAGCTTTTAGAGGAAGAAAAAAATTTGAAGCAAAAAACGGTGGTCATGACGCACTGTTATGGGGGAGGGGAATCAGCTGACACTTTAATAGGGGTAATATCCTACAATTCTGTACTAATATTCTCCATTCTGGTATATACATGTCCCCATCCTGCTATACATGGCCCCCTCATCCCCATCCTGGTATACATAGTCCCCATCCCTATCCTGGTAAACATGGCCCTCTCATTCCCGTCCTGAAATACATGGAGGTTATTAATGGTTGTCTGAGGAATGTTTTGTCATGCTGGCTGCATTTACACACACAAATCATCAAGTTCTACTGCTGGCAGCTCCCTTTGCAACTGCCGGCCAATGACGACCTGGATGCTCTCAATAGGATACAAGGTCTTAGACACTGCAGGCCATGGTAGCATATTTAGGCCATGCAAACAGCTCACAGTAGCATGGCCTGGTATTGTTATGTTGAAAAATGGCTCATGTGACACTTTGGAGAAATGACCATACCGCTGGATTCAAAACCAAATCAATGTAATACTGAACCGAAATGAAGAGTAGAGGATTCCTGCTACCATGGATTATGCCACCCCACAAAATAATCAAGGGAATAGCACCAGTGTAATGTTTCCTCATGAAGGCCTCTTCATGACATTGCCCACCTGGTTTCCAGATAGACAGGATGCTGAAGTGGATCAAATCAATCCGAAATGGATCAGCGTTGGATGTGCAGCGGTAAATTTGTTCTTGGCAGATATGATGTACAGAAGCAGATTTTGCCTGTTCAATCAAAAACACACCGTCCTTGATTCAATTGCAACAACAGAAGCCAGCGCTGACCCTGGTCTCCACTTCTGATTCTTCCACTGTGATAAACTCCTGGAAACGGTTTTCCCTGTCTGTTCGGGAATAGCTGCAGTCTATCACTTTTCAATCCAAAACAAAACGAGAGTTGTGCCTCAGGCAGCACAACTAGATCAGTTGAGCAAGGTTCTTTCTCTTTTAGGATATTCCTTACATATAGTTTTATTCAACAATGAGTCCTTTTTATGTATTGGACACAATGATAGCCAGAGATTGGCATGGAGACTACATGGTCCATGCCATGAAGAGGCCTTAATGGGGGAGCATCACACTGGTGCTATTCCCTGAATTATTTTGTGGGGTGGCATAATGCATGGCAGGTGGACACCTCTAGTCCACATTCCAAGTACACTAACAGCTCAGTGTTACGTTGATTTGGTTTTGAATCCAGTGGTATGACCATTTCCCAGTGTCCCAGGAGCCATTTTTCAACATAACAAAACCAAGCAACGTGTTACTTGTTCTACCATGAGCAATTTGCGTGATCTAAATATGCTACCATGGCTTTCAGCCTCTCAGGACTTGTCTCCTATTGAACACATCTGGGATGTCATTGATCGGTTGTTGCAAAGGGAGCTGCCAGCATGGGATCTTGATGATTTGCCAAAGTGCATTCCATGTGCCGTAACATTCCTCAGACAACCATTAATAACCTCATTGATAGCAGCCAAGGCATGTACTCACTACTAAATAAATCCAGATATTTAAAAAATTTTGTTCCAATTTTTCATTATTTGCATAACACTAACATCTCTATCTTGTCCAGAGAAAATAGTAGACAGCACCGCCAGTCAGTCTGAGTTATATATCGAACACACCTATTTACGAATACAGGCTTGCCATCGGATCCCGGGTGCTTAAGCCGAATGTCACAACAATGCAGTCCATATTCCAAGAAAAAAGGTTACAGTACTCACCGATCTTTTAAAACGAGTTGATTCTTTATTCAAACATTGTAAAAATCTTCACGGCTTGGGGGGTGTGCAGGAGTAGGAGTGTGTAGGTTCCGACGACGGCCGTTTCGCACCTGGTATGATCAGTCACTGACCCGTAGAAGCTCCATACCAGGTGCGAAACGGCCGTTGTCAGAACCTACACACTCCTACTCCTGCACACCTGTCATGATTCTCAATGGCGAGAGAACATAGCCCAGCATATATGAGAACTAGCTCTTGGAAGATGGAAACTATACTGACCATGAACTAAACCTGCCGCACAACTAGAAGTGGCCGGGTAGCATGCCTACGTTTTTTTATCCCTAGATGCCCAGCGCCAGCCGGAGAACTACCTAATCCTAGCAGAGGAAAAGACAGTCCTGGCTCACCTCTAGAGAAATTTTCCCAAAAGGCAGACAGAGGCCCCCACATATATTGGCGGTGATTTTAGATGAAATGACAAACGTAGTATGAAAATAGGTTTAGCAAAATCGAGGTCCGCTTACTAGATAGCATGAAGACAGAAAGGGCACTTTCATGGTCAGCAGAAAACCCTATCAAAACACCATCCAGAAATTACTTTAAGACTCTAGCATTAACTCATAACACCAGAGTGGCAATTTCCGCTCACAAGAGCTTTCCAGACACAGTAACGAAACAGCAGCTGTGAACAGGAACAAAATGCAAAAACACACAAGGACAAAAGTCCAACTTAGCTAGGAGTTGTCTAGTAGCAGGAACATGCACAGAAGGCTTCTGATTACATTGTTGACCGGCATGAAACTGACAGAGGAGCAAGGTTATATAGCGACTCCCACATCCTGATAGGAGCAGGTGAACAGAGGGGATGATGCACACAAGTACAATTCCACAAGTGACCACCGGGGGAGCCCAGAATCCAATTTCACAACAGTACCCCCCCCTCAAGGAGGGGGCACCGAACCCTCACCAGAACCACCAGGGCGATCAGGATGAGCCCTATGAAAGGCACGGACAAGATCGGAGGCATGAACATCAGAGGCAGTGACCCAAGAATTATCCTCCTGACCGTATCCCTTCCATTTGACCAGATACTGGAGTTTCCGTCTGGAAACACGAGAGTCTAAGATCTTTTCCACAACGTACTCCAACTCACCCTCAACCAACACCGGAGCAGGAGGCTCAACGGAAGGCACAGCCGGTACCTCATACCTGCGCAACAATGACCGATGAAAAACATTATGAATCGAAAAGGATGCAGGGAGGTCCAAACGGAAGGACACAGGGTTAAGAATCTCCAATATCTTGTACGGGCCGATGAACCGAGGCTTAAACTTAGGAGAAGAAACCCTCATAGGGACAAAACGAGAAGACAACCACACCAAGTCCCCAACACAAAGCCGAGGACCAACACGACGACGGCGGTTGGCAAAAAGCTGAGTCTTCTCCTGGGACAACTTCAAATTGTCCACCACCTGCCCCCAAATCTGATGCAACCTCTCCACCACAGCATCCACTCCAGGACAATCCGAAGATTCCACTTGACCGGAGGAAAATCGAGGATGAAACCCCGAATTACAGAAAAACGGGGACACCAAGGTGGCAGAGCTGGCCCGATTATTGAGGGCGAACTCCGCCAAAGGCAAAAAAGCAACCCAATCATCCTGATCCGCAGACACAAAACACCTCAAATATGTCTCCAAGGTCTGATTAGTCCGCTCGGTCTGGCCATTAGTCTGAGGATGGAAAGCAGACGAAAAAGACAAATCTATGCCCATCCTAGCACAGAATGCCCGCCAAAATCTAGACACGAATTGGGTCCCTCTGTCAGAAACGATATTCTCCGGAATACCATGCAAACGAACAACATTTTGAAAAAACAGAGGAACCAACTCGGAAGAAGAAGGCAACTTAGGCAAGGGAACCAGATGGACCATCTTAGAGAAACGGTCACACACCACCCAGATGACAGACATCTTCTGAGAAACAGGCAGATCCGAAATAAAATCCATCGAGATGTGCGTCCAAGGCCTCTTCGGGATAGGCAAGGGTAACAACAATCCACTAGCCCGAGAACAACAAGGCTTGGCCCGAGCACAAACGTCACAAGACTGCACAAAGCCTCGCACATCTCGTGACAGGGAAGGCCACCAGAAGGACCTTGCCACCAAATCCCTGGTACCAAAGATTCCAGGATGACCTGCCAACGCAGAAGAATGAACCTCAGAGATGACTCTACTGGTCCAATCATCAGGAACAAACAGTCTACCAGGTGGGCAACGATCAGGTCTATCCGCCTGAAACTCCTGCAAGGCCCGCCGCAGGTCTGGAGAAACGGCAGACAATATCACTCCATCTTTAAGGATACCTGTGGGCTCAGAATTACCAGGGGAGTCAGGCTCAAAACTCCTAGAAAGGGCATCCGCCTTAACATTCTTAGAACCCGGTAGGTAAGACACCACAAAATTAAACCGAGAGAAAAACAACGACCAGCGCGCCTGTCTAGGATTCAGGCGCCTGGCAGACTCAAGGTAAATTAAATTTTTGTGGTCAGTCAATACCACCACCTGATGTCTGGCCCCCTCAAGCCAGTGACGCCACTCCTCAAAAGCCCACTTCATGGCCAAAAGCTCCCGATTCCCAATATCATAATTCCGCTCGGCGGGCGAAAATTTACGGGAAAAAAAGGCACAAGGTCTCATCACGGAGCAGTCGGAACTTCTCTGCGACAATACCGCCCCAGCTCCGATTTCAGAAGCGTCGACCTCAACCTGAAAAGGAAGAGCAACATCAGGCTGACGCAACACTGGGGCGGAAGAAAAGCGGCGCTTGAGCTCCCGAAAGGCCTCCACAGCATCAGGGGACCAATCAGCAACATCAGCACCCTTCTTAGTCAAATCAGTCAATGGTTTTACAACATCAGAAAAACCAGCAATAAATCGACGATAAAAGTTAGCAAAGCCCAAAAATTTCTGAAGACTCTTAAGAGAAGAGGGTTGCGTCCAATCACCAATAGCCTGAACCTTGACAGGATCCATCTCGATGGAAGAGGGGGAAAAAATGTATCCCAAGAAGGAAATCTTTTGAACCCCAAAAACACACTTAGAACCCTTCACACACAAGGAATTAGACCGCAAAACCTGAAAAACCCTCCTGACCTGCTGGACATGAGAGTCCCAGTCATCCGAAAAAATCAGAATATCATCCAGATACACAATCATAAATTTATCCAAATAATCGCGGAAAATGTCATGCATAAAGGACTGGAAGACTGAAGGGGCATTAGAAAGACCAAAAGGCATCACCAAATACTCAAAATGGCCCTCGGGCGTATTAAATGCGGTTTTCCACTCATCCCCCTGCTTGATTCGCACCAAATTATACGCCCCACGGAGATCAATCTTAGAGAACCACTTGGCCCCCTTTATACGAGCAAACAAATCAGTAAGCAGTGGTAACGGATATTGATATTTAACCGTGATTTTATTCAAAAGACGATAATCAATACACGGCCTCAAAGAGCCGTCTTTCTTAGACACAAAGAAAAAACCGGCTCCTAAGGGAGATGACGAAGGACGAATATGTCCCTTTTCCAAGGACTCCTTTATATATTCTCGCATAGCCGCGTGTTCAGGCACAGACAGATTAAATAAACGACCCTTAGGGTATTTACTACCCGGGATCAAGTCTATGGCACAATCGCACTCCCGGTGCGGAGGTAGTGAACCAACCTTGGGTTCTTCAAAAACGTCACGAAAGTCAGACAAGAATTCAGGAATCTCAGAGGGAATAGAAGATGAAATGGAAACCAAAGGTACGTCCCCATGAGTTCCTTTACATCCCCAGCTTAACACAGACATAGCTCTCCAGTCGAGGACTGGGTTATGAGATTGCAGCCATGGCAATCCCAGCACCAAAACATCATGTAGATTATACAGCACCAGAAAGCGAATAACCTCCTGGTGATCCGGATTAACACGCATAGTCACTTGTGTCCAGTATTGTGGTTTATTACTAGCCAATGGGGTGGAGTCAATCCCTTTCAGAGGTATCGGAGCCTCCAATGGCTCCAAATCATACCCACAGCGTTTGGCAAAGGACCAATCCATAAGACTCAAAGCAGCGCCAGAGTCGACATAGGCGTCCGCGGTAATAGATGACAAAGAACAAATCAGGGTCACAGATAGAATAAACTTAGACTGTAAAGTGCTAATTGAAACAGACTTGTCAGGCTTCTTAGTACGCTTAAAGCATGCTGATATAACATGAGTTGAATCACCACAATAGAAGCACAACCCATTTTTTCGTCTAAAATTCTGCCGCTCGCTTCTGGACAGAATTCTATCACATTGCATATTTTCTGGCGTTTTCTCAGTAGACACCGCCAAATGGTGCACAGGTTTGCGCTCCCGCAGACGCCTATCGATCTGAATAGCCATCGTCATGGACTCATTCAGACTCGCAGGCACAGGGAACCCCACCATAACATCCTTAATGGCATCAGAGAGACCTTCTCTGAAAATCGCCGCCAGGGCGCACTCATTCCACTGAGTAAGCACAGACCATTTGCGGAATTTTTGGCAGTATATTTCAGCTTCATCTTGCCCCTGAGACAAGGACATCAAGGCCTTTTCCGCCTGAAGCTCTAAATGATGTTCCTCATAAAGCAACCCCAAGGCCAGAAAAAACGCATCCACATTGAGCAACGCAGGATCCCCTGGTGCCAATGCAAAAGCCCAGTCCTGAGGGTCGCCCCGGAGCAAGGAAATTACAATCCTGACCTGCTGTGCAGGGTCTCCGGCAGAGCGAGACTTCAGGGACAAAAACAATTTGCAATTATTTTTAAAATTTTGAAAGTGAGATCTATTCCCCGAGAAGAATTCAGGCAAAGGAATTCTAGGCTCAGACATAGGTGCATGAACAACAAAATCTTGCAAATTTTGTACCTTTGTGGCGAGATTATTCAAACCTGTAGCTACACTCTGAAGATCCATTTGAAACAGGTGAACACAGAGCCATTCAAGGATTAGAAGGAGAGAAAGAGAGGAAGGCTGCAGCATAGGCAAACTAGCAAGTGATTCAATTAAGAGCACACTCAGAACTAGAGGAAAAAAAAAAAAAAAAAATTGTAGCAGACTTCTTTTTTCTCTCCTTTCTCAGCCAGTAATTTAACCCTTTTTTGGGCCGGTCAAACTGTCATGATTCTCAATGGCGAGAGAACATAGCCCAGCATATATGAGAACTAGCTCTTGGAAGATGGAAACTATACTGACCATGAACTAAACCTGCCGCACAACTAGAAGTGGCCGGGTAGCATGCCTACGTTTTTTATCCCTAGATGCCCAGCGCCAGCCGGAGAACTACCTAATCCTAGCAGAGGAAAAGACAGTCCTGGCTCACCTCTAGAGAAATTTTCCCAAAAGGCAGACAGAGGCCCCCACATATATTGGCGGTGATTTTAGATGAAATGACAAACGTAGTATGAAAATAGGTTTAGCAAAATCGAGGTCCGCTTACTAGATAGCATGAAGACAGAAAGGGCACTTTCATGGTCAGCAGAAAACCCTATCAAAACACCATCCAGAAATTACTTTAAGACTCTAGCATTAACTCATAACACCAGAGTGGCAATTTCCGCTCACAAGAGCTTTCCAGACACAGTAACGAAACAGCAGCTGTGAACAGGAACAAAATGCAAAAACACACAAGGACAAAAGTCCAACTTAGCTAGGAGTTGTCTAGTAGCAGGAACATGCACAGAAGGCTTCTGATTACATTGTTGACCGGCATGAAACTGACAGAGGAGCAAGGTTATATAGCGACTCCCACATCCTGATAGGAGCAGGTGAACAGAGGGGATGATGCACACAAGTACAATTCCACAAGTGGCCACCGGGGGAGCCCAGAATCCAATTTCACAACACACACCCCTGAGCCGTGAAGATTTTTACAATGTTTGAATAAAGAATCAACTCGTTTTAAAGGATCGGTGAGTGCTGTAACCTTTTTTCTTGGAATATGGACTAACATCTCTATCAGTCCTCTGATTTCCATAGTTTCATGACTTTTTCTTATTGATGCTGTAATTTCAGTGTTGAGGAGTGTATTTTCGAAGGGAAAAGAAAGGGGGAAGAAATATGTGAAAAAAATAAAATAAAATAAAATAAAAATGGTCCATAACCCTGGTTGCAAAATGAATTCATTATGTCCTCAGAAACACCAATGGGCATTAAATATTTATCTTAAAAGTCTAAGACGGAGACAAAAAATCAGGTTACCGTGAACACTTTAAATAATTACATACAATTGAATTTTAAAGATTAACCTTTTATGTCCTGGATTGTGTTCTCTGAGATGTAATAGCAGTGCCATGACAAAAGCAGACAGAGCTACAAAGAAAGGCACTATCTGATGATGAGACTCGGGCCTGTGATTTAGGATTAGGTCACTTAGCACATCTCGTTGATGTTTGTTTTCTTTAACATTGTGATTTCACGGAATGGTTTTCTTTACTGTAAGAGGATAGAAATAAATAAACTGTGGTGACTTTGCCTGAAAAATCCCTTGTGACAGTAATCGGAAATTTTCATCTATCTCTCAGCTTTGATGCTTAGGACGTGAGCTCAGTTGTGGTTACATTTCTAGTAGCCCGTTCATTGAAATGCTGTTTATTATTAATTTTAGCACTTGATTGGTGTCATACAAAAAAAGAGTCAAATAATTATTGCAATTTTACAGAACAAATCATTATCCTTGTGCAGACCAACTTAAAAAAAAAAGCGCCATTGTCTGGATGGATTAAACTCGCTGGACTGATGAAGGATGCCTTGTATAATGCAATGAACGTTCTAGGTCTGAAGGACCCTATCCAGTTACTTGGAGTTGCATGTTTTTGTTTGCCCATGGATTACAGTTCTCACCTATTGATATGTGATCACTGGGATCTCAATGATTACTACAACCGGGATCCGAGTCCCATTCTTCCTCACTGCAGTTGGATATTGAACGGAGTGGCATCGTCATAAGAGCGCACCACTTATCTTTCCGGTGTCTGTAAGACTGAAGGAGGCAGAGCTGCTACTGTCATTCCCTTGAAAGGAGATGCTGTGCATCAATGTCGCTCCATTGAGACTTTGCAGTGAGGGAGAGGGTAGGCTCTGGCCCCATACTCTAGTGATCGGTGGAAGGTACAGCAGCATGGTTGTGCATGTACCACACAGCTATTTTTAATGTCCATAGGTCTGAAGGTGCGTGACCCTACCCCTCTATTCAATGTTCGAATATAATGAAGAAAAATTATTTGTTTGGTCCCCTGTTTTAGTAATCATTGAGGGCCCCTTTATCACCCGTTGTTTGGATAGGTGATAATGCAGTTATGGCCATACCCCAATGTGATATATAAAGTAAAAAATCTTGAGTATCCTATTAGGTTAATAGTTAAAAGAGAGAGCGTTCGTTTCCTTGCTCATCTCATGTATTATTTGGTGCAGAGTAGGGCCACTGTGCCCTAAGGGCTAATGTGTGCAGAGTCACACTGCCTTCTTCAGGATCACGTTTAGGCAGAAGCACTGCTCTAATCTCATAACCTGCCAGCCATAAGATATAGAGAAGTCCTCTGCTTTGTGCTAACTTAGCAAGATACTATTGTAACTATCATATCTCCAAACGTCATGGAATGTTTCTATAGATGGATCTTTATAAAAGCTTTTTTTTTTTTTAAATGTATGTGGTCTGTGTCTTGACATAATCAAGGATAGATATCAAGAAGTATGTTTTTACATTTTTCTCTACTTCTTTGTAATGGGGCTCTGTCTGTGGTCACCTGACAGCTCAAAGTAGGGCTTCCATGGGCAAGCTTTGTGGTGGCTACTCCTACAGTCAGATCCCAGGAGATCCCTGACTTTCACCCGTTAACCACTGTTCAGAAAGGTAGACGTACACAAGGTCCGTAGGTTGAGTCCTCAGAGTAACTGCTGGCCTGTGGAGTGGGCTGGCAGGAATGGTCAGCTTGCTGGGTTACTACCAGTAGGGAAGTCAATGGACAAAATCTAAGTCAGAGAAGTCATCAGTAAATTGACTGAGGTCAAAATGAGAATAAAACGGGTTCAAGCCACCTTTAGTCCAAAGCTCGATCTGGCTAAGAGAACTCTACCCAAACTTGAAACCAAACCCAAAAGAGTCACCGGGGACCCGAACTTTGGTGCTGTAAATGGTTGTAGTAAAGGCCAGGGTGCTGCCAAATGAATCTCTCTCTCCCTTCCATGTCTGGGTGTCTGCCTTCAGTAGGCATACACTTCTGAAAATGATGCACACGAGAGTGCACTTTTGCTCTGTCGGACCATTAAAATCTATGGCCCCATCAGCGAATACGTACAAGTCCAATTCCAAAAGGATTCCCCTGATTGTATGCAGTGCAAAATGTAAAACACAGATTTTATTAAGAAGCCGGCATTGAATCGGAAATGCTGTCGTTAAAGTTTGAAGTAAATCCAAGTCAAAGAGGAAGGATGACGAGTGCAGAACAGAAGAAACGCTTCTCAGTATCAAGATGTGACATGACACAACTTTATTAGGTTAAATTAATTTGGCTTCTAATTAGCACCAGTCTGCATCGCTTGCTGAGTCAGCGGGATGACTGCTTGCATAACACACTTTTTTACATTGTTCTCAAGTGGAGCACAAGCTGAAGATTGGATGCAACATTTTATACCATTTTGAATACTTAAAACATTTATTTTTTATATAAAAGTAAGATTTTAAAGAATTTACTAATTTTAGCTTCTAAAGATACCACTGACACTAATTAGGTTTAATGTACACAGTGAAGTAGAACCAGTACAGAGCCATGTCACTCCATGCTTTCTGCATAGTGCCTCCATTGGGCAACATTTTTTAGAGAAATAAATGTGAAACATGAAATGACATTCCATACTTTCTCTCATGTCATATATATATGCCATAATGGGAATCTGTTAACAGTTTTTTTGCAACATAATCTGAGAGCAGCATTATGTAGGGCCAGAGATCCTGATTACAGCGATGTGTCACTTCGGGGGTTGCTTGCTGTAATTTTGATAAATCCGTGTTTTTTCTGCTGCAGATCTCGGAATGCTGAGCTTTGTATAACCCCGCCCACAGCACTGATTGGCAGTTTTCGGTGAACACTGTGAATAGGTTGCCAATCAGTGGTGGGGGCGGGGTTATGTAAGGGGGTTGCAGGATGCCTTTAATTCGCCCTGATTTTGTCTGTATGTAATGTTATTTACCTAGGCTGCTATGTGTGTGTGTATATATATATATATATATATATATATATATATATATATATATATATTTATATATATATGTATAACTGTATTATAGGATAAGTGCAGTATTAGAGTTAGCCCACTAGAGGGGGCATGTTAGGACCATATAGTGATAGTACAGTAAATAGTTGATTTAGAAGGGGTCAGCTGTGGGTAAGACAGGAGCATTTCATGAATGTAGTCAGTAGCGCCAGGGAGCCCAGACAGCCCAGGAGGGCCAGAGAGCCCAGGCAGTCCTGTAGGGCCCTAGAGCCCAGGGCAGCAAAGTGGGCCCCGTAATGTTTGCAAGATAGGAGCCCAGTCATCCAGAGCTTAGGAACTGACAAATTGCAGCAGCACAGGAACGCAGGTGGCTCTATCATGTGGCAGGTTACTACGTGGGCAGATGCCCTTATGTCTGGTGCGAAGCAGACAGGGGAACTCCTAAGAGTTGTAAATCTGGACAGGGAAGACGCTGCGGTACTGGTCAAGACGGTATAATCCGAAAATGTGCTGAAGGACATGAGGAAGAGCACAGGGAAAGTGAAGGATGTAAACTGTGTGGAACCCTATGTCGATGCTGTAATGGATTTGGGTGTGCTGAGAAAAGAAACCAGTAAAGTTACCAGTTTAAAGTTGGAACCGGACTGTGTCTCTATTTGTGTGCAATCGTCAGGAGTGAGCCTGCAACAGACCAGAGGTGACCCTGATGGTTTGGAGAATAGAGAGACAGGTACGCTGACAAAGGGACCTTGTTTTCATGTGTCCGGTGGCCAGGGTGTGTTCCAGCAGCTGTCATTGCAGGCTACAACTATGGCCCTGGCACCCCTCACAGTTATACAGAGCTTGTGAAAATGGCGGACTACATGGCAACAGGTTTACTAGTTCTATAGTGATAATATAATGCTGATGAAACTGTGATTTTTTTTTCAAAATTACAGCAAGCATCCCAGCAAGTGACACATTTATGGAATCAGGTTTTCGGTTTCTTCATTTGCTGCTCTATCAGAATAATTCAGAATATACTAAGGACTCCAATATTTGTACCTTGCTGTGGCTCCATACAACTTAGCAGTTGTGCAGAGCTGTACTGCAGTTATGTGCGTGATGCACTAAATTTACTCCTTTTCTTTAATCCTATGTTGTCCTGCATTACAGTTTATACTGACAAAATACATAATGTTTTTTGTGCATCTTTGGAATTCCATGCCCCCTCCTTCTTCTTACTGTCCTGTGTGATTATAAGACAACTGGCTGCAGCAGAAGCCTCTCCCCCTCTCAGCCCAGTCTGCAATAGGACAAAAAAATAAAGCCCTGCCTCCTAGGTTAATCCCTGTTACCTTTGGCTATTGTATTCTCCACAAAATTCTTCAAGGTTTTGCTTAAGGAAAGTTCAGAAAATCCTGCAGATTGACAAACTGTCTCTACAAGAATATTTTCTGTTTACTAATAAAACACACATTTATACAGTGAAGGAAATAATTATTTGATCCCTTGCTGATTTTGTAAGTTTGCCCACTGACAAAGACATGAACAGTCTATAAGTCTAATCTTTAAGGGTAGGTTAATTTTAACATTGAGAGATAGAATATCAAAAGTAAAATCCAGAAAATCACATTGTATAAATTATATAAATCTATTTGCATTTTGCAGTGAGAAATAAGTATTTGATCCCCTACCAACCATTAAGAATTCTGGCTCCTACAGACCAGTTAGACGCTCATAGTCAACTCTTTACCTGAATTAAAGACAGCTGTCTTAGGCCGGGTTCACATTAGCATTTCTGTGCACAGCGTATGATCTGCATTCATCCGCATGCGTCATGCGTACATATCTTTAACATGGTGTACGCAGGGACATGCGTTCGCATGTGGATGCATCATATTGCGGTATGCGGCGGTGTCCGGCAAACGCAACATGTTGCATTTTTTTAGGCGTCAAATATTACACAATCGTCCGCATGTGGACAATTGCGGATGATTGCGTCCAAAAACCAAATTCATTGGTAAGCAAGGACATGTGTACGATATGCATGCACACTTTAGACTGCTCATGTCCATAAAATGATGTCACCGCCTCCACCATGCGCATAAAAAACGCAAATGCATGCCAAAACGCATTTAAATGCATGCATACACAGTGTTTTTATTTGCGTCTTGCTCAAGATGATGCACAGGGTAAGCATGCTTTTGCATGCATTTTGGCATGCGTTCACGCATGCAGATGATAGTCTGTGCACAGAAACGCTAATGTGAACCTAGCCTTACATAGTTACCTTTATAAAAGACTCCTGCCCACAGACTCAATTAATCAGTCAGACTCTAACCTCTACAACATGGGCAAGACCAAACAGCTTTATAAGGATGTCAGGGATAAGATCATAGACCTGAACAAAGCTGGAATGGACTACATAACCATAAGTAAGATACTGGATGAGAAAGAGACAACTGTTGGTGCAATAGTAAGAAAATGGAAGAAATAGAAAATGACTGTCTATCGACATTGATCTGGGGCACCATGGAAAATCTTACCTTGTGGGGTATCCTTGATCATGAGGAAGGTGAGAGATCAGCTTAAAACTACAGGGGGGAACTTGTTAATGAGCTCTAGGCAGCTGGGACCACAGTCACCAAGAAAACCATTGGTAACACGTTACGCTGTAAAGTTTTAAAATCCTGCAGTGCCCACAAGGTCCCCCTGCTCAAGAAGGCACATGTGTAGGCCCATCTGAAGTTTGCCAATGAACACCTGGATGATTCTGTAAGTGACTGGGAGAAGGTGCTGTGGTCAGATGAGACAAAAACTGTGATCTTTTGCATTAACTCAGCTCGTCGTGTTTGGAGGAAGAGAAATGCTGCATAGGACCCAAAGAAAACCATCCCCACTGTCAAGCATGAAGGTGGAAACATTATGTTTTGGCGTTGTTTCTCTGCTAAGGGCTCAGGATTACTTCACCGCATCAATAGGAGAATGGATGGAGCCATGTACCATAAAAAATCCTGAGTTACAACCTCCCTCCCTCCACCAGGACACTAAAAATGGGTCGCAGCTGGGTCATACAGCCAAGGCAACAAAGGAGTGGCTCAAAATGATGCACATTAAGGTCATGGAGTGGCCTAGCCAGTCTTCAGATCCTAATCTCATAGAAAACCTATGAAGGGAGTTGAAGCTTCGAGTTGCCAAGCGAGAGCCCCAAAATCTTAATGATTTAGAGATGATCTGCAAAGAGGAGTTGACCAAAATTCCTCCTGACATGTGTGCAAACCTTATCATCAACTACAAAAAAGTCTGACTGCTGTGCTTGCCAACAAGGGTTTTGCCACCAAGTATTAAGTCTTGTTTGTCAGAGGCATAAAATACTTATTTCTCACTGCAAAATGCAAATAAATGTATATACCGTATATACTCATGTATAAGCCGTGATTTTCAGCACATTATTTTGTGCTGAAAGTGCCCCCCTCGGCTTATACACGAGTCATGGTCCAGAAAGCCAGCCCGGGGGAGGGGGAGCGAGGAGCCGGCGGCTGTAGCACATTGACAGCTGCAGCCACCGGCATCCAGAAGACGTAAATACTCACCCTCCATCACTGTATCTCCGTCTTCATCTCTGTCCTGGTGCGGCAGCTTCTTCCTGTGCTGAGCGATCACGTGGTACTGCTCATTAATGTCATGAATATGGATGCGACTCCATTCCCATAGGCGTGGAGTGCATATTCATGACCTTAATGAGCGGTAACACATGATCGCTCAGCACAGGAAGAAGCTGCCGCAACAGGACAGAGATGCAAGGACGTTCAGCGACGGTGCGAGGAGGGTGATTATGACGGGGGAGGACGGAGGAGGACGGGGAAACCCAGCGGAGCCCAGCCATGCATACAAGATGGGAGGGGGGGAGCCATGCATACAAGGATGAGAGGGGGGGAGCCGAGCCATGCATACAAGATGGGACCGGTGGAGCCATGCATATAACAGGGGGAGCCACACAGAGCAGGACAGGATGGGGGAACCACTCATGCACTCATATCGGGATAGGAATGAGGGGACAATACATACCCGGCTTATGCTCGAGTCAATAAGCTTACCCAGTTTTCCGTGGCAAAATTGGGTGCTTCAGCTTATACTCGAGTATATATGGTAATTTATACAATGTGATTTTCTGGATTTTATTTTTGATATTCTATCTCTCAATGTTAAAATGAACCTACCCTTAAAATTATAGACTGTTCATGTCTTTTGGGCAAACTTTCAAAATCAGCAAGGGATCAAATAATTACTTACTTCACTGTAGGATTAGTATTATTTTAAAGTGAGCATCTCATATCCCCAAATGCTATTGAGCTTCAGATGTAGTGTTAATCTGCTGATTAATCTCATTACAATCCTGTTCGCCCACTTTACTGAAAGCGCGGATACTGTGAGAAAATGAACTTTATTCCTCCAAGGAAGTTGTGCCCAGAGCAGATACAGTCAGTGCTCACAGCACTGCAGAGCAACTGATAATCAAAGTGGCGGCGCATGTATGCAACCGCTGCTCACTGTGCACTTACCCAATGGATTCCAGGGGGAATAAAGTTCATATTCTCCTGGTAACTGCACTTTTAGAAAGGCGGCTGAAGCACATTATAGACTTGTAGATACACCCTTTATCTGCAGGTTAATGTCCTAATATATGTAGGGCCAGAGACCCTGATTCCAGCAATGTAACACTTGGTTTACTTTATACAGCAGTTGTGATTGGCAGCTGTCTGTGTACATTGTTTATTGACTGAAAGCCGCTAATCAGTGGTGGGGTTGTGGTTTGACTAGGAAGCACGAGACATCGTGTCCTGTAGGGATAATCTATTGATGGTAAAACACATAACATTGAAACTGCAACACACAGTCTAGAAAGTGACTCATCCCTGGAATCAGGGTCTCTGTCTCTTCGTCATCTCGGATTACATAGCAAAAAACTGGTGATAAATTTCCTTAGAATATTCTACTGTTTATCATATATATTATGATATATTATTATATTCTATCATATCATGTTGTGCAGAACGTAACGTATATATTATAGATGAGGGAGTAGATGGAAGGGGGTAGCACCCAATGTAGGGCTTGTTTGTAGATTAGTAAGGTAGGCAGTTTGGCTCTTTTTGAAGTCCCCATAATATATGTAAATCAAGTTTATTGATAAAAAAAATATACATAGTGTTTAATTGTGACATAAGAAAGCTGCTGGACATGTCTTTCAATCATCCACGTCACTGACCAGGAGAGCTCGAACAATTCGGTGCCAACACTGTCAAATAGCACGTTTCTTTTCGCACACATTGTGAAGGGATGAGATGTGTGAGCCTTATCCGTCCCAAGAGATAAAAATAATGACTCAGAGCATTGGTTTCATTCATGAAATATGAACTGGCAATATAGATTATAGCCTTAAAATAGGAAATCCCCGGCCGTAACCCAAAGCTCCAAGTGTCCCGGAGGTGCACCGGACTGAAGTATCTGTACATGATGCTCGCAGCATTTCTTTAGGCACAAATAGTAAGTAGACTAATAGGACAGTGACTAAGCCTAAGGCTGCAATTAGTAAAAAAGATAGGAGATTATTGATTTGTCTATTGGCGCTATGACCCCGGACCTCTAACATCTACAGCCACAATCCTGTCAGTAGATCATGCTCGCACAATCATATTTCCATCATGGGAAAGGACATAATGAGGGCAAACAAAGTGACTGGAACTGGGGAAAAATATTAAACAGTGAAACTCTATTAAAGATTGATAAGGGGAAAACACTAGTGATGAGCGAGTGTACTTTTTGCTCAGGTTTTTTCCTAGCACGCTCGGGTGGTCTCCGAGTATTTGTTAGTGTTCAGAGATTAAGTTTTCATCGCCTCAGCTGAACAATTTACAGCTCCTAGCCAGCTTGATTACATGTGAGGATTACCTAGCAGCCAGGCAACCCCCACATGTACTCAGCCTGGCTAGTAGCTGTAAATCATTCAGCTGAGCTTAATCTCCGAGCACTAACAAATACTCGGAGGTCACCCGAGCGTGCTCTGGAAAACCCGAGCAACAAGTACACTCGCTCATCACTAGAAAACACATGAAATCACAATAAATATTAAAAAAGAAAACATGTCCCATATAAAAAACAAATTAGTCCTGAGAAGAAAGTTTAAGGTTGGCAGTGTTGGAAAATATGTATTCAAAACTACAAATGTGGTTAAAGGACTTATCCAGGACTATTTATTTATTTTTTAGTACAGGCCTAAGAACTAACAGGCAAGTACTTGTTACCTATCTGCTTGGTGTGCCAGGCGCCAACTTCAGCCAGCACAGAGCAGTCACTGACCACTCCTGCCTGTGATTATGCGGCTTCCCGTGCCGTCATGTCGACAGGGTAGCAGCTTTCCTTCTGCTCTTGTCTGTTGATTGGGTGTGACTAGTGACGTCATGGTGATTGACAGCCGACCCCCTGCTCCCTAACTGTGGGAAGCCGCCTGTCTATCAGCATGATGTCAGCAGTCATGGCTTGTCCACAGGGAAGCCCGTAAGAAGAAGCAGCTGAATCGCCAGTAGGAGTGGTTGGTGACTACTCTGAGCCGGCATCGGGTAGAACAGGCAGGTAGTTGTTTCTGTTAGTTTTTAGGCCCATAGTAAAAAATATAGTCCTGGACAACCCCCTTTACGGTAGGTAGTGTATTTATCTACATTTGTGTATTTTATTGATAGATATTTGTGACCTTGTTACAAGTTAATCATGATTACCACGTTTCCAATCCCAGGTATGTAAGGCATAACCTGAGGATCGTCATTCTCATGGTAGATGAGACTATCGGATATTTATGGCACCTAGTGGGGATAAGCCATAAATGTTTAGGATGAGAAAACCCAAAAGGGTTACAGGATGAGGTCAGTTTTCCAAACATTTATGATAAAAAATAAAGAACAAAGACCAAGACTAGCCTATTGTTTCCCAGTGATCCAGTGCTGTCCCTAGATCAGGGCTTCTGACTTTTGTTTACATGCATCATGTTAGCTACCGCTGCAGTCAATCATATTTGCCGCAGTTACAGTATGTACTGCATTACTGCCGTAATCATTTCTGAGCTGTGATGCCAATTGTAGGACATGTGACGGCTCCAGCCATATATTGGTCATGTACTGGTTGCATTCACCAAAGACTGGGTACACTGCTGAAACGTTAGTGATAAATTATTGGGGGAAAACAGATGAGTAGTGTTTTTTTTTGGGGGGGGTCTTTTACGTCATTGCTAAGTTTCTAAGAATATGATAAAGGTTTGATAAACCCATTGATTGGACAGTATAGTTCGTACAGTTATATCTTGAAATGCTGGCAAAACCCTTGACGGGCTGTTATTCAAATTACGACCACTAGGGGCCACACATAAAAAGATGTAACATGAACATCTCCCAAATAAACATCTCCCGACAGAGTATCATGCAATAATATTGTTATTGAAACCTGGTAGATAACTTTCCATTCGCAGCTTAGGACATGTTGAAGCTTATTAAAATAAGGACAGTTATTCATGCATTTCTGTTATTAAACATTTCTTGAGTCTTCTTTTCTTGTAATTTTGGTGAAAAGCCCATAAGTGAGGTGTGCAGCAAGATACTGTGCAGGGCTTATAGATTGGCTCAGTGAATGCAATTACAGTATAATCCTCTTACCCCTGGCAGGAGTTCTTCACCGCCGATGACTATTGGCCTTTGGCCACACCACAGTGTTTACATGCAAGTAACCAGAGACTCGGAGTCAGAAATGCGTACCTTGCATTGAGGGCATTCTAAGAATTTGCTAGAAGTCTTGGAGGTGGAGACTGTACTGTATTGTTAGGCTGATCCGAAAGTACATGGTATTGTTAAGGAAATCTTTAGTTTTGATGATCCTCTCTTATTAAAATCATACCTTAGTAATAAGATGACCATATTGCTGGGACTCCTGACACTCAGGAGGTGTTCAGTTACCCTGCGGCGCCACCACAGGGGAGATAAAGTATTACACAGTTATTGAAATTAATAAACGTTGCATATAATGTGTTAACATGTTGGATCTGGCAGAGTCAGAGATCCTCTTTGTAGCCACCATTCACTCTCTCTAGTAGATTTAATCTTGAACAGTGAATCCAACTCAGATTGCCATAAAACTTAAAGGGAACCTGTCACCATGAAAATGCAGGCACCGTGTTATAGAGCAGGAGGAGCTGAACAGATTGATATATGGTTTAGTGAGTAAAGTCTCAGGATAACCTGTGTTTTTATCATTTAATCCTCTGCTCTTCTGGTATTTTCGGTCCAGTGGGCGGTCCTATCAGTGACTGACAGCTTTCTTTGTATAAGTGTGCATACAGATATAGCTGTCAGTCACTGATAGGACCGCCTACTGGACTGAAAATCCCAGAAAGAGCAGAGGGATCAAATGATATACTGAATCTTTGCTCCCAAAACTATATATCAATCTGCTCCGCTCCCCCTGCTCTGTAACATGGGGCCTGCAGATTGGGCTCCATTTTCATGGTTACAGGGTCCCTTTTAGAAAACTCTTTTAATATGAAGAGAAAAGTTAATTGTCTGCGATAGATTTCGGGTTCTACTTATCTTTACAAAATCCAACCTACCGGTATTTATCCCTTATTTCATAAAAAGACAGACTTTAGGAGACAGTATTTATTGGCTTGTCCATGGTTTTTAAACTTGTGGGACAGATATTCTATATATGTGTGGACAGCCTAGGTTAGACTACTAGATGCTTTCTTTATTCAATTTATTTAAACAAATATAAAAACTTTTATTTACTAAAAGGCAACGTATGACATTCAGTGGTTAATTCATTTGTATAAATATCCTTCTTATTCCGTTGTTTCCACCTCTGTACAAGGCCTTGGTTTTAGAAACTCATTACTGCCTGGCAGAAGATGACACAGAACGCATTCTACTCGCCTGTCTAAATCTTGCCTAATTTACTAGTAAGTGCTTTGCTCCTTCTTCAAGATTTAATATCAAAGTTAATCAATAATATAAGCAGAGTAATGTGGAGTCAAATTGATGACTCTGGTCAGTATGTTTTCCAAATTAAATTTTCCTCTGCAAAGTGATTGATTTTATTTAGGTATTTGTGGTGAGGTGCAGCAATAATTGCCAACATCTTGGCTTCCACTCGAAGATCGAATCCTTCATGTTCTCTAAACAAGGTGGCGAGAGTTTACTGCAAATTTTCTGAGCCCAACGACCTGAAACTGAAACTGAGAACGGAGGAGATAGAGGAAAAAAAGTCAATGAGAAGATGCACTTAAATGATTGGTCACACCTTGCATGCACCGAGCGTGTGTACTTGGATTGAACGGTCATTCTGTGCTGAAAGACTTCCTTTAAAGGGAACCGCTCATGATTAAAATGCCTTTCAATCTGCAGGCACCATGTTATAGAGAACGGTGACCTGAACAGATTGCCTTTATAGTTTTATGAGCAATCGGTTCTACCGCTGTATCCCATATTCTGTATGACACCAAATGTAATCTAGTGGATTCAAGGATAGTAAGAACAAAGATATCAAAACACAGATATAGAGTTAAAGGGAGTCTAGCAACCCAAATTAGCAGTATAGACTAAGCACATAGCACTGCAAGGAATATAGCCCTTAATCACATCTTAAGTTTAATAAAACATGCTAATGAGGGTGCTCGGCGCACCCTTAGTGTGGCCAGGAGGCTCATTGCACCATTCCATCCATAAGTTTTGCGTGCCCCCTCCTCCCTTTCTGGTAATTGATAGCACTGACTTGCTTGGAGCATTTCTATGCATTTATTCTAAACAACTATTTTTATTAATATCAGCTGTATGCAGTTTCCCACGCAGAAATTTTGTTACGTTCCGAAATAGAAAGTAATCACTGAACTGTAGGGTGGACGGTTAATCTCCATGAAGCTGAATTAATTGATAGCAACGTGTGATTTGTGGGACTTGTGAGCCAGCACATTGTCATGAAGCGAAATTACACCTGTCGACAACTTGACAACTTCCCATGGCATTTATCTTTGATAGCCTCATGTAATGCCTTCATTGGTGAAGCATAGTCTCCAGTAATTATTGTCTTGTGTGGCATGAATTCTAGTACTATAACACCATCTGTATCACAAAAAAACTTTTGCCATAATCTTTCCAGCTCCTGAACACAGAAATATCTTTACAGTTGGTGACCCCTTGTGCTTCCATTGCATGGACTCCTGTTTGGTCTCAGGATCATGGTGGTAGACGTGGTGTTTCATCACCAATACTAATTTGAGGATAAAAGACTACTGGATTTTCTCCATGCATATCTGAATTCTCTTGTTTTTTGCTCAGGCGTCAACATTCCTGGCACCCATCTGGAACTGATCATCGACAGCATAAAAAGATCGTGAATGATACTGGAAACAGTGGGCACTCAAATGCCTAATTTATGAGCTACAACACCGACTTTGACCCAAAGTCTTACCCTCCACTTTAAGGCACATTTCCTCTGAAGATGCTTCGACAAGTCGCCATCATTGTGGGGCATCTTCAATTGATTCCTTACCCCATTTAAACTTCTTGGCCTGGAAGATTACTTGGTAGTAAGAAAGTGCATCATTTAATTGATTTCTTTAGGCTTCAATTCTTCCTTTTGTAATGAATTTAATCACGGACTGAAGCTCCAAATCCCTCACTTTCTTTGTAGAGCTGCACTGTACATCCATTGCCATCTTGTCTCTTCCAGTGCTTTCATCAGACTGAACTTCTACTGTGTGGGTTGAATGTCCAGACATGTGTCAACATGCACAGGAAGGCTCGTTTCTCCAACACTGACAGAACATGCTGGGGTAGATAAGTTATTGAACAGTCCTCATATAGCTAAATACTGTACACCAGAATTGGTGTAGGATCTCCAGAAAAATTCAGACTGACTAATGTTATAAGAGAAAAGTTGTGTTCTTTATGAACTTGTGTGTTCTTGCTACAACTCTCTGGAATATGATAATGTACTACTTGGTACCGTAATTTTTGGTTATTTCCTGACGTAGTTAAAGCTAAACAACAAAGCTAAGTTTGAAACCATAGTACCTCTAGAAGAAGCAAAAATTAGCCCTTAGGTCACCATGGGTCATTGTAGAAACTGTTTAATGTCATTGACTTTGAAGGCAGAAGTCACCTGGTATCACAGTGATTTGCTGCATGCATCTTATTTCTTCTGTAACACATGTATCTTATAGAAACTAATGTGTTATTTCCTATAGCAACAGACTAGACTGCAAAAAATTTTTTTAATCTTTTGGGGGTTTTTTTAGTATTTTTTTTTAAACTACCGGGATTAATGATTGCGTATGTATTACATACAACATGTAATAGAACAATTCCGTTTTTTCAGAAGCTTTACAGAAAAGCAAATTCTACTGTAGTTTCGTACCTTAGTGTAATAAATCAATTTTCACAAAAAAGAAACGCAGAACAGCGCAGAGATCTTTTTCCTCTAGTGGTTTTCAATCTTGGGGCTAACAGGCTTTATTGATTGATAAATCTAATGTAGTGTTTAATCTTTTCTGTAGTACGTGGTGCAGCGCTCTATAACATTCAGGAAAATTGTTTTCCAATGAAAACGGTTTCCGATGAAAATACTATTTTAGGACTTTCAGTGTTAGCCAAAAGAAAAAGAGAAGCAAATAGGATTTATAAATAGCCATTATTTAGTCAGAATGTGGAAGAAATTCATGAATATTTCTTCAACTGTGTGTGAAATACATATATTAATGCTAAGTAATACTAATAAGTCTAGATGGCAAGTATACCATTACTTGGATCGATTCTACACCCACTGATCTCAAGAATAAGGATTATAAAATCTACTCTGTGATTTGTGTGATAGTGCGCATGATTTACCACCGCACCCATAGAAGGGGATTGAACGGTAGTGACTTATCGGCATTATTGCACAATTCACATTGCTAGACTTTGGGACTCCTGTTCTTGTGGTCATGGGAATCCCAAAGAACTGACTCGCAGTGATCATACATTTATCACCTACAACGTAGATAGCTAATCAGTGTTTCTGGGGCAAACCCTTAAAGAAAGCAAATGATTGATTCTAATGAATTTGCCCTCATCACATATCCACAATAGGTCTGCTTCTGTCTGGTGATATTTTCTTCCATGGAATATTCTGGATTTATTTGATTAAGAATATCTTTGTTAGTGATCCTTGCTTTCAATGGGATTTGGAGAAGCCTTCTCCAGCACCCTAGTTCATAGACAACAATTTTTCTTCTGTCTGCTTTTGTGAGTGTCCATGTCTCATAGCCATATGTCTTTGTTTGATGATGATGAATGTGATCAGTCTTTGTTTGATGGTGACTGTAACATTATTGCACTTACACATTTGGTCCATGCTTACCTTGGCTGTATGCCTCAGTGCTAATCGATGCTTTATCTCTGCGTCTCTGTGGTTGAACTACCATGGGCGCATAATTGACTTAGTTACCGTAACTCCATCATTAGCAGTGGGGTATCCAAAGATGTTGCCAGGACCAAATAGGTAATAGTGTGTAGAGGAGGGGCCGGACAGGTCACAGGTCAGTATAACAATTTTTTTTTAACATTTGGACAGTGCACCATGGTTCAGAAAAAGATGATCTTAATATGTGGTACAGAAACCTTTGTTTTCAATTGCAGAGGTCAGACATTTCCTATAGTTCTTGAGCAAGTTTGCACACATTGCTGCAGGGATTTTGGTCTACTCCTCCATACAGATCTTCTCCAGAAATTTCAGGTTTCAGGGCTGTCGCTGGGCAACATTGAGTTTCATTTCCCTCCAAAGATTTTCTATTGGGTTCAGGCCTGGAGACTGGCTAGACAACTCCAGGACCTTGAAATGCTTCTTACAGAGCCACTCCTTAGTTGCCCTGGCTGTGTATTTCGGGTCATTGTCATGCTGGAAGACCCAACCACGACCCATCTTCAATGCTCTTACTGAGAGGGGAGTTTATTGGTCAAAATCTCATGATACATGACCTCCATCCATTCTCTCTTCAATACGGTGCAGTTGTCCTGTTTCCATTAAAAAAGAGCACTGCCAAAGTATGATGATTCCGCCACCATGCTTCACAGTTGAAAAGGTGTTTGTGCCTTCTCACCAAGCTGCTTTCTTATTGTCCTATAACCCATCCTAGGGGTGTCCATGATGTCCCTAGACAGCTCTTTGGTGTTGGCCATGCTGAAGAGTTTGAAGTGTGATTGATTGCGTGTGTGGACAGGTGTCTTTTACACAGGTAACAAGTTCAAACAAGTGCAATACATACTGGTAATGAGCGTAGAGAAGGAGGCTTCCTAAAGAAAAATAAACAGGTTTGTGAGAGACAGAATTCTTGCTGGTTGGTAGTTGATCAGATATTTGTAACCATACAATAAGATTTTCTGGTTCGTATTTTTAGATTCTGTCTCTCACAGGTGAAGTGTACCTACGATAAAAATTACAGCCCTCTCCATTCTTTGTAGGTGGGAAAACTTGCAAAATCGGCAGTGTATCAAATACTTATTTTCCCCACTGTATATGCACTATGGTTCCTTTTTATAAAGGGAACTATATTGCTGTGCCAGTTCAGTTATATCACACATCCAGATGGTTCTTGATGGATCCCATTGACTCATAATGGGGTCTGTCGGAGTACCACATGTTGCTTTAGCCTTGCCATCAAAAGTTATGGAAAACTGAATGGAACTCCTTATAGACCATATTATACGTTTATGGGGTCTGTCAGATATGTTGGGTAACAAATGTTTTCATGATCAGGAATTATTTTCCATGTAGAACAGTTACGATCAAAGCAGTAGTGGCAAATGCAAATGAACATAAAATAGTTTATGCTAGTAATCATTGAAAAATTAAAGCAAGAAAGTAAATACATAAATGAAAAAAAAAGTCTTTGTCCATATAAAGTTTCATTGCTGTAAGCTAAGGCCTATTTGGTCTTTCCAGAAATTTGGTCTTGCAGCTCTTCTTACATTATATCTTATGAATTCTTGAGTGTCAAAGCTGGAGGGTGTTCAGAAGTATGGTATTAAAAAAGCTCCAGCTCTTATCAACACTCCAACATATTTCACGCAATAATTAGCTGAGACCCAGTTAAATTGACATTTTAATGGTATGCTTATGTGGGTGAAAACGCTATAGGGAGTGCTTAAAATAAAATGCACATTAAACATGCCTTACCAATTACGTCTACTGAGTAATATAATGTCTATTAATAATATAATAATAATATAAATTAATGCAGTAATGTATATTGTAAATTGACTGTTTATAGAACAGTGAAGTTTCACATTTCCTTTGCTGGCAGACAGAAACATCTTTTTATAGAAATATTTCACTTAATTAAATGTTCTTTCCAAAATCTTACTAGAATGTGGGGCTTGGTTTATTATTCCATATGGAGATATGGTTTTTTAACATTGTTTTTCCCCCTTTAGATTTTTACTTTATTTTTTGGTAGAAGGGTCCACTAATGATCTGTTGTATTTTCAAGGGCACTGAGTGATGGTAGCATCTTCTCTTTCAATATAGAGCAGAACATCTGTGAAGTTATGATACCATCAATGAAATGTAGCTCCCCGACACCAGCAATGCTCATGCCACATAGGGGCACTACCACCACGATGTGTTACTGTAGGCACCTTGCATTTTTTTCCCTCATCATTTCGACACCATTCAGTTTTGAAGCCATCGATTCCAAAAACATTCATGTTGGTCTTATCCCTTCAGAGTATTGAGTCTCAGTAGTCTTCATATTTTTCAGCATAGGCCTTGGCAAATAATAAGCCGACTTTTTTGTGCATCGGCTTTACGAGAGGAGTCATTCTTGGTCATGCTATTGCAGTACAGTGTACGCCGTATTGTGCCACTGGCAACACTCGACTTTCTGCTTCATTGGCTAACTGTAGTGAACTTGCATGTTGATTTTCTTCAACTCTTCCCATCAGAAGATGCTACTATTTCGGTGTTTAGTCTTCCATGGTCAGCCTGGACGTCTGGATCACTTTTGCTATAGTATTCTGATAAGTAAGGCTTTGCTAAGCTTCTTGTAGTCTTCACGTTTCTTGTGTAACTTTATATACGTGAGGCACTTGTCTTAGTGATGTAGGAGAAGACCAATCCGGACACTATAAAGGGATGTGGAAGAGGGTCAGAGAAGGTACCGCCAGGAGACCTTAAAGGGAATCTGTCACCAGGTTTGGCCAATACGAGTTATGGCCACCACCTTTCAGGGCTTATCTACAGCATTCTATATTAATTTTTATTATAATTCTTTAATTCTTCTCTTGCACGTCGGATTGGAGGCTTATGAACAGCATTATAAAATGCTGTAGATAAGCCCTGAAAGGTGAAGGCCATAACTCATATCAGCCAAACCTAGTGACAGTTTCCCCTTAAGTGTTTGAGATGTCTATCGGTTTACACAACGAGATTTCTACCCATACAGAATGATATAACCAAGCTGATAAGTACTGATTTAAGACCCCCTTGCATGGGGACTATGCAAACCATTTCGGGACCGAATGATTGATAAAAATTACATTGTCGACAGAACATCTCTTATTGTTAACAGCAATTTTTTTAAGCGACATTAAAGATCAAATCAGTAGACGAACAAGCATTCTGCTCGATCGACGGCTTATCGCTGCCATTCTCGTTGGGCCGGTTATCGTCCTATATAAAGGCATCTTGTACTGTATATTATATGAAACACTTTTCAGACCTCAAAAATTATAGTTAATTAAAATGACAGAAGCTTTACAGCATGTTTTATAGTTAACCAGCAATCCTTGGCCATTCCCTCGACAGTGCTGGAAAGCAAGATAAGGAAAAGCTCCATAGAAACAAGTGTATTAAAAATATGTAAATATGACTTATAATGCAGCATAGTTAGAACATTACCAGCATGCTGGCTACTGGATTCAGCTGGTCTGAAATTCTTTGGCAACGTTAAAACAATAAAAACAATGCAGACATCTAATGTAATTGATTTTTGTAAGGAACTAACATCGAGTACAATCACATTATTCATCTGCAGAGAAGAGAACAATAAGATTGTGTGAACGGGAGACATCATAAACTTCTACACTGGCAGTTTCCCTGAGGTTTGGAAATGATACGATATTGATTGTAAAGATTTCAAGTACATATAATTGTACTATCCATAGGCAGGTATGATAAAGACACTGGATGAATAGGATCAGGTTTTCAATAAGGGGCTACATGACTGAAAATCACACTGAAATAATTGTTACTATATTTTTCAGATTACAAGACGCACTTTTTCCCCCAAGACTTGATTGGAAAATGTGGGTGTTTCTTATAATCCGAATGTAGCTTACCAGGGGGATGCTGCGGTGGAGCGGGGTCACAGGATGCAGGGTCACTGCTGCAGGAGCAAAGATCTCAATCTACCCATGCACTGCATCTAGCGGCCATTATCCCGAAGCCCACCGCAGGGAAATCAGTGAAGTGTGGGGACTCCGCTCAATGCCAACATTTTTTGACAGCCCAGGGCCCGCAGCCTGGCAGCACCTGGACACCCTGTCCTCTTAGCCCGGGGTTGCATTATCGCCCCTCTCCTGCCGACACCAGCTTCTTGCAGCAGTGATCCTGCCTCCTGTGACCCTGCTCCACCCCAGATACCCCCCAGTAAGTTACCATAAAATCGGACTATAAGACGCACCACCATTTTATAAAAAAAAAGGTTTTCCTATTCTCCTCCTCAAAATTTGTGATGCGTCTTATGGTACGGTGTGTCTTATAGTCTGAAAAGTACGGTGTATGCTCATTTGTTCTATATAAAAGAGCAATTGATGTTCTTTCGTGAGATACTGCTGCGTGAACTTACTGCCAAAGGAATTGTGATTTTTAACGATTCTGCTAATCTTTTTCCTAGTATGCAGGCATGTAGAAGGTAATTATAGGAATCCATAGCAGCGGTCAGAACATGTCCCATTCCCCCATTGAAAACCAAATAAATCACTTTCATCAGAGAGATAAGTGACATGTGAGCCATTTGAAATCATAGTTATATACACATGTCTTATCTTGAAGCAGAAAACAATAACTTGACACCTAACATGTTCAAGATATAGTTAAATAATCAATATGAGCTTAAAGTGTAGACTCTCAGCTTTAGGCCACATTTACAAGTTCAGCATTTGTTCAGTATTTTAAATCAATATTTGTAAGCCAAAACCAGGAGCGGAACAGTCCAGAGGAAAAGTATAATAGAAACACGTCACCACTTCTGTATTTTTCACCCACTCCTTGTTTTGACTTACAAATACACATGTAAAAAACTGACTGAACACGTGACCATTGCCTTAATTTGAGGGTATTCACATCCTAAGTGGAGTCAGGGTTTAGGAATTACAGCTCTTTAAGAAGTAGCTGCCGCTTTTTAAAAGGACCAAAAGTAATTGGACAGATATCGCAAAAGCTCTTTAACCCCTTTCTGACCTCGTTCGGGATAGTACGTCCGAGGTCAGAAGCCCCTCTTTTATGCAGGGCTCCAGCGGTGAGCCCGCATCAAAGCCGGGACATGTCAGCTGTTTTGAACAGCTGACATGTGCCCGTAATAGGCGCGGGCAGAATCGCGATCTGTCCGCACCTATTAACTAGTTAAATGCTGCTGTCAAACGCAGACAGCGGCATTAAACTACCGCATCCGGCCGGGCGGCCGGATATGAGCGCATCGCCGACCCCCGTCACATGATCGGAGGTCGGCGATGCTTCAGAATAGTAACCATAGAGGTCCTTGAGATCTCTATGGTTACTGATCCCCGGCAGCTGTGAGCGCCACCCTGTGGACGGCGCTCACAGCACACCTGCAATTCTGCTACATAGCAGCGAACATCAGATCGCTGCTATGTAGCAGAGGCGATCGTGTTGTGCCAGCTTCTAGCCTCCTATGGAGGCTATAGAAGCATGGCAAAAGTAAAAAAAAAAAAGTTAAAAAAATGTGAAAAAAATAAAAAAATATAAAAGTTTAAATCACCCCCTTTTTGCCCCAATCAAAATAAATCAATAAAAAAAAATCTAATCTACACATATTTGGTATCGCCGAATTCAGATTCGCCCGATCTATCAATAAAAAAAGCATTAACCTGATCGCTAAACGGCATAGCGAGAAAAAAATTCAAAACGCCAGAATTACGTTTTTTTGGTCGCCGCACCATTGCATTAAAATGCAATAACGGGCGATCCAAAGAACGTATCTGCACCAAAATGCTATTATTAAAAACGACAGCTCAGCACGCAAAAAATAAGCCCTGAAACCGACCCTAGATCATGAAAAATGGAGACGCTACGAGTATCGGAATATGGCTCAATTTTTTTTTTTTAGCAAAGTTTGGAATTTTTTTTCACAACTAAGATAAAAAACAACCTAGTCATGTTAGGTGTCTATGAACTCGTAGTGACCTGGAGAATCATAATGGCAGGTCAGTTTTAGCATTTAGTGAACCTAGCAAAAAAGCCAAACAAAAAACAAGTGTGGGACTGCACTTTTTTTGCAATTTCACCGCCCTTAGAATTTTTTTCCCATTTTCTAGTACACGACATGGTAAAACCAATGATGTCGTTCAAAAGTACAACTCGTCCCGCAAAAAATAAGCCCCCACATGGCCAAATTGACGGAAAAATTAAAAAGTTATGGCTCTGGGAAGGAGGGGAGTGAAAAACGAACACGGAAAAATGGAAAATCCCAAGGTCATGAAGGGGTTAATAGACTGCATGGGCGATTCCTTTGTTAATCCATCATCAATTAAGCAGATAATAGGTCTGGAGCTGATTCCGGGTGAGGCATTTGTACCGGGTGAAGCTGTTGCTGTGAGCCCACAACATGCAGTAAAAGAAGCTCTCAATAAAAGAGAAACAGACCTTAATTAGGTTAAAAAAAATCCATCAGAGACATAGCAGAAATGTTAGAAGTGCCAAATCAACAGTTTGCTACATTCTGTAAAACAAAATGATCTCACTGGTGAGTTTTTTTGTGAAAGTTATTTAAGACCTTTTTTGAAATAACGTTCAAATTATATAGATTTATAACCGCTCTTGAAATACATGTCTGCAGTAATCTATATATACGGTAGTATTTGGAAAAGTATATATGGTATTTCATGTGTGCTCATGATTGTATCTGTTCCCTTGGTTCTGCACACTATTTTGTTAGGGGCATCATTTTTTTCACTTTATTCCTGTAGCAGCTTGGGACAGGAAGATGTAGCCATAGAAGATTGACTGTGGTCTTTTAGTCGCCACTTGCATCCCAGTAAACAAAATTCCTTTTTCCAGCACAACCCTTCTTTCTCCATGATTGTCAATCATGTGTCTACTAGACTGACAATTAAATCTGTATGTGTACAAAAAATTAAGAGAGCAAAAAAAGTTACACAAAGTACACACCGTGGTAAGGCACCAGGGCATGGATTAGTGTTTATTTCATATAGAATTAACTGGAGATGCTATGAACTGTATGAACAGATTTTCAGAGTCCCTTTAAACCTCATTCAATTAATTGACATTATTTCATCAGACAGATGGAAAAATAAGAGGTCATACTGTATACTCTTCACATTTACCAGCTGATCACCAGTCACTTATGAACAGGGTACAAGAATTTCTTGCAGTTCCTAAGACTTACAGTTTTCCTTTTGACACCGTGTGGCATGCCTGCTGTCGAAACCCACAGGCATTGTGTGATGTTTTTCATGCCAGGCAATAAGTGAGAAAAGATACCTACTGCTTTCTACTGCAGCCTGTCATCTTAATGTAATGGCAGTAAATCTAGTGCCTAGCCTTTCACATTATTGCTGTTCTATATTTGTAATTACTACATTGTTTAAGAGATGTGAAAACTAGAGTTTCCAGAAAGACAGACTTGGTGCCTTACAGATCATAGGAAAAACTAGTTGAGAAACCACCAAATAAATTCTACACGGAATCCTAGACAGCAAAAAAACAAAAACCCAAGGATCAATAAATTATAACTTTTAATTAATAAAGTTAAAAACTGTTAATTCCAAATTTAAAAGACATTCTGACAAATATATCACCACAGGGAATACAAAAGATGTGGGCTATCTAACCCTGTCAGGAGCCCTAATACTGGTCCCTACCTGACAGCAGAGGTTGGCACCCTAAGTTCCACGGCCGTCGTGGAGCGGGGGCGCCTATCGCTGAAACTTAGGGTGCCAGCCTCCGCTGTCAGGTAGGGACCAGTATTAGGAAAACTAGTTTTCAATCTTCCACTTCTATAAAGGTTCTGCTGGAGGAGTGAATTAATAATAGAATGGTCAGCAAGCCATGAGCAGTAAAACA
Organism: Ranitomeya variabilis; assembly: GCF_051348905.1. Lineage (NCBI taxonomy): Eukaryota > Metazoa > Chordata > Amphibia > Anura > Dendrobatidae > Ranitomeya > Ranitomeya variabilis. The sequence goes on along the minus strand of NC_135233.1, from coordinate 86,152,132 downwards.
GATGTAACATTGGTATTTAAATGGGCCACCATATGTACTTTATTGGCCATTGAGTCCTGTCCCTCTAAGGGTCGACTGACCAGCTTGGCCATTGGGTCTTTCAGAAGAATCACATTTAAATACATTAGTTAAATAAACTAAGTGGATGAGTGGTGATCATGCTGCCCAGCAGGAAGCGCTAACATAGAAGAATGTTCTGAGGGCTTTGCTGGGTGGCAATCACTCCATTGACTTGGCAAGGAGCATGCTGCCAAGCAATGATGTAACCATTGTATGTCCTGCTGTTAGCATTGCTCCCCACGTCAGAGCTATTTTTCGAGAATCTGCACCATTCTTGACTATAGACTGTATCTAATATTGCACTTAGCACCACAGAGGTGAATACCAGTCAGTCTTAGGAAAATGATGCTGTTGCTTTCTATGACCCTGCATCATTACTGCCTGTTGTCCATTGTCTGTAGCCTTTATGTCTCTGTACATTGCCACGTCCTTACATGATGTCTGTTTGTCCTCCTTCTCTTCGGTTATGCCACAGGGAACATCATCGCCTTATGCCAGAATGATATTGGTGTGGCAAATTGATCTATACTGAGAGATTTTGAGAAGACTCTATAATTTTCTGAAGGATTATATGTTTAAAGTGTTCAAGCTGTAGTCTTCTTACAAGCTTGTACCAGTTTTGTGTCCACGACTATTCACGGCAAGTAGATATAAGGGGTCGAGGGGGAGAAGGAGCAAATTCACTAACTTGATCTGCTGCCTCATCATTACTGATTGGCGCTTCTTAAGTCCCTTTGTATCAAGATACACAAAGGCATTGTAGGATTGTCACAGGACAATCATCAGATGAAAAAGTTACTCGTACCCTTGGCAATTTCACCCAGTAAAGATCAGCCCTTACCATGACCAGGAAAGGTGCACAAACAGGGAGCCACAAAAGATCTGTCCAATTTCAGGGGGACTTCCACTGATGTGCCCAGTCTTGGTTAAACTAATATTCCTCAAATGTCAGGATATTGTTTGTACAGGGTGACTTACGTCAAATTTTCCATAGTTATTCTGGAAAGAATCCCCAACATAAATAGCATGCTACAGATTTCAAAATCCAAGATATTTGTACTCGTTTGTTCTGTCCTTGGGTTTTGGAAAGTCTTTATCAGTAATTTCCATTTTTTTTTATAATGATCAGTCTCCTGAATTTCCTTTCCCGAGAACCTCTAGAATTGCAGACGCTGTTGATGTCTGGGTTCTACAACAGTGCGGCACTGGGTAGACTTATACTCATGTCCTCAGATCTACATTGGAGTAGTGTTAACCATTAAGCTATTCTGTAACATGGGTCTCCTATTGTTTTGAGTACATTCTTGAGTAAAGTTTATTGAACATACAGTGCTCAGCGTAAATTAGTATATCCCCTTTGAAAAGTACTTTCAGTACCTATAGTGAATCATGGTGCTGTGTCCTTATATTGGGCTGCATGAGTGCTCGTAGTGTTGGGGAGCTACATTTCATTGATGGTATCATGAATTCACAGATGTACTGATCTTTATTTAAAGAGAAGATGCTACCATACCTCCATGGCCTTGGTAGACGTGTACTTTTCCAACATTACAATGATCCAAAACACACATCTGACTAAACCCTATTATACATCAATAGCAACATGCTCCCATTGTAGAAGAAATCAGAGATATTTGATTATATTTGGAAGCTTTGACGTAAAGTTAATGATGTAAACAATATATACATCAGCAAATATTTTCTAATAAATAAATTTAGGATATCATAATAAAAATGCAAGACCCCTGGTCAGTGAAATGTTATTTTATGTTTGCAGTTTTAATATAATTTGTATAATTAAAGTTGATAGTCGCAAAATGAGCCCTTAAAATAATCTGAAAAGCAGCCATAAGGAGCGATTAGTGAGTGCAACATATCATTACTCAGCGTGCATGCGCCTTCTAATTTTATACGAGACGCCTTGTAGACATCTACTGTATTGTAATACCAGCAGAGAATGTCTTAAGGTGTAAGTATTGTTTCAGATCTCACGGGAGATATTTAGGACATAAGATAAAATTAAATAGATTAAACCATATGTGCGAGAGAATAGTGAGGCAGACTTTCTCATCTGATATATTAGCATCTTCCTGTTAGAAGACAGCAGGTGATAAACTTAGAAATTAAATGCAATCATTACCCGCTCACTGGTAATGGCTAGGAAGCTTTTACAGAGATTAAACATAATTGATTAGATAGCTTTAATGTTGCGATGGGTTTTGGAGAAATAAAGAAAGATGCAAATAGAGCACCTATAAAGAAAACAAATATTATGAATATCGCATTGTCTTCGATGGTGTCTGTTACCTAGAAAAGATTTCATTTAGTCCTAAGTATGTCCTTAATCCTTCCGCCTTCCCATAGTGTATATGAGTAGATTTATTTTAGTACTGACATGTCTGTAAATAACATTTGTAATCATCCCATTCTGTTGTCAGACCTTGATCATTGTATGGAGATAAAAGACATAGGCGCTGCTTATCTTTTCCTGCACACCAGGGCAGTAACAGATGATGTTTTTTAGGACATTCTTAAGCCTGTCAATCACTGAGAAAAACAACTACCTATAAAATACAAGTGTGGGTGTACAGTAAATGTATCTCATAATAAATAATCATATATTTCATAAAAATAGGATTTCGCTAGATGACACAACATCACGTTTTACAATGGTTTGTGTATCTTTGCAATGAAGGGAACCCTGACAGCTTGCCCAGGTCTCCTAAACCGCCACCATATATTTATTGCTATGTGAATACTTAATAATAATAATAATAATAATTTTATTTATATAGCGCCAACATATTCCGCAGCGCTTTACAACTTATAGAGGGGACTTATACAGACAACAGACATTACAGCATAACAGAAATCACAGTTCAAAACAGATACCAGGAGGAATGAGGGCCCTGCTGCTCGCAAGCTTACAATCTATGAGGAAAAAGGGGAGACACAAGAGGTGGATGGTAACAATTGCTTTAGTTATTTGGACCAGCCATAGTGTAAGGCTCGGGTGTTCATGTAAAGCTGCATGAACCAGTTAACTGCCTAAGTATGTAACAGTACAGACACAGAGGCTATTAACTGCATAAAGTGTATGAGAACATGATGGAGGAACGTGATTATGTTGTTGTTTTTTATTAATAGGCCACACAGGGATAATTAGGTTAATGCGTTGAGGCGGTAGGCCAATCTGAACAAATGAGTTTTTAGTGCACGCTTAAAACTGTGGGGATTGGGGATTAATTGTATTAACCTAGGTAGTGCATTCCAAAGAATCGGCGCCGCACGTGTAAAGTCTTGGAGACGGGAGTGGGAGGTTCTGATTATTGAGGATGCTAACCTGAGGTCATTAGCAGAGCGGAGGGCACGGGTAGGTTGGTAGACTGAGACCAGAGAGGAGATGTAGGGTGGTGTTGAGCCATGGAGTGCTTTGTGGATGAGGGTAGTAGTTTTGTACTGGATTCTGGATTGGATGGGTAGCCAGTGTAATGACTGGCACAAGGTAGAGGCATCGGTGTAACGGTTGGCGAGGAATATGATCCTGGCAGCAGCATTCAGGACAGATTGGAGCGGGGAGAGTCTGGTAAAAGGTAGGCCAATTAGTAGAGAGTTACAATAGTCCAGACGAGAATGAATAAGTGAGACAGTAAGAGTTTTTGCAGAGTCGAAAGTAAGAAAAGGGCGAATTCTGGAAATGTTTTTGAGATGCAGATAAGAAGAGCGAGCCAGTGATCGGATGTGGGGGGTGAATGAAAGCTCGGAATCAAGGATGACTCCAAGGCAGCGGGCATGTTGCTTTGGAGTAATGGTGGAACCTACCAAGCGCTTTTTATTGTCCAATAAATTACTGCATACTGCAAAAAAAAAATATTTTATAACTATGGAAGCAATATGCTAATTAGTAGGCGGCTAGTCGAGAGGGTGTTGGTTTCGCGAAAGTGGTTATTCCACACTAGTCAGCCTGGCTTTCTAAGACTATGATTGTACATGGTTGGAATCCTGATCACTGTGTCTTCTCAAGTATTTGTGTGTATTTGTTCTGTCCTTGCATTTTGGAAAATCTTTCATCAGTAGTTCCCAATTTTTGTATAATGATCAGTGTCCTGAATTTCCTTTCTTGAGAACCTCTAGAATTGCAGATGTAGTACATTTGCTGTTGATGACTGGGTTCTACAACAGTGCGGCACTCGGTAGACTTATACTCACGGGGCTGGTCTTGGCAACAGTGAGTTTCAGCTCCTTCCAAAGATTTTTTTATTTGGTTCAAGTCTGGAGACTGGCTATTTGCCACTTCAGGACCTTGAAATGCTTCTCATGGTGTTACTCCTTAGTTGTTCTGGCTCTGTGTTGTGGGTCATTGTCATACTGGAAGAAAAGCCTCCCCAAAGTCTGATGTTTCCCCAACCATGCCTCATGGTTCGAAAGGTGTTCTTGGAGTTGTACTTCTCCTTCTTCTTCCATCAAACATGGCGTGTGGAGTTCATACCAAAAAGTTCTATTTTGGTCTCATCTGACCACATGACCTTCTCCCATGCCTTCTCTGGAGCATCTCACAAAATTAGGATATCATAAAAAAATTAATTTATTTCAATTCTTCAATACAATAAGTGAAACTCATATATTATATACAGTCATTACAAGCAGAGTGATCTATTTCAAGTGTTTATTTCTGTTAATGTTGATGATTATGGCTTACAGCCAATGAAAACCCAAAAATTATTATCTCAGTAATTAGAATGCTTTATAACACCAGCTTGAATAAATTATTTTAAAATCCGAAATGTTGGCCTACTGAATGTATATTCACTAAATGCACTCAATACTTGGTCGGGGCTCCTTTGGCATCAATTACTGCATCAATGTGGAGTGGCCTTGAGCCATGTCATTTGCTGGAGCATGCATATGGCGGATGCGTTCCTTGATAAGTACATTTAGAGGGATCTTATACCTAGGGGGCTTTGTATACAGGTCTTCCCCTCTTTCCCTATATAAGATGAGACTTTTAAAAATAAATGGGAGGAACTGACATTTCCCTCTCCGTGGATGGCACAATAACACCCCGGCAGCAGGCACGCTGTCTGGGTGTTATGTTTGACTCTGATCTCTCCTTCACATCCTGTATACAATCTCTTGCCCTCTCGTGCCGCTTACACCTAAAGAACATCTCTAGAATCTGTCCTTTTCTCACCAAGGAAACATCAAAAACCCTCACTGTCGGCCTGATCCACTCCCGCCTGGACTACTGCAATGCTCTATTAGTTGGCCTCCCCCTTACTCGACTTTCCCCTCTCCAGTCTATCCTTAATGCAGCAGCCAGGGTCGTCCATCTGGCTAATCATTACTCAGACGCGTCCGCTCTTCGCCAGTCGTTACACTGGCTGCCCATTCTTTACAGGATACAATTCAAAGTACTTGTTCTCACCCACAAAGCTCTCCACAGTGCGGCACCCCCTTACATCTCCTCCCTCATTTCGGTCTATCTGCCTATCCGACCACTGCGCTCAGCAAATGACTTTCGACTAACCTCTGCACTAATCCGTACCTCCCACTCTCGACTCCAAGACTTCTCCCGTGCTGCGCCAATCCTCTGGAGTGCTCTACCCCAAGATATTAGGACTATCCACAATTTACATAGTTTTAGGCGCTCCCTCAAAACACATTTGTTCAGAGCGGCCTATCACGTTCACTAATCAAAGTAATTTTATGTTTGTGTGTGTGTGTAGCCCATTCACTATCTCCATCTATTCCCTATTCCCTGAAGATAGCTGGACCATCATTGTAAATACACCAATGTAAATACACACCTGTACTTTGTATCTCCCTCACCTCATGGTAGATTGTAAGCTCTCACGAGCAGGGTCATCTAATTTTGCTTTAATTATTGTATTGCTAACGTTGTTACTTGTGACTGTTGTGTTTGAAACTGTTAAGCTGTAAAGCGCTGCGGAATATGTTGGCGCTATATAAATAAAGATTATTATTATTATTAACTGACCCAACACCTGTTCCAAGGGGTTCATGCAATTATTAAAATAAATGAACAATAATTCTTTGGAATCTCTTGAGTCTGAAATGGAGGGTTTACAGATCATTTTACAAAGAGACATGACGGTTGATGCCCTCAAAACATTTAATGAGATTGATGCTGAATTGCAGAAATGGGCTCAATCCACCAAATCTAAACAAAATTAAAAAGGATGTCCAGGATAAACAATTGTCAAGATTCTATAGATGGCGTAATACCCATGATCGATCTCAACCACAATATAGGAACTCCTCATATTGCAGGTCCAGATCTACATCTATGAGATCAAATAGGTCTAGCGACTAAGACACGTTACTTAAAACCTCCCAACATGGTGGTCCATCTACTTCTGAACCCCTTACCAAGTGGATTGTGACTAGACAGACCACTAAGAATAAACCTGGGGGAAGGCATCTTCGTCTGGTTCCCAGTGGGGCTACAAGTATTAAACCTTTCCTCCCAGTGCGCCGATCGCGCCGCTGCCATTGGTCCATAGTGACCATGTGACAAACCACCTGAGCTTTAAAGGGAAGGTACCGCGTTTGTAGATCATTAATAAATCACTGTAATGTAGCATAACATGCTGCTATAACCAAGTTTTAAATGCATGTGAAACAGATTTCGTGTGTTATATGAGTTTAAAGAAGGCACTGGGGGCTGACATCTTGGTTTCACAGCAGTTCACGACACTATCAGTGTCATTTTACGGCACCCCATGGACATAGGGTCAGTGCCGGTCTATTATCTCCTATCTCTTAACATTGCAGCAGCATTAGCAGTGAGCTGGGCACGCCTCTGTGGGCTGCACAATTTACTGCTGTAGGTGTGACTGGCTGCCATTTTACTATAGCCCAGTGCTATCTGCCGAGCTCCACTTACTCTCTATCGCAGGAGAGAAGCTGCTCCATACATACACACCACATGTCTTCACTCTTCCTCCAGTCCACCATGCTGCTGAGCCCACTGTGTTCTGCTCTTTTGTAAACTCTGTAGCTGTATTTCTGATGCAGTAACTGCTGGTGATAGCAGATCACAGGTCAGTCACACACAAAATGGCTCTGCCCTGTGATGCTGCTCTTCATTCTGCCCCAGGGATATTAGACCACCCAAAAGGGGAGGGAAATGCTGATGTCAGCAGTTACTGCCCCAATTTTCCAGCTAACAGTAAAGCTGGTAAGTCTTACTATAGCTGCTTGAGGTCTAAAACGGAAAATGCTTCCCCTAGTGGTCAATATATATATTTGTAAGAAAATATATAATATTTTTCATATAGAAATGTTTGCAAACAGTGCAAACATTGCATTAATACATTTTATTTACTATTTTAAGCTTAATTTCACACAAAAACAAAATACAAAAAAACTGGTGGCACCTTCCCTTTAAGAAGGTCCTGCAGGCACATACCACCACATCCCCTTGAGAAAGTGGTGTTTTAACATGCGAAACGCGCGTTGGGGTACTACCACCCAGTCCAGGGTCCCACTTTTCAACTCTGGTAAGCGCCATTCCCTTATGTGATTTGTATTTATAATCTAATTTACTCTTTTCATACTGGGACTTCTGTGGGATGGCCCTTGCCAGGGTTCACTCTGACACATTAGCACTTTATACTTTTGATTGCTGGATGCATAGCTCATGTGTAATTATTGCTGCATTTTGGAGTGGTGACCTTGGTGCTTCTGTTTCATTCCTGTAATGCGTCACGTTACACTGTTATTTCTATAATTTAATCTTTTTTCAAATAAAATCTGTATTTTTTTAACCTTATTACTCCTGATTGTCCTATTTTTGCCAGAACTCAAGACTTGTACAGAGCCACAAAGCGTCAATGTGCATGGGGCCTATCACTTCTAAGTTTCCCTTAAAATGATCATGTTGGATTGATAACACATACTTAGTAAGCCACCAGCTGCATTACACACTAGTTTGCTCCTTAGTGAATGTAAAGTTCAGTAGAGATGTTTCCAATTATTTTGTTGATTTGCAACTAGTGGATTTATGTAATGTTCATGCTGCTGAGAAGGTGAAACATTCCGTTTTTCCGCGACTTTATGTCGATGTGAAGGATTAGTTGATGAATTCCTTACATATTACCTACATGATCCTTTAAAGTTCCAGCTCAACAATCAGCAAAAACTTCCAACAAAAAGCACTGAAAGCATCCTACCGAGTGCCGTGCCAACTCCCTGGGATATTGAAGAGTTGATGCTGTTGCCTAGCAACAGTAACTTAATATGAGTGCCATCATGTACTGAAAGTAAGGGATCATTATACAGAAATTTTATATTCCCAGAGCTGACGAAGCAGGAGAAATTCAGTAAACACTGACAATCCAAAGACGTGTACATTTTAAACTGCTTTTAAAATATCATACATAAATGATAATAATCTCAAAATTGTTTGGAAAAACCACCACGATTACTTAAATACACTGTATGTTTTCCATGAACAATGAAATATGACAAATATATATTACTCCTACTAGTTCTCATAATTTTTTTGGAAGAATTTAAGATCCAGTGGTCTTATATTTGCCATCTCTTCTGCAATGTCATGGTGACTCCTAGAACACTGATAGTCTTCCCAGTTGAAGCATTGGCAAATCCTCCTGGTGTCGCAGATTTTTCCGAAAGTCCTAGGAAAGCAATACTCCCTCAATGTGACCTTTGCCGTAATGATCATCCGCAGTGCCCTAAAGCACATTGGGGGGGGGGGCTGAAACTAATCATACATTGGTGGTTTCCTGTCAGAAAGATGAGAATGTAAAAGACTATGGGTGAGCATCAAACATCATGAGAAGTTTTCTTTTTTGTAAACCTAAACCCTGTTCATACTGTATGCGCACACCATGTCGGCAAAAGTATAGATATGTTGCTTTTTTTAATAATAATTAAATGTAATGTAATGTTGACAATCCTCCCAACAATGGATTGTCCACTTCATAGACATTTATGGTATAGCCACATAAGATGCACCTATTTGCAGGGCCATATTTAGAGTTTCTGCTGCCCTTGGCACTTTTAGTGCTGTCTTCCCCATTGGTGAGTATGACCGTATCGGCAGTGACTTTGCCATAAATTGCTGATGTGAAAGTAGCCTTTTGCAGCAGATCCGGCAGTTTTTCCGCAGCTGCTGTGTAACGGATCAGTTACAGCAACACTGCGTTCGGCCTCATTTACTCCCTATGGGACTTGCGGACATGTGCGGCACTTGCGGTTTTGCCGTGATCCGGCAAATGTGGTACTTGCAGCAATGGAAAAAACGCTGCTAGCAGTGTTTTTTGTCTCACCACAAGGGCTAAACCGCAAGTGCCGCACATGTCCACAAGTAGCCATCACTACCTGTCCCTGCACCTTGCCAGCTCATCCCTAACATCCCTCTGATCTAAAACTGCACTATAAAGCTTCAGAAAGACAATTTATTAACTGACATATTCCAATGATAATGAGGGCTCCAGGCTACGGCGTAGACTGGGATGGGCAGTCTCCGGGTCTCCACTCTCTCTCTGTGCACACCCTCAGTCCCTGCCTCACTGCCTGTGCTGCACTGTGCACAGACATCCCACCACCGGACCCGGTAATCACCGCTCGCAGTAGCATACCGGCAGACGTGTATCTAGGTTTTCTGGCACCTGGGGCGAGAATTCATTTTGGCACCCCCCCATCCCAAGGACATATGTGATTTGCACACTTAGTCATGTACCCACGAGCTCTAGTGATGAGCGAGCATACTCGTTGCTTGGGTTTTCCCGAGCACGCTCGGGTGGTCTCCAAGTATTTGTTAGTGTTCGGAGATTTAGATTTTGTTGATTCAGCTGCTTGATTTACAGCTATTAGCCAGGCTAAGTACATGTGGGGGTTGCCTGGTTGCTAGGGTATCACAACTTGTAATCAAGCTGTCTAGTAGTCGCAAATCATCTAGCTGCAGCAAGGAAAACTAAATCTCCGAACACTGACAAATGCTCGGAAAAACCCGAGCAATGAGTATATTCGCTCATCACTAATGAGCTCCTCTCTCTAATGCTCTCAATGTTCAGTAAAAAACTGAGAGAAGCAGGAAGGGAAGCTCGATGTCACAGGACCACAAGTATGAAAATCACATATGAGTGAAATGTCCATGTGACGACTACTGGAACCTGCAGAGCTGAATCCTGACATTGCAGGTTTCTCAATTCTCACAACGCATGCACTGCACACTTTTAGGATTCTCCCTTGCCAGTGGACTGTCATGTCAGCACAAACATGCGATTTGTATACTTCTGACCACATTCTGACTAAACATGCCCTGCCTCACTCATTTTCACTGAGTGAGGCTACACATGTCTAGTCAGCGCATGACCACATGTATGTAAATCACCAGCATGAGAGGATCCTAACAGCGTGCAGTGCGCACTGTGAGAATTCAGAAGTCTGCAGTCACAAAAAATGACTGCAGACTCATTACAAACCTGGACATTCCCTTTAATGATCCCAACATAATTAAAACATGAGAATTACCATATATACTCGATTATAAGCCTACTTGAGTAAAAGCTGAGACCCCAAATTTTGCCAGAAAAAAATGGGAAAGCGTATTGACTCAAGTATAAGCCTAGGGTGGGAAATGCAGCAGCTACTGGTACATTATAAAAATAGATACCAATAAAAGTAAGATTAGATGAGACATCAGTAGGTTAATTTTTTTTTAATTTTGAGTGGAGTCGCGTCCATATTCACTACCTTAATGAGCAGTACCACGTGACCACTGAGCACAGGAAGAGCTGCTGGCGCTGAGACCATCGGAGTTGCAGGCATCGCTGGAAGTGGGTGAGTAGGATGTCTTCAAGAAGATGGGGAGGTGGGTCGACCCTGGACTTACAAAAAAAAAAAAAACTTGCTCAGGTGCTGCCCCCCACATCGTGGTGTCCTAGGCACATGCCCTAAAGTGCCTAGTGGCAAATACGGCCCTGCCTATTTGCAACCCACCTCCATCTCCAAAACAGAGATTCTTAGACTCTTATCCATCTGGTGACAACATTCGGGTGGGAAATGAATAGAGTAGCGGCTGTGTTCATACCTCTCCTCAGGGGTGTAATTATAGTGGGTGCAAGGGTTGCCATGAAACTTGGTTGCTGAAGTCTAGGGGGGCTCAAAATTTCCCTTGTATCCCATCTGAGAAGACCAGTACTACTAAAGATCTATTAGCGTTCAGGATCGTGTTGGATATTTTGCATTGAGGCTCTTAAGCTTCTCCATGTTTCTTTCAAAGTGTATTATAAGAAGCACAGTGGCTCAGTGGTTAGCAATTGGGTGCTGGGTTCATATCCCACCAAGGAGAAAATCTGCATGTTTTTTATATGTTCTCCCTGTGTTCGGGCATACTGTAAAATAGTACCATGAAATAAGATCACAACGAGTCCAGGTTTCTTTGTGTTTTTTTCCTTTTGTTATGAAGGCCTTGACTCCGACATCACAGAAATAATAATAGCAGCCATACTTGTAACACCTTGTAATGGTGTGAATTGAACCCAATGCACGTCTGTGTGCATTTTGAATCCTAAGCAGCCACTCCAGAGATGTTTGGTGGGTTTGTAAGTGGTTGTTGGATGAGTGTTTTACACTTGTGCTGCCCCCGCTTTTATCATGGGGGGTCTGCTGCATCCTGTTGTGCTTTTGTGTCTGGACATGGTATTGCAAGTATAACTGCTATTTTTTCTGTGGTCTTTTTTATTGATTTTTTTTCCACTTTCTTTCAGTATTTCCTTACTTCAGCATAATATTTTTTTTGTATTATTATGTAAGGCTCATATTGGGACTAAAAAAACAAACACTTTTTTGGGTGTCAGTAGTCAAAAACGTATTAGTAATTTGGCCATCAACCTAGAAATATGCAGCTATCTCTGTAAACAGTACTTTTTAGATCAATACGCTGCAACGAGATGACCGCTATAGCACAAATATCCCACCCTACAGGAGAGCTTGACAGCTAATCGACGATACAAAGCACCACGTATTACACCTGTCCAGACAACACCTAGTTATCCTCCTGACAATATGCAGGGAAGAATGCTACGGTATGTGTCAAAACTTCAATTTGTAGGAATTTCTGAAATTCTTGCGCTGACTGCATCATTTCAGCCTACTATCGTGGCAGGATGAATAGGGTCAGTGTTCTGGGTCACTGTAAGGCAGCTCTTGTCTTATACCACACATTTATGCTGAGAAATTCAGTTGGACCAGAGGAAAAAAAAATAAATTACAAAGCGATATAAAATCTGAGTGATACTTGTATCTAAATATAAAAAGATCAGAATAAGGAAAAACATTTGGATTTGGGTTCAGAATGAAAGTTTGAAAATTCGATTTTAGGCTAAAGGTCCACAGCAACTGATGATTGTAAAAGGATCAAGAAAAACCTTGAGGCCGATGACTAGTAGAAGAAGCGTTGGTAATATGTAATGACCAGAAATTCCCCTAGAGTTATTGTAATATGAATACAATTTAATAAAAAATGTCTGTTTATTTAGTCTCAAATACAGTAGTACACATCGAATAAGGAACAAGAATAAGAATTGAAGTGATTTGGACCCTTGATGTGATATACAAGCGTTTTAACTGCATAGACTTGTAAGTGTTCTTCTGGGCTTAAAGGGAATCTAGCAACAGGTTTTTGCTACCCCATCTGAGATCAGCATGATGTAGCTACAGAGAGTCTGATTCCAGCGATTTATCACTTCCTGAACTGTTTTCTGCAGTTTTGATAAAATCACGATTTTATCTGCTGTTGATCTAGCAGTTCTCTGAATGCTGAGCTCTGTATAACCCCGCCCACCCCACAGATTGGCTGTTTCTGTGTGCACTGTGCATAAGCAGAAAGCTGCCAATCAGTGGTTAGTTGGGGTTATACAGAGCTCATGAATATGGAGGACTACATGGCAGCAGGTTTACTAATCTGATGAAATTGGCATCGCTGGAATCAGGGTATTTGTCTCTGCGTCATGGTACTCTCAGGTTAGGTGGCAAAAACCTGATTACAGATTCCCTTTAAGACATTCATTTTGTTTCCTGATCAAGTTTTGGACTCTAGCATGTGAATCTTGCTTCTTGAACATGTTCTTTATTATTTTCTCTGTATATTTTGTGAAATGCCATAGAACATTGTGATTCGAATCTGTGTACGTGTTCTACTTGACATATCCAAAGATGTTATGTAGAAGATGACCTTCTTTAAAAAGACATGATTTCATGATATTCTGTCTGGAAATGTCAATGCGATATGTGTCTATGTTTCTCATCCACTGGTTGTGATGTGTATTGTAGACGATCAAGGATTTTTCTAGCTTGCTGTGAACTTGTATTACATTTCCATTGTGAAAGATTGTGAGAAAAGAGCCTTTTATTCGAGCAGACGTAGTGGACGACAAATTTACATTTACACACTAAAGTGTAATATTCAACTGTGCAGCTTCACACTAGGATATTCCATGCGCAATAAAGCATAGCTTGGTCACTTACCATCTCCCCAATTGCAAAGAGGGAGAAAAAGATTAACCACTTATTCCTTCTTTTCGGTCAGCATATGATTAACTGTGGATGTTGCATTTCTCTGAAAACAAGAGAGGGTCTTAGGCTGGGTTCACATTGCGTTAATGGCAATCCGCTGACGGCATCCGTTACATAGCGGCACTAACTCTATGTAACGGATGTTTTAGCGCACCCATTGACTGCAATTATGAAGCGCATGCCGATTGTGACATGCGTTAGCGATGTGCCGTCATTCTGTGACGGACCCTCGGACGCAGTCTGCAGCATTTATGGGTCCGTCACCGATAGCGCAGATGGAGCACCTGCGCTAGCACGATCACATAACGCGATCTTGGAAAAGGCACTAGTGTTGCGCAGTCCGTTTAACGCATGCGTTGAACGGACTGCACCAACGCAATGTGAACCCTGCCTTACATTATTTTTTGCTTTGAAATGTGGGTAAGGGCTTACTTTCAGTGTTGTCATATTTTTTCCATGAATAATAGTCCACATTTATTGTTGAACAAAAATATAAAGTTATTCAAATATAATCATGTCATCACAAACACATTACACATGCACACACTGCTCATGCACATGTATATACACACTGCACACGTATATACACACACTGCACATGCAGTACATAACCGCTTGTCTCCTCTTCAGTTCCTCTAGACTGCTGCAGTTAAAGGACCTCTGGTGACATCATGGTCACTTGACCGGGAAGTCACCAAAGGTCCTTAACCTGTCTTAACCTCAGAATAGAAATGCTCATGGCCTCTAAGAGAGTGGGGGCCCTGAGAAATTTACCAGTTTATGCCCCCCAATAATGGTCCTGATTGTAACTAGAGCTTATTTTTGGAGTAGGACTTAAATTACAAGCATATTTCAAAAATTCTGTATAATCATGCTAGGGCTTATTTTTGGGGAAATACAGTGTTTCCATAGTGTGTTATGTACTGTAATACAGTAGAAGAAATACAGCATCACACAGGTTATATATGGTATTGCAGCGACATTTTTGAATATTTGGATAACCTCTAAGCCTCTGTTTTTCTTTATGTAAGTTGTCAAGGCATGCTGGGAACAGTGGTCCCCAAACAGCTGTAAAGTTATTGGTTTTCCAGTATTGTTTTAAGGACAAAAAAAGTCTTTGTATTTTTCTGAAGGCCAAACACTAGTTTACTAATGGTGTAGATGCATACCCAGTACAAGTACTTCTATGTTTTATTCATGATGACATCACAAGTGCATTAAGTATTTTAAGGCTCTTGTGGAGTCTGTGAAATGTGTTATGACAGTACCGTCATCTGAAGCCATTACTGTAAGGTTTGATGATGTTCCCCACAAAAGTTCATGTGAAATGTTCCTTTTATACACATTTTAATTCGACAACTTTTTAGCTAGAACATAGGGTCACACGACCGTGTTTCCTCTGATCTGGGAAAAGCGGTCCGATTATGCTAATCACACTCTGATCACAGTGTGATCTGATTATCTGGGACCAAAAGAAGGTGGAAAACAACATTTCTCCAGCTTCTCCATTCTGTCACTCCGTGAAAATCGCACAACACTGAGATGCCATCTGAGTGCGGTCTGCTTTTTTCCATGGACTCATTGACTTTCATGGCCCAGTGCAATCCGAATATCAGATCAAACTCGGGCATTCAGAGATTTTCTTTTTTTTTCCCCTTGGACAGAGGGTCATTCTCACAAGATAGGATTGCAGGACTAGTCTGTAGAATTCGTCACGCCAGGAAGTGCATTAGGCGCGCACGTCAAAATATTTCTGGGCTAGTTTCCATGTCCCTTTAAGGGCACAGTCAGATGGACGTATAGCACAGACGACAATCACATTGCAATGCGCGGATCGGCCTGATCTGAGCGTGACAGCTGCATAGAAATACATATTGCCACGCTCCGGTCAGGAGAGCCGCCGACCAGTCCGAGCATTGTGATGTGACAGTCGTCCATGTTATACGGCCATCTGACTGCACCCGCATTGCTGGCACAAAGGATTACTATAAGATAGGTATCGTTTTTATTGTTATTCTGCAACCTATGCAGCCAGACCACTAGTTTCAGTAGTAAAATGCTCCTGACAGTTTCCCTTTAATAATTAGTATTCATTAGGAGTTGGTTATTACTAGGATGCTTGAAATGCCATTCTCCTAGTTCCTTTTTCCCAATGTTTTCTGCATAAATGAGTTACATTTAAAATGCAGAGAACTTTTAAAAAATAAATAGCCTTAAACATGCAACTCAAGACTGTTGTCTTTGCCTACATTAAAAATAGATTACTTCATTAACCCATTATCTACCAATGTCCCTTTTTGGGGATGCCTACTCTTTAGCTTCTAGCCACTAAGATTTTATAATTTTTATAATTAGGTCCAATTTTTTGTGTTGTGTTTGTAAAATGAATGTTTTCAAAATAGGAAATCATGTCAGTACTTGTAAAAATTTTAATTTGGCAAGTAATGGGTTGATTGGAAGAAACCCTTACTTTCAGAACTTATCATCCAAAGTCTGTAGTGAGAGCAACACTTGTGTATTATAAGGGGAGATTTTCGAATTACAGTAGAAAGACTAATTCTTCATTTAGATTCGATACTTACCTACATTTATTAATACTAAGAGAAAAAGAGTATAATAAACCTCTGTTCACGGAGCGTCATGGAATCTGTTCGTAATGGAGACATGGTAGTTGTGCCAGATCCATTTTCAAACGGATCAGAAAAAATCCTTCACCTACGATACATATCTCTAGGTTGTTTGACAGCTATTATTGTGCTGCAGAGTATTCTATTCTTGACTTTATAAATATCGTAACAACTGACAGCAAGGTAAAATTGCCTTAGACCACTATTTTGGACAAGTGTCAAAATCCGGCATGCTAAGTTGTTGGCAAAAATGTGCCAGGTTTAGTCAAAGAAGCACTTCTCTTAATAAATATGGTGTAAGTAATAGTAAATGTCTCAGGCTGTGCAAAGATGAAAGAGCCACTAAACCTTTGCTAAAATTTGTAACTTTTTTGTCTTGTAAATCTAATCAGTCGATGTGTGAGGGTATGTTTCCACGGGGCGTATTGCTTGAGTTTTTGCTGCGGATTGGACTCTGCGTACAGCCACAGCGTCCAGATGTTACAACATAGTGGAGGGGATTTTATGAAATCCCGTCTCCACTATGCGTGCAGAGCCGCATCCGGCGACCCTGCGTAACCGGACATGCGGCGCGTCTTTATAGACTGAAGCATCTATTTATCTTGCGGAGACGCTCCGTCTCCGCAAGATAAATATCCCGGTCTATGAATACAATGTGGTGATTCCACCTGTGTTCAATGAACACATCCAGAATCACAGTGCGTACAAAAAGGGGTGGCGCTTTGTGCGGAGTGGGTTATCCGCTGCACTAAAGCGCTGCCAATACACCCCGTCAAAACATACCCTAATAGATCTAGTGTATATGCACTCCATTCTGTCACCTTCTATCGGCTTGCAATTGAAAGTACAAAAATGTTAAAAAATTAAACATTTTAGCAAAGTTTTAGTTACACATGAGCTCGTGCAAATGACCGTATAATTTTTCCCTGTGTTATTTAATGAGGCAGCGCCAATGTCCAATTTTTTCCTCTGCCCACGTAGTATAAGGAAAAAAATCGCAGCATGCACAATTAGCCTCCAATAATCAGGTCACACGTGGTCATTCAAGTTTATGGGTGCATGGAAAACATTTGACCACACTCAGATGACATCCAAGAGCGATACAGACATGGACAGACCTGAATGGAGAAGGTGGAGAAATTTTTTTTTCTCCACCTCTGAGAACATCAGATCACATTGGGATCACACTCTGATCAAACTCTGGTTAGATCACGGTGTGGTTAGCACAATTTGCCTAATTCTCTCGGATGAGAGAAAAATGATTGTGTGACCTTAGCCTCTAAATCACTCCAGGGTCATCAACAGGTATCAAGCAATCATGGTCCGGTATTCGAGAACCAGGAGAATAAAACCAATGTAATTATACCCATGTAACTAACAAGTAGGATGTGGTTCTGCCCTGATGGTAACAGAAACTAAATAATTACACCTGATCTCTCTAGTAGGGATGAGCAGACCCGCAGATGTTTGGGGTTTGGGTTCATCTGAACTTTAGTCTAAAATTCGGTACCAGAACTCTACCCGAACATGAACCTGAACCCCATAGAAGTCAATGAGGACCCGAACTTTGGTGCTATAAAAGGGTTTTAACATGGTCCGAGTAAGGGCTATGGAGCTGCCAAAGGAAGCAGAGTTCTCTCTCTCTCTCCCAATCCGAAGTGCGAACACTAAAATGGACTTCCAGGAGAAGTCGATGTTTTGGAGTTCAGCACCTAACACTGGTCCGAACCCCAAACTGTACCATTCCGGTTCACTGATCTCTACTCTCTAGCTCTTCTGAGAAGTAACACAGTCCCTGGCTGAGCAGCACCACTGATCCCAGCCACACCAATACCCTAGGCTGAACTGCACCTGTGTCTCCCAGTGATGCTAGGGACACCACCACTTCACCTGCCACCTCCATCCTCAGACCAAGTGCGATGTCCACTGGTAACAGAGGCAGAGGTTATTGGAGCAGGCCCACAGAACGATATAACACTACTACTTTTGTAGGACAATGTTCCATTTCATTATACTCTATGGTCACAATTTTTCCTAATAATGTGGACATTTCATATTTTTTTAATGTGCAACCACATAATTCCCCAATTCTGGTACCCCTCATTTTTTACATTTCCATGATGCTACAGCTTTAAACTGAAGTCCTCCGTTCTGTAGCTCTAATATCATCTGGTATTTATGAGGCTATTCATTGAGTAATCGCTGCGAGGAAATGATTTATGTCATTCTTACAGAGCACATCCCTGTCCCTCTCATTTAAATCTAAGCATCTGTATTTCTAATGACTCATGTTTCCTGCACCAACTTTTTGTGAGCTTGTAAGAAAAGGGCCTGTTTTATATCCCAAAGTCCAGGGAGGCTGCCAGCGAACCATTCACAGCCGCACAATGGGACACTGTCTTGTAACAATTCTGTTCCCCTCCAACGAGCTGATTTTTTAGTAAACTGAAGTATTTTTGGAACTAAATACAGTATAAAATGAATCTTTATTATGTCCCTATGACAAGAGATAGATTGCACTGATAAACATCCCGCGTCCAGTTACATCTCACAAATGGACGCTATATTTCATTTCTGTATAACCTGCTTGTAGTCCTCTCACATTAAATGTTGTGCAGCTCAGTTTCTCTGTTTTTCCTGGAGTTTTGTGAAGCCAAGTCTCTTGACGTGAGTCACTATTTTAAATGCTGAAAGAGTCAGGTTGGCATCATAATGGCTAAGTTCAGAAGCCATGAAAACACAGAGGCGGTCCAACTTTGCTATGGAAAACAGCAGCTTTATTTAACAGAACAGTGGAGTTCAATAGCTAAAAAAAGTGTGGGAAGCTAATGACAGGGCCAAGGAATAAAGCTCAGTTATTAACACGGCACTGACGTACGGCATATTCTGTTGTTTCTTGTTTTATTTTTGCTAATTTTTGTGTTTAGGTATTTTACAGACCGGATTCACGTAATTGTGTTTTCGGTCAATGTGCTGTTTGTCTGCACATCAGACAGATGACATTAGTAACACTGTTTGCCACCATTTATCTGATTTTCTAATGAGTATCTTTGATACCGGACTTGCAAAATTTTACGCCCTATAATCCAAAGTTTTCAGAGATAATGTACCAATATCTGGAATTATCTAATAGCTGGAAGAGATCCTATAACTTATTACAAATGAGGCATGAATTATTTAAGCTTTTGTTTAGTAGACCTGGAAAACTAACTTTTAGAACAATCAACATATTGAATTTTTCATGCGGCGTATTAGACTTTTATCTTCTATGCCATTCTAGCAAATGGCGGCATAACAATTATTTGATTGGATGCTCCAGTAATTAAAATCATAGGCAAACATCTGTTTAGCACTGTTTTAATTTAGGATTGTTTAATTTTTAATGTATTCAGAAATAATTAATCGGTTGTCTTCAGAACGTACTGAACCTGTTTAATTCTCATAGTTAGGCTACTTTCACACTAGCGCCGTGCACTGCACGTCGCTATGCGTCGTTTTGTAGAAAAAACGCATCCTGCAAAAGTGCTTGCAGGATGCGTTTTTTCTCCATAGACTAGCATTAGCGACAGTGCGACGCATTGCCACACGTCGCAACCGTCGTGCGACGGTTGCGTCGTGTTGCGTCGGACCGTCGCCACCAAAAAACGTTGCATGTAACGTTTTTTGGTGCGTCGTGTCCAGCATTTCCGACCGCGCATGCGCGGCCGGAACTCCGCCCCCGCCTCCCCGCACCTCACAATGGGGCAGCGGATGCGTTGAAAAACAGCATCCGCTGCCCCCGTTGTGCGGCGCTTCCACACTATGCGTCGGTGCGCCGCAACGTCACATTGCGACGTGCAGTGCACGACGCTAGTGTGAAAGTAGCCTTACATATTGATGTGAGGAGCGGAACTGCTTTGAGGAACCAGAACGCACGAGATCGTTAACATTAAAACCCATCTTAGTCAAATCCAGACAATTTAGTCTGACTGTAATTATCTTCAAGCTCTCGCTCCACAATGATACAGAACGCTGAGATCTGGGTTATATATATATATATATATATATATATATATATAGTACATGTAGTTACTGTTCAAGGATATGGATTTCCCCAGCAGAAGAGTTGCAATGGCCATTATCTAACCAGTGCGGCCTACCGAAATCTTTTCGAGGTGAGCCTCCAGTGCACAATGCTTAGAGAGCCAGGATGCTCCTTCACGGACTCATAACTTTCCCTACATCCTCTTCTCTCATCCCCTCCTACTCACTGACTCCCCTCTCGCTTTCCTTTTTTTCCTTTCTCCCTTGTTTCTTTCTATGCTTCACACATATTTTCTCTTCTGCCTCCATGTCTTTGTGATACATTTGTTATATGCTGGCTGCTGCTTTGAGCACTGGCCCACTTCCCATAGACAATATTACTATTGAGATAAACTCCATTTTAGCACACCCTTATACTGAATGATATTTCTTTTTTAGATTCATTGATTATTTATTAAAGTTAATACTAACACAACTTTTCATATCATTGGCAGTTTGTTAATCAAGGGTGCTTATATTCAACTGTCCTCATGTATCTCCAGTTTGTCGGGGTAATCTCACTAGTTTGGAGGGGCAATGCATAGATCCTTGACTTAACTTCTCTTTCCTCTTGTTTGCTTCTCCAGAAGTAATCCAGTGGACCCTGTTGTAAAATCAGATCCCTGTACAGTGGTTAAAGGTTTGAAGGCCAGGGTTCCTCTGGAATCTGCCAGATGGAGTGGCTGGTGCCAAGTCTGTCCAAGTCTTCTTAAGCCAATGGCCTCTGATATACGTTACACTTCAACTTCCAATGCATTGTAGAAGCTGGGGGTACTTTACTCAGCTTCTCCTACAAAAATGGTACATTCACCATTTTACTAACTGTGGCTTTCACACACACATATATATATATATATATATATATATATATATATATATATATATATATATATATATATATACACAGTATACAGTATATATACTATTAGAAAACAAACTAAAGAAATGAAATATAAAAGCATGTTAGAGCTATTAGTTTTGCTGCAGGATACTCCCCAGTTCATAAGCTTCTATACACATTAGACTAATCTTGACTGGTTCAGCCAACACTCTAATCTGCATGGGGAAATCGGACAACTAATTTTGAGGGAAGATGTCAATTGGGCATGTCTGATTTTAGTCTCTCAGAGATACGCTGCTGGCCGAGATGTCAGTTCTCTCATAAAAAACACAAGAGCACTTGACTGAATGAGCGATTCTGTGTATGGGAGAGATGGCCAAAATGGCTGATGGCCAAATGGCTGAAACAGTGTTCGACCAGCAGTCATCTAATTTGTATAGAAACCTTCAGCCATTATGATAGTCTCCAACTTGGGATAACTTCCCAACAAGAACCAAATGGTGAAAGTGAGGTAGCCAGAGGTCGTAGCTGAAGCCTGAAGATAAGAGGGCAGTGGCATGAGGAAGGAATCATTTGTGGACATCAGAAAGGCAGGAAACAAACAGGTGAGAAACCAAATACCAAGACATAACAACCAAGCAGCAGTGCAGGGACAGGAACCAGGAGTGAAGCAGAGTCAGTGCCTTGATTCACCAGGAATATAATAAATCATTACTTGTAACAAGTAGAAACATTAAAGCCACTGAGAAGGTTTGAATCACCTGGACGAGTTATGCCACTGGTAAGCACAGATGGCAATGATAGTGCACTACTATCGGCCAGTATGGATAAATTAGTGAGAAGAGTGTAACACAAATTGTGAGATGGGCATGAAAGAGAAGATTGTGCAGTTTAGCGAACTCTTATGTAGTGTACTCATACAAAGGTGATACAGAATAATAATTGAGATCATCTCACTATCTCCTATGCTATTGACTAACCATAAATGCGTTAACTTTGAAGAAACATTTGAGCTGTACCTTATCTGCATATGCATCCTCCTGACTCCTATTATCTGAAGGTCTAACCCTGTCTACCCTTCTGCCATCTGGATGCACTGATCCATGTATAGAAATGGATATATTTCTGTCAAAGCCGGTTTATGGCATGGAAGCTGTGCAAGGCTAGTTTTACGATTTCATAAATGAACCTTGCCGGATGCCCGATAAACATATTAATTTTATTTTTATTCTCTATGCTAAATTTTGTTGTAATTGTTAGAAGGAGGTGAGATGGATTTATTTTGATGCAGCCCAATACTCTAGAATAATCTGATCACTATAAGTCTTGGCGAGTGTTGTAAATCGTGTTGGTTTATTACCGTTGTCAGTCTGTATGCCAGATTTCCTGACAGGCCATGATTAGTGAAAGTCGAAGGGATTCACAAACTTCCGTCAACAGCTTTAATGGTTTATTCTATGCATTGTTTGGACTGGCATTGACTTGCGGAGAACTCTTGGTATTGGCTTCCTATCCAGGCATAGTTTTGTTAGGATTCAGTAGTTGCATGGCAACCTTACATTGGTTGAGAATGGTCCATTAAACTCAACTGATTTGGACTAGACTCCGATCTCTGGACAAACTGGAACTTTAAATGCTACAGGCTCTATTATAATGTGAGAACAAAGCTTTTGGATGTAGAGCAATATCCAACCAGTTTTCTCTGTGGAAATTTACTTTTTATTCTGTATTCGGCAGGAGTCTTTATTATTCCTTGCACAGCTATAGTTGTTCCTTCTGAGTACAAAGAACACGAACTTTCATTTTGATGTTAAATATGTTCTCTAAAGGTAGTTTTTTTCTTCTTTACATGGTTATTTATTGATTTTGAAAAGCATGGCTACTTTCATTCAGCTCTTCTGCAAATATAAGTTATTATTAATAACATTATTATTATCCCTGTCCTCTTTATTATTACATAAGTATTATAATTAATTATTTCCAGTTTCATTGTGTTCTGTACATTTTGAAAGAAGTAACAAGAATGAAAATATTTTTCAGATTTGCAAATTAGAGAGGATTTTCTAATTCTCTTAGGTGAGGTTTCTTTTCTGTGGTAGAAAAATACATCTGTTTTTTTTCTAGAAACGGGACCAATCTTGTCCATCGGCTGTGTCTGATTTATCCCTATTCAAGTCAATGGGGCTAAACTACAGTACAGAAGACCTCTTATGGATAATAATGATACTGTTTTTGGTGGAAAAAAAAATCTCACCGAGGAAAAGATTTTTTTACAGAGAATTACCCCTCAAAATGTATTAACTACCATACTTGTTCACAAGATAGGAGGTAAATATATGATCAGAAAGGTCAATGAAACTACAGCTGTTGCCAGAAATAGGGGTGCTATTTGAAAAGAGTAGTAGTGAGCATATGTTCAATCATCTCTATAGGTCCATGTGATTGGTAGTATATAGTGCGTATATTTATATATGCTGTATATATTTATACTTTTGGGGTGTGGGGAGAGGGTAGAATGAGAACATTTGCTATGGGGCCCTGTGATTTCTATGTACCCCGCTGCCTCGACTGCTACTTTTACTTCCAAGAATGATTGGAATAATAGATAATAGACAACAAATATGAAAGAAAATGCTTCCGGGGGTGGTAGGGTCTGCTTGGGATACATAGGTAGGTATGTACAAGCATTTGGACACTGGTGCTCCCCTTCCCGTAGACATATTCTGCTGAATATTACCATTGCATAATTCAGAACATAGAAATATAACTAGACAACCAATTTTGCAAGTACCTTTTCCAGCTTAACTCAGAGTAGCTCTCACAAGACCCAGTGCATTTTCTCATTTTCTCTGAATTTGAACCCCTGCTGAATTGAGGACTCGTTAGGAGCTTCCTATGGCAATATCAGCTTATTGCAGGGTAGTCCCGTTAGCTAATTGCCATCGCTTGGTGGTAAGTGACCTCCTCAAACAAAAAGAAGGTGTCCAAAACATGGATTGATAAATGATCATGGGCTTATCTCTTTTTTGTGATCTCCATAAAACTCCATAAAAACTATCACTTGATATTGTTATGTCTAATGGAGATCACTTGTAAGGTGTCACTTATTTATGTGGGGCACTTCATATTGTCATTCAGGCCATGGTTTAGATCTGTATAGTGCTGCTCCACTTAGCATTTTAGTATGTTAAAGGCATTTTACAATCTCCAAAGAGATCTGTCCTAATGACATGTTTCAGTTTAGTGTTTGCAGAGGCGTGCCAGGAAACATTCAGTGCCAGAAATGAGCAATAATAAAAAAAATAAAAAAAAGTAAAAAGTTTCATCATCGCAGACAGTGAAACTGTTCAGACATTGTACAGAAGGTTTCTCCTTACCTATAATGCAATGGTGAATTTTGCAGCAGATGGCCCTATATCATTGCCATTAAGAATCGTTTGCCCTGCAGTCACAGAGCTGTCAGCGGGCTTTTTGTACCGTTGTGGAATCGCTAAAGCTAAGAAAGAGCACAGATTAAAACGAACCGATCTGCTAAGCTTTTGAAGAGGAAGGATATATTTGTATATTTTATGAAATCATTTTATTCAGCAGAAGACAATGCTCTTCTGCTATCAGTATGGTTACGGTAGAGATCAGTAATGGTGGGATAAAAATACCTACTGTTGTCAGGTCCTCTAATTAGCAGAAATAGATTTTCATGGCAGCCTTTCATTTGAGACAGCGTCTAGGTGTCAGATTTCTTTCCACACTGCTTACTTTCGTTTATGTCGTGTAGATATTTCCAATAAAAGAGACTAAATTGGAGTAAGGGTCCAGTACAGTACACTATTGTGGAAATACGTTAACTGGGAGGCTGTCATCGCCAAAACTAAAATTACACCATTTATTTATTCATATAGGAAACTTAGCCCTTATACATATCATACTTTTGGTACAGAATTTACTTATTTTGTTTTATGAAAACTATTTTATTATATATGTGTGAGGGTGGGCCAGGGGGGTAATCATGGCTGAGAGCAATCCCTGTATCACACCCTGGCCTCTCCTCACAGAACAATAGTGCCTTTCCTTAGGCATACCTGTGTTCGGGGTCTCTGCGCCATCACGTTCTGGGCTGCTGAAGGCTCCTTGTCGTCGGTATCACGCAAAAAGAGACACTGTCCAGTTCAACTTTAACAACAACTGCTTTACTTGGTTCTTTACACAGCACATCCGAGTTATTTCCAGCATCCATATCAAGTTTCACAACATGCAACTCCTCTTCTGTCCCTGTCCTTTTCTCTCTGTCACTAATCACGCTTCCGGGACAGACTGTACCTTTCAATCCCTCAGCTTCCTCTCTGTTCAGCACTACTCCGTTTGGGGACTCTTTTAGCTGTTTCGCCACGGTGCTGAGGGCACCAGCCCACACAATAAGCTGCCACATGATTAGTGACCTGCCCGTACTGCTTAGCCTTTTCTAGCAACTGCAGTCCCACTAATACTGCACCGCTAGCACTGTTGCTGTTGCTTCTCCTGATGAGGTCTAGACCAGTGATGCTGTATGGCTGGGCCCTATTCTTCTTTAACGTTGCGTGGCATGGTGTAGCTTGGGGCTAGCCAGCCCCAGTGTGCTGCACGGGCGCCCTGGTCCCAACTGAGATCTGTCAGGAAGTCCCTCCTGCCTTATCTACCGTGCCCCTCCTATGTTAACTAATTACAGTGTTATATCTGAAACTATGATGTACCCCATCTTGTGGCTAAACTTGGGTACTACACTTTCCCTATGATGAGCAATGAACATCTTAGCAGCAGTAATAAATATGTACAATACAACACATGTGATAGCAGTAGACAAAAGTAGAACACTACACTACACATAATTATTTACAGGGGCAAATAGGAAAAGCAAGGACATAGTTTACCCCCTTACATATGTAAATGAGGGGCCTTGGTGCACCTATGGCATGTCCAAGTGCACGGTGCACCCATTCCACTAACTAAAGTACCATGCTCTGTCACTCCCCTTAGGATGATTGACAGTGTCCCAAGGAGCGCTGCTTGTATTGATTTCTCAGCCCTGCATGTACTGGCATTGCAAGAGCCAAGAGGTCACAATGTCTGTGGGTGTGCTCTGATCCCCCTGTCCTGTCTGCAGCAGCCGCTCACTGTACTCAGATCGCACAACTGCCGACAGCTGATGCTGACAGTCGGTTGAAATGAGAGCAAGAGGCCGAGTGCTCACACTATCAGAGAGCGCTATAATCTTCTTTCCTATCGGCATCGACCTCTTACTGCTGTAAAATACTGTGTGCATGGAGTGGCAATTGCAGACCGTACAGGGGGATAAGATCATGGCCGCACACACTGACATTGTGTGAGCTGTAGGGGTAAGGACTCAATGCAGCCAGCGCTCCTTCAAGCACTGTCAATCATAAGAGGAGGTGTGCAGCATGGTGGTTGAGGGTGTGAAACTGTACAATTGAGCACTTGGTCACACAAAAGGTTCGCCAAGGCCCCTCATTTTCTATGTAATAGAATTGGTTTTACCTAGAACAAAATAAGTAAAATATATCACAAGTATGATTTTTATGGGTGCTAAATTTCTCATGTGAGTGTATTAATATTAATTTCATTTTTGGATGTGACAAAGCTGTTAATACATAAACAATAGCTGAGAACTTTTTCAGCTGACGACTATTCCTCTGGATTTCCCTATATACATACACACTTTTTTACAAGTGATCAGCTGTTTTCAATTTGGAGGAGGAATTGGCTAGACATCTCTGGAACAAAAATGTTTAATTCCAACATGCATTGCCTTCTTTCCTCAGTCTTTTTGGGGAGCATCAGGCCAACCGCAAACACAATGGATACTGGTCCGATCTCCCTCAGCAATATTGTTCGGTTCAAATTCCAGTGTCTTACATGATTACTGTTCATCTGTATGGGGTCCATTTTCAGATAGTGTTCTGGTACCCAAACCGAACTTCTTTTAAATGTTAGGCCGAACTCCCTGAACATCCAGGGATTCGCCCATCACTATTTATAAGGATTCTTATTTTTGTTCTTAAATATCAAAGCTCTAGAGATCTGTTGAATGTATAGTGTATTCTTGCCACAGGTAATCTTGAGTTCCTTGAATGTATCTATAAATTACATTGATGTGTATAATTAAATGTGATAAAACAGTAACCCACAAAATACATAATGTATATGGATCTTAAATTGTCACATAGTTTATATAAGAAAAGATTAAGTGTGTGATGATCTAATTCTTTATGTATATGTGTGTTTTCATTCATGTCTATGTAAATGTTTGTACTGCTTGTATGTGTGTATGTAAATGTGTTTGTTTGCTTTCGTATATGTTTGTTATACAAGTTGCTTATCATAGGTTTTCTAGTCATCCAATTCTGTTTGCCATGCTATGTTTCTGTTTAGACCCAACTTTATTGCATCTACTTCCTAAAGTCAAGGACAAGCTGCTTTTAGTGAACTTTTAATAATGTTCACTTTTAACAATATTTATTTCAATTTGAAGTCTGCTTCTGCAGTCTTTATTAAGGTCAAAATGTCTTACAAACTCAATCTAGCTACTTTCCAAGATGTCAAGACATAGAATCATGATCAGCAATTCCATAAGCAGTTGTAGACTTTTTTTTTTTTTAATAGTTTTATTTTTCAGTTTTAAACCCCTTCAGGACCCTTTTAAACTGTTAGGACAAATCATTTTTATTTTTTTATCCAGTAATCCTAATTTTTTTTATCCATAAATAGTTTTTATTTACATTTTAGGACGTTTGCATAATAATGAGCGAATCTAGCAAAATTCGAATTTGGCCAGGGAATCTGACTTGCATCAAAGTTATTCAATGTTGAATCAAATGTCTCTGGAGACCCCAGAACATAGTAAACATTGGGTAAAAAAAATACTCACCATGCTGTTAACATATCCGAACATCGCAGCCCATCGTCTAGTACTCCTCAACTCTCCTTCCATGATCTCATTCATCTCCTAGACCTTCAGCATCACGTAGGTTTTCAAATGTCATGATCTGTGATCCTCCTGGCTGAGGAAGTTAGTAAAATAATGGGCCAGACAAGGTCCTCCAAAGGTGCTCAATGAGAAATAGATGTGCCTTTACAGGACTCCCACCTAAGAAGGAAACATTTCCTGGCAGAGAACATTAATAATCTGCAGAATTTTTTCAGTTATAAAGTTTGGATTTACATACTAATAATTGCCCCTTACCATTGTCAAATACATTTCGTAGGGAAAAAATTTTTTTGTATAAAAGATGCAGAATATATTGATCCCTAGAGAATCATGTAAAGAAGTTACAGCTGGAGAACTCTTAGAAATGTATAGGTATTTATTTCCCTTTACAATGGTCTCCTTGCATACACCAGAGTGTCATGAAATGGGATGAACTAGTTTTTTGTAACTATGAAATGGAGGTCAAATATAAAAATAGACACCCGTCATTGTACTTTTAATTATGACCGTACCCCTGGGTTGACGGTTGGTACTGTTTGCTCTATATACTATTTGACATTAAAGGATTATTCTCAGCTTGCACATTTATGGCATATTTGTGGGATATACCATAAATGTATGACAAATGCGCTTCCCATTTATCTTTAAGAATGGTGCCTGGCTGCATGTTAAGCTTTCTCTGTTGATTTCTGTGTGAGTTCCAAAAATTGCCTAGTATTTGAACTCCGATCTATTATACAACAGGGCTGTCAACCATCCAGAAATTCCAAGATATATCCTTATAAATAGAGCACTCCTTTGACCTGTCTGTAAAAAAAAAATTAAGGCGTCCTTGACAGATTATTTTAACTGTAATTATCATCATTTTGCAGTTTACAATGAATGCAGCTGATGTATTCATATCAGAATTCTGGGCTGTAGACATGTATCACTTGTGATCATAATGATTTGTTATGGTTTTCCAATGCAACTATACAGGGTGGGCCATTTATATGGATACACCTAAATAAAATGGCAATGGTTGGTGATATCAACTTCCTGTTTGTGGCACATATATGGGAAGGGGAAAACTTTTCAAGATGGGTGGTGACCATGGCGGCCATTTTGAAGTTGGCCATTTTGGATCCAACTTTATTTTTTCCAATGGGAAGAGGGTCATGTGACACATCAAACTTATTGAGAATTTCTTGAGATGAAACTTCCATCAATTGTTTTAATGAATGGGCCTGCACCATGTATCTCTATCCACTTTCATCTTAGATATTTCCAGAATTCTAAGCTATATGATAGAACCAGTGCCATATACTTCAATTCGAATGCGATCTTCTTACTTGTCTTAAGTATATATCAGAGGTTTATAAAAGTGTAGGTAAATCTTACAGTTCTTCTCATCATGTAGCACTTCTAAAAACAACCCCGTTTGGATGGATTTATTTATTTAGTGCCACAATTTCAATGTATTTGGCACCAAAACGTCGGTGCAAAGCAATTTAGAAACTTAGACTGAATAAAGGGATCTTGAGTAAAAACGAATTTGAATATATAGATATCCCCTACCCTAGGCTAGCTTTGTTCTATTATCTACCAAAGATTCACAAAAGCCTTATAAATCCACCAGGGCGACCCATTATATCTGGGATACAAAGTCTTACGTCCAATATGTCAAGGTTTGTGGATCTTCATTTACAGAAAGTGGTACCCCTGATACCGGCACATCTAAAAGATAGCACTCACATACTAAATTTACTAGAAAAAATTGAATGGAAGGACCACTTTATAATAGGTACACTCAACATCACTTCCATATATACTGTAATTGAAAATGAAAAAGGCTGTAATTTGGCAGTATATTTTCTAGAGAAACTCACTCCTTTACCCAAGGAATAAATAGAATTTTTGAAAGATTGCATGCTATTTATTTTAACTCATAACTTTTTTAGATTTGAGAAGCACTACTATGCCCAGCAGTGGGGTACAGCAATGGGGACCAGGTTCGCGCCCAGTTATGCAAACCTTTATGTGGGGCGATGGGAGGAAGACCATATATACCCTGGGGGCACCCTACGCGCGAACCTGGTCCTCTGGCATCGATTTATAGACAATGTCATTTTTATCTGGTCAGGGAGCCAGAAATCCTTAAGCCAATTTTTAACCGATATTAATAAAAATGAGTTCTTTTTAAATTTTACTAGTAATGTCAGTAATAAAAAAATTAATTTTTTAGATCTAAATATTTTTATTGAAAATAATCGTATACACACTTGTACCTATAACAAGACAACAGATGTCAACCGCTTCATCCAGATGGATAGCTGTCACTTACCAAAATGGCTAATAAATGTACCAAAAAGTCAATTTATGAGATTGCACCGGAATTGCTCAAATCCACAACAATTTGATAAAGAAGCTGAAGCATTAACCGCAAAATTTTTACAAAAGGGCTATGATGTAAGTTCATTGAAGGCATCAAAAGACCATGTTGCCAGTATACCACGCCAAGAGCTTCTGAAAGAAAAATCACTGCCAAAAAAAACAGGAAACAACAGATTTTGTCCCAATTATAGTACAATACAATTCAAATGTTAACATCTTCAGGAAATTAGTTAGTAAACATTGGGGGACCCTTAAGGATGATAAAATTCTGGGAGCCCTTATCCCTGTACACCCACGCTTTATTTTTAAAAAAGCAGGTAATCTGGGTAATCTAATTGCACCTATGGTACAAAATCCTAAAGCCTATAAAACCGAAACATTTTTTGAAAGAACTTTAAGAGGATTTTTTCCCTGTGGTAAATGCACTATGTGTAAACAAACACATACCTGTAAAAAAAGTGTAATAACAAAAGATGGAAAAAACTACACCATCAAGCACTTTATCACATGTACCACAGAGGGGGTCATTTACATTATACAATGTCCCTGTAATAAATTATATATCGGCCACACGAAATGCCCACTGAAAGTGAGAATTGGCGAACACATTCGCAACATTAAACAAAAATTCCTTGGTCATCCACTTTCTAAACACTTTGTGGAGCAACACAATACTGATATACACTCCATGGCAATTACAGGTTTTGAAAATGTGCCACCATCATGGAGAAAATGGGAATTATATAGCAGCCATGTCTAGTGTGGAAACAAAGTGGATCTTTACTTTAGACACCATTATTCCTAAGGGACTAAATAGTGAAATTGAACTATTTGTTTTTTTGTAACAAAACAAAAAAAAACTGATGATGACTTCCCCTTTAAAAGGACCATTAGTGCACACAGGACCATCCCTGATGAAGGAAAGCGTACTTTCCGAAACGCGTAGGAATTGAATGGTCCCTGTTGCACCCTGTATCAAACGAGCAGGCAAACACACAGCGGCTCCACGTGGTTGATGACGTCACGCCAGGTCCTGACCTGACCATCGCACACAGCACAGCGAGGCAGTAACCAGCAGCTGCTGATCGGAGCTCCCACACGCCACCTGAATCTCTTTACCGCCCGCACCGCTAGGAGAGAAGAAGCGGCGTCGCCTAACAGAGGTAACAGCGGTGTGTTACAGATTTCCGACCCGGTTAATCTGTACTAACACGCGCCGCATCACCTTAATCTCTAGAAGCTCTGCCACCGGCCGGGGCATCCTCTACCCAAATTCGACTATTGCATGCATGATTTGACTTTCAGACTTTCATAGGACTTTCTACTGTGGATCAAGGACCCGGAAAGTCACCTAACATCAGAGGTTAAACCCTCTCTAATAGACTCTAATCGGACTCCTTTTTTTTTTTTTTTTTAGACTTCTGAACAACTTGTTACTTCTTTATCGTTCTATTTTTTACCTTACAGGCTCGCAGTATAATAACTTTGCAGGCTTCATTTCAGGTGGCTGCCATAACCCACCAGATACTTGATCACACAGCGCATTAACCCTTACTGCTCAATTTTTCCACAGGTGCTTAGCGCTATATGTTACTATTCTCATAGCATCATCAATCAAATTTTCTTGGCTTTTTGGGCATATTGCAATCGAATCATACAGGATACTTGTGTCTCCATAGTGTATTTTTTATATATTTTACTACCCTCCTTTTATGTATACTATACAACTCTTCAATATATATCCTGAGTAATCATATATTTCTTCTATTTAGATTTCATTTAGTGTGTTTTTTCGTTATTTAGGGATTCAACACTGTTTTCATCTGGTTTCCTGTGCGCAAATCTAATAATTTTAGAATTTCTTATTTTTCTGACAACATGGTGGTTATTGTCTAGATTTGCAGCAATAGGACACCTTATATACTAGCGCCGCTGAAGATATACATTGTTACTCAATTTAGACACTTGTTTTAATGATCGGTGCTAAAAAACGGATGAGTTTATAAAGGTGCAACGTTTTATTCATGGAATTAGTCCTTAGGTCCAAACTATTGGTATAGAGTATATTACCCAAAGGATATGTGCTCCAAACTCGAAATCTGTCAAAAAGTTGACATCTTGGTCACCTACTGAATTTCTCATCTTCACTTATATTAATTCTTAGATAGCATTAGTACAACTGCCCCATTGTGTCCTTACTTTAAGTCTGCAGTTTGAGATCGTGTTCCCTTTTTCTTCTATAATTAGTAGTGTTCTCCTTTGGAAAGGCTCCTGACCACATCTATAAACAAGTACAATTTGGTGGTAATTTCGTAGTTAGTTGGTTTATTTTACCATGACAATAAGGGGTATAGTGTGATTATTATCTTGGTGAATTTTAACATTCTTAGCAGACAAGTGACATTACAATTAATGTTTCTAAAATATCCCAAAGAAAGTCCTTCATTATAATAAAATGTCACAGTATCCCAAAGTGAACTCAATCAGTTATTTTGGCTCTGCCTCAGCACTGGAGGAATATGACATTTTATGCAATTGTACCCTTGACCTGTAACTATAAACTAATTAGTCGTGTCTCTGAGTGTAAAATAATTGATTTAGTGAAGATATTTTCTAAAGTAATTATATCCTCCTAGTCACTTGGGTGACAGAAGCGACCTCGGCCCCTCTGTCTTCTAATTTTGTATTCTGTAGGTCATCGTTAGAACAGTATTGGAGCAGTACATGAGAGTAAACCTTGTCCTTTGTCTTTGAGTAACTTGAATAAAAATTCTCAAGGAAAGTCACTTTTAGGGCAACTTTAATGCAATTAGTGAAACTTCCTAATAAGCAATTTACTAAAATCATCTCATTTTGTGAAATGTTTCTGCTAGAATGTTGTAGCAAAGTGGCCTGTCACCAGATGTCTTAATAAAACCGCAAAAATTAGATCTCTTAAACCTGATGAAACTGATGTATTTACTTAGAGAATCCATTATCGGGGAAAGAAGGATTGGGTAGATGCATGCCCAGAGATCAGTTGTGATCAGCAGACTGTTGGTAAAGGTTATATACACTTTTGAACATTAAAATTGGACCACTAAAAACGAAAAGTCATGGAATTATGGAAATCACAGCATGGATAAACATATTAGTGATATGCAAATGAGGAAAAATGGGAACAAAATTTTTGAAACATTTTGATTAATTCAGTATCGAATATGAGCACCACATGCAGAAATGCATGCACTTGCATGCCTTGGCTGCTATAAGTGAGGTTATTAATGGTTGAAGAATGTTTTTCCATGCTGATTGCACTTGTGCATATCATCAAGATCCACTGCTGGCAGCTTGCTTTGCACTTGCCAACCAATGATGTGCTCAATAGGAAACAAGTCTTGAGACGCACCAGGCCCTGGTAGAATGTGTGGACCATCCAAGCTGCTTACAGTAGCATGAGCAACATGTGACCTAGCATTGTCATGTTGTACACGGCTCCTTTGATAATTTAATGTTTCCGAGTGCTTTTTCGTGGTTTTGCCCACTTGGTCTCCAGGCCAATCTACAGATATCATAGCATCAAAGATAAAAGTTGGTCTCAACACTGAAAAGGATAGACATTCATTCTAGTCACCATTTCTGTGTTGTTCTGCATCATGATAGCCTTTGAAAGTGGTGACATGAGTTCAGTGGGACACCTGTATCTGGACGTCAGGCTTGTAGCCCAATGTCGAGCAAATGGCTCCTGTTGGTTTGTGTATACATTGTATGTCTTAGGCTTTGTAAGTGAGGTCTGATTTCACTTGCAGTACGGAATAGATCACTACATGCCTCTGTTCGGATCTGAAAAGACCATGGTGTGTAAGTACTGGAATTTATGCCCTTGGCATACTCAATACGTTCATATGTTCATACTCAATACTGAATAATTTGAAATGTTTTGAAAATGTGCTCCATTGTTTTCCATTATTTGCATATCATTAACATGACTATTGATCTTGTGATTTCGAAATTCTAAAACATTTTTTTTCTTGCTGTTGCAATTTCATTGTTGAGGAGGGTATTACACACTACCCAGTGACATTGATGGGCTGTTCATTTATTGCATAGACATGCCAGGTACTCCAGGTACTTTTTATAGCCACCATTCTGGCTAAGTGATGAACGTCTTAAATAAAAAGCCCCTTCTACTAACTCGGGATGCCCAATAGACTAATTCACAAAGTGGAAATTTGGTTAACTTTTTTCTTTATAGCTAAAGTCAAGATTGGATGCTAAAGTAGTGCCAAATAAAAGAATGCTTTGACTTTTCACATGTGACTTTGGCTTCAAAACTTAAATACATTTCCTAACATTTAATACCACTTTATCTTTGTTCTTGGTGTACAATTGCTCCTTTACTTTCATGAAAATCTTGTGATTCGGAAAAAAAAATTCAATATTTGTTGGTTAGGAGATATAATTAATTCATTAACAATATCAATATGCATGCTCACATATAAAAATCCATGGCATGGCCATGAGCATAATGACTAATACATGAGAGCTAATCTAATTATCTGCTCTGAAATTTGCTTCATAGTCATAATGTGGAAAACATTTTCTTTGCATGGAAATGAGGAAACTCTGTGGCACTGATTTATACTATTATATCATTTAGAATATAGATTTATTGTATTACAGAATATCCTCCATATGTGTCTGTGATTAAGTTATACAAATACCATGAATATAGAACATTCAGTGACCCAAATTAACGACTGTTCACATTTTCATCAACTTTATACAGTAATGTAAGACAAATTTTCAGGTAAATTTTTAATGAAATGTCTGAAGTTAAATCCTCAAGTAAAATAACATATTAAATATGTACTCTAGTATGCTCCACCCACTTGTGACATCACTAAAAGTGGCTTTCTACTTTTAACTATCCTCTCACATCACACAGTGGTATCAGAAGGTAACACCAGACAGGGGCTAAATAGCTCAAACCCTGTTGGCACCAGTCAAAGATTTTAGAAGTGCAAAGGAAGCCAGGGGTGACACTGAAGAAGTTGTGTTAGGAAATTGTGAGTTACAGAAATGTCATACTTACACTTCAAAAAACTGCATGCGTATCTTGAATCATTAGAAATTCCAGATCACATACTCTCATCAATGCTATCATCTTCTGGAAAATTCTGTATGAAAATCATCTATATCTAAGTGCAGTGGTCTCCTACAATTAAAAAGGAATTTTTTTGGACTCCGTAAGGTCTATCCGTCATTACCTTTCTTCTTGGCTCGAGAGCAATTGCATGAGATGATGAACTTCGAAAGTTCAAACTTGATTTTGTGATACTCTGTCTGGAGATGTTTATGCTATATGTGTTTCTATGTGGCCAAACAGAGGTTGTGATATGAATTGCAGCCTGTCGAGGACTCTGCTATCTTGTCATATTAAAGTATTGAATTGGAGGTTTTTGACAAATTTGTGAAACATTATGGGTAGAGACTAGTGATGAGCAAATATACTCGTTACTCGAGATTTCTCGAGCATGCTCGGGGGTCCTCCGAGTTTTTTTTGGTGCTCGGAGATTTAGTTTTTCTTGCCGCAGCTGAATGATTTACATCTGATAGCCAGCTTAAGTACATGTGGGGATACCCTAGCAACCAGGCAACCCCCACATGTACTTATGCTGGCTATCAGATGTAAATCATTCAGCTGCGGCAAGAAAAACTAAATCTCCGAGCACCAAAAAATACTCGGAGGACCCCCGAGCAGGCTCGAGAAATCTCGAGTAATGAGTATATTCGCTTATCACTAGTAGAGACATCAGCTGCAGCGCTGATTAGCTGATTGGCTGGCAGGATCCAGGAAGCCGGTTTCCTCTGCAGCTTACTTGGCAAGCGCTATAGCTCGCCGAATAAGAGGGAACCCGAGCATATTCGCTCATCTCTAGTTACGGGTACACACATCGACTTTGTATCTCTATTTTGCCATCTTGAATCTCATGGTTTACATTTAGTTTCTACTAATGGGGATAAAACAAACTTTTATTTATCCCATTATCCCGTAGAATGTAAGCCCGCAAGGACAGGGTCCTCTCCCCGCTATACCAGTCTGTCATCGTAAATTTGTTTACTGTAAATGATATCTATAACTTTGTATGAAACCCCTTCTCATGTACAGCACCATGGAACTAATGGTGCTATATACATAAATAATAATAATTATTATTATGCTATGACCAATTCCGATACCTTCTGACCTATGAATCTGTAGGTTGCATGTCTCATATTTGGCAGATAACTTAACGAGGAAAGAGAAAAGTTTGGGGTTGGTGCAGATTGCCTTACATTAAATTAATTATCCCTGTTTTTGCACATTAATAATAGGGCTGTTGTCTTTTTCCAATGGAATGTTCTCTGATTGGCAAGTGATAGCTGACCAACTGAAATACTGTGACTTCCCGCAATTCTTTTGAACCGTACTTAGATTACTATAAGTTTGATTATTGTATCTCCATTATAGTCATCTGAATATTGTCTTAAAAGGGTTGGCCCATCATAACAACCTTAAAGGGAACCTGTCACCCCCAAAATCGAAGATGAGCTAAGCCCACCGGCATCAGGTGCTTATCTACAGCATTCTAGAAAGATGAGGAAAAAAGAGGTTAGATTATACTCACCTGGGGGGTGGTCCCGGTACGATGGGCATCGCAGTCCGGGGCCTCCCATCTTCTTACAATGATGTCCTCTTCTTGTCTTCACGCTGCGGCTCCGGCGCAGGCGTACTTTTCCCTGTTGAGGGCAGAGCAAAGTGCTGCAGTGTGCAGGCGCCGAGAAAGGTCAGAGAGCCCCAGTGCCTGCGCACTGCAGTACTTTGCTCTACCCTCAACAGGGCAGACAAAGTACGACTGTGCTGGAGCCGCAGTGTAAAGACAAGAAGAGGACGTCATCCTATGAAGATAGGAGGCCCCGGACCGGACCGCGACGCCCATCAGGCCGGACCGCCCGCCCAGGTGAGTATAATATAACATCTTTTTCTCATCTTTCAGGATACATCGGGGGCTATTCTACAGCATTACAGAATGCTGTAGATAAGCCCCTGATGCTGGAAGGCTTAACTCATCTTCGATTTTGGGGGTGACAGGTTCCCTTTAAGATAGCTGATAATTTGCTTATTCATGGGGGTCCAAATGCTAAAACCCATACATATCCCAAGAACGGGGTTCTGAAGTTTACTATGAATGAATTGTTGGTGCTCATGCTCAACCATCACTCAATTTAAACAATACTTCAAAGCCCCGTTCAATTGATCGATGGTGATCCCAGTGATCAGACCCTCAGTCATCAGCAACTTTTCACCTATCATTTTCCTAGGTAATAAGTTATAATGATGGGCCAGCCTCTTTAATACCATTAAACAAATGTACTACACATAAAAATCACCTTCTAGATCTAGTGATATACCTTAAAACACCACTCCAGTTTTTCTTTAGTTTAGTTTAGTTCTGGATCTAAGTTCCCGAGTCTCATACTTATCTGCAGCCTTCACCATCTGTTCTCGGTGCCACGCTGGTCAGTCACCACCAGTAGTTTGTAATCTGCCAGATCGCTCCAGTGTTTTCTGGGCAATCCGGAAGTCACAGCTCAACTCAACAAGGCTCTCATAGACTTACATTGAAAGCTTGTGACCATTACCTCTGATTTCTGTGTGTACAAGTTGCAGTCACAAGATGGCAACGCAAGACTGGAGCAGCATTGGGAAGAGCAGAAGACAGCATCTGGTAAGTATATTATGAGGGTCAGGGACCTTACATTAATGGCACCACTCCAGCACTGGATTATAAAAAAATTGCTGGAGCGGTGCTTTAACTTATGAAGAGGTTCCTCCAGCTGCTTGCATCCAAATACCACTGTTTACCATGAAGCATATCAAATAAAGGGAGATTAAACAAGTCCACAACAGATGATTATGAGCTTGAATGTCAGCAAAAACTAGTATAACTCAGATTGATTGATTGATTGATTGATTGACAAGACTGTGTAATCCAAGAAATAAATTGTACTAGGAATTGACATCAGTAAGGCTCAAATTACAGAAAACATGAGGGACTCCCAATGGCTATCAAGAATTGTTGTAAATTTCAGGCATTTAGAGCTGATTTTGAGACACCATGACATTGTCCACCACATTAGGCTATAGAAAATAATGACGGTTTACAACGTCAGCGTTAGACTGTGTATGAGTAAACGCCCCAAATATCTGTAAAATGAAATGAAGCCATATTTTTCAACATTTCATTTTAGTAAATGTATAAATCTGGTTTATTATATTACTGTGTGCCTGAGCCTACATGCAAGCCAGATACTGATGAGACAGGCACCTACCCTACCAAACATTAACCCAAAAGCCGCATCTATGCTGGTATGCGAGCAATACGTGGACCCAAGCACTGTGCTTGCAACACTCACTCTCTTTGGACCCAGTCGAAATTCTATCTTTTCACCTGTGATCATTCACTACCCCTCACTCACCCATTTCTATACTTTATGTATAGTTATAGGGTATGTCAACTAATATCATGGACATGAAGCTTGAACTAGGAAACATTTGTAGCCCATAGGTAACAGGAATCTGTCAGTTCTGACAAGCTGATTGACACAAGAACAGGTACAAGCAGAAATCTTACATAAATATATATATATATATATTTTTTTACAATACTGAAAAAGAGTAAAATATGAGAGGAGAACAAAGTAATGCTTAATGGAGTTGTCCAGCCCAATGTACATCTTCAGCAATCACTGCAGCTCACCGAATCATATTTTAGGATTGTCAGAAATTAAAATTACATCCCTTAACCCCTTAATGACCAGAGGTAATGTTCATGTTCATTTTTTGCTCCCCTCCTTCCCAGAGCCATAACTTTTTTATTTTTGGTCAAAATGGCCATCTTATTTTTTTGCGGGACAAGTTGTACTTTTGAACGACACCCTTGGTTTTACCATGTTGTGTATTCGAAAATGGGAAAAAAATTCCAAGTGCGATGAAATTGCAAAAAAAAGTGCAATCCCACAGTTGTTTTTTTTTTTACCATGTTCACTAAATGCTAAAACTGACCTGCCATTATGATTATCCAGATCATTACGAGTTCATAGACATCAAACATGTCTGGGTTCTTATTTATTTAAGTGGTGAAAAAAAATCCAAAGTTTGTAAAAAAAATAAATAAATAAATAAATTTAAAAAAATGCGCCATTTTCCGATACCCGTAATGTCTCATTTTTTTGTGATCTTGGGTTGGGTGAGGGCTTATATTTTGAGTGCCAAGCTGATGTTTTTAATGATACAATTTTGGTGCAGATACGAACATTTGATTGCCTGTTATGTTGCGGCGACCAAAAAAAAACATAATTCTGGTGCATTGACTTTTTTCTCATTATGCTATTTAGTCATCAGGTTAATTCTTTTTTATATTGATAGATTGGGCGATTCTTAACTGGGCCATACCAAATATGTTGTTTTATTTTGAATTGGGCGAAAGGGGGGTGATTTAAACTTTTATATATTTTTTATTTTTTTATATTTTAAAAAACTTTTTTTTTTTTTTTACCATGGGAGACTAGAAGCTGCGCTAACCTGATCAGCTCTGCTACATAGAGGTGATGATCAGATTGCCTCTATGTATCAGAATTGCTCACTTACTATGAGCACCAACCACCGGGTGGTGCTCATAGCAATCTGGCAGTGACAACCATAGAGGTCTGCTGGAAACCTCTGGTTGTCATGCCAACCCATCAGTGACCCGCGATCGTGTGACGGAAGCTTGCTGCAAGCGCAAGTTAAATGCCACTGTCGGAGTTCGACAGTGGCATTTAACGGGTTAAAAACCATGGGTGGATCGCGATTCCACCCACGGCTGTTAGAGGCACATGTCCGCTGTTCAAAACAGCTGACATGTGCTGGAAAGATGTGGGCTCAGCGCCGCATTCCACATCAAAGGGAAGGATTCCAACATCGACGTACATTTACGCCCAATGTCAGAAAGGGGTTAAATGGAATCTGTCAGCAGGTTTTTATGTAATCTGAGAGCAGCATTACATAGGAGCAGAGACGCTGGTTCCATTGAAGTTTCAGTTACTGGTCTGTATGTTGCTGTTTCAATAAATTCAGTATTTTTTTCAGCAAGAAATGATCACTACAGGACTAAGTGTCTCGCGCTTCCTAGTCACCTGGTATGTGTAACCCCGCCCACACCACTGATTAGCAGCTTTCTATCAATGCACAGTGTACACAGAAAGCTGCCAATCAGTTGTGTGGGAACGGATTATACAGGGCTCAGCATTTAGAGCACTGCTAGATCTGCAGCAGAACTGTGATTGTATCATAGTTACATAGGTTGAAAAAAGACCTAGGTCCGTCAAGTTCAACCTTTCTCAACAAATTAGGCATTTTGTCGCTAAATTATCATCCATGCTCTACCTGTAAAGAACCTTTTCCTGTTTAGCTGTCAGAATCACCTTTCTTCCACCTGTAATGAGTGACCCCTGGTCCTAAGTATGGTCCTTCGAAGGAGTAAAGGTACCTTCGCACTAAACAAGTTTGCAACGATAACGACAGCGATCCGTGATGTTGCAGCGTCCTGGATAGCGATATCATTGTGTTTGACATGCAGCAGCGATCAGGATCCTGCTGTGATATCGCTGGTCTTTGCTGAAAGTCCAGAACTTTATTTGGTCGTCAGATCGGCGTGTATCGTCGTGTTTGACAGCAAAAGCAACAATGCCAGCAATATTTTACAATGGTAACCAGGGTAAATATCGGGTTACTAAGCGCACTAATGGTTACCATTGTAAATGTAAAAAAAAAAACAGTACATACTCACCCTCTGATGTCCGTCAGGTCCCTGGCCGTCTGCTTCCCGCACTGACTGTGAGCGCCGGCCGTAAAGCACAGCACAGCGGTGACGTCACCGCTGTGCTCTGCTTTTACTTTACGGCCGGCTGGAGCTCACAGTCAGTGCGGGAAGCAGACGGCCAGGGACCTGACGGATATCAGAAGGTGAGTATGTACTGTTTTTTTTTTTTACATTTACACTGGTAACCAGGGTAAACATCGGGTTACTAAGCGCGGCCCTGCGCTTAGTAACCCGATGTTTACCCTGGTTACCCGGGGACTTCGGCATCGTTGGTC
The DNA here is from genome assembly GCF_051348905.1 of Ranitomeya variabilis. Classification (NCBI taxonomy): domain Eukaryota; kingdom Metazoa; phylum Chordata; class Amphibia; order Anura; family Dendrobatidae; genus Ranitomeya; species Ranitomeya variabilis. Next base: position 86,110,460 of record NC_135233.1, on the reverse strand, counting down.
GCTGGAGAGCTGTCTGTGTGACAGCTCTCCAGCGACCACACAGCGACGCTGCAGCGATCGGCATCGTTGTCGATATCGCTGCAGCGTCGCTTAATGTGACAGTACCTTAAGTCATAATGACAGCAAGTGGCTCAGTAAAGTGATGCTCTTCTGAAATCAGGATCTCAGCACCTGCTCTCAAATTACATGGCAAATACCTGGTGACAGATTCCTTTTAAACATTTTCTGATTGAAAATTATCCAAAATTCCATAAAAATATATTTTTTTATTATTGTGCTTAGAGGTTTCTTTTCTCTGATACACCGTATTAAATCTCCAGCAAAGATATTAAATGGTTTATCTCACAATTATAACTTATCGTCTATCCACTGCTGAGAACCAAGAAGAGGAGTATAATAGTTCTCATTTGAATGCAGCATCCATCGCCCATGCTCGCTGCCTTTCCATTCTTTATCTTTGGGACTGAAACAGACGGTTGAGAACAGCGCTTGGTTTCAATGGCAGTCCCGTAGAAAATAAATGGACAAGTGGTTGAAAATGTGCACTGTTACTCTTTACAGATGTGGTCAAAACTGGCCCATCCCATGCTGGGGTCTCAACAGTCGGACCCCCACTGACGTAGACTGACATAGAAGTTGTCATGTATAGTGAGGTTAGTTGACAATCTCTTGTAGCCAAAATACTCCTTTAATAGCAAAATAGAAGCTTCCTCTGGTGGAATTATAGGTAGCCAGAATATTATCGATTACCGTAACTCTTTATGTGTGTGGAGACTGTATAAGCCGAGCCTTTCTGTGTGTGCGGAACTTGGGGGCAATGTGTATGGGGGCTTTTGACCTGATATGTACAGATACTTTCAGCTTCCCCTCCTACTTTATTGTGTCATTGTTGTCAAAATGTACACAAGAATATTTCAAGTGGACTGGAAGATATCAGACAACCCAAACTTCTGACAGTCTGAAGTGTTTTTTTTTTTTCCCCCAGAAAGGAACATTTTGACATTTGGAGAGTTTCCAAATATTGACACTTTATTCAAAGTGTCTTCCCTCTGAGAGAAAACATTGTCTCAATCAGCAATGTTCATTGAAAGTCTCTCTGATTAGTTAGGAAGTTGATGCTGTGATCTGTATGAGGAATACAACTGATGGCAACACGAACATTTCTACATCAGGGGGTTAAACACCATCTAGAAACGTGTCCAAGTGTGAAATATTTGTACGATATAAATCACAAATATAAATATAGAAAATACATCTCAAGTTTCTACTTGGAATTAGTAAATAAATGTTAGATCTGAAATATGTTACTATTTTTAAAAAAGTAAAGTAATATAAAATTAAGGGCCCCTGCAGACGAGCATGAGAAATCGTCTCCTGAAAACTCGGATGTCTTTTTCTCATTTTCATCTGATTTTCACCCGTGTGCCATCCATGTGTCTGTTTTCTACGTCAGTGTGACATCCGTGTGATGTCCGTGTGACAGCCATATGTGATATATTGTCGTACATCTACACAGAAAGATGTACAAGCTCAAATACAGTTTCATAGTTCTATAACAGAAAAGTATCAAGGATGTTCCGTATGGAATCTGGTTTTTTTTTTGTTTTTTTACGCACTCAAAGATTTGAATTGGAGAGTCACCAAAACTTGGAAGAGAATGGTACATGCTGAGATTTTTTTTTTCCCATGGACAGAAGGACAAAAAAAAAATGTTCATCTGAACAGCCCTATGAATATCATGGATCAGTGTGCTGTCTGTGTGCTATCCGATTAAAAATCAGACAGCACGCGACCGATTTACACTCTCGTCTGCCTGAGACCTAAAGCTTACTTTTTATTCAGTGAAAAAATTCTGTAAATCTTGAATTTGCTTTTGGGCTGATTTATCACACAGTTTTTACCAGAGAGTTTTGGTGTTTTCATGCAACCTCTAACAATTTTTGGGAAAATATGCAGAGCTTAGCCCTTTCACGACATGTACTGCGCATGCCGTGAATCCCCCTTTGATGTGGGCTCCGGCGCTGAGCCCACATCAAAGTCGCGACATGTCAGCTGTTTTGTACAGCTGACATGTGCGCGCAATAGCAGCGGGTGAAATCGCTATTCACCCGCTGCTATTAACCTGTTAAATGCCACTGTCAAACGCAGACAGCGGCATTTAACTAAAGCTTCCGGCCGGGCGACCGGAAATGACGTCATCGCCGACCCCTGTCACATGATCGGGGGTCAGCGATGTGTCAGGACAGTAACCATAGAGGTCCTTGAGAGCTCTATGGTTACTGATGCCGGCCTGCTGTGAGCGCCACCCTGTTGTCGGCGCTCACAGCACACCTGCATTTCAGCTACATAGCAGCGCTCCGATGATCGCTGCTATGTAGCTGAGCCAATCGAGTGGTGCCAGCTTCTAGCCTCCCATGGAGGCTATTAAAGCATGGCACAGGTAAAAAAAAATGTTTTTAAAAATATGAAAAAAATGTAAAAAACATAAAAGTTTAAATCACCCCCCTTTCGCCCCATCCTAAATAAAACAATAAAAAAAAAATCAAACCTACACATATTTGGTATCGCCACGTTCAGAATCACCCGATCTATCAATAAAAAAGTATTAATCTGATCGCTAAACAGCGTAGCGAGAAAAAAATTCAAAACGCCAGAATTACGTTTTTTTGGTCGCCGCGACATTGCATTAAAATGCAATAACGAGCGATCAAAAGAAAGTATCTGCACAAAAGTGATATTATTAAAAACGTCAGCTCGGCACGCAAAAAATAAGCCCTCACCCGACCCCAGATCACGAAAAATGGAGACGCTTCGGGCATCGGAAAATGGCACTTTTTTTTTTTTTGTAAGCAAAGTTTTGAATTTTTTTTCACCACTTGGATAAAAAATAACCTACACATATTAGGTGTCTCTGAACTCGTAATGACCTAGAGAATCACAATGGCAGGTCAGTTTTAGCATTTAGTGAACCTAGCAAAAAAGCCAAACAAAAAACAAGTGTGGGATTGCACTTTTTTTGCAATTTCACCGCACTTGGAATTTTGTTCCCGTTTTCTAGTAAAAGACATGGTAAAACCAATGGTGTCGTTCAAAAGTAAAACTCGTCCCGCAAAAAATAAGCCCTCACATGGCCATTTTGACGGAAAATTAAAAAAGTTATGGCTCTGGGACGGAGGGGAGTGAAAAACAAAAACGCAAAAACGAAAAAGGGCCGCGACTTGAAGGGGTTAGAGGAAGGGAGGGAGTGTGCCCTAGCGCCACGCGACAAATTCAATATAATTTATGCCACAAAATGGAGTAAATTGTAGCAGAAATGTATTCCAATCTGTTAGACTTGAGTACTTATCTATCTGGGACACAGCAGCTGAAAGATGCTGCAAATTCACCAAATGCTCCTCTTAATGAATTTGATGACTCTTACTTCCGGGCAGCGGGCACCCTTCATCAAGACCACCAACCCTTTAGTAAAGATTACCTTTGAAAGACTGGCATGTTAAAACACCAGTCTTGATTGACTTGACCCCTTTCTGTGTAACTTTCAAGATTTCAGTTTTCTGTCAGTGAATGAGACCAATCTTATATATATATTCAATATATATTCAGAGGCTGGACCACTATGAAAAATCTAACATTCAGTAAAGCACTGTTTTACTACAATGAATCCAGTCTGAGAAAAGACTTTCATAACATAGTCAAATAGCAACACCAAAATCCAAATTCAAAGTAGACTGGTTAACATAAAAAGTCTACTTGCAGACTATAAGAGCTTGCACTCTACAGAAGAGAGAAAGAGGACGCTGCTGACCATAAAAGCTTACACTCTACTGAAGAGCGAAAGAGAAGACCCCGCTGATCATAAGCGCTTACACTCTACAGAAGAGAAACAGAGGATGCTGCTGACCATAAGAGCTTACACTCTACAGAAGAGAGAGAGGACCCCATTGACCATAAGAGCTAACACTTTACAGAAAACAGAGGATGCTGCTGACCATAGAGCTTACACTCTACAGAAAACAGAGGATGCTGCTGACCATAGAGCTTACACTCTACAGAAAACAGAGGATGCTGCTGACCATAGAGCTTACACTCTACAGAAAAGAGAGGACCCTGCTGACCATAAGAGCTTGCACTCTACAGAAGAGAGAGAGGACCCCATTGACCATAAGAGCTTACACTCTACAGAAAACAGAGGACCCTGCTGACCATAGAGCTTACACTCTATAGAAGAGAGAGAGGACCCCATTGACCATAAGAGCTTGCACTCTACAGAAGAGAGAGGACCCCATTGACCATAAGAGCTTACACTTTACAGAAAACAGAGGACCCTGCTGACCATAGGAGCTTACACTCTACAGAAAAGAGAGGACCCTGCTGACCATAAGAGCCTATACTCTACTGAAAACAGAGGACCCTGCTGACCATAGAGCTTACACTCTACAGAAGAGAGAATAAGGACCCTGCTGACCATAAGAGCTTACACTCTGCAGAAGAAAGAGGACACTGCTGATCATAAGAGCTTACACTTTACAGAAGAGAAAGAGAGGACTCCGCTGATCTTAAGAACTTAAACACTACAGAAGAGAGAGGACCCCGCTGACCATAAGAGCTTACCCTAATTTCACATACATTGGTAATTATCCATTATTAGATAGTGTTCCCCTTCTCCAAAAAGGAAGAAACATTCTCTATTTAAGTAGGAATATGTTCAACATATGCTTAATCCATGATTAAGTGTAGTCTGAAACGCATTGGAAAATAATAATTGCATATTTCTTGGATATACTGATATTGCTAATTTTTTATCACACTTTTTAATATAAGATTTGGCTGGATCATCTTCCTTTGTTATTTAATCTTTGGCCACATCAGGCAGTGCTGGCGTTTTCATGCCGAATCTATTCAGAAGCCTCGTCAGGTGAGCCTGACTACGTTTACACTTGTATATCAATAAGTCCTGATTATATTTGATATGGAGGAAAGACAATAGTTGTATGTAGATGAAGAAATAAATCTCGGATATGTGGATTAGCATTGTATGATTGGTTTTCCCCAACATTGATAGAGGTCACATAATATTCACCTCTTATTATGTGGGGCATATTTCATTAGATAATGCAAGTGACACAGGTCACGTATTATCATAGCTAGACCATGGCTAACAGTCCCATCCTGTATTGCATGTACAAGTGACATCTCCACCATTGTTCTACTTTTCTTTTCGAAAAACTCTTGCATCATGGTATGTATACATCCGTCCTATTAAATTGGATATTATAATGAGTCTTCTGTGATTGAGCACATCAAGGGGACTGCCAACAAAGATGAATTTCCTTTTAGTGTGTATAATTTTCATTCTTAACCTTCTGTAGTCATACCATGAAAAATAACGAATTCATTCCATAATGGTGATGTGAGTGAGTAATTTAGTATTCTAGCATAATTATAATTATAACTGAGCCATGTTTGAATGTAATAAAATGATTGTAATTTCTGTATAACTTACCTTGGGCTTTGTCTTCAAACAATACGTGGAAGGAGTTTTCTGATTGGCAAAGGTTTAAGAGCGGATGTGGTGTTACTTTAGACAGTGCCGATTTGATCTATTTTTTTAAATAAAATTATTCATACTTCTAATAATGTTAAGTATGTGACCCTCACAAAAATGCAACGCTAAATCACATAAGACAGGTAGAGAATGAGACTGCTGGATTCAAGCCTTCACATTTCTGTGGCTGCTTTTTTCAATTAAAAAACAACATTAAAGTGAAGTTATCATCAAAAAATACCCTATTATTTACATCAGGTTTTTGTGTTAAATGCATACTTTTAAGTTTTGGATTTTTTTCCTTTCTTATTTGACTCTTACTTCCTGTTGTTTCAGGAAACAAGACATGTACATATCCACAATCTAGAGACTTCAATTCTATGTTTTATGATGCAACATCTACATATCATATCTTATTTTGAAGAGGGGAGAAGGGTCATCTGTGAAATCATCCCTTATGATAGATGGATCTTGTCTTATTGGCTGTGTATAGAGGTGTTAATCCTGTCTGTGATCATTTGAAGCCTGCTGAAAACACTTCCTGAAAGGACAAGAAGTATGAATCTAAAAAAGCTCCAGGTTGCCACTATTACAATTGCAAGATTTTTTTCACTAAATGTTGTGATTTAAAAAAAGTTAATGAAAAAACAATAACACACAACACCAAAACCTGATTTAAAAGAAAGAAGCTTTCTTGTGATAGCTTCCCTTTACGTAGAAAAAATTCCCAGAGGTGTGCCTAAATCTACTTTAAAAAATTGTGTTTGAATGAGTTGGGAAATCCCAGTGTACAGAGCGTATCCCTCAAAGCTTCCCAGCCCCCCTTACTAGCGAAGAGTGAGATCACATGTGTCATCCCGCAGTCTTGCACTTTCCACTAAAATAGCACTGACACATCAAGTCAAACTGTCAATGATGGATACCAGCATCTTTAAGTGGGATGTGTATTTTGTTACAGTGGTAAGAACCTGTGCCACCACAGTCACATTCATTGAAGCTTTAGATCTGAGACAAATGTTGGGAAATATTCTCAGCGTAAGAGCGGGTTCCCATGACCGATGTCTCCACATCCAAGAAAAACGGTCCGATTATTCTGATCAAAGTTTGCTCAGAGGCATCAGGTTTTTCTGGGATGTAGAGAGAGAAAAAAAATTTCTCCACCTTCTCCATGCTGACAGTCCCGTCATCAAAGTGCAGTCTGAAGTTCACTGACCCGTAGACTTGCATTGATGATTTTGATCCAACACTCGAATCAAAATCGGACATCTCCAATTTTTTTTTGTGGACCACTCTGTCCGAGGGAAATAAGACGTGCATGCATGGCTGTCATGATTCCCAATGGCAGGGAATTTGTCAACATAACACGGGCAAAAACAGGACGAGCTCTAGGGTGATGGAACCTGAGCTGACCGCGATCCTGAACCTCAACACTCAACTAACAGTAGCCGGGGGACGTTCCTGGGGGGCCCCTAGACGTCTCGCGCCAGCCGGAGATCTAGCTTCCCCTATCAGAAGAATAACAGACCTCACTTGCCTCCAGAGAAATATTCCCACAGAGATAGCAGCCTCCCACATATAATGACGGTGAAATGAGAGGAAGGCACAAACGTAGTTATGAAAACAGATTCAGCAAAATGAGGCCCGCTTAAGCTAGATAGCAGAGGATACAAAAGGTGAACTGCGCGGTCAGCTGAAAAACCCTACAAAATACCATCCTGAAATTACTTGAACTCATGTGCCAACTCATGGTACATGAGTGCTAATTTCAGCCCACTAGAGCAACCAGCAGCAGAGAATTACATATCTGCAAGCTGGACTAAAAAAACATGAAAGCAATCATGAAACAGGGAAATACAGACTTAGCTTGTCTTGAAGGCCTAGGAGCAGGTAACAGAGACACACACTGATACATTGATAGCCGGCAAGGGAATGACAGGAAAGCCAGGTTAAATAGGAAACACCCAGCCACTGATGGACAGATGGAAACCAGAGACCGCAACCCACCAAAGTCACCCAGTACCAGTTGTAACCACCAGAGGGAGCCCAAAAACAGAATCCACAACAGTACCCCCCCTTGAGGAGGGGTCACCGAACCCTCACGAGAACCCCCAGGGCGATCAGGATGAGCTCTATGGAAGGCGCGGACCAAATCAGTCGCATGAACATCAGAGGCGACCACCCAGGAGTTATCCTCCTGACCATAACCCTTCCACTTAACCAAATACTGGAGTTTACGTCTGGAAACACGAGAATCCAAGATCTTCTCAACAACATACTCCAATTCTCCCTCCACCAGCACCGGAGCAGGAGGCTCAACCGAAGGAACAACGGGCACCTCATACCTCCGCAATAACGACCGATGGAACACATTATGAATAGCAAACGATGCTGGGAGATCCAAACGAAAAGATACAGGGTTAAGAATCTCCAAGATCTTATAAGGACCGATAAACCGAGGCTTAAACTTGGGAGAAGAGACCTTCATAGGGACAAAACGAGAAGACAACCACACCAAGTCCCCAACACGAAGTCGGGGACCCACGCGGCGACGACGATTAGCAAACTGCTGAGCCTTCTCCTGAGACAACTTCAAATTGTCCACCACCTGATTCCAAATCTGATGTAGCCTATCCACCACCACGTCCACTCCAGGACAATCCGAAGGCTCCACCTGACCAGAGGAAAAACGAGGATGAAACCCCGAATTACAAAAGAAAGGAGAAACCAAAGTAGCAGAACTAGCCCGATTATTAAGGGCAAATTCGGCCAGTGGCAAAAAGGCAACCCAGTCATCTTGATCAGCAGAAACAAAACACCTTAAATAAGTTTCCAAGGTCTGATTAGTTCGCTCCGTCTGGCCATTCGTCTGAGGATGGAATGCAGATGAGAAAGACAAATTAATGCCCATCTTAGCACAAAACGTCCGCCAAAATCTAGACACAAACTGGGATCCCCTGTCCGAAACGATATTCTCCGGAATCCCATGCAAACGAACCACGTTCTGAAAAAACAAAGGGACTAACTCAGAGGAGGAAGGCAACTTAGGCAAGGGTACCAAATGAACCATCTTAGAAAAGCGGTCACACACAACCCAGATAACGGACATTTTCTGTGAGACAGGGAGATCTGAAATAAAATCCATGGAAATGTGCGTCCAAGGCCTCTTCGGGATAGGCAAGGATAACAACAACCCACTGGCCCGAGAACAGCAAGGCTTAGCCCGAGCACACACTTCACAAGACTGCACAAAGGTGCGCACCTCCCTTGACAAGGAAGGCCACCAAAAAGACCTGGCCACCAAGTCTCTAGTACCAAATAATCCAGGATGACCAGCCAACACAGAAGAATGGACCTCGGAGATGACTCTACTGGTCCAATCATCCGGAACAAACAGTCTTTCTGGTGGACACCGATCAGGTTTATCCGCCTGAAACTCCTGCAATGCACGTCGCAAGTCTGGGGAGACGGCGGACAATATTACCCCATCCCTAAGGATGCCAGTAGGCCCAGAGTCTCCAGGAGAGTCAAGCACAAAACTCCTGGAAAGAGCATCCGCCTTCACACTCTTTGAACCTGGCAAGTACGAAACCACAAAATTGAAACGAGAAAAAAACAACGACCAACGAGCCTGTCTAGGATTCAAACGCCTGGCAGACTCAAGGTAAATCAGATTCTTGTGATCAGTCAAGACCACCACACGATGTCCAGCACCCTCAAGCCAATGACGCCACTCCTCAAATGCCCACTTCATGGCCAAAAGCTCCCGATTACCCACATCATAATTGCGCTCGGCGGGCGAGAATTTTCTAGAAAAGAACGCACATGGCTTCATCACCGAGCCATCGGAACTTCTCTGTGACAAAACCGCCCCCGCTCCAATCTCGGAAGCATCAACCTCAACCTGAAAAGGAAGTGAAACATCTGGTTGACATAACACAGGAGCAGAAGAAAACCGGCGCTTAAGTTCCTGAAAGGCCTCCACAGCCGCAGGAGACCAATTAGCAACATCAGCACCCTTTTTAGTCAAATCAGTCAAAGGTTTAACAACACTGGAAAAATTAGAAATGAACCGACGATAAAAATTAGCAAAACCCAAGAACTTCTGAAGACTCTTAACAGATATAGGTTGTGTCCAGTCACAAATCGCCTGAACCTTGACGGGATCCATCTCAATAGTAGAAGGAGAAAAAATGTACCCCAAAAAAGAAATCTTCTGGACTCCGAAGAGACATTTTGAGCCCTTCACAAACAGAGAATTGGCCCGCAGGACTTGAAACACCTTCCTGACCTGTAGAACATGAGACTCCCAGTCATCAGAAAACACCAAAATATCATCCAAATACACAATCATAAACTTATCCAGATATTCACGGAAAATATTGTGCATAAAGGACTGAAAGACTGAAGGAGCATTAGAAAGTCCAAAAGGCATTACCAAATACTCAAAATGGCCCTCAGGCGTATTAAATGCGGTTTTCCACTCATCACCCTGCTTTATCCGCACAAGATTATACGCACCGCGAAGATCTATCTTAGTGAACCACCTAGCCCCCTTAATGCGAGCAAACAAATCAGTCAATAATGGCCATGGATACTGATATTTGACTGTAATCTTATTCAGAAGGCGATAATCTATACAAGGCCTCAGGGAACCATCTTTTTTAGCCACGAAAAAAAAACCTGCTCCCAGAGGGGACGAAGATGGACGAATATGTCCCTTTTCCAAGGACTCCTTAATATAATTCCGCATAGCAGTATGCTCTGGCACTGACAGATTAAATAAACGACCCTTAGGGAACTTACTGCCAGGAATTAATTCTATAGCACAGTCACAATCCCTATGAGGAGGGAGCGAATTGAGCTTAGGCTCCTCAAAAACATCCCGATAGTCAGACAAAAACGCAGGGACCTCAGAAGGAGTAGATGAAGCAATTGAAATCAGAGGTGCATTATCATGAACCCCCTGACATCCCCAGCTTAACACAGACATTGTTTTCCAATCCAGGACTGGATTATGAGTTTGTAACCATGGCAGACCAAGCACTAGTACATCATGTAAATTATACAGTACAAGGAAGCGAATCACCTCCTGATGAACGGGAGTCATGCGCATGGTCACTTGTGTCCAGTACTGCGGTTTATTCATAGCCAATGGTGTAGAGTCAATTCCCTTCAAAGGAATAGGAACTTCCAGAGGCTCCAGACTAAAACCACAGCGTTTGGCAAAAGACCAATCCATAAGACTCAGGGCAGCGCCCGAATCCACATAGGCATCGATGGAAATGGATGACAGTGAACAAATCAGAGTTACAGACAAAATGAACTTAGACTGCAGAGTACTAATGGCAAAAGATTTATCAACCTTTTTTGTGCGTTTAGAGCATGCTGATATAACATGAGCTGAATCACCACAATAAAAACACAATCCATTTTTCCGCCTATAATTTTGCCGTTCACTTCTGGACTGAATTCTATCACATTGCATAGTCTCAGGTTCCTGTTCAGAAGACACCGCCAACTGGTGCACAGGTTTGCGATCCCGTAAACGCCGATCAATCTGAATGGCCATAGCCATAGACTCATTCAGACCTGTAGGCGCAGGGAACCCCACCATAATATCCTTAATGGCCTCAGAAAGACCATCTCTGAAGTTTGCAACCAGGGCGCACTCATTCCACTGAGTAAGCACCGACCATTTCCGAAATTTTTGACAATATACTTCCGCTTCATCATGCCCCTGAGAGAGGGCTAATAAAGCCTTTTCAGCCTGAATCTCCAGGTTAGGTTCCTCATAGAGCAATCCCAGTGCCAGAAAAAACGCATCCACACTGAGCAATGCAGGATCCCCTGGTGCCAATGCAAATGCCCAATTCTGAGGGTCGCCCCGCAGGAAAGATATTACAATCTTGACCTGCTGAGCAGGGTCTCCAGAGGAGCGAGATTTCAAAGAAAGAAACAATTTGCAATTGTTCCTGAAATTCAGGAAGGTAGATCTATCTCCAGAAAAAAACTCTGGAATAGGAATTCTAGGTTCAGACATAGGAGTGTGAACAACAAAATCCTGTATATTTTGAACTTTTGCAACAATATTATTCAGGCTGGAAGCCAAACTCTGGACATCCATGTTAAACAGCTAAGGTCAGAGCCATTCAAGGGTTAAGAGGAGGTAAGAAGCAGCTAGACAGCAATTAAGGGCTAGGCAGCAAAATTCTGAGGGAAAAAAAAAAAAAAAATTTCCCTTCAACACTTCTTTTTCTCCTGCTTCAGCCCAAACAATTAACACTTTGTAGGCCGGCTATACTGTCATGATTCCCAATGGCAGGGAATTTGTCAACATAACACGGGCAAAAACAGGACGAGCTCTAGGGTGATGGAACCTGAGCTGACCGCGATCCTGAACCTCAACACTCAACTAACAATAGCCGGGGGACGTTCCTGGGGGGCCCCTAGACGTCTCGCGCCAGCCGGAGATCTAGCTTCCCCTATCAGAAGAATAACAGACCTCACTTGCCTCCAGAGAAATATTCCCACAGAGATAGCAGCCTCCCACATATAATGACGGTGAAATGAGAGGAAGGCACAAACGTAGTTATGAAAACAGATTCAGCAAAATGAGGCCCGCTTAACCCCTTCCCGACATGTGACGGTATAGTACGTCACATGTCGGGACCCCCGCTTTGATGTGCGCTCCGGCGGTGAGCGCACATCAAAGTCGCGACATGTCAGCTGTTTTTTACAGCTGACATGTGCGCGCAATAGCGGCGGGTGAAATCGCGATCACCCGCCGCTATTAACTAGTTAAATGCCGCTGTCAAACTCAGACAGCGGCATTTAACTACCGCATCCGGCCGTGCGGCCGGATATGAGCGCATCGCCGACCCCCGTCACATGATCGGGGGTCGGCGATGTGTCAGGAAGGTAACCATAGAGGTCCTTGAGACCTCTATGGTTACTGATTGCCGGTGGCTGTGAGCGCCACCCTGTGGTCGGCGCTCACAGCACACCTGCAAATCTGCTGTGTAGCAGCGATCTTATGATCACTGCTGCATAGCAGAGCCGATCGGGCTGTGCCTGCTTCTAGCCTCCCATGGAGGCTACTGAAGCATGGCAAAAGTAAAAAAAAAAAGTTTTTAAAAATGTGAAAAAAATAAAAAAAATATAAAAGTTTAAATCACCCCCCTTTCGCCCCAATCAAAATAAATCAATAAAAAAAAAAACCAACCTACACATATTTGGTATCGCCGCGTTCAGAATCGCCCGATCTATCAATAAAAAAAAAGCATTAACCTGATCGCTATATGGCGTAATGAGAAAAAAATTCGAAACGCCAGATTTACGTTTTTTTGGTCGCCACGACATTGCATTAAAATGCAATAACGGGCGATCAAAAGAACGTATCTACACCAAAATGCTATCATTAAAAACGCCAGCTTGGCACGCAAAAAATAAGCCCTCACCTGACCCCAGATCACGAAAAATGGAGACGCTACGAGTATCGGAAAATGGCGCAATTTTGTTTTGTTTTGTTTTTTGCAAAGTTTGGAATTTTTTTTCACCACTTAGGTGAAAAATAACCTAGTCATGTTAGGTGTCTATAAACTCGTAGTGACCTGGAGAATCATAATGGCAGGTCAGTTTTAGCATTTAGTGAACCTAGCAAAATAGGCAAGCAAAAAACAAGTGTGGGATTGCACTTTTTTTGCAATTTCACTGCACTTGGAATTTTTTTCCCGTTTTCTAGTACACGACATGCTAAAACCAATGATGTCGTTCAAAAGTACAACTTGTCCCGCAAAAAATAAGCCCTCACATGGCCAAATTGACGGAAAAATAAAAAAGTTATGGCTCTGGGAAGGAGGGTAGCGAAAAACGAAAATGGAAAAACGGAAAAAGCTCCGGGGGTGAAGGGGTTAAGCTAGATAGCAGAGGATACAAAAGGTGAACTGCGCGGTCAGCTGAAAAACCCTACAAAATACCATCCTGAAATTACTTGAACTCATGTGCCAACTCATGGTACATGAGTGCTAATTTCAGCCCACTAGAGCAACCAGCAGCAGAGAATTACATATCTGCAAGCTGGACTAAAAAAACATGAAAGCAATCATGAAACAGGGAAATACAGACTTAGCTTGTCTTGAAGGCCTAGGAGCAGGTAACAGAGACACACACTGATACATTGATAGCCGGCAAGGGAATGACAGGAAAGCCAGGTTAAATAGGAAACTCCCAGCCACTGATGGACAGATGGAAACCAGAGACCGCAACCCACCAAAGTCACCCAGTACCAGTTGTAACCACCAGAGGGAGCCCAAAAACAGAATCCACAACACATGGCCCCATAGAATATTATAGGTATGAGTTATATCTGTGAAACCACTTGTCCAAGAAAATCGGTTGTGTGCACGTGCCCTAAAGCCCTAAAGATAAGCCTCAGATGAATGCACTGAGCCTTAGTTTATGATCTCAGTTTATAATAAATCATAAAGAGATAATAATGATTAAGTGATTCAATATCCGTGGTTTTTTCCAACTTTGTACAATAATCTGAAGGAATACTGTACATTTTACGTTAGGACATGTTTCTGTTTTCCTATTTAGCTTAAATCTATTTAGCACTATGCTTTCTCCGGGGGGTCGTTCACACTAACACCTCCCCCTCGTATTACAACATTAGGGGTGTGACATTCATTCTTATACAACAAGAATGTAAAATTATCATGATTAGATAGTTTCCTATGTTAATATTTGCAATTTTTTTGTGCATCCATAGATTTTAAGTAGTCGAGTTTCTTATGACATTCGGAAGGAAGTCATGCATGCTGCATCTGATGTAAATGGACAGTTGGTCCACGAGAAAAAAACTCTCATCCGAACAGCCTGGTTGAATAACATCACTCAGTGTGCTGTCCGTCTGTTATGTGTGCGTAGAATATGCTAGTCTGAATGAGCCCTTATAGAGGTTAAGTCCTCCCTTCTGACATTTAGCAAACCATTTTAATCCTAATGATATTCAATTCTGGAGCATGTTCTTCCAACTTTGTGTTCTTCTGGCCTTCTGTTTTTCTTCATGGAAATGTATGGACAGCTGGGCTTTGCTATTCCAGTTTTGCGTCCTTACATTGGCTGACATTGTCAACACTGTACAAAAATGGTATAATTATGTGGAGAACTGCCACAGTAACAAGGGAAATGGAAACACCAAGTTGTCAATATAATAATACCTTTTCAGGGGGAAGAAAAGATACTTGAAAGTTAATATATTTTGAATGCATGTATTCATTTCTATTACTGATAGCTTTCTTATATAGTGCCATTAATTCCACAGCTTTACAGACATTATCATCACTGTCCCTATCAAGGCTCACAATCTAGATTCCCTGTCAATATGTTTATGGAGTGTGGGAGGAAGCCCACACAAATGGGGAGAACATGCAATCTTCTTTCAGATGCTCTTGGTGGGTTTTACCCCAATGTTGCAAGGCTAGAGTGCTAACCACTGATCCATCGTGCTGCGTCTTGTAGTTAAGAGTAGTCCACTATGACAACCCCTTCTCCATCCCTATGTTTACTCTCAGTAAAATAATAATAACACTTATTCTCTTCCAGTGCCAGCGCCATTTTGGTTTTGTTGGGACTGGCTCTCCCAGGGATCGTATGACATTATGTCACTCGATCTCTGCGGCCAATCAGCGGAGGTGGGCATAGATGTTAATATTTTACTGGAAGGAAATTTTAGGGATTGAATAGGGGTTGTCCGAGTAGTGGACAACCCGTTTAACTTTTTAGCAACAGCCACCATATATGTACAACAGCTGTGTGCTATCTTTGTGTAGGGCAGGCTCAGGAGCTGGGCTGGTTCTGGCGTACATATTCAGTACTTGAGACTACACTGTGTGTGTGCAGGGCCGATGGAGGAATTCACTGTAGGGGATACTATACTGTATTTGGGGGGGGGGGGCATTATTGTTAGCGCAATGCTCTATTCTTACAGCATTTGTGGCAATGCCGCTCTTCGCCAGCTAGAAAACTTCCCTCTACATCAGGATCAACTGAAGGATCTCTATGTATATCACAATTAATAGTTGTGTAGGACACGATTTAGCTTAGAATAAGTGTTCATACAGGCCTACGCTGTCTACTATTTTAGAAAATAGCATAAATTGCAATATCCTGGCAACAATAAAATATTTAGGATGATTATTATTATTATTTTGCATCCTTTACTAATATAGTGAATTTGAGGGGATCTGATCTCCAAGTCTCCCACAAACAAATATTGAGGATTTAATCTAAGGATGTTGTTGTGTAAATGAGCCCTGAGAAGTAATTCTCCATTATAAATATGGTTCAGTGTAGAAGAAAAATGCCAGAGTTTTTTAATTGCTTTTAAAAAGTTAAATGATAGAGAGAAGTGTGCAGGCCCCTCACCGAATTACCGAACTGATTAGTCACGCTCAGACGACCACATTAAAGCATCTGTGAATGTCCTCACAAGCCTAAAGTTTTCTGCTGGATATTTATGATTTTAATTAGTAGTTAGGAATAGATAGAGAAATTAATTAGATTGCTCTCTTCCTCTGAAACATTTCTTCTGTAGGTTTACAAAAATGTTAAGAGAAATGTCATCATGTATTTTTCACTGATACACTGGGTAATATTGAGAGCAGGGCATGAGGGGGCGGCATATGAAACGGGGATCCAAAGACCCTGCACCAGACAGCCGTGTATGAGCTTTGCCGAAGTGATACTATACCAATAATACACTTTACTGTAAAAGCAGCAACTGTAAAATCCATCATAGATGGAAGAAATAAATAAAAGTGCAAAACTAAAATCCTTAGTCCCATTGCAAATGGGCCCCCGCTACCTGACGAAGCCGAAAACTGAACCAATAACTAAAGGTGCATTCCCATCTCCAAGATGTTATCCCAATATGTACTAGGTGTAATAATACTAATATTAGCAAATTCCCCCAAATAGAAATGATTCGCTATGTTGCTTACCCCATGTGCAGGGCATTGCAGTAGGGTAGAAATTCATGGTTACAACCGCTCATATAGTGACAGTAAGTTAGCTGTTAGTGGTCATAATAACCATGGATATCTAAGCTACTGCAATGTCCTGCACATGGGGCAAGCAACATAGGTTATCAGGAGAACTATACTACATTTTTAATTGGAGGTATTTGGTAATATTACTATTATTATTACACGTACTACATATTGGGGTAGAATCTTGGAGATGGGAATACCGTTTTGATGTGTTGTTGCCATAATTCGGTGAACCCACAAAATGGTGTGAGATAGCAGAAAAGCTCCAATTCGCTATTCTTTACAGAATGGAACAGTTTTCTAACTCCTAAGTGGGCCCCTCAACCCTGGGCCAATAGCAGCTGCCAGTTTCAGACTGGTGTACCTTGGGCCCGCCAGAGAAAAACATTCTTGGGGCCCACCAAACAACTATATAGAAATAACCCACAGCATGAAATAAAGAAAAAAAAATCTGACATCCTCCATGGATTTCATAATTTGCAATGAAAAGCGTGAAGTAATTGCCCACCATTTGCACTGTTATAAATGCAGTAATATTTGCAAAATTAAGTGCCAATGTTACTGCTGCAAAATTTCCACTGCTGAAATTCCACAACATATACATAATGTGTGATCATACCCACTTAAAGCTGTTGGTGTATCCACCCTTTCTGAAAATGGTAATTGTGCACAGAGACAGTATACTTACTTGGGCACAGAGTAGACCATGACACAACAAGGACTTGGCGGTGAAGAGTGCAGGCAAGAGCCTCAGTCTTCACTTCACCAATCCCAGCAGACCTGACTACATGAACTGTGCTGTTGTGCGGGAGGGCAGAGGAGGCAAACACCCCTAACCATGACTGGCTGCATTACTGCCAAACAGTGTTAGGCTTAATCTGAAAGAGCAGAGATGAGCAGGTAGCGTTTGAGTCAGCACAGTGAGCTACAGCCAGGTTATAGCAGGTAGCTTTGTCAGCATCTGCTGCTCTCGTGGGTTGTCTAAACCCATGAAGAGTGGTGAATAGCCAGTTGCCTGTAGGCTGCACAAGGCATTGTCTTGGCCCGCTGGAGGATCTACTGGGTCTCCAGTGGGCCAGTCTCATGTTGACAGCTTTTATACCAACTACAGTTAGAAAATTACACCAATAGACAGAGCAATGAAAGATAATACAGTTCTGCAAAATGTGTGTTTTATGAAAATTGTTTCAAATCCAATGACTGATTTTTATGCTTTCTTATGCCCTGTTTTCAAAAAACACTTCTATTTTTAACTATAACATATGGATTTTGCACAAAAACATGTGTGAAATTACTGTCAAGCAAGATGAACAAGAAAAATCTTTATGGTAGCCAACCAATATTATATATAAAACATTATTAAACATTCATTCTGCAGCTGTATTGGAAATAAATTATTGTGCCTTCTCATTTTCTCTTCAAAGCTTCTCTTGATACCTTTTCTGTTGAAGAAGGCCTGCAGATCTTCTCTGTGAGGCACCCAGCAGTAGTCCCCCATCATGTTCACATCATCTAACCTTGGTATCGTCGTTCCATCTTCTTGGTATCCTGATGAAATCTTTCTCCTTGCTCTTCACTAACTGCAATAAGGTTTTCAGGAAAGTCATCTAAATGAGGATGTAAAAAAAGTAACTTCATATTCATCAATTCATCAGACAACCCAACACTTTGAAACATTTCAGCATGTTCTCCACGATGGACTTAAATTTTGGATCTTTGTTGTTACCTAAAATTTCTTCACAACTTCTTTAAAAGAATCCCAAGCCTTTTTCTCAACATCTTTAATTTTTGTTTTGAATACGTTGTCGTTCATGAATTTTTGAATATCCGGAATCACAAAAATCCCTTCCTTCAGTTTTGCTTTGGACAGTCCCTGAAACTTGGAACACAGTTACTTAAAAGTCTCTCCTTTCAGTAGAACGTTTACAAACTGCTTCATCAGTCCAAGCTTAATTTGGAGTGGTGGCCGGAGAACTTTAGTGGAATTAACTAAACTTTTTACATCTATGTTCTTGAGTCCTATACTGGCTTTTCTATTCATGCAGAAAGTATGGGTGCTTGTGTATCCTCCTAGCTGCCCTAGGAGCAAAGAGAAAACTTTCAGATCATCACATATTGACCATCCTTGATCCTCTCAGTTAACTTTCTTGAGAATAAAGTCTAAATTCTCACAGCTTTCCTTCAAGTGCACAGAATGCTCCTTGCTGCCATTGTGCAGTAGCATAGCTTTCAGACTTTTTTCTGGATGAATCATTATAGTCTCCACTCGCTCACATTGTATTCAATGTTACATTTTTCCATCAGCCCAGGAACATCAGTGCAATACACTAGAGCACTGTCTTGAGAAAAGTAAAAAGAAAAGAATACTCTTATGAACTGTCTAAAAGAATATCTGCCTTTGCTCCCCATTGCAAGCAATCACAGTGCAGCTTTCAGTTCTTAGGCTATGTGCACACGTTGCGGAATGGTGTGCGGATTTTTCCACACTGAATTTGGTAAATCCGCAGGAAATCCGCAGTGTGGAATTACCGCGGATTTACTGCGGTTTTTCCATGGTTTTTTTGCGGATTCCATCTGCGATTTTACACCTGCGGATTCCTATTGAGGAGCAGGTGTAAACCGCTGCGAAATCCGCACAAAGAATATACACGCTGCGTTTCCACGCGTTTTTTTTCTGCAGCATGTGCACTGCGGATTTTGTTTTCCATAGGTTTACATGGTGCTGTAAACTCATGGAATGGAAAACTGCTGCAAATCCGCAGCGGCCAATCCACTGCGGATCCGCAGCAAAATCCGCAGCATGTGCACATAGCCTTATACTGCTGAGGTAAAATGAAAGCTGTTATGAACTGTGACAAAAAAAAAATCAGTTTTTACTGCCCATAACAACCAATCATAGCACAGCTTTCATTTCTAATACTGCTGAGTTAAAATGAAAGATATGCTTTGATTGGATGCTATGGACACTACCACACTCTTTGGAAGCTGGGTTAAGAATATCTTCTTTGCCCACAGCAGCCAATCGCAGCACAGCGTCCATCCACCAAAGGTCACACAAATGGATCAAAGTATGATGCAAGAAAAAGCCTATGGAGTGAGTGTTTGTGGAAAAATTGTACATGATGGATTTTTTTTTGGATATTTACTGAGTTCAGCGATTAAAAGTATATAAAAATGACCTCTTACTTTTCAAACAATTTTACCCTTGCAGACCTGTGAATAGATAGATAGATGGACAAATGTACAGTATTAGCACGCAACTTTTCATTGAATTCAGATTTTTCATTCAGTCCCATATCCATATGTGTATACAACCTAGTATTTCCATCTTTATATGAATCGTCTCGCACTCTTCATCACGATGTCTTAAAAAATTAGTTTTTTTATTGATCCATATTTTTTAAAAAAATTCCCCACGGTTACCTGCATGTTTTGAACCCATATGGTTCTAACTAATGGCATCTAGCTAAATAAAATTATTATTATTATTATCTTTCTATCCGAAAAACAAAGTTATACTAGTAACATAGTTAGCAAGGCCGAAAAAAGACATTTGTCCATCTAGTTCAGCCTATATTCCGTCAGAATAAATCCTCAGATCTACGTCCTTCTAAAGAAGACATCCAGGCCTCTCTTGAACCCCTCGACTGAGTTTGCCATCACCACCTCCTCAGGCAAGCAATTCCAGATTCTCACTGCCCTAACAGTAAAGAATCCTCTTCTATGTTGGTGGAAAAACCTTCTCTCCTCCAGACGCAGTGAATGCCCCCTTGTGACCATCACCTTCCTTGGTATAAACAGATCCTCGGACCGTTGACTGTGCAGTGTTCTGTTGACTGGGCAGCCACCCTTGTGGAAGCCATATGGGTCAATAAGCTGAATTGCGGAATAGTAATTTTAGTCATTTGTATAGAGGAAAACAATTTAACGATGTTAGAATAAGGGTCTGTTCACACATGCAACATTATTTTTATGCAAATTAATACAGAAAACAAATGGCTGTGTGTTATCTTTCCAACAGACAAAATAAACCTATAAACATGACACACTACTAGAATGTCGAATAAAATGTTAAATTTATTAACCACATATTAAAAAACAAATAAATGACATTAAGGGAAAATAACCTCAAAGTGCAGACTAAGGGAGTATAAAATAAATCAGTATAATAATCACTTAATCTACCGTATTTGTGGGACTATAAGACGCACCGGACCATAAGACGCACCCCAAATTTTGGGTGAAAAATGCAGAATTAAAGATTTTTTTATAAGATGGGGGTCTGTCTTATTGTCCAAATTTACAGTATCTTACCTGAGGGCTGGCGGTGGCAGAGCAGGGTCACAGGAGGCATGGTGCTGGCAGAGGTGCGGTGATGCAGTGGACGATATGGCGTGCACCTGAGCAGGGTCCCTTCCTGTTTAGGTGGGCGACGCCACGGCCTGGTGTCCATGGGGGGTTGCAGCAGTGCTGTGGCGGCGGCAGAGGTGCAGGGATGATGAGGTGCAGTGAGCGGTATGGTGTGAGCAGGGTCCCTTCCAAAGGCGAGGTGATGCAGCGGCCCGGTATCCAAGGTAAGCAGCAGAGCCGGGTGAATCATGGCTTTATCAGTGGCGGCGGCCATCTTCCTGAGGCCGCGCATGCGCAGATGAAGTGCTCTGCTTCCCGGGGCTTCAGGAAAATGGCCGCCGGAGGCCGCGCGTGTGCAGATTGAGATCGCAGCGGACATTTTCCTGAAACCGAGTAAACAGATTTAGATCTCGGCTTCAGGAAAATGGCCGCCGCAATCTCCATCTGCGCACACGCCGCCTCCCGTGGCCATTTTCCTGAAGCCCCAGGAAGCAGACCACTCCATCTGCGCACGCGCGGCCTCAGGAAGATGGCCGCTGCCACCGATAAAGCTATGATTCACCCGGCTCTGTTGCTTACCTTGGATACCGGGCCACTGCGTCACCTCACCTGTGGAAGGGACCCCGCTCACTGCGCCTCATCATCCCCACACCTCTGCCGCCGCCGCACCTCTGCCGCCACCACATCACTGCCGGTAAGCCTGCATTCCAACTATAAGACGCACCCCCCATTTTCCTCACATTTTTTGGGGGGAAAAAGTGCATCTTATAGTCCGAAAAATACGGTATGTACAATGCTGTGTATATCTACACTAGTTGCTTAATAGGTATAGTCCTATGTGCAAATATAATATACAATCTGTATTAAATGTAAAGGACTCATGTGCAAGGTAGAGTACAATATATATATTGCTAGCACCATACATTGTGAAATAAATAATAATACAGAGTGAAATATATAGAGTAACGTGCTATGTAATTGTACCATAATAATCCAGCACATCTTCTTGATTATAAAAAAAACTTTATCTTTATTCAAATCCTCTTAAAAATATTGTTACAGATCAAGACAGAAATGAGAATAAAACTTTACGCGTTACGACCCATGTGTGGGTCTTAATCATAATGAAAAAAATTAGGACTTGAATAAAGATAAAGTTTTTGCTGGATTATCGTGGATTAATTTTGCATGCGGGCTTGAACGCTATTCCATTCACCTTCGTGGATAACTGCACCTGCTGTAGACAATTCAAGGGTAAGCTGATGAACTTTACTTTATATGCTATGTAACTGTAGTATGCCCAAAAATAATGGTTATAGCAAGTAAAGCCATTCACATGTCAAACAGACACAGCATATAAAGAGATAGGCATAAAAGACATCATGATTAGATACTGACTCCACAGTGCTTGCATGTGCCTGACGCGCGTTTCGCCTACTGCTTTGATGGAGGTCCACTTTGAGGCTATTTTCCCTTAAAGGGAACCTGTCACCCCAAAAATTGAAGATGAGCTAAGCCCACCGGTATCAGGGGCTTATCTACAGCATTCTGGAATGCTATAGATAAGCCCCCAATGTATCCTGAAAGATGAGAAAAAGAGGTTAGATTATACTCGCCTAGATGGGCGGTCCGATCGGTTGTAGGATGTTTCACCCCCAGCAGTTCGCCTTCAGCAGTTCACTCCTAGTAGTTCGCCCCCAGCAGTTCGCCCCCGGGGTACATCCTGTTCGTGACGCCAAGTTGAGTCGCCGGCCAGGGCAGTGGGGTACTTGGTACCAGGGCCGGGTGTCACGGTGGCTGTGACCCAGTACGTGACCCTGGGCACTCAAATAAAAGGGAAAAGTCTTTTAAGGGTTTGGTGAATAAAGTTTGTGTTCGTGATGCGACCTGTAGTATTCGGACAGTAGGGACCGATGCTGCTTAAAGGGGTCCTCTGGGGTGATGGTATGGCAGCTGGATTGTATAACTTCCCACAGGTGAAGTAAATGTACCCGGGGTGAACTGCTGGGGGCGAATTGCTGGGGGCGAACTGCTGGGGGTGAACTGCTGGGGGAGAAACATCCAAATCCCGGTCCAATCCGATGGGCTTCGCGGTCCGGTCCGGGGCCTCCTATCTTCATAGGATGACGTCCTCTTCTTGTCTTCACGCTGCGGCTCCGGGCCTCTCTGACCTTTCCCGGCGCCTGCGCACTGCAGTACTTTACTCTGCCCTCAACAGGGCAGACAAAGTATGCCTGCGCCGGAACAGCAGCATGACTACAAGAAGAGGACATCATCTTAAGAAGATGGGAGGCCCCGGACCAGACCGCAACGCCCATCGGACTGGACCACAGCGGGACCGCCCCTGGGTGAGTATAATATAACCTCTTTTTCTCATCTTTCAGGATACATCGGGGGCTTATCTACAGCATTACAGAATGCTGTAGATAAGCCCCTGATCCTGGTGGGCTTAGCTCACCTTCGATTTTGGGGGTGACAGGTTCCCTTTAATGTCTTATTTGTTTTTTAATATGTGATTAATAGATATAACATTGTATTCGACATTCTAGTTGTGTGTCATTATTTTCACGCACCCTATTTGGTGTGTAAAATGTGCATCATTTTATAGTACCAGCATAATCAATGGCAGAACTCTCTTGCAAATGCAGCTTTTTTTTTTTGTTGTGCTTATTTTGAGCCCTGATGCGTTTTTGCCAAGACGTGGCATGTGAATTATTTGAGTGTTTTTGCAGCGCTATTCACCCATTTGGGTAAAAAAAAAATGCAAGTAAAAACACTGCAAAAAAACACGTGTATTAACTGCTACCACACTGTTTTTTGGGGCAGAATAAAACACTGCTACAAAAATGCAATGTGTGAATATATCCTGCGTGGTTAAAAAGCCATATACAAAATCTATTGAATGCAACCCACATTATACTATACAATGATGCAAAAAAATCACTCGGGGATCCCTGAGCCATCATGACAGCCTTTCATTGAGAAGATCAATACTTTTCATTGAGTAAAACCTTTTTAGATGTAATTTATAACATTAATCATGAAATCAATCAGACATGTGCGCAGGCTGCTGAGTTGTGATAATCAGTTATCTGTCACTTATTTTTTGTAAATGCATTAATAATACACTATGTAATGAACAGTAACGTGTAACATCTGCATGGCGAGTGTCATATGGAATAAGGATGAAACATTGCTGCTCCATCTATTTACTATATGAAGTCTCAGGGCTGCAGGGACCTGAAAAAGAAGGATAAAGCTTTGCAGACAACATGCTGTGCAGTATCAGTTTGTCTTTCTTCATTCAAGATATGTCCCCTTGGGCGCTATCACCTTCTCTTAACCTTCCTGCTCTCAGCACATATCTAGTTTAGATAACAGTAGCTTTCTCATCCTGTCATTTTATACCAATCAGTCCATTCAACCATTTTCGCTTGTTTCAAATCATCAAGTGCGCCCTTAGCAATCTAAATTAAATCTGGAACTTCTAGAAACGTGAGACCCCCGAGAGTACGTACAGGTCAAGTTTGATGGATCTTCTTGATTGAGTTAGGGAAGTCAGAGTCACTTTTGTCTTTAAACCAGAGACATACAGTAGACAAAAATAAATTCTTGCAAAAAGTACCTTCACTTAAAGGCATATTCAGAGCTGATTTTGGCGGGCTGTTAAAAATGACCGGTGATCTATACTAGAAGAGGAGATGGACCCCGAGTCCCCGATAGTGATAGTTATGCTTCATATTTTATTGAAAGGTCGCAAATTAATTGCTCTACACTGGGTAAATTTCAGTCCCCCAACTAATGCAAAATTAATAAATAAAAAAAAAAAATATAAGACTTTAAAAAGCATTATATCAAAAAAGAAATGCGCTACATAAATTGGAAAAAAAATTGGGGAAAACGGTTGGATACTCTGTGGTTGCCCTCTAGTATTTTAGTAAGAGAACGGATGTTTTCATCTATTTTATGATATATCTAAATGAAATCTGATAGAGGTTTTATTTGGCTTTTGAATAGAAACTTATACTAATGGGGGAGGGGGAGAAATGATAATTTTCCTTTGCCTTAAAAATAGAAAATACTGTTGTTTAGTATTTTGACGATAGGTTTGACTCACAGAGTTCACGAAAGAAATGTGCTACTTTCAAATTTTGTTATATGGATTGTGCCTTAAGTATTACTATATTTATTTTAGTGTCTGTTTTGCTACATTTTGGGAAATGGAAAATGTAATAAAAAAAAAAAAAAAAAAAGGCCGCTGATTGGCTATAAAGATGATCGACGGTCGTTTAATGTCAGTTTAGTTCTGCTTGTCTAAATGACCCATAAAGGAGTAATCCCCTCTCCAAGATCCTATTCCAATATGTAGTAGGTGCAATAATAATATTATCAAATGCCTCCAATTAATGTATAGTTTTTCGGCTGAGTCATGTTTCTTTCCTCATGTGCAGGCATTGCATGACCTTAGGTATCCATGGATGTGAGGCTGCTCACATTGCTGTCTACTCTGTTATCTCATCTTGTGCGGTCACACTGTCAGTATTTGGTCAGTACTTTACATCAGTATTTGTAAGCCAAAAGCAGGTGAGTAACTATCAGAGGAAAAGTATAATAGAAACACGTCACCACTTCTGCATTTTTCACCTATTCCTGGTTTTGGTTTACAAATACTGAAGTGAAATACTGACCAAATACTAATAGTGTGACGGTAGCCTAGTACTGGAGCTCCCAGGGATATTGAGGTAAGAAGAGGCTGCTAAAACACTGCTGTCCAGTCCACCCTATCTGACCTAATGCTGGAAATACCAGGGGTGCAGAGATGAGAAGAGGCAGCTCACACTGCTGTTCACCCTGTATATCTGATCAGTCTCCAGTCTATCTGACTGGAGATACCAGGATACTGAGAGAAGAAGAGGCTGTCCATACTGCTCTCCACCCTGTCTATCTGAGCTAATACTAGAGATAAAAATTGGATATTGTGCTAAGTAGAGGAGGCTTACACTGATGTCCACCCTGTCTGATCTAATACTGGAGATACCAGGGTGCTGAGTTAAGAGACTGCTCACAGTTCTGCCCACCCTGCCTTTCTTATCTAATACTGGAGATATCCGTGATGCTGAGGTACGAAGAGGCAGCTTATGCTGCTGTCCACCCTGTCTATCTGATCAGTCTCCAGTCTATCTGACTGGAGATACCAGGGTGCTGAGGTAAGAAGAGACTGCTTAGGCTATGTGCACACTTTGCGGCCTCCTCTGCGGGTTCTCCCGCAGCGGATTTGATAAATCTGCAGGGCAAAACCGCTGCGGTTATCCCTGCAGATTTATCACGGTTTGTTTTGCGGTTTCCACTGCGGGATTACTCCTATACTATTGATGCTGCATATGCAGCAATATGCAGCATCAATAGTAATGTTAAAAATAATAAAACATGGTTATATACTCACCCTCTGACGTCCCGATCTCCTCGGCGCTGCACGCGGCGGTCCGGTTCCAAAGATGCTGTGCCGAGAAGGACCTTCGTGACGTCACGGTCATGTGACCGCAACGTCACCGCAGGTCCTGCTCGCACAGCAACCCTGCGACCGGACGGCCGCGTGCAGCGCTGAGAGGTGAGTATATCATTATTTTTTATTTTAATTCTTTTTTTTTTTACACAAATATGGTTCCCAGGGCCTGGAGGAGAGTCTCCTCTCCTCCACCCCGGGTACCATCTGCACGTGATCCGCTTACTTCCCGCATCGTGGGCACAGCCCCATGCGGGAAGTTAGCGGATCAATGCATTCCTATGGGTGCAGAATCGCATCGCTTCTGCACAAAGTAGTGGCATGCTGCGGAATGTAAACCGCTACGTTTCTGCGCGGTTTTTCCCGCAGCATGTGCACAGCGGATTGCTGTTTCCATAGGGTTTACATGTAAATGTGTGAACATGGCCTTACAGTGCTGTCCACCCTGTCTATCTGATCAGTCTCCAGTCTATCTGACTGGAGATAACAGTGTGTTTAGGTAAGAAGAAGCTGCTCACACTGATGTCCACCCTGTATGATCTAATACCGGAGATACCAGGGTGCTGAGGTAAGAAGAAGCTGCTCACACTGATGTCCACCCTGTATGATCTAATACCGGAGATACCAGGGTGCTGAGGTAAGAAGAGGCTGCTCACACTGCTGTCCACCCTGTATGATCTAATACCGGACATACCAGGGTGCTGAGGTAAGAAGAGACTGCTTACACTGCTGTCCACCCTGTATGATCTAATACCGGAGATACCAGGGTGCTGAGGTAAGAAGAGGCTGCTCACACTGCTGTCCACCCTGTATGATCTAATACCGGAGATACCAGGGTGCCGAGGTAAGAAGAGACTGCTTACACTGATGTCCACCCTGTATGATCTAATACCGGAGATACCAGGGTGCTGAGGTAAGAAGAAGCTGCTCACACTGCTGTCCACCCTGTCTTCTTTAATGCTGAGAGGCTGCTGTGACTAGGAGATAGCTTGTCAGTACTCTGTATAGGATATCTCCAGATCACAGCAGCAGAGCTTCCTACATGCTCACAGGAATCTGTCCTATTAACATTCTAGGACAGACGACTTCTATCAGTGTAAAAATACTGCAGCAATTTTAATGTCCCATAGTGGTTAACTCCCTGAACAAGTGTGATTTGCTAATTAAAGGTACCTTATATATTTATTTTTTACAATGAAATTGTCTTTTTTTTTTCTCTTTCCCTGGAAAACCCTTTTATTTGGGGGACATAGCTGTCAGCTAAACTAGATCATGTTGTCGGCCAATGTTAACCCCATGCTCATTTTTCACTCTATAGAGGCGGCAGATAATAATGGGTACAAAAGTATTTCTTCTTTTATATTATCGGGATAGGAGACTAAAAGCAGCTAAAAGGTGCAGCAGATCTCTGCTGTCAGTAAGAATGTACGCCATAACCATTCCTTGCATGTAAGTTATGAATTTCTTGATTGACAGCAAATCTAGATCTTCGGTGACTGCAGTAATTGTTCGGTTGGATGTGTTAGAAGTATAAATCAATGACATTGAGGTTACTTTGCCTTATGCTTTACAAGGAACGGTTGTATCAGAACATTTTCTCATTGACACCACTGTAAATATTGTGAAAAAATTCCTTTCTGTAAACAGTGACCTTTGCTTCTTTGCCTTTTAAATATTAGGATCTCCGACCTGAGAAATGCTCTAAATAATATTTACTGGTAATTTTATTAAATAAAATCAGGTCAGCTGATCCGTCATCTTTAACATTGGAGCTGGGTCTCTATGAGATCTCACCTGATAACATGAGTCTCTTGGGCATGTTTTATAACTGACTTCTGATTGATATGGGCTTTGTATTTGCTTGTATTGATATAATGAACATTGATTTTTACCGTCCTTTCTTACATCATGGTGGTTTTTTTAATTTGATCCTATTAAAACCAAAAATTTAAATGTAATTAGGCTTTTAGGGTAATTAACAGGAAAAAAAGGTTCATTTCAGTTCCTTGGATAAAATTTCAAGCTTAGTCAATGTTAAAATTCCATAGTACTCGAATAAAAAAGAACACAAAAGAGGAAAAAGTGATGCGTTTCGATGGCATTTCTGCTATCGAAACGCGCCGCTTTTTCTTCTTTTGTTTTTTTTTCTATTTGAGTGCGATGGAATTTTAACATTGACTAAATAAAGTTTGGAATTTTATCGAAAGAGCTGGAATGAACCTTTTTTCCTTACATATATCTGCACACTTTTGATCACGATGAAGTTCTGTTTACCTGGAGGATTTGGACATTTTTGGGGATATTATGAATTCTTTCAGGATAACCCCTGCTTTTTGGATACACCTATTGTGACTGGTCTAAGACCCATCCACGTCTTCTTCTTCTTTCCTTCTGTAAATCCCTTAGGCGCTCAACGAAAGATTGCAAACAGGGCAGTGCAGAGGGTACATCTGTAAGTGTCCTGCTTACTTTGGGACTTTGAGAGCCAGTCACATAGCAGAAGAAAAAAATATATATATGCAGAAAAATACCACTAGGACAGTCTCACACCATAAGGATTTTATAGCTATATATTTCCATTTAAGTGCAATAACTATAATAGACAGTCAAAAGTGAGTGGGCTCTTAAAGGGATTGAAAATCCATTTCCATAGAACTTACTGGAGAATTTGAAGTGGAGTGTGATTACATTACAAAGACTGTCTCTCTCTGGAGGACTTGTCCTGTCCTGCTTTCGACAGACAACCTACTGATTTGAATAAGCATTGTGTAATTCTTGATTTTACCTATGGTGGTGCTGTAGAGAAACTCAATAATTAATGTCAGGTTTTCCAACAGTTTACAGATAATCATTGGGAATCCAAATTGAAGGATGCTTTGTGGTAAGCTTATTATAAAGGAACCCTTTTAATAAGTAGTAATTATCCGAAGTAGAGAGCCCCTTTAATTTATACTAGCTGAAAAGCCTGGCGTTGCCCGGGAATAGAAACTAACTGTGGTTAGTTATAACAAATTATAACGGAATACAACCAGCACCACTTTGTTTAAGCAAAAGGTTTTTTAGCACAATATTAACCTCTTACCAACTTTCTTCTTAAAAGGGTTGTCCAGTCCAAATCAATAAGTCTGCATTCACTCTTTCAACCCGGGACCGGAGGGTATGTATGAGCTGTACATACTCCCAGCCAGTGGGCACAGCCTCGCTCCATACACCTGTATAGAGCCGAGGCTGTGCCATGTCTAGTGACGTGACCGGCCAGTGGGTGTGACTGACTAGAGGGTGCGACCTCGCTCCATTCAAGTGTACGGAGAGTGAGGCCACCCCAAATGGCCACAGGACCATGTAAAACTTATACATACCAGCGAATCTCCGCAGAACACAGTGTGATTGCAGACTTATTGATTTGGACTGGACAACCCCTTTAATGGAGTTTTGTCATCATGTATACTTCCATATCCCACTAATGGGAAATGCATCTGCCTTGAGAACATGGCCCCTTTTTGCGCTGCTCTCAGTACAGAGGTGGTTGGAATTCCCATACAAATGAATGATAATTATCATCACTTCTGCACTGACTGCAGTGGCCAACATCAGGGCTTCAATCTCAACATAGATGCAGTTCTCATTGGTGAGATCTGCATCTGCTATGCATTTACGGCACATCCTGTACATAGGAATACTCCTTTAATTTCACCCTGAAGAGTTCTTTAAAAATGCAGTTTCGCCCCTCAGCTGATATCCCTGTGAACCTGCGGCTTACGCCTGTGTTTTAGAAGTAAAAAGAAAGCTTAAAGTGTAACCATCATTTTAATTTTATAAATCAATAATATACATTAAAATAAGGCTTTGCAATATATCTTAACCAAGAAATCTGCTTTTTTCTCCTCCAAGACTGGTCATTCATTTTCAAAATTCTCAATTCCTGGGTAAAATCTGTATTCAGTGAAGACAGACTGTTATATTACTGAGATCGGAGATGGCAGTTGGTGCTGATAAGATTCTATTCTGTGCTTATAGCTCCTCCCTCATCTTCCTCCTTTATCCCCTCTATGTGAAATCTTATAAAAACCCACTGTCATCTTCTATCTCAGGAATGTACTTGATAAGCTGTCTTCACTGATTACAGATTTTACCCAAGAACTGAGAATTTTTAAATAAAATGATCGGTTCTGGCAGAGAAAGAAGCAGGTTTTTCTGATAAGATATATTACAAAGTTGCCTATCTTAATATGTACTATTGATTTATAAAATTAAAATTAAAATGTCGGTCAGCTTACTCTTTGAATTTTTAAATAATTTAGTGTCCACTAATAAAATCATCTGTAAAGTGAGAGCTCAGTTTATCACTTAGCACTGTGCTGTCGATCTTCACTGTTAATTCTAGATTCTACTTAATAAATTATCCAGAAACTTACAAGTGTTACAAGTGTGTGGAGTGGAGGAATGTTTGTGACCCTACAGGATCTAGCAATGTAAAGCTGTCTCTGCAAATATGCAAATTGCCGCTTCAGAGAAAAAGAGGACTTTATAGTGCCACCTGTTGGAAGTAGCGATCCTACAAGTCTCAATCAACCCTTTAATGAGTCGTGCAATATAACTTAGGATAAAAGCCAAATCAGTATCTCAATTCGCAGACACGGTGTTTCGGGCTGTTGGCCCTCGTCAGTGCAAAGCATGAGAACTGATTTGGCTAGGTGAGAAGCTCTGGACTGGGGTCTAAGGGGTAAGGCTTCTCCTTGTGGAGAGTGACAGCCAGAGCTGGTATGTCACTCTTCACAGGGAGAAACCTTACCCCTTAGACTCTCTGCAAATAATAATTTACTGTAGGTTCAACAGAACTTTCTTTGACCCTTTGCCGTCTTTCTATTTTGCCAAGATACAGCACCTATAAATGTCACAAGGCACGCAAGAAATAGTAAGAGTATCAATCTAGACTATATTTAACATCAGTTTTTTCACTGACTAAGACAATTATGTAATGAAGTGTTAAGTTTAGATGTGTAAAAGTTATCAGATTAATTACACTAATGTTTTATTTAGTTTTTTATCTTTAACCCCTTCACGTCATGGCCTTTTTCCTTTTTTTTTCGTGTTCCTTTTTTCCTCCCCTTCTTCCAAGAGCCAACTTTTTATTTTTCCTTCACAGTACTTCAAAGTAACCATGTGAGGGCTTGTTGTTTTTTTTTTTTTTTTTTCTTTCAGAATGAGTTGTATTTTTTAATCGCACCATTGATTTTACCATATAGTGTACTGGAGTACGGGAACAAAATTCCAAGTTAAATGTGCAATTAGAATTTTTTGGTGTGATTATCCTGGATTGATAGAGTAATGATGTTCCCCAGATTACCGGCTTTTTTGTATACAAACTTGGGGAATATGGGCAGTTGTTCCCTTAAAATTTTATCATCTTTTATTATGTCCCAATGTTTTTTTACAATTCTATTGAGTATTTGGTAATTAGACTTGTATTAGGTGACAATAGGCACAACAACAGAATCCTTAGAATTTGTAGTCCTCTTGTTTCCATAGAGGAGATATATCCGAGATTTCTCTTCTACCGACTGTGACGGATCGTATAGGGGAAGGGGTGTGTTGACTTCACTCAACTCTGGGGAGGGGCGAGAATGACCCAGCAGGGATCGGCTCTCTGGCGCCACTACTTACTCCAGGTCAGTCAGGGAACTGCACCGAGGGCAAGTAGTTACCAGAGAAGCTTCCCTTATACGTACGAGTTATTGAGGAGCTCCCAGTTATTGGGGATATATATCACCAATCCAAGCTGGGAAGATATATGTAAAACTCCTGACCATCACTGTCAGAGTTCCTCACTAACACCGTACGGTATGCTGCCTCCACTTCCTTGTTAGAAATAAGCCCCATCTGACAATAGGCTTATATCAAGTCAGAAACCAACCCTGGTAGCGTATAATAACCAACCAAGCGTGCGAACGTGGGGATTCGTGAATCGAGATAAAAGAGCAGCTCAAGATTAATTTTGTATTTAATTGCCGAAAGGCGCACTAGAAAGATACAGGTGTATATATATATATATATATATATATATATATATATATATATATATATATATATATATATATATGTATGAACAATATACATGTATACAGTCATGAGTGTAGTACAAGGGTAGGATATAGATAGATTGCAATAGATTACGTGTTATGCAGCATGTGACCACAGGGAGGCGCTGATTGATCACAAGTCCAAATTTTTGTTACGTGATTCTCTGGCCGCATCAGCTAACCGGCCTCTTGCCTGTAGAAAAACTGGGTCCAAAATAAGGAGCTGCCTATTGTCCCCAAGGCTCCCTCTCCCATGCTGAGCCAACCCCTGGGCTGTACAGCCTCTCTCCTCCCATATCTGAGAGCATGTTTTTTTCTGGCCAGAACCATGGTTGCCCATAAGTTTCCGCCCGAACTCTAAACGGGACGGCGGCAGCACCATTGGGTTCTGCTGGATTTTATCTGTGCAGGGAGACCAAATACGGCTACTATATTTAATTTCAAGTAGCTATGCTTTATAACTCAATAACGCAGATTTCTAGAGGTGGCTGCATGGTATGGGCAAGGGAAAGGAATGCAGATTCCAATTATGTGCTTGGCTAGGTTAAGCAATATTGCATTCTTTTACTATAGGTAATTATTGAGATTCAAGATCTCAGAGCCTTGTGCTGTTGAGTCAGGGATCTGCGGTGCCAATATGTCAGCCTGAGTCCAACAAAGGAGGCCAGTTGGCTGGTAACTGCATTAGAGTTCACATCTCTGTGATAACTGCTGGACTTGGTGCTGGGGGACACAGGGTCTATGTCTTTTACCCCCCTGGGGACAGTTTTAAAGGCCTTTTTGCTCAAGCTAATTAAAAAACCCATTGGTCTGCTCTGTCCAAGGAAGTGCCTTCGCTGGATAATGAGGTGTCATTGTTTGATGTGTATTTGACTTCCCTTTTGGCCTTGGGGAATGCCAAAGGTGGGGGCTGAGTTTGGGAGCAAGTATTTTGGGCCAAACTGTATCTGATAGGGAATTCCATCAGATATCAAAATGATATCAATTAGATATCATTTTCCCATATCTCACACCGATTTTCTAGCTTTTTAGAGGAGGTTGCTCTCATACCCCTTGTTCAAAAATTTGTTGGTAAGTGTCTCTGCCTCTTTCTCAAAATCTTGGAGTTTACAGCAGTTCCGGTAGGCTCGCATAAATTGACTTTTAGGAACATTAATTAACCAGCTAGGAAAATGACAACTGTCTGCAGAAATGTAGCTATTGGTGTTGGTCGGTTTATTGAAAGTCTGAGTGTGTATGATTCTCTCCTCTATAAATATATTCAGGTCAAGGAAATTGATTTTTTCATACTAGTGGTTGATGTAAAATTTTAAAACAATTAGTTTTTATTAATCTCATTTAAAAATTTCAATAATGATTCAGAGCCCCCTGACCATAGGAATATGATGTCGTCTATGAAGCATTGCCAGAGGACTAGGTTTGTGTGCAGCGTAACCCTGGGGTAGATGGCCTCCTCTACCAATTTCTCCAAGTACAGGTTGGCATAACTGGGTGCGAACCTGCTCCCCATGGCTGTGCCCCACTCATGTTTAAAAAAGTTATGTGTCAAAATAAAATACATAGTCTTTAATAAAAATTAATTTGATCACTTGGATGTAATGCTGGTGTTTTACTTTCTTTTCTTTAATAGATTTTTTCATGATTTTAATAAAAAATAAACAAACGTACACAAAATGTCAAATGTCAGAATGAAAGTTGATTTAAGTCAAACCAGATTGGTCTCAGCTGTGATATTGCGGTTGGAGAGTCAGTTGAAAGTGGGTGGCAGGTTACGGTGGGCTGATTTTAAGCAATAGAAGCTGTTACACAATGGTGGTGATAGGCTGAGTTTTAGTGGCCGGCCTGAAGGATGTGATAATGGTAACGTTATCCAGGGGCGACTTATCTGTTAGGGTACCGTCACACAGTGCCATTTTCATCGCTACGACGGTACGATTCGTGACGTTCTAGCGATATCGTTACGATATCGTTGTGTCTGACACGCAGCAGCGATCAGGGACCCTGCTGAGAATCGTACGTCGTAGCAGATCTTTTGGAACTTTCTTTTGTCGCTTGATCACCCGCTGACATCGCTGGATCGTTGTGTGTGACACCGATCCAGCGATGTGTTTGCTTGTAACCAGGGTAAACATCGGGTAACTAAGCTCAGGGCCGCGCTTAGTAACCCGATGTTTACCCTGGTTACCAGCGTAAACGTAAAAAAAACAAACAGTACATACTCACATTCCGGTATCTGTCCTCCGGCGTCTCAGCTTCTCTGCACTGTGAGCGCCTGCCGGCCGGAAAGCGAGCACAGCGGTGACGTCACCGCTCTGCTTTCTGGCTATGGTGCTTACACAGTGCAGAGAAGCAGAACGCCGGGGGACAGACACCGGAATGTAAGTATGTACTGTTTGCGGCCCTGCGCTTAGTAACCCGATGTTTACCCTGGTTACCCGGGGACTTCGGCATTGCTCCAGCGCCGTGATTGCAAAGTGTGACCGCAGTCTACGACGCTGGAGCGATAATCATACGACGCTGCGACGTCACGGATCGTGCCGTCGTAGCGATGAAAATGGCACTGTGTGACAGTACCCTTAGGCACAGGAATGCGACTCTTTGGAAAAGTCATTAGCTCCTTTGAAGTGGACTGGCTTTGCTTGTGTGGAAACTCAGAGCATGCCTCCACTAGATTGTTGTCTGCCGATTGGTGCATGCCATGTAGTTTGGTAATTTCACGTCACAAATAGTCAAATGACCATTTTCTCTCCACTCCCAAGAAAAATAGTCTGGTTATTCTGATCAGAGTTTGATCAGAGCGGAATCAGTTTTTCTTGGAAGTGAAAACAAAACTTTTCCCCACCTTCTCCTTTCTGTCAGTCCACAAAATCGTAAAGCACTCAGATGTCATCCCAGTGTGGTCTGTTTTTTTATTATGAACTCTGTCATGATTCCCATTGGCAGGGACATAGGCAAAAACAGGACTAGCTCTAGGAAGATGGAATCTAAGCTGACCGCGATGCTGAACCTAACGCACAACTACCAGTGGCCGGGGAACGTACCTGCGTTTTATCCCTAGACGTCTCGCACCAGCCGGAGATCTAGCTACCCCTACTAGAGGAAACACAGACCTGGCTTGCCTCCAGAGAAAACCCCAAAGTAGTAGTAGCCCCCAACATATAATGACGGTTAGTTAAGAAGAAAACACATACGCAGTATGAATACAGGTTCAGCAAAGAGAGGCCCACTAACTAGATAGCAGAAAATACAAAAGTGGACTTCGCGGTCAACTCAAAACCCTACAAAATACCATCCTGAAATGACATTAAACTCCGGTATCAACTCATGACACCGGAGTGGTCATTTCAGTTCACTAGAGCTTCCAGCAGCAAGATTAATATAAATGCACGCTGGACAAAGGATACAAATGATCAAACTTATCTGACTCAGCAGACTTGGAGCAGGTAGCAAGTAACAGAGGAGCTCTGGTAACATTGATAGCCGGCAAGTAAATGAGTGAGAAGCCAGACTATATAGGAAACTCCCATTTCCTGATGGGAACAGGTGCACTGGAGATAGAAGACAGAAGTCAACCAGTACCACCAGTAGCCACCAGAGGGAGCCCACAAACAGAATTCACAACAGTACCCCCCCCTTGAGGAGGGGGCACTGAACCCTCATGAGAACCACCAGGGCGATCTAGACGAGCCCTATGAAAGGCGCGAACCAAATCAGAGGCATGAACATCAGAGGCAGTCACCCAAGAATTATCCTCCTGACCGTATCCCTTCCATTTAACCAAATATTGAAGTCTCCGTCTGGAAATGCGAGAGTCCAAAATCTTCTCCACAACATACTCCAATTCACCCTGCACCAGCACAGGAGTAGGAGGCTCAACAGAAGGAACAACCGGTATCTCGTACCTCCGCAACAAAGACCGATGGAAGACATTATGAATAGTGAAAGATGCCGGTAGGTCCAAACGAAACGATACAGGATTAAGAATCTCCAAAATCTTATAAGGACCTATGAACCGAGGTTTAAACTTAGGAGAAGAGACCCTCATAGGGACAAAACGAGAAGATAACCACACCAAGTCCCCAACGCGAAGACGATTACCAGCACGACGATGACGATTAGCAAACTGCTGAGTCTTCTCCTGGGACAACTTCAAGTTGTCCACCACATGACTCCAAATCTGGTGCAATCTATCCACCACAGTGTCCACTCCAGGACAATCCGAAGATTCCACCTGACCAGATGAAAAACGAGGGTGAAACCCCGAATTGCAGAAGAAAGGAGAAACCAGAGTGGCAGAACTAGCCCGATTATTAAGGGCAAACTCCGCCAACGGCAAAAAGGCGACCCAGTCATCCTGATCAGCAGACACAAAACACCTCAAATAAGTCTCCAAGGTCTGGTTAGTTCGCTCTGTCTGGCCATTCGTCTGAGGATGGAAAGCAGACGAAAAAGACAAATCAATGCCCATCCTGGCACAGAACGCCCGCCAAAATCTAGACACAAATTGGGATCCCCTGTCAGAAACGATGTTTTCCGGGATACCATGTAGACGAACCACATTTTGAAAAAATATAGGAACCAACTCCGATGAAGAAGGCAACTTGGGCAAGGGTACCAAATGAACCATTTTAGAAAAACGGTCACACACCACCCAGATGACGGTCATTTTCTGAGAAACCGGGAGATCCGAAATAAAGTCCATAGAGATGTGTGTCCAAGGCCTCTTCGGAATAGGCAAGGGCAACAACAATCCACTAGCCCGAGAACAACAAGGCTTGGCCCGAGCACAAACATCACAAGACTGTACAAAAGTACGCACATCCCGAGACAGGGAAGGCCACCAAAAGGACCTGGCCACCAAATCTCTGGTACCAAAGATTCCAGGGTGGCCTGCCAACACAGAAGAATGAACTTCCAAGATGACTCTACTGGTCCACTCATCTGGAACAAACAGTCTCCCAGGCGGACAACGATCAGGCCTATCCACTTGAAACTCCTGCAAAGCACGTCGCAAGTCTGGAGAGACAGCAGACAATATCACCCCATCCTTAAGGATACCCGTAGGCTCAGAATCACCAGGGGAGTCAGGCTCAAAACTCCTAGAAAGGGCATCTGCCTTCACATTTTTTGAACCTGGTAGATATGAGACCACAAAATTAAACCGGGAGAAAAACAACGACCAGCGCGCCTGTCTAGGATTCAGACGCCTGGCTGACTCAAGGTAAATCAGATTCTTGTGATCAGTCAAGACCACCACCTGATGCCTAGCACCCTCAAGCCAATGACGCCACTCCTCAAAGGCCCACTTCATAGCCAAAAGTTCCCGATTACCGACATCATAATTTCGCTCGGCGGGCGAAAATTTTCGAGAAAAGAACGCACATGGTCTCATCACCGAGCAATCAGAACCTCTCTGCGACAAAACCGCCCCTGCTCCGATCTCTGAAGCATCAACTTCAACCTGAAAAGGAAGTGAAACATCAGATTGGCGCAACACAGGAGCAGAAGAAAAGCGGTGCTTAAGCTCCCGAAAGGCCTCCACAGCCGCCGAGGACCAATTGGAAACATCAGCACCCTTCTTAGTCAAATCCGTTAGAGGCTTAACGACACTTGAAAAACCAGTTATAAATCGACGATAGAAATTAGCAAAGCCCAAGAATTTCTGAAGGCTCTTAAGGGAAGTCGGTTGCGTCCAATCACAAATAGCCCGAACCTTGACAGGATCCATCTCAATAGAAGAAGGGGAAAAAATATACCCCAAAAAAGAGATCTTCTGAACCCCAAAAATACACTTTGAACCCTTTACAAACAAAGAATTAGCCCGCAAAACCTGAAAAACCTTCCTGACCTGTTGAACATGCGACTCCCAGTCATCGGAAAAAATCAAAATATCATCCAGATACACAATCATAAATTTATCCAGATATTCACGGAAAATATTGTGCATAAAGGACTGAAAGACTGAAGGGGCATTAGAAAGACCAAAGGGCATTACCAGATACTCAAAATGGCCCTCGGGCGTATTAAATGCAGTTTTCCACTCATCTCCCTGCTTAATCCGCACCAAATTATACGCACCCCGAAGGTCAATCTTAGAGAACCACCTTGCCCCCTTAATACGAGCAAACAAATCAGTCAACAGTGGCAAAGGATACTGATATTTGACTGTAATCTTATTCAAAAGCCGATAATCAATACAAGGCCTCAGGGAACCATCTTTTTTACCCACGAAAAAAAAAACCTGCTCCTAAAGGGGATGAGGATGGACGAATATGTCCCTTTTCCAAGGACTCCTTAATATACTCTCGCATAGCAGCATGCTCTGGCACAGACAGATTGAACAAACGACCTTTAGGAAATTTGCTGCCAGGAATCAAATCTATAGCACAATCGCAATCCCTGTGAGGAGGGAGCGAACTAAGTTTAGGCTCCTCAAAAACATCACAATAGTCAGACAAAAATGCCGGAACCTCAGAGGAAGTAGATGAAGCAATGGAAACCAAGGGTACTCCCCCATGAACCCCCTGACATCCCCAGCTTAATACGGACATTGTCTTCCAGTTAAGAACTGGGTTGTGAGTTTGTAACCATGGCAATCCAAGCACTAAAACATCATGCAAATTATGCAACACAAGGAATCGAATCACCTCCTGATGGTCTGGAGTCATACACATAGTCACTTGTGTCCAGTATTGAGGTTTATTCCAAGCCAATGGTGTGGAGTCGATACCCTTCAAAGGAATAGGGACTTCCAGAGACTCTAGACTAAACCCACAGCGCCTGGCAAAGGACCAATCCATAAGATTCAAGGCGGCGCCAGAGTCCACATAGGCATTCACATTAATAGATGATAATGAACAAATCAAAGTTACAGACAAAAGAAACTTAGACTGCAAGTTGCTAACTGCAAAAGACTTATCAACTTTTTTAGTGCGTTTAGAGCATGCTGATATAACATGAGCAGAATCGCCACAATAGAAACACAACCCATTTTTACGCCTAAAATTCTGCCGTTCACTTCTGGACAGAATTCTATCACATTGCATATTCGGTGCCTGCTCAGAAGACACCGCCAAATGGTGCACAGGTTTGCGCTCCCGCAAACGCCGATCAATCTGAATAGCCATTGTCATGGACTCATTCAGACCTGTGGGCGTAGGAAACCCCACCATGACATCTTTAACGGCGTCAGAGAGACCCTCTCTGAAATTCGCCGCCAGGGCGCACTCATTCCACTGAGTAAGCACAGACCATTTACGAAACTTTTGACAATATATTTCAGCTTCATCATGCCCTTGAGAGAGGGCTATCAAGGCCTTTTCAGCTTGAATCTCCAAATTCGGTTCCTCATAGAGCAACCCCAGCGCCAGAAAAAACGCATCCACACTGAGCAGCGCAGGATCCCCTGGCGCCAATGCAAATGCCCAATTCTGGGGGTCACCCCGCAGCAAGGAAATAACAATCTTAACCTGCTGAGCAGGGTTTCCAGCGGAGTGAGGTCTCAGAGAAAGATACAATTTACAATTGTGCTTGAAATTCAAAAAACGAGATCTATCTCCAGAAAAAAACTCTGGTATAGGAATTTTAGGTTCAGACATAGGAGCATGTATAACGAAATCTTGTATATTTTGAACCTTAGAAGCAAGATTATTCAGATTTGAAGCTAAACTCTGGATATCCATTTTTCAGCAGCTGAGATCTGAGCCATTCAGGGTTAAGAGGAGGGAAAGAAGCAGACTGCAATTATGGCTAAACAGACTTCAGAGTAAAAAAAAAAAAAAAAAAAAGGTGTCAGAGACTTCTTTTCTCTCCTACTTCAGCCAATACTTAACACATTTTGGCCGGCTATACTGTCATGATTCCCAATGGCAGGGACATAGGCAAAAACAGGACTAGCTCTAGGAAGATGGAATCTAAGCTGACCGCGATGCTGAACCTAACGCACAACTACCAGTGGCCGGGGAACGTACCTGCGTTTTATCCCTAGACGTCTCGCACCAGCCGGAGATCTAGCTACCCCTACTAGAGGAAACACAGACCTGGCTTGCCTCCAGAGAAAACCCCAAAGTAGTAGTAGCCCCCAGCATATAATGACGGTTAGTTAAGAAGAAAACACATACGCAGTATGAATACAGGTTCAGCAAAGAGAGGCCCACTAACTAGATAGCAGAAAATACAAAAGTGGACTTCGCGGTCAACTCAAAACCCTACAAAATACCATCCTGAAATGACATTAAACTCCGGTATCAACTCATGACACCGGAGTGGTCATTTCAGTTCACTAGAGCTTCCAGCAGCAAGATTAATATAAATGCACGCTGGACAAAGGATACAAATGATCAAACTTATCTGACTCAGCAGACTTGGAGCAGGTAGCAAGTAACAGAGGAGCTCTGGTAACATTGATAGCCGGCAAGTAAATGAGTGAGAAGCCAGACTATATAGGAAACTCCCATTTCCTGATGGGAACAGGTGCACTGGAGATAGAAGACAGAAGTCAACCAGTACCACCAGTAGCCACCAGAGGGAGCCCACAAACAGAATTCACAACAGAACTCATAGACTTGCGTTACTGATTTTAATCCGACACTAGGATGAAAATCTGACATGTCTCCAAAAATTGGACATGGGCACAGCTCCATAGAATATCATTGTGAAAACAACCGATAGCACTTGTGTGAACAAATGGATCGTGTGCAGGAGCCCTATCTGTGAATCTCAGAATATACTTGCCTAGCATTTCACCTGACTCTTACTATGGTCTTGGGATTTTTAAATAGAGCTGTGGTCTTTTGATACCAAAAATAATGTGTTGTATATTTAATCTTATTGGGCCAAGTCATTTGTGTAGCATGGGTCATCTTCTAATAAGTGGGGGTCCATCCTATATTCAGAAGTCATGATATTTTTCAGGTATAATTCATTGGTCATGTAATGAAAAGCCTGGACTAACAAAATCATAACAGATTTTTCTATAATACAAATAGCGAATTGATACCCTTGAGAACCACATGTAGCCAACTTTATAAAAGAATTAGCTGCAAGAAAAGCGTTATTGAAGGACGACACTAATCCCACACCTTTTTCGTTTCCCATTAGGACAGTGAGCTGGTCGGTGACTGGGTTGAATATTCTGGTGTTATTCTACAATGACCCTTCTTTCTTGATCATACAATCCTATGTGTTTGTGTCATGCGGAGAACGTGGTGATAAAACTTGCAAGCTGAGAAGATCATATTCTGCGAGTCCATAAATGTCAAACATTCTGTTCTGTTGCCGGTTAAATCCGCAAAGACCTGGAAGGCTGAATCCTTTATGACTTTGAGCGGAGTTATCTTGTGAGAGCAGAATCCGCAGTTATGTGGGTTACAGATGAGTGAGAACACATCGCTCCATTAATTGTTTCTCGGTTTTCTGCGAAGGTGTCAGAGCTTGGCTCCAATTGCATTGGAGTGAAGGAGTAATGATCATGCAAAAGCAATTTGGGTTTTAAATGACCAGAAAAGCAATTAGAAGTAATGCAAAAACAAAGCCAATACACAATGCATCAATTTAAGGTTTACATGTATTTCCTGCACATTTTCTGGAATGATGCTTCACATCACTTTGTACGGTAAACAACTATTAAAGGATATCCTGCTAATTACATTGGAGGTTTTCACTTTACAATATACAGTAAATGGTGAAGCTCAGATTTTCTATTGTTTTAATTATTTATTAATATTTATAAGAGACCTTCCCAAGTGTAAAGCTATAGGAATTAAAGGGAATTTGTCAGCAAGTTTTTAATGTGAGAGCACCATAACATAGGGCAAGTGATCCTGATTCTAGGGAATGTTTCACTTACTAGACTGTGTGTTGTAGTTGCAATACAATGAGTATTTTATCATCAGGAGATTATCTCTGCAGGTTGAGTGTTGTATGCATGATAGACCCACTAATCGGTGTAACCCCACCCCCACGCCTGATTGGCAGCTTGCTGACAATGCACAGTGTCAGTCAGAGGAGGTGTGGGCAAGTTTATACACAGATCAGCTTTCTATGCACAGCAACATCTACAACAAAGAAAAAAGGGATTATAGCAAAACTACACCAAGCAGTCCAATAAGTGATACATTGCTGGAATCAGGATCTCTTTCACTACATTATGCTGCTCTCATACTACATAGAAAAACCAGCTGACAGATTCCCTTTAAAGAGGTAGTAGTCAGACATGATCGTTACTGTCGGTCTAGGATCAAACAGCCTTCTTACATTTTGCATAGAGGCGTATGAGCTTCTGAAGTTCCACAGGGGACAAAAAGGATCTGAATGCAGCAGTCTGAATTGTCTATGCAGCATTCACTTTATTGATTAACATATTCATGCAACTTGTAGGGATTGTAGTCTCTTTGCTTTCAAAAATTGTCAGTGGTCAGTGATTACAAAAACAAAAAACAGCCTCTTCAGGGCACAAAGATATAACAGAAAATAAACATTTCCTGTGCAAGCAAATATGAAGCATTTAAGGCTCACTTCACAAGGTCTTTCCCTTGTTTTCCACTCACAGAACCACATAAAAAGGTGTTTCCACCTCTCATTCCCACACAGCATTTGAGCTGCTTTAATTAGGCTGTTCATATCCTGTGGGGGGGTTGAGATATTGGAGCAGCCATTCCCGCCCATCTCTTCTGACTGCTCCTAAAAACCTGGACCAATGCTGCTGTAATAAAAAAAAAATCTCAGCACTAACTGCTGGAGCCTGCTCTTCAGGTTTCACATCACTGAGGCTAGGCAACTCATTGACATATACCCCATCCAGGACTTGTCAAGCTTCTTTCTAACAAGCTATAAACCCCCATATTTTTCAATGCAAAGTTCACTAGCATTGATAAGTCAATAAGTTGTTCTATATGGTAATTATGATATACGGTAATGATCCATCGGCTATTTACTGCTTCTAATGAATTTGAGGTTAAGTTTCCACAGTGAGTTTTTGACGCTGCATATTTTCACTGCACAAAAAACATAGCATCTTACAATTTGAGCAAAGTGGATGGGATTTATAGAAATCTCATGCCCATTGTGCTTTTTTTAGGCTACATAAACTGTCCTGCAGTGCATTCTTGAAC
Source organism: Ranitomeya variabilis (assembly GCF_051348905.1). NCBI lineage: Eukaryota > Metazoa > Chordata > Amphibia > Anura > Dendrobatidae > Ranitomeya > Ranitomeya variabilis. The sequence continues at coordinate 86,066,820 of NC_135233.1, read as the reverse complement.
TTCGCAACCTATCATTTTCTCTTGCGAGTACGCTGAGTTTTATATTTGAATTTTCACCATAGAATTGCATTAGACGGGGAAAGTCTACAGGTAAAAAAAAACCACATGTAATGCGCAAATGACTGTATCAATGTTTTGTCAAAGCCAAATATCAGGAAGTATCTAAAACAAAGATGAAATACCAAAAAGAGACAAATACTGCAGTATCAAAAACACGATTAAAATGTATGTTAAAAAATTGCACTCCTAAAGAAAAAATGCAAGCAACCTAATTTAGCTAATAGGTACAGAAATACTGCAGAAAATCTGCAGCCTCAAAACCACACCAAATACATATCGTGGAACGTACTCTCTTTCCCACAAGCAAATATTCTGCCTGCAATGAGTAATCATTGATGAGTATTGCAGTATTTACTGTAGTAAAATTGATCAAACGTACACTCCGAACTTATAAACTAAAATTTCTGTATCCTTAAAGGAACACTCTAGTAGTTTTCTCTTTATGTCTCCATTCATTAGCTATTAGTAATGTATGTTGAGTGTATGTGATAACATACTCTTTGGTTGCCGTCTTCTACCGTTTCCAGCACTGCTCGAGACCTCTTCCTGGATCATATAACCACAGCTCTGATTTGTCGGCTTACACAGCGGATGGTTAGGTCTTGTCTTGATGCAAGTTTATGAGAACCTGAATCTTATTGACTTACACTGAGAAAATGATGTCCGGTGCACACAGAAGACTCTTTTGAGGCAGTCACGCGATCCAGGAGAGTATTGGTGCGGCGCTGGAAACAGCAGAAGACAGCAACTGGTAAGTATTGTAATGCACACACTTTACACACAATACTGAGTAGTAACAGAGGGGGCAATTAAAAACCAGACAGGTCCTTTAATTCTGTAATTTTAGGAACTACTGTAATAGAGCTTCACTGACTTTGGTAATGCTCTAATAGCTATTATACTGCTTAGGTCTGTAAACCTGTTGGAAGATCACATAGTAAATCAGGCTTATTTCAGTCCTCATTTAAAAGTAATTAAAATTAATAAATGATAAAATTATCTTCAAAGTGATTGCAATTAAGTGTTAGCCTGTTCTATACATACAATTTCATATCTTGTCTGAAAATGATGTGAATTTCTTTTTACAGACCTTTTATGATCTAGAAATCTTAAAATAGTCACCATAGGATGGAAATGTGGTTTCTACAAATAGGATTCCGCTGTATATTATTATTACAAATTGAAAAGAATATATATTTTTCACATGTATATTAAAATTGCTCAATGCAATCAGTGATTTTGTTACAATGGGCCCTCAAGGACGACGGCTGACATCTATTTGGATCCTGTGGGCAGTTCCAACTTTTTTTTTCTGTTTGGTCCTGGTAAAGTCCGGTTTGGCTGTACTGACTTCTTACTTTCCATGGAATATATACGGTAATATTATTAAAATCTTTTTAGTTTGATAATACAGTTATGTAATCTTAACATTTTAAATGTAGCAAGCGCTATCGTTACAGATGGCGCACTACTCTATTTAGCATTGGCTCCATGGACCGTTCACGTTCATACAAAGTAAAAGTTGTAGGTGCGCTATTATTACGTCAGTTCTTGATCATTATTTTTAGATTTTCTGCATCTGTAAGATACACATATATTAGATCAATGTAAACTTAATGGGATGTTTTCACTTGGACCCGACTACCAAATGTATTAACTGTTGGGCTGACATTTGGCAGAAAAGAGGATCAGGCATGTTGAATATCAATATGCCCAATCCTTTGCTCTAAAGGGAGATACGTCCATGCTAGTGGTTTCTGGCCACTACTTTCCTAATTGAGAAAACAAACATGGTGCAACTGAGGTTGGGAGAAATTAAGTGTTATTGAAGGGGGTTTAGCAGATTTGGGCAGCATTTCTGGACTATGAAACAGTATAGCTTTGGAAACATGTATAGGAGAACGGAGTTTGTGATTTGTCATATTGAAATATTGCAGATTTACTGTCTCACTATATGCTAGGTACAGCATAATGTTTATTTACTTAAAAAAAAAAAAAATAATATATATATATATATATATATATATATATATATATATATATATATATATACGGTATATATATAGTAATGTGTGATACAAATGCAGTGACGATGCTGATTTCACATCTTACCACCTCTCCTTAGATTCTATCATGCTGGATATACAGTACGTCCATCTTCTAATGGAAACTCATGTGACATTCTCAGCTTCCAGTATTCGGATCAGTACAGATTGTCAGCCATCTGCCTGGCAAATGCACTGGGAGAGTGATAAAGAGCATTTGTGATATTAGATGTCTGTCTATGCTTCCTGTTGATTGTTGATCCAGTGTCCCTCCTATTAAAAAAAAGAATTCTTATAAGAAGAAACAAAGAAGGAAAATAATCTATAGTATAGAACAATGACATGATACGTATTTATACACCTAAACATGTGCGGGACTCAAGAGAATTGTTTGGGAGGACCTATTTTTTTATTTTACCCAAGTTCCACATGGTGCTTCTCTTAGATGGTTGAATTTAAAGAAAACCTGACAGCTGATACATGCTGCTCAATCCATGGGCAGCTTGTATCAGACAATGGCTGTATGATCTCAGCCAGGTATGTTTGATTTTGAGAAAAACATACTGTACTTTAAAAGCCACCAGGAACTGAGACCTTGCTGTAGACTAGTCCGAAAGGAGGTTCCCAAGGGCTTCTTCCCACCCGCTGTCCTGGATTGACAGGTCTTTGCCTATGAATGTATATTGACTCAACAGTATAAGCCTTCTCTGAGGAAAGTAGGCCTAGCTTTGGGCTGGGGATGAAATAATCGTAAACGTTGATTTTTCCAGCAATTGAATATTTATTTGGAATTAGGAAGGTATGTATGAACCGGTCTTACTATCCTATCTAGCAATGCAAATTAGTTTGGTGACCCCAAAAGATTTCTAAAGAAGACATGCCAATGGGTGTAGTTTCTCAGTTCCTATTTATTGACATGTTAGACTAAACCTTTTGGGCCTTGCTTACATACCTATCATCTTCTTGTGTACCTTCATCAATATGGTATCCAAGATCCATCCACTGAGTCACCATGTTGGATTATATGCGAAACCTAGTGGCCCGCTAGTTTGAACTGTTGTCTTGCAGTACTGGAGACCTAGGCTACATTTTGATCAAAGTCAATAGATGTCTTGTATGACCTCCTTATGTTTGCTTTGATTTTTAGCTTTACCCCACACATATACCAACAGTGTAATTAGCTTCCTTTGAATTTATATTTTTAGGCTGCCAATCCAAACTTACAGCCTCATAGACTCATCTGGCGCTGTAGGTTCGGGTCAGGATACTCGACTCCAGGCTGCATATTATCTGCACCCGACCTTATATGTGATTCAGGTCTAGGGAATGTAGACTGCGTGTACCATTGATTAATGGGACTAATGGACAAATGTGAGCAGTGCTGCACAATATATTGCCACCATATAAGAAAAAGTAAAATATAAAAATGAATAAATTGAATCAATAAAACTGAAATTTTACAAAACTATATTAAAAAGTTGCTTTATTTTTACTAACATTGCTATTTATGGCCCCTATCAATGTAAACTGAAGACAATGCGGGTTGACGTACTCATACAATATATCGACTTTAGATTAAAACTTAATAGGCACCTTTTCTAATTTACATTGCATATAAATTATTTTTTCATAGTGAGCTCTAAGATATTAAGGGTATGTGCACACGTTGCGGATTCTGCTGCGGATTTTTCCGCAGTGGATTTGGAAAATCCGCAGTGCAAAACCACTGCGGTTTTCACTGCGGATTTTCTTGCGGTTTCTTCTGCGGATTCCTCTGCGGTTTTTCAACTACACTTTCCTATTGGTGCAGGTGGAAAACCGCTGCGTAATCCGCACAAAGAATTGACATGCTGCGGAAAATAATCCGCTGCGTTTCCGCGTGGATTTTTCCGCAGCATATGCACAGCGGGTTTTTTTTCCCATAGGTTTACATGGTACTGTAAACTTAGGAAAAACTGCTGCGGATCCGCAGCAAAATCCGCAGCGTGTGCACATACCCTAATAGTCAGGGTAGTGGCACTATTGCTGCTTTTTTTTCTTGCTCCTACTTCTTCTGTTTGTGCGCTTCATGCAACCTTTTTCTTGCTCCGTAAGCTATGTGTAGATAAAATCTGAAGATGTCAAGTGATAAATTTGAGCTGTCAGAAGGAAAATCAGCCATGTAATCACAATGTCAGACAAAGCATCTGAAGAGACAACGCTTCACCATTTTTCTGTCAGATTAATATATTCACTGTTCTCCTACCTTTCTCATAAAATTTTAAAGAAAAGCAAAACAGCTCGTAATTATAATAAAATATGGATTCATATATTATAGTGAGGCAGCCACCAAAAAAGGATGAAAAATATGTTTAGTAATATCTATTTCTGCAAAAGTTGATGACAACTAGAGATGAGCAGATCGATCCACAGAAGATCAACTTTGAGTTAACGTAAATTTGAACATTTTATAATTCAATTCACAATGACAAAAAAAAAATGCTGACCACTATTTCACAGTGCTGAAGCATCAGCGAGTCGGCTAATGACGTTTCGTGCAGTCGTGTGGCTGTGGATTATTGCCTTGCTGGAACTTCTAGGACCTGCCAACTTTGGTGTTACCATGTGGCAACATTAACATTATATTCTCCAGTATATCCTTGTACATGGTAGCCTTCATATTTCCATCAATTCTGTGCAGAGGGTAAATGGCAGATGCAGAAAAGTGGCCCAAAATGACATTGCCACCACCATGTTTCACTGTAGGTGTTTGGTACCTTACATCATTACGTTTTTTCATTTCATTCAGTATATAGTGCTTGCCATCACTACCAAACACCTTAGACCAATCTGTCTTTTTCCATGGGCTGTGTTCTTTAGTAAACTCAAGTCGGACCTTCCGGTTCTTTGCAGAGATGAAAGGCTTCTGGACTGGAACGCATGAATTCAACCCTTCTGATTTTAGCCGTGGCACAACAATTTGGCGACCTTGACCCCATATTCTTCGTTCCTTTTATGCAAAATCTGTACAGCACATTTGTGACATCAGATACTGACTTTTCCTTAATAATGCGATTATCTTTGGATGTAGTTTTCAGTGGTCATCCACTTCTAGGTTTGTTAGCTGATCCATAATATTCTTTTTCTATTTTTTTTTAAGCTTCCTGACATTTGGTGATAAATTTGTCTTTGTCTTTGCCTTGTTTTAACAGAAAAGCACACAAACAAAAAAAAAAGTAGGCAAAATTTGACTACCCAGGACAAAATATTCATAACATTTGGCCCAGCAAATGTTCAAAACTAACACATAAAGGTATAAAACAAAGTTAAACACAATTTTCATCCTTATAGCTGACAACCATTTGCTACCGGTTTACTAAAATCACCAGGAAAATGGCATCACAACAACCAGACAGAAGTAATCACACTTTTAAAAAAAATGCAAAACTTTTGGTTGCCACTATAGTTCTTACTTTTGGCTAGAGTGTTCTCACAAAGGTAGCCAAAACTGTTGAAGAGTACTGAGAACAATAGATTTTATTTGTGTGGTGTTTTCTGTTAGTGCCAATACTCACCCAACTAGAGCCAGTATCGATACTTAATTTGGGCGTTTTTTTTGTTTTAGTTTTTTATATGCTTTATTTGCATTGTAGTTCGAGATAAGTGGATCAATTCGTGGGGGATCGAGATCAAGTTGAATTTACTGAAATATGCAGTTTCATGTGAATTCAAACATTTTGAGATTCGATTTATGGTTTGCAAAAGAAAAATTGCCTGGCACCATTTTTTACACTGCTGAAGCATCAGAGAGCAGTAAAACAGTATTTTGCATTGCCCCTCGAGCCTCCCCTTGATACTCTGCAACTATAACATCTCATGGATTGCCATGCCTTATGCAGTAGTGGGCACTCTCTTCTGTAGAGTGAAAGCGCTTATGGTCAGCGGGGTCAGCAGGATCCTCTCTCTCTTCTACAGAGTATAAGCTTTATGGCCAGCATGGTCATCTCTCTCTTCTACAGAGTAAAAGCTTTATGGTCAGCAGGATCCTCTCTCTCTTCTACAGAGTATAAGCTTTATGGCCAGCATGGTCATCTCTCTCTTCTACAGAGTAAAAGCTTTATGGTCAGCAGGATCCTCTCTCTCTTCTACAGAGTATAAGCTTTATGGCCAGCAGGGTAATCTCTCTCTTCTACAGAGTATAAGCTTTATGGCCAGCAGGGACATCTCTCTCTTCAACAGTGTAAGTTTTTATGGTCAGCCGGGTCCTTTCTCCCTCTCCTGTAGAATGTAAGTTCTTATGATTAGCAGGGTTATCTCTCTTCTAGAGAGTATAATCTTCTATGGTCAGCAGGGTCCTCTCTCCTGTAGAGTGTAAGCTCTTATGGTCAGCAGGGTCCTCTCCATCTTCTACAGAGTGTAAGCTCTTATGGTCAACAGGGTCCTCTCTCTCTTCTACAGAGTGTAAGCTCTTATGGTCAGCGGGATTCTCTCTCTCTTCTACAGAGTGTAAGCTCTTATGGTCAGCGGGGTTCTCTCTCTCTTCTACAGAGTGTAAGCTTTTATGGTCATCAGGGTCCTCTCTCTTTCTCCTGTAGAGTGTAAGCTCTTATGGTCAGTGGGATCTTCTCTCTCTTCTGCAGAGTGTATCCTCTTATAATCAGCAGAATTCTCTCTCTCCTGTAGGGTATAAGCTCTCATGATCAGTGGGGTCCTGTCTCTCTTTTTTTCCTGTAAAGTGTAAGCTCTTATAGTTGTAATAATTATAGGGGATAACTCAGGAGACTCTTTGCGTGGAACAAGACAACTACAGGACACAGTTTTATAAGTGGTAAAGGCTATATTATCACACGGTGATTCAAACAGGTGCAGAGAGAAACTCAAGTCCACGACACTTGGTGTAAATATTAAACGCAGCTTAGCAGTATATAGGAAACTTCAGAGGAAAATGCAATCACGCAGAAGGTCTATGAAGCACAATTATTCTTGAGGATACTTGACACGAATAAATCCTTGTCTTAGTCCAAACACAGATAGATAAGCTTAAAAGGCAGTTCAAATAATATCTTAGCACAACCAGGGAGGCCTGGTTAATAGTCTCAGGTTTTTGCAGTGCAGCAGCAGCTTACATGTCCAGCAAATGCAGATGGAAGTAAACACGAACAGCAGATGAAGGAGGATTACTGGAATTGGTGTATGCAGCAGGAACTGAGAGCAGAGTAGCAGGATAACCACACAGGTTCACAGGAGCAGGTGTATAGCCAGGGAGTAATCAGAGGTCAGGAGCTGGATGCAAGGCAGAATACTCTAGCACAGACTGAAGGCTGGGGTGGAGTTTTATAGCAGGAAGACACAGTGCACATGAGACCAAAGACGCCATCTTGGAAAAGGGCAGTAATGCACAAAAGGTAATAAAAAATGTTCAGAGTCCTGACAATAGTCAGTGTAGTGCACTTTCTCTCCTCCACGTATATTTAATAAGCAATTACAATCTTTTAAGTTTTGAAATCAGTTCACATTTATTCACTGTAAATCAAATTTTGACGCAAAATCAAGTTTAAAAAGATTTGTTTGTCTCAAATTTGAAATCTTTAAAAAAATAATTAAGAAGTTCTATAGAGAGCTGGAGACATTGGACAGTTTTGTTGCATTTCTTAGAGTAAAATTTGGACGCTATTTTTTGCTATAAGGCTTTTATGTTAATAGTTCCTTTTTTTTTTTTTTTTTCCCAGATCCAAAACTTCTAAAAAGATTTGTAAAATGAAATAGAAATCATTAGACTAGAAGGGCAAACAAGCTGCCATAAATTGACCTGAGATGAGTCAGATGATGCACATAGCAGAAAACTGATATTGCCTTGCAGCATCTTGCAGGATTATCCGAGCTATGGGCCTATGGTTTTTTCTTCCTAAAACCCCAATGTCACTCTGCCAACATTTTTTGCACATAAAAGCTAGTTTTGATAAAAGCGCATTTTGATTAGCAATGCTTTTAGATGTTTTATTAAAAATAATATTTACATAAATAGATAAATCAAGGCCGAAGAACATTTAGAGAGATAGGCATGTTTGGTTACACATTGGCAGCAGCCTCACTGTTTTCAGTGGTAACAAATACTATATGTTGTAAGTGATTTTTCAATTTCATCATCACAAATGATCAGGGGCAATCATTTAAGAGTCCCATTTAATCTGTGGAGAAAAATAATAATTAAAAGAAAATCCCATCTTTGGATGAATTCATCAAGAAAAATGGACTCTTATAAAAATGACCACTCAGCTGCCGTGCAGAAGCAGCTCCCAGTTTCTCTTTACATCACTAACAGCAATTGAACAGAGTGATGGCAGGGAATAGAATAGTCACCATTATCCAAATTGCTTTCCATAAGAGCTGGAGCAGATCCCAGCTCCCACTCTCCCCAGCTTCTCCAATATGGTGTGAGTTGTAGATTCTGCTGATGATGTACAAAAAATGTTTGTATCTTATACCTGCTCCCCCTTATTACCAAGAGTAGTGTAAAGTCTGGATATAGGTTACGTTTTTGGGGTGAATTAACTAAGATTCACATAAAGGTAATCTGTCAGCAGGTTTTTGCTATGTAATTTGAACACATCATGAAGTAGGGGTCAAAACACAATTTTCAGCCATGCCTCTCTCATCAAACTCGAGGTTTTGTTTGCTTACAATGATTGTTTTATTACCAGGAACTTATCATTGCTGTGACTAGCTGGCAGTGTGAGCACTGGTCCAACACGCCCCCTACTGTGATAAGCAGCCCACTGTCTATACACAATGTACATACAGAGCCTGGTGTGGGCGGGGTTAGCTTCCTCAGCTCTGCTTCATTGCTAAATCTAAAAGCTTTAATTGTGTTTGAATGGCTGCACCCAGTAATCTAAGTGACACATCGTTGGATTCAGCCTCTCCTTGCTCTCAGATTAGGAGGCAAAAACTTGCTGACAAAATCCTTTTAAGTTCAAGCTTTCTATCTTTTTTACATCTTTTTATGGACATAAAAACAGTTTTAACCATTTAGTGGCCAGACCTATTTTATCATTGTTTTTACTCTCTTGCTGTATTTTAACAACGATCACCTTATATTTTTTCCATAGTCTTTCTTTTGCTGTAAAAGTCTTTGCATTTCTTTTTCAACGGCATAAATTTGGAAAACTTAGCAATACATTTTTATCAATTTATTTTCAAGAGAATGGGATAATTTGAGAGTGTAAATTATTCTAGGCATCAATATAACTGCAGTGATTTATCTTTCCATCTAAATAACAATGTTATGCAACTGTCTGATAGACAGTATATGGACAAAAGTATTGGCACGCTCCTCTTAAATCTTTGAATTTAGGTTATTCATGCATTCTCACTGCCACAAATGTATACAATCCAGCCTCTCGCCATGTTGTCTGCCTTTACTAACATTTGTGAAAGATTGTCTCCTTATAAACAGCTCACAGATACCAGTCTGGTCCTGTAATGAGGTCACCATTGCATCAAGACATTTAGGTGAATTTTTAGCAGGGAAGAATTTTTACAATCAACCATTAGTAGTATTATTGAAAAGTAGAAGTACCACAGCAACTGTTGTCAGACAACGTAAAATAAATTACAGAGCGGGGTCACTGAAAGAATAAAACTCGCCAACGCCCTGCCAATTCCTTACCTACAGAATTCCAAACTTTTTTCTGGCAATAATAGCAGCACAGAAACTGTGAACCAGGAGCTTCATGATATGGTTTTACATGGTTGTGCACCTATATGTAAGCCTTACATCACCAAGCACAATGGCAAATGTTGATGTAAAGTAGAGACAGATGCTCATGTAGATCAATGTCCAGCTCATAGATCTTAACAGCTCATTTACATATAAGAAAAATATGGATTTCTCTGGAATACGACATCGAATTGCAGATCTCAAAGTATAATTTTATTCAGCTTCCTATGACCTGCATGCCCTTACAGACGGCTTAGAAGGGTTGATTCTACTGACAGATTCTGTAAGTTATGGTTCACCTGCCTAAAGTTCCTTTCTCAGTTCAAATTGACATCACCCAATGTAGGGCTACTAGTTTATTTAATGGCATATTCTTTACAACTAATTAGCTCTGGCAATCAGCTTAGAAATATCTGATAATTCTTAGTGATTGCATTTATTTCAAGATTTTGGTTTTAAAACAGCTGAACAAAGTCAAGTCTGTTTCCATAGCACCAGTCTTTTCATCCTGCAATTCCGAAATCCAGGTTACGGCAGACACTTAAATGAACATCATTTTTGTCTTTACGATATTTTTAACTGGAACATTTTTTGGACTATCTCTAATGTACAAGTGGTTCTCACTAAATTAGAATTTTGCCAAAAAGTGAATTTATTTCAGTTCTTCAATACAAAAAGTGAAACTCATACATTATATAGAGTCATTACAAACTGAGTGATCTATTTCAGGTGTTTATTTCTGTTAATGTTGATTATTATGTCTTACAGCAAATGAAGACCCAATAGTCATTATCTCAGTAAATTAGAATAATTAACAAAAAAACACCTTCAAAGGCTTCCTAAGCATTTCAAAAGGTCCCTTAGTCTGTTTTAGTAGGCTCCACAATCATGGGGAAGACTGCTGACTTTACAGATGTCCAGAAGGTAGTGATTGACACACTCCACAAGGAGGGTAAGCCACAAAAGGTCATTGCTAAAGGAGCTGCCTGTTCACAGAGTGCTGTATCCAAGCATATTAATGGAAAATTGAGTGGAAGGAGTGTGGTAAAAAAGCTGTACAAGCAACCGGGATAACCGCAGCCTTGAAAGGATTGTTAAGAAAAGGCCATTCAAAAATTTTGGGGAGATTCATAAGGAGTAGACTGCTGCTGGAGTCATTGCTTCAAGAGCCACCACACACAGATGTATCCACGACATGGGCTACAAGTGTTGCTTTCCTTGTGTCAAGCCACTCATGACCAATAGACAAAATCAGAAGCGTCTTACCTGGGCCAAGGAGAAAAAGAACTCAGTGGTTCAAGGTGTTGTTTTTAGATGAAGGTAAATTTTGCATTTCATTTGGAAATCAAGGTCCCAGAGTCTAGAGGAAGAGATGAGTCACACAATCCAAGCTGCTTGAGGTCTAGTGTGAAGATTCCACAATCAGTGATGGTTTGGGGAGCCATGTCATCTGCTGGTGTAGATCCACTGTGTCTTATCAAGACCAAAGTCAGCGCAGCCGTCTACCAGGAAATTTAGAGCACTTCATGCTCCCCTCTGCCAACAAGCTTTTTGGAGATGGAAATTTCATTCTCCAGCAGGACTTGGCATCTGTCCACACTGTCAAAAGTACCAATACCTGGTTTATAAACAACAGTATCACTGTGCTTGTTTGGCCAGCAAACTCTCCTGACCTTAACCCCATAGAAAATCTATAGGGTATTGTCAAGAGGAAGATGAGAGACCCCAGACCCAACAATGCAGACGAGATGAAGGCTGCTATCAAAGCAACCAGGGCTTCCGTAACACTTCAGCAGTGCCACAGGCTGATCTCCTCCATGCCACGCCACATTGATGCAGTAATTGATGCAAATGGGGCCCCGACCAAGTATTGAGTGCATTTCCTGAGCATACATTTCAGTAGACCAACATTTCGGATGTTAAAATCATTTTTCAAGCTGGTGTTATAAAGTATTCTAATTTACTGAGATAATGACCTTTGGGTTTTCATTGGCTTTAAGCCATAATCACCAACATTAACAGAAATAAACACCTAAAATAGATCACTCTATTTGTAATGACTCTATATAATATATGAGTTTCACTTTTTGTATTGAAGAACATAAATAAATTATTTTTTTGATGATATTCTAATTTAGTGAGAAGCACTTGTATAAATAGTGATATAGATATTATATTATCATGGAAAATAAATTGTATTCTCCGGCATACCCACTGTCTCTCTTCTCCATGTCGCAAGAACAGGGGTCTGAGAAGCTGACATATAGGGAGCTGTTGAAAGTTGTGGCCATTGGTGATATCATGTCCATGATACAATGCCAGCCCTACAGAATCACTGGTGTATTGAATTTTCAATGAAGGAAGATAAATCATATTCAGCATTCTGTCCATGTCAAGGCCACAAAAGGTTTAGCTAATATATATATATATATATATATATATATATATATATATATATATATATATATATACTGCTCAAAAAATTAAAGGGAACACTAAAATTCCACATCCTAGATATCACTGAATGAAATATTGCAGTTGTAAATCTTTATTCATTACATAGTGTTGAGACCAATAAAGCCTACAAATTATCAACGTAAATCACAACTAATATCCCACGGAGGGCTGGAGTTGGAATGATGCTCAAAATCAAAATGGAAAATGAAGTTACAGGCTGATCCAACTTCAGTGGAAATGCCTCAAGAGAAGGAAATGATACTCAGTAGTGTGTGTGGCCTCCACGTGCCTGAATGATCTCCCTACAATGCCTGGGCATGCTCCTGATGAGGCGGTGGATGGTCTCCTGAGGGATCTCCTCCCAGACCTGGACTAGAGCATCCACCAACTTCTGGACAGTCTGTGGTGCAATGTGACGTTGGTGGATGGTGCGAGACATTATGTCCCAGATGTGTTCAATTGGATTCAGGTCTGGGGGATGGGCAGGCCAGTCCATAGCTTCAATGCCTTCATCTTGCAGGAATTGCTCACACACTCCAGCCACAGGTCCAGGTCTGGCATTGTCCTGCATTAGGAGGAACCGTGTGCCAACCGCACCAGCATATAGTCTCACAAGGGGTCTGAGGATCTCATCTCAGTACCTAATGGCAGTCAGGCTACCTCTGGCGAGCACATGGAGGGCTGTGCGGCCCTCCAAAGAAATTCCACCCCACACTGACCCACTGCCAAACCGGTCATGCTGAATGATGTTGCAGGCAGCAGATCGCTCTCCACAGCATCTCCAGACTCTGTCACGTCTGTCACATGTGCTCAGTGTGAACCTGCTTATATCTGTGAAGAGCACAGGGTGCCAGTGGCGAATTTGCCAATCCTGGTGTTCTGTGAAAAATGCCAAGCATCCTGCACGGTGTTGGGCTGTGAGCACAACCCCCATCTGTGGACGTCTGGCACTCAGACCATCCTCATGCAGTCGGTTTCTAACCATTTGTTCAGACACATGAACATTTGTGGCCTGCTGGAGGTCATTTTGCAGGGCTCTAGCAGTGCTCCTCCTGTTCCTCCTTGCACAAAGGCTGAGGTAGCGGTCCTGCTGCTGGGTTGTTGCCCTCCTATGGCCCCCTCCACATCTCCTGGTATACTGGCCTGTCTCCTGGTAGCACCTCCAGCCTCTAGACACTATGCTGACAAACACAGCAAACCTTCTTGCCACTGCTCGCATTGATGTGCCATCCTGAATGAGCTGCACTACCTGAGCCACTTGTGTGGGTTGTAGAGTCCGTCTCATGCTACCACGAGTGTGAAAGCACAACCAACATTCAAAAGTGACCAAAACATCAACCAGAAAGCATTGCTACTGAGATATGGTCTGTGGCCCCCACCTGCAGAACCACTCCTTTATTGAGGGTGTCTTGATAATTGACAATAATTTCCATCTGTGCTCTATTCCATTTGCACAACAGCATGTGAAATTGATTGTCAAACAGTGTTGGTTCCTAAGTGGACAGTTTGGTTTCACAGAAGATTGATTTACTTGGAGTTATATTCTGTTGTTTAAGTGTTCCCTTTATTTTTTGAGCAGTGTATATATATATATATATATATATTTATCTCGTTTTTATTCTAAATAAGGTAAGGCTTTAAATATGTTTACTTAGATTCTGTGAGTCTTAGATAAATTAGGTGCCACCGCCAGCACACTATTTCCAGTAGGAGAGCTTACCAATGCAATGATAGATACAGCTAGCATGGAAATTACCACCTGGTGTCATTCACACCCTGCCCAATAAAGTGGGACCGATACAGTGAACCCAATCACTATTCTACCGAGCACAGCAGACAAGTGTTTTTTCAATTCTGTCTCAAAGAGTGTTACTTTAATCATGGATTTTTATGGAATACTCAGCAATTTTTTGAAAGTGAAAAGAGACAACTATGCCTGCACTTCACAATTCTAGGTGGCATGAGACATAGACCCAACATTTGAGATCAGTTCTTTGTTGGTCCAGGGGGGGGCGAAGCTTCTGAGTGGGCCCCTAACCAGGTAACCTTCATTACAATTCAGTGATGCGCCCTAATAGTGGAGGAGAACTTCAGCAGATGACCGCGCTGTTACTGAAGATAATCTCTATATAAAGACCAACATTGATATTACCGCCATATGGTCAGTGGTAAATACCAGTCTTACAGAACATATAACAGATCACTGCACAGTTACAGATAATGACTTACCTCTGACGTTCTTTCTGATAGAATTGTTCATTTTTCCCGTCTTTTCCATCTGGCCCAGACCAACATGACAACTTCTTCCAGCTACAACTCATCTGCAGAGAATACAACAAAGACACGTTTCACTTCTCACATTCCAGCACCATCACCATCTATTCCCAACCTGCACAACCTCCTCATCCTGCTGATACCCCAGTACTGAGCCGCTACTGCCGTATGTGTCCTTATTACTGCCCCTGATACCCCAATACTGAGCCGCTGCTGCCGTATGTGTCCCTATTACTGCACTGATACCCCAATACTGAGCCGCTGCTGCCGTATGTGTCCCTATTACTGCCCCTGATACCCCAATACTGAGCCACTGCTGCCGTATGTGTCCCTATTACTGCACCTGATACCCGAATACTGAGCCGCTGCTGCTGTACGTGTCCCTATTACTGACCCTGATACCCCAATACTGAGCCGCTGCTGCTGTACGTGTCCCTATTACTGACCCTGATACCCCAATACTGAGCCGCTGCTGCCATATGTGTCCCTATTACTGCACCTGCTGTGTGGTTCTCTGTGCCCTCTAAATTCTAAAGCACCCCTCTATAATATAGTAATGCCAGGTGCAAGTGCCCTAGAAAACAGTGCCCACATTTTGTCCCCTAGAAAGTAATAATGCCCTCTGTGTGTGACCCTTTGATAGTCACAGTAACCTGAGTTCCCCTGTAAGAATAAGTGCCCACTTTACATTTAATAAAGTCCCGAGTCTCCCCCACTGTACAGCTCCCCTATACACAGTATGATGCCCCCTCACTGTATATACTGACCCGTTAATATCCCCCAAACTGGCTCCAACACTGTATGATGGCCCCGTCGCTGTAATCTCCACACTGAATGATGGCCCTCTAGATAGCCTCCATATAGCATAATACACCAGATAGTCCTCAATACGGTATAATACATTCCCCATAGGCCTCCATATAGTATCATGCACTCCCCATAGGCAGACTATAGTATAATGCCCTTCACATAGGAAGACTATATAGTATAATGCAGCTCCCATAGGCAGCCTCTATAAGGAAGGCTGTAAATGTGTCCCCAATCCCCTCCGCAAGGCAGAAAAATGGCCTCTCATTATACTCACCAATGGCTCTCACCAAGGCATAGCTGCTCTTGACTTAAGATCGCCATCCTCCATTACTGCTTCATCTGGATGACACATTCTACGTCATCCACACAGTGTCACCCATTGTGCTCCTGTGCAGGCGCACTTCTCTGTGGGCTGCTGAAAGCAGAGCCAAGTACTGTAGTGCATGTGCGCTGGGAAAGGCCAAAGGGCGCTGATGACCTGGAAATAAAGCCGGCGCATGCGCACTACAATACTGTGCTCTGACTTCAGCAGGGCAAAGAGAAGTGCGCCTGCATGGGAGTGCGATAGAGGACACTGAATGCATGATGTAGGATGCATCTTCCACACGAAGAGGGACAGCGATCACAGGAAGAGGGTCGGCGCCGGATCAAGACTAGAGACGCCCAGACCGCGCCATCCGTGATTATAATAAAAGCTCTTTTTTGTGCCTTGCATAGAGGATTGGGGACATAGAGAGCATTCTCGAACACTATGTGAGGGCATACAGATGCTGGCCGGACCTTATATGGTGACAGGCTCCCACATGTAAAAGCCGTCCTGCAAGATTCCAGCCGCTCGCAAACTTAAGAAAATAATCATTCTCCTTCTCATAAGCTAATCAGCAGTAAATAAATTATGTGCGAAGACACTTATCGATCACATGTCAGTGTTCAGTGTCTGTCCAGATTGTAGGATAAACAAGACATACAAGTTTAAAGGGAACCTGTCACCCCATTTTTTAAAGATGAGATAAAAATAGCATTAAATAGGGGCAGAGCTGTGCTTTACATTAATGTATTTTTTGTGCCTTTATTCCCCAGCTATGCTGCCGAAATACCTTTGTAAAGTCGCCATTTTGGGCTGTCACTCACGCTGGTCTGGTCAAATGGGCGTGGTGACAGCGCTGTTTCTTCCCCCAGATCTTGCTTATCTGCCCGTTGGTGGCGTAGTGGTGTGCGCATGTCCAGCTGCCGAATCCACTGCGCAGGTGAAGGAAAAGAGCGCGATCTGTGCTATTCCCCTGGTGATCGGTGGGGGCGGCCATCTTCCTGAGGCCGCGCGTGCGCAGATGGAGTGCTCGGCTTCCCGGGGCTTCAGGAAAATGGCCGCCGCGATCTCCATCTGCGCACGCGCGGCATCCCGCGGCCATTTTCCTGAAGCCCCGTGCAGCAGAGCACTCCATCTGCGCACGTGCGGCCTCAGGAAGATGGCCGCCCCCACCGATCACCAGGGGAACAGCGCAGATCGCGCTCCTTTCCTTCACCTGTGCAGTGGATTCGGCAGCTGGACATGCGCACACCACTACGCCACCAACGGGCAGATAAGCAAGATCTGGGGGAAGAAACAGCGCTGTCACCACACCCATTTGACCAGACCAGCGTGAGTGACAGCCCAAAATGGCGACTTTACAAAGGTATTTCGGCAGCATAGCTGGGGAATAAAGGCACAAAAAAGACACTAATGTAAAGCACAGCTCTGCCCCTATTTAACGCTATTTTTATCTCATGTTTAAAAAACGGGGTGACAGGTTCCCTTTAAGAACCTTCATTGCTTTATATACTGTGCCTGTATGTATGTATTCAAGGCAACAGATCAGACATATCAAATAGCAAATGACATGTGCCAAGATACTCATCATGCTGTGTGTAGAGTGTCCTCAGGCTCCTCCAAGTCAGATGCTGCAGACATCATGTGCAGGCAGTGAGCTCAGCTCGCAGTCAGAGGCAGAGTCCCCCTGCGTCCCCGGCTGCTGCTGCTGCTGATGATGATCACTTCTCTGCAGCACAGGAGCTTTGAAGCAGAGCGCGCTCAGCCGGGATTGGGTGAGTGGCCTCCCTTCCCCCTCTCCTCCACAGACTGCAGAAGAGCGATCACATGACTCACTCCCTGCACTGAGTGCACTCTGATTGGAGGCCTTCTCTTCCTTCTCTCTGCTGACCCCCTCCTGTGAGCGTTTGTACCGTGCATGTTACTTTAGCTACATACACAGTACAAACGCAAGGGAAATAAAAGATAATCATTGCCCGGAGGCAGGGGTCCCCGCTGGCCCTGACAGTAGCGTAGCTCCGGGTGGGCCCCCTCAGAGCACAGGGCCCGGGGCGACCGCCCCCTCTGCCCCCCTGGTAGCTACGCTACTGCATGTCCATGATACAATGCCAGCCCTACAGAATCACTGGTGTATTGAATTTTCAATGAAGGAAGATAAATCATATTCAGCATTCTGTCCATGTCAAGGCCACAAAAGGTTTAGCTAATATATATATATATATATATATATATATATATATATATATATACTGTTCAAAAAAATAAAGGGAACACTAAAATTCCACATCCTAGATATCACTGAATGAAATATTGCAGTTGTAAATCTTTATTCATTACATAGTGTTGAGACCAATAAAGCCTACAAATTATCAACGTAAATCACAACTAATATCCCACGGAGGGCTGGAGTTGGAATGATGCTCAAAATCAAAATGGAAAATGAAGTTACAGGCTGATCCAACTTCAGTGGAAATGCCTCAAGAGAAGGAAATGATACTCAGTAGTGTGTGTGGCCTCCACGTGCCTGAATGATCTCCCTACAATGCCTGGGCATGCTCCTGATGAGGCGGTGGATGGTCTCCTGAGGGATCTCCTCCCAGACCTGGACTAGAGCATCCACCAACTTCTGGACAGTCTGTGGTGCAATGTGACGTTGGTGGATGGTGCGAGACATTATGTCCCAGATGTGTTCAATTGGATTCAGGTCTGGGGGATGGGCAGGCCAGTCCATAGCTTCAATGCCTTCATCTTGCAGGAATTGCTCACACACTCCAGCCACAGGTCCAGGTCTGGCATTGTCCTGCATTAGGAGGAACCGTGTGCCAACCGCACCAGCATATAGTCTCACAAGGGGTCTGAGGATCTCATCTCAGTACCTAATGGCAGTCAGGCTACCTCTGGCGAGCACATGGAGGGCTGTGCGGCCCTTCAAAGAAATTCCACCCCACACTGACCCACTGCCAAACCGGTCATGCTGAATGATGTTGCAGGCAGCAGATCGCTCTCCACAGCATCTCCAGACTCTGTCACATGTGCTCAGTGTGAACCTGCTTATATCTGTGAAGAGCACAGGGTGCCAGTGGCGAATTTGCCAATCCTGGTGTTCTGTGACAAATGCCAATCATCCTGCACGGTGTTGGGCTGTGAGCACAACCCCCATCTGTGGACGTCCGGCACTCAGACCATCCTCATGCAGTCGGTTTCTAACCATTTGTTCAGACACATGAACATTTGTGGCCTGCTGGAGGTCATTTTGCAGGGCTCTAGCAGTGCTCCTCCTGTTCCTCCTTGCACAAAGGCTGAGGTAGCGGTCCTGCTGTTGGGTTGTTGCCCTCCTATGGCCCCCTCCACATCTCCTGGTATACTGGCCTGTCTCCTGGTAGCGCCTCCAGCCTCTAGACACTATGCTGACAAACACAGCAAACCTTCTTGCCACTGCTCGCATTGATGTGCCATCCTGAATGAGCTGCACTACCTGAGCCACTTGTGTGGGTTGTAGAGTCCGTCTCATGCTACCACGAGTGTGAAAGCACAACCAACATTCAAAAGTGACCAAAACATCAACCAGAAAGCATTGCTACTGAGATATGGTCTGTGGTCCCCACCTGCAGAACCGCTCCTTTATTGAGGGTGTCTTGATAATTGACAATAATTTCCATCTGTGCTCTATTCCATTTGCACAACAGCATGTGAAATTGATTGTCAAACAGTGATGCTTCCTAAGTGGACAGTTTGGTTTCACAGAAGATTGATTTACTTGGAGTTATATTCTGTTGTTTAAGTGTTCCCTTTATTTTTTGAGCAGTGTATATATATATATATATATATTTATCTCGTTTTTATTCTAAATAAGGTAAGGCTTTAAATATGTTTACTTAGATTCTGTGAGTCTTAGATAAATTAGGTGCCACCGCCAGCACACTATTTCCAGTAGGAGAGCTTACCAATGCAATGATAGATACAGCTAGCATGGAAATTACCACCTGGTGTCATTCACACCCTGCCCAATAAAGTGGGACCGATACAGTGAACCCAATCACTATTCTACCGAGCACAGCAGACAAGTGTTTTTTCACCTCTGTCTCAAAGAGTGTTACTTTAATCATGGATTTTTATGGAATACTCAGCAATTTTTTGAAAGTGAAAAGAGACAACTATGCCTGCACTTCACAATTCTAGGCGGCATGAGACATAGACCCAACATTTGAGATCAGTTCTTGTCACACAGGTGGATGTTGCACGCCACTCAGGTTATGAGGGCAGTACGAAAGAAACATGAGTTCTTGTTGGAGTCCTGGAAAAATCTTACTCTGGGCGACCATTAATTATATTTCTTCACAGTAGAGGAGAGGTAATGGTTTACAGGCTCACAGCTTTGACACAGTTCTGAGCTGAAGTTGATTACACGGATTTTATTCAAGTTTCTTTTCATCACACAGAGTCACTTCTCTTCGTACAATGCTTTATAAACATATATGAAAATCTCTTCACTGATAACTTCTCTTCACACACAGTGTCTTAACCTTAGTAGAACTGTACCTTGCTAAGGCCGGGTTCACATTTGCGTTCGGGGGCTTTGCGGAGGGCTGCGTACGTCCTCTGTTAAGCCCCGCCTACTTCTGCATACTTCTGCATGTGTCCTGCGTACCTATCTTTAACATTGGGTACGCAGGAAATGCTGATGTATGCGGATGCGTCGTTTTGACATGCCCACCGTCCGCACAAATGCAACTTGTTGCATTCCCGTGCGGTCAGTGGGTACATCAAAACGATGCATCCGCATACATCAGCATACGCTGCGTACCCAATGTTAAAGATAGGTATGCAGGACACATGCAGAAGTAGGTGGGGCTTAACAGAGGACGTACGCAGCCCTCCGCAAAGCCTCCGAATGCAAATGTGAACTTAGCCTAATGCAGTGAGGTGGGGGGAGGGTGATGGGTCTGTTGCTGTAGCTCGCTCATTTATATCTTGAAGGTAATAACTATGCTCCTGGTTGTCCTTACTGCTTCTTTGATTGCAGCAATCGCTTCCCAGGAAGAATCGGTCTATACCGCTTGTCTGATTACAGTCTGACAGGAGACTCCAGCACACACCTTAGGCTACTTTCACACTTCCATCTTTTGTCCTCCGTCGCAATCTGTTGTTATGGGCAAAAAACGAATCCTGCAAATGTTCTCGCAGGATGCGTTTTTTTGCCCATAGACTTGTATTAGCGACGGATGGGCACACGTCACATCTGTCGTGTGACGGATCCGTCATGTTTTGACGCACGCGACACACAAAAACGTTCAATATAACTTTTTTTGTGCGACGTGTCCGCCATTTCCAACCGCACATGCGCAGCCAGAACTCCGCCCCTTCCTCCCCGCTCATCACAATGGGCAGCAGATGCGTTGTTAAACTGCATCCACTGCCCACGTTGTGCTAAATTTAGCACAACGTCCATCGGTACGTCGGGCCAACGGTTTGCAACGGCCCCGTACTGACGGAAGTGTGAAAGTAGCCTTACTCTTATATGTCCAGGACACAAAAACAACTTTTCCAGTATCCCCTGGGGCTGAGGTAACCACTCCCTGTTTGCTGTAACTGTTTTAACCCTATAGTTGCTGGATGATTCTAAATAAAAAATGCAGCTTCTATCTGTCACATGGACCCCATATATCAGATATTTGTGGCATTTCCTATGTACAGCAGGCCAAATAAGTATTGAACATGTCACCATATTTCTAAGTAAATATATTGACATGAAATTCTCATTAGATATTAATAACAGCCAAACCAAATAACTCAAACCATAGATGTCCATAAATTAAGTTATCTGTAATAATGAGTAATGACACAGAAAAAAAATATTGAACATGCTTACTGAAATGTATTTAATATTTCATACAAATGTCTGTTTGACGATCACCACTTAAAGATGCTGCCTGTATGGAGAAACTATTTGCATACATTAGAAGAAAAACATTAGACTCGAACAAAGAAGACCCAGGAAAACATACTCAGAAGGGAGGTAAGAACATTTCTAAAACAATCCACAGTGAGGAGATTGGAACAAAACAAAATCCTCTAAACTGCATGCTCGCAAACGCCAGAAGCCTGACAAACAAGATGGAAGAACTAGAAGCAGAAATATCTACAGGTAACTTTGACATAGTGGGAATAACCGAGACATGGTTAGATGAAAGCTATGACTGGGCAGTTAACTTACAGTGTTACAGTCTGTTTAGAAAGGATCTTAAAAATTGGAGAGGAGGAGGGGTTTGTCTCTATGTAAAGTCTTGTCTAAAGTCCACTTTAAGGGAGGATATTAGTGAAGGGAATGAGGATGTCGAGTCCATATGGGTCGAAATTCATGGAGGGAAAAATGGTAACAAAATTCTCATTGGGGTCTGTTACAAACCCCCAAATATAACAGAAATCATGGAAAGTCTACTTCTAAATCAGATAGATGAAGCTGCAACCCATAATGAGGTCCTGGTTATGGGGGACTTTAACTACCCGGATATAAACTGGGAAACAGAAACCTGTGAAACCCATAAAGGCAACAGGTTTCTGCTAATAACCAAGAAAAATTATCTTTCACAATTGGTGCAGAATCCAACCAGAGGAGCAGCACTTTTAGACCTAATACTATCTAATAGACCTGACAGAATAACAAATCTGCAGGTGGTCGGGCATCTAGGAAATAGCGACCACAATATTGTACAGTTTCACCTGTCTTTCACTAGGGGGACTTGTCAGGGAGTCACAAAAACACTGAACTTTAGGAAGGCAAAGTTTGACCAGCTTCGAGATGCCCTTAATCTGGTAGACTGGGACAATATCCTCAGAAATAAGAATACAGATAATAAATGGAAAATGTTTAAGAACATCCTAAATAGGCACTGTAAGCGGTTTATACCTTGTGGGAATAAAAGGACTAGAAATAGGAAAAACCCAATGTGGCTAAACAAAGAAGTAAGACAGGCAATTAACAGTAAAAAGAAAGCATTTGCACTACTAAAGCAGGATGGCACCATTGAAGCTCTAAAAAACTATAGGGAGAAAAATACTTTATCTAAAAAACTAATTAAAGCTGCCAAAAAGGAAACAGAGAAGCACATTGCTAAGGAGAGTAAAACTAATCCCAAACTGTTCTTCAACTATATCAATAGTAAAAGAATAAAAACTGAAAATGTAGGCCCCTTAAAAAACAGTGAGGAAAGAATGGTTGTAGATGACGAGGAAAAGGCTAACATATTAAACACCTTCTTCTCCACGGTATTCACGGTGGAAAATGACATGCTAGGTGAAATCCCAAGAAACAATGAAAACCCTATATTAAGAGTCACCAATCTAACCCAAGAAGAGGTGCGAAACCGGCTAAATAAGATTAAAATAGATAAATCTCCGGGTCCGGATGGCATACACCCACGAGTACTAAGAGAACTAAGTAATGTAATAGATAAACCATTATTTCTTATTTTTAGGGACTCTATAGCGACGGGGTCTGTTCCGCAGGACTGGCGCATAGCAAATGTGGTGCCAATATTCAAAAAGGGCTCTAAAAGTGAACCTGGAAATTATAGGCCAGTAAGTCTAACCTCTACTGTTGGTAAAATATTTGAAGGGTTTCTGAAGGATGTTATTCTGGATTATCTCAATGAGAATAACTGTTTAACTCCATATCAGCATGGGTTTATGAGAAATCGCTCATGTCAAACCAATCTAATCAGTTTTTATGAAGAGGTAAGCTATAGGCTGGACCACGGTGAGTCATTGGACGTGGTATATCCCGATTTTTCCAAAGCGTTTGATACCGTGCCGCACAAGAGGTTGGTACACAAAATGAGAATGCTTGGTCTGGGGGAATATGTGTGTAAATGGGTTAGTAACTGGCTTAGTGATAGAAAGCAGAGGGTGGTTATAAATGGTATAGTCTCTAACTGGGTCGCTGTGACCAGTGGGGTACCACAGGGGTCGGTATTGGGACCTGTTCTCTTCAACATATTCATTAATGATCTGGTAGAAGGTTTACACAGTAAAATATTGATATTTGCAGATGATACAAAACTATGTAAAGCAGTTAATACAAGAGAAGATAGTATTCTGCTACAGATGGATCTGGATAAGTTGGAAACTTGGGCTGAAAGGTGGCAGATGAGGTTTAACAATGATAAATGTAAGGTTATACACATGGGAAGAAGGAATCAATATCACAATTACACACTGAATGGGAAACCACTGGGTAAATCTGACAGGGAGAAGGACTTGGGGATCCTAGTTAATGATAAACTTACCTGGAGCAGCCAGTGCCAGGCAGCAGCTGCCAAGGCAAACAGGATCATGGGGTGTATTAAAAGAGGTCTGGATACACATGATGAGAGCATTATACTGCCTCTGTACAAATCCCTAGTTAGACTGCACATGGAGTACTGTGTCCAGTTTTGGGCACCGGTGCTCAGGAAGGATATAATGGAACTAGAGAGAGTACAAAGGAGGGCAACAAAATTAATAAAGGGGATGGGAGAACTACAATACCCAGATAGATTAGCGAAATTAGGATTATTTAGTCTAGAAAAAAGACGACTGAGGGGCGATCTAATAACCATGTATAAGTATATAAGGGGACAATACAAATATCTTGCTGAGGATCTGTTTATACCAAGGAAGGTGACGGGCACAAGGGGGCATTCTTTGCGTCTGGAGGAGAGAAGGTTTTTCCACCAACATAGAAGAGGATTCTTTACTGTTAGGGCAGTGAGAATCTGGAATTGCTTGCCTGAGGAGGTGGTGATGGCGAACTCAGTCGAGGGGTTCAAGAGAGGCCTGGATGTCTGTTGTGAATTTGGTTTTTGGGCTCCCCCGGTGGTCGCTGGTGGTACTGGACTTGTGTGCTTCACTTTCTCTGTTCACCTGTTTCCATCAGGATGTGGGAGTATCCTATTTAGCCTTGCTGCTCAGTTATTCTAGTGCCGGCCATCAATGTAACCAGAGCCTTTCTGTTGCATGTTCCTGCTTCTAGACTACTATCAGCTAAGTTGGACTCTTAGTCCTAAGTTTGTTTGCATTTTTGTTCCAGTTCACAGTTATGTTATGTTTCTGTAGCTGGAAGCTCTTGTGGGCCGAAATTACCACTCCGGTGTCATGAGTTAACACATGAGTCTTAAAGTAATTTCTGGATGGTATTTTAATAGGGTTTTCAGCTGACCGTGAAGTTCCCTATTGTATCTTCTTACTATCTAGTAAGCGGACCTCGCTTTGCTGAACCTATCTTCATACTGCGTATGTCTTTTCCTCTGAACTCACCGTCAATATATGTGGGGGGCTTCTGTCTCCTTTTTGGGGGAATTTCCCTAGAGGTAAGCCAGGTCTGTTTTTTCCTCTATTAGGGTTAGTTAGTTCTCCGGCTGGCGCTGGGCGTCTAGGGATAAAACGTAGGTACGTCACCCGGCCACTGTTAGTTGTGTGGTAGGTTTAGCTCACGGTCAGCTCGAGATTCCATCACCCAAGAGCTAGTCTGTTATTTAAGTTCTCTGACGTTCCCTTGCCATTGGGAACCATGACAGTATGGCCGGCCAAGGGTTAAAACCGTTGGCAGAAGAAAGGAGAGAAAAAGAAGTCTGCAGATTTTTATTTTTTTTTTCTTCTGAGCTTGCTCTATAGTTGACTCAGTTGCATTTCTGCTCTAATTGCAGCCTTTGCCTCTCTCTCTCCTTCTAATCCTTGAATGGCTCTGATCTCACCTGATTAAAATGGATCCTCAGAGTTTGGCTACAGGTTTGAATAATCTTGCTACGAAGGTTCAAAATTTACAGGATTTAGTTATTCATGCTCCTATATCTGAACCTAGAATTCCTATACCAGAATTTTTCTCCGGGGATAGAACTCGTTTCCTGAATTTCAAATATAATTGTAAATTATTTCTTTCCCTGAGATCTCGCTCCGCTGGAGATCCCGCACAGCAGGTTAGGATAGTAATTTCCTTGCTGCGGGGTGACCCTCAAGACTGGGCATTTGCATTGGCACCCGGGGATCCTGCGTTGCTCAATGTGGATGCGTTTTTTCTGGCTTTGGGGTTGCTTTATGAGGAACCTAATTTAGAGATTCAGGCTGAAAAAACCTTGATGGCCCTATCTCAAGGGCAAGATGAAGCTGAAATATACTGCCAAAAATTTCGTAAATGGTCTGTGCTTACTCAGTGGAATGAGTGCGCCCTGGCGGCGAATTTCAGAGAGGGTCTCTCTGATGCCATTAAAGATGTTATGGTGGGGTTCCCTGCACCTACAGGTCTGAATGAGTCCATGACAATGGCTATTCAGATTGATCGGCGTTTGCGGGAGCGCAAACCTGTGCACCATTTGGCGGTGTCTTCTGAGAAGGCTCCAGAAAATATGCAATGTGATAGAATTCTGTCCAGAAGCGAACGGCAGAATTTTAGGCGAAAAAATGGGTTGTGCTTCTATTGTGGTGATTCAACTCATGTTTTATCAGCATGCTCTAAACGTACAAAAAAGGTTGATAAGTCTATTTCAATTGGCACTTTACAGTCTAAGTTTATTTTGTCTGTGACCTTGATTTGTTCATTATCGTCAATTACCGCGGATGCCTATGTCGACTCTGGCGCCGCTTTGAGTCTCATGGATTGGTCCTTTGCCAGGCGCTGTGGGTTTGATCTAGAGCCTCTGGAAGTTCCTATACCTCTGAAGGGTATTGACTCTACACCATTGGCTAGTAATAAACCACAATACTGGACACAAGTGACTATGCGTATGAATCCAGACCATCAGGAGACGATTCGCTTCCTTGTGTTGTACAATCTACATGATGTTTTGGTGCTCGGATTGCCATGGTTACAATCTCATAACCCAGTTCTTGACTGGAAAGCAATGTCTGTGTTAAGCTGGGGATGTCAGGGGGCTCATGGGGACGTACCTTTGGTTTCCATTTCGTCATCTATTCCCTCTGAGATTCCGGAATTTTTATCTGATTATCGTGATGTTTTTGAGGAGCCTAAGCTTGGTTCACTACCTCCTCACAGAGATTGCGATTGTACCATAGATCTGATTCCGGGCAGTAAATTTCCAAAGGGTCGTTTATTTAATCTATCTGTACCTGAACATGCTGCTATGCGAGAATATATTAAGGAGTCCCTGGAAAAGGGACATATTCGTCCTTCTTCATCTCCCTTAGGAGCCGGTTTTTTCTTTGTATCTAAAAAGGATGGCTCTTTGAGGCCGTGTATTGATTATCGACTCTTGAATAAAATTACAGTCAGACATCAGTATCCTCTGCCACTGCTGACTGATTTGTTTGCTCAAATAAAAGGGGCTAAGTGGTTCTCTAAGATTGATCTCCGTGGGGCGTATAATTTGGTGCGAATTAAGCAGGGGGATGAGTGGAAAACCGCATTTAATACGCCCGAGGGCCATTTTGAGTATTTAGTAATGCCTTTTGGTCTTTCAAATGCCCCTTCAGTCTTTCAGTCCTTTATGCATGACATTTTCCGGGAATATTTGGATAAATTCATGATCGTGTATCTGGATGATATTTTGATTTTTTCGGATGACTGGGATTCTCATGTCCAACAGGTCAGGAGGGTTTTTCAGGTTTTGCGGGCTAATTCCTTGTGTGTGAAGGGTTCTAAGTGTATTTTTGGGGTTCAAAAGATTTATTTTTTGGGGTACATTTTTTCCCCCTCTTCCATTGAGATGGATCCTGTCAAGGTTCGGGCTATTTGTGATTGGACGCAACCTTCTTCGCTTAAGAGCCTTCAGAAATTTTTGGGCTTTGCTAATTTTTATCGTCGATTTATAACTGGTTTTTCTGATGTTGCTAAACCTTTGACTGATTTGACCAAAAAGGGTGCTGATGTTGCTGATTGGTCCCCTGCTGCTGTGGAGGCCTTTCGGGAGCTTAAGCGCCGCTTTTCTTCCGCCCCTGTGTTGCGTCAGCCTGATGTTACTCTTCCTTTTCAGGTTGAGGTCGATGCTTCCGAGATCGGAGCTGGGGCGGTCTTGTCGCAGAAAAGTTCCGATTGCTCCGTGATGAGACCTTGTGCGTTCTTTTCTCGAAAATTTTCGCCCGCCGAGCGAAATTATGATATTGGTAATCGGGAGCTTTTGGCTATGAAGTGGGCTTTTGAGGAGTGGCGTCATTGGCTTGAGGGGGCTAGACATCAGGTGGTGGTATTGACCGATCACAAGAATTTGATTTATCTTGAGTCTGCCAGGCGCCTGAATCCTAGACAGGCGCGCTGGTCGTTGTTTTTCTCTCGGTTTAATTTTGTGGTCTCATACTTACCAGGTTCTAAAAATGTGAAGGCGGATGCCCTTTCTAGGAGTTTTGAGCCTGATTTCCCTGGTGATTCTGAACCTACAGGTATCCTTAAGGATGGGGTGATATTATCTGCTGTTTCCCCAGACCTGCGACGGGCTTTGCAGGAGTTTCAGGCGGATAGACCTGATCGTTGCCCGCCTGGTAGACTGTTTGTTCCTGATGATTGGACCAGTAGAGTCATCTCGGAGGTTCATTCTTCTGCGTTGGCAGGTCATCCCGGGATCTTTGGTACCAGGGATTTGGTGGCTAGGTCCTTCTGGTGGCCTTCTCTGTCTCGAGATGTACGAGTTTTTGTGCAGTCTTGTGATGTTTGTGCTCGGGCCAAACCTTGTTGTTCTCGGGCTAGCGGATTGTTGTTATCTTTGCCTATTCCAAAGAGGCCTTGGACTCACATCTCTATGGATTTTATTTCTGATCTCCCTGTTTCTCAGAAAATGTCTGTCATCTGGGTGGTGTGTGACCGTTTTTCAAAGATGGTTCATTTGGTGCCCTTGCCTAAGTTGCCGTCCTCTTCCGAGTTGGTTCCTCTGTTTTTTCAAAATGTGGTTCGCTTGCATGGTATTCCGGAGAATATCGTTTCTGACAGGGGGACCCAGTTCGTATCTAGATTTTGGCGGGCGTTCTGTGCTAGGATGGGCATTGATTTGTCTTTTTCGTCTGCGTTCCATCCTCAGACTAATGGCCAGACTGAGCGAACTAATCAGACCTTGGAGACTTATTTGAGGTGTTTTGTGTCTGCGGATCAGGATGACTGGGTTGCCTTTTTGCCGTTGGCGGAGTTTGCCCTCAATAATCGGGCTAGTTCTGCCACTTTGGTTTCTCCTTTTTTTTGCAATTCGGGGTTTCATCCTCGCTTTTCTTCTGGTCAGGTGGAGTCTTCGGATTGTCCTGGAGTGGATACTGTGGTGGATAGGTTGCATCGGATTTGGGGACAGGTGGTGGACAATTTGGAGTTGTCCCAGGAGAAGACTCGGCATTTTGCTAACCGCCGTCGTCGTGTTGGTCCTCGTCTTCGTGTTGGGGACTTGGTGTGGTTGTCTTCTCGTTTTGTCCCTATGAGGGTTTCTTCTCCTAAGTTTAAGCCTCGGTTCATCGGCCCGTATAAGATTTTGGAGATTCTTAACCCTGTGTCCTTTCGATTGGACCTCCCGGCATCTTTTTCTATCCATAATGTCTTCCATCGGTCATTATTGCGCAGGTATGAGGTACCGGTTGTGCCTTCCGTTGAGCCTCCCGCTCCGGTGTTGGTTGAGGGTGAATTGGAGTACGTTGTGGAGAAGATCTTGGACTCCCGTGTTTCCAGACGGAAACTTCAGTATCTGGTCAAGTGGAAGGGCTACGGTCAGGAGGATAATTCTTGGGTGACAGCCTCTGATGTTCATGCCTCTGATTTGGTCCGTGCCTTTCATAGGGCTCATCCTGATCGCCCTGGTGGTTCTTGTGAGGGTTCGGTGCCCCCTCCTTGAGGGGGGGGTACTGTTGTGAATTTGGTTTTTGGGCTCCCCTGGTGGTCGCTGGTGGTACTGGACTTGTGTGCTTCACTTTCTCTGTTCACCTGTTTCCATCAGGATGTGGGAGTATCCTATTTATCCTTGCTGCTCAGTTATTCTAGTGCCGGCCATCAATGTAACCAGAGCCTTTCTGTTGCATGTTCCTGCTTCTAGACTACTATCAGCTAAGTTGGACTCTTAGTCCTAAGTTTGTTTGCATTTTTGTTCCAGTTCACAGTTATGTTATGTTTCTGTAGCTGGAAGCTCTTGTGGGCCGAAATTACCAATCAGGTGTCATGAGTTGACACATGAGTCTTAAAGTAATTTCTGGATGGTATTTTAATAGTGTTTTCAGCTGACCGTGAAGTTCCCTATTGTATCTTCTTACTATCTAGTAAGTGGACCTCGCTTTGCTGAACCTATCTTCATACTGCGTATGTCTTTTCCTCTGAACTCACCGTCAATATATGTGGGGGGCTTCTGTCTCCTTTTTGGGGGAATTTCCCTAGAGGTAAGCCAGGTCTGTTTTTTCCTCTATTAGGGTTAGTTAGTTCTCCGGCTGGCGCTGGGCGTCTAGGGATAAAACGTAGGTACGTCACCCGGCCACTGTTAGTTGTGTGGTAGGTTTAGCTCACGGTCAGCTCGAGATTCCATCACCCAAGAGCTAGTCTGTTATTTAAGTTCTCTGACGTTCCCTTGCCATTGGGAACCATGACAGATGTCTTCCTGGAGCAGAACAATATTGTATCATACAATTATTAGGTTCTGTAGAAGGACGTAGATCTGGGGATTTATTATGATGGAATATAGGCTGAACTGGATGGACAAATGTCTTTTTTCGGCCTTACTAACTATGTTACTATGTTAGTCAGTTGTGATTTTGGCCCATTCTTGCACACAAACACACTTCAGAAATGAAGCTCCTTCTGTGAACTCTGAGCTTTAGTTCCTTCCATTAATGCTCTATTGGATTCAGGTCAGGTGATTGACTGAGCCATTCTAGCAGCTTTAGTTTCTTTCTCTGAAACCACTTAAGAGTTTTGTTGGCTTTATTTGAAATCATTGTCTGGCTAAAATATCCTCCCTCATTTCATCTTCATCGTCCTGGTAGATGGCAGAAGATTGTTATCAAGAACGTCAGGGGGGTATATTTGTCCATTCATCAATTACATGAAGTTTACCAGTGCTGTAGGCTGAGAAACAGCCCCACACCATGATGTTCCCACCTCCAAATTTCACTGTTGGTCCATTGTTTTTAGGGTGAAATGCTTTTTAGCTTCCAAACATGGTGTGTAGTATGGCAGCCAAAGACTTCAATGTTGGTCTCATCTGACCAGACCATACTCTTCCAGTATTTCACAGTTTGTCTAAAGGTTGTTGAACAAGATTTAAATGCGTTTGAACATGCCTCTTGTTCAGCATTGTAGTCTTGCATGGTGAGCATGCATACAGGACATAGAGGATAAGAGTATTACTTGAGCACACAGAATCTTCCTCAGTGGTTGATACCTTTTAATGGCTAACTGAAAAAATGGTATCAAATCACATCTGTTGAGTATAAATATGTGACTCTTCAGATTCTGTGTTTTCAGTTAGCCACTAAAAGGTATCAACCACTGAGGACACTCAAATTTAAATATTTTGCTAAGTGGGGGTAATTAGAGTTGAGCGACTTTTACTTTTTTCGGATCGAGTCGGGTTTCGCGAAACCCGACTGTCAAAAGTCGGGTCGGGTGAAATCGACCGATTATTGCGAAAAGTCGGGGGCCGACTGAAACACGAAACCCAATGCAAGTCAATGGGGAATCAAAGTCGGCAGTGAGTGGAGGACAGGAAAACACCTACAGTGCCCATTTTAATGCCAAAAACATAAATTCTTATTACAGAAGCTTGTCAATCTTAATTTACTTTATAATAATAGTTAGGCATTGAAAACTGGGGGTCATTTGGCTAAAGTTGTGTGGGGTAAGGCTGGCTCAAGATTTTCGTGGGCCCAGGAAACGCGGAATACATCACGGCGGTGGAGCAGGGAGAGGTAAGTATTTCAACTTTCTCAACTCAAGTGCTGTGATCCTGAGCAAGCAGGGGGGCACACTCATTGGCATTGGCACTGGCACAGGGCCCCTCATAGTACGGCGGTGTGTTTGACAGCGGGTGGCGCCTCCCATTGGCAGAGACACTTTTTCGTACTATGAGGGGCCCTGTGCCAGTGAAGTCGCCAAGAGTATGCCCCCCCACCTGATGAAGGAACCTGCACTTTCATCTGCACCTTCCTCTTTGTCCCCGTGTAAGGTGGTATAGGATGCGGGAAGGGGAACCTGACTTTCAGCAGGGTCAAATTCTGGCTGTGTAGAGTGCAAGGGGAATGCAGTCGTCTGGGTCAATGTACCAGCAGACTCATCTAGCAGTGGCTGGGCAATGGGCAGGATGAGGAAGAAACACAGATATAGGCCCAAATAATAAAGTAGGCTAAATGCAGTTCAAAATTGGTAACAGGACTAAACAGGCGGCATTGCTTTGTTCATTGGAGGAAAACTGTAATGAGTGGCAGACACAGTTAGTAGGCCCAAATAATAAAGTAGGCTAAATGCAGTTCAAATGTGGTAACAGAACTAAACAGGCGGCATTGCTTTGTTCAGTGGAGGAAAACTGTAATGAGTAGCAGACTAAGTTAGTAGGCCCAAATAATAAAGTGGGCTAAGTGTCTGCCAAAAAATTGTTCATAAATAAGCAGGTGGCATAGCTAGGTACAGGGGTGGGCTCCTCTGCTGAGTTGCAGACAGTGGTAGTAGGCGCAACGTATTAACTGGTCTAAATGGAGGCCCAGGGCCCCTATATATTTTAACTATCATCTATTGTTTCAACAAATTTGTATTGGCAGTGCCATTGAAGGATTTAACAGCACAGACTACACAGTGGTGGAGCAGGGAGAGGTAAGTATTGCAAGTGGTAGAGCACTGTTCGAGCTGGGGGAGAACACTCTCTCGTGGGCTGCGGTACTGGCACAGGGCCCCTCATATTACGACGGTGTGTCTGACGGTTGTGCACCATCACCGTCAGAGACACTTCATTGTACTATGAGGGACCCTGTGCCAGTGCCGTTGCCCAAGAGTGGGCACAGCCACCTGTCCAGGCAAATGGCACTCGCACGGGTGCTTGCGCCAGGTGGTGACCACGGCCCTGTAGGGGGGAGTCAGCCCATTTAGGGAGGTATATAAATGGCCTATGGTGGACATTCAGCAGCTGGAAATGGAGGAATTGGAGAAGTCAGTAAGAGGAGGCCAAAAGCAAGACTCGTCCAGGAGAGTTCCCTGAGCTGACAATGGCTGACTGTCATCAAGGCTTCCCTCCTCTTTGGCTGCAGACGCCTGCTCCTTAATGTGCATCAAACTTTGCATCAGCAGACGCATTAGTGGGATGCTCATGCTTATGATGGCGTCGTCTGCACTTGCCAGCCGTGTGCATTCCTCAAGACACTGAAGGACTTGACAGAGGTCTTGTAGCTTCGACCACTGCACACCAGTCAACTCCATGTCTGCCATCCAAGTGCCTGCCCGTGTATGTGTATCTTCCCACAAATAAATTACAGCATGCCACTGTTCGCACAGCCTCTGAAGCATGTGCAGAGTGGAGTTCCACCTTATTGCAACGTCGATTATTAGGTTGTGCTGGGGAAGACTCAGCAATCGCTGATGGTTCAGCATACGGCTGGAGTGTACGGGTGACCGGCGGATGTGCGAGCAAAGTCTTCGCACCTTCAGGAGCAGGGTTGGTAACCCCGGATAATTTTTCAGGAAGCACTGCACCACCAGGTTCAAGGTGTGAGCCAGGCAAGGTGTGTGTTTCAGTTCTGAAAGGGCTATGGCAGCTATAAAATTCCTTCCGTTATCACTACCTTGCCTGCCTCAATATGTACACTGCCCAGCCATGACTGAGTTTGTTGCTGCAAGTACTCGGCCAGTACTTCCGTGGTGTGTCTGTTGTCGCCCAAACACTTCATTTGTAACACAGCCTGCTGACGCTTACCACTAGCTGTTCCATAATGGGACACCTCGCGTGCAACACTGGCAGCTGTGGATGCAGTGGTCGTGCGACTGTGCTCTGTGGACGAGCTTTCGCTTCTGGAGGTGGAGAAGGAGGGGTGGCGAACGCTTACTGCCAACTGTTTCCTAGACCGTGGGCTAGGCAGAACTGTCCCACTATGGCTGTCCCCTGTGGACCCTGCATCCACCACATTAACCCAGTGCACCGTGATGGACACGTAACATCCCTGGCCATGCCTACTGGTCCATGCATCTGTTGTGAGGTGCACCTTTCCACTGACTGATTGCCTCAGTGCATGGACAATGCGGTCTTTGACATGCTGGTGGAGGGCTGGGATGGCTTTTCTCGCAAAGCAGTGCCGACTGGGTAGGTCATAGCGTGGTACTGCGTAGGCCATCAGGTCTTTGAAACCTTCGCTTTCAACCAACTGGTAGGGCATCATCTCTAACGAGATTAGTATATCAATGTGGGCATTCAAACCCTGTGTACGCGGATGAGAGGATGAGTACTTTCTTTTCCCAACGAGAGTCTCTTGTAGGGTGAGTTGGACTGGAGAGCTGCATATGGTGGAACTAGCGGTGGTAGTGGTGGACATGGCGGATTGAGAGAGGGTTGGTGATGGTATTCTTGATGTTGGCCTACATACAGTGTTTCCTACCAATAACCTTGTGATTCCCTGACTGCTTTGGCCTTGCGCCGATAGCTCCACATTTGCTGCTGGTGGTGTCCTAACCGGTGGTCTTACAGTGAGGGAAGCAATGTAGCGTTGCTGACTACCTTCATTCTGAGCAGGTGCACCAACGGTACGGGACGTTTGGTTGTTAGTCCAGGCATGCAAGTGCATGCTGGTTAAATGTCTAAGCATGCACATTGTATTTAAATTTTGAAGATTATTCCCTCTGCTAAAGGTCTTTGAGCATTTCTTACAAATAACTTTTGACTGATCATTCTGATCTTGGTTAAAAAATTGCTACACTACACTCTTACTACTATGGAATACCTTTTCAGGAATTGCACGCTGTGCTACTTTCACCGGATGGCCACGCTGTCCTAAAACTGTTTTTGTTTTTGACAAATGTTTTTGGCCTGATACGGGCCTGCCAGATGACAGCTGTTGCGATGTAGATGGCTGCTGCGGATCATCCTCCTCCGCTTCTGAGCTACT
Organism: Ranitomeya variabilis; assembly: GCF_051348905.1. Classification (NCBI taxonomy): domain Eukaryota; kingdom Metazoa; phylum Chordata; class Amphibia; order Anura; family Dendrobatidae; genus Ranitomeya; species Ranitomeya variabilis. The sequence continues at coordinate 86,032,145 of NC_135233.1, read as the reverse complement.
GGCAGCGGCACCCTCTTCCCCCAATGGCTGCCAATCTGGGTCAACAACTGGGTCATCTATCACCTCCTCTTCAATGTCATGTGCACCTTCCTCTGTGTCACCGTGTAAGGTGCTATATCGTTCGGGACGGGGCACCATAGTCTCATCAGGGTCAGATTCTGGTTCAGTACACTGCGAGGGCAATGTAGTGATCTGAGTCAATGGAACAGCATAATAATCTAGCTGTGGCTGTTAATCAGTGCACTCCATGTCCGATTCATCTTGTAATGGGCAGTTAACAATTTCCCTTTCTAACCCAGACACGGTATGTGTAAAGAGCTCCATGGAGTAACCTGTAGTGTCGCCTGACGCATCCTTCACTTTTGGTTTGAGTGAAGGACACAAGGAAACGTCTTGTTCCTGACCGGGAGCATCCACTGACCACTCGCTGCTTTTATATTTGGAACTTTCTGAAGAGGAGGCGAAAGAGCTAGAGGCTGAGTTAGCAAGGAAAGCCAAAACTTTTTCCTGCTGCTCCAGCTTTAAAAGCTGTTTTCCTATTCCCAGAAAAGGGAGCCTTCGAGGCCTTGTGTAGCCAGACTATGACGCTGGCTCAACACCTCCAGCCTTAGGTGCTATTGTGCTTTTGCCACTACCACCAGATGCACCACCACCATCAGTACCAGCTGGCAACCACCGACCACGGCCTCTTCCACCAGACTTCCTCATTTTTTGGAAAATCTAACCAAAATAACAACCGTTATATGGTACTGTAAAACAAGGTAGAAGGTGTATATAAACTTGTTGAGAATTTAAATCTCCCTTTTTTTTTGGGAGACTGCATAGCTCCCAACCGTCCCTCATTGTGCGGGATTGTCCCGCATTTGATGCTTTTCCCCGCTGTCCTGCCCGGGACACTCTCCTCCCGCAGACAACAGGAGAATTAGCCGTCACACACCCCCTTGTGTTAAGCCACGCCCCTTTCCCATGTTCCTGAGTCTTACTCTTAGGGCTTCCTGTGGCATGAAGGAGGCGCTGCCAGCGCTGGGTACGGGGTCATGATCCGCAGGACACGGATGTGGCGAGGAGGAGGAGGACGAGGAGCTCAGCTGGATGTTTTGCAGGACAGGACGAGCAGGCACACCGACCCTCATGCCCCTGGTGTGTGCGGTGCCAGGTAGGTGCCAGCAGGATAATGAGCTGGAGTGGGCGTGCTCGGTAGCCATGTGTTGCAGCAGGCAGCTTGTTGCTCTGCTTGTAACAAAGGAAACTAGTTCTCACCGTGCAGAGAAATGTCTCCAGATTTACTGATCTGCACCTAGTGAGGCTTTGTGCTGTTGCTGCCCCTCCATCACTGCCAGGGAAGCAACACATGCCCTGGTGAGGGCACCCGCAGGTGAGCGCCATGCAGCACTGGCACAGGGCTCACACACCCCCTTCTCTGGAGAGAAGCACATGCCCTGGTGATGCACTGCCTGTTATGTGTGGGGTCAGGAGGTGTTTACAGTGTGAATGTAGCAGAGCCGTGTGTGTACGAGGTGTACGGAGTGGAGCCGTGTGTGTACGAGGTGTACGGAGCGGAGCCGTGTGTGTACGAGGTGTACGGAACGGAGCCGTGTGTGTACGAGGTGTACGGAGCGGAGCCGTGTGTGTACGAGGTTTATGGAGCGCAGCCGTGTGTGTACGAGGTGTATGGAGCGGAGCCGTGTGTGTACGAGGTGTACGGAGTGGAGCCGTGTGTGTACGAGGTGTACGGAGCGGAGCCGTGTGTGTGCGAGGTGTACGGAGCGGAGCTGAATGTGTACGGAGCGGAGCTGAGTGTGTACGAGTTGTACGGAGCGGAGCCGCGTGTATGAGGTGTACAGAGCGGAGCCGTGTGTATGAGGTGTACGGAGCGGAGCCGTGTGTATGAGGTGTACGGAGCGGAGCCGTGTGTATAAGGTGTACGGAGCGGAGTCGTGTGTGTATGAGGTGTATGGAGCGGAGCTAAATGTGTACGAGGTGTACGGAGCGGAGCTGAATGTGTACGAGGTGTACAGAGCGGAGCTGAATGTGTACGAGGTGTACGGAGCGGAGCTGAATGTGTACGGAGGGGAGCTGAGTGTGTACGAGTTGTACGGAGCGGAGCCGTGTGTATGAGGTGTACGGAGCGGAGCCGTGTGTATAAGGTGTAAGGAGCGGAGTCGTGTGTATGAGGTGTATAGAGCGGAGCTAAATGTGTACGAGGTGTACTGTTATGATCCGGTGGTAGGATCTCAAAACTGACCTGACACATGTGTCCAGAATATAGGACCAGTTCTGGGGAGGTGGAAGCTATACTGACCGCAATCCTGATCCTATCCACAAACACTAAAGGCAGCCGTGGAGCGTTCCTAAAATCCTAGACGCCACGTTCACAGCCTGAGAAACTGACTACCCCTAGAGAGAAAGCAAAGACCTCACTTGCCTCAGAGAAATAACCCCAAAGATTTAGTTGGCCCCCCACAAATAATAACGGTGAGTTTAGGGGAAAAGACAAACGTAGAAATGAAACAGGTTAAGCAAATGAGGCCCGCTAACACTAGATAGACTGAAAATAGATAGGAGTCTGTGCGGTCAGTACAAAAACTATCAAAAATTAACCACGCAGAGAATACAAGAACCCCCACACCGACTCACGATGTGAGGGGCGCACTCTGCACCCCAGAACTAACCAGCAAGCGCAAGTTCACATATAAGCAAGCTGGACTGTACTCATCATGTACAGAGAAACGTTTTCAAGGAAATAATGAGCAAAAAAGAACAAACAACTTAACTTCTCCAGCAGGAGACTGGTCACAAGGAATATTCAGGAGCTCTCAGAAACAGGACTGAATACACCGACAGCAGGCAACAAATGAAGGGCCAGGTGAATTAAATAGGCCTCAGCATAGCAGGAAATGAAGAAGCTGAGCCCAGCCAAGACCAGCCATATCGCTAAAGGCCACCACAGGGAGCCCCAGAACAAACTCACACAATACCGCTCATGACCACAGGAGGGAGCCCGAGAACGGAATTCACAACAGTACCCCCCCCCTTGAGAAGGGGTCACCGAACCCTCACCAGAGCTCCCAGGCCGATCAGGACGAGTCGAGTGAAAGGCACGAACCAAATCGGCCGCATGGACATCGGAGGCGACAACCCAGGAATTATCCTCCTGACCATAGCCCTTCCATTTAACTAAGTACTGAAGCTTCCGTCTCGAAATACGAGAATCCAAGATCTTCTCCACCACATACTCCAACTCCCCCTCGACCAAGACCGGAGCAGGAGGATCAACAGAAGGGACCACAGGCACCACGTATCTCCGCAACAATGACCTATGGAACACATTATGAATGGCAAACGATGTTGAGAGGTCCAAACGAAATGAAACAGGGTTGAGGATTTCCCAAATCTTATAAGGACCGATGAAACGAGGCTTGAACTTAGGAGAGGAAACCTTCATCGGGACATAACGAGAAGACAACCATACCAAATCCCCCACACGAAGTCGGGGACCCACACACCGACGGCGGTTAGCAAAGCGCTGAGCCTTCTCCTGGGACAACGTCAAATTGTCCACCACATGGTTCCAAATCTGCTGCAACCAATCCACCCCAGGACAGTCAGAGGACCCAACCTGACCCGAGGAAAACCGAGGATGAAAACCAGAATTGCAAAAGAACGGTGAAACCAAGGTAGCAGAACTAGCCCGAATATTAAGGGCGAACTCAGCCAATGGCAGAAAAGTCACCCAATCATCCTGATCAGCAGAAACAAAACATCTCAAATAAGTTTCCAAGGTCTGATTAGTTCGTTCGGTTTGGCCATTCGTCTGAGGGTGGAAGGCCAACGAAAAAGACAATTCAATGCCCATCTTAGCACAAAAGGACCGCCAAAATCTGGACACAAACTGGGATCCTGTTGTAATTTACCTTTTGGCTCCCTCTAGTGGTTACTAGTGATTTGACTCTGGGTATGTCATTCATCCCTTGTATGCTCACCTGGGTCGTTAGGTCAGGGGTGTTGCTATATAAGCTCCCTGGACCTTCAGTTCAATGCCTGGCAACGTTGATATCAGAGCTATCTGTAGTGCTCTTGTCTACTTATCCTGGTTCCTGTGTTGATTAAGCTAAGTCCGCTTTCTTGCTTTTTGCTATTTTGTTTTTGTTTGCATTTCTGTCCAGCTTGTATATAATCTGTATCCTGACCTTGCTGGAAGCTCTAGGGTGGCTGGTGTTCTCCCCCCGGGCCGTTAGACGGTTCGGGGGTTCTTGAATCTCCAGTGTGGATTTTTGATAGGGTTTTTGTTGACCATATAAGTTATCTTACTACATTCTGCTATTAGTAAGTGGGCCTCTCTTTGCTAAACCTAGTTCATCCCTGTGTTTGTCATTTCCTCTTACCTCACCGTTATTATTTGTGGGGGGCTTGTATCCTACTTTTGGGGTCCTTTCTCTGGAGGCAAGAGAGGTCTTTGTTTTCCTCTTCTAGGGGTAGTTAGCTCTCCGGCTGGCGCGAGACATATAGCGACTAGTGTTGAGCGATACCGTCCGATACTTGAAAGTATCGGTATCGGAAAGTATCGGCCGATACCGGCAAAGTATCGGATCCAATCCGATACCCGATACCAATACAAGTCAATGGGACTCAAGTATCGGACGGTATTCCTGATGGTTCCCAGGGTCTGAAGGAGAGGAAACTCTCCTTCAGGCCCTGGGATCCATATAAATGTGTAAAAGAAAGAATTAAAATAAAAAATATCGCTATCCTCACCTCTCCGACGCAGCCTGCACCTCAGCGAGGGAACCGGCAGCGTTGTTTGTTTAAAATTCGCGCTTTTACTTGGTTACGTGAAGTCCCGGCTTGTGATTGGTCAGGGCGGCCATGTTGCCGGGACGCGGACCAATCACAGCAAGCCGTGACGAAATTACGTCACGGCTTGCTGTGATTGGTCCGCGTCCCGGCAACATGGCCGCCATTAACCAATCACAAGCCGTGACGTCACGGGAGGCTGGACACGCGAGCTTTTTAAAATGGGCGCGTGTCCAGCCTCCCGTGACGTCCCGGCTTGTGATTGGTTGACCGCGGCGCAACCAATCACAAGCCGGGACGTCACAAGAGGCTGGACACGCGCCCATTTTAAAAAGCGCGCGTGTCCAGCCTCCCGTGACGTCACGGCTTGTGATTGGTTAATGGCGGCCATGTTGCCGGGACGCGGACCAATCACAAAGCCGGGACGTAATTTTAAAATCCTTAAGGACCTGAAATTACGTCACGGCTTGCTGTGATTGGTTGCGTCTCCCATGTGACTGCGACGCAACCAATCACAACGCCGGAACGTAATTTTAAAATCCTGAAGGACCTGAAATTACGTCACGGCTTGCTGTGATTGGTTGCGTCCCGGTCACATGGGCGGCACGCAACCAATCACAAGCCGGGACTCACGTAAAGGAAAGAAAAGCGCGAATTTTAAACAAAGAACGCTGCCGCTTCCCTCGGTAAGGTGCAGGCTGCGTCGGAGAGGTGAGTATAGCAATATTTTTTATTTTAATTCTCTCTTTTACACATTTTTACATTAATGTTGTTTCGATACCGATACCCGATATCACAAAAATATCGGATCTCGGTATCGGAATTTTGATACAGCAAGTATCGGCCGATACCCGATACTTGCAGTATCGGAATGCTCAACACTAATAGCGACCAACGTAGGCATGTTCCCCGGCTACTTCTAGTGTTGGCGTTAGGAGTAGATATATGGTCAACCCAGTTACCACTGCCCTATGAGCTGGATTTTTGTACTTCGCAGACTTGCTGATATTTCTGAGACCCTCGCCATTGGGGTCATAACAGTTTGCCAGGCCAGTATTAAATGTTAAATGCATTGCAGAAGCGGGATTATAAGAAAGAAAGTTCTGAGTTTTTTTTTCTCTCTCTCATTTTTTTTTCTTTTCCCCTTTACCTCTGAGTGGCTTGTGATTGCTGCAGACATGAATGTCCAGACCTTGATTACAAGTGTGGACCAGCTTGCTGCTCGTGTGCAGGGCATACAAGATTATGTTATCAGAAGTCCTATGTCAGAACCTAAGATACCGATTCCTGAACCGTTTTCCGGAGACCGATTTAAATTTAGAAATTTCAAGAATAATTGTAAATTGTTTTTGTCCCTGAAACCCTGTTCATCTGGAGACTCCGCTCAGCAAGAAAAAATTGTTATTTCTTTTTTACGGGGCGACCCTCAGGATTGGGCTTTCTCGCTGGCGCCAGGAGATCCGGCATTGGCTGATATTGATGCGTTTTTTCTGGCGCTCGGTTTGCTTTATGAGGAACCCAATCTTGAGATTCAGGCAGAAAAAGCCTTGCTGGCTATGTCTCAGGGCCAGGACGAGGCTGAAGTGTATTGCCAAAAATTTCGGAAATGGTCCGTGCTGACCCAGTGGAACGAGTGTGCATTGGCTGCAAATTTTAGAAATGGCCTTTCTGAAGCCATTAAGAATGTGATGGTGGGTTTTCCCATTCCCACAGGTCTGAATGATTCCATGGCCCTGGCAATTCAAATTGACCGGCGGTTGCGGGAGCGCAAAACCGCAAATTCCCTCATGGTGTTGTCTGAACAGGCACCTGATTTAATGCAATGTGATAGAATCCTGACTAGAAGTGAGCGGAAAATTCATAGACGCCAGAATGGCTTGTGTTACTACTGTGGTGATTCTACACATGTTATCTCAGCATGCTCTAAACGTCTTACTAAGGTTGTTAGTCCGGTCGCCATTGGTAATTTGCAACCTAAATTTATTCTATCTGTAACTTTGATTTGCTCACTGTCATCGTATCCTGTCATGGCGTTTGTGGACTCAGGTGCTGCCCTGAGCCTTATGGATCTGTCATTTGCCAAGCGCTGCGGATTTGTTCTTGAGCCATTGGAAAATCCTATCCCTCTTAGGGGTATTGATTCTACGCCATTGGCAAAAAATAAACCGCAGTTTTGGACACAGGTTACCATGTGCATGACTCCCGAACATCGGGAGGTGATACGTTTTCTTGTTCTGCATAAAATGCATGATTTGGTTGTTTTGGGTTTGCCATGGTTACAGACCCATAATCCAGTCTTGGACTGGAAGGCTATGTCAGTGTCTAGTTGGGGCTGCCATGGAATTCATGGAGATTCCCTGCCCTTGTCTATTGCTTCTTCTACGCCTTCGGAAGTTCCGGCGTATTTGTCTGATTATCAGGATGTCTTCAGCGAGTCTAAGTCCAGTGCACTGCCTCCTCATAGAGAATGTGACTGTGCAATTGATCTGATTCCTGGCAGTAAGTTTCCTAAGGGGAGACTGTTTAATCTGTCGGTACCTGAACATACTGCGATGCGTTCATATATCAAGGAGTCTCTTGAGAAGGGGCATATCCGTCATTCTTCTTCCCCTCTTGGTGCAGGATTCTTTTTTGTGGCCAAAAAGGACGGATCTTTGAGGCCTTGTATTGACTATCGGCTTTTAAATAAGATCACTGTCAAATTTCAGTATCCTTTGCCGCTGTTGTCAGATTTGTTTGCCCGGATTAAAGGTGCCAAGTGGTTCACCAAGATAGACCTTCGTGGTGCGTACAACCTTGTGCGCATTAGGCAGGGCGATGAATGGAAAACCGCATTCAATACGCCCGAAGGTCATTTTGAGTACTTGGTGATGCCATTTGGGCTCTCTAATGCACCTTCAGTTTTTCAGTCCTTCATGTATGACATTTTCCGGAAGTATCTGGATAAATTTTTGATTGTTTATCTGGATGATATTCTGGTTTTTTCTGATGATTGGGACTCGCATGTGGAGCAGGTCAGGATGGTTTTTGAGATTTTGCGTGAAAATTCTTTGTTTGTAAAAGGCTCAAAGTGTCTCTTTGGTGTACAGAAGGTTCCCTTTTTGGGGTTCATTTTTTCCCCTTCTGCTGTGGAGATGGATCCAGTCAAGGTCCGAGCTATTCATGATTGGACTCAACCCTCATCAGTTAAGAGTCTTCAGAAGTTCTTGGGTTTTGCTAACTTCTACCGTCGTTTTATCGCAAATTTCTCTAGCGTTGTTAAACCGCTGACGGATATGACCAAGAAAGGCTCTGATGTAGCTAACTGGGCTCCTGCTGCCGTGGAGGCTTTCCAGGAGTTGAAACGCCGGTTTACTTCGGCGCCTGTTTTGTGCCAGCCTGACGTCTCACTTCCCTTTCAGGTTGAGGTGGATGCTTCGGAGATTGGGGCAGGGGCCGTTTTGTCGCAGAGAGGCCCTGGTTGCTCTCCTATGAGACCTTGTGCCTTTTTCTCTAGGAAGTTTTCGCCGGCAGAGCGAAATTATGATGTGGGCAATCGGGAGTTGTTGGCCATGAAGTGGGCATTTGAGGAGTGGCGTCATTGGCTCGAGGGTGCTAAGCATCGTGTGGTGGTCTTGACTGATCACAAAAATCTGATGTATCTCGAGTCTGCTAAACGCCTTAATCCTAGACAGGCCCGCTGGTCATTGTTTTTCTCCCGTTTTGACTTTGTGGTCTCGTATTTACCAGGTTCTAAGAATGTGAAGGCCGATGCTCTGTCTAGGAGCTTTGTGCCTGATGCTCCTGGAGTCGCTGAACCTGTGGGTATTCTTAAGGAAGGAGTTATCTTGTCAGCTATTTCTCCAGATCTGCGACGTGTGTTGAAGAGATTTCAGGCTGGTAGGCCTGACTCTTGTCCACCTGACAGATTGTTTGTGCCTGCTAAATGGACCAGCAGAGTCATTTCCGAGGTTCATTCCTCAGTGTTGGCAGGGCACCCGGGAATTTTTGGCACCAGAGATCTGGTGGCCAGGTCCTTTTGGTGGCCTTCCTTGTCAAGGGATGTGCGGTCATTTGTGCAGTCCTGTGGTACTTGTGCTCGAGCTAAGCCTTGCTGTTCTCGTGCCAGCGGGTTGCTCTTGCCCTTGCCTGTCCCGAAGAGACCTTGGACACACATCTCTATGGATTTCATTTCGGATCTTCCGGTGTCTCAGGGCATGTCTGTCATCTGGGTGATATGTGATCGTTTCTCCAAGATGGTCCATCTGGTTCCTTTGCCTAAGCTGCCTTCCTCTTCTGATCTGGTTCCTGTGTTCTTCCAGAACGTGGTTCGTTTGCATGGCATTCCTGAGAATATTGTGTCGGACAGAGGATCCCAGTTTGTTTCCAGGTTCTGGCGATCCTTTTGTGGTAGGATGGGCATTGATTTGTCGTTTTCGTCCGCTTTTCATCCACAGACTAACGGACAAACGGAACGAACTAATCAGACTCTGGAGGCGTATTTGAGGTGTTTTGTCTCTTCTGATCAGGATGATTGGGTGACCTTCTTGCCGTTGGCTGAATTTGCCCTTAATAACCGGGCTAGTTCTGCCACCTTGGTTTCGCCATTTTTCTGCAACTCTGGTTTCCATCCTCGTTTTTCCTCGGGACATGTGGAGCCTTCTGACTGTCCTGGAGTGGATTCTGTGGTGGATAGGTTGCAGCGGATCTGGAATCATGTGGTGGACAACCTGAAGTTGTCACAGGAGAAGGCTCAGCGTTTTGCCAACCGCCGCCGCGGTGTGGGTCCCCGACTTCGTGTTGGGGATTTGGTATGGCTGTCTTCTCGATTTGTTCCTATGAAGGTCTCCTCTGCCAAATTTAAGCCTCGATTCATTGGTCCTTACAAGATATTGGAGATCCTTAATCCTGTATCCTTTCGCCTGGATCTTCCGGTGTCGTTTGCCATTCACAACGTATTTCATAGGTCCTTGTTGCGGCGGTACGTTGTGCCTGTGGTTCCTTCTGCTGAGCCTCCTGCTCCGGTGTTGGTTGAGGGCGAGTTGGAGTACGTGGTGGAGAAGATCTTAGATTCTCGTCTCTCCAGGCGGAGGCTTCAGTACCTGGTCAAGTGGAAGGGCTATGGTCAGGAGGATAATTCCTGGGTGGTCGCCTCTGATGTGCATGCGGCCGATTTAGTTCGTGCCTTTCACGCCGCTCATCCTGATCGCCCTGGTGGTCTTGGTGAGGGTTCGGTGACCCCTCACTAAGGGGGGGATACTGTTGTAATTTACCTTTTGGCTCCCTCTAGTGGTTACTAGTGATTTGACTCTGGGTATGTCATTCATCCCTTGTATGCTCACCTGGGTCGTTAGGTCAGGGGTGTTGCTATATAAGCTCCCTGGACCTTCAGTTCAATGCCTGGCAACGTTGATATCAGAGCTATCTGTAGTGCTCTTGTCTACTTATCCTGGTTCCTGTGTTGATTAAGCTAAGTCCGCTTTCTTGCTTTTTGCTATTTTGTTTTTGTTTGCATTTCTGTCCAGCTTGTATATAATCTGTATCCTGACCTTGCTGGAAGCTCTAGGGTGGCTGGTGTTCTCCCCCAGGGCCGTTAGACGGTTCGGGGGTTCTTGAATCTCCAGTGTGGATTTTTGATAGGGTTTTTGTTGACCATATAAGTTATCTTACTACATTCTGCTATTAGTAAGTGGGCCTCTCTTTGCTAAACCTAGTTCATCCCTGTGTTTGTCATTTCCTCTTACCTCACCGTTATTATTTGTGGGGGGCTTGTATCCTACTTTTGGGGTCCTTTCTCTGGAGGCAAGAGAGGTCTTTGTTTTCCTCTTCTAGGGGTAGTTAGCTCTCCGGCTGGCGCGAGACATATAGCGACCAACGTAGGCATGTTCCCCGGCTACTTCTAGTGTTGGCGTTAGGAGTAGATATATGGTCAACCCAGTTACCACTGCCCTATGAGCTGGATTTTTGTACTTCGCAGACTTGCTGATATTTCTGAGACCCTCGCCATTGGGGTCATAACAGGATCCTCTGTCAGACACAATGTTCTCCGGAATACCATGTAAACGAACCACATTCTGAAAAAACAGTGGCACCAAATCGGAGGAGGAAGGCAGCTTAGGCAAGGGTACCAAATGGACCATTTTAGAAAAACGATCACAAACCACCCAGATGACAGACATCCTCTGAGAGACAGGAAGATCCGAAATAAAATCCATGGAAATATGCGTCCAAGGCCTCTTCGGGACAGGCAAAGGCAAAAGCAATCCACTGGCACGAGAACAGCAAGGCTTGGCCCGAGCACAAATCCCACAGGACTGCACAAAGGAACGCACATCCCACGACAAGGAAGGCCACCAAAAGGACCTCGCCACCAAATCCCTGGTACCAAAAATCCCAGGATGACCTGCCAACACCGAAGAATGAACTTCGGAAATAACTCTACTGGTCCATCTGTCTGGGACAAACAGTCTCTCCGGTGGACAACGGTCAGGTCTATTGGCCTGAAACTCCTGCAATACCCGTCGCAGATAGGAGAGATGGCAGACAAAATCACCCCCTCTTTGAGGACACCAGTAGGTTCAGAAACTTCCGGGGAGTCAGGTACAAAACTCCTAGAAAGGGCATCAGCCTTCACGTTCTTCGAACCCGGAAGATATGAAACCACGAAATTGAAACGAGAGAAAAACAGCGACCACCGAGCCTGTCTTGGATTCAACCGTTTGGCAGACTCGAGATAAGTCAAATTCTTGTGATCAGTCAAGACCACCATACGATGCTTGGCTCCCTCAAGCCAATGTCGCCACTCCTCAAATGCCCACTTCATTGCTAACAACTCATGATTACCAACATCATAATTCCGCTCGGCAGGCGAAAACTTTCTAGAAAAGAAAGCACATGGTCTCATCACAGAGCCATCAGAGCTTCTCTGTGACAAGACAGCCCCTGCTCCAATCTCAGAAGCATCAACCTCGACCTGAAAGGGAAGAGAGACATCGGGCTGGCGCAAGACAGGAGCCGAAGAAAACCGACGTTTCAGCTCCTGAAAGGCTTCCATGGCCGCAGGAGACCAATTCGTCACATCAGAACCCTTCTTGGTCAAATCCATCAAAGGCTTAACCACGCCAGAAAAATTAGCGATGAAGCGACGGTAAAAATTAGCAAAACCCAAGAACTTTTGAAGACTCTTCACAGATGTAGGTCGAGTCCAGCCATGAATAGCCTGGACCTTGACTGGATCCATCTCAATAGTAGAAGGAGAAAAAATAAAGCCCAAAAAGGAAATTTTCTGGACTCCGAAGAGACATTTAGAGCCCTTCACAAACAAGGCATTGGCACACAGGACCTGAAATACCATCCTGACCTGCTTCACATGAGACTCCCAATCATCAGAAAAGACCAAAATATCATCCAGGTACACAATCATAAATCTATCCAGATACTCTCGGAAGATGTCGTGCATGAAGGACTGAAACACAGAGGGGGCATTAGAAAGCCCAAAAGGCATCACCAAGTACTCAAAATGGCCTTCGGGCATATTAAATGCTGTTTTCCATTCATCACCCTGCTTTATGCGCACAAGATTATACGCTCCTCGAAGATCTATCTTGGTGAACCAACTGGCCCCCCTAATCCGGGCAAACAGATCGGACAACAGTGGCAAGGGGTACTGAAATTTGACCGTGATGTTATTTAGAAGGCGATAATCTATACAGAGTCTCAGAGAACCATCCTTCTTGGCCACAAAAAAGAACCCCGCACCCAAAGGGGACGAGGACGGGCGTATATGCCCCTTCTCCAAGGACTCCTTTATATAACTCCGCATAGCGGCATGTTCTGGTACAGATAAATTAAAAAGTCATCCCTTAGGGAATTTACTACCAGGAATCAGATTTATGGCACAATCACAATCCCTATGAGGAGGTAGGGCACTGGATTTGGGCTCATCAAATACATCCTGGTAGTCCGACAAAAATTCAGGGACTTCAGAAGGAGTAGAAGAAGCAATTGACACCAAAGGGGCATCGCCATGAATTCCCTGGCAACCCCAACTTGACACAGACATTTCTTTCCAATCCAGGACTGGATTATGAGCTTGCAGCCATGGCAGACCCAACACGACAACATCATGCAAATTATGTAGCACAAGAAAGCGAATCACCTCCTGATGTGCAGGAGCCATGCACATAGTCACTTGAGTCCAGTACTGAGGTTTATTCTTGGCCAATGGTGTAGCATCAATTCCCCTTAGTGGAATAGGGAATTGTAAAGGCTCCAAGATAAAACCACAGCGCCTGGCAAATGACAAATCCATCAAATTCAGGGCGGCACCTGAATCCGCAAAAGCCATAACTGAGTAGGATGACAGAGAGCAAATCAAAGTAACAGACAAAATGAATTTAGGTTGTACAGTACCAATGGTGACAGACTTGGTGAACCTTTTTGTGCGTTTAGAGCATGCTGAGATAACATAAGTAGAATCACCACAGTAAAAGCACAACCCATTCTGACGTCTGTGGTTTTGCCATTCAACTCTGGTCAGAGTCCTGTCGCATTGCATAGGCTCAGATTTCTGCTCAGAAAATACCGCCAGATGGTGCACAGGTTTGCGTTCCCGCAAACGCCGATCAATCTGAATGGCCAAAGACATTGACTCATTCAGACCCGCAGGTGTGGGGAACCCCACCATAACATCTTTAAGGGCTTCAGAAAGACCCTTTCTGAAAATCGCCGCCAGGGCGCACTCATTCCATTGAGTGAGCACAGACCACTTCCTAAACTTCTGACAGTAAACCTCTGCTTCATCTTGACCCTGAGAGAGAGCCAGCAAAACCTTCTCTGCTTGGTCTACCAGATTTGGTTCCTCATAAAGCAATCCTAGCGCCAGAAAAAACGTATCCACATTTAGCAATGCAGGATCTCCTGGCGCCAGAGAGAATGCCCAATCTTGAGGGTCACCACGTAACAAAGAAATCATAATTTTAACTTCCTGAACAGAGTCACCTGAGGAGCGAGGTCTCAGAGAAAGGAATAACTTACAATTATTCTTAAAGTTCAAAAACCTAGATCTATCTCCGGAGAACAGTTCAGGAATTGGTATTTTAGGCTCTGACATAGGACTGCGGACTACATAATCCTGAATGCCCTGCACCCTTGCAGTGAGATGATCCACACTAGAAGACAGACTCTGAATGTCCATATCTGCAACTGAATTCAGAACCACCCAGAGATTAAGGGGAGGGGAGAGACTAAACACAGTGCAGAGGAAAAAAAAAAAATGACTTCAGGATTTCTCTTCTCCCTCTTCTGCTGCATTAACACTTTCTGGCCTGCTGTACTGTTATGATCCGGTGGTAGGATCTCAAAACTGACCTGACACATGTGACTAGAATATAGGACCAGTTCTGGGGAGGTGGAAGCTATACTGACCGCAATCCTGATCCTATCCACAAACACTAAAGGCAGCCGTGGAGCGTTCCTAAAATCCTAGACGCCACGTTCACAGCCTGAGAAACTGACTACCCCTAGAGAGAAAGCAAAGACCTCACTTACCTCAGAGAAATAACCCCAAAGATTTAGTCAGCCCCCCACAAATAATAACTGTGAGTTAAGGGGAAAAGACATGTAGAAATGAAACAGGTTAAGCAAATGAGGCCCGCTAACACTAGATAGACTGAAAATAGATAGGAGTCTGTGCGGTCAGTACAAAAACTATCAAAAATTAACCACGCAGAGAATACAAGAACCCCCACACCGACTCACGATGTGAGGGGTGCACTCTGCACCCCAGAACTAACCAGCAAGCGCAAGTTCACATATAAGCAAGCTGGACTGAACTCATCATGTACAGAGAAACGTTTTCAAGGAAATAATGAGCAAAAAAAGAACAAACAACTTAACTTCTCCAGCAGGAGACTGGTCACAAGGAATATTCAGGAGCTCTCAGAAACAGGACTGAATACACCGACAGCAGGCAACAAATGAAGGGCCAGGTGAATTAAATAGGCCTCAGCATAGCAGGAAATGAAGAAGCTGAGCCCAGCCAAGACCAGCCATATCGCTAAAGGCCACCAGAGGGAGCCCCAGAACAAACTCACACAATACCGCTCATGACCACAGGAGGGAGCCCTAGAACGGAATTCACAACAGTGTACGGAGCGGAGCCGCGTGTGTACGAGGTGTATGGAGTGGAGCGTGTGTGTACGGAGCGCAGCCGCGTGTGTAGGAGTAGCTATGTGTGGCCATTATACGGTACGAAGTATCATTTGCGGCCAATATACAGTATGGAACATCATGTGTGGTCATTATACAGTATGGAGCATCATGTGTGGTCATTATACAGTATGGAGCATCATGTGTGGCCATTATACAGTATGGAGCATCATGTGCGGTCATTATACAGTATGAAGCATCATGTGTGGCCATTATACAGTATGGAGCACTGTGTGGCCATATTTTTTTGTTTATAATTATTCTTTATGAAAGTGTGATCAGCAGTGCTAAATGGGTGTGACTGGGACGTGGATAATGGGTGTGGCTAGTTATGAATGGGTGTGGTCAGAGGCGTGGCCTAAAATTTTCCGCGGCGCACTTCGCGCGCTGCAAACTTTGTCCCTCTTTCTCATCTTCAAAAGTTCGGAGGTATGAGACTGAACCAAAACTCAGGCCCTGTGCATAAAAAAACACAATGCAAGTGGCAGAAAGTGGCTGGCTGATATATGACAAACTAACAGGACTGAAGTATATCCACTTTGTGAGAATTTGAATCTCACTTTTTTGGGGGGAGACTGAACCAAAACTCAGGCCCAGTGTATAAAACAACACAATGTAAGTGGCAGAAAGTGGCTGGAAGATATATGAAAAAATACAAAGACTGTAGTACAATTTCAATCTCCCTACAATGATCTCAGGACAAGTATGGCAGCAATAAAAAGGACTGCTGCACACAGAAGTGTGGACAAATTAACAAGATAGCTGTGCAGAAAGGAGCAACAGGATTTTTGCTTTTAAAAAAGCAGTTGGTTTGCACAGCGGTGAACACACAGCAATGCAGCTATCAGGGAGCCTTATAAAGGCATCCTAATAAGCTACAGAGCTGATGCACAAAAATCTAGCCTCCACTGTCCCTGCAAAGAAAAGGTGGTGGTGGACAGTGGAAATCGCTACAGCACAAGCGGTTTGGGGGTTAATCTTCCCTCCCTACCTATATCCCTTCTTCTGACGAAGCTGCAGCAACCTCTCCCTATGCTGAGATCGGCAGAAGTAAGATGGCGGTCGGCGTGCACGCCCCTTTATAGCCCCTGTGACGCCGCAGAAAGCAAGCCAATCACTGTCATGCCTTTCTCTAAGATGGTGGGGACCGAGACCTATGTCATCACGCTGCCCACACTCTGCGTCCTCTTCATTGGCTGAGAAATGGCGCTGAAAGTGTCATATGAAACACGACTTTTGCGCGCAAATCGGCGACCTCATGGCCGATCCCACACTAGGGTCGGGTTTCATGAAACCCGACTTTGCCGAAAGTCGGCGATTTTTGAATTTGTCCTATCCGTTTCGCTCAACCCTAGTGGTAATCGTAGGGTGCCAGTGTTACCATGGAAGCCGAGGGATGTCTGAAGATCCTCATGGCTGCCATCTTGGTGAAACTACTGTATAGACTTGGCCTCATAAGGGATTTATAGCTTGACAATATATTGCTATGATACGTATTGCATTTTATAGTGCAAGTAATGTCAGATGTGCTGTTTTTTTTCACCAATTCAGCCCACTTGGATTTTTTTCCAGCTTTTTAATACATTTTATGGTAAAGTGAAAGATGTCAATTGAAACAACAACTCATCCCATTAAAAAAATCTAACCTTCATATGCCTTTGTAGACAAAAAAAATAAAAAAAATTCTGGCAACTTAGAAGAAGAGGAGGAAAAAATTGAAGCATATAGCTAAAGAAATCACTTGATCATCAAGGGGTTAAACAAAATGGAAAACCCTTTAGGCTATGTGCACACTCTGCGGCGTGCTCTGCGGGTTCTCCCGCAGCGGAATTGATAAATCTGCAGGGCAAAACCGCTGCGGTCATCCCTGCAGATTTATCGCGGTTTGTTTTGCGATTTCCGCTGCGGAATTACTCCTGTACTATTGATGCTGCATATGCAGCAATATGCAGCATCAATAGTAATGGTAAAAATAGTAAAAATTGGTTATACTCACCCTCTGATGTCCCGATCTCCTCGGTGCTGCACGCGGCGCTCCGGTTCCAAAGATGCTGTGCCGAGAAGGACCTTCGTGACGTCACGGTCATGTGACCGCGGTGTCATCACGGTCATGTGACCGCGACGTCCCCGCAGGTCCTGCTCGCACAGCAACCAGACCGGACGGCCGCGTGCAGCGCTGAGAGGTGAGTATAGCATCATTTTTTATTTTAATTCTTTTTTTTTTTACACTATTTATGCTTCCCAGGGCCTGGAGGAGAGTCTCCTCTCCTCCACCCCGGGTAGCAACCGCACATTATCCGCTTACTTCCCTGTCATGGTTCCCAATGGCAAGGGAACGTCAGAGAACTTAAATAACAGACTAGCTCTTGGGTGATGGAATCTCGAGCTGACCGTGAGCTAAACCTACCACACAACTAACAGTGGCCGGGTGACGTGCCTACGTTTTATCCCTAGACGCCCAGCGCCAGCCGGAGAACTAACTAACCCTAATAGAGGAAAAAACAGACCTGGCTTACCTCTAGGGAAATTCCCCCAAAAAGGAGACAGAAGCCCCCCACATATATTGACGGTGAGTTCAGAGGAAAAGACATACGCAGTATGAAGGTAGGTTCAGCAAAGCGAGGTCCGCTTACTAGATAGTAAGAAGATACAAAAGGGAACTTCACGGTCAGCTGAAAACCCTATTAAAATACCATCCAGAAATTACTTTAAGACTCATGTGTCAACTCATGACACCGGAGTGGTAATTTCGGCCCACAAGAGCTTCCAGCTACAGAAACATAACATAACTGTGAACTGGAACAAAAATGCAAACAAACTTAGGACTAAGAGTCCAACTTAGCTGATAGTAGTCTAGAAGCAGGAACATGCAACAGAAAGGCTCTGGTTACATTGATGGCCGGCACTAGAATAACTGAGCAGCAAGGCTAAATAGGATACTCCCACATCCTGATGAAAACAGGTGAACAGAGAAAGTGAAGCACACAAGTCCAGTACCACCAGCGACCACCGGGGGAGCCCAAAAACCAAATTCACAACAGTACCCCCCCCTCAAGGAGGGGGCACCGAACCCTCACAAGAACCACCAGGGCGATCAGGATGAGCCCTATGAAAGGCACGGACCAAATCAGAGGCATGAACATCAGAGGCTGTCACCCAAGAATTATCCTCCTGACCGTAGCCCTTCCACTTGACCAGATACTGAAGTTTCCGTCTGGAAACACGGGAGTCCAAGATCTTCTCCACAACGTACTCCAATTCACCCTCAACCAACACCGGAGCGGGAGGCTCAACGGAAGGCACAACCGGTACCTCATACCTGCGCAATAATGACCGATGGAAGACATTATGGATAGAAAAAGATGCCGGGAGGTCCAATCGAAAGGACACAGGGTTAAGAATCTCCAAAATCTTATACGGGCCGATGAACCGAGGCTTAAACTTAGGAGAAGAAACCCTCATAGGGACAAAACGAGAAGACAACCACACCAAGTCCCCAACACGAAGACGAGGACCAACACGACGACGGCGGTTAGCAAAATGCCGAGTCTTCTCCTGGGACAACTCCAAATTGTCCACCACCTGTCCCCAAATCCGATGCAACCTATCCACCACAGTATCCACTCCAGGACAATCCGAAGACTCCACCTGACCAGAAGAAAAGCGAGGATGAAACCCCGAATTGCAAAAAAAAGGAGAAACCAAAGTGGCAGAACTAGCCCGATTATTGAGGGCAAACTCCGCCAACGGCAAAAAGGCAACCCAGTCATCCTGATCCGCAGACACAAAACACCTAAAATAAGTCTCCAAGGTCTGATTAGTTCGCTCAGTCTGGCCATTAGTCTGAGGATGGAACGCAGACAAAAAAGACAAATCAATGCCCATCCTAGCACAGAACGCCCGCCAAAATCTAGACACGAACTGGGTCCCCCTGTCAGAAACGATATTCTCCGGAATACCATGCAAGCGAACCACATTTTGAAAAAACAGAGGAACCAACTCGGAAGAGGACGGCAACTTAGGCAAGGGCACCAAATGAACCATCTTTGAAAAACGGTCACACACCACCCAGATGACAGACATTTTCTGAGAAACAGGGAGATCAGAAATAAAATCCATAGAGATGTGAGTCCAAGGCCTCTTTGGAATAGGCAAAGATAACAACAATCCGCTAGCCCGAGAACAACAAGGTTTGGCCCGAGCACAAACATCACAAGACTGCACAAAAACTCGTACATCTCGAGACAGAGAAGGCCACCAGAAGGACCTAGCTACCAAATCCCTGGTACCAAAGATTCCGGGATGACCTGCCAACGCAGAAGAATGAACCTCCGAGATGACTCTACTGGTCCAATCATCAGGAACAAACAGTCTACCAGGCGGGCAACGATCAGGTCTATCCGCCTGAAACTCCTGCAAAGCCCGTCGCAGGTCTGGGGAAACAGCAGATAATATCACCCCATCCTTAAGGATACCTGTAGGTTCAGAATCACCAGGGAAATCAGGCTCAAAACTCCTAGAAAGGGCATCCGCCTTCACATTTTTAGAACCTGGTAAGTATGAGACCACAAAATTAAACCGAGAGAAAAACAACGACCAGCGCGCCTGTCTAGGATTCAGGCGCCTGGCAGACTCAAGATAAATCAAATTCTTGTGATCGGTCAATACCACCACCTGATGTCTAGCCCCCTCAAGCCAATGACGCCACTCCTCAAAAGCCCACTTCATAGCCAAAAGCTCCCGATTACCAATATCATAATTTCGCTCGGCGGGCGAAAATTTTCGAGAAAAGAACGCACAAGGTCTCATCACGGAGCAATCGGAACTTTTCTGCGACAAGACCGCCCCAGCTCCGATCTCGGAAGCATCGACCTCAACCTGAAAAGGAAGAGTAACATCAGGCTGACGCAACACAGGGGCGGAAGAAAAGCGGCGCTTAAGCTCCCGAAAGGCCTCCACAGCAGCAGGGGACCAATCAGCAACATCAGCACCCTTTTTGGTCAAATCAGTCAAAGGTTTAGCAACATCAGAAAAACCAGTTATAAATCGACGATAAAAATTAGCAAAGCCCAAAAATTTCTGAAGGCTCTTAAGCGAAGAAGGTTGCGTCCAATCACAAATAGCCCGAACCTTGACAGGATCCATCTCAATGGAAGAGGGGGAAAAAATGTACCCCAAAAAAGAAATCTTTTGAACCCCAAAAATACACTTAGAACCCTTCACACACAAGGAATTAGCCCGCAAAACCTGAAAAACCCTCCTGACCTGTTGGACATGAGAATCCCAGTCATCCGAAAAAATCAAAATATCATCCAGATACACGATCATGAATTTATCCAAATATTCCCGGAAAATATCATGCATAAAGGACTGAAAGACTGAAGGGGCATTTGAAAGACCAAAAGGCATTACTAAATACTCAAAATGGCCCTCGGGCGTATTAAATGCGGTCTTCCACTCATCCCCCTGCTTAATTCGCACCAAATTATACGCCCCACGGAGATCAATCTTAGAGAACCACTTAGCCCCTTTTATTCGAGCAAACAAATCAGTCAGCAGTGGCAGAGGATACTGATATCTGACTGTAATTTTATTCAAGAGTCGACAATCAATACACGGCCTCAAAGAGCCATCTTTTTTAGATACAAAGAAAAAAACGGCTCCTAAGGGAGATGAAGAAGGACGAATATGTCCCTTTTCCAGGGACTCCTTAATATATTCTCGCATAGCAGCATGTTCAGGTACAGACAGATTAAATAAACGACCCTTTGGAAATTTACTGCCCGGAATCAGATCTATGGTACAATCGCAATCTCTGTGAGGAGGTAGTGAACCAAGCTTAGGCTCCTCAAAAACATCACGATAATCAGATAAAAATTCTGGAATCTCAGAGGGAATAGATGACGAAATGGAAACCAAAGGTACGTCCCCATGAGCCCCCTGACATCCCCAGCTTAACACAGACATTGCTTTCCAGTCAAGAACTGGGTTATGAGATTGTAACCATGGCAATCCGAGCACCAAAACATCATGTAGATTGTACAACACAAGGAAGCGAATCGTCTCCTGATGGTCTGGATTCATACGCATAGTCACTTGTGTCCAGTATTGTGGTTTATTACTAGCCAATGGTGTAGAGTCAATACCCTTCAGAGGTATAGGAACTTCCAGAGGCTCTAGATCAAACCCACAGCGCCTGGCAAAGGACCAATCCATGAGACTCAAAGCGGCGCCAGAGTCGACATAGGCATCCGCAGTAATTGACGATAATGAACAAATCAAGGTCACAGACAAAATAAACTTAGACTGTAAAGTGCCAATTGAAATAGACTTATCAACCTTTTTTGTACGTTTAGAGCATGCTGATATAACATGAGTTGAATCACCACAATAGAAGCACAACCCATTTTTTCGCCTAAAATTCTGCCGTTCGCTTCTGGACAGAATTCTATCACATTGCATATTTTCTGGAGCCTTCTCAGAAGACACCGCCAAATGGTGCACAGGTTTGCGCTTCCGCAAACGACGATCAATCTGAATAGCCATTGTCATGGACTCATTCAGACCTGTAGGTGCAGGGAACCCCACCATAACATCTTTAATGGCATCAGAGAGACCCTCTCTGAAATTCGCCGCCAGGGCGCACTCATTCCACTGAGTAAGCACAGACCATTTACGAAATTTTTGGCAGTATATTTCAACTTCATCTTGCCCTTGAGATAGGGCCATCAAGGTCTTTTCAGCCTGAATCTCTAAATTAGGTTCCTCATAAAGCAACCCCAAAGCCAGAAAAAACGCATCCACATTGAGCAACGCAGGATCCCCGGGTGCCAATGCAAATGCCCAGTCTTGAGGGTCACCCCGCAGCAAGGAAATCACTATCCCAACCTGCTGTGCGGGATCTCCAGCGGAGCGAGATCTCAGGGAAAGAAATAATTTACAATTATATTTGAAACTCAGGAAACGAGATCTATCCCCGGAGAAAAATTCTGGTATAGGAATTCTAGGTTCAGATATAGGGGCATGAATAACAAAATCCTGTAAATTTTGAACCTTCGTAGCAAGATTATTCAAACCTGTAGCCAAACTCTGAGGATCCATTTTAATCAGGTGAGATCAGAGCCATTCAAGGATTAGAAGGAGAGAGAGAGGCAAAGGCTGCAATTAGAGCAGAAATGCAACTGAGTCAACAATAGAGCAAGCTCAGAAGAAAAAAAAAAAAAAATCTGCAGACTTCTTTTTCTCTCCTTTCTTCTGCCAACGGTTTTAACCCTTGGCCGGCCATACTGTCATGGTTCCCAATGGCAAGGGAATGTCAGAGAACTTAAATAACAGACTAGCTCTTGGGTGATGGAATCTCGAGCTGACCGTGAGCTAAACCTACCACACAACTAACAGTGGCCGGGTGACGTGCCTACGTTTTATCCCTAGACGCCCAGCGCCAGCCGGAGAACTAACTAACCCTAATAGAGGAAAAAACAGACCTGGCTTACCTCTAGGGAAATTCCCCCAAAAAGGAGACAGAAGCCCCCCACATATATTGACGGTGAGTTCAGGGGAAAAGACATACGCAGTATGAAGATAGGTTCAGCAAAGCGAGGTCCGCTTACTAGATAGTAAGAAGATACAAAAGGGAACTTCACGGTCAGCTGAAAACCCTATTAAAATACCATCCAGAAATTACTTTAAGACTCATGTGTCAACTCATGACACCGGAGTGGTAATTTCGGCCCACAAGAGCTTCCAGCTACAGAAACATAACATAACTGTGAACTGGAACAAAAATGCAAACAAACTTAGGACTAAGAGTCCAACTTAGCTGATAGTAGTCTAGAAGCAGGAACATGCAACAGAAAGGCTCTGGTTACATTGATGGCCGGCACTAGAATAACTGAGCAGCAAGGCTAAATAGGATACTCCCACATCCTGATGAAAACAGGTGAACAGAGAAAGTGAAGCACACAAGTCCAGTACCACCAGCGACCACCGGGGGAGCCCAAAAACCAAATTCACAACACTTCCCGCATCGTGGGCACAGCCCCATGTGGGAAGTAAGCGGTTCAATGCATTCTTATGGGTGCAGAATCGCTGCGATTCTGCACAAAGAAGTGACATGCTGCGGGTTGTAAACCGCTGCGTTTGTGCGCGTTTTTTCCCGCAGCATGTGCACTGCGGTTTGCGGTTTCCATAGGGTTTACATGTTAATGTAAACGCTATGGAAACTGCTGTGGACCCGCAGCATCAAAATCGCCGCGGATCCGCGGTAAAAACCGCGAAGTGTGAACATGGCCTTACAGTTTATTACTTATAGGGCTCAATCAGATGTCCGTGACTGCAATGTACAGACTGGACGCAGCTCTCCTATCCCAAGTGTGACAACCTCATAGAAATACATGAAGCTGTCATGCTCTGGTCAGGAGACTTGTGTCCGGCCAGTCTGTGCATTGCGGTCTGAGATCGGCCAGATTTGCACGGTTGTCTGCATGAGCCCTAACACTATTACGTCACAGCTAGCAGAGGTAGTGTCCTAATCGCAGGCAGCAATAAACAAGCTTCAGTCTTAGGCCACGTTCACACATTCAGAATTTCGTCAATGGAACAATCAGAGGAAAAGTATAATAGAAACACATCACCATGGCTGGTTTTGGCTACAAATGCTGAGGTAAATTCTGACAAAATACTGGATGTATGAATGCCGTCTTATAGTTTTATCAGGCCTGGTCTGCTCCTCTTTAGCTCGTATATAATAAAGCGTCTAATGAAAATCCATTGCATTTAGATATAAACATACTTTTTATGGTTGATATAACTTTTCAGTGATTCATCAAGGGTTTTCTTAGTAATTACTGCCTCATACAGCTCACTTGTGGATAACATAATTTCCGAACATGGAATGCAGGCAATTAACGGCCTTGTTAAAAATGAATGTGTCCAGATTTCCCTAGTCGTGCAGCGGAGTGGAAAAAAAATTCTGATTGGGACCTTAACATTTCTCTCCGATTCTTCATTAGTCACATCTGTTGCTATTGTTTCCATGGATACAATAAAAGTTAAATTGATAGCCATTCTCTTTGATATCAGACAGGTGGCACTTTTATTTAGCAGATTCCAGACTATAGTGCAGGGTTCTAATAAAATGTATACATCACACCTACTCAATGTGGGGAGATTAATTAGAATCAGTTTACTTCTGGCATGATGTCTGATTCCTATCATTGTTGGCTGTGAGTGATGTATGAGTTCTTTAAGGGCAATTGAATGGCTGGTGAGGGAAGGGAGGGGAGCGCAGCTCCTCGGCACATCTGTCAGCCAGTGATGAGAGGTCGCCAAAGACATGGTAGATAGAATCATAGGAATGACATATGAGTACTCAGTATTAGTGATGAGAGAAGGTGCTGGGATAAGGTGTTATCTGAGCATGCTCAAGTGCTAAAAGAGTGTGTTCGGCGTGCTCGAAAAATATGTTAGAGTCCCCGTTGCAGCATGACTCGCGGCTGTCCGACAGCCGCAACGCATGCAGGAATTGTCTGTTTGTTAGCCTGCAGTATTTTCTGCATGATCATTAAGGAGTCAGTCAGTCTTGTAAACATTCTGCGGCTAAAACAGGGTTAATTTCTTGTTAATCAGTTCTATGTTCTGCAAGTGGCCAAGGATTGAGGCTTAGCGATCTTTTGTTCCACTGAAGATAGGGCACAGGAGGGATACTGCAGCCAGTTGTCTTACAGACAGAAGAGAGTGAAAAGGGGAACATGACAGAGCTGAACTCTATGCCATAGGTCAGTGTGAGCAGCACAGACTGGAGGCCGTGGTGCAGCAGAATAGGTTTTGCTGGAAGGCATGCAGATCAGAGAGGACCAGGACAGCAAGTTATGTAGGAATGGAAAATACAAACAAGCAAAGCAGGAAACAATAGATGAAGCAGAGCCAGGTATGTGGATTCACTCAGGAATAGTAAATACTGTATTTAAAAATCTGATATCTTTCAGCAGGGATGCAGTTAATCACAGGAATAAAAGTGAAATGTTTGCGGTCTCATCTCTTAGAATAGGTGGGGTAATACGCTGGAACAGCAGTGCAATAGCTAATAGCAAAGAGGTATATAAAAAAATTTAATTTGTAGCAGAGATTCGGAACATTGATAGAAGAATGTGTAAGTGTGAAAAACATCTACCGAATCTGAACAGAGTATGTACAGTCATGGCCAAAAGTGTTGGCACCCTTTTCCAGAAAATGAAGTATTTCTCCCAGAAAATTATTGCAATTATGCATGTTTTGTTATACACATGTTTATTTCCTTTGTGTGTATTGGAACAACACAAACAAACTGAGAAAAAATGCAAATTATAATAATAATTTTTATTTATATAGCGCCAATATATTCCGCAGCACTTTACAATTAAGTGGGGACATGTACAGAAAATACAAGTTAAGACAATTTAAACAGTGACATTAGGGGTGAGATCCCTGCTCGCAAGCTTACAATCTACAAGGAAATGGGGGGGACGCAATAGGTGAAAAGTGCTTGTTATTTCAGGTCTGGCAATTATAATAAATAGGGATTTTCATATAAAGCTGCATGATCCGGTCATCAGCCCGTGTGTTTAAGTGCAATAGTCAAGTATCAAGTGCAGTTATCATGTGCATGGAGGGTGTGGAGACAGATGAATAGTAGGGTGCAGATTCAGAATAATATTTGGAATGAGGGAACAGGGCAAAGTTAGTTTACTGAGTAGTTGATGTGGTAGGCTTGTTTGAAGAGATCGGTTTTTAAAGCGCGCTTGAATAGGTCGGGGCTGGGTATCAGTCTGATCGTCTGGGGAAGTGCATTCCAGAGAGCTGGCGCAGCACGAGAGAAGTCTTGGAGACGGAGGTGCGAGGTTCGGATTATGGGGGATGTTAGTCTTAGGTCATTTGTAGAACGGAGGGCACGTGTAGGGCAATAAACAGAGATGAGAGAGGAGATGTAAGGCGGTGCAGAGCTGTGGAGAGCTTTGTGAGTGAGAGAGATGAGTTTATATTGGACCCTGTAGCGAATGGGTAGCCAGTATAATGACCGGCACAAAATGGAGGCATCGGTGAAGCGGCTGGACAGAAATATGATCCTGGCTGCTGCATTCAAGATGGATTGGAGAGGAGAAAGTTTGGTAAGAGGGAGACCGATCAGAAGCGAGTTGCAGTAGTCCAGACGAGAATGAATAAGAGCGACAGTAAGAGTCTTAGCAGTTTCAAAGGTGAGAAAAGGTCGGATTCTGGAGATGTTTTTAAGATGCAGGTGACGAGAGCGAGTGAGTGATCGGATATAGGGAGTAAAGGAAAGTTCGGTGTTGAATATGACCCCAAGACAGTGGGCATGCTTCTTGGGAGTTATGGTTGAACCCTCCAGGGTAATTTCGATGTTGGGTAGAGTGAGGTTAGTAGAAGGGAGAAACACAAGAAGTTCCGTTTTGGAGAGATTTAGTTTCAGATAGAGGGAGGACATGATGTTAGAAACAGCAGACAGACAATCCTTGGTATTTTGAATTAGGGTAGGGGTGATGTCAGGGAAGAAGTGTATAATTGGGTGTCATCAGCATAGAGATGATACTGGAACCCAAATCTGCTGATTGTTTGTCTAATAGGGGCAGTGTATAGAGAAAAGAGGAGGGGGCCTAGGACTGAGCCCTGTGAAACCCCGATAGTAAGGGGACGAGGAGAGGAGGAGGAGCCGGAGAAAGATACAGTGAAGGAGCGGTCAGAGAGGTAGGAGGAGAACCAGGAGAGGGCTGTGTGCTTGAGACCTATAGAATGGAGCATAGTGAGGAGGAGCTGGTGATCCACAGTGTCAAATGTGGCAGAGAGATCCAGGAGAATCAGCAGGGAACAATGACCTTTGGATTTAGCTGTTATGAGATCATTAGAGACTTTAGTGAGGGCAGTTCCAGTGGAGTGGAAAGAGCGGAAACCAGATTGTAAGGGGTCGAGAAGAGAGTTATCCGAGAGATAGCGGATTAGACTGGAGTGGACCAAGCGTTCCAGGAGTTTAGAGATGAAGGAAAGGTTAGAGACAGGTCTGTAGTTAGCAGTGCAATTCTGGTCCAGGGATGGCTTTTTAAGTTAAGGGGTTATGATGGCATGTTTAAATGAGGAGGGAAAGATACCTGAAGAAAGAGAGAGGTTAAATATTTTAGTCAGGTGAGTGGTGACTTCTGGTGAGAGAGACTGCAGGAGAAGTGAAGGAATGGGGTCACTGTGGCAGGTTGTAGGCTGAGCAGAAGCGAGGAGCTTGGAGACTTCTTCTTCTGAAACAGGCTCAAAGATGTCTAGTGAGCTTGAGGTGCGGCAGGAAAGGGGATCCAGGCACTGAGGAAATTGGGCTGAGATATCCTGATGGATGTGGTTGATTTTTCCTAGGAAGTAAGTGGATAGATCCTCACCGCTGAGGTTGGTGATGGGGGCCTGTACTTTAGGTTTCAGGAGGGAGTTTAAGGTTTCAAAAAGTCGTTTTGGATTGTTGGATAGTGAGGTGATGAGGGTGGTGAAGTAGGATTGTTTGGCCAGATGAAGGGCAGAGTTATAGGTTTTGAGCATGAACTTATAGTGGATGAAGTCTTCTGCTAAGAGAGATTTTCTCCACTGCCACTCTGCACACCTTGAGCAACGCTGAAGAACGCGTGTTTGCATTGTGTGCCAGGGCTGCCGTTGTCTGGTCTTTCTGCGTGTAGAAGGTGCTGCTTCATCCAGGGCATTCTTCAATGTATTATTGAAATGTGACAAAGCTAAGTCTGGACAGGAGAGGGAGGAGTTGGGGGCTAAAGATGTGTGGAGATTGTCCATAAGCTGCTGGGTATTAATGGTACGTGTATTCCGATAAGTGTGGTAAGTAGGGGTGTCCCGGGTGAGGAGACAATTCTTGACAGAGAAAGAAAGAAGGTTGTGGTCCGGGAGCGGGAGAGGGGAGTTAGTAAAGTCATGCAGCGAGCCGGGACGGGAGAAAACCAGGTCCAGAGTATTCCCGTCCTTATGCATAGGAGAATTAGTAAACTGTGAGAGGCCGAATGAAGAAGTTAGAGAAAGAAGATGAGAGGCAGATTGGGAGAGGGGATCATTGATGGGGATGTTAAAGTCTCCCATGATGAGGGTGGGGATGTCACAGGATAGAACGTGAGTAAACCAGATAGCAAAGTGGTCTAGAAATTTTTTTAAAATTCGCCTGATTGTGCCTGACGACAAAAACCTGATGTGTGAAAGTAGCCTAAGCTTAATCAATAATCAGACAGAATCTGCCAAAGCCTTCTTTAACCCCTTCCCGACATGTGCCGTATATGTATGGCCCTGCGGGAGCTGGGATCACGCAAAATGATGTATATAGCCATCAAATGCAGGTGTCAGCTCTATATAAAAGTTGACACCCTGCAGCAATGCCCACAATTGGTGCTAGCACAGTGACATCAAAGGGCATCACAGAGGGAGGGAGCTCCCTCTCTGCTTCCATCTGCACAATGTGACAGTGGCCTGTAAGCTCCTGCTTAGAGCAGGATCTTTCATGCCTCCTCCCTGCAATGCAAAAGCAGAGTATTAAATCAGCAATCAGGGCAGGCAAAGTTTATGTGACATGCTGGGAAAATTTTAAAATATTAAAAACTGAAAAAATATTGAAAAAATCACAAAATAAAGAAACATTTTTTAATCCAATAAATTTTTATTTATGTAAAAACAAAAAATACACATATTTGGTATCTTCGCATCCGGAACGGCCAGACCTATAAAACTCCTTCATTGAACACCGTGAAAAATAAATAAAAAACGAGGCAAAAAAAGCTATGCTTTATCATACCACAGAACAAAAAGTGGAATAAACATGATTCGGGTTGGTTTTTACCGACCCCGAGTTGCGATCGCCGGTAATTAACCGTTTACCAGTGGTCACAAAAAAAGGTGATTTGCCATTAAATTTCTCTGTCCTCCGATGTGATTGCACATCAGGGAACAGAAATGGTGTCCCCGATCGCCCCCCGATACTCACCCAACTCCCCCGGTGCTCCTGGGGATTCCCCATGTGCGCCGCCATCTTCTTCCGGCAAAAAAATATGGCGGGCGCATGCGCCGGCCGGCACCCAGAAGATCAAAGAACATGATTTTTACCGACCCCTGTTTTGTGATCGCCGGTAAATAACCGTTTACCGGCGACCGCAAAAAAAAAAACTGCGGTGTGTTCTTCTCTGTCCTCTGATGTGATCGCACATCAGAGGACAGAGAAATAGGGGGATCCCTGGGTCCTCCTGCTTCTCCTGCTTCCTCCGGGAAGAAAATGGCGGGTGCATGTAAATAACCCCCCCTTTATCACCCCCTTAGTTAGGAAAAAGTAATAAAATAAAAAAAATTATCTATTTCCATTTTCCAAATAGGGTTAGGGCTAGGGTTAAGGCTAGGGTTAGGGTTGGGGCTAAAGTTAGGGTTGGGGCTAGGGTTAGGGCTAGGACTAGGGTTAGGGTTGGGGCTAAAGTTAGGGTTAGGGTTGGGGCTAAAGTTAGGGTTAGGGATGGGGTTAGGGTTAGAGCTAAAGTTAGTGTTGGGGCTAGGGTTAGTGTTGGGGCTAGGGTTAGGGTTGGGGCTAAAGTGAGGGTTAGAGTTGGGATTAGGGTTGGGATTAGGGTTTGGATTAGGGTTAGGGTTGGCATTAGGGTTAGGGTTGGCATTAGGGTTACAGTTGGGATTAGGGTTACAGTTGGGATTAGGGTTAGGTTTGGGATAAGGGTAAAGTTTAGGGTTGGGATTAAGGGTGTATTGGGATTAGGGTTAGATTTGAGGTTAGGGTTGAGATTAGGATTAAGGGTGTGTTTAGGGTTATGGTTAGGGTTGGGATTAGGGTTAGGGGTGTTTTGGGGTTAGGGTTGTAATTAGGATTATGGATCGGGTTGGGATTAGGGTTAAGAGTGTGTTGGGGTTAGGGTTGGAGTTAGAATTGGGGGGTTTCAACTGTTTAGGTACATCACGGGTCTCCAAACAAGACAGCCAATTTTGCGCTCAAAAAGTCAAATGGTGCTCTCTCCCTTCTGAGTTCTGCCGTGTGCCCAAACAGTGGTTTACCCCCACATATGGGGCATCAGCATACTAAGTACTAGTTGGACAACAACTTTTGGGGTCCAGTTTCTCCTGTTACCCTTGCGAAAATTAAAAAAATTGTGCGCTAAAGAATCATTTTTGTGGAAAAAAATGATTTTTTTATTTTCACGGCTCTGCGTTATAAACTGTAGTGAAACACTTGGGCATTCAAAATGCTCACCACACATCTAGATAAGTTCATTGGGGGGTCTAGTTTCCAAAATAGGGTCACTTGTAGGGGGTTTCTACTGTTTAGGTACATCAGGGGCTCTGCAAACGCAACATGACGCCCGCAGACCATTCCATCAAAGTCTGCATTTTAAAACGTCACTACTTCCCTTCCAAGCCCTGATGTGTGCCCAAACAGTGGTCCCCCCACACATGGGGTATCAGCGTACGCAAGACAAATTGGACAACAACTTTTGGGGTCCAATTTCTCCTGTTACCCTTGGAAAAATAAAAAATTAGGGGCTAAAAAAATCATTTTTGTGGAAAAAAAATATTTTTTATTTTCACGACTCTGCATTATAAACTTCTGTGAAGCACTTGGACGTCCAAAGTGCTCACCACACATCTAGATAAGTTCCTTGGGGGGACTAGTTTCCAAACTGGGGTCACTTGTGTTTCTACTATTTAGGTACATCAGGGGCTCTGCAAAGCAAACATAACTTCCGCAGACCATTATATCAAAGTCTGCATTCAAAAACAGCGCTCCTTCCCTTCTGAGCTCTGCCATGCGCCCAAACAGTGGTCCCCCCCACATATGGGGTGTCAGCGTGCTCAGGATAAATTGCCCAATACATTTTGTGGTCCAATTTCTCATGTTACCCTTGAGAAAATAAAAAATTGCGAGCTAAAAAATCATTTTTGAGGAAAAAAAAAGGATTGTTTATTTTCACAGCTCTACGTTATACATTTCTGTGAAGCACTTGGTGGTTCAAAGTGGTCACAACACATCTAGATAGGTTCCATAACGGGTCTAGTTTCCAAAATGGCATCACTTGTGGGGGTTTCCACTGTTTAGGCACATCAGGGGCTCTCCAAACGCGACATGGCATCCGATCTCAATTCCAGCCAATTCTGCATTGAAAAAGTCAAACAGAACTCCTTCTCTTCCAAGCTCTGCCGTGCGCCTAATCAGTGGTTTACCCCCACATATGGGGTATCGGCGTATTCAGAAGAAATTGCACAACAAATTTTGAGGTTCATTTTCTCTTTTTTCACTTGTGAAAATAAAAAAATTGATTCTGAAGTAAAATGTTTGCAAAAAAAAGTTAAATGTTCATTTTTTCCTTCCACATTGTTTCAGTTCCTGTGAAGCACGTAAAGGGTTGGTTAATAAACTTCTTGAATGTGGTTTTGAGCACCTTGAGAGGTGTAGTTTTTAGAATGGTGTCAAGTTTGGGTATTTTCTGTCATGTACACCCCTAAGTGACTTTAAATGTGAGATGGTCCCTAAAAATCTGTTTTGGTAAATTTTGTTGTAAAAATGAGAAATCACTGGTCAACTTTTAACCCTTATAACTTCCTAACAAAAAAAATGTTGTTTCCAAAATTGTGCTGATGTAAAGTAGACATGTGGGAAATGTTATTTATTAACTATTTTGTGTGACATATCTCTCTGATTTAAGGGCATAAAAATTCAAAGTTTGAAAATTGCAAAATTTTAAAAATTTTCACCATATTTCCATTTTTTTCATAAATAATCGCAAGTAATATAGAAGAAATGTTACTACTAACATGAAGTACAATTAGTCACGAAAAAATAAACTCAGAATCAGCGGGATCTGTTAAAGCGTTCCAGAGTTATAACATCATAAAGGAACAGTGGTCAGAATTGTAAAAATTGGCTCGGTCATTAAGTACCAAATTGGGTCTGTCACTAAGGGGTTAAAAAAGACAAATATAAATCAACATGGTACCACTGAAAACCATATCTTGTCCCGCAAAAAACAAGTTGCCACAAAACTCCCTCAGTGGAAAAATAGAAAAGATATAGCTCTCAGAATAAAGCAATGTAAAAATAGCTATTTTTTCTATAAAATAGTTTGTGTAAAAACGCCAAAATATTAAAAAAGATATAGATGTGGTATCGCTATAATTGTACTGACCTGAAGAATAAAGCTGCCTTATCAATTTTACCACATGTGGAACAGCGTAAAAAAAGCTATTCCTGGATTGCTAGTTTTTATTCATTCTGTCTCCCTAAAGTCAGAGTAGAAAGCGATCAAAAAATGTCATGTGCCCGAAAATGGTACCAATAAAAATGTCAACTCGTCCTGCAAAAAAAAAGCCCTTACATGACTCGGTCAGTTGAAAAAATGGAAAAATTATAGCCATCTAAATATGGGGATACACAATAAAAAGCATCTTTTAGTGTGTGACAGCAGCCAAACATAAATAATATATAAATCAGGTATCTCTGTAATTGCATGGACCTGAACAATAAAGTAGCCTAATCACAAAACGAGTCAATTTTTTACTCATGAGAAATTATGTAAAAAGTAAATAAAACTAATTCTTTACCTGCTGTTGATTTTTTTCATTCTGCCTCCCAAAGATCGCAGCATTTATCGGCTCACATTTATCCTGCGCTCTACACGGAGTGCTTTCACCGGGGTTTTCATGTAAATCTCTGAAATACGTGATTCAGACCGAACCCCAACCTGTCTGACCTGTGATCTGGCAGTGTCCGTCTTTTTAAGCGTGCATAAAAATGCAGTCCACCACACTTTTGTGCATTTCTGAAAAGTAAGACACCAGTGAACATAGGCCAGATGGAGTCCAGAGTAACTCTGCTGCCTAATTATAGTGAATGGATAACTCGCAGGTTTCACCTGAATCACGGGCATTCTTAGATTTAGGTGGAAACTCCAATATAAGTGCTCAGCATAGAGCACAAGATAAATGTGATCCCAAACATTATGTAAAATGTTCCCAATCAAAGCTTCAACTTAATCCAAGAAAAAAGCAAGTCCCCACTCAGGTCCGTCATCTGTTAACGGAAGTATAGGGGCCTTTCATGTTACTGGTAGTACAAAGGCTCTGGAAAAGTGCTATGGTCCTTGCTCTCAAAAAGAAATTCTGCGCCCCCAAATCCAAGTGCCCCCTCCCTTCTGAGCCCCAGTGTGCCTAAACCACATTTAGAGCCCACATGTTTGGCATTTTTGCAGTGATGATAGCGTGCCTAATTTACAGGTGCGTGTCTCCATAAGTGTGAACTGGGCATAACATACTGGACACTACAACATATTGGTGACTACAACGTGGTGAGCCCCACAATTGCACTGCTATCCTGAAAGCATGATCTGTTGGGGGCTGTGAGAACTAGAGTTTGGGAAACACTGGTCTAATGCAAATGAGTCATTTTATACAATGGGGCCAAACGTTGGCTTAAAGATGGTAAATGAATAAAGTATGATATAATGCACTAAACAGTAAATTTAGTTGTTAAGGCAAAAAAAGTGTATTATCGGCATGAATATTTCATAAGGCAAAAAATTGTATTGTGAACACAAATTTTTGATTGCATTATGGTTGTATTTCTTGACATGGCTATAAATATATATTCTGGTTAGTGTAACTTTTGAGACTAATAAGTTACTTGCTCCTCAATGCTAGATCTATGTTCTCAATCTACATTTGTCATCTGTATTTCAAACATCGTTACTTTTTAAAGTTCAACCATTGGGGAAAAGGTTATTCATTGTCTTGTTCCACAACTTTATGTTTAGTCCAAATATTTTTGCAAGTGAACGGACATGGTTCGGTCGTAAAGTTTACTGTGTTGATAACAAAGAGGAACTTTTAATTCAAAGACTGAATGTAGAAACAGCTGCCGAGTACCCACGTCTTCAGGAGGTTCACTTGCACATAGAGCACCTTTTCTGAACTGAAATCTTTGAAGCTCACATATGAAGTTTTCTGAACTAAAAGAAAGCGCTGTCTGAGATCACATTGAATCCAACACATACCTTTTTCATCTAATAGGACTACAAGTTTTTCAGTTGACATTTCATAAAGCAAACTTCCATCCAAAATCATGTAAAAGTGGCGTGAGAGAGAAACTTTCCCTTTATTGTCAAAAAGTTCTTTTCAAAACATCTGAAAAAGAAGAAGAAAATATACGGTAAAATGATTAATACATGATTACATTTTCTGAGCCAATGTTCTCCATGTGCTGAATATCTGCCTAAAGATATCCTACATTTTTCTGTTTCCAGATCCTATACGGAACTATGTGTCCCCATTGTTACAGACTCAAAATAATTTCTGATAGTATAATGCCACAGAGATGTATTGCTCCACCCTTCGCTCACCTACAGACTTTACGAGAGAGGACAGATGGAAGGGACAATGTGATACTCAGGATTTGTTTGTACCCTATTCACCACTAAGGGCTTATTCACACGTCATTATTTTGCATCAGTGTTTCTATGTGAACACCAAGAGTAGAACAAAGAAAAACTATAATGGAAAGATTGACATCTATTCCGTATTTTGGAGACGCTCCTGTTTTTTTGGTTACAAAAACTGATGAAATATTGATCAAAAATATTGATGTGTGAATTAAGCCTAGCATTTGAATCTCAAATTCCTAATCTCTGCTTCATACAGCCTGAGGATAACACCTAAATTGTAAAAAAAAAAAATAAATGTTAACAGCATACTTATTTGCTTTGATTTACCAGATAGCTGACAGATATGGATTGTTTGAGTTCACCTGTCCTCATGGGCAGCAAGCTGAAGAGCGGATATAGGCACTGGTCAGCAAATTTGGCACATGGGGCAAAAATACATTAAAAAAATAAATATTGCATATATATATATATATATATATATATATATATATATATATATATATATATATACATATATATATATACAGTATGTATATATAATTACAGTATGTATATACACACATACATTTTAGGGAGTCTGAATGGTTACCTACAGATGTTTAGATTAAAAATAGTGATTTTAGTATGACTATTACTTGAAGTGGCTGGAAGTGGCATTCTGTGCTAATGTATGAGACCCCTATTTATCACCCAGAGTAGAGAGCAGCCATGTTGACTTAGCACTTATGAGTGCAAAGCACACAGTGTAGTACTTCGTTTGACCTGCGGTGGCGCTTTAGACGAATTAAACACTTGCTGATTTGTTCTTTCCTAGATGGATCTGCTCCAATCCACTGCAAACAGTAGGATTCCCTGTGAACACTCCAAGTATTTTTTAGTGCTCGAAGATTTAGTTTTTCTTGCCGCAGCTGAATGATTTACATCTGTTAGCCAGCATAAGTACATGTGGGGATTCCCTAGGAACCAGGCAACCCCCACATGTACTTATGCTGGCTAACAGATGTAAAACATTCAGCTGTGGCAATAAAAACTAAATCTCCGAGCACTAAAAAATACTCGGAGGTCCCCCGAGCACGCTCTAGAAATCTCGAGTAAGGAGTATATTCTCTCATCACTTTCAGGGACTTTTTCAAGAAGAAAGAATTGACAAATAAAATGGTTCAAATCAATTCACAGGAGCCGGTCCAGTGTCCACTGTGCAGGAGCCCTGCTAACCGCTTCTTACCTGATGGAGTCCCCAGCTAGTCTGTTGATTGGCTGGCCAGGCGTGATGTCATCATTGCAGCATGATGCACATGTGACAATTTGCGCCTGGCCGACTAATCAAAAGAGCCTCCGATTGCTGGCAGGTAGAAGGGGGCGTTCAGGGCTCCCGTCTGACCGCCACAGATTACTGCATCGGGTCTTTGTGAATCAATTCTTCCTATTATTCAGTGTTTAAAAGTAGTTGATGAAAATGATTTTATTTAATTATTTCAGTTTTTGTATCTATTTTTTGTTGGCTTTTCGTTTGGAAAATATAAAATTTCTGGGGAGTTTTTCTTTGAGGCTGGGGAATATTTCTGAGTTAAACTACAAATCGACCTTCATTAATGAAATTAAATAAAATCCCTTTATCCACCATTGGAGGTGATTCAGTGCAGTATTTTTTTTTTAAATTATTTTAGTCTATAAAAAGGGGATTACAAAGGTATAAAGCTCAGCTGGCTTCTCCATTGTTATTAAGGCAAAGAGAAACAAAATATATTGATTTTTGGGAAAAAAGGCTTTTGCAGTCTTTTGATTGTAAGCCTATAGCCTCATACTGGCTGATGATATGTGACGGGTAGAATATTTCAACCGGTCTTTCATATTAGTATCTGAGAAAATTGAAAGCACAGTAGACCTTCAAGTAATGCTGTAAAGCTACTCTGTGACACTTAGACTTACTGGGCAATTTCCAAGAGGTATACTATTTGACATAGACATAAGTGGACTGATACTCTACAGCAGCAAACATTTATTTAGCAGTTTTAATATAAATTTTGATTGTAAAGGAAATACACGGTCAGTCACAAGGGCACAAGAAAAATAATTACAAAAGTGATATAGTTTATACCCCAAATAGTGTGGCATTTGGATGATCCATACATAGCTAACCTCAAGCTCCTTCAGCTTTTGACATTCATATCTTTACTACAATGTAGAAATAAAGTACAATAGAAAAAAGTAATTCTAAAAATGGATTTTGTTTTTACACTCTAAGGTCCAAATTGACCAGGATGCAAAATATATGTAAAGGGGTTCCCTGGGCATATAATAGTGATGATCTCTCCTCAGGGTAGATGAGGGTTCAATACCGACATCTCCAATGGTGAGCTGCTAGCTACTCTGGCAGCAGCTGGATGTAACCCGTGCTTTTGGATGTACAGTGCCCTCAAATTAAAGGGGTTCTGTCAGCTCTCAGGTTTGAAAGTTATCTCCTATCCAAAGGATAAGGGATAACTTTCTGAATGCTGGGAGTCAGACCCCACTAATCCTGAGAAGAGGAGCTCTGGCTCAATGGGGCAAAGATTGGTCATTCGCACTGCCTGTCTATTCATTCTGATAGAAACACGAGAGACCAGTTGAGTGCTGCGCTCGGCAATCTCTGGTGCTCCCATTAAGAATGGATGTAGCAGAAGTGTGCATGATTGACCTCTACTCCATTCAGCTGGGACTCTGAAGAGCCCCCATTTTCTGGATCAATGGGGACCATGGCTGAAGAACCCTAACAATCGGAAAATTATGTACTATCCTGTGGATAGGGGGTAACATTTAAACTTGAGAACACCCTTTAAGGGCATCATATAATAAGCTGTTTAGCAGTATAAGAACTGTCTATGCAGTCTGTAAGCTGAGATATATGCTATGTATAAAAATCCTCCATACAATCAGCTGTGTAGCACCAGAGATATATAAAAGTACCTCCTTTTAAGAACTCTATTATTACTATTAATCTTATAGGGGTTCTCCGTACATTTGTTATTGATGTCATATTTGATGACCTAACCTCCTGCAGCTCCTTTCACCATGTAGGTGGCAGTGCCCAGTACTGCAGATCACTGTTACTGGGTTACTGCGACAGAGCGGAGCCAGAAGACCATAGTGTCTGATTGCTCCTACTTCTGTGCTGAATAGAAGCACTTCCCCTTCTTATTAAACGGTGTAAAACAAAATTGCCAGCACAGGGGTTAATCTGCCATGTTGAGAACTCTGGGAGCTAGGGCTTTCAGCTGAGAACGGTTAGCCACTCCTATCCCCTTTCTAATCTAGGTCCTGACTGACCCACATAGTCACAGCTACCTTATGCTGCATAGCTGGGAGGATAGTAGTTGGTGGTTATATGAGTAGGCGTTTGGTGGATTTATCTGTGACTGTTGTTTGGTTTAGAAAGTGTGGTAATTCCCTTTTTTCTACTGCAGTTTTATCCCATCGTCCACTACCCAGTGCATTTCTCTGTTATATGAGAGTGTATATTTGTATGCCAGGTATTTTCCATTTCCCTTGTTCGTGTTACCTTGTTCGTCTGGTTAGTGCACTATGGTGAACTGCTACTCCTCTCTTCCCTGGGTAAGGTAAGGGTACAGACAGAGGGTGGAATCAGGAGATAAGCCAAGATATGTGGCCCTGACATCTTCACCTTCAGAAGTAACCCGGGCACCCCTAGCGTTAGAGACAGGGAAGGAGCCCCTGGTCCCTGGTCATCCGATGACAGTCACAACAATCACCTATTTAAAAGCAGCCACTGCAGTACTTGGCCTAGGCTACTACCCACTTCCAGTCTGAGTACAGCCTTGATGAATGCCTAGAAAGCTATACAGATAGTCAAATATACCTTGTAGATCTTAGCTAACAGCTGATAAGGACAGTGCTTACAATCAGAGCTATACAGTTGTCTGTATGAACAAGCCACGTTTATCAGGAACATGTTTTGCTTAGTTCCCATTATTGCTTTATCCCTTCCTAACTCACATAAGTTACCCTGGATTTATCTTGGCCATATCATTACTCAATGTCCCACATTATTGCAGGAAAAAAGGGAATAATACAAATTAACGTCATAGGCAACTAATACACTACACGGCGGTTATCAAATAACTGTTCACATCTTCCATGATCAGCAGAAATAGTTAGTAAATGAGTAGTGTATTAAACACTCTTTGCACAAGATGATAGCTAAGTTTG
This sequence comes from Ranitomeya variabilis, assembly GCF_051348905.1. Taxonomy (NCBI): domain Eukaryota; kingdom Metazoa; phylum Chordata; class Amphibia; order Anura; family Dendrobatidae; genus Ranitomeya; species Ranitomeya variabilis. The sequence continues at coordinate 85,993,515 of NC_135233.1, read as the reverse complement.
GTTTATTCTGCTTTTTTTAACTTTTTAGAAGCAGTAAATGCAGAGTAGACAAAAATAAAACTTTGTAAGCATTTAGTGATTTGGATACCCGTGTAGAAGAGGCATGATGGCTCAGGTAAATGATGATGGCTCAGGGACATGATGTTGGCTCAGGGACATGATGTTGGCTCAGGGACATGATGATGGCTCAGGGACATGATGTTGGCTCAGGGACATGATGTTGGCTCAGGGACATGATGTTGGCTCAGGGACATGATGTTGGCTCAGGGACACGATGTTGGCTCAGGGACATGATGTTGGCTCAGGGACATGATGTTGGCGCAGGGACATGATGTTATGTTGGCTTAGAGACGTGATGTTGGCTTAGAGACATGTTGGCTCAGGGACATGATGTTGGCTCAGGGTCACGATGTTTGCTCAGGGACATGATGATGGCTCATGGACATGATGTTGACTTAGAGACATGATGTTGGCTCAGGGACATGATGATAGCTCAGGGACATGATGATGGCTCAGGGACATGATGATGGCTCAGGGACACGATGTTGGCTCAGGGACATTATGACGATTCAGAGACATGATGTTGGCACAGGGACATGATGCTATGTTGGCTTAGAGATGTGATGTTGGCTTAGAGACATGATGTTGGCTCAGGGACATGATGTTGGCTCAGGGACACGATGTTGGCTCAGGAACACGATGTTGGCTCAGGAACACGATGTTGGCTCAGGGACATGATGACGATTCAGGGACATGATGATGACTCAGACATGATGTTGGCTCAGGGACATGATGATGGCTCATGGACATGATGTTGGCTTAGAGACATGATGTTGGCTCAGGGACATGATGATGGCTCAGGGACATGATGATGGCTCAGGGACACGATGTTGGCTCAGGGACATGATGACAATTCAGGGACATGATGATGACTCAGGGACATGATGATGGCTCAGGGACACAATGTTGGCTCAGGGACACAATGTTGGCTCATGGACACAATGTTGGCTCAGGGACATGATGACGATACAGGGACATGATGATGGCTCAGGGGCATGATGTTGGCTCAGGGACACGATGTTGGCTCAGGGACATGATGTTGGCTCAGGGAAATGATGTTGGCTCAGGGACATGATGATGGCACAGGGACATGATGGCTCAGGGACACGATGTTGTCTCAGGGACACAATGTTGGCTCAGGGAAATGATGTTGGCTCAGGGAAATGATGTTGGCTCAGGGACATGATGTTGGCTCAGGGAAATGATGTTGGCTGAGGGAAATGATGACAGTTCAGGGAAATTATGTTGGCTCAGGGACATGATGACGATCCAGGGACCTGATGATGGCTCAGGGTAATGATGACGGTTCAGGGAAATGATGTTGGCTCAGGGAAATGATGTTGGCTCAGGGAAATGATGACGGTCCAGGGAAATGATGATGGCTCAGAGACATGATGTTGGATCAGGGACATGGCGATGGTTAATGGACATGACGAAGGCTCAGGGACATGATGTCTGATTGTCACAAGTTCCCAGGATTCTACATTGCATTGTTCTACTTGATATATTAAATGGTTTCCAAGCTTCAAAGTAGCACCAAGTAGTAACAGTGCAGCTGCTTGTCTCTCCTGTAACATTAACAACCTTTACAAGGAGCACAAGCGAGTGTCAGCATCTGGACAAAATCCCGAGCATATGCTTCCAATGAAGGATTATTTGCCGTGCATTTTACATAGCATTGTTACATGGAACATCCTATTTTCCATGTGTAAATCAAAAGAATGTTACTAGAGCAACTGTTATTTGTGGCTTCATTTCCGCTCAATCATTTTTATTACCAGTGGTGAAGTTAGTTTTCTTCAGTGAGGACTGGTTTGTACGTAAATCAGATGTTGTGACGTCTAGTGATCTCTGACGTGAGGTTTGGACCTCAGGAATGGGGCTATTGCTTTGTATCGACTTTATAAAAGTTAAAACTGCTTTTGGCTCACGTAGCACTCCAAGGGCTTTTTCATAATTCTTTGCTTTTGGCTCAATTTTTTCCTCTGCATGTTTTCGATGAGAAAAAAATGCAGCATGTAACAGTGCCAGCAAAGTGAATAAAATTTCTGAAATCTCCTGCACACGCGGATTATTTTTTCCTTGCAGATTTGAACCATCAAAGCATCTTTTTTAAATCTGCAGCATGTCAATTTTTTCAGCATTTTGTTACCGTTTTTCACCCACTCAGACGAATTGGGAAAAAATGCAAGTAAATGCATTAAAAAAGGGGAAAAACAAGTAAAATGTGCTTGTATTTTATGTGGTGTATTTACTGCAACACTGATTTTTGTTATTGATTTTTTCCTGCAGAAAATAATGCACATACTAAAAGTGTGCACATATCCTAATGTGTCCAGACATTGTTTTGATTCTCATCCTCTGTAAGTTACCATACACTCTTTTTGAGTGTACGTTTCATTTTCAGTCTGCCAGCACTCTAGGTGTTGGAACTTTCCTTCTATTATCAGCATTCATTACACCATCAGTTGTCCAACATCTTGCCTACCTCAAACTAAAAGCCCATCTCTCTGCTGTGCATGTGTGCAGTTTGACATACATGATAGGATGAACAGAGAGACAAACACTAGAAAGGATTTCAGTTAACAACAGGCAGACGGGCAGCACTTGTCGGTACTTTTTAGTAATTTTTTTTAAGGGAAGATAATTTTTAAGTACTGTGATTTTCAGATTTTCTATTTATAACATTAACTTACAATTGAGATTAAATTGTATAAAAATACAAGGGCCATTTAAAGAGATTATTTTAGCAAATATGTAAAAAAAAAATGTTCCCGTGAATATACATACAGTAATTACAGCCTGTATTGTAATCCATATCTTCAATCACAATTCTGTAGGCTTCAGAGCTGAAATTTGTCAGAATTCCTTCTTTTTTTGTCAGGCCCTATACAATATTCTGATGTTGGGAAACCATAGCTTAGCAAAAAAAATGTGGGGAGAGTCTCAGGAAAGGTCAAAGACTTTTTCCAATGGCAGAATTGAGAATGCAGCTCTGGGATAATACAATCTATTAGTCAAGGTCTCTGCAAAAAAAAAAAAGGTATGTAAAATATATTATATTTTTATGTAGATTATATAAAATGGGTATAACATTACACTGTTCTGGAAATAGCTGATTTTGCCCAAGGTAAGGCCTGCAATCATTTGCACAGAGTAGTCTTAAGGTACTGATACATTGGTAGAACCACTGAACTACATACTCATACTGTACCACTGATTGAACACAGTGTTAAACAGTGAGGGTCAACCTACCGACAATGGGACTGTAAGGTTAAAGTGTAAGCGTTGTTTTAATTTTGATTTCATAAATCAATAATACACATGAAAATAAGAAACTTTGGAATATGTCGTGTCAGAAAAATCTGACAGAATTGATCAGTCATTATCAAAAATTCCGAGGCAAAATCTGTATTCAGTGAAGATAGACTTTCCTATTACTGAGCTAGGAGGTGGCGGCTGGTAGATGAGAGGGGGAGGGGAGGAGGGAGGAGCTCTGCCTCTAGCTCCTCCCTCCTCCCGTCTACAAAAAGCAAATTCCTCTGATAAGATATACCGTAATACAAAGTTTCTTACTTTCGCCCGTACTATTGACTTACGAAATCAAAATTAAACTCTTTAAGTTGCCAAGATGAGTTTTTGGTAAGTTTTTTTGACGCTGCACACTTTCTTTGAGCAAAAAAAACAAAACAGTTCCAGCAAAATGCTTTGGATTTGTAGAAATCTCACGCCCATTGTGCTTTTTTATTTCCTCGGTGTAAACTGAACTGGGGTGCGTTTATGAAACGCACGGCATGTTAGATTCTTTTGCGGGTGCGTTTAGTTTTATGTGTGGATTTTCTCCATGGACTTGCATTGGATGTGGAGAATCCGCAGGTACAAATGTAGCGGAAGTGCGCTAAAAATGCATGTCATCCGCACATGACTGTATCAATAAAGTTTTGTCAAAGTGAAATACCAGGAAGTATCAAAAACAAAGCAGCTTTATTTAAAATATGACATAGCAAAAAAAATAAAAAAATGTCAGTACAGAAAAATTAAATAAAAACACATAAGTATGCCAATTTACATAATTGATGCAGAAATGCTGCATAAAATCTAGAACATTAACACCTCACCAAATACTCATTGTGGGAACATTGTCTTCCATTTCCAGGAGAAATAAAAAAGGAGCAGTACAATGTAATGTATTTTATTAAAACCAAGAGGTACAAATTTAATTTTTGATGAATATAATTGGATTTGATGCTGGAATCAACATGTGCCAATTAACTGTGATATGAATCAAATATAGTAAAAATATACTGTATTATATATGCTCGGTAATTTTGCCATCAATATTTAAAAGGTGTCAAAAATGTAATATTTATGAGCCAATTTTTTAATAAATCTTATCAGTAAACCTATATGAGCAGTCTTCTATATTGGTGCTCTGTCTGAATGTATTGCGCTATTGTGAACCTATTTTGAACCAGTGATCCATGTCCTGACATAAGATTGGTCTGTCATCTTGCGTCACAATAAGCCACGTTATTTTGCCTGGCGATAAATTCTATCTGTTCATTTTGATAAATGATAGGTGTTATGGAGTCGTGATTGGGTCTCATAGCCTACGGGCAGGAATATTTTATATTGGAAAATGACGTCAAAGTAGACCAGTTTTTATAAAGGGAGACCTCCCCACATTACTGGGTCCAGTCACATGGAAAGACATCAGGGGATGTGTTTTCTGAGGGAGATTCACGAACCTCTCTGGATTTATCTGTCTAACCAGCCTGATGTGCATATCTGCATTTTTTGGCCGTGTGGCTGCACCATTCCTGATGTAATTTGATGTATTATGTCATGGCTTATGCTTTCTTTCATTCTGTGAGTAACAAGAAAAAGTAAGACAGTAATATGGTTATACCAAACAGCAAAACAAAAAAGTCAAAAATAATGCACAATATGGCTGCTTTACTAGTTTATAACTGACAAAACCTAAGATAGAAACAAAATACCCTGTTATAAGTGAGGAAAATGTAATAGTGCATGAAAATAACATAGGTTCTTAGTAAACACTCTTTGTGATAAAAAAAAGCATAGAAGTCATCGCACCGTTTCAAGGTGTACCGAAATTTGGATGGTCCTTGCTATTCTTACCTTACCTTACCTTACCTTATTTATATTGTGATGCAGTGACCCATGTTACAGCCAGGGTGTCAGGACTCTGAACATTTTTTATTACCTTTTTGTGCATTACTGCCCTTTTCCAAGATGGCGTCTTTGGTCTCATGTGCACTGTGTCTTCCTGCTATAAAACTCCACCACAGCCTTCAGTCTGTGCTAGAGTATTCTGCCTTGCATCCAGCTCCTGACCTCTGGTGACTCCCTGGCTATATACCTGCTCCTGTGAACCTGTGGGGTTATCCTGCTACTCTGCTCTGAGTTCCTGCTGCATACACAAGTTCCAGTAATCCTCCTTCATCTGCTGCTCGTGTTTACTTCCATCAGCATTTGCTGGACATGTAAGCTGTTTCTGCTCTGCAAGAACCTGAGACTATTACCTAGACCTCCCTGGTTGAGCTAAGATATTATTTGAACTGCCTTATAAGCATATCTATCTGTGTTGTGGACTAAGACAAGGACTTATTCGTTTCAAGTATCCTCAAGAATAATTGTGCTTCATAGACCTTCTGCGTGATTGCATTTTCCTCTGAAGTTTCCTATAGACTGCTGAGCTGCATTTGATATTTGCACCAAGTGTTGTGGACTTGAGTTTCTCTCTGCACCTGTTTGAATCACCGTGTGATAATATAGACTTTACCACTTACAAAACTGTGTCCTGTAGTTGTCTTGTTCCACGCAAAGAGTCTCCTGAGTTATCCCCTATAATTATTACACAGGGGGTGCTGTATGTGCTCCTCGGGATATGCATGGAGGGGTAGCTGTAATGGTGTTGGTGAAACAGTGACCAGCAGGATTGTAAATGGCCGGTATGTGTTGCAGAGGGAGTCTGCGCTGTAAGCCTGAAGTAAGGTGGTTCTGAGACTAGTACTGCCACAAGTATTTGTTTGTTTACTTAAACGGGAGGCTTGCAGGGTTAGTCGGAGAGCTGGGCGGGTCTGGCTAACCACACACACCTCCCACCTATGAGGATGGTTACAGCTACGTAATGTGATCAGGGTTTGGTCACATGGTTGTGATTGTTTGGATCTGTTTGGTCCATGTGCAAGGTCCTGGAAGCCTATGTGTTGGGAGTGATATCTCCCTGAATAGCACATGGTAGGGCTTTGGCACTGTGTGGCCTGCGTTTTGGACGGTCCCAGCTGGTGACGGACATCCTGAAGAGTGCACGGAGAGGCCATGTACCTGCAGAGCCTAGTATGGCTTCTGTGTTGGCAAAGCCAGGACTGACAAGGAGTCGGCGTGAGGAGCGGAGCTCCTGGAAGGTAACCCCGGACAAGGGGGGTTGTAATATGCAGCAGATAGGTTTATCTGCTGCATGAACATACTGGTGGTTGTGATATATTCATGGATGTAATGAAATGGACTTTGTTATGTAGTTTATGATGCCTAAATAAACCAAATAGACTATTGTTTGTGAGAAACCGTGCCTGAGTGCTTTAATCCCGTTGCCAAGCGAGTGTCCCCCAATGCACTCAGGTAGCGCTATCTCACAATATGTGGAGAAAAAGAGGGTGTTTGGAGCTTACCACACTTGTAAGATTAGAGTCCATGGGAGGCTAAATCGGTGGGTGCACAGCAGCAAAAGAAGGAAAAAAGAGGGAGAGCGGCACTTCCAGCAGCTCAATAAAACAAGGATTTTATTTTGCAAGCCTTAAAAAAGACAAGGAGTGTTAAAAAACTGACGCATTTATAGTGTCCAGGATGCCCTTAATCATACTATGATACTATGATTAAAAGCATCCTGGACGCCAGTCTTTTAACCTTGTTTGTCTTTTTTATGGGTTGCTAAATAAAATCCTTGTTTTATTGAGCTGCTGGAAGTGCTGCTCTCCCTCTTTTTCTCATCTGTTACTTATATGCACTATTACATTTTACTCACAACAGGGTATTCATTCTTTTTGTTTCTGTCTTAGGTTTTGTTAGTTTAATGGCCAATGTGAACATGCTCCTACACGTTGCATTCACAACAACTTATACTCCGGTTTATTTTTCTCTAAGGCCTCATTCAGACACCTATTTTATTGTACATGAAAAAAAGGTTAATTTTTCTGCAGTGTGCTAGAATCAATTTATTACCATTTTTTTTGTCCTCATGTCTATTTTTAACATCAGTGTGGAGCGCCCGCCAGGGCCGTGGGGATACTTGGTACCGGGCCGGTTCTTAAAGGGGATGTGTCACGGTAGCAGTGACCCTGGACATCCAAGGAAAGTGATGATAAAAGGGGAATAATAAAGTTTATAGGGGGAATTGTTCGTGACGCCACCCGTGGTGTTCAGTCAATATGGCCAACTCTGCAGTTCAGATCCACTGAGTTGGTGATGCAGTAAAGATGTTTCAGCTCTCCATGGGCAGAGCTAGTCCCCAGGGCAGATAGAGGTGTTAATTGTGATGATGGTGGTTGTGGTAGTTGTAATGCCGGGCAAGTGACGCAGGAATAATTCAGAGGACACATCTGGGTGCAGTTTTCAATGCTTTACTCACAGTTCTGCAGATTACTGTCTCCAGCCATGTGCAGTGTCCTCCAGGTCTGTGGTCCAGCCAACCCCAAGATGATTTGGGGTGCACTTCTCCAGGACTTTTCTCTTATGTTCCTTTCCTGGCCGTATCACTGTACTGGCTCCCACCTCTCCTGCGCCTTCACACACAGTGTCCCAAGCCAGCAGCCCCGGATCTTGTCGGGCGACGTCTCTCTAGTCCCCTGGGTCCTATGTGGCTGCCTTTTCAGCGAATATGTGTGGATGTGGCTATGGCACGTACAGATACCACAGCCTCTGGCTGGCTACCTGAGCCTTGTAGTTCTCCACTAGTCTTGGAGACCAGTTCCCCACTGTGACCTGGTCCCTCCACCTGGCGATGGTCAGCGTGGATGCGGACCCCACAGATGGATTGCTCACTACCCGTGCCCCTAGGACCCCTTCTTTCTCTTCTGAAACTTCTTTCTCTCTTCTCTTCTTTCTCTAGCGCCCACTGACAGGGCGCCTCTTTCTGCACGTCTTACTCCACTCAGCTCCTCTCACAATCTGACTAACTTTCCCTTCAAATTAGCTCCTCCCCTAACTACTGGCTCTACCTACACCCTCTTCCTAGTTACCTTCTCCAGACTGGGATGAGGCCATCCTCCCATAGGGTATGCCCAGGTGCCCCTACTGGAGTGGTGAGGTGTTGGATGCTGGTGTTAAAGAGTCCTGGGTAGTGCCCCTCCTTACCTGAGAATGGGATACCACACCTCTGGATGAAGTGCAGTACCTCTGTGACGACTAAACCCTCAGGGGCGCCACAAGTGTGGCATCAGTTTTTCTCATTTGCAAAAAAATCCAAGCTTCTCCTACCCATTCAACAGTAAAGAATGAACAATGCCCAGATAACACAAATGGCATCAGTGAGCTGTCCATTTTTTTCACAGTTCCTTTCATGTGAATATGAGAGTTTGATCCGAGACTCAAGACAGAATTTGACATCTCCTTTTTTTCGGACACTCGGACTGCAGAAAATTATGGACATGTGAACATCTGCATAGACTATAATGGATATTTGTTGTAACAGGAAATCATTGATAGAACTTGTATGTGGAAAATGGACGTTGGAATGAGGCTTTACATGGAATACATGCATAGTTATATATAATTAATAAATATGCCTCTATAACAAAAACATTGATTATAATCAATGTTTTTGCCATAAAAGCAAATTTACATATTAAGTAGTTAGATAAATGAGGACGGGGGCTGTAATCCAAGTAGAGCTCTCCTAGTTTTCCTGACATAGTTCTTCTTTTCTTCTATTGTCAATTCTAAGACAAAGACTAAACTGTCTATTCTCTAATCTTTCATTTTCATATCCAAAATGGTGCTTGAGGGGTTGGGGTTCAGGATAAGCGGACCAATGGAAGTTCCGATTCGTTGGGTTCTACCAAACTTTAGTCTAAAGTTCAGTTCGGCTACCAGAACTGTATCCGAACGTCAACCAGAACCTTTGGAGCTGGAAAAAATCTATCTGTCAAACTCCTTGAACTATATAACGGACTTACAGGAGAAGTTCAGAGTTCAGTACCAGACACTAGGTGTCCAGTATGAGCCCTAAAACTTTACAGTTCGTGTTATCTCATCTAGTTGGGAGTATCAGTGAGAACGTGATCCATGTCAGCGATTTAGCCATGTCAAAGCAGGTACTGATTTATTACCTTATTTTGAGATTTAAATATACCAAGAAGCACCAAGAATACCAGGAAAGATGTATATAATGATAGATCTGACAACTTGTCATTAAGTCATGCTTTTCTACTCAAGGCAATAGAGTTACCGCATCTGACCATACATTACGCCATGTAATGCATGATTCAGCGCTGAAGCTATACATTAGTTCCTTGTATGGCATCAAGGGGTCTCCCTTTATGATGTTAGTATGGTCAGGTGTCACCAACACAGGACAACTTATTTGATGTTTTGATGTAAGAGATCTTAAAAATAGCCAATAGCCTATAGATTCTGATTTATTGAAAGATAACATAAGAAAATTAATTTGGTTAAAGTAGCATGAACCTCTTACCGTGCTTATATGAATATTTTATAACTTGGCAAACTCCTATCAAGTGACAAGTTCATGTTCCATTATATAATAACCTATAGTGCTGATGTGCTCCTGTGTAGGATCTGGGTCAGTCTGTCTTGCTGTCTTCATTAGACGTTTTTGTCTGAAACCAAGAAAAATGGAATTCCGAGAACCCCAACATAGTTATTGGGTATAATGAAGCAAGTGGAGTCCAAAGTCTGCAACTTTGAATGCCGTTTAACTTTTTTTTCAGCGGTGATCCTCTTTTGTGCGGGTGACAGTAATGCAGTAGACTACGGTACTGTGTCTAGTATAAAAGATGAAATCTGCCAAGGAAAAGAAGGCCCAACTAAATCAAAAGTTGCAGACTTGCCTTATTAAAATTTGTTAACTCCATTTGGGTTCTTTCTAAGTCCCATTTTCCTGGGCTTCAGACAGGAGCCCCTAATGGAGATGGCAATGAGACCTGAACCGAAGTGCTAGATTAGACTCATATGAGACCCCTAGGTTTGCTATGCATGGCTATGACTGCTAACATTGCACCCACAATGTTTCCATATGGTCTTTGGGTAATGATTTGTAAAGAATGCATCCACCCAGCAGAATTTGTTACATAAGTGGAACATTTTATTAAAGTTTATGGCAACAACATTTATGACCAGCCATTTTGCAGATTTATGCAAGTAATATAATATGCGGACTCATGTCTAACTTTCTTAGGTTTGAAAGATCATATTTTTATTGAATGAATACAGCCCAAATAATAACAGCATTAAACATGTTGTTTTTGCATGGATATCATGTACTAAAATACTCCCTGGAAATTAAAATCGACCATTTTTCTTTTTGTCTGTAGGACCCCAAGCTGAAAGAGCAGTTGGAAGTTGGAAACTTTGGAGGTCGATTAGAATATCGGATGTTCACCATTGTGTATGGACCAGATCTGGTTAACATTTCATATCTCAATTTAGTAGCATTTCAAGAAGAAATTGCCAAGGTAGGTTGTCATTACTATTGGTTTCACATGTTTTTATTGACTATAGAATATCACTTTTATGGTCAATTGAATATAGACTTAAAGGCAACAATTTTAGCTATAACTCGTCTTGACCTCTTCTATTCTTAAAAGCATACAGTATATTCTCTTTGCACAGTGCACGCAACAAGTTTATGAAGAAAAAAGGATGTGTTTTAAGGTAAATGGATGGGTTTAGGACTCATCTAATATTTGAAGGCTCTGTTCATATATTGGGTCAGATTTACTGTAGTAAACGGATCTCAACTCTGTTGTAAATGTAAACTTTGTAATATATGGTATCATATCAGAGAAATCTGCTTCGTTCTCTTCCAGGGCTGATTTTTCACTCTGTAAACTCTGTGTTCAATAGTAAAATCTGTTTCCAGTGAATACAGATGTTCCCAGTATTGAGATAAAAGATGACAGTTGCTGCTTAAAAAAAGTTTAAATTGTAACTGTAATTTCAGGTGAACTTGCAGCAGAATGTCTGTGTTATTTCAGTTGAACTTGCAGCAGAATGTCTGTGTTATTTCAGGTGAACTTGCAGCAGAATGTCTGTGTTATTTTAGGTGAACTTGCAGCAGAATGTCTGTGTTATTTCAGGTGAACTTGCAGCAAAATGTCTGTGTTATTTCAGGTGAACTTGCAGCAGAATGTCTGTGTTATTTTAGGTGAACTTGCAGCAGAATGTCTGTGTTATTTCAGGTGAACTTGCAGCAGAATGTCTGTGTTATTTCAGGTGAACTTGCAGCAGAATGTCTGTGTTATTTCAGGTGAACTTGCAGCAAAATGTCTGTTATTTCAGGTGAACTTGCAGCAGAATGTCTGTGTTATTTTAGGCGAACTTGCAGCAGAATGTCTGTGTTATTTCAGGTGAACTTGCAGCAGAATGTCTGTTATTTCAGGTGAACTTGCAGCAGAATGTCTGTGTTATTTCAGGTGAACTTGCAGCAGAATGTCTGTGTTATTTCAGATGAACTTGCAGCAGAAAGTCTGTTATTTCAGGTGAATTTGCAGCAGAATGTCTGTTATTTCAGGTGAACTTGCAGCAGAATGTCTGTGTTATTTCAGGTGAACTTGCAGCAGAATGTCTGTGTTATTTCAGGTGAACTTGCAGCAGAATGTCTGTGTTATTTCAGGTGAACTTGCAGCAGAATGTCTGTGTTATTTCAGGTGAACTTGCAGCAGAATATCTTTGTTATTTTAGGTGAACTTGAAGCAGAATGTCTGTGTAATTTCAAGTAAACTTGCAGCAGAATGTGTCTTCCTCTGGCTCCTCCCTCCTTTTTCCCTCTCCATAGAATCTTATTAGCAACAGCTCTCATCTCAGTAAGGGGATTTACCACTGAATACAATTTTATGCCCAAAAAAGGCAAAATTACTTTAGGAGTGATAGCTTTATTGACAAACCAGAAGAATTATATTAGGAAGTTTCATCAGGAAGAAGCCTCTGTGCTAGTATAGCCTTGCTAGATTAATTTTTCTGGTTAGCCAATAAAGGTATCACCCTTAGAGTAATTTTATCTTAATGGGAAAAATTTTGGCTAATAGCCACAATATAACTTTTTTTGGACATCACCACTGAATACAAGTTTACAGAGTGAAAAATTCGTCCAGGAGCAAAAACAAACAGATCTCTCTTATATGATATATTGCAAAGTATTATATTTTCACGTGCACTATTTATAATAAATGAATAAATAAATGGCACTTACTCTTTTGTCCAAACTAGGTTTGTTATGTAGTTGCTATTATTATAGGGATTGTCCAGGTTTGGCTTGAAAGTCTGCAGTGACTCTGTGACTGCCGTCTTGTGAATCGTCGCTTCGCGCATAGCACTCACTGTCAGGATTCTGCAATGCTGGTGTTTGGAACAAGTGTTTCATGTGACTTCAAGTGTGTGATATTCATACTTCTGGCCACCTTACGACTAGGCGTGCATGGCCTTGCTAATCGAGAGGCTACACATGTCTTGTCGGACTTTGTGGTAGAAAGCATGCATACTTCATTATTGCGGTCACCCAATCATTCACTCCTGATGCTGACAAATCCTGACAGTGCTCTATGTGCATGCGGTGTAGATTCACAAGTCTGCAGTCACACAGCCCTTTTAATATATGGATTTTTTTTTCCTTCTCACATGATGATGCATGAGCAATTATTGCAGCTTTCTAAGATAATCCAAAAAAATGACAAACGTTCACGTTTATAAGAAAAACAATATTTTATATATATTTTTTTCTATATGTACTAAGGTACCAACACCTTAGAGGTATCAACTGTTTGGCTTCTTACAGTATGATATGTGATTTATTAATCAAGTTATAATCCTGAGCGACGTATACGTCTTTCCTGATGGCTCTTTCCCCATGGAGACCTGCAGATTTATAGTAATTAAGTCTGTCAAGGAATAACAGGCTTGTGGGAATCCTTGTTTTTTAATAACTGAGCAGATGCTCAATCAAATGTTTACATCGTATTTTCAGAAACCTTTTTTTGTGTGCAGTGTAACCTTCTGTATATTTTATATACATACATACATGTGATTAGTAGGGACAATAATGAAATGGGGCTGCTGTATGGGAATGGTGATGTCCATAATGATGGATACAGTGGTATAAATAAAGTGCACAGATCTCCTCCCGGGGACTGAATTATTGGAATACGTATATCACCCAGTGTGAGGATGTAAAGTGCTTCTTGTAATTAACTTTATTTATGAAAAGCAGAACCCCTTTAGGTAATAGTGTACAATTTACAGCTCTTTGTGACTAATCTGCTGTCTAAATTCATCCATGGGAGGGAATACTGCTGTCTATTAAGCTTGCCCGTAACAAAGATTATGTCCATAGGGATCCATTGTATAGAAGAGACGCTTAATTCTCCTGGACCTCGAGTCACAGTTCATAGAGTATAAAAGTCCCCGAGGTCTTTACTTGTCTTCTATAGCATCACTGACCCTCATTTGGTGGAGAGGCCTTTGCACCACACTAAGTACTGGGGCACAGGGGGTCCGCAACGTTCATAGTCCACTATAGTTATATCTCTCTCTATGTAAGCATGTCAGGCGTATTGAAAAAATTTAGGCTAGGGCTACATTGAGAATTGCAACATTGCTTGTAATGATTTCCTATGGTGTCACCTTGCAACCTTCGACCTACCACGACTGCGGCACAGAGTTGCAAATGTTTCCATATAGTTTGGATTTTGTGCCTCATGACTCACCTGCCATAGACTTGAATGCAAGCCACATGAAACTTTTTTTTTGCATTTTTTTTTTGCCATTTGGACCCTATTTTAAAGAAACAATGTACCCCTTTCCGAAAATTGTCACTAAAATCAAAGTTCTGAGATGCAAAATGGAATATGCTATAAATGCATAGAATTACATCTGCTTGACTGCAGGGCAATGTAGAGGGGGAACTGAGGACAGGGGCAAATATCAGGACTGCAGCGTTTCACATCCACAGTTTCTTCATGATAATTGTTGCCAGTTGTCTGTGGGATCAGGGTTGTTTCAACTGTGTACATTTTGAGATTCAATTTGTGGTTTGCAAAAAAAAACAAAAAAAACTTTCCCAACACCATTTCCCACACTGCTGAAGCATTAGAGAGCAGGCTAACATAATTTTCTGTTGTCACGTGGATCTCATCATAAAGTCCTGCTATAACAACTAGCAGATTAGCAAACCTTGTACAGTGGTGGTCAGTACCTGGGACATCACAGATCAGCGGTTCCCAGTGGAACTCAGATTGTACTGCAAATTGTTTCTCATCTCCAGAGTCACATTTCTTTCTGTTGCCGGCTAAGATCAGCAGTAACGAGCCGGGCAACAGAGACCAGCGCCGCCCCTGCAGGTGACATCGGTGCTCTCTGTACACCAGATATTCTGACAACACTCTCTTTTGCCAGCTCCTGCATTGCACATCGTCACTGATGATGCTTCATTTCAGGAAGGTGGCAGAGGCTGCGACAGTGACCCCAGCCTTTGCCCCTGATGATACTTCGTTTGAGAATCCCAGCATGCACTGGGATTCTAAAACGAAGTGTCATCGAAAAGGAAGGGAAAAAGAAAAAAAAAAAACAGTGTAGTTAAGGAAGGATAGGAAATTTTTAATACAAATATATTAAAAGATTGCTTAGATTATTACACGAAATAGATAGGGATTTAGGAGGAAAATTTCTTTGGACCTCAGACCACCCCTTTAAATTCTTATGGTCGGTGGAATTCCTTCTCTCTCTTCTGCAGAGTGTAATTTCTTATGATCAGCAGACTCCTCTCCCTGTCTCTCACCTGTAAAGTGTTAGCTCTTATGGTCCGCGGGATCCTCGCTCTCTCTTATGTAGACTGTAAGCTCTTATGGTCCGTGGGATCCTATCTCTCTCTCTCTGTTATGTAGACTGTAAGCTCTTATGGTCCGTGGGATCCTATCTCTCTCTTATGTAGACTGTAAGCTCTTATGGTCCACGAGATCCTCTCTCTCTCTTATGTAGACTGTAAGCTCTTATGGTCAGCGGGGTCCTCTCTCTCTCTCTTATGTAGACTGTAAGCTCTTATGGTCCATGGGATCCTCTCTCTCTTATGTAGACTGTAAGCTCTTATGGTCCACGAGATCCTCTCTCTCTCTTATGTAGACTGTAAGCTCTTATGGCCCACGAGATCCTCTCTCTCTCTCTTATGTAGACTGTAAGCTCTTATGGTCCGTAGGATCCTCTCTCTCTCTCTTATGTAGACTGTAAACTCTTATGGTCCGTAGGATCCTCTCTCTCTCTTATGTAGACTGTAAACTCTTATGGTCCACGGGATCCTCTATCTCTCTTATGTAGACTGTAAGCTCTTATGGTCCGCGGGGTCCTATTTCTCTCTCTTATGTAGACTGTAAGCTCTTATGGTCCACGGGGTCCTATCTCTCTCTTATGTAGACTGTAAGCTCTTATGGTCCGCGGGATCCTCTCTCTCTTATGTAGACTGTAAGCTCTTATGGTCCGCGGGATCCTCTCTCTCTCTTATGTAGACTGTAAGCTCTTATGGTCAGCGGGGTCCTATCTCTCTCTTATGTAGACTGTAAGCTCTTATGGTCCACGGGATCCTCTCTCTCTCTTATGTAGACTGTAAGCTCTTATGGTCCGTGGGTTCTCTCTCTCTCTCTTACGTAGACTGTAAGCTCTTATGGTCAGCGGGTTCTCTCTCTCTTATGTAGATGTTAAGCTCTTATGGTCCGCGGGATCCTCTCGCTCTCTCTTACGTAGACTGTAAGCTCTAATGGTCCGCGGGGTCCTATCTCTCTCTGTTATGTAGACTATAAGCGCTTATGGTCAGCGGGTTCTCTCTCTCTCCTCCCCCATGTGTATTTTCAGAATAACTGCAATCCTTACTGTATTGAGGTTCATGCAAATTTATTAACCACAAATCTAATTTTTGGGCACATTTTTTTTAAAAGTCAGCTAATTCAAATTTCAAAAGATCCACTGATCTCTAAATGTAATATAAGTTAACTCTATTTTATGATTTATTATTAAATCTCAATGAGCAGAAAGATTTTTAGGACAGCTGGATATTCTGCATGACCAGGCTTCAGTATGTCTTATATTGTGACATATGCCATCAAAAATGATTAACATCAGTGTCCGACATTAGAAGGTAACATTCCAGCTACTCGTCAAATTAGAATAAGATTGTGGAATAGACAGAGCTGTCTCATGCTCAACTCCTGAGGATTTGAAATGTGAGAGTAATGGATAAGTACCACTTAAAATTATAGTCAGTGAATTTTCTCTGAGTAAAAAATGGTAAAAATAAAATACTCTTATCTCAGAAGACTTGTCCATAGTGTGGGTTATTTTCCATGTGATAATTTAAACTTTCTATTTAAAGGGAATCTGTCAGTACGATCAACCCTCTAAACCGTCTATATGGGCAAAAATGTTTTACCTTTTATTTTCAAATATGATTCTCTGTGTATGTACAAATTTTACGATAGGATTATGTTTTCTGTTGTACTGTAGCTTAAAGATATGTTCCATGTAAATACTATGGCACGGATATTTTTCCTCAAGTATTTATATAGTGATGGGCAAACCTGTGGATGTTCGGGTACGGCAGATTCGGCTGAAATCTAAAAAAAAAATTCAGTTTGGTTACAAGAACGGTACCTGAACCCGAACCCGGCCCCCATTCTGATAAATGGAGGGCTGGGACATCTGTTGTTTGCCACGCTGTCATCTGCATGACAGCATGGCAAACACAGGCTCTGAACGGTGGTAAGATTATTACTGATGGTCAGAGAAATGCAGTTCCCATGCTGGGACAGATGACAGCGTAAGCCAGCAGCTGTGACCGGTGGTAAAAAAGTTGCCGCCAATCACAGGCTTTGGTTGATGAGAGAGTACTACTGCCTGTGCTATAAATAAATAATTAAAATGATATAAAATCTCTTCTATTTTTGATAACCAGCGCAGGCAAAACCAACAGCTGAGTCTGCAAGCCTGAGCTGTCAGCTATATCATAGCTGGTTATTAAGAATAGAGAGGACCCATGCCATTTATAAAATAATTTAAATAAATAATTTAAAAAAATGGCATAGGGTCCTCCCCTATTTTTGAAAACCAACCAAGGTAAAGCAGAGAGCTGGGGGCTGATATTCTTAGACTGGTAAGGGGCCATGGATATTTGCCCCCCAGCCTTAAAATAGCAGCCCACGGCCGCCTCAGAAAAGGTGCATCTATCTGGCACTTTGCCTGGCTCTTCCCGCTTCCCCTGGTGCAGTGGCAATTGGGATAATATTTGTGGGGTTGATGTCAGCTGTTTTATGACCGCTGACACCAAGTCCAGAGGATAGTAATAGAGTGGTGTCTATAAGACGCCCCCATTACTAACCCCATATTTAGATTGTAAAAAAAAAACCACACAGCCAGAATAGAATTTTTTAGTTGAAATAATGACAGAGTCCTTAATTTAAAATAAAAAACACTTTAACACTCACCTTTACACCAAATCCACCATGTCACCTGTAAAACACAGAAAATAAACAGCCATAATACTCACCTTTACGCCTAATCCACCGATGCCCATGTCCCCTGTAAAACGAGAAACATAATAAACAACCATATCCCTATCCGACGTGAAGATAATCCATATCTGTCCCACGAAGATTCGGATTATTTGGATAGTGGTCACAAATTGGTTTGAAAAATTGCAAAATTTTTGAGCAACTCAGACTTGCGACTTTTGGTGTTTCCAAAAATAAGTGGAGCTAGGGCAGGATGGGGCGTAGTGGGGGCATGACACCACAGCACGTCTAATTCATGATGAGCTATGGTGTTACAGTACTTATGCCAAAAATCTTTAATCTTCTCTGTTCTTTTATCTATATGTTAAACACAAAGAAAAAGAGACTAAAGGCCCCGTCTCACATAGCGAGATCGCTAGCGAGATCGCTGCTGAGTCACAAGTTTTGTGACGCAACAGCGACCTCCATAGCGATCTCGCTATGTGTGTCACGTACCAGCGATCAGGCCCCTGCTGCGAGATCGCTGGTCGTGTCGGAATGGCCTGGACCTTTTTTTGGTCGTTGAGGCCCCGCTGACATTGCTGAATCGGTGTGTGTGACACCGATCCAGCGATGTCTTCACTGGTAACCAGGGTAAACATCGGGTTACTAAGCGCAGGGCCGCGCTTAGTAACCCGATGTTTACCCTGGTTACCAGCGTAAATGTAAAAAAAAACAAACAGTACATACTCGCCTTTCGGTGTCCAGGTCCCTTGCCGTCTGCTTCCTGCTCTCACTGACTGCCGGCCGTACAGTGAGAAATGAGAGCACAGCAGTGACGTCACCGCTGCGCTCTGCTCTCACTGTACGGCCGGATCTCAGTCAGAGCAGGAAGCAGACGGCAAGGGACCTGGACACCGAAAGGCGAGTATGTACTGTTTTTTTTTTTTTACATTTACGCTGGTAACCAGGGTAAACATCGGGTTACTAAGCGCGGCCCTGCGCTTAGTAACCCGATGTTTACCCTGGTTACCCGGGTGCTGCAGGGGGACTTCGGCATCGTTGAAGACAGTTTCAACGATGCCGAAGTCGTTCCCCTGATCGTTGGTCGCTGGGGAGAGCTGTCTGTGTGACAGCTCCCCAGCGACCACACAGCGACTTAGAAACGATCACGGCCAGGTCATATCGCTGGTCGTGATCGTTGGTAAATCGCTAAGTGAGACGGGGCCTTAAAGGGGTTGTCCACTACTTTCAATTAACCCCCCAATGTACCCCCCCGGGGCCCCTAATGAATTGTGCCATTACCTTCTGTTGACGTTTTCGCCTGTGAGCGGCGCTATTCCTCCTGCTGAGTCCGGGTCACATGACCCCCAGACTGCAGCCGCCGCTCATTTCCGCCGACGTCACGTCAATTTCCAGGCTCTGAAAATTGACGTGACGTCAGCAGCAGGCGTGACCAGCCCCCACAGTCAGCAGTCACTCAGCAAGAGTGACTGGGCTGTGGGCGGTGCTGGGGGCGGGCGGGGCTGTGTGTGCTCACTGCGTGCTCAGTGCTGGGATCATGATGTGTGGCTGGGCTGTGCTTCGGTCGCCGGGGGTCTGCCGGTGCTTGTGCCCGCCGGTGCCGGTGTTTCTGCCCGCCGGTGCTTGTGCCCGCAGGTGCCAGTGCATGTGCCCGCCGGTGCCGGTGCTTGTGCCCGCCGGCGCCGGTGCTTGTGCCCGCCGGCGCTGTGCGTGTGTGCGTGTGTGTGTGCCGGCGCTGTGTGTGCGTGTGTGCCGGCGCTGTGTGTGCGTGTGTGCCGGCGCTGTGTGTGTGTGTGTGCAGGCATCGTCCGATGGGACTACAAGTCCCATCGGGCTCTGCCTGCTACACTGACAGTGAGTGACACATTAGCCAATGATGGGACAGTAGTAGTCCCATCATCCGGCTAATGTGTTGAATGTAAAAAAAAAAAAACACAGTACATACATACATACATACATACATACACACCATGCGACGACATGCACCATGCGGCGACATGCACCATGCGACACATGCACCATGCGACGACATGCGGCGACATGTACCATGCGACACATGCACCATGCGACGACATGCGGCGACATGTACCATGCGACACATGCACCATGCGACGACATGCACCATGCAGCGACATGCACCATGTGACAACATGCGCCATGCGACGACATGCACCATGCAGCGACATGCGACATGACCATGCGACGACATGCACCATGCAATGACATGCGCCATGTGACAACATGCGCCATGCGACGACATGCGCCATGCGACGACATGCGCCATGCGACGACATGCACCATGCAGCGACATGCACCATGCGACGACATGCGACATGACCATGCGACGACATGCACCATGCAATGACATGCGCCATGTGACAACATGCGCCATGCGACGACATGCGCCATGCGACGACATGCGCCATGCGACGACATGCACCATGCGACGACATGCACCATGCGACAACATGCACCATGCGACAACATGCACCATGCGACAACATGCAACAACATGCACCATGCGACAACATGCAGCGACATGCACCATGCAGCGACATGCACCATGCGACGACATGCGACATGACCATGCGATGACATGCACCATGCAATGACATGCGCCATGTGACATGCGCCATGCGACGACATGCGCCATGCGACGACATGCACCATGCGACAACATGCACCATGCGACAACATGCAACATGCACCATGCGACGACATGCACATGCGTCAACATGCGACATGCACCATGCGTCGACAAGCGCCATGCGTCAACATGCACCATGTGTCAACATGAGACATGCACCATGCGACGACATGCAACACGCACCATGCGACGACATGCACCATGCATCGACATGCACCATGCGTCGACATGCACCATGCGTCGACATGCACCATGCGTCGACATGCACCATGCGTCGACATGCACCATGCATCAACATGCACCATGCGTCGACATGCACCATGCGACGACATGCGCCATGCGACATGCGACATGCACCATGCGACGACATGCAACATGTGACATGCGACATGAAACATGCCACATACAGTACGTACATACAACAGACATACAGTACATATAACATAGATTACATACTCACCATCACTTGTCACTTTGATCCCCGAAGCCATTGTCATCTGTAAAAAATATTAAAATAATAAACAAACACTATACTCCCTGATCCGCAGAAATCCAATTAAAACGAGTGTCCCACGACGATCTCCCGTGGAGAGCAGGAGCCTCTGCTGATGCAACCACTCTCCAGGGGCTCCAGGAACACAATGAGGGGAGGAAGGTATCCTTCCACAATGTATTCCCCACAATGTATTCCTACACCCCTGTGAGAAAATAGTCCCTAGTCTCACTTTATGGCATGCTGTATGAGAAAGTTCCCACGCAGCTTTTTGCCATAAAGTGAGACCAGTGAACTTTAGTAACCTCAGTGATGCACTACAGGAGCCATTGTCTCCTGTCAGTGTGTCACTGAGGGTCCTGTAGAGCAGTGACACCACCCAATGTCACTGTTCTATAGGGGAGATCGTCGTGGGACACTCGTTATTAATTGGACTACAGCGGACAGGTAGTATACGGTTTATTATTTTACTTTTTTGCAGGTGCTGGAGTATGGTAAGTATGGTTAAATGAAGAATATTAAAATACTTTTTCCTAATGTGTGTGTTTCATTAACCCTTTTTTAGTATTGGATTAATAATGGATAGGCGTCTTATTGACGCCTCTCCGTTATTAACCCGGCTTAATGTCACCTTACAATAGCAAGGTGAGATTAACCCCTTATTACCCCATATCCCACCGCTACACGGGAGTGGGACTGAAATACATGGCACTTTAATACGTGGCACTGAAATACGTGGCACTTACGTACGTGGCACTGAAATATGTGGCACGTGGCACTGAAATACGTGGCACTTACATAGGTGGCACTTATATACGTGGCACTGAAATAGGTGGCACTTAAATCCGTGGCACTGAAATACGTGTCACGTGGCACATACGTGTCACTTACATACGTGGCACTTACATACGTGGCACTTAAATCCGTGGCACTGAAATACGTGGCACTGAAATACGTGGCACTTACATACGTGGCACTTATATACGTGGCACGTGGCACTTACATACGTGGCACTTATATACGTGGCACTGAAATAGGTGGCACTGAAATACGTGTCACGTGGCACATACGTGGCACTTACATACGTGGCACTTACATACGTGGCACGTGGCACTTACATACGTGGCACTGAAATCCGTGGCACTGAAATCCGTGGCACTGAAATACGTGGCACTGAAATACGTGGCACTGAAATACGTGGCACGTGGCACTTACATACGTGGCACTTATATGCGTGGCACGTGGCACTTACATACGTGGCACTTATATACGTGGCACGTGGCACTTACATACGTGGCACTTATATACGTGGCACTGAAATACGTGGCACTGAAATCCGTGGCACTGAAATCCGTGTCACGTGGCACATACGTGGCACTTACATACGTGGCACTTACATACGTGGCACGTGGCACTTAAATCCGTGGAACTGAAATACGTGGCACTGAAATACGTGGCACTGAAATACGTGGCACTGAAATACGTGGCACTGAAATACGTGGCACGTGGCACTTACATACGTGGCACTTATATACGTGGCACTTACATACGTGGCACTTATATACGTGGCACTCAAATACGTGGCACTGAAATATCGTGGCACTATGACTGTCAGAAAATGTTCATTAAACGGTTAGGGGTGAGGTTAGGGGTAGGGTTAGGGTTTGGATCCCTTTATCACCCTGATGGTGGTGGGTGTTTTTTCAGTTTTTTTTTTCTATAAAAACGCATCATCGGTGAGGGTGGAAGATATGGTTATCGCAATCCCAGTGATGACATAACCAAAGTAAAGACCATAAATATAAAGTAATGGACAAGTACTGAACAATCCCTTTAATATATGATACTAAAACTGTTTTGAATCTATAAAATGCAGTGTAGACTACAGTCTACAAATCTGTAATTTCTCAGTGTGAATGCAGATTTTTGGTTACTCATATTACACTCAGAGAGTGAATACAAGGATGTGATTTGAATACTCCCAATGTTGTCACCACGGTTTCTCTCACGGAGAATTTGTGTCAGTGTCATTATGTGAACCCTGTGGACAATCAGTGGCTGCTTCACTGTCTTCGCCTTAGGAAGAAGTGGCTTACATTTGGTAATTCTTACAAAAAATGCAGCAACACTCACTTCCTACAGATATAAGAGTTTGCTTAGAAGGTGGTGAGAGTGATGCGGCCACTGATTGACCACAGGTACAATCGCTGCGAGACACCGCGCCGACACTATTGGAACGTGCAGGCACTGGAATCTAGTAAACATACAGACTGAGAGGGGGTTGTTAGAATAGTGGACAAACCCTTCAAAGTTCTATATGTATGTATATATCACTGCAACAAAATATTAAAGTGTATGTATATGAATAAATAATTTATTCCATACATACACATAGAAGTATATATTGGTGTGTATATAAAAGGTGTGATCGCATATTGGTGCAATCTGTGCAGCTAAAATGCAATGGGGGCCATTTCTACCTCGAAAGCAGGTGGAATTGTGACTTAGGATGAGCTGTTATTTCTGCAAATGGCCCATATATTGTTTCTGAAACTGGGGCCTCTCCTGTATATGAGCACAAATAGTGTAAAATAAGAACACACATAATATATACATGCACACAAGCGTATGTAGATGGACACATATAACCACACATGTACTGTGTAATTTACATATCTAAGACATATACGCAGTAGGATCTCTTTACAGTATATCATATATGTATACTAAACTATATATACTATGAAATAGATGAGAAAGAAAAAAAGCTAAAAGCTTGATCACCATGGTTGTGCAGTTCTTGGTGCTGCTTTACAGCTTGTGACCAAGATGTGACCTCTCCTCATCAGCCTGAAGAGAGAGGAGGGAGAGGAGGGAGGGGTTTGGGTGGGTTTTGGAGTGGGTGTGCTAAGTTCGGGCTTAGAGGACAGTGCAAAGCATCATGGAACTTGTAGTATTAGGGCACAATAAGGAAGTAGTCGATTAACCCCATGAGAGCTGAATCCAGCACTGAAGATGTGCTGCTACAGCATGATAACAGGTAATATTGTTAAAATAAACACAGTAGATGTTTTCAGTGGCACATAATAGCAAGATTTATGAAAAAAAAAAAAAAACTTTATAGTAGTGGACAACTTCTTTAAGGTCTGTTTACGCTGACCAATTGACAGCCAATCAGTAATTGTTTACCTAAAGGATGTCACTATTCTGTTTAGATACACTGACTACGGTAAACAATAAGCTCTGAACAATCTGTAAGAGATCATTCCGTGCACATAAGCTGCAATTGTTCTCAGCAGCACAATCTCTGTTTATACACAGTGATTCTTCGCCAAGAAAGATGATTCTGTACAAAAGATCATTTCATCTGATGAATGTGCGTTTTGATCAGCAGTTTACAATGAAAGTTTATTGTGAAACAAGCGTTCTTAAGAATGATTATTCATTATAACCCTTCAGTGTAAATGCACCTTTAAATTGCTTAGTCTCTATTTGAGAGATAGCTTACATCAGCAGCAACCTTCCCCCATTATCCTGTCTATAATTTAGAGAAAGTAGCCTATCTAGCACCTTTTTCAGTGGGCTAATGGGTAAAGTGAGCTCTTGTGAAGAGTGACATGCCTGACATGCAAGAAGAAACATTACCTCCTAGACCCCAGTCAGAAGCCTCTCATACAGTCAAATCAGATCTCTTGCTTTGCATTGAGGAGGGGTAACACCCCAAAACACCATGTCTGGAAATTGAGATTCTGGTTTGGCTTTTATCCTACGTCATGTGACTTGTTAAAGGGTCAATATTGACTTTTAGGATTGCTACTTCCAATAGGTGGTGCTAGAGTTCTAGTCCTCTTCCACTCTGAAGAGACAATTTGCATTTTTCATTTCCCAGAGGAGCATTAGGGCAGTGAGAATCTGGAATTCCTTGCCTGAGGAGGTGGTGATGGCGAACTCAGTCGAGGGGTTCAAGAGAGGCCTGGATGTCTTCCTGGAGCGTAACAATATTGTATCTTACAGTTATTAGGTTCTTTAGAAGGACGTCGATCTGGGGATTTATTCTACAGAATATAGGCTGAACTGGAGGGACAAATGTCTTTTTTCAGCCTTGTTAACTATGTTACTATGTTACATTGCATAGCCTAGAAGTCTCCATACACTGGCATGTTATTCTCCACAAGAAGAAACATTACTCCTTAGACTCTAGTCAGAGGCCTCTCATACAGCCAAATGAGATCTCATGCTTTCCACTGAGGAGAGGCAACACCCCAAAACACGTCTGCAAATTGGGTTTCTGGTTTATATATAGCATAGTCATATAGCAAGACCCTATAAAGGGTCAATATTGATTTTTAGGTTTGCTACTTCCAATAGGAGTACAACTACTCAATTTTCCATACCCTTTATATTTATTCATTAGCAAAATCTAGAGATAAACTGGATTTGTTTCTTGCACAGAATCTAAATAGATGTTAGTATTGTCTTTCCCTTTAAATGTCTATTGTAAACTCGATAACATCAGATTAACCACTCTGGATAGGGCTGTTAAATAACTTCTCTGTACGCCAACAAACATTAACGAAGGCTCAGTCACCGTGCCAAGTTTTCAGCTGATTATTCAACTCATTGCCCCTGTTTACATTGTGAATTTCACATATTTGTTATAGTAAATCTTTGCTATTTAGTTTGTAAATTGCCCGTGTAGGAAATTGAAAGTCTTGTGCTAAGCTCTTCTGGTGATGATAAATGTCTTCCTACACGACGGCCCGGCTTCTGTTCTACGGTACCTGTCTTCTCAAGGCTCGTGTTATTAGGACCCGGGCTGTCTGCAGTCCTTATGAGAGTCAGTATTGAGGACGACATAAATATGAATTACTGAACCCGTTAGGAGAAAATTGAGACATAATTTGTGTCTTTCTCATTATTAAAATGACTTCTTTCTTGGAATTGCATTTCTAGGCTGGAAGATGGAAGGTCTAATAAACAGGGTGAGAAATATTCTGTTTGGAAATGTGAGCGATAATTTGGTATAATAAATCCCCATCTTTCCTTTTCAATCCAGATTAGCTTGTGTGAACATTAGTCTGGTGCCTGGCGAACGGCTAATCCATCTATTAGCAATGTATCACATGTAATTACTTCCCATCTTTTACTAAAGAGCAGATTCTGCTCAGACCCTAATGTGAAACTGTATCCGCACAGGACATCTCCAGATTTCCCGGCTCACTTTTACATGAATTCCAGTTTATGAGCAATCTTTACAATCACATACAGATGTAGCAGAACTGATGGTATTGAATGTACAGCACAAAAGCCGAGCTGGCCGGTTATTATCTCTGTGTTTACCTGTTTCCAGTAAGATCTGTAACATTCACAGATATGGTATGAAGGGTTATGCCAATAACACAGGACAGAATGTGAAAATCCCCTTCATAGTTCTCCGTTTAATAGTGATATACTACAGATCTCTGCACAATGGGTGATCAGGAGCCCCACAGAGGAAGGAACTGTGCCAAAAATCATTATAAAGAGGAACCGTCTTTTTAATTTTTATTTTATAAATCAATAGTACTTATGTAAATAAGAAACTTTGTAATATATTTTTATCAGAAAAATCAGCTTTTTCCCATCCTGGACTGATGATTCATTCTCAAAAGTCTCAATTCATGGGGAAATATGCATTCAGTGAATACAGATTTTACATTACTGAGATGAGAGATGACGGTTGCAACTGATGAGATTCTATCGGTAGAATCTCCTATATCAGTAATATAAAAATCTGTATGCAATGAAGACAGATTTAATCCGAGAATGGAGACTTTTGAAAATGAAAGATCAATGCAGGATGAGAAAGAAGCAGATTTCACTGATAAGATATATTACAAAGCTCCTTATTTTCACATGTACTATTGATTTATGCAATAAAAAGTAAAACAATGGTTACGCATTAATTGCATAGGATGGCCTACAGTTCCCTGCACTACTGAGGCTGGGAGCACACGAGTGAAAGAAATGGTCATTGTATTAAAGGGATAATATAGCACATACTCACTAAAAACTGAGCAGTCCGTCCCACACAGTTAAGGGCAACTTTAAACTGTTGTGGGGGATAAATGTTATTTCATCAGAACTTGCTGCACAATGTCTATGTCTGACTCTAGTTCCTCCCTCTTTTCCCCTCCCAGTAGAAATTCTGTATCTGCGATTAGTTCCTGCCTCTTCCTCTCCCCTTCCCTATTCATAAAATCCAACAAGCAGCAGAATGTCAGTGTCTGCCTCTAGTTCTTTCTTCTTTTCCCCTCCTCTCTCCATAGAATCTCCTGAGCAGCAGAATTTCTGTGTCTTCGATTAGTTCTTCCCTCCATAAAATCTAGCGAGCTGCAGAATGTCAATGTCTGCCTCTAGTTCTTTCCTCTTTTCCTCTCCTCTCTCCATAGAATCTTATGATTAGGAACGTTTCTGTGATTAGTTCCTCCTTCTTCCTCTCCCCTTCCCTCTCCTCCATAGAATCTTATGAGCAGCAATTGTCATCTCTTATCTCCGTAATGGTGAAACCTTCCTTCACTGAACACAGATTTTACCCATGAATTTAGAGTGAGTGATCAGTGGAGGAGAAGAAAAAAAAGCAGATTTCTCTGATAAGATATATTGCAAAGATTCTTAGCTTCACTTGTACTATTGGTGTATTGATAAAAAAAAAACTTTGGTCGCTCTGATACTGTTTTACCAACTATAATGTATACAAATTAGCAACTTTATTAATTGCTCATGAAAAAAAAATTATCTAAAGGCAATACAATCGTACAAATATTGCTAATATTAATAGCCAAAGGAAGAAGCTTAAAAATCTGAAAAGTAAAGATTTGCATATACAGCTCTGGCAAAAATTAAGAGACCACTGCAAAACGTTCAGTTTGTCTGATTTTTCCCTTTATAGTTATATTTTGAGTAAAATGTAAATTGTTCTTTTATTCTATAAACTTCTGACAACATGTCTCCGAATTTCCAAACAATACATTTTGTAATTTTTTTCTGAAAAGGAGAAATGGTCAAAATTAAAAAAAAAAACAGTGCTTTCAGACTTCAAATAATGTAAAGAAAACAAGTTCATAATCATTTAGAAACAACAATTCTAATGTTTTAACTCAGGAAGAGTTCAGAAATCAATATTTTGTGGAATAACCATGATTTTTAATCACAGCTTTCATGCGTCTTGGCATGCTTTCCACCAGTCTTTCACACCGCTTCTGGTGCAAAAATGTAAGCAGTTCTTCTTTGTTTGATGGCTTGTGACTATCCATCAGCCTCTTGATTACATTCCAGAGGTTTTCAATGGGGTTCAGGTCTGGAGATTGGGCTGCCCATGACAGGGTTTTGATGTGGTGGTCTCTTAATTTTTGCCAGACCTGTATGTAAGATGATAATCTTTTTAGTATACTTTTTTTTATTACATAAGACACATTGTGCAATTAGTATTTATTAAAGTGGCATATTTTTATTGGATTTTTGGCCCAGCATGTGTTTGTCTTTTTAGATGGTTGGTATGTTTAATGGGCATTATGAACTTAGGGACTTGGGAGATGAAATGTGGATAATTCCATGTTACTAATGAGTAGATTAAGGATCCAAAGCCAGGAGTTATGTCCTGAGAAAAAAGTGTGTGTACGTGTAGATTAAAAACCGCTATTTTACAAACTCCTGTCTTTGAATCATTTGGCTTTGGATCCTTAATCTACTCATCAGCAGTGTGGAATAATCCACATTTCCACTGCCACATCCTTTGTATTGGTCAGATGACCCGTGGATCCGCAGTAGCTGTAGTCTCTATACCTTTATTTCTCCTTGCTCCTAAGTCATGTGACAAGGCTCGTTAAAGGGTCAACATTGACTGTTAGGATTGATACCTCCAATAGGTGGCACTAGAGTTCTAGTTCTCTTCCTCTCTGAAGAGACAATTTGTATAAATGTTATGCATCACTCACTAATATGAACCAACAGATTTTACTGCATTGATAAAAACAAACAATAAAACTGAACTGAGAGATGCAACACTTGGAAGTGCTGTCTATTATGGAGATAGGGTCTGGACAATGTATTGTTCTCACTAAATAATGGAGTAGATAGGGTAGAGTAACTGGGGCATGGATGAAAAAAGTGGAACACCAACAAGCCACTTTATCTTGGCTAGGGTTCTTAGATATAGAGGGAGGAGGAAACTATGAATTTACCCAAGGTGAAAGTTAGATTTACCCCAAGTGAAAGTAAGCCTAGAACAATATATTACACATATTTATGAATAATGGGCTTATTTTGATTGAAATTCTCTCAAGTTAGTTTGCATTTAAAAATAACTGTTATTATGCATTGCCTATATAGCACCATCATATTTCACAGCGCTTTACATACATTATCATCGCTGTCCCCATTGGGGCTCACAATCTAGTTTCCCTATAAGAATGTCTTTAGAGTGTGAGAGGGAACCAGAGAACCTGGGGGAAATTCATTCAGACATGGGGAGAACATACAAACTCCTTACAGATGTTGTCTTTGGTGGGATTTGAATCCAGGACCCCATTTTTTAATATCAGGATTATACAGTCAATTCTAAAGATTTTGAGACTTATAATAAGAAATGGAGATTCTTTAGATAAAATTCTAGCTTTATTTAATCTTCATTAAAAAGTGACCATGGATTAAAAGTGAAGGTCCCAGACGCACAACACCTTATGTGTTTCCTACATTACTTTCCTTACTCATAGGTATAAGATCAGTGCACCTATCTCCAATCTCAAATTCTATGGACATTCCTGTGGTATCATGGGGAGCTGATGTTTTCTTTTTTGCAGTTATGAGGCTTACACAAACTTGGGTTTTCTCAAAGTTTGATGCTTCTGTTTTTATAGAGGCAATTTACAAGTGATGAAGATCGGATGAATTGCCAAAAAATTTCAAAAGTCATTCCTTGCCATGAAATTTAACTTAAAACCCCATTTCCATAGAATTTCAGCCCAGCCACAAAATGACCTTCAATGATATTCTCATTAGCTGAGGACAAAATTTTAATACAGGCAAGGCAGTTGATACCACTCTGATATACTGATTGAAGGGGCTGGTGCTTGAAATTATTGTCTTCTTTTGTTAACAAGAAAACACAGGCAGTCATCATTGCTTTTCATCAAAAGGGCTGTACAGTCAAGATGTGAGGGGAGTGGTGGAATCACTGTGCCGTGGTTCGAGGAGAGCCTGGAGGGGTGTGACTAGGTGAACACCTGACTTTTCACTAGAGCCCTTGATGGTGGGGTTAGGCTTGGCTCCAGATGGATACCAGGTGCTACTGCCGGACAGACATCGAACACAAGGCAGCTAACCTCCATAGGACAGGAAGCTGGAACAGCTCAGGTGGAGAGTACAACTGATACAGGCAGGCACGGCAGGAACATGGATACCACAGAGGCAGATGGGTACGACTGGTGTACAGATAGGCATATGCGGGCTGGTCCAGCTGATTTACAGTCTGGCATGGCTGGTGCAGGTGGGTCCGGCTGATATGCATATTGGCGCAGCAGGTGCAGGCGGGTCCTGCTGATTTACAGACTGGCATGGCAGGTGCTGGCTTATCCGGCTGATATACAGACCGGCACAGCAGGTGCAGGCAGGTCCAACTTATATACAGACTGACAAGGCAGATACTAGCATGGAAGTTAGGTACGGACAGATACTAGGGGAACAAGTGGGAATTAACGGACAGGGACCTGAGAACTAGCAAGCGTGTTATTGAACTAACAACGTTGTAAAGGCACCTCCATGCAGGTGGAGGTGCCTTAAGTATTAAGTTTCTCCCAGCATTGGTTGGGGACACTTTAGAACTTTAGGACTGTGAGCATGGCCCCTTTAAGAAAGAAGGAGAATTGCTTGGGGAACTGTGGGCCATGTGCATAACAGTGTAGCAGCTGACGAGGAAGAAGGAGGGTGTGTGAGTCAGTGTCCCTTCCGAGAGGGGCAACATGCAATGACACAGGCAGTACACAGGGACATTGTAGCTTGTAAGAATGCTCTTAAGTAAACTATTTATCAGATCATGAACTTCAAAAAGAGAGGTTTTATTGCTGTGAAGACGGCTTCAGGGCAGCCAAAAAAGTTGTGCAAGTGCCAGGATGGTCTCATAAAGAGGTTTCATCTACGGAATTGGTTCAACACCAGTGCAGAGCTTGCTCTGAAATGGTAGCACGCAGGTGTCTTTGCATACAGTATGCACATACAGTGAGGCGAATGGTTTTGGGCTCTAGGCTGGTGTCAAGAAAGGCAGCAAAGAAGCCACTTCTCTCGAAGGACAGACTGACTTTCCATAGGAAATACAGAGAGTGGACTGCAGCCGAGTGGGGTTAATTTTTTTCTCTGATGAAGCTCCCTCCAGATTGGTTGGGACATCTGGAAGAATGTTTGTCCAGAGAAGAAAAGATGAGCGCTACCATGAGTCTTGTGTTATGCCAACAGTAAAGCATTCATGTGTGGTGGCCTTTCATCTATGGGGTGGGCTCGCTCACAATTTTGCCTAAGAACACTGCCATTAATAAAGACTTCTCCCAATGATCCAGGAACAATGTTTTTTTCCAGCATGATGTAGACCATGTCACAAGGCAAAAGTAATAGCTAAGTGGCTTGGTGAGCAAAACATTGAAAGTTTGGGTCCATGACCAGGAAACTCCCCAGATCTCAATCCCATTCAAAAAGCAGGTAGACAAGCAAAAGCACAGAGATTTTGATAAACTCCAAACACTGTTTAGGCAAAAATGGGCGGTCATCAGTCAGTATTTGGCCCAGACACTGATATCCAGCTGCCAGTGGAAATTGCAGAAGTCTTAAAAAATGATGGTCAACACTGTAAATGTTAAATCTTTACATAAACTTGATGTATTTATCTATTAAGGTTTAAAAACATGTGAAATTGCTTAAATTTGTACAGCGGCAATCACAGAAGCATTCAACTAAAAGAACAAAAAATAATGAAGCAGAAAACTTTTTGAAAAACAAAATTTGTCAGTCTTAAAACTTTTGTCCATAAATTCACAATATTTTTGCAGCGATTATTAAAGTAATTCCACCAGCCTCATAATGTTTACGAGATCTGTTTAATAATGTATGCAGTTTGCATTAAGAAATATGGTGAGAGATCCTCTTTGAGAATATTTGTGTTGTCTCACAGGTAAGAGGAGCATAATGTTCACATCTCTGTTTTCTCCTTCCCATGCAACATAAAAATATTTGCTTGGCTACATAGACAGACCTAACTAAACATCTTATGGCTCTTGTACTTCAGCTAAAGCATGTTTATTTTATTTCTACTTAGGAGTGGACAGATGAGATTTTCAGTCTGGCAACAAATTTGCTGGCACAGAACATGTCCCGTGATGCATTTCTGGAAAAAGCGTAAGTAGTTTCAATATTTATTGCAAGCAGTGCTGCTACTTTCCAAGCTAATTTCCATGTTCTTACGTTAGATAATTTATACTCCATTGTTTATCCTTAAATACGATGTTACTTGTGTAAACATCACTTTTCCTCTTGGAAGTATCTGGGAGTATGATAAGTTTCAGACAGGCAGAAAGTCAGAATGTAGCCTGAAAAATAGAGCTTTTGTAAAGACTTGATTACATTTTCTAATCCAAGAACATAGAAGTACTGTTTTCATGGTGTTTTGGACATAGAGAGAGAAGTAATCGAATGTTGTAAGTAAATTCGGAAGTTGAGGAGATGGTCAACAGTTGAAAATATAGAGTGATATGTTTCTTATGTACTTTACAGACTTATTCAGTTTTGGTTTAAGTGCATGCTTTCATTCTTGTAAATTGTGGCCAGTTTGACATATTACATGTGCCGTGGTAAAAGACTACTTTTTCATTGTCACCCACACTATGTTCCTGGAGACTGTAGCATACTTAATGAAACTAGAACATGTAGAGGGACATTGTAGAGGGATCATCCTTTTTCTCAGTTGCACATGAAAACACAAGAAGCAATGGAATAAAACTGAAAGGGAGAAGATACAGATTAGATATTAGAAAATATTTTTGACAGTAAGTGTGATCAATGAGTGGAGTAGGCTGCCACAAGAGGTGGTGAGTTCTCCTTAAGGGAAGTCTTCAAACAGAGGCTGGACAGACATCTGTCTGAGATGGTTTAGTGACTCCTGCATTGAGCAGGGAGTTGGACACGATGACCCTGGAGGTCCCTTCCAACTCTATCATTCTATGAGTTATAGCACCACTTCAATTCTAAGTCCCCTACCCTCGCTCTTATATGTACGATCCGCCATCTTCACCTTCTATCGCCACCACTCCCATCGGTCTCCAGCAGTTTGCGACCTGCCAGATTGCTCCAGTGTTTACTGGGTGATCCGGAGGTCACTTTTCAATGCATGTGTATGAGAGCTGACTTCCATCCAGTCAGAAGTTGCTGTCAAAGCATGGTGCCACAGGACCAAAGCAGCATCAGTAGAAGATGAAGAAGGCGATGGGCAAGTATAAGTTTAATACTATGGTCAGGGACCGTAGATTAGAAGCACCACTCCAGCACTAAAAAAAGAATTCTGGAGTGATGCTTTAACCCCTTTCCGACAGTGGGCATAAATTTATGCCATGTCCCTTTGATGTGGGCTC
Source organism: Ranitomeya variabilis (assembly GCF_051348905.1). Classification (NCBI taxonomy): domain Eukaryota; kingdom Metazoa; phylum Chordata; class Amphibia; order Anura; family Dendrobatidae; genus Ranitomeya; species Ranitomeya variabilis. The sequence goes on along the minus strand of NC_135233.1, from coordinate 85,959,915 downwards.
CGGCGGTGAGCCCACATCTTTCCTGGCACATATCAGCTGTTTTGAACAGCTGACATGTGCCAGGAACAGCCGCGGGTGGAATCACGATCCACCTATAGCTATTAACCGATTAAATGCCGTTGTCAAACTCTGACAGCAGAATTTAAAATGTGCTTCAGGCAATCGTGCCAGAAACCCGCCCATCGGTGACCCCTGTCACGTGACTGCGGGTCACCGATGGGTTGGCATGACAACCAAAGGTCTCCTGGAGACCTCTATGGTTGTCAGTGCCGGATTTCTATGAGTGCCGCCCGGTTGGCAGCGCTCATAGCATGTGAGCTTTTCTTCTACATACAGGTGATTTGATCATCGCCTGTATGTAGCAGAGCCGATCAGGTTATGGCAGCTTCTAGTCTCCTATGGATACTATTAAAGCATGGAAAAAGTGAAAAAAAAATGTTTTTTAAAAAATAAAAGTAAAAAATATAAAAGTTCAAATCACCCCCCTTTCACCCAATTCAAAATAAAACAATAAAAAAAAAATCAAACATACACATATTTGGTATCACCGCGTTCAGAATCGCCCAATCTATCAATAAAGAAAAAAGAATTAACCTGATTGCTAAACGGCGAATAAAAGATCATATCTGCACCAAAATGGTATCATTAAAAACATCAGTACAAAAAATAAGCCCTCACTCAACCCGAGATTATGATAAATGGAGACGCTACGGGTATCGGAAAATGGCACAATTTTTTTTTTTTTTAACAAAGTTTGGAATTTTTTTTACCACTTAGATAAAAAAGAACCTAGACATGTTTGGTGTCTATGGACTCGTAATCACCTGGAGAATCATAATGTCAGGTCATTTTTAGCAGTTAGTGAACCTAGTGGAAAATCAAAACAAAAAACAAGTGTGGGATTGCACTTTTTTTGCAATTTCACCGCACTTGGAATTTGTTTCCCGTTTTTGAGTACAAGACATGGTAAAACCAATGGTGTCGAGCAAAAGTACAACTAGTCTATCAAAAAACAAGCCCTCACATGGTCATTTTGACCAAAAAAATAAAAAAGTTATGGCTCTGGGAAGAAGGGGAGCAAAAAATGAAAATGCAAAACCAAAAATACTTCTGGTCATTAAGGGGTTAAGCAGGAATGTAGTCGGGGTAGCCAATAAACCACTAAGCAGTATGTGCAGCATAAAGGGGTATCTTTTGATATCTTTCTAATATAACTGTTTATAGCTTACTGACAAACTTTTCTTCAAAAGATCGCCATTTTGAATATATTAGCACTCACGGGTACAAGGAGCTCCACTTACCGCTTTTGCCTGACATAGTAGAGTGTATCCTTTCTTGGTTCATCATCAATGCTGTGTATAAAGGTTGCTGGCTGACTATTCATTTTAATAGCAAAGCAATCCCTTTATTGTTAAAAGCATTGCATAGACAGAGAGAGGGGCTGGCTTTGCTTCAGCCAGCCCCTTTCATCAACAGCGTTGATAAAGTGCTAACCCAGGAAACTCCCTCCTGTGTTAATTGCAAGCAAAAATGGAGCTGCAGGACAAAGGAACTTGCTAAAATCTGCATATAGTGGCACTTGAAAAGTATGATGGCTCAGTGGTTAGCACTGCAGCCTTGCAGCACTGGAGTCCAGGTTCAAATCCCACCACAGACAACATCTGCAAGGAGTTTGTAAGTTCTTCCCATGTTTGCGTGGGTTTCCTCAGGGTTCTCCAGTTTGTTTGCACAGTCCGAAGACATACTGATAGGGAAATTAGATTATGGGTCTCAATGGGGACAGTGATGCTAATGTCTGGAAAGCGTTGCGTAATTAATGGCATTATATACCGTATTTTTCAGATTATAAGACCCACTTTTTTCCCCAAAATATGGGAGGAAAATGGAGGTGCGTCTTATAATGCAGATATACCTTACTGGTACAATTCCTACAGGCTGGGATGAGGGGATATAGGGGTGTCCAGAGGTGCTGCGGGTGCCTGACAGTGCTGCAGGGGCTCTGCCGACATTTTGGGAAAGGCCAGAGCCACCGCAGTTCCATGGTTTCCTATGTGGCGGACTTCGGGAAAATGGCTGCCAGGGGACGGCACATGCGCAGATGGAGATCTCGGCACCGAGATCTCGGGAGATGAGATCTAATCTCCCGAGATCTCCATATATATAAAAGCCATCAAAGCATATTTTTTGTGAAAGGGAATAAACCTAGTAAGTAAAAAAAAAATTCTAATGTAGTCAAAAATGTTAGTAGACAATAGGCCTATTTACATGGGCCAATAACTGGGGAACCCAACTTATAGCCAGTCTAAACAGGACAGCAAACAGCTAACAAACCAGCAAATTGCTCATTTGGCAAGTACGATGATTTTTAAGTAAGCCCATTGTCCTGCGTGAATAGATGATGTGTTGCCGATAGCATGCTATCCTATACATACAGAATGATCGTATTTCCAATGTTTCTGTGCACATGGGATGATGGTCTAAACTGGCCATTTTGTGATTGGTGATTGTTTTGTATGTAGTCGAGTGGCGGTCACTTAAACGCAATCTCAAGGAACAAAATGGAATGGTGGCCCTTCCCTAGAGACCAGGGACAGACAGAGGAGATGCAGACAAAGATTTATCCCTGTTAATATTGTTGCTACATCCTTTATGTAGACCTTCAGCAGTGCATCAAAATTGTCATTTAAAGATAACAAGATGACTTTTTTAATTCTGTGCTAATCAACGCAACAAAGCAGACAAGTAAGCTGCAGGGAACAGGAAGTGTTAGCCGTATTCTTTGTGCTCTAGTGGCCAGTGTCACTGATAAAGCCCAGCACGCCCCTGCATTCTATAGAGTAGCTGAACTATCACTCACTGTGTCCCGAGGGTCTCGTGAATGTCAAAATCGTGACATCAACACTTTAATGATCAAAGTGTGTACAGGAAGTGGAGATGTGAGACCCATCAGTCGCCTGACCCCTCCGGCCAACCAATAGCCTAAGCAATAGCATATTAAAGTTAAGGCTGTTGATTGGCTACAGCTGTCAGGTGACTAGGGTGTCATCCCATCAGAAGTGATGTTGCCACTACATCAAATCAGTTGCCTCAGCAGTCAAGTGACTGATAGAAGGGATCACCGCCTCCAGCCCTTGGACCGCTAAGGTATTTAAATGCAGGAATGATTGTGTCACATGGACTTATGTCTTTTTACATGAATTAAGGAATTTGCTCCTCAGACTGTGTGGGGGCATCATAACAAACAGCCAGACCCCAATCAGAGGACAATAAAACATGCACACTCCTTATCTATGAACTGTTCCAATATTTATGGACATAAACATTTTAGCACTCTCACATAATGGTAGTTCTGCTTCACGGCACCTGTCTTATCTATGGCATTATTTCTGGGCTGTTTTGTGCATAAATATGTGATTCTCCAGAATTTTTTTAGTCTATGCCTGATGAAGAGACCGGAGTAGTCTCGAAAGCTTGCAATTTATTACCATCTTTTCAGTTAGCCATTAAAAGGTATCAACCACTGAGGACTCTCAATTCTAAATATTTTTCTAGAAATACGTAGACAGCTGAGAAGACGTATTGTCAACATTCCAGAGAAAGAAATCCTTCTCATATTTATAACCTGCCACTTTTATAATAAATAATCAGCAAGTTCCCTAAGTGTTCAGAAAGTGCACATGACATAACAGTGACACAAAGTACAATTTGGGTAATATCAAGCCTTCATTCTGTGTGAGGGAAGATCCTGTGTAGGATTAGAACTTGCCAAGTATTTAACGGCCCTTTCAGCTTTTTGTGTACATAGAGACCCACAGGTGCTCACATTAAATTAGCAAAGGATAAAAGGTCTTCTGCACTATTCTGCTAAAGGAAATGGAAACTCTCGTTGGGAAATAATACAAGTAAAATTCTAAGAAAACATATTATTCATCCTTAGGGCTTGTTCAGACAAGCCTATTATAAGGACTTATGCTGTCAGAGTAAAAACCGGACAGCACACGGACCAGTATAGCTTATTGGCGCTGTTCAGATGACAGTCCTTTCACACAGACTGAATATACGTGTGACAAAAATGACAACGTGTGACAATGACAACAGGCACTATTCACCTCTGTATCTCGGCTGAAATTCACCTACACATGTCTATGGGTGCGCAAAAAAAAAAAATCTGTAAACCCGTATGGATCATCCATAGTGCATCCAAATTTTATGAATACACTGGTATCTATAAACGGCATTTCATCATGTACTTTTGATCCATATATCTGGATATCTTGAGAACATAAAACATTTCTGGGTGAAATGTGGACGATTTTACGAATACTCGTCTGAACCAGGCCTTAGGGCAGGGGTGGGGAATCTTTTTTCTGCCAAGGGCCATTTGGATATTTATACCATCCTTCGGGGGCCGTACAAACTCCACCCACAAAGTACATCCTTGCTGTGGCACTGGTGTCAGGACGTAATCTTTCATTGCATGCCCTTCAGTGTTCCGTAGTGAACACTGCATGTGTGTGCTAACAGAGCAAGAAGAAATTAATGAGTTGGCGGCAATCAAAATACACCTCCCTGCCCAAGAATGCGGTCCCTGAGAATCTGCTCGGGGGCCTGATGAATGGTCATCGAGGGATGTAAATGGCCCTGAGGCCTGAGGTTCCCCACCCCTGCCTTAGGGTATGTGCATTTGCAAGTAGAAGCTGCTTCAAGAAACGCTATTTGTTTAGGGAGGTTTTTTAGGAGATTTTGGTTTCTTGAAGCATTTGGTGGATTTAAAAGAGTTTTATTAGCATTTCTGCAGAATTATTTTTCCTAAAGCTGGTTTTTTTTTGCCACCTTTTGATAGGATAATACCTTAGTTTTAGAGCATTTTTCTTCAGAAGACCCTTCAAAAAAGTGACAGAAGAAAAATCTAAAAAAGACTTAATATATAAGCAGCAAGATGTTTACAAAAGAAATGAATATAAATCTTTTCAAGCATTTTTTGACCTATATTTCTGGTGTTTTCCAAAGCTCCAGAGTAATTACAGTTGTGGCCAAAAGTATTGACACCCCTGCAATTCTGTCAGATAATACTCAGTTTCTTCCTGAAAATGATTGCAAACACAAATTCTTTGGTGGTATTATCTTCATTTAATTTGTCTTAAATGAAAAAACACAAAAGAGAATGAAGCAAAAAGCAAAACATTGATCATTTCACACAAAACTTCAAAAATGGGCCAGACAGAAGTATTGGCACCCTCAGCCTAATACTTGGTTGCACATTCTTTAGCCAAAATAACTGCGACCAACCGCTTCCGGTAACCATCAATGAGTTTCTTACAATGCTCTGCTGGAATTTTAGACCATTCTTCTTTGGCAAACTGCTCCAGGTCCCTGATATTTGAAGGGTGCCTTCTCCAAACTGCCATTTTTAGATCTCTCCACGGGTGTTCTATGGGATTCAGGTCTGGACTCATTGCTGGCCACCTTAGAAGTCTTCAATGCTTTCTCTCAAACCATTTTCTAGTGCTTTTAGAAGTGTGTTTTGGGTCATTGTCCTGCTGGAAGACCCATGACCTCTGAGGGAGACCCAGCTTTCTCACACTGGGCCCTACATTATGCTGCAAAATTTGTTGGTAGTCTTCAGACTACAATAATGCCATGCACACGGTCAAAGCAGTCCAGTGCCAGAGGCAGCAAAGCAACCCCAAAACATCAGGGAACCTCCGCCATGTTTGACTGTAGTGACCGTGTTCTTTTCTTTGAATGCCTCTTTTTTTCTCCTGTAAACTCTATGTTAATGCCTTTGCCCAAAAAACTCTACTTTTGTCTCATCTGACCAGAGAACATTCTTCCAAAACGTTTGAGGCTTTTTCAGGTAAGTTATGGCAAACTCCAGCCTGGCTTTTTTATGTCTCGGGGTAAGAAGTGGGGTCTTCCTGGGTCTCCTACCTGTTATGATCCTTAGTGGCTGAGGATCACAGAATAGACTAGCTAAGTTACTGAACATAGAACAAGCTCTAGGGATGTGGTAACTGGACTGACCGCAACCTGATCCTAACCAAACACACTAAAGGTAGCCGGTGAACGTGCCTAAATTCCTGGATGTCTCGACGCAGCCTGAGAAACTTGCTACCCCTATAGAGAAAGTAAGACCTCACTTGCCTCAGAGAAAAACCCCAAAGATATAGGAAGCCCCCAACAAATAATAACGGTGAGGTAAGGGGAAAATACAAACGTAGAAATGAAAACAGATTCAGCAAATGAGGCCCACTAATACTAGATAGCATAAGACAGACAGGGAACTGTGCGGTCAGTAAAAAACCCTATACAAAATATCCACGCTGAGAATTCAAGAACCCCCACACCAACTAACGGTGTGAGGGGAGAAACTCAGCACCCTAGAGCTACCAGCAAGCAAGGAAATCACATATTAGCAAGCTGGACAAGGACAAATAAATAACCAAGAAACATATTGAACACTGATGAGCTAAAAATAACCAAACAGAAACTTAGCTTCTCTTGGCGAGACTGATAACGAAGGGATTCAGGAGAGATCAAAATAGCACTGAATACATCGACAGCAGGCAACCACTGAAAGTCCAGGTGAGCTAAATAGAAACCAGCTAACAGATAACGAGACAGCTGAACCAGCCTCAGACCTGCAGAATGACACAAAGAGCCACCAGAGGGAGCCCAAATACAGCACTCACACAGTACCACTTGTGACCACAAGAGGGAGCCCAAAAACAGAGTTCACAACAGTACCCCCCCCTTGAGGAGGGGTCACCGAACCCTCATCAAAACCCCCAGGGCGATCAGGATGAGCCACATGGAAGGCATGAACCAAATCGGCCACATGAACATCAGAGGCAACAACCCAGGAATTATCCTCCTGACCATAGCCCTTCCACTTAACCAAATACTGAAGCCTCCGTCTAGAAATACGAGAATCCAAGATCTTCTCCACCACGTACTCCAATTCGCCCTCAACCAGCACCGGGGCAGGGGGCTCAACAGAAGGAACCACAGGCACCACATACCTCCGCAACAAAGACCTATGGAACACATTATGAATGGAAAACGACGCTGGGAGGTCCAAACGAAATGACACCGGGTTAAGGATTTCCAAAATCTTATAAGGACCGATGAAACGAGGCTTGAATTTAGGAGAGGAGACCTTCATAGGAACATACCGAGAAGACAGCCATACCAAATCCCCAATACGAAGTCGGGGACCCACAGCGCGACGGCGGTTGGCAAAGCGCTGAGCCTTCTCCTGTGACAACTTCAAATTGTCCACCACATGGTTCCAAATCTGCTGCAACCTATCCACCACAGAATCCACCCCAGGACAGTCAGAAGGCTCGACCTGACCCGAGGAAAAACGAGGATGAAAACCAGAATTGCAGAAAAAAGGCGAAACCAAAGTAGCAGAACTAGCCCGATTATTAAGGGCAAACTCGGCCAATGGCAAAAAAGTCACCCAATCATCCTGATCAGCAGATACAAAACATCTTAAATAAGTTTCCAAGGTCTGATTAGTTCGCTTGGTTTGGCCATTCGTCTGAGGATGGAAGGCCGACGAAAAAGACAAATCAATGCCCATCTTAGCACAAAAGATCCGCCAAAATCTGGACACAAACTGGGATCCTCTGTCAGACACAATATTTTCAGGGATGCCATGTAAGCGAACCACATTCTGAAAAAATAGAGGAACCAAATTGGAGGAGGAAGGTAACTTAGGCAAGGGCACCAAATGGACCATTTTGGAAAAACGATCACACACCACCCAGATGACAGACATTCTCTGAGAGACTGGAAGATCCGAAATAAAATCCATGGAAATGTGCGTCCAAGGCCTCTTCGGGACAGGCAAAGGCAAAAGCAAACCGCTGGCACAAGAACAGCAAGGCTTAGCCCGAGCACAAATCCCACAGGACTGCACAAAGGAACGCACATCCCGCGACAAGGAAGGCCACCAGAAGGACCTAGCCACCAAATCTCTGGTACCAAAAATCCCAGGATGGCCTGCCAACACCGAAGAATGAACCTCGGAAATAACTCTGCTGGTCCATCTATCTGGGACAAACAGTCTCTCTGGTGGGCAATGGTCAGGTCTATCCGCCTGAAATTTCTGCAGCACTCGTCGCAAATCTGGGGAAATGGCAGACAAAATCACTCCCTCTCTGAGGATACCAGCCGGCTCTGAAACTCCCGGAGAGTCAGGCACAAAACTCCTAGAAAGAGCATCAGCCTTCACGTTCTTCGAACCAGGCAGGTATGAGACCACGAAATCGAAACGGGAGAAAAACAACGACCAACGAGCCTGTCTAGGATTCAGCTGCTTGGCAGACTCGAGATAAATCAGATTTTTGTGATCAGTCAAGACCACCACACGATGCTTAGCTCCCTCGAGCCAATGTTGCCACTCCTCAAATGCCCACTTCATAGCCAACAACTCCCGATTACCAACATCATAATTCCACTCGGCAGGCGAAAACTTTCTTGAAAAGAAAGCACAAGGCTTCATCACAGAGCAATCAGAGCTTCTCTGCGACAAAACAGCCCCTGCTCCAATCTCAGAAGCATCAACCTCAACCTGAAAAGGAAGAGAGACATCAGGCTGACACAAAACTGGAGCTGAAGAAAACCGGCGCTTCAGCTCCCGAAAGGCTTCCACGGCCGCAGGAGACCAATTAGTCACATCAGAACCCTTCTTGGTCAAATCCGTCAAGGGTTTAACCACGCCAGAAAAATTAGCAATGAAGCGACGGTAAAAATTAGCAAAACCCAAGAACTTCTGAAGACTCTTAACAGATGTAGGCTGAGTCCAGTCATGAATAGCCTGGACCTTGACTGGGTCCATCTCAATAGTAGAAGGAGAAAAAATAAAACCCAAAAAGGAAACCTTCTGTACTCCGAAGAGACATTTTGAGCCCTTCACAAATAAGGCATTAGCAGGACCTGAAATACCATCCTGACCTGCTTTACATGGGACTCCCAGTCCTCAGAAAAGACCAAAATGTCATCCAGATACACAATCATAAATTTATACAGATATTCTCGGAAGATGTCATGCATGAAGGACTGGAACACAGAAGGAGCATTAGAGAGTCCAAAAGGCATCACCAAGTACTCAAAATGGCCTTCAGGCGTATTAAATGCTGTTTTCCATTAATCCTCCTGCTTAATACGCACAAGGTTATACGCACCTTGAAGATCTATCTTGGTGAACCAACTGGACCCCTTAATCCGAGCAAACAGATCAGATAATAATGGCAAAGGATACTGAAATTTGACTGTGATTTTATTTAGAAGACGATAATCTATACAAGGTCTCAGAGAACCATCCTTCTTGGCCACAAAAAAGAATCCTGCACCAAGAGGGAAGGAGGTCGGGCGAATATGTCCCTTCTCTAAAGACTCCTTTATATAACTCCGCATCGCGGCATGTTCTGGTACAGACAAATTAAAAAGTCGTCCCTTAGGGAACTTACTACCAGGAATCAAATTTATAGCACAATCACAATCCCTGTGAGGAGGCAGGGCACCGGATCTGGGCTCATCAAATACATCCTGGTAGTCCGACAAAAACTCAGGGACCTCAGAAGGAGTGGAAGAAGCAATTGACACCAAAGGAGCATCGCCTTGAATCCCCTGGTAACCCCAACTTGAAACAGACATAGCTTTCCAATCCAGAACTGGATTATGAGCCTGCAGCCATGGCAGACCCAAAACGACAACATCATGCAAATTATGCAGCACAAGAAAGCGAATCACCTCCTGATGTACAGGAGTCATGCACATAGTCACTTGAGTCCAACACTGAGGCTTATTCTCAGCTAATGGTGTAGCATCAATTCCCCTCAGTGGAATAGGGAATTCCAAAGGCTCCAGGACCAAACCACAGCGCCTGGCAAACGACAAATCCATCAGGTTCAGGGCAGCACCTGAATCCACAAAAGCCATAACCGAATAGGAAGACAAAGAACAAATTAAAGTAACAGACAAATGAATTTAGGCTGTATAGTACCAACGGTGACAGATTTAGCAATTTTTTTAACGCGCTTAGAGCATGCTGAGATAACATGAGTTGAATCACCACAGTAAAAGCACAACCCATTTTGACGTCTATGATTTTGCCGCTCAATTCTGGTCAGAATTCGGTCACATTGCATAGACTCAGGTCTCTGTTCAGAAAACACCGCCAGATGGTGCGCAGATTTGCGCTCCCGCAAACGCCGATCAATCTGAATGGCCAAAGCCATTGAGTCATTCAGACTTGCAGGCGTGGGGAACCCCACCATAACATTCTTAATGGCTTCAGAAAGACCTTCTCTGAAATTTGCAGCCAGGGCACACTCATTCCATTGAGTAAGCACCGACCATTTCCGAAATTTTTGACAATACACCTCAGCTTCATCCTGGCCTTGAGAGAGAGCCAGCAAGGCCTTTTCTGCCTGGTTCTCAAGATTAGGTTACTCATAAAGCAATCCAAGCGCCAGAAAAAACGCATCCACATTCAGCAATGCAGGATCTCCTGGCGCCAGGGAGAAAGCCCAATCTTGAGGGTCACCACGTAACAGGGAGATAACAATTCTAACTTGCTGAGCGGAATCACCAGAGGAACGAGGTCTCAAAGAAAGAAATAATTTACAATTATTCTTAAAATTCAGAAACCTAGATCTATCTCCAGAAAACAACTCAGGAATAGGTACTTTTGGCTCAGACATAGGACTGTGAACAACAAAATCCTGAATGCTTTGCACCCTTGCAGCAAGACGATCCGCACTAGAAGTCAGACTCTGAATATCCATGTCTGCAGCTGAACTCAAAGCCACCCAGAGATTAAGGGGATGAGAGAAGCTGGACAGACTGCAGCAAAGGGAGAGGAAAAAAAAGAAAAATTGTACTCAGGACTTCTCTTATCCCACTTCTGTGATGCATTAAACACTTTTTGGCCTGCTGTACTGTTATGATCCTTAGTGGCTGAGGATCACAGAATAGACTAGCTAAGTTACTGAACATAGAACAAGCTCTAGGGAGGTGGTAACTGGACTGACCGCAACCTGATCCTAACCAAACACACTAAAGGTAGCCAGTGAACGTGCCTAAATTCCTGGACGTCTCCACGCAGCCTGAGAAACTTGCTACCCCTATAGAGAAAGTAAGACCTCACTTGCCTCAGAGAAAAACCCCAAAGATATAGGAAGCCCCCAACAAATAATAACGGTGAGGTAAGGGGAAAATACAAACGTAGAAATGAAAACCGATTCAGCAAATGAGGCCCACTAATACTAGATAGCATAAGACAGACAGGGAACTGTGCGGTCAGTAAAAAACCCTATACAAAATATCCACGCTGAGAATTCAAGAACCCCCACACCAACTAACGGTGTGAGGGGAGAAACTCAGCACCCTAGAGCTACCAGCAAGCAAGGAAATCACATATTAGCAAGCTGGACAAGGACAAATAAATAACCAAGAAACATATTGAACACTGATGAGCAAAAAATAACCAAACAGAAACTTAGCTTCTCTTGGCGAGACTGATAACGAAGGGATTCAGGAGAGATCAAAATAGCACTGAATACATCGACAGCAGGCAACCACTGAAAGTCCAGGTGAGCTAAATAGGAAACCAGCTAACAGATAACGAGACAGCTGAACCAGCCTCAGACCTGCAGAATGACACAAAGAGCCACCAGAGGGAGCCCAAAGACAGCACTCACACAGTACCACTTGTGACCACAAGAGGGAGCCCAAAAACAGAGTTCACAACACCTACCATACAGTCCCTTTTCATTCAGATGCCGACGGATAGTACGGGTTGACACTGTTGTACCCTCGGACTGCAGGGCAGCTTGAACTTGTTTGGATGTTAGTCGAGGTTCTTTATCCAACATCCGCACAATCTTGCGTTGAAATCTCTTGTCAATTTTTGTTTTCCATCCACATCTAGGGAGATTAGCCACAGTGCCATGGGCTTTAAACTTCTTGATGACACTGCGCACGGTAGACACAGGAACATTCAGGTCTTTGGAGATGGACTTGTAGCCTTGAGATTGCTCATGCTTCCTCACAATTTGGTTTCTCAAGTCCTCAGACAGTTCTTTGGTCTTCTTTCTTTTCTCCATGCTCAATGTGGTACACACAAGGACACAGGACAGAGGTTGAGTCAACTTTAATCCATGTCAACTGGCTGCAAGTGTGATTTAGTTATTGCCAACACCTGTTAGGTGCCACAGGTAAGTTACAGGTGCTGTTAATTACACAAATTAGAGAAGCATCACATGATTTTTCGAACAGTGCCAATACTTTTGTCCACCCCCATTTTTATGTTTGGTGTGGAATTATATCCAATTTGGCTTTAGGGCAATTCTTTTTGTGTTTTTTTAATTTAAAGAAGTTGTCCACTACTATAACCTTTTTTTTTTTTTTTTCATAAATCTTGCTATTATGGGCCACTGAAAACATCTACTGTGTTTATTTTAGCAATATTACCTTTTATCATGCTGTAGCAGCACATCTTTAGTGCTGGATTCAGCTCTCATGGGGTTAATCGACAACTTCCTTTCTCCTGAGTTACTGTGCTCTAATACTACAAGTTCCATGATGCATTGCACTGCCACTAAGCCCGAACTTACCACACCCACTCCAAAACACACCCAAACCCCTCCCTCCTCTCCCTCCTCTAGCTTCTGAAAGATTTGTGATGTCATTTCTATCCAACCTCCTCTTTTACATTTGTCCAACCCACACTCCATTACACACAGATAAATGGACAGACAGATAGATAGATAGATACAGATATATCTATGTCAATTTCCATAGATATGTCCATATCCATGTTTCTAAACCCCTTCACCCCCTGGAGTTTTTTTGTTTTCGTTTATCGCTCCCCTTCTTTCCAGAGCCATAATTTTTCCGTCAATATGGCCATGTGATCTTTTGCGTGACAAGTTCTACTTTTGAACGACACCATTGGTTTTACCATGTCGTGTAGCAGAAAATGTGAAAAAAATTCAAAGTGCGATGAAATGGCAAAAAAGTGCAATCCCACACTTGTTTTTTGCTTGGCTTTTTGGCTAGGTTCACTAAATGCTAAGGCTGTGTGCACCCGTTGCGGATCTGATTGCAGATCCGCAGCGTTTTTTGCTGCACTGAATTGCATCAAATCCGCAGTATAGTGTACAACCAATGTAAGTCTATGGGAGCCGCAGACTTGTTGTGCACATGCTGCGGAAAAAGCCGCACCAAAACCACACCAAGAACTGCATCAAAACTGCACCAAAAACTGTATCAATAACCGCACCAAAACTGCAAAACTGCACCAGATTTTGATGCAGTTTTTGGTGCAGTTTTGATGCAGTTTTTGGTGCAGTTTTGATGCTTTTTTTGGTGCGGTTTATGCGCGGTTTTAATGCCGTTTTTGGAAATAAGTAAATAAACGGAAAATGTGCATGATTTGAATGGAAACATGCATGAAAAAACGGATTCCAAGGCCGGATTCATCATTTCACAGCTCAGTTTCATACGTTTTTTTGCCGGATCCGTCGCTGTGCGTTTTTTCGCCGGACAGAAAAAACGTTCCTCTGTATGTGTTTTCCATCCGGCGGAAACAGCTTTTTTGACGGATGCGGCAAAAAACGGATGAAACTCTATGAAAAAAAAACGGATCCGACGGAAAAAAATGGATCCGTTTTTTTCAAAACTCGCCAGATTGTGCCTCACGGCAAAAACCTGATGTGTGAAAGCACCCAAATATATGGATAGATACATCTATGTATCTATAGATATATCTATAGATAAATATATCTATAGATAGATATATCCATAGATATATAATAGAAAGGCCGATGTTTCTATAAGGCTACTTTCACACTTGCGTTTTCCGCAATCCGTCTTTTTGGGAAAAAAACGGATCCTGCAAATGTGCTCGCAGGATGCGTTTTTTACCCATAGACGTGTATTAGTGAAGGATCGCGACGGATGGCCACACGTCGCGTCCATCGTGCAACGGATGCGTCGTGTTTTGGCGGACTGCTGGCACGTCCGTCGCGTCTGTCATTTTCTACCGCGCATGCGCTGCCAAAACTCCGCCCCCTCCTCCCCGGACTTCAGAATGGGCAGCGGATGCGTTGAAAAACTGCATCCGCTGCCCACGACGTGCACAAATTTCACAACGTGCGTCGGTACGTCGGCCCAACGCATAGCGATGGACCCGTGCCGGCGCAAGTGTGAAACAGGCCTTAATGAGCGTTTAATTTAATAAAAAAATGAAAAAAACGGCGTGGGCTCCCGCGCAATTTTCTGCGCAAGAGGGGGAAAGCCGACGTCCGGGGGCCAATATTTGTAGCCTGCTATGAATATCAGCCCGCAGCTGTCTGCGTAGCCTTTACTGGCTATTAAAATAGCGGTACCCCCCAAAAAAAAATGACGTGGGGTCCCCCTATATTTTATAGCCAGAAAGGCTATGCAGACAGCTGCGAGCTGATATTCATAGCCTAGAGAGGGGCCATGGATATTGGTTCCCTGTTGTGAATCCGCTTTTTGGGCTCCCCTGGTGGTTGCTGGTGGTACTGGTGACTTGTGTGTGCTTTGCTGTCTCAGTTCACCTGCTCCCATCAGTGTTTGGGAGTTTCCTATTTAGCCTTGCTCTCCAGTCATTTCCTTGCCGGTCATCATTGTAACCAGAGCCTTCGGTTGCATGTTCCTGCTACTAGTCTGCTGATCAACTAAGTGGACTTTGTCCTTTTGTTTTGTATCTTTTGTCCAGTTTGCAGTTTTTGTTATTCTCTGTAGCTGGAAGCTCTTGCGGGCTGAAATTGCCACTCCTGTGTCATGAGTTGACACAGGAGTCTTAAAGTAATTTCAGGATGGTTTTTTGAAAGGGTTTTCAGTTGACCGTGAAGTCCTCTTTTGTATCCTTCTGCTATCTAGTAAGTGGACCTCTCTTTGCTAAATCTACTTTCATACTGTGTATGTCTTTTCCTCTTAACTCACCGTTATTACATGTGGGGGGCTGCTATCATCTTTTGGGGTATTTCCCTAGAGGTAAGCCAGGTCTGTTCCTTCCTCTACCAGGCGTAGTTAGTTCTCCGGCTGGCGCGTGGCATTTAGGAAGTCGTAGGTATGCTCCCTGGCTACTATTAGTTGTGTGGTAGATTTAGCTCACGGTCAGCTCGAGATTCCATCACCCAGAGCTCGTCCGTTATTTTTGTGTTCGGATGTTTCCCTGCCATTGGGAATCATGACAGTCCCCCCCCCCCCTGCTACAAATACCAGTCCGCAGCCACCCCAGAAATGGCACATCTGTAAGATGCGCCAATTCCGGCACTGAGGCTGGTTTCACACTTGCGTTTTTGGACGCTGCGTTTTAGCGCTAAAAAACGCATGCGTTTTTTTTCCTATACTTAACACTAAATACGCATGCGTTTTTTCGCATGCATTTTGACGCGTTTTCGGCAACGCATGCGTTTTTGTACGCGCGCGTTCATTTGCAGAAATGCAACCTGTAGTAATTTTTAGCAGTGTTTTTTTGCCGCAAAAAAAACGCATGCGTTTATTTGCGGCAAAAAAAATGCATTGCTGTCTATGTAAACGCATGCGTTTTTAAGCACATGCGTTTGCGTTAAAAACGAATGCGTTTTTATAGAAAAAAACAGAAAAAAACACTGAAACACCACCCACCACCATCAGGGTGATAAAGGGATCCAAACCCTAACCCTACCCCTAACCTCACCCCTAACCGTTTAATTAACATTTTCTGACAGTCATAGTGCCACGATATTTCAGTGCCACGTATATAAGTGCCACGTATATAAGTGCCACATATGCAAGTGCCACGTGCCACGTATATAAGTGCCACGTATGTAAGTGCCACGTGCCACGTATTTAAGTGCCACGTATGTAAGTGCCACGTATGTAAGTGCCATGTATGTAAGTGCCACGTATGTAAGTGCCACGTATTTAAGTACCACGTGACACATATTTCAGTGCCACATATTTCAGTGCCACCTATGTAAGTGCCACGTATTTCAGTGCCACGTATTTCAGTGCCACGGATTTAAGTGCCACGTATGTAAGTGCCATGTGCCACGTATTTCAGTGTCACGTATTAAAGTGCCACGTATTTCTGTCACGTTTATGGTTAGGGTTAGGGTTGATGTCACCGCTCTATAGGACCCTCAGTGACACACTGACAGGAGGCAATGGCTCCTGCAGTGTATCACTGAGGTTACTAAAGTTCACTGGTCTCACTTTATGGCAAAAAGCTGCGTGGGAACTTTCTTATACAGCATGACATAAAGTGAGACTAGGGACTATTTTCTCACAGGGGCGTAGGAATACATTGTGGGGAATACATTGTGGAAGGATACCTTCCTCCCCTCATTGTGTTCCTGGTGCCCCTGGTGAGTGGTTGCGTCAGCTGATGCTCCTGCTTTCCACGGGAGATCGTCGTGGGACACTCGTTTTAATTGGATTTCTGCGGATCAGGGAGTATAGTGTTTGTTTATTATTTTAATATTTTTTACAGATGACAATGGCTTCGGGGATTAAAGTGACAAGTGATGGTGAGTATGTACTCTGTTTTATGTACTGTATGTCTATATGTATGTACTGTATGTAATGTATGTATGTATGTATGTACTGTATGTCTGTATGTATGTACTGTATGTATGTACTGTATGCGCATGTCGTCGCATGCCGCATGTCGTCGCATGCCGCATGTCGTCGCATGCAGCATGTCGTCGCATGGCGCATGTCGTCGCATGCAGCATGTCGTCGCATGCAGCATGTCGTTGCATGGCGCATGTCCTGTATGTGTTCTATGTATGTACTGTATATGTGTTTTTTTTTTCTTTTTTTTTTTTTTACATTCAACACATTAGCCGGATGATGGGACTACTACTGTCCCATCATTGGCTAATGTGTCACTCACTGTCACTGTAGCAGGCAGAGCCCGATGGGACTTGTAGTCCCATCGGACATGCCTGCACACAGAGACAACGCCGCCGCCACCACCACCGCACAGCCACCTTCAGCACCGGCCGCAGCCGCCGCCACGGCACCGGCCGGCGGGGCCGGCCGTCGACGCACCAGCGGCCGCCACCAGGGCACTGGCCGCCGACGCACCAGCCGCCGCGGCACCGGCCGCAGCCACGGGATCAGCCGCCGCCGCAGCACATCTCAGCAAGCAGATCCCAGCACCAGACACCTGCAGTGCACAGCCCCGCCCTCCCCCAGCACAGCACAGTCCCGCCCACAGCCCAGTCACTCTTGAGTGACTGCTGACTGTGCGGCTGGGACACGCCTGTTACTGACGTCACGTCAATTTCCAGAGTCTGGAAATTGACGTGACGTCGGCGGAAATAAGCGGTGGCTGCAGCCTGGGGGTCACGTGACCCGGACTCAGCCACCAGCATAGCGCCGCTCACAGGGGAAAAAGGCAACGCAAGGTATTTACACAATTCATCAGGGGCCCCGGGGGGATACATTGGGGGGATAATTGAAAGTAGTGGACAACCCCTTTAATCGATCTAAGCAAGATAAAGCAGCACTCATAATGTGCCGAATGTAAATGTACAGGTTAATAATATAGCAGAGCTGAGTATATGTCTGCTGTCATGCCGGACGCTGTTCACACTAGGGCGTCCGATAGACAGCAGTAATTCCACTTACGTCCACTACACGCTCAGTGGCGTCGGCTAGATTTTATCCAGCTTGCTCGGGGTTAATCTAGCTGATAATCAGGTTGGAGGCTGGGTCACGCCCACGGCCTTTAAATAGTCACGCTGGACTTTGGGCGTCGCCGATTATAGCTTTTGCTTTATGCCTGGTGATTCCGGTCTGGAGTGGTGGTCTTGTTGTAGGAATATCGTATCTGGTGGTGTATTATCCGTTGTCATATTCCTCCTTTCTATTTGTATTTGTTTTGCCCTGTGCACATTATAGTGTATTCCTGTGTGTCTGCGGCGTGGTGCGTTTTTCAGTTTTCCCTGTCTGTGCTTTCTGTGGGGATTGGTGTGTGGTCTCTTCACTGGGTGGCGGGTGGTGGTTTCAGCTTAGGGCTGAAACAGGAGTCAGGGTCAGGCCTGGCGGCCCAGACATGCACACCTTTAGTGTAAATTCTGGGAGAGGGACAGACAGGGTTTCCCTAGCCTGAGGGATATCGCAGGGGCCCGGGTAACCAACCTTAGTCTACCCTATTCCCCCGTGACATCTGCGTTGTGAGCCATTATATCGTCTAGCGGCCCTGGAGAAAGCTAGAGTCTAGAATCAGAGGGAGTGTTTCATCTTTTGGAGACTGCCATTAAAGTCCAACAGGTCAGGCAATGTTCACTGGGAACACAGGTATGAAAATTAATTGTCGCAGGAAGAAAACGTTAAGGCTATGTGCCCACGTAGCGGATTCGTGTGCGGATGTTTCTGCACCATTTCAGAAAAATCCACAGGTAAAACGCACAGTGTTTTACCTGTGGATTACCTGCGGATTTACCTCAGATTTCCAGCGTTTTTTGTGCAGATTTCATCTGCTTTTTACCACCTGCGGATTACTATTGAGGAGTAGGTGTAAAACGCTGCGTAATCTGCCCAAAGAATTGACATGCTGCAGAAAATACAACGCAACGTTTCAGCGTGGTATTTTCCTCAGCATGTGCACTGTGGATTTTGTTTTCCATAGGTTTACCTGGTACTGTAAACCGGATGGAAAACTGCTGCGAATCTGCAGCCAAATCCACAACGTGTGCACATACCCTAACATGCCTTTCCAAATGATAAGGATATTACACAAATCATAGTATGCTCCAAAAGCAAAATTCACCTATAAAAAATTCAGAAGCTGCATTGTGTTTTGTCAGTGCAGAACAGGGATACTGGTTGCCTGGGCGAGAGGCTTCTGAGTTCGTTTTTTTGAGTGGTACTTCTCCTTATAGTGACCACTTGGTGTAGAGAAACTTACAGGCAGGCAATGCACCTTGTTTAAAAAATGGTTGACATGGAAAATTTCCTAGCCTACAGTGGCATGTAAGAGTTTGAGCACCCCTGGTCAGAATTACTTTTATTGTGAACAGTTAAGCAAGTTGAAGTTAAAATTATATCTAAAAGGCCTAAAGTTAAAGATGACATATTTCCTTTGTATTTTAGGCAACAAAAATTATATTGTAATTTTTTTTCTACATTTACAAAAATTACAAAAAGGAATATGGGCCGATGTAAAAATTTGGGCACCCTCAGAGATTTGTGTGCTAAGATAACTGTGACCAAATTTTCAGACCTTAATTAGCCTTTTAGGCTTATGGCTAGTTCACTTTCATCATTAGGAAAAGCCAGGTGATTAAATTGTCACACCTTTATAAAAAACACAGCCTCCTTTAACCAAGTTGTCCTTTCCTAAGTTTGAAATGTAATTAAGAAATGGCAATTAACAGTAACTGTGGAGGTCAAGATAAGGTCTGGAAGACCTAGTAACATTTTAGTGAGAACTGCTTGTAGGATTGCTACAGAGGCAGATCAGAACCCTTGCTTGACTGCAAGAGACCTTCAGAAAGATTTAGTAAACTCTAGAGTTGTGGTACATTGTTATACTGTTCAGAGACACCTGCACAAATATGGCCTTCATGGAAGAGTCATCAGAAGAAAACCTCTCCAGTGTCGTCACTATAAATTTCAGTGTCAGAAGTATGCAAAAGAACATCTAAACAAGTGTGATGCATTTTGGAAACAAGTCATGTGGACCAATAAGCTTAAAATAGATCTATTTGGCACAATGATCAAAGGTATGTGTGGAGAATAAAGGGGACAGAATTTCAGGAAAAGAACATCTCACCCACCATTAAGCATGGGAGTGGATCAATCATGCTTTGGGGTTGTATTGCACGCAGCTAATGGCATGGGGAACATTTCATGGGTAGAGAGAAGAATGGATTTCAACAAATTCTTGATGCAAACATAACACTATCTCTAATAAAGCTGAAGATGAAAAGAGGATGGCTTCTGCAAATGGATAATTATCTTAAACAGACATCAATATCCACAATAGACTACCTCAAAAAGTGCAGATGAAGGTTTTACATTGGCCCTCACAGTCCCCCTTTCTGAGCCTCATTGAAAATCTGTGGCTAGACCTCCAAATTGCAGTGCATGCAAGACAACCCAGGAATTGAAAGACTGTTGGCTGGCTACAAAAAGCGTTTAGAAGCTGCAATAATATTAAGGGGGTGCTACTAGGTACTAACCATGCAGGTTGTCCAATCTTTTGGCCCATTTTACTTTTTGTAATTTTAAAAATGTAAAAGATGAAAATATATACGGTATATATTTGCCTTAAATACAAAGAAAATGTGTCATCTTTAACTTTTAGAGATCATTTAATCTTCAACTCGCTAAACTGTTCACAATAAGAGTAATTTTTACCAGGGGTGCCCAAACTTTTCCATGCCACTGCATAAGGATTTGTCTTTCTCCTCATCACAATCCTGTGTGAGGAAACTGGCTGCAGAAGGAGCCTCTCCCTACTGGTCTGTCAGGAGTGGAAGACTAGAATAATACCCCACTGTTACGCCCAATCATGGCACATATGGATTTGTGGACCCACTGTGCCACAGGGCCTTTCCTACCCAGGAAGGGCATACCTAAGCAGCTACCTTGGTGTTTACTGGAGCCTCTAGTGGTGAGGTCAGGCTTGTGCAGCAGGTAGCCGCCAGGTAACACTGCTGGGCGGAGCCCGGAACTGCAGCTGCTGACCCCATAGGTCAGGCACGCTGAAACTGATTAAGGCTTGATTTCCGTTCAGACTTGTAAGTTCTGGCATCTCTACTGAACAGTTACTGACTAGTGTTGAGCGATACCGTCCGATACTTGAAAGTATCGGTATCGGATAGTATCGGCAGATACCCGAAAAGTATCGGATATCGCCGATACCGATACCCGATACCAATACAAGTCAATGGGACACCAAGTATCGGAAGGTATCCTGATGGTTCCCAGGGTCTGAAGGAGAGGAAACTCCCCTTCAGGCCCTGGGATCCATATTAATGTATAAAATAAAGAATAAAAATAAAAAATATTGATATACTCACCCTCTGACGAGCCCTGGTTGTAACCGCCAGCCTCCGTTCATAAGAATGAGCGCTTGAAAGTCCTTAGATGACGTCACGGCCTGTGATTGGTCGCGGAGCGGTCACGTGACCGCAACGCGACCAATCACAGGCCACGACGTCATCTAAGGACTTTCAAGCGCTCATTCTTATGAACGGAGGCTGGCGGTTACATCGGTAAGGTCCAGGCTGCGTCGGAGAGGTGAGTATATCAATATTTTTTATTTTTATTCTTTATTTTACACATTAATATCGATCCCGATACCGATTCCCGATATCACAAAAGTATCGTATCTCGGTATCGGAATTCCGATACAGCAAATATCGGCCGATACCCGATACTTGCATTATCGGAATGCTCAACACTATTACTGACACGTATTCGGACTCGGGTAAGACATGCCGGTCTAGGATACTGGGTCAGGGTTTGGCCGCACAGGGGATGAGATTTAGGCTCTGGCCGCTCTGGGACCAAGGGATGAGGTTCAGTCACTGTCCGCTCCAGGACCAGGGGATAAGGTTCAGGTACTTGAGTGATATTCAAGTATCACTGATCACGTTCGCTCATCCCTAATAAGCACCTTAGTTTTCTTTCATGGGTACAATTTTAAGAACTGTTGCAGCTTTAACCAAGAATGGTCTACACTAGAAACTATGAAAATAGTGTGCATTGGAATAGTTTTTTTTTTGGAGCTGTGTACATCCCCAAACCCCTTCCCACCCTGACAAATGATTGCTTTTGCAATTTTTGTTTCAGTCTACCAAGATCCATCTTTTTTTTTTCATTTTTATGTTGACATAACCATATGAGGGCTTGCTTTTCTCTGTGGGATAAGTTGTAATTTTAAATGACACCATTCATTTTACCCTAAAATGTACTGAATAACGGGAAAAGTTCTAGGTGCAGTAAAATGGCGAAAACACTTTTCATTCATTGTTCTTCAGGTTTTCTTTTTACGGTGTTCAGTGTCTGGTGAAAATGATGTTTTTTGTCTATTTTTAATGGGAGAAAAGGAAGATGATTAAAAATGTAATATCTTCTAATTTTTTGATTATTATTTATCTTACTCTTTTTAGTCCTTTTAGGGGACTTGAACGTGTGATTCTGATCACTTGTTACATATACTGAGATAGAACTATATTGCAGTACATAGGCTTCTGGCTTCATTGACAACCCTTTACTTTTGTGATTGTGTCATGGAAGGCTGAGGGGCCGCGCGCCTCAATTGCTAGTCTCAGAGATAGATTGTGGCATTTAGGGGGTGAACAGCAGTGACTGGAGATTAACTTAGCTTCCAATCGCTGCCGTTAGAGGAGGAAGCCAGTTGTGTAACTCTGCCGGCATTCATCTTATGTGGAATGAGTTCAGCTCCTGAGCGCGCTCCATACACCCGTACCATGACGTAATAATATATCATTAAACACAATATTGTCCACTACTTATTCAAACGTTAGGTATGGACCTAGAACTTAACTTTTGCACAGACGTTCGATCAAAAAATGGACTAGAGTATAATCCAATGTATTGAATTTTTATTAATAATAATCAAATAACTAAATTCCCTTAAACAATGACTTTTAGAGGCTGCCCAGCTACACAAAAAGCACCGCACTGGCTAGGTAAATAATTATATAAAGTGCAATGTGCAAAATTAATTAAACATTCTTAGTGCAAAAGTGCAGATTACTAAAAATCTCTTTCAACCATCACAGTAAAATTGTCAAAAATAAGTGAATATTAGGTTGCCCTTTAAGGGATGTCTATAATGAGTGCAACACACCTTAGTAATTTCAGGCTGGAATAGAAATGCAAATGGTGCCCCTATTCATAGCTCAATCACTATGTAGGTTAAAAAACAGTTAAGCATTGCTATTTGAACACACCTTATTGTTTGAGAGTAAAACAATGAAGGAAGGAAACTTTATAAATAAAGCCAGTAAAGATCCAATCGCCCCAACGTACGTTTCATGGTTAATTCATCAGGAGGCGCTTTAGTAATCTGCGCTTTTGCACTAAGAAGGTTTAATTAATTTGGCACATTGCACTTTATAGAATTATTTACCTAGCCAGTGCGCTCCTTTTTGTGTAGCTGGGCAGCCTCTGAAATTTATTGTTGAAGGGAATTTATTTATGTGATTATTATTAATAAAAATTCAATACATTGGATTATACTCTAGTCTGTTTTTTGATCGAAAGTAACAGTATATCATGTAGCATGAAGGGGTCAAATATAAAATCTCGGTATGAAGGGGGAACAGTCACAGTGTGCGACAAGTCTTAATAACCCATGCCATTTCTGCAAAAATCAAACTCAAAACCCATAATCAAATTCATTATTGACGCGAAGGTCAAAGTCATAAATGCCAGATTTTTTGCAATAAGATATGTGACTATCAAATTAATTTTGAAAAAAAGAGGGTTGCGTGGCATACTTCTGAGGGTGCATAAATAGGATTCCATTCCAATAATAATTAAAAAATGAATTCAGCTCTCCAAAAAGGATGATGCGAAGAAAACAAATTTTCATTGAATAATATATCCACTATTTGAAGTTTCGACCTTTGTTGGTCTTCTTCAGAACATGACACTGCTCAATGACGTCATTCTTCTTGCATGGATGTGCTTTTCCTTAGCGCTATCTCTCTGTATGCTACATTTTTCTGTGGACATATCTTCCCTCTTCCACAAATCCTTTTGTCCACACTGAGCAGTGTCATGTTCTGAAGAAGGCCAACAAAGGCCGAAACGTCGGATAGTGGATGTATTATTCAATAAAAAATAAGAAGTGCAGAGTTACACCCCAAATAGAATTATTGAAAAGGCATAGCTTATTTTTCGATTTCTTTAGTGTTGTTGCAGAAAAGTTCTCTTTCATTCTCTTCCTTGTTTTTTCATTAAATTTGCCATTTTTCTACAATACCATAGAAAATCCTGCAATAATCTATTGTGCACTGGTGTAAAACAGTCATAAAGACTTACAGGCTCCTCAGAGGGGCATAATAGACAGCGATACTGTATCACGCAAAGCTTGATCTCGAGGATGATACGAATATGAAATCTGAGCAGGCATCCGGCACTGGCAGCTTTGTGCTTTTGTGACATTCCAAGAATGAATCAACTATTTCTCTGCTACAATGAAATAGCGCACGTCTTTGTAAGGCATAACCTGCCCTACTTTCAGTAAATTATTAAAAGATCGATTATAAAAAACACAAAAAATGATGACCCAGTCCAAAAGTATGAAAGACCGCTCCTAAACAAGCAGAGAAGTGCACGTTTTACAATGTAGTAGAGCTAAATATGTAATTTAGCACCACAGGTATGTTGCTACTATCATGAACAGATGAGTCCCTCCTTGATTTTTCTCTTTGATATACATATGGATGAAAGGGGCAAAATTAGCAATTCAAAGAAAAAAAATGGACTTTGAGAAACTCTGTCAGGAGATGTTTTCCTATTTATGTCTATGCGTGGCCACCCAGTGGTTATGATGTGTATTGCAGTCTGTCAGAGGTTTGCTCTCATGTTCTGGTATTGCATTGAATTTGTATTGAGAGAAGTTAGACCCTTCAGGGGATTAACTGAGATTTTTTTTATTTTTTTCTTATGGGCATAAGAACTTCCATGTAGATAGTTGCTAGATACCTGCCTGTTGTGCCCGGTGCCAAACTCTGCCAGCTGAACTGATCTCTGCAACTTCTGGTGACATCACATAGAGCAACTGCTTTTCATCCGCTCTGCTCTGTTGATGGGGTGTGACTGACAATATCATGTCGATTGACACCCGACTGCATATCTGCAGAAAGCTACCTGTCCGCAGTCACACCTTGCTAACAGAGCAGCCCGGAAGAGGAAGAGCTGCTCTGTTGACATGAAGCAGCAGAACTGATGGCTAGACCGGTCCGTGATGGCTCTGAGCTGCTGCCCAGCATAACAGGCTAGTATTTAGCTATTATCTGCATGACAGTTCTTAGCTCCATGAGAAAACAATAAAATAGTTCCAGATAATCCCTTTAACAAAACTCAAGAATAGGTAAGGGTGACACATCTGTATGAAGAGTTAAAAAAAATCATCTCTAACTATATGAAGCAAAGCAACAGCTAAAAGCTGGAATTATTATTTCCATTTTAGTCCTATTATCAGCATCAGGCTTGGGTGCTAAGGACCCACCGGTAACATTGACCCTGAGGGCCCACTGTCCAGTAATAAGCAAATATTACACTGCCCTCATTCGCAAAATGACCTGTGATTCTATATAGTAAGAAACTATGAATAAATAAATGATGAGATGCTGCCTTTGTCTGTACATAGCGAATCAGGTGTATTGTGCCAACTTCTGCTCTTACAGGGGGCGGCTCCCTCTCCTGCACCAGAACCCACCAGGGATTTCCCTGTTCTTCTTCTTCTTCTTTGGGCCAGTCTGAGCTTGCATGTCATAATATACAATGGTGGGATTTGAATTCTAATATTATCCAGCCCCATGGTTGGAGCTTTGCTAGCTAAACATTGTGCTACACAGATACTGTATGAGGGAAAATTTAATGTACATTTCCATGCAAACTCCTTGTTTTTTATAGGACCAGAGCTGTATGCACATATGAATTCAACTTTTGTAGAATATTGTCATGGATATTTTAAAGGGAACCTGTCACCCCGTTTTTTGAAGATGAGCTAAAAATAGCGTTAAATAGGGGCAGAGCTGGGCGTTACATTAGTGTCTTTGTGTGCCTTTATTACCCACCTATGCTGCCGAAATACCTTTGTAAAGTCGCCGTTTTCTGCTGTCACTCACGCTGGTCTGGTCCTATGGGCGTGGTGACAGCGCTGTTTCTCCCCCAGAATCCTGCTCATCATTACGTTGGTGGCGTAGTGGTGAGTGCATGTCCAAAAGGCGAATCCACTGCCCAGGTGATGAAAAACAGCGCGATCTGCGCTATTCAGCCGTTTACCGGTGGGCACGGCCATCTTTCCTGTGGCCGCGCGTGCGCAGATGGAGCTCTCTGCTGCCCGGGGCTTCAGGAAAATGGCCGCCGCGATCTCCATCTGCGCACGCGCGGCATCCCGCGGCCATTTTCCTGAAGCCCCGGGCAGCAGAGCAGGAGCAGGATTCTGGGGGAGAAACAGCGCTGTCACCACGCCCATAGGACCAGACCAGCGTGAGTGACAGCAGAAAACTGCGACTTTACAAAGGTATTTCGGCAGCATAGGTGGGTAATAAAGGCACACAAAGACACTAATGTAACGCCCAGCTCTGCCCCTATTTAACGCTATTTTTAGCTCATCTTCAAAAAACGGGGTGACAGGTTCCCTTTAACTTAATCTGTCTCTCTTTTTACTTTCACCATTGCAATCAAAATTATCCAACCCTGATTGCAAATTAGGTTTATTAGCAAAATTTGCAAACTTCCTGCTGTTTTGCAATAAACCAATGAAGCACAAAAAATGTAAATAGCTCAACACAGCTAGTATAATAAGTGATTTCTTCAAATTCACACAAAATTAGATTTTAATGATAACTGCAGAGTCCTCGTGATCCATGACCGCTCGTTCACTAATATCCTTGGAGATTCAAATAATGCCCAAGCTTCAGCTTCCTCACAGGAGACATGATGTTTTCTCCTAGGATTTCCTTAAACGTGATTGAATCCATCTTGCCTGCCACAAGCTGGAGGTTTCCAGTTCCAAAAGAAGAAAAGCGTCTTCTTCAGAGCATCTGTCACAACTCTGTTGTCGGGTGTCCCAGGACCAGGGCTCCTTCCCTGTCCCTAATGCTAGGGGCACATTATCTCGCCCTATTCCCCGGATTACTTCTGATGGTGACGATGCCGGGGCCACATACCTTGCTGTAGCTCTTGTATTCCCTCTTTGTCTGAACTCTTCCCCCACCCAGGGAAGAGGGGAGTAGTAGTGTACCATTATACACCATCCATACTAACAAGGTAATACGAACGGGGATAAAGCAAAATACCAAACATACAAATATACACATATAAACAAGAGGTAAATACCGGAGAGTGGAGGATGGGGCTAAACCAAAATAGGAGAAGAAAGGAAATTATCACACACTCAAAACCTAGCAACACTCACAGATAAATCCACCAAACGCCTTCTGCAACAACAATCAGCAACAACCTCCAGCCATGTAGCATAAGCTATCCTCTGACAATGAGTCCTAGCACGGGCCCAGTTTATATAGGAGATGGGAGTGACTAACAGTGCAGAGCTGAAAGCCTTAACACAGGAAAGCTTCCAGAAGCTCTCAACTGAGCAGATTAACTTATGCACTACTAAAATAAATGTACACCAATTAATAAGAATGTGAAGTGCTTCGAATCAGTGCAGGAGTAGGAGAAATCAGACACTGCAATCTTTTGGCTCCTCTCTGTCGTGGTAAACCTGTGACAACATAGCTTAGCCACTACCATGCTTCACTGTAGGCAGGGTGTTCTTTTCAGCATATACCTAATTTGTCCTCTTCCAGACATACCGCAGATCAGCAGGCCTTAAACATTCCTGTTTTCTTTCAGTGCTCCAATGAACAAAATACATCAATTTGCTGTTGCATAATTATATAATTTTGAGCGTATTGGAGATGACTTTTGCGTTAGTAGTGGTGTACCTCTTGGAGATCGGGCATGGGGGTCTTCATCTTTTAATGAGCACCTTAGTGTGCAAAAAGAAACCTCAGTAACCTTAATGTATCCTTTTCCTTGTTTGTGCAAGGCAATGATCTGACATTTCAGTAGCAGCGAAGCAGAGGAGATTTGAACAAATCCCATTCACACATTGCATAAAAACATCTGTGCAGAAATTGACCTGTTCCACAGATTATAAAACCACAACATATCAATTTCTGCAGTGGATTTACATTGTTGATTTCACCCTTTGTAATACACAACTTGAGCTCTACATAAATACACAAAGCATATAGATTTTGTTATGGATTGCTCTGCAAATTTAGTGCCGAATGCACAGCATATTTTTTTCTGCCTAATTTACACTACATTTGAGCTTAACCGGAAAATCATTTTTCTTGTCTGAGAAAGAGAAAAAATGAGCTACAAGGAAAAAAACTGTACAGTAGGTACGGAAAGTATTCAGACCCCTTTAAATTTTTCATTCTTTGTTTCATTGCAGTCATTTGGTAAATTCAAAAAAGTTCATTTTTTCACGTTAATGTACATTTTACACCCCATCTTGACTGAAAAAAAAACAGAAATTTAGAAATTTTTGCAAATGTAAAAAAAGAAAAAGAAAAACTGAAATATCACATGGTCATAAGTATTCAGACCCTTTGCTCAGA
This sequence comes from Ranitomeya variabilis, assembly GCF_051348905.1. NCBI lineage: Eukaryota > Metazoa > Chordata > Amphibia > Anura > Dendrobatidae > Ranitomeya > Ranitomeya variabilis. The sequence continues at coordinate 85,931,524 of NC_135233.1, read as the reverse complement.
CACTTAAGTCACATGCTGTCCATTTCCTTGTGATCCTTCTTGAGATGGCTCTGCTCCTTCATTGGAGTCCAGCTGTGTGGATGAATATTAGCTTGATGTATGTCCGAAAACTAATCTCATTCCAACTACCATATGCATATTGTCAACTGTGAAGTTGGGTGGATGAGTAAGGTCTCATGCTGCTCTTCTTAATTCAGTCTCCGCATACCATGACATCATGAAGAGCTGTGAGCCAGTGTCATAACGCCTATGCAAGATACAAACTTTGGCTTTGGAGACTCCAGTCTTAAGCAGATTACATCATATTTACTGGAATATATAGGGAAATGACAGAACCTAGCAGATCTTAAAATATTCTAAAAGTGAGCCATTTTTTTTCCACCAAAAAAATCCGTGCCCAATCTCGCTGATGCTCTTGGGGTGAATTTGCAAATGTGTAGTGAGTTATCATCCTCGGAAACTGGAGAGTATGAGTGAGCTCCAAATGGGATGAGGTACTCGACCAACACACGTACAGTGCATGTGGAATATGATATGGACAAGTAATTGATGAACACACTGCAAAGAAATAAACCGAAATGGATGATAGATGTAGAAAGGTCTAAAATATCAATGTAACTAAAGACTAATTGTTATTGATTTACATAAATTTACATAAAACTGACTATATCCTCCATGTTTTACCCAAATTTATGTAAATATTTGCATTATATAGAGCCTTATCCTGAATTAGCCTCCAGTGTGCAGTGCCAGTCTAGGCTGAATTGATGCCAGGATCTTCAGACTTTTACAGATGCTTTAGAAGGAAATTGAGTTTCTCAGCTCACAAACAATATATCAAGACAAGATTAAACAAGAATGAAGAGGCTGCCCCATTACAACTAGAGAAATCTACAATGGAGATGCCTTCTGTAATTACAGGCGCAGTCATCTGCCTGAGCCGGGCACTCCTGGGTATACAGCCCTTGCCTTGTACGCTGAAAGTCATTATGTCCAATTTGTGTATTGTCAGAGGCGAGGACTCTGGAGAAGAAACATATAAGGACCAATCTTCTGTGTCTCGAAACATTTGTGTATATGAAATATATGACTTGACAGTGTTAGATAGCGCTGGGAAGTAATATCACCCTTGTCCCCTAACAACCAAAGATCTTGTCTACAGGAGTGCGTAGAGGATGCACTTGCTGAACAGAAGGATTTACAACATTTTTAACTGAGCACTCTCATGGTCATCCCATCACTTCTGGGTACAAAACAAAAAGCTTTAAAGGGAACCTGTCCCCAGATTTTATCCATATAATGTACGGCCACCACTTTTAAGCCCTGCTTTACGGTATTCTAAAAGGCTGTATGTACAGTTAGGTCCATATATATTTGGACAGAGACAACATTTTTCTCATTTTGGTTATAGACATTACCACAATTTAATTTTAAACAAAACAATTCAGATGCAGTTGAAGTTCAGACTTTTAGCTTTCATTTGAGGGTATCCATATTAAAATTGGATGAAGAGTTTAGGAGTTTCAGCTCCTTAACCTGTGCCACCCTGTTTTTTAAAGGGACCAAAAGTAATTGGACAATTGACTCCAAGGCTATTTCATGGACAGGTGTGGGCAATCCCTTCATTATGTCATTCTCAACTAAGCAGATAAAAGGCCTGGAGTTGATTTGAGGTGTGGTGCTTGCATTTGGAAGGTTTTCCTATGAAGTAAACATGCGGTCAAAGGAGCTCTCCATGAAGGTGAAACAAGCCATCCTTAAGCTGTGAAAACAGAGAAAAAACCCATCCGAGAAATTGCTACAATATTAGGAGTGGCAAAATGTACAGTTTGGTACATCCTGAGAAGGAAAGAAAGCACTGGTGATCTCATCAATGCAAAAAGACCTGGGCATCCACGGAAGACAACAGTGGTGGAGGATAGAAGAATAATCTCCATGGTGAAGAGAAACCCCTTCACAACAGCCAACCAAGTGACCAACACTCTCCAGGAGGTAGGCGTATCAATATCCAAATCTACCATAAAGAGAAGACTGCATGAAAGTAAATACAGAGGGTTCACTGCACGGTGCAAGCCACTCATAAGCATCAAGAATAGAAAGGCTATACTGGACTTTGCTATAAAACATCTAAAAAAGCCAGCACAGTTCTGGAAGAACATTCTTTGGACAGATGAAACCATGATCAACCTCTACCAGAATGATGGAAAGAGAAAAGTATGGCGAAGGCGTGGTACAGCTCATGATCCAAAGCATACCACATCATCTGTAAAACACGGCGGAGGCAGTGTGATGGCTTGGGCATGCATGGCTGCCAGTGGCACTGGGTCACTAGTGTTTATTGATGATGTGACACAGGACAGAAGCAGCCAAATGAATTCTGAGGTATTCAGAGCCGCCATACTGTGTGCTCAGATCCAGCCAAATGCAGCCAAACTGATTGGTCGTTGTTTCTTACTACAGATGGACAATGACCCAAAACATAAAGCCAAAGCAACCCAGGAGTTTATTAAAGCAAAGAAGTGGAATATTCTTGAATGGCCAAGTCAGTCACCTGATCTCAACCCAATTGAGCATGCATTTCACTTGTTAAAGACTAAACTTCAGACAGAAAGGCCCACAAACAAACAGCAACTGAAAACCACCGCAGTGAAGGCCTGGCAGAGCATCAAAAAGGAGGAAACACAGCGTCTGGTGATGTCCATGAGTTCAAGACTTCAGGCAGTCATTGCCAACAAAGGGTTTTCAACCAAGTACTAGAAATGAACATTTTATTTAAAATTATTGAATCTGTCCAATTACTTTTGGTCCCTTTAAAAACAGGGTGGCACATGTTAAGGAGCTGAAACTCCTAAACCCTTCATCCAATTTTAATGTGGATACCCTCAAATGAAAGCTGAAAATCTGAACTTCAACTGCATCTGAATTGTTTTGTTTAAAATTCATTGTGGTAATGTCTATAACCAAAATGAGAAAAATGTTGTCTCTGTCCAAATATATATGGACCTAACTGTATATCCCCAATCCCCTCTTCAAGGCACAAAATAAGACCTTTTATTATAACCACAGATGGCATTGTCTGGTCCGATGGGATTCTCTGGTGTTTATTCGGCGCCTCCTCTCTTCTTATGATCGCTGTCCTCCTTCCCTTTTTCAAGTGGATGACGTGTCCTACGTCATCAACACAGTGTCCCCAATTACGCTCCTGTGCAGGTGCACTTTTCTTTGCCCTACCAAACGCACAGGAAAGTACTGCAGTGTACATGTGCCGGGAAAGGCCAAAGAGCGCAGATGGCCCTTAGGTAAAGTTGGTACATGCAAGTAGTGTAGCAGAGGGTGGTTTCGTCAAACTCAATTTGACAGGTGGACACGCCCCTATCAAAGTGTATCAAACTGTGTAACCCCTCCCCCCTGCCAGCTGTCCTCCTTGTCTTCTAACAGCAGCTGTGTGGCAGCTCCCCCTCCCTTTTTATATAATTTAATTTGTTAATAGAGTGACTGTTATCCCCGTAATTGTTTTATATTAGAGTTTTATATTTATATGGGTATTTATAATGCGCGCATTATGTATGCGGGCATGTTACAACATGAATATTATCCCCGGGGCATGTTACAACATGCCCCTGGGCATGTTACAACATGAGTGTTACCCCCGTAATTGATTTATATTAGAGTTTTATATTTATAGGTGATTTATAATGGGCGCATTATGTGTGCGACCATATTACAACAATCGCAGGTATGAATCGTGGTGTTTTATACGTTTATAAAAAAGCAAAAGTCGGGGTATTGTAAAAGTAAAAGATATTTATTGTAAATAAACACAACTCAGTATAAAAGCACTCGCATTAAATAGCACGTTTGGTTATACAGCAGCAAACGTCTTACAAAATAATGTGATTATTTATACACTATAAGTTGTGATTCATTATCACTGAACACATTCTAACTGCAGAAACCCTATCGCTGTATTTGATACAGTGAATATTATCCCCGTAATTGTCTTATATTAGAGTTTTATATTTATATATATGTATACGGGCATGTTACAACATGAATGTTATCCCCGGGGCATGTTACAACATGAGTGTTATCCCCGTAATTGTTTTATATTAGAGTTTTATATTTATATGTGATTTATAATGGCCGCATTATGTGTGCGACCATATTACAACAAGCGCAGGTATGAATCGTGGTGTTTTATACGTTTATAAAAAAAGCAAAAGACAGGGTATTGTAAAAGTAAAAGATATTTATTGTAAATAAACACAACTCAGAGACATTTCAACGATTCTTGCAGAGTATAAAAGCAGTTGCATTAAATAGCCCGTTGATTAGATGTCTATGTAACACACTATCATCACTTTCTGAACACTTGTTAAAACTCAGAAACTCTGGCTCGAATGTATGTCATGCAGACACACACCTGTTTTTTTTTTTTTTTTTTTTCTGACTGGAGCCCCTGCAGCCTGTACACAGTACACTTCTTTCAAAATAAATATCAATACTGCAACGTACAAAATAAATAACACGTTGGTTATACAGCAACAAACGCCTTACAAAATAATGTGATTATTTATCCACTATAAGTTGTGGTTCATTATCACTGAACACATTCTAACTGCAGAAACACTGGCTGTCTAGTTAATGGCCACACAACTGCTTGCATTTAAGTATGGAATACTGTCTCCTACTTAATTACCCTAACAGCTGGGATCCCTGTGCTTGGAAAATGACTGGATCACTGTGCTTGGAAAATGACCGCGTATGATTCAAACCTGTGTTTGTGGGGCTCCCCGCAGCTGTTTCTCAGGTACCCCAAATAACGGGGCGCAAGCAGAGGCTGGCTAAAAATAGTTTACTGTGTGAAATAAAGCATGGTAGATTTCCCACTAGCCGAGAAAACACAGAATTTGCTAGCAGCTGTCACACAAAGCATCTGTCACCTTGAACGTCCTCTAAGAATTTAAACAACTAGTTAGATCAGTGAAGACAAGTGCAGTTTTGATTAAATTGATAATTGCAATTAGAACGCGGTAAATTTGAAAATGTTGACGAAATAATCGTGAGTGAAGACAAGTGCAGTTGGCCACTGCACATTTAGAGTGAAACAGCATATTTTTCAGCTTATAACGCAGTTTCTCATTTTCATGAGTTTTAAGAGGTCGTGTTATGTGTGATACGGGGGCTACATGCTCGTGTGGTTAATAGATAAAATACAGATATGATATGCCAATTCACCAACAGTGACCGGCTTACACATAACTCGACAATAATCAAGGGTAGATATACAATACAAGGCAATAGACTTTATTAAAGTATGTATCAGACAGGCGTGATATTTACTAAGGCAGCTGAAATGAATTTGCCTCTGTAATCAGAGCAGTGTATTTTATACACAGTTGATCACATATAGTGAATAGTGCTTCTATATGTATTTGTGCTGAGAGTGCATTCTGCAACCAGAGCAATACTGCTAGCTATCAGTGTGAAACTTTCAGACAAGTACAGTATATTCTGGACATAGTATGTATAATTATTAGTTAATTGTTCACTAAAACGATCATTTCTGACAGAACAATGTCAAATTTTGACAAAGACAATTCAATAATATAAAAATTCTTACAGAATATAAAAAGCAAAAACATTAAATATGTATGTACACATGCATGATTTAGCTTAAAAGACATATTATGTATAATTATTAGTTAATTTTTCACTAAAATGACACAAAATTGTGTTTTATAATACACCATGCTGTTTATTCATTATATGTTGTATTAAATAGAGTCTAACTATCACATTACATGTCTTGCTGTACCAGTATGTATCAGACTGCAATGGCACATCACACTGCTTGCTGTAGTGAATAGAGCTTCTATATGCAGTTGTGCTGAGAGTGCAATCTGTTATCAGTGCAATACTGCTAACTATCAGTGTGAAACTTTCAGAGGACTGTGTTATGTGTGATAACTTACCGAAGCGGTAAAAGCAAAACACAGATGTAGAAGTGCAAAAATGACAGTCACTGTATGAGTTTTAATAGACTTTAATAAAGTATGTATCAGACAGGCGTGATATTTACTAAGGCAGCTGAAATGAATTTGCCTCTGTAATCAGAGCAGTGTATTTTATACACAGTGTTCACATATAGTGAATAGTGCTTCTATATGTATTTGTGCTGAGAGTGCATTCTGCAACCAGAGCGATACTGCTAGCTATCACTGTGAAACTTTCAGACAAGCACAGTATATTCTGGACATATTATGTATAATTATTAGTTAATTTTTCACTAAAATTATAATCTCTGCCCGAACAGCGGACTAAACTTGAAAATTTTGACAAAAACTATCCTATATTAATGTTCGTATTTTTATTACACTCACCCCAGGTTATATTATGTATAATTATTAGTTAATTGTTCACTAAAATGATAATTTCTGCCCGAACAGCGGGTTAAACTTGAAAATTTTGACAAAAACTATCCTATATTATGGCTCGTATTTTTATTACACTCATCCCCAAATGAGCCAATGCTAATTTGATGACACAATTTTTAGCATTTCAATACTATACATTAACTAAATGCTAGAGCTTATGTTACAGTATTTTATCTGTTTATTTTATAGCATTTTATCTGTTTATTTTATAGCATATTAGATTTTCACATTATTTGTAGCTGTTTGTGTGGCTGCCTCTGTAAGCTGCATTTTTCTGCCGACAGGCCATAAAGATGTGACCGTAGCCACAGCTCGCTGAGCGTTACCACCGGACTCACTTCTCTTTGGAGGCTTCTGAATGTACACTATTCCCACCCACGGACAGTTTTCATTTAAAAATATGAATATTATTGAATATAATGTATTACCTATGTTACAGTATTTTATTTTCCCGGTGTTACATTTGTTTTGCTGTCTGTTTTACCACTTCAATGCTATACATTAACTAAATGCTAGAGTTTCTGTAACAGAAACTAGGGACCAGTGTTTTGACAGGGTATAAAGCGGTTGTTTTATACATGACAGGTATATGAATATAAAAAGTAAAAATCATCACATGTACAATTAACATACACCATTACACTTCTTATAAAATAGAGTATATTATGTATATTCTGTGTTTCTGCCCGATTATTTGATTATTTGATTTATACCTCACTGTATGGGATTATTATGTATAGATATGAATATTACTGAATAGTCTCATACCTCCCCGGCCGTAATAGGCTCTAATGCTATAACATCCCACCTCTGCTTGCTGTCTCAGATCTCAACCACAGTAATAGAGTCTGGTGGTATAACCGGCCACCTCAGTTTCTGTAGGGGGAGCGGGGTGTGTTTCTACAGTATTATTCTGTTGTGAGCCTGAAGTCTGGGCACTATAACTGCTAACAGCTGCTAAGATTTTCTGTGGTGCAGATACAAGCACTCAACTTGCTAGCAGCTGTTAAAATGTATCTGTACTGACCACTAACTAGATGTGAGGTTGTGTGATATAGTTTAATTTGTTAATACAGTGAATATTATCCCAGTAATTGTTTTATATTAGATGTTTATATGATATATTAAGATTAGTCTTGCTTGACAAGCCAGTGTTCTGACATTTTCATAAACCTATAGCCCCAATAATATTTATTTGGACTGCAGATAATTAATTAAAAGCGCATAAAGCGTGTTAAATAGACAGTACACCAAAAGCACAGCGAATCAAAATGTATTAAATTGATTACTGATACGCTTCCAACAAATTGATAATAATATCAAAAGTGTACCAACAATATTTATTCTCTTTTATTGACATCGGATATCGTAGCGCCTGTGCCGTCTATTTGCACACAGTCATTTTGAAACCGTGTTTTGCTGACCTTAAACATTTTGTATAACAGATGTGTTTCTCCGGATTTTCTAGCGCAGCTCGCTGAGCGTTACCACTGCACTCACCTCTCTTTGCTGTTTCTGAATGTACACTATTCTTACCCATAGACAGCTTTCCTTTAAAAAAATACGAATATTATTGAATATAATGTTTTACATATGTCACAGTATTTTATTTTCCTGGTGTTACTTTAATAATAATAATGATAATAATAATAATAATAATAACCATACACCGCAAAATTGTGTCAATATTGAACGACTATGAAATTTTCCATAAAAATCTTCTTGGTTAACCCAAGACACGTAAGAAACAAATGCAGGACTTTTACAACCGCCACAGACACGTATATTATTCCATCATTCTTTAATTCAACATTATTTTATCACACATTAATTTCACAGATGTCTGTGCCATCTATTTGCACACAACCATTTTGAAGCCGTGTTTTGCTGACCTTAAACATTTGTATAACAGCTGTGTTTCTCATGATTTTTCTAGCGCAGCTCGCTGAGCGTTACCACGGCACTCATTTCTCTTTGCTGCTTCTGAATGTACACTATTCCCAACCATGGACAGTTTTCCTTTAAAAAATATGCGTATTATTGAATATAATGTTTTACATATGTTACAGTATTTTATTTTATTAATAGTTACTTTTAACTATTCTTTTAGAGTGCCTAGTAGATTTATATTCTTTGCCTGATATATTTCTACACAAAGCTTCAAACTATTTTGTAATTTATAATGTATCACAGTAGTTTCATATGAAGCTACATCTTAGGCCCCATTCAGACTATTGTAATATCTGTAGCTTAAAATAGAGCCAAATAGCTACTTTCAAATCCGGACATACACCACTGATTTTAATGGGGTCTAAGGGGGTTCTATCATGGTTTCCACATAATAGTTATGGAAAGAATAATGCTACAGAATTGGCCGCTCCGGTTATAAAACAAAAATGATGAAAATTATCCATGATGTTAATGTGAAAAAGGCTTATGCCGGGGGTTTATGGATCTCTACAATAAACACCATGTGTAGAAATTTGGCTCTAGAACTTGTTGGATTAGTGAATATAATAACGTTTGTCATATTTTATAACATGCAGCTAATGATTCCTGCTTTCAACTTGTATGTAACTGGATTAAAATAAAGAATAATGACCTAGCTGATTTGGGTGATATTGTAAAACCATTTATTGTTTCTACTACTTGGCAATTGTTACATTCAGTTATTTTTATTTATTTATTTATTTTTATTTTTATTTATTTATTTATTTATTTTTCCATGGAATTTGTTAGTCATTACAATTATTTTTGCTCCCAAGATAGGCTATTAGAGCCACCAAGCTACATAAGTGTGCAGGCTCCTGAATATTACAATTACAAAACATTCAAAGTTTGTTTCTCCACTTTTTGCAGATAATAAATCTTAATTTCTTTATAATCTGACTTTTAGTTATAGTTTGTCGCCGTTCTTTGGCGTTCTATGTATACCGTAAATTTTGCTTCCTTTCAGTGAATAATATAACACAGATTATTTTTATTCAAAAAACATCTAACTTATGTATACTTTTAAAGCTTTGTTACATTTCTAACCGGTCTTCACCACGCTGTGTAACATAAATACATGCGGCCTTGTAGTGATTTAATATAGTGCACCAAACATGATATGGTTTTTGGTTTCTCTGAACTGACGCAAACAAAACATATAAGGTAGTACGGCACAAGACGTGAGACACAACACATGCAACACACACAACAAACACACACAACAAACACACACAACACATACAGCAAACACACACAACATACAGAACACACACAACACATACAACACAAACAACAAACATACACACACACAACATACAGAACACACACAACACATGCAACACACACACACACACAACAAACACATACAACACACACAACAAACATACACACACACAACATACAGAACACACACAACACATGCAACACACACACAACAAACACACAACAAAACACACACACAACAAGCACACACAACACATACAACACACACAACAAACATACACACACACAACATACAGAACACACACAACACATGCAACACACACACAACAAACACACACAACAAACACACACAACAAACACACACACAACATACAGAACACACACAACACATGCAACACACACACACACACAACAAACACATACAACACACACAACAAACATACACACACACAACATACAGAACACACACAACACATGCAACACACACACAACAAACACACAACAAAACACACACACAACAAACACACACAACACATACAACACACACAACAAACATACACACACACAACATACAGAACACACACAACACATGCAACACACACACAACAAACACACACAACAAACACACACAACAAACACACACAACACATACAGCACCTTTCGACAATTCTCACCTCTCTTTACAGAGCCACAAACTTTGAATGTTTTGTAATTGTAATATTCAGGAGCCTGCACACTTATGTAGCTTGGTGGCTCTAATAGCCTATCTTGGGAGCAAAAATAATTGTAATGACTAACAAATTCCATGGAAAAATAAATAAATAAATAAAAATAAAAATAAATAAATAAATAAAAATAACTGAATGTAACAATTGCCAAGTAGTAGAAACAATAAATGGTTTTACAATATCACCCAAATCAGCTAGGTCATTATTCTTTATTTTAATCCAGTTACATACAAGTTGAAAGCAGGAATCATTAGCTGCATGTTATAAAATATGACAAACGTTATTATATTCACTAATCCAACAAGTTCTAGAGCCAAATTTCTACACATGGTGTTTATTGTAGAGATCCATAAACCCCCGGCATAAGCCTTTTTCACATTAACATCATGGATAATTTTCATCATTTTTGTTTTATAACCGGAGCGGCCAATTCTGTAGCATTATTCTTTCCATAACTATTATGTGGAAACCATGATAGAACCCCCTTAGACCCCATTAAAATCAGTGGTGTATGTCCGGATTTGAAAGTAGCTATTTGGCTCTATTTTAAGCTACAGATATTACAATAGTCTGAATGGGGCCTAAGATGTAGCTTCATATGAAACTACTGTGATACATTATAAATTACAAAATAGTTTGAAGCTTTGTGTAGAAATATATCAGGCAAAGAATATAAATCTACTAGGCACTCTAAAAGAATAGTTAAAAGTAACTATTAATAAAATAAAATACTGTAACATATGTAAAACATTATATTCAATAATACGCATATTTTTAAAAGGAAAACTGTCCATGGTTGGGAATAGTGTACATTCAGAAGCAGCAAAGAGAAATGAGTGCCGTGGTAACGCTCAGCGAGCTGCGCTAGAAAAATCATGAGAAACACAGCTGTTATACAAATGTTTAAGGTCAGCAAAACACGGCTTCAAAATGGTTGTGTGCAAATAGATGGCACAGACATCTGTGAAATTAATGTGTGATAAAATAATGTTGAATTAAAGAATGATGGAATAATATACGTGTCTGTGGCGGTTGTAAAAGTCCTGCATTTGTTTCTTACGTGTCTTGGGTTAACCAAGAAGATTTTTATGGAAAATTTCATAGTCGTTCAATATTGACACAATTTTGCGGTGTATGGTTATTATTATTATTATTATCATTATTATTATTAAAGTAACACCAGGAAAATAAAATACTGTGACATATGTAAAACATTATATTCAATAATATTCGTATTTTTTTAAAGGAAAGCTGTCTATGGGTAAGAATAGTGTACATTCAGAAACAGCAAAGAGAGGTGAGTGCAGTGGTAACGCTCAGCGAACTGCGCTAGAAAATCCGGAGAAACACATCTGTTATACAAAATGTTTAAGGTCAGCAAAACACGGTTTCAAAATGACTGTGTGCAAATAGACGGCACAGGCGCTACGATATCCGATGTCAATAAAAGAGAATAAATATTGTTGGTACACTTTTGATATTATTATCAATTTGTTGGAAGCGTATCAGTAATCAATTTAATACATTTTGATTCGCTGTGCTTTTGGTGTACTGTCTATTTAACACGCTTTATGCGCTTTTAATTAATTATCTGCAGTCCAAATAAATATTATTGGGGCTATAGGTTTATGAAAATGTCAGAACACTGGCTTGTCAAGCAAGACTAATCTTAATATATCATATAAACATCTAATATAAAACAATTACTGGGATAATATTCACTGTATTAACAAATTAAACTATATCACACAACCTCACATCTAGTTAGTGGTCAGTACAGATACATTTTAACAGCTGCTAGCAAGTTGAGTGCTTGTATCTGCACCACAGAAAATCTTAGCAGCTGTTAGCAGTTATAGTGCCCAGACTTCAGGCTCACAACAGAATAATACTGTAGAAACACACCCCGCTCCCCCTACAGAAACTGAGGTGGCCGGTTATACCACCAGACTCTATTACTGTGGTTGAGATCTGAGACAGCAAGCAGAGGTGGGATGTTATAGCATTAGAGCCTATTACGGCCGGGGAGGTATGAGACTATTCAGTAATATTCATATCTATACATAATAATCCCATACAGTGAGGTATAAATCAAATAATCAAATAATCGGGCAGAAACACAGAATATACATAATATACTCTATTTTATAAGAAGTGTAATGGTGTATGTTAATTGTACATGTGATGATTTTTACTTTTTATATTCATATACCTGTCATGTATAAAACAACCGCTTTATACCCTGTCAAAACACTGGTCCCTAGTTTCTGTTACAGAAACTCTAGCATTTAGTTAATGTATAGCATTGAAGTGGTAAAACAGACAGCAAAACAAATGTAACACCGGGAAAATAAAATACTGTAACATAGGTAATACATTATATTCAATAATATTCATATTTTTAAATGAAAACTGTCCGTGGGTGGGAATAGTGTACATTCAGAAGCCTCCAAAGAGAAGTGAGTCCGGTGGTAACGCTCAGCGAGCTGTGGCTACGGTCACATCTTTATGGCCTGTCGGCAGAAAAATGCAGCTTACAGAGGCAGCCACACAAACAGCTACAAATAATGTGAAAATCTAATATGCTATAAAATAAACAGATAAAATGCTATAAAATAAACAGATAAAATACTGTAACATAAGCTCTAGCATTTAGTTAATGTATAGTATTGAAATGCTAAAAATTGTGTCATCAAATTAGCATTGGCTCATTTGGGGATGAGTGTAATAAAAATACGAGCCATAATATAGGATAGTTTTTGTCAAAATTTTCAAGTTTAACCCGCTGTTCGGGCAGAAATTATCATTTTAGTGAACAATTAACTAATAATTATACATAATATAACCTGGGGTGAGTGTAATAAAAATACGAACATTAATATAGGATAGTTTTTGTCAAAATTTTCAAGTTTAGTCCGCTGTTCGGGCAGAGATTATAATTTTAGTGAAAAATTAACTAATAATTATACATAATATGTCCAGAATATACTGTGCTTGTCTGAAAGTTTCACAGTGATAGCTAGCAGTATCGCTCTGGTTGCAGAATGCACTCTCAGCACAAATACATATAGAAGCACTATTCACTATATGTGAACACTGTGTATAAAATACACTGCTCTGATTACAGAGGCAAATTCATTTCAGCTGCCTTAGTAAATATCACGCCTGTCTGATACATACTTTATTAAAGTCTATTAAAACTCATACAGTGACTGTCATTTTTGCACTTCTACATCTGTGTTTTGCTTTTACCGCTTCGGTAAGTTATCACACATAACACAGTCCTCTGAAAGTTTCACACTGATAGTTAGCAGTATTGCACTGATAACAGATTGCACTCTCAGCACAACTGCATATAGAAGCTCTATTCACTACAGCAAGCAGTGTGATGTGCCATTGCAGTCTGATACATACTGGTACAGCAAGACATGTAATGTGATAGTTAGACTCTATTTAATACAACATATAATGAATAAACAGCATGGTGTATTATAAAACACAATTTTGTGTCATTTTAGTGAAAAATTAACTAATAATTATACATAATATGTCTTTTAAGCTAAATCATGCATGTGTACATACATATTTAATGTTTTTGCTTTTTATATTCTGTAAGAATTTTTATATTATTGAATTGTCTTTGTCAAAATTTGACATTGTTCTGTCAGAAATGATCGTTTTAGTGAACAATTAACTAATAATTATACATACTATGTCCAGAATATACTGTACTTGTCTGAAAGTTTCACACTGATAGCTAGCAGTATTGCTCTGGTTGCAGAATGCACTCTCAGCACAAATACATATAGAAGCACTATTCACTATATGTGATCAACTGTGTATAAAATACACTGCTCTGATTACAGAGGCAAATTCATTTCAGCTGCCTTAGTAAATATCACGCCTGTCTGATACATACTTTAATAAAGTCTATTGCCTTGTATTGTATATCTACCCTTGATTATTGTCGAGTTATGTGTAAGCCGGTCACTGTTGGTGAATTGGCATATCATATCTGTATTTTATCTATTAACCACACGAGCATGTAGCCCCCGTATCACACATAACACGACCTCTTAAAACTCATGAAAATGAGAAACTGCGTTATAAGCTGAAAAATATGCTGTTTCACTCTAAATGTGCAGTGGCCAACTGCACTTGTCTTCACTCACGATTATTTCGTCAACATTTTCAAATTTACCGCGTTCTAATTGCAATTATCAATTTAATCAAAACTGCACTTGTCTTCACTGATCTAACTAGTTGTTTAAATTCTTAGAGGACGTTCAAGGTGACAGATGCTTTGTGTGACAGCTGCTAGCAAATTCTGTGTTTTCTCGGCTAGTGGGAAATCTACCATGCTTTATTTCACACAGTAAACTATTTTTAGCCAGCCTCTGCTTGCGCCCCGTTATTTGGGGTACCTGAGAAACAGCTGCGGGGAGCCCCACAAACACAGGTTTGAATCATACGCGGTCATTTTCCAAGCACAGTGATCCAGTCATTTTCCAAGCACAGGGATCCCAGCTGTTAGGGTAATTAAGTAGGAGACAGTATTCCATACTTAAATGCAAGCAGTTGTGTGGCCATTAACTAGACAGCCAGTGTTTCTGCAGTTAGAATGTGTTCAGTGATAATGAACCACAACTTATAGTGGATAAATAATCACATTATTTTGTAAGGCGTTTGTTGCTGTATAACCAACGTGTTATTTATTTTGTACGTTGCAGTATTGATATTTATTTTGAAAGAAGTGTACTGTGTACAGGCTGCAGGGGCTCCAGTCAGAAAAAAAAAAAAAAAAAAAACAGGTGTGTGTCTGCATGACATACATTCGAGCCAGAGTTTCTGAGTTTTAACAAGTGTTCAGAAAGTGATGATAGTGTGTTACATAGACATCTAATCAACGGGCTATTTAATGCAACTGCTTTTATACTCTGCAAGAATCGTTGAAATGTCTCTGAGTTGTGTTTATTTACAATAAATATCTTTTACTTTTACAATACCCTGTCTTTTGCTTTTTTTATAAACGTATAAAACACCACGATTCATACCTGCGCTTGTTGTAATATGGTCGCACACATAATGCGGCCATTATAAATCACATATAAATATAAAACTCTAATATAAAACAATTACGGGGATAACACTCATGTTGTAACATGCCCCGGGGATAACATTCATGTTGTAACATGCCCGTATACATATATATAAATATAAAACTCTAATATAAGACAATTACGGGGATAATATTCACTGTATCAAATACAGCGATAGGGTTTCTGCAGTTAGAATGTGTTCAGTGATAATGAATCACAACTTATAGTGTATAAATAATCACATTATTTTGTAAGACGTTTGCTGCTGTATAACCAAACGTGCTATTTAATGCGAGTGCTTTTATACTGAGTTGTGTTTATTTACAATAAATATCTTTTACTTTTACAATACCCCGACTTTTGCTTTTTTATAAACGTATAAAACACCACGATTCATACCTGCGATTGTTGTAATATGGTCGCACACATAATGCGCCCATTATAAATCACCTATAAATATAAAACTCTAATATAAATCAATTACGGGGGTAACACTCATGTTGTAACATGCCCAGGGGCATGTTGTAACATGCCCCGGGGATAATATTCATGGTGTAACATGCCCGCATACATAATGCGCGCATTATAAATACCCATATAAATATAAAACTCTAATATAAAACAATTACGGGGATAACAGTCACTCTATTAACAAATTAAATTATATAAAAAGGGAGGGGGAGCTGCCACACAGCTGCTGTTAGAAGACAAGGAGGACAGCTGGCAGGGGGGAGGGGTTACACAGTTTGATACACTTTGATAGGGGCGTGTCCACCTGTCAAATTGAGTTTGACGAAACCACCCTCTGCTACACTACTCATGCACACTACAGTGCTTTGCTCTGCCATCGGCAGGGCAGAGGGAAATGTACCTGCACAGGAGCGCATTAGAGGACACTGTGTGGATGATATAGGATGTGTTATCGACATGAAACAGAGAAGGAGGACAATGATCATGAGAAGAGGGTAGGCGCTGGATCAAGACGAGAGACGCCCATCAGACTGGACCATGCCATCTATCTCTTGTATAGTAAGAGGTCTTTTTTGTGCCTTGCAGAACGGATTGGGGACATATATACAGCATATTAGAATGCTGTATATGAGGGTTTAAAAGTGCTGGCCATATTTTATATGGGATAACCTGGTGACAGGTTCCCTTTAAGGCTGCTGACTGGCATTGAGTGAAACTATAATCATGTTCAGCCAATCCCTTGACTGTAGACAGTAATTGATGTGCAGAAGTGAAGGCTATAGTGAAGTTGCTGTATACTTGATCCTGAGCTGCATCTTTCTTACCTGCCTGAACATTAGAGAAAGAGGTTCAATAGAATCCATAATACTCCATATACAAAGAAAATAAACTACAGCTAAGGACCTGCTGACAAGCTCTCTTAGGCCACTCTCTTCCAAAAGGTATCAATCTCAACTCAGGAAACAATGTTCCAGAAAACTTACACAGAACAGTTAAAGGGGTTGTCCACTACCCGGACAACCCCTTCTCAGCCTATATGTTTTCCCCAGTAAAATAATAACATTTATACTCCCCTCCAGTGCCAGCCCCATTCCAGTAGTGTTGGCACTGTCTCTCCCGCGGCTCACGTGATGGTCCCGGCGGTCAATCAGCGGCCACTTTACTCTCTGTTTTTTTACGAATCACATACATCTGGAGGAAGTGAGAAAGCAGACATAGATTGAGAATGGCTCGTCGGAGTAGTGTACATCCCCTCAAGTCTTTCTTAATAATAATATTTTGGATTCAATGTTCAACCTTGCCACCATCGTATTTAACCCCTTCACGACATATGCCGTACTAGTACTGCACATGTCGTGTCTCCCCCTTTGATGTGGGCTCCGGCCGTGAGCCCACATCAAAGTCGCGACATGTCACCTGTTTTGAACAGCTGACATGTGCGCACAATAGCGGCAGGTGGAATTGCGATACACCCGCTGCTATTAACTCGTGAAATGCCGCTGTCAAACGCTGACTGCGGCATTTAACTACCACTTCCGGCCATTGGGCCGGAAATGCGCGCATCGCCGACCCCCGTCACATGATCGAGTGTCAGCGATGCGTCGGCATGACAACCTGAGGTCTCCTTGAGACCTCTATGGTTATTGATGCAGGCTTGCTGTGAGCGCCACCCTGTGGCCGGCGCTCATAGCAAGCCTGTAATTCAGCTACATAGGAGCGATCTGATGATCGCTGCTATGTAGCAGAGCCAATCAGGCTATGCCAGCTTCTAGCCTCCTATGGAGGCTATTGAAGCATGGCAAAAGTTAAAAAAAAATGTTTAAAAAAAATATGAAAAAAATAAAAAAAATCTAAAAGTTTAAATCACCCCCCTTTCACCCCATTCAAAATAAAACAATTAAAAAAAAACAAAAAAAACATACGCATATTTGGTATCGCCGTGTTCAGAATCGCCCGATCTATCAACAAAAAAAAGGATTAACCTGATCGCTAAATGGCGTAGTGAGAAAAAAATTCAAAATGCCAGAATTATGTTTTTTTGGTCGCCGCGACATCGCATTAAAATACTATAACGGGCGATCAAAAGAACGTATCTGCACAAAAGTGGTATCATTAAAAACATCAGCTCGGCACGCAAAAAATAAGCCCTCACCTGACCTGAGAGCCCGAATAATGGAAACGCTACAGGTATCGGAAAATGGCGCAATTTTTTTTTTTTTTTTTTTAGCAAAGATTGGAATTTTTTTTCACCACCTAGATAAAATATAACCTAGACATTTTTGGTGTCTATGAACTCGTAATGACCTGGAGAATCAAAATCGCAGGTCAGTTTTAGCATTTAGTGAACCTAACAGAAAAGTTAAACAAAAAACAAGTGTGGGATTGCACTTTTTTTGCAATTTCACCACACTTGGAATGTTTTTACCACTTTCTAGTACAAGACATGGTAAAAGTACAACTCGTCCCGCAAAAAATAAGCCCTCACATGGCCATATTGACGGAAAAATAAATTTATGGCTCTGGGAAGGAGGGGAGCGAAAAACGAAAACGCAAAAATGAAAAAGGGCTGCGTCTTGAAGGGGTTAATAATGAATTTGGGAGTCATCTTTGCCTGACATATGACCATTCTTGTGTACGTCTGTCCTGCGTTATGCACCATCGCTGACCTCTCGTGCTGCTCACGTCTCAGTCTCTATCTTTTCAGGTTGGATATAACGCGTTACCTCTTTCTTTATGCCTCTCTAATGTCAGACGCAGACGTGCCGTCTTTCTTTCTGCTACCGCTCTCCATAGCACTTGCAAAATGTTTATCCAGGAGCCTTTAAAATGTCATAGTATTTATATCAATAACTATTATTGCATCAGTTAATAGCATGACGTAGAAGTCAATATTTACAAACTAACAGAGGATACAATCACTCCCTATAAATAAGAATGGATCAACTTTATCTGTGAAGCAAACATGGCAAGCCTCCCAAAAAAGTTTTATGTCTTACAAAACTATAATGTGCACAATATAGCAGAATACGAATCCAGGATACGAAGCCGAAGCTCAAGTATAATTGGGTTATGCAGCTAGACAATGATCAGACACACAAAAGTCTATATCTAAATGGATAGAATAAGAGACGGAAAGTTCGGGATTGGCCTAGTTATAGCCAGGACTTAGAGATTTTTCAGCAGCAATTGAAAATGAGTAGTAGTTCGTGCACAAAGATTTACCATTGTCTGAACTTAAGCAACATGGGCTAAAATCTTAACCAGTGAAGTGAAAGATGATATTAAATTATAGGAAGCTGCTGCTAAAGGTGGATCAGAAACCATCCAGTGTGAAAAATCTGCAATAACGACATACGGACGGGGTTATATCATTGTAAGTGGGCCACGCTTGACATTCACATTTGTTTTATGCTTGGTGCAAAACATTGCGATTGAAGTCTGATGTTTGTCAATATCATAGGATTACTAGGTTTTGCGTTTCATTATGTCTTAGCTCCGCCAATTCATCTACTATCCAACAGACTAAGGGAAAGAAAGCATGCTATGGCAAATTTGTGATTTTATACTTTTAATATTTTTATCACAGGATTAATAATTTCGTCTTTATATTTTTTCTCAGATACACCAAGATGAAACTTCAGGTCAATCAAGAAGGGAAAATCCCTGTTAAAAAGTAAGTGAGGACTTCTAAAGCGTAACGATTAGTATATATTTCTGTATGAATTAGTAATGCGTCTGGATGGTCTGAAACTTTTAAATACTTTATGTCTCATTAATTCTCGTTAAAAATACATTATTAGAGAAATTTGCTTGCTTTTTTTCATTCTCAAAATTCTCAATTCACAGGTAAAATCTGTATTCAGTGGAGACAGATTTTCCGATGAATAAGATTGGAAATGATAATCAGTGCTCATAAGATTATATGGAGAATTGCAACAGGCATTTCCAAGATATTGCAGTAGAATTTCTGTAGCTACCTCTAGTTCATCGCTTCCTCCCCTCTCCATGGAATTTTAAAAGCACCGACTGTCATCTATCTCTGTAACGTAAATAATCCGTCTTCACTGAATACAGATTTTACAGATTTTACCACTGAATTGAGAGTGAAAAAATAATCCAGGAGGAGAAAAAGCAGATTTCTCTGATAAGATATATTGCAAAGCTGATTATTTTTATGTGTGGTATTGATTCATGTAATGAAAATTAAAACAATGGTAACTAAGTGTTAACCAACAGCTTCACCCCTTTGGTAATACATTATATAGAAGAAAGGGAAGAAGGGGGATGGAGCTGCAATTTCTTTCTCTGTGTGTCTGAGACTGAATGCTGTGTTATGATAGCTGGCTTAGGATGCTGAACAAAGAACTAGCATCAAATTCGGAGGCACATGCATGGTACATGCATTAAAGGGCATCTGTCAGTAGATCTGACAGCTCTCTGAGTGCTGAGCCCTGTAAAACCCCACCCCCACCACTGATTGGCAGCTTTCTGCCCATATACAGTGTATACAGAAAGCTGCTATTCAGTGGTATGGGCGGGGTTATACATACTCATGAGTGTGGAGGACTACATGTCAGCAGGTTTACTACTCCTCTACCTTAAGTGAAGTTTTGATAAAAATCAGTGTTTTATCAGCAGGAGATTATCACTAGAGGACCATGCAAATTGCCTCTTCTGAGAAAATGAGGACTTAACTCTCTAGCGCCACCTGTTGGCTTTTATCCTAAGTCATATTGCACGACTCGTTAGAGGGTTGATTGTGACTTGTAGGATCGCTACTTCCAACAGGTGGCGCTATAGAATTAAGTCCTCATTTTCTCAGAAGAGGCAATTTGCATATTTAATTTCCCAGACGAGCATTGCACGGCGAATAAGCCTCCTTACCTTGACAAGCCCGCTGGTATGTCACTCTACATAAGGAGAAACGTTACCCCTTAGACCCCAGTCCAGAGCCTCTCACCTAGCCAAATCAGTTCTCATGCTTCGCACTGACGAGGGCCAACAGCCCGAAACACCGTGTCTGCGAATTGAGATACTGATTTGGCTTTTATCCTAAGTCATATTGCACGACTTGTTAAAGGGTTGATTGTGACTTGTAGAATCGCTACTACCAACAGGTGGCGCTATAGAGTTAAGTCCTCTTTTTCTCAGAAGAGGCAATTTGCATAGTCCTCTAGCGATAATCTCCTGCTGATAAAACACTGATTTTTATCAAAACTTCACCTAAGGTACCTTCACACTAAACGACTTTGCAGCGATAACGACAGCAATCCGTGACGTTGCAGCGTCCTGGATAGCGATATCGTTGAGTTTGACACGCAGCAGCGATCAGGATCCGGCTGTGATATCGCTGGTCGGAGCTAGAAGACCAGAACTTTATTTGGTCGTCAGATCGGCGTGTATCGTTGTGTTTGACAGCAAAAGCAACGATACCAGCGATGTTTTACAATGGTAACTAGGGTAAATATCGGGTTACTAAGCGCAGGGCCGCGCTTAGTAACCCGATATTTACCCTGGTTACCATTGTAAAAGTAAAAAAAAAACACTACATACTCACCATCTGATGTCTGTCACGTCCCCCGGCGTCCGCGCTGCTGTTCAGAGCTTCCTGCACTGAATGTGTCAGTGCCGGCCGGAAAGCAAAGCACAGCGGTGACGTCACCGCTGTGCTCTGCCGGCCCTGACACATTCAGTGCAGGGAAGCGGACGCCGGGTGACGCGAATGTAAGTATGTAGTGTTTGTTTTTTTACATTTACACTGGTAACCAGGGTAAACATCGGGTTACTAAGCGCGGCCCTGCGCTTAGCAACCCGACGTTTACCCTGGTTACCCGGGGACCTCGGCATCGTTGGTCGCTGGAGAGCGGTCTGTGTGACAGCTCTCCAGCGACCACACAGCGACGCTGCAGCGATCGGCATCGTTGTCGATATCGCTGCAGCGTCGCTTAGTGTGAAGGTACCTTAAGCAGCTCAATAAGTGACACACCACAGGGATCAGGGTGTCTGCACCTACATGATGCAGCTCTTAGATTAGATTAGACCTGGTAACAGATTCTCTTTAGATTCATATTTGGATTTTTAATTATGCAGTAATCGGATTACTGTTATTGAACCCAAACATCTGCAGACCTGATGAAATGCAGACAAACCTGTCAAGTGATAGTATAAATGAAAACAACAGTAGAAGATGACCTCTCCTTGGTGGAAAGTGCATATACAATGTAAACTGAGCATAAACAGAATTAATCGGGGTGGAGGCTTTTTAGAAAATAGTTCCTATGAACATCACATAATAGCAAGAGGACATTTTAGAATATAGGAACTTTAGAAGGATTTTTTTTTACTTACCGGTAAATATTTCCCTCCAGAAATATTCATATCCTTTAGAGATTAATGACCATTTCAGAAAACTTTTTACATGTTATACTAACGTGCCAGACATTTTAAATAGTGGAGGTTGGAGAGTTGAGACCCCACCAATTGCTGAACTGAAGAGTAAGAAGGGCTTAGACGAGAGCTTGGTCACTGCTAGTGCTGTCTAGAGCACGGGAGCTCAGCTGAGCATTTCTCTCTCTGTTTTGGCAATTAATGGGAATCTCCCCACTTGGACCCCTACTAATCTTTTTTTTTTTCATTTTTTTTAAAGATAAAAGACTGTACTGTCAAATTAAAAATGTTGCAGTGGTGATGGCTATGTTTGTTTTGTCCACTGCTCTGCTATGTGTTGTGAATTCCGTTCTTGGGCTCCCTCCGGTGGTTGTAAATGGCACTTTTGTGAATTCTGCCCTTGGGCTCTCTCCGGTGGTTTTGAGTGGAACTGCTGCTCCTTGGGTTTAGCATTAGCAGCTGCTTCCACTGATCATCTCTCCTGGCTCTGCTATTTAGCCTGGCTCTAGTCTTCAGCCAGTGCCAGCTGTCAATGTTTCTTGGTTGGATTCAGATCTCTCCTTGGATTTCTCTGATAGCCTGCTTCAGCAAAGATAAGTCATTGCTTGTTCTTTTGGTTGCCCACTTGCTGTGGACTTAATCGTTCAGCTCATGTTATGTTTTTTCTTGTCCAGCTTGTAAGTATGAAATATTCTGCTTAGCTGGAAGCTCTGGGGAAGCAGATTTGCCCCTCCACACCGTGAGTCGGTGTGGAGATTATTTTTGTAAACTCTGCGTGGATTTTTTAGCTTTTAATACTGACCGCACAGTATCCTTTCCTGCTTTGTCTATCTAGGTAGTTTTGGCCTCCTTTGCTAAATCCTGTTTTAATTCTGTGTATGTCATTTCCCTCTCCACTCACAGTCAATATTTGTGGGGGGCTATCTTTCCTTTGGGGATATTCTCTGAGGCAAGATAGCTTTCTGTTTCCATCTTTAGGGGTAGTTAGTTCTCAGGCTGTGACGAGGTGTCTAGGGAGTGACAGGAACATCCCACGGCTACTTCTAGTGTTGGTGTTAGGATCAGGAACTGCGGTCAGTACAGATACCACCTCCTCAGAGCTTGTCCCATGTTGCTCCTTAACCACCAGGTCATAACAGCTATGCTTATGTTTTACATGTACCTTTTGTTGTGCATTTTGTGCCAAATATTTAATACTTTGTGAAATGTGTTGGATTTTGTTCTGGGCACATGGGTCAAGTTGGGTGACAATCATGGTCTATCTTCAGGTGCCAAATAAAAGTTGTCTGTGATAAGATAAAATCTTTAAATTATATATTAAACTATTGTACAGTTACACTAATTACTGTGACACTAGCCACTACTCAATGTGATGCTAGTCACCTCTCACGGACTTGCTGTGAAGCAGGATATTTAAGAGGTCCGGGTTAAATAACAAGAGGTCTCATAATAGACAAAGGGAAAAATCAAAAGCATAGTCAGGTCTCAGTCCAAGGTCAGAGTATCAGGAAGGTAGCGGATCAAGACAAAAAGGTAAGCCAAATGGATTGTCAAATGTAAATCCAAGGTCGGCAATAGATATTAGGATGCAACTCGGAGCACAGAGCAAACACACACACCACTTGAGCAAAGCTACGATTGGCAATGGTCTGACAGTTGTCAGAGTGCCAAATAGCCTTATACGTGTAGGAAATCCCACAGACACAGCCAGATAGGACGGCTGAGCTGTCACTCACAATACTCACACCTCTGCCTCAAATTAGTAGGTTGTGTTGTCACTCACCATGCTGACAGCTCAGCAAACCCTCGAGATCCCGTAGGGTGGCTGAGCTGTCATTTACAGCCTTCATAGGACACCATGATTGGTGGAATCATGACAATTACATATAACAACCATTTCTTTTAATATACAGTGCCTTGAAAAGTATTCATACCCTGTGAACACTTCCACAGAGCTTGGACTGATTTTTTTATAACCTAACCCAGCTTTACTCTTCTCCACAACTTTATCCCTGACCTATCTGTTGTGTTTCCTGGTTTTGATGATGCTGTTTGTTCCCCAATGTTCTCTAACAAACTTCTGAGGCATTCACAGAACAGGTATAGTTATTCTGAACATAAATGACATACAGGATTCAGTTTACTAATTATGGGACTGCTGCAGGCAACTGGTTATGAGAATTTTATTTAGGAATATCAGACTACAGGGGGCTGAATACAAATGCTCTTCTCAATTTTCTGGTTTACCTTATATTTTTTTTAAAAATGAGTTATCCTGCCTTTACAATTCACAAATGCTTGCTACTTTGTGTTGGTAGTTCACATAAAATCCCAATAAAATACATTTAAGTTTGTGGGTGTAACATGAAAAAATGTGAAAACCTTCACGAAGTATGAATATTTTTCAAAGCATTGTACAGTATATCATAACCCAATAATATATTATTGTCCTAGTCTTTGAAGTTGTGGTCTGATCAGAATACCTAGCTCTAATTTTTCCTTCTTTACCACGCTCCTGTGCATATAAAATGTAAACTAGTCGTAGATCAGCGGGGGAATCTTTTGCCACTCGTCATTTATTCACACATTTATATGAAAAATGTAAATATTCTAACGGGAAGGAAAGCTTCTTTGCAATATAAATGCATTTTCTTTTTTAAATGTACCAAACTGAGCATTGAAATGACTGCAATTCCCATCGGCAGAACACTATGATATGATTTGATTCATCCAAGGTGCCTATGTCGTTCCTTTCAGAAGCAGATATCTGTGTCTTGCCCGCAGGTGCAGACGGATGTTGCAGCGCAGGCTGATCATTATAAATATTGATTTGATGTCCTGACTTGGATGAATGACTGGATGAAAGATACAAGAATGCACACAGTCATAGTATGATAGCATCATGCAGGTGGCAGGTCACATTTATGTATGTATATCAGGTAGTAATAGAAATGAATGATTATCATTCAGAAATACATGAAGTGATAAGGGAATAACATTGCAAAAAAGACGGGGGGAACAACCCATATAGGGCATTAGGGGAGCTTAGGGATAGGCACAGGCTTTGTTAGGAGGTGCCCCAATCCTCATTTCCTACTATTAGGGCCTCCCTCCCCCTTTTCCGATCCCGTTGTTGGTGTTTGTTGTGCTGTTCGCTGGACCGACCCTTGTGGGTCGTGACAGGCACTCTCTAAAAAAATAATAGAGTTCTTTCTGCTATAAAGATATTTTCAGAAATTAATCATTATGGACTTTTTAACTTTGGACTGAGGTTAAAAGTTTAATGGGTAAACATTCCCTTTAAGCTAGTTATTAAATTGCAGGCATATTAATATTCATAAAATGTCACTTTAAACTGAACTAAATGTTAACTAAATTCTAATGAAAACATCAAAAAAATAAAAGGTAGCGACTTCAATATTCCAAACACGCTGCAAAATGAAAATAATTAATTATGTAGATCTATTTTTTAATATCATTTGGGAATATACCAGCAAGGATATGCTTAACAAGCAAGGAACGAAGATGAAAGGAAAAAGTGAAAACTGTCTCGGGCAAATCAGATCATGGCAAGCTTTGGAACTTTAGTAGGTCAAAGGAAATTATAATGATAATGTCTGAATATATCGACCGAGAGTCTATCAGAGAGAGAGAGAGTTCTCATTTTAGAGAATTATGCAGATCACACTCTTCTACAACATCCTAGAAACGCATTGTTGATTCTGTTCTGGTATAAAACCTACAAAACTGTTCAATCTTATTAGGACGGATAAAATTAATTCATTTTCTGATGGATTTTCGTTCATATAAAGCAATGTATAAAGACTTCATCACTTTTCTTCATTTTTTTTTCTTCCTTTCTAGCATATATCGTCTATTCTCTGCAGACAGAAAACGAGTGGAAACTGCATTAGAGTCTTGTAATCTTCCATCTGGCAGAGTAAGTATCCAAAAGGCAGGAGGAGAACTTGATATATGTATTCATGGTTAACAAGGAAGTAAATGGAACAATCAAATGATTTGTAAAGATAAAACATTGCTGATGATTTCTGCTTTGGTAATTGCATAAAGATTTCCCGTGATAATGCTGGCCTCCATTATGGTTAAGTTTTGAATGCGAGTAAAATAGGCCATACTGTCGTGCTTACATATATACGCTTCTATCTGGAATAAAAGAAAGTCTGCCTCTACACTGTGTACCAAATTATTATGCAAATTGGATTTAATTGTCATAAAGATTTAATTGTTTTGTTTTTCAAATAAACTCATGGCTAGTATTGTATCTCAGGGCTCAATGGATCACTGAAATCAATCTTAAACACATGTGATAATTGGCTTTCCAGGTGATTTTAATTAAAGGAAACTACTTAAAAATGATGTTCCACATTATTAAGCAGGTCACAGTTTTCAATTAACATGGGAAAGAAAAAGGATCTCTCTGCTGCTGAAAAGCATCAAATAGTGCAATACCTTGGTAAAGGGATGAAAACATTAGAAATTTCTCAAAAACTTAAGGGTGATCATTGTACTGTTAAGAGATTTGTGGCTGTATCTGAGCACAGATGTGTTTGTGCTGATAAAGGCATAATGAGGAAGATTTCTGCCAGGCAAGTTCATCGGATTAAGAGAGCAGTTGCTAAAAAGCCATTACAAACCAGCAAACAGATATTTGAAGCTGCTGGTGCCTCTGGAGTCCCTCGAACCTCAAGGTGTAGGCTCCTTCAAAGGCTTGCTATGGTTCATAAACCTACTATTCGGCCACCCTTAAACAGTGTTCACTAGCAGAAACAGTTGCAGTGGGCCCAGACATACATGAAGACTAATTTTCAAACAGTCTTGTTTACTGATAAGTGTTGAGCAACCCTGGATGGTCCAAATGGATGGAGTAGTGGATGGTTGGTGGATGGCCACCATGTCCCAACAAGGCTGCAACGTCAGCAAGGAGGTGGAGGAGTCATGTTTTGGGCCGGAATCATGGAGAAACAGCTTATAGGGCCCTTTAAGGTTCCAAAAGGTGTGAAAATGACCTCTGCAAAGTATATAGAGTTTCTGACTGACAACTTTCCTCCATGGTATAAAAAGCAGAAATGTGCCTTCAGGAGCAAAATCATCTTCATGCTGACAATGCACCATCTCATGCTGTAAAGAATACCTCTGTCATTGGCTGCTATGGGCATAAAAGGAGATAAACTCATGGTGTGGCCACCATCTTCCCCTGACCTCAACCCTATAGAGAACCTTTGGAGTATCATCAAGCAAAAGATCTATGAGGGTGGGAGGCAGTTCACATCAAAACAGCAGCTCTGGGAGGCTATTCTGACTTAATGCAAAGAAATACAAGCAGAAACTCTCCAAAAACTCACAAGTTCAATGGATGCAAGAATTGTGATGGTGATATCAAAGAAGGGTCCTATGTTAACATGTAACTTGGCCTGTTAGGATGTTTTGGAGTTAAATAGCTTTTTTTGTTCAGTGAATGTGACTTCCTAATGCTGCAAATGCCACAAATGAGGATTTTCAGGTCTTTAAAACACATCAAATGTTTAGAAATTCTACTGTGCATTTAAAGTTTTTATTCATTTTGGAGATTATACTGTTATCATTGGGAGGTTTCTTCAATAAAATTCGATGTATACTCTAACGGGTGATTACTTTTATTAGACTGACTGTCATTTGCACCGACCATTTAGGAAAATCTGATAAAAATGTAATTTGCATAATAATTTGGAACATAGTGTACATTCCGCTGTGTTATAAATAGCTTAAAAGTAATTTAGCCCGCATATGATTACATACACAAATATAATAAGATGATTCAAGAAAAATATTGTTTCCACCTTTGAAAGTGTATGGTTCAAAGGAAAATGAGCCAAACGTCTGCCTTATCTATATTTGTAAGCTATTATTCAATGTTATTAGCTATTTGAGGCTGGAGAAAGGCTGACTTCAACTGATGGACTTCAAGAAAGTTACCAGGGAGAAAGTCATAAAATAATTGTTCCTCCTCCATCTTATATATCTATATTGAGAAACCTTTAACCCCTTAACGACCTTTGACGCATACGCTGCGTCATGAAAGTCGGTGCCAAAACGACCTATGACGCAGCGTATGCGTCATGGAATGATCGCGTCCCTGCAGATCGGGTGAAGGGGTTAACTCCTATTTTACCCGATCTGCAGGGAGAGGGGGAGTGGTGCTTCAGCCCAGGGGGGGTGGCTTCACCCCCCCGTGGCTACGATCGCTCTGATTGGCTGTTGAAAGTGAAACTGCCAATCAGAGCGATTTGTAATATTTCACCTAAAAAACTGGTGAAATATTACAATCCAGCCATGGCCGATGCTGCAATAACATCGGCCATGGCTGGAAATACTAAAGTGCCCCCCCCCCACACCCACCGATCGCCCCCCCAGTGCTCCGTTAGTCCTCCGGTCCCCTCCGTCCGCCTGCCGGCTCCCCCGTCCTGCTGTCCGCTCCCTCCTTGCTCAGATCCCCCCCCCCTGTGCTCCGATCCACCCCCCCACCACCCCTTCATACTTACCGATCCTCCCGGTGTCTGGCCGTCTCCTCCCTGGGCGCCGCCATCTTGGAAAATGGCGGGCGCATGCTCAGTGCGCCCGCCGAATCTGCCAGTCGGCAGATTCCTTACAGGTACATTTTGATCGCTGTGGTAGGTTCTATCACAGCGATCAAAATAAAAAAAATAATAAATAACCCCCCCCCCTTTATCACCCCCATAGGGACAATAATAAAATAAAGAATTTTTTTTTTTTCCACTAGGGTTAGGGTTAGAACTAGGGTTAGAACTAGGGGTAGGGTTAGGGGTAGGGTTAGGGTTACGGGTAGGGTTAGGGGTAGGGTTATGGCATGTGCACACAGAGCGGATTGGCCGCGGATCCGCAGCGGATTGGCAGCGGACCCGCAGCGGATTGGCCGCGGATCCGCCGCGGATCCGCAGCGGATCGGCAGCGGATCCGCAGCGGATCCGCAACGGATCGGCAGCGGATCCGCAGCGGATCCGCAGCGGATCCGCAGCGGATTGGCCGCGGATCCGCAGCGGATTGGCAGCGGATCCGCAGCGGATTGGCCGCGGATCCGCAGCGGATTGGCAGCGGATTGGCAGCGGATTGGCCGCGGATCCGCAGCGGATCGGCAGCGGATTGGCAGCGGATTGGCCGCGGATCCGCAGCGGATTGGCAGCGGATTGGCCGCGGATCCGCAGCGGATTGGCAGCGGACCCGCAGCAGATTGGCCGCGGATCCGCCGCGGATCCGCAGCGGATCCGCAGCGGATCGGCAGCGGATCCGCAGCGGATCGGCAGCGGATCGGCAGCGGATTGGCCGCTGCGAATTCGAAGCAGTTTTCCATCAGGTTTACAGTACCATGTACACCTAAGGAAAACCAAATCCGCTGTGCCTATGGTGCGGAAAATTCCATGCAGAAACGCTGCATTGTATTTTCCGCAGCATGTCAATTCTTTGTGCGGATTCCGCAGCGTTTTACACCTGTTCCTCAATAGGAATCCGCAGGTGAAATCCGCACAAAAAAACACTGGAAATCTGCTGTAAATCCGCAGGTAAAACGCAGTGCCTTTTACCTGCAGATTTTTCAAAAATCGTGCGGAAAAATCTCACACGAATCCGCAACGTGGGCACATAGCCTTAGGGTTAGGGTTGGAATTAGAGTTAGGGTTGGAATTAGGGCTAGGGTTTGAAATAGGGTTAAGATTAGGCTTGTGGTTAGGGTTACGGATAGGGTTAGGGGTGTGTTGGGGTTACAGTTGTGGTTAGGGTTGGGATTAAGGTTACGGTTGGGATTAGGGTTAGGATTAGGGTTGGAATTAGGGTTACGGGTGTGTTGCGGTTAGGGTTGTGGTTAGGGGTGTGTTGGGGTTAGGGTTGTGATTAGGGTTATGGCTACAGTTGGGATTAGGATTAGGGGTGTGTTGGGGTTAGTGTTGAAGTTAGAATTGAGGGGTTTCCACTGTTTAGGCACATCAGGGGTCTCCAAACGCAACATGGCGCCACCATTGATTCCAGCCAACCTTGCGTTCAAAAAGTCAAATGGTGCTCCCGCCCTTCCAAGCCCCGACGTGCGCCCAAACAGTGGTTTACCCCCACATTTGGGGTACCAGCGTACTCAGGACAAACTGGGCAACAACTGTTGGGGTCCAATTTCTCCTGTTACCCTTGCAAAAATAAAAAATTACTTGCTAAAACATAATTTTTGAGGAAAGAACAATTATTTTTTATTTTCACGGCTCTGCGTTATAAACTTCTGTGAAGCACTTGGGGGTTGAAAGTGCTCACCACACATCTAGATAAGTTCCTTCGGGGGTCTAGTTTCCAAAATGGGGTCACTTGTGGGGTGTTTCTACTGTTTAGGCACATCAGGGGCTCTGCAAATGCAATGTGACGCCCGCAGACCATTCCATCAAAGTCTGCATTTCAAATGTCACTACTTCCCTTCCGAGCCCTGACGTGCGCCCAAACAGTGGTTTACCCCCACATATGGGGTATCAGCGTACTCACAACAAACTGGGCAACAAATATTGGGGTCCAAATTCTCCTGTTACCCTTGTGAAAATAAAAAATTGCTTGCTAAAACATCTTTTTTGAGGAAAGAAAAATGATTTTTTATTTTCACGGCTCTGCGTTGTAAACTTCTGTGAAGCACTTGGGGGTTGAACGTGCTCACCACACATCTAGATAAGTTCCTTGGGGGGTCTAGTTTCCAAAATGGGGTCACTTGTGGGGGGTTTCTACTGTTTAGGCATATCAGGGGCTCTGCAAACGTAACATGATGCCCGCAGACCATTCCATCAAAGTCTGCATTCCAAAACGTCACTACTTCCCTTCCGAGCCCCGGCATGTGCCCAAACAGTGGTTTACCCCCACATATGGGGTATCAGCGTACTCAGGAGAAACTGGACAACAACTTTTGGGGTCCAATTTCTCCTGTTACTCTTGCAAAAATAAAAAATTCTGGGCTAAAAAAATATTTTTGAGGAAAGGAAACACATTTATTATTTTCACGGCTCTGCATTATAAACTTCTGTGAAGCACTTGGGGGTTCAAAGTGCTCACCACACATCTAGATAAGTTCCCTTGGGGGTCTAGTTTCCAAAATGGAGTCACTTGTGGGGAGTTCCTACTGTTTAGGCACATCAGGGGCTCTGCAAACGCAACATGATGCCCGCAGAGCATTCCATCAAAGTCTGCATTTCAAAACGTCACTACTTCCCTTCCGAACCCCGACGTGTGCCAAAACAGTGGTTTACCCCCACATATGGGGTATCAGCGTACTCAGGAGAAACTGGACAACAACTTTTGGGGTCCAATTTCTCCTGTTACTCTTGCAAAAATAAAAAAATTCTGGGCTAAAAAAATATTTTTGAGGAAAGGAAACACATTTTTTATTTTCACGGCTCTGCGTTATAAACTTCTGTGAAGCACTTGGGGGTTCAAAGTGCTCACCACACATCTAGATTAGTTCCTTGGGAGGTCTAGTTTCCAAAATGGGGTCACTTGTGCGGGAGCTCCAATGTTTAGGCACACAGGGGCTCTCCAAATGCGACATGGTGTCCGCTAATGATTGGAGCTAATTTTCCATTCAAAAAGCCAAATGGCGTGCCTTCCCTTCCGAGCCCTGCCGTGCGCCCAAACAGTGGTTTACCCCCACATATGGGGTATCATCGTACTCAGGACAAACTGGACAACAAAATTTGGGATCCAATTTCTCCTATTACCCTTGGGAAAATAAAAAATTCTGGGCTAAAAATCATTTTTGAGGAAAGAAAAATTATTTTTTTATTTTCACGGCTCTGCGTTATAAACTTCTGTGAAGCACCTGGAGGTTATAAGTGCTCACTATGCATCTAGATAAGTTCCTTGGGGGGTCTAGTTTCCAAAATGGGGTCACTTGTAGGGGAGCTCCAATGTTTAGGCACACAGGGGCTCTCCAAACGCGACATGGTGTCCGCTAACGATTGGAGCTAATTTTCCATTCAAAAAGTCAAATGGCACGCCTCCCTTTCCGAGCCTTGCCGTGCACCCAAACAGTGGTTTACCCCCACATATGAGGTATCAGCATACTCAGGAGAAATTGCCCAACAAATTGTAGGATCCATTTTATCCTGTTGCCCATGTGAAAATGAAAAAATTGAGGCTAAAATAATTTTTTTGTGAAAAAAAAGTACTTTTTCATTTTTACGGATCAATTTGTGAAGCACCTGGGGGTTTAAAGTGCTCACTATGCTTCTAGATAAGTTCCTTGGGGGGTCTAGTTTCCAAAATGGGGTCACTTGTGGGGGAGCTCCAATGTTTAGGCACACAGGGGCTCTCCAAACGTGACATGGTGTGGGCTAAAGATTGGAGCCAATTTTTCATTCAAAAAGTCAAATGGCGCTCCTTCCCTTCCGAGCCCTGCCGTGCGCCCAAACAGTGGTTTACCCCCACATATGAGGTATCAGCGTACTCAGGACAAATTGGACAACAACGTCCGTGGTCCAGTTTCTCCTTTTACCACTGGGAAAATAAAAAAATTGTTGCTAAAAGATCATTTTTGTGACTAAAAAGTTAAATGTTCATTTTTTACTTCCATGTTGCTTCTGCTGCTGTGAAACACCTGAAGGGTTAATAAACTTCTTGAATGTGGTTTTGAGCACCTTGAGGGGTGCAGTTTTTAGAATGGTGTCACTTTTGGGTATTTTCAGCCATATAGAACCCTCAAAATGACTTCAAATGTGAGGTGGTCCCTAAAAAAAATGGTTTTGTAAATTTTGTTGTAAAAATAAGAAATCACTGGTCAAATTTTAACCCTTATAACTTCCTAGCAAAAAAAAAAAATGTTTCCAAAATTGTGCTGATGTAAAGTAGACATGTGGGAAACGTCATTTATTAACTATTTTGTGTCACATAACTCTCTGGTTTAACAGAATAAAAATTCAAAATGTGAAAATTGCGAAATTTTCAAATTTTTTGCCAAATTTCCGTTTTTTTCACAAATAAACTCAGAAATTATCGACCTAAATTTACCACTAACATGAAGCCCAATATGTCACGAAAAAACAATCTCAGAATCGCTAGGATCCGTTGAAGCGTTCCTGAGTTATTACCTCATAAAGGGACACTGGTCAGAATTTCAAAAAACGGCAAGGTCATTAAGGCCAAAATAGGCTGGGTCATGAAGGGGTTAAGGTACCTTCACACTAAACGATATCGCTAGCGATCCGTGACGTTGCAGCGTCCTGGCTAGCGATATCGTTTAGTTTGACACGCAGCAGCGATCTGGATCCTGCTGTGATATCGCTGGTCGTTGAACAAAGTTCAGAACTTTATTTGGTCGTCAGACCGGCGTGTATCATCGTGTTTGATACCAAAAGCAACGATACCAGCGATGTTTTACACTGGTAACCAGGGTAAACATCGGGTTACTAAGCGCAGGGCCGCGCTTAGTAACCCGATGTTTACCCTGGTTACCAGTGTAAAATGTAAAAAAACAAACAGTACATACTCACCTTCACGTCCCCTGGCGTTCGCTTCCCACACTGACTGAGCGCCGTAAAGTGAAAGTGAAAGTACAGCACAGCGGTGACGTCACCGCTCTGCTGTTAGGGCCGGCGCTCAGTCAGTGCAGGAAGCGGACGCCGGGGGACGCGAATGTAAGTATGTAGTGTTTTTTTTTTTTACATTTTACGCTGGTAACCAGGGTAAACATCGGGTTACTAAGCGCGGCCCTGCGCTTAGTAACCCGATGTTTACCCTGGTTACCCGGGGACCTCAGCATCGTTGGTCGCTGGAGAGCGGTCTGTGTGACAGCTCTCCAGCGATCAAACAGTGACGCTGCAGCGATCGGCATCGTTGTCGCTATCGCTGCAGCGTCGCTTAATGTGAAGGTACCTTTAGCTAAAGTACATGTAAAGTACAAGTAAATGATAAAAAAAATGAACAAGTTCCTGGGTTGTACTGATATTTTTTTGTAGCACTAGTGATATTGTTAATCTGTTCTTTTAGAGGGATACTTGTTCTAAAAACTAACCTTGTAAATAACATTATAAATAATAATATTTCATAGAGAATAAATGTGGCTTAGTGCATAAAAATTGCATCAACTCGTGAATTGCACTGCATAAGCCACCATCTCGCATTATGGACTCATTCAGACTTCTGTTTTTTCATGGACAAGAATCACATGAGATACACTGATACCACTTGTATGAGTAAAACAGACGCTCGGCCAAAAAATCAGACCATACACTCGGTATGTTGGTTCATTTTTTCGCAGACGTAGAAATGAGCCCTTAGAGTTATATATAGGATAGATATTTAGGCCAGATTGTGAGGAATTATAATTATCATTCAATCTAATTATTAGCTAATTTTTTTTTATTTTTACAAACATTTTTTTTTTACTTTTCACTTGCTTAAATAGTCTCCTTAGGAGACTTGAAGCTTCCATCTTCTGATCTACAATAATCAAAGTCCCTATTGTTGTAGGTCCTACCAGTCATCATGCTTAAGAACATTTTGGAGGGATTATTATAACGACAAAACGGCAGGAGCCGCATTTACCTTGCCCACCTCTCGCCTATGTCCCTGATGTTTTCATATTTGCACTACATGGTCCAGGCAGACCTGCCTCTCCTGAATGTGATTTATGGTATAGGGGAGATGAAGTTGGAGATTTCCGGGTCTGCCCTTAAGTTATCCCAATATTTCTTCAAAATACTCATGATTTTATTATTTTGGTCATCATAAGTACCATTAAGTGCCAATGTGTGTATAAATATAAGATCCAGATTTCACTCATCTAATGGATCTAGAATTCATCTGACATATATAGCTCTGTACATCTTTTGGATCTTAAATTCACCTGATGTATGAGGCATATACATATATTTTGATCTGACCTATGAGGCTTGTATATATACATTCATCCAGCACTTGTATAGATGCACGTCTAAGAGTTATGGTAACCTGCCACCGGATTTTACAAAATTTGGTGCCTTAATATATATTCATTAGACCTATGTGTTAGGGGTCGAGTTCCCGCCTCTGCACAGGGGGAATCTCGGGCCATCTCCGCTGTGGTCTCCCATTCTTCTCCTGCTGCAGTGGAGCCTGCTCAGCGGAGACGTCGGTCCCAGCGTCTTGCTCAGTCCCGCTCTGTACAAAGAGTTACTGCTGCTTCTCCTGCTTCTACCATTAAAGTCAGTGCTGGGCAGCGGCGAGCAGACGCTTCTGGGACTAAGTCCTGCTCTTCTCGTTCTGAGCATGCCCTGAGTAAGATCTCTCAGTGGAGATCGAGGGTCACATGGTCAGATACTGCAGCTAAGCCCATTGGTCCTTTCAGGAAGGTCCTGTAGGTGCTAGCACTAAGTCCTGCTTGGCACACACTGAGCATGCCCAGGGCAAGATTTCTCAGTGGAGATTTAGGGTCACATGCTCAGGTATGGCAGCCTCTCATTGGTCCTTCTGGGAAGGTCTTTTACTAGCTGCAGCTATATAAGGCTCGCACGGCCGCACGGCCATGCGCTAGTATCGCTTTCATTTATGTACTTTGCGCCAGTGTGGTCTTGTATGACTGTGTTCAGCGACCTGGCTGAAATAAGCCCCTAGAATGCTGGCACCTCCGGCGAGGAGCTCGTATTCTTGTGTGTTCAGCGACCTGGCTGAAATAAGCCCCTAGAATGCTGGCACCTCCGGCGAGGAGCTTGTATTCTTGTGTGTTCAGGGACCTGGCCGAAATAAGCCCTTAGAATGCTGGCACCTCCGGCAAGGAGTTTCGTGTGCGTGCAAGACCACTGACTGCTCTTGTTTGGACAGTTAGCCTGTGCCTCTGTGGTGTCTAACAGGGCACAGCGCTTTGAGTTCACAGCTGCTCTGTGAAGTAACAGAGTTAGCTAACACTGCCATTAGTTCCGCTATTTGCTAGCAGCAGGTTCTCCTGCACGGTGGACCCCGGGCTGCAAACGCACCTATCCTAATAAAATATATACTTTCATTAGTTGCGTTCCGCTAGCCCTATCATAACACTATGCAGTCTTACCCCATTGTCTAGCCAGACACAGTGTAGCAAAATAAGACTTTTATAGCACTTAAGCACTTTATTTGGGTGTTGGTGGTGGCTTTTTAAAGGAGGTTGTTTGAGGGCCAGGGAGTGACTGCCTACGTTGGGTGGCGGCACCACATTGAACTCTAAGGATGCCAACCTCCACTGCCAGGATGGGCAATCAAGGGTAAGACATTTCCCTATTTCCTTAGGTTATTTTCTATAGTTAATTACCGTATATACTCGAGTATAAGCCGAGATTTTCAGCCCAAATTTTTGGGCTGAAAGTGCCCCCTCGGCTTATACTCGAGTCACGGTCGGTGGGTGAGGGGGAGAGGGCGCTGAGGCATACTCACCTAGTCCCGGCGATCCCGGCGCTCCCCCTGCCCGTCCCACGGTCTTCGGTGCAGCAGCCTCTTCCCCTGTTCAGCGGTCACGTGGGACTGCTCATTAGAGAAATGAATAGGCTGCTCCACCCCCCCATAGGGGCGGAGCCGCCTATTCATTTCTCTAATGAAGCGGTGCCGGTGACCGCTGATAGAGGAAGAGGCTGCGGCACCGAAGACCAGCTGTCCGGGGGAAGGAGCGGGACGCCGGGAGCAGGTAAGTATCGCATATTCACCTGTCCTCGTTCCACACGCCGGGTGTCGCGCCATCTTCCCGGCGTCTCTCCGCACTGACTGTTCAGGTCAGAGGTCGCGATGACGCATATAGTGTGCGCGCCGCCCTCTGCCTGATCAGTCAGTGCGGAGAGACGCCGGGAAGATGGCGCCGAGGAGCTGCAAGCAAGACAGGTGAGTATGTGTTTTATTATTTTATTGCAGCAGCAGCACAGCTATGGGGCAATAATGGACGGTGCAGAGCACTATATGGCACAGCTATCTATGGGGCAACAGTGCAGAGCACTATATGGCACAGCTATCTATGGGGCAACGGTGCAGAGCACTATATGGCACAGCTATCTATGGGGCAATGGTGCAGAGCACTATATGGCACAGCTATGGGGCAACGGTGCAGAGCACTATATGGCATAGCTATTGGGCAAGGGTGCAGAGCACTATATGGCACAGCTATGGGGCAACGGTGCAGAGCACTACAGTGCCTACAAGTAGTATTCAACCCCCTGCAGATTTAGCAGGTTTACACATTTGGAATTAACTTGGCATTGTGACATTTGGACTGTAGATCAGCCTGGAAGTGTGAAATGCACTGCAGCAAAAAAGAATGTTATTTCTTTGTTTATTTTTTTTTTTAAATTGGGAAAAGTATTTTCAGAGGGTCATTTATTATTCAACCCCTCAACCCACCAGAATTCTGTTTGGTTCCCCTTAAGTATTAAGAAGTAGTTCAGGCACAAAGAACAATGAGCTTCATATGTTTGGATTAAGTATCTCTTTTTCCAGCCTTTTCTGACTATTTAAGACCCTCCCCAAACTTGTGAACAGCACTCATACATGGTCAACATGGGGAAGACAAAGGAGCATTCCAAGGCCATCAGAGACAAGATCGTGGAGGGTCACAAGGCTGGAAAGGGGTACAAAACCCTTTCCAAGGAGTTGGGCCTACCTGTCTCCACTGTTGGGAGCATCATCCGGAAGTGGAAGGCTTATGGAACTACTGTTAGCCTTCCACGGCCTGGACAGCCTTTGAAAGTTTCCTCCCGTGCCGAGGCCAGGCTTGTCCGAAGAGTCAAGGCTAACCCAAGGACAACAAGGAAGGAGCTCCGGGAAGATCTCATGGCAGTGGGGACATTGGTTTCAGTCAATACCATAAGTAATGTACTCCACCGCAATGGTCTCCGTTCCAGACGAGCCCGTAAGGTACCTTTACTTTCAAAGCGTCATGTCAAGGCTCATCTACAGTTTGCTCATGATCACTTGGAGGACTCTGAGACTGACTGGTTCAAGGTTCCCTGGTCTGATGAGACCAAGATCGAGATCTTTGGTGCCAACCACACACGTGACGTTTGGAGACTGGATGGCACTGCATACGACCCCAAGAATACCATCCCTACAGTCAAGCATGGTGGTGGCAGCATCATGCTGTGGGGCTGTTTCTCAGCCAAGGGGCCTGGCCATCTGGTCCGCATCCATGGGAAGATGGATAGCACGGCCTACCTGGAGATTTTGGCCCAGAACCTCCGCTCCTCCATCAAGGATCTTAAGATGGGTCGTCATTTCATCTTCCAACAAGACAACGACCCAAAGCACACAGCCAAGAAAACCAAGGCCTGGTTCAAGAGGCAAAAAATCAAGGTGTTGCAGTGGCCTAGTCAATCTCCTGACCTTAACCCAATTGAAAACTTGTGGAAGGAGCTCAAGATTAAAGTCCACATGAGACACCCAAAGAACCTAGATAACTTGGAGAAGATCTGCATGGAGGAGTGGGCCAAGATAATTCCAGAGACCTGTGCCGGCCTGATCAGGTCTTATAAAACACGATTATTAGCTGTAATTGCAAACAAAGGTTATTCCACAAAATATTAAACCTAGGGGTTGAATAATAATTGACCCACACTTTTATGTTTAAAATTTATAAAAATTTAACTGAGCAACAAAACTTTTTGGTTTGTAAGATTTATGCATCTGTTAATAAATCCTGCTCTTGTTTGAAGTTTGAAGGCTCTAACTTATTTGCATCTTATTACACCTGCTAAATCTGCAGGGGGTTGAATACTACTTGTAGGCACTGTATATGGCACAGCTATTGGGCAAGGGTGCAGAGCACTATATGGCACAGCTATCGGGCAACGGTGCAGAGCACTATATGGCACAGCTATGGGGCAACTGTGCAGAGCACTATATATATGGCACAGCTATGGGGCAACGGTGCAGAGCACTATATATATGGCACAGCTATGGGGCAACGGTGCAGAGCATTATATATATGGCACAGCTATGGGGCAATGGTGCAGAGCATTGTATATATGGCACAGCTTTATGTGGAGCATCTATGGGGCCATAATGAACGGTGCAGAGCATTATATGTGGCACAGCTTTATGTGGAGCATCTATGGGGCCATAATGAACGGTATGGAGTATCTATTTTTAATTTTGAAATTCACCAGTACCTGCTGCATTTTCCACCCTAGGCTTATACTCGAGTCAATAAGTTTTCCCAGTTTTTTGTGGCAAAATTAGGGGGGTCGGCTTATACTCGGGTCGGCTTATACTCGAGTATATACGGTAATTGCATTTGACTATACCGACCTGGCATTATATATATTTGCTGTCACCATTCTATTATGCATTGCATTTTTAAACGATTAAAATGAAAAGTTATTTTTAAAGGGTTTTTTCTTTTCTTTAGTTTTCTCTGATTTGATATACCCTTGCTAATATTATTTAGGTTTCCTGTTCTGAATGCTATTAGCATTCAGATTACCCCCATACTTGCAGATTAATAGCATTTTTTTTACGACAGGTTCCCTTTATGTTAACTATAAAGACCAAAACAAATCCATTATACAGCTTGCTATAATTTCCATAAACAACCCATGTGATCAATATAGCAGGATCGAGGCAGAAATCACAATTTTGGCAGGCGTGAGGCAAGAGAATGAAGGACCACCTGAAAAAAATGTTTAATCGATATTACTAAAATAGGAAGAGTTCGTACTAGACAATAGTAATTTACCTTTTACTAATTACTACCTTTGTTTGCAGTCATCAGAACGTTTTTAGAATCCTATGATTTTACTTTTTCCTTTATTTAGTCTCCTTTGTTGGTTATCAATGTCTAGCCCATCACATCTGCCAGTGTTTCGCTCTTTCTTTAGTGATATAGATATAATCCCGATCTCCATCTGTTACCTAGTAACTACTTATAATTTTAATAAAGTTTCTCACTGAGAAAGAGACTCCCAGGTGCAAATTTTGACCTTCTACAGTTATAATATCACACTAGCATTTTGAATTTAATAACTCGCATTCTCTCAGAAGTTTCAGCTTTGTATTGAAAGTTTAACATTCAACTTAGACTAAAGTTTTACAGATTTAAATTAAATAACTTTTTTTTTACGAATTTGGGCCTTTCCACGAGTGTATGGAAGTAGATATTGAAAACTATTCAAAGTAGCTCTTTTGTTAAAAAAATGGTGTCTCTAGTGGCCCATTTCCACCTCTAAAGCAGAAGCAATTGTACATTATGATGATCTATTGGACTGCAAGGGGCCCATATATTGCTTATGCACCTGGGCCGTCTTCTATATCTGTCCGACAAGGGGAAGTGGTTATCGTCTAAGCCAGGGGTGGGGAATCTTTTTTTTTTCTGCCAAGGGCCATTTGGATATTTATACCATCCTTCGAGGGCCCTACAAACTCCGCCTACGAAGTTCATCCTTGCTGTGGCACTGGTGTCAGGACGTAATCTTTCATTGCATGCCCTTCAGTGTTCGGTAGTGAATGCTGTATGTGTGTGCTAACAGAGCAAGAAGAAATTAATGAGCCGGTGGCAATTAAAATACACCTCCCTGCCCAAGAATGCGGTCCCTGAGAATGTGCTTGGGGGCCTGATGAAAGGTCATCAAGGTCCGTAAATGGCCCTAGTTGCTGAGGTTCCCCACCCCTGCTTTAAGCCAATGTTCAACCCTTTAGCAAGCTTTCAAACATAACTACAGATATAACCAAACCAGAGTCTCCTTAGTCATAAAGCAAGGTTCATTAAAGGGTGGAACATTGACACATAGTGGAGGAAAGCTAATTTGCATACCCTTTTCCCAGGGAGCTTTGCCTGACGGTAATACTTCCCACGCCAGCTGGTGGTTTTCACAAGAAGAAAGAGTATCCCTCTAGACAATATTCGATACCATGACACTAATTGACTTTCATTGAAATTAACAATGTGTTACTGTGATGTCCATATAACATATGGACAAGATTAATGATGGTAGACGGTATATTTTTCTATCGAATGATGTTCTATCCATTTATTGAGCCCAGTTTTTTCCTTGCTCCAAATACCATGCCTACAATACACAGCTATAGAATTGAATAATAAAATACAATCTGCCTGCAGTAGCCATTTATAGGGGTTGTCTCATTTTATCAAATTAGTTGAATTGTAAATTGCTTGTGGAAACAAGTAACTTTGCTATTTCCCTCTTAACAAAATCCTCATTTTGCACTAGAATTAAGGGATTTTGAATTTTAGAGTTTACAGCCCAAGATTACCAGCCACCTCAGAGGTAGCCAGTTTCCTCTGCCATGAGTGTGCACTTGGTACTCTTTATTATACAGTTTTCAAGCGCTGCATTAAAGTTGGCTTTATCCAGCCAGCTTCAGTTTCCATGCATGCCCTTGATACTGCAAAGGTAAATCTGCCTCTGCTAGCAAAATGGGAAAGCGCAGTTTGGGTGGATGGCTCAGCGATGCCACGGTACCTGATTGTAAGTCACTAGGAGTGCACTGCCATTTAACAAGCAAAAATCCATGAGGCAAGGGAGTGATTTGCTCCCGATCACTGAAAGTGAGACAACCCCTTTAAGAGTCAGGAGGGTTAAAATGGAGTGAGATGGTTAAATAGTTGCATAGTTAATATTTCTTCTCAAAATGCAGCCAAGCCTTTTTTGAAACCATCAACAGTATGCCACTGTGACCAGCTCCTGAGGTAGACTATTCCACAGATGAATAGCTGGTATTGTGAAGAAGCCTTGTCTCCTCTGGAGATTGAACCTTTCTTTCTCCAGATGGAGGGAGTGTTCCCTTGTATTTTGATGGGGTTTTACATGAAACAGCTTTTGATCATACTTTTTGTATGCACTTGTTCAACTTAGCTATGTTCCCCCTTAGATGTCTCTTCTTAAGACTAAATAAATCCAATTATTTTAGCCTTTTCTCATTACTGACATCTTCTATGCTTCTTATCAGTGGTGTGGCTCTTTTTTGTACTTTTTCTATCTCCAGGGCATTCTTTCTCTGAACTGGTGCGCAGAGGTGAATTGCATATTCCAGATGAGGTTTCACTAACGCTTTGTAAAGTTCTCTCTCTCGCTCTACCTCTCTCCCCCCTACTTTAATCTCCCTCCATCTCCTTCCTTCTCCCTCTGCTTCTCTCTTCCCCTTCTTCCTCCCCCTTCTTCCTATCTCTGCTTCTCTCTCTCTCCTCTCCCTCCCTCTCTCTCCCGATCCCTCTCTTTGTCTCTCCCACTCTCTGCTTCTCTGTCTCATTCTTCCTCCCTCTCTCTCTTACTCTCCCTCTTACTCCTCTCTCTCGCATTCCTTTTCCTTCCCCTTTCCCTGCCTCTCTGCTTCTCTCTCCCTCCTTCTTCCTCCCTCTCTGCTTCTCTCTCCTTCCCTCTTTCTCCCTCTTACTCCTCTCTCTCTCCTACACGCCACCACGGACTTCCCGTGAACACTGCACTGGACTTCAGCAGAAAGTCCGTACTCGGTGTTTAGACCCGAACAGTGGCTGTCCGGTATTAAAGTCGAACATTTCTGTCTCTACCCATTATTTGTATGAGAAGGAAAAAGAGAGATCTGAGATCTAAATGTAGCTCAAACTCTATTAAAATTGCATTTTGGAATAGGTCAACTAAGAATGTTTAGACCTAGCTATGAAATAATGGGTATACTTTAAAGGAAAACTGTCACCCCCAAAATCGAAGGTGAGCTAAGCCTACCGGCATCAGGGGCTTATCTACAGCATTCTGTAATGCTGTAGATAAGCCCCCGAGGTATCCTGAAAGATGAGAAAAAGAGGTTAGATTATACTCACCCAGGGGCGGTCCCACTGCGGTCCGGTCCAAAGGGCGTCGCGGTCCGGTCCGGGGCCTCCCATCTTCAAAGGATGACGTCCTCATCTTGTCTTCACGCTGCAGCTCCGGTGTAGGCGTACTTTATCTGCCCTGTTGAGGGCAGTGCAAAGTACTGCAGTGCACAGGTGCTAGGAAAGGCAGACAAAGTACGCCTGCGCCGGAGCTGCAGCGTGAAGACAAGATGAGGACGTCATCCTTTGAAGATGGGAGGCCCCGGACCGGACCGCGACGCCGATCAGATCGAACCGCAGCGGGACCGCCCCTGGGTGAGTATAATCTAACCTCTTTTTATCATCTTTCAGGATACATCGGGGGCTTATCTACAGCATTACAGAATGCTGTAGATAAGCCCCTGATGCCTGTGGGCTTAGCTTACCTTCGATTTTGGGGGTGACAGGTTCCCTTTAAGAAGGATCCATTTGAATATATCCTCTTTGCAAGATTTACTTTCAAATCAGAAAAAGAGACGTCTTTCTTTCTTTTCATATCGTATATCTTCTTCGTGGTACTGTAGCTTTTCTCTTTTTTACATTTAAAATGTATGAAACGGAGAAACACCAGATTGTATTTTTTTCATGTAGTGAATTTACATTACCATAAGGGATTACATATGGCATACAGCATCTATATCATTAATTTTTAATTGTTACCATCTAATCACTTTTGAAACTGAAAAGTAAAGCAAACACTAGAGTTTCCCAACTAAAATACATTAAGAATGTGCAAGAACTTATTTAATGTTCTTGAGGCACAATTTAATATTGGTCAAAAATTAATAGCATATTGCTTAATTGGGAAAAGATGGACAAAAGTTATTTACATAGGACCGATCATCACTCCTGGCATTTTGTATTTTAGCAAATAAAAATTTTCCAAATAATCGGGCATTCTTTAGTAAAACTCTGTGTTGTGCCTTTCCTCAGTTAATTCCCCAGATAAATTGGGTGTTACCGTTAGTGGTGCGTTTCTGTACTGTCTTATCAGTGCTCTTTGGAGAGTGTCAGTCTTGATAGGGCACACTCCCAACTGATAGCAACCAGTAGTCAATTCATACAATTACTGGAGGAAGAACAGAGTAAGGGTACTGTCTCACAGTGGCACTTTTGTCGCTACGACGGTACGATCCGTGACGTTCCAGCGATATCCATACGATATCGCTGTGTCTGACACGCAGCAGCGATCAGGGACCCTGCTGAGAATCGTACGTCGTAGCAGATCGTTTGGAACTTTCTTTCGTCGCTGGATCTCCCGCTGTCATCGCTGGATCGTTGTGTGTGACACCGATCCAACGATGCGTTCGCTTGTAACCAAGGTAAACATCGGGTTACTAAGCGCAGGGCCGCGCTTAGTAACCCGATGTTTACCCTGGTTACCATCGTAAAAGTAAAAAAACAAACAAACAGTACATTCTCACATTCCGGTGTCCGTCAGGTCCCTTGCAGTCTGCT
This sequence comes from Ranitomeya variabilis, assembly GCF_051348905.1. Lineage (NCBI taxonomy): Eukaryota > Metazoa > Chordata > Amphibia > Anura > Dendrobatidae > Ranitomeya > Ranitomeya variabilis. Next base: position 85,886,937 of record NC_135233.1, on the reverse strand, counting down.
TCCCGGACTGACTGACTGCCGGCCATAAAGTAAGAGCAGAGCACAGCGGTGACGTCACCGCTGTGCTGTGCTTTCACTTTACGGCGGCACTCAGTCAGTCCGGGAAGCAGACGGCAAGGGACCTGACGGACACCGGAATGTGAGTATGTACTGTTTTTTTTTTTTTTTACTTTTACGATGGTAACCAGGGTAAACATCGGGTTACTAAGCGCGGCCCTGCGCTTAGTAACCCGATGTTTACCCTGGTTACCCGGGACCTCGGCATCGTTGGTCGCTGGAGAGGTGTCTGTGTGACAGCTCCCCAGCGACCACACAACGACTTTCCAACGATCACGGCCAGGTCGTATCGCTGGTCGTGATCGTTGGAAAGTTGCAGAGTGTGACAGTACCCTTAGGCTACTTTCACACTAGCGTTGTTGGCTGTACGTCACAATGCATCATTTAGGAGAAAAAACGCATCCTGCAAAGTTGCCCGCAGGATGCTATTTTCCCCATAGACTAACATTAGCGACGCATTGCGACGTATGGCCACACGTCGCAACCGTCGTGCGACGGTTGCGTTGTGTTTTGGCGGACCGTCGGCACAAAAAAACGTTACATGTAACGTTTTTTGTGCGTCAAGTCCGCCATTTTCGACCGCGCATGCGCAGCCAAAACTCCGCCCCCTCCTCCCCGGACATTACAATGGGGCAGCGGAAGCATCGTAAGACTGCTTCCGCTGCCCACGTTGGGCATTTCTTTCACAACGCGCGTCGGCACGTCGGGCAGACGCATAGCGACGGCCCCGTGCTGATGCTAGTGTGAAAGCAGCCTAATGGAACAACATAGGGTGTTTTTTTTTTTTTTTAGAAACAACACTGTAGAATTGCTTGGCATATGAAATACAAGTAACTACTAAATCAGATATAGCAGGAGTGGTGACAGTTCTTGAAAAAAGGAAGGTTAGCTCTCCTAGGCCCCTTTCACACATCAGTTTTTTGCCGTCAGTCACAATCCGTTGGCTTGACGGATTGACGGATCCATCGCAGATTGTGAAAAACTGATGCGACGGATCCGTTTTTTTGGATGGATCTGACTAGCGAATCTGGCTAATTGGATCGGAGCATGCTCAGTTACAAAAACAGAATCCGTCGCCGGATTCCGTCATTTGACAGATCCGGTGCCCATAGGCTTTCATTCCAGCAAACGATGGTTGGCGACTGATCTGTCGCTGTCCGATTTTTCAACACGCACAAAAAATGTTACTTTGTCCGTTGTCTCCGGCCGCCAAACAATTTTCGACGGTTCCGGCGAACGATGGATGAAACGTGAGGCAGTCCATTGCAATCTCGCTAATACAAGTCTATGAGAAAAAAACAGATCCAGCGGCATCAGTCGCCGGATCCGTTTTTTTTCAAAATTCGACAGATTGCTACTGATAGCAAAATACTGATGTGTGAAAGGGGCCTAAGAGGTTCAGGATTCAGATTGTACAGAAATCTTGTAGTATTCCAAGTCCTAGAGATATAATAAAAATCCAGCCAGAGATTCCTTAAAAAACATCCCATCCACTTTGCTGAAACTGTAAGTCTCTGCGTTATTTTATGCAGAGTCAAAAACTAATTAAAAAGTTTTTGATTCGTTTTTTAAAATTCGCCTATACTTAACTCTAAGGAGTTTATCCCTAAGGTGACGAATACCGTCCTAAAATGCTCAATTCAATGACCTTAAAAAATTTCTTACCATTCTCTCGCTTCCATTGCTCGGGTTTATTTATTTGTACAGTTGTGTCATGACACGTGACAAATCTGGGCTGATTATGGGCCACTGAAGTGGTATAGTCACAATGGCTGGCTGTCCTATTCACATGACTTGTATGGAAACCCGTCATCCTCCAGGCACACAATAACCTCAACAGCAATCTGAGCAAGAAAACTTTGATGAATTTTCATTGTGAGTATACTGTGATTGTTGGTGTTAAGCGCAATTTACATATTCTTTTTCAATGCCAGAGAGACCATGTTAAATATTAAATTAATATTTATATTATTATAGGTTATAGCAGACAACTGATTGGGAATGACAATCGCAGTGTATGGCTAGAACCGTAATAAATACAACCTCATTAATCTCATTAAACTTCTTTCCTCTTTGTAGTGCAGTGATGTGCACAGGAAGCCACCAGAGATCATACATAGATTTTTACATCTGCATGGTTGCTTCTTCGTGCAGTTCTTGTGGGAGACACTTCATCCCCCGTTGGATTAAACAATTATTCATTTATTTATTTGCAAATGGTCATTTTTAACAAAACTAACAACACAAAAAAAACTACTTATAATGATGTTTTCAGCTTTAAAGAGAACCTGTCATGAAGATTATACATGTGAAAATAAAGGTATGGCCATATTGGCGCTGTTATGCTGATTCAATAGGTATCATCAGGGAAGAAATCCGCATGGTGGTTGCTGGCTAATCATTAGAGGTTTGCCTTTTCTAAGCTTTCGGTGCATTGGGGCAGTACTATGGGTCGGAACTGTGGCTAGAGTCTTCGACTCTGCCCTGGCCCCTCGTCCTGCCTCTGGTGTATCTTCCTTTTAAATTTCATGCCAGCACCATCCTAGCCATGGGCGGCGCATGCGCAGATTAATCTCACAGGAGTCTTCAGGAAAATGGTGATGGCGGCTGCGCATGCGCAAATTTAGATCTGGGCTCAATAACAAGCCAAGATCTCAGTCTGCACATACGCTGCTACTGGCATCATGTTACTAAAGACCGCCGGAAGGTCAATCTGCGCATGCGTCTCCAGTGGAATCATTCTACTGAAGACCGATAGGAGTTTGAGCAGAGCCATAGACCCTCCCCACAGTCTTTCCCCACAGTCCCACCCCACAGTCCCACCCCACAGTCCCACCCCACAGTCTCGCCCCACAGTCCCACCCCACAGTCTCGCCCCACAGTCCCGCCCCACAGTCCTGCCCCACACTCCCACCCCACAGTCCCTCCTCACAGTCCTGCCCCACAGTGCTGCCCTACAGTCCCACCCCACAGTCCCACCCCACAGTCTCGCCCCACAGTCTCACCCCACAGTCCTGCCCCACAGTCCTGCCCTACAGTCCCACCCCACAGTCCTGCCCCACAGTCCTGCCCTACAGTCCCACCCCACAGTCCCACCCCACAGTCTCGCCCCACAGTCTCACCCCACAGTCCCACCCCACAGTCTCGCCCCACAGTCTCACCCCACAGTCCTGCCCCACAGTCCTGCCTCACAGTCCCGCCCCAAAGCACCAAAAACTTATGAAACTCAAACTTCAAAGGCTGATTAAACAACAACCAGGCTGCGGATTTCTTCACTGAAGGTATGTGTTGAATCTGTATGGTGCCATTATCACCATACCTTTTACTTTTAACATGCATAATCCTGATGACAGGTTCTCTTTAATATCTAGCATGAAGTGATTAGTATCTTAGCCATCAGATAGTGTAGAAGTATACTAAAATGGTCTTTTAGGAGGTTTTTTTCTATTATATTGTTTTATGACTAGACTTAGATGTTATGAGGCAGTTGTTTTATTTTTTTGTCACTTTTTGTTCATGTTATCAAAAAAGTTAAAAAATTAAGGTAAAACTTTTTTCAATAGGTCATAATAGTCACACAAAATATTCATTGAATTTAGATTTCTGTTTTATTTATTCTTTTTGCATTTTGTTAATTGATAAAAAATAAGCTATAAACATTTGTATTTTTGACAGCATTGTTATTTTACAGCATTTTTCCATAACTTATTCTTATTCTTCACAATTCCTCTACTAAGGACTTTTATAATGACGCATTTAGTAATTATTAATTAATTAAAGGGAATCTGTCTCCAGGTTTTTACTACATCTGAGAGCATCATGATATAGGGGCAGAGACTCTGATTCCAGTGATGTATCACTTTCTGGGCTGCTTCCTGCAGTTGTGATAAAATCAGTGTTTTATCGCTGCAGATCTAGCAGTTCTCTGAATACGGAGCTCTTTATAACCCCGCCCACACCACTGATTGGCAGCTTTCTGTATACACTGTGCATAGGCAGAAAGCTACCAATCAATGGTGGGGACAGAGTGATACAGAGCTCTTGAATATGGGGGACTACATATCAAGGTTTACTAGTCCTTTAATGATAATCTCATGCTGATAATACTGTGATTTTATCAAAAGTACAGCAAGCATCCCAGTGTGTGACACATTGCTGAAAATAGGCGTCTCTGTTTCAACATCATAATGCTCTCAGATTAGTTGTCAAAAATCTAGTGACAGATTCCCTTTAACTAACCTCAAATTTTTATATAGGAGTTTTCTACATTTTTATCTCTAGGTCATTTGGATTTGTTGTTTTTTTCTTTGTACTGTGAATTGTGGCAACAATAAATTATTCTAAATCTGTATTTTTTTTAATTTTACAGAGCGATTCCATTCCTCAAGATGACTTTACACCAGATTTATACAGAGTTTTCGTAAATAACCTATGTCCCCGGATGGAGATGAATAATATATTTTCAGAATTGTAAGAAACTTTTACATTTTTCACACTTACATAAAAGCTGAGTGATAAAATAAATTTGTGATGATATAACCCTGTATAATGCATATATATATAAAGTAGATATCATTACAGTTTGTCATAAAAGCATATAAAGAAGCATACAAACTAATATATTTAATGCAAGCCATTATGTGTCTGAATAAATGTAACTTCACACAATGGACCTTCAAGGAGTTTGTATGTTCTCCCCATGTTTGCGAGGGTTTCCTCCGGGATCTCCGGTTGCCTCCCACACTCCAAAGACATACTGATAGGGAATCTAGATTGTGAGCCCCATCGGGGACAGCGACAATGATGTCTGTAAAGTTCTGTGGAATAAGATGGTGCTATATAAGCAAAGCATAATAAATTAAAAAAAATAATACAATACAGCAAAAATTGCCATGATCCAAATGCCAGTTCATTTTAGAGTGACAAATGTCAGCGTCTTATCAGGGACAATGAGGAGAATCACAGCCACTGCTCGCCAGGCTGTAGTATTGTATACTATTATAAGGTGGCTTTTTGTATAGAGGGTCCCCCTCGATTTTGAGAGTCAGAGGTTAAAGGGGTAATATAACATAAAGAAGCTTTTAGTTTTGCGACCATGAAACTCAAGCAGTTGTATTATACTTTTGTAAAGTTTTTCTGTCTGATATTAAAACTAGCATTTTATGTTTAGCTCAAATCTTATCCTTTTCCCAATATTTGCATTGGCGCATGTGGGGGTATGGGGTGAATTCAGTAGATGCCAGCTGGGTTTCACAATTGGCATCTTTTCGTAATAGCAGAGAGCGAAGCTAGCTCCGATTGCTGTTGTTTAACCATTTAGATGCTGCTGTCAAACTCCAACAGCGGCAATAAAATGGGCACTGGCACCCATCGGCTCCCCCGTGACGTAATCATTGGATTCTGATTAGTGGCCATGGCAGACAGGGTCCTAGTGAAGGCTTTTGGAGCTGCCTTCTTAATTTCGCTGTTAAGTCAAGCCCCTGTTTGGGCTTTACAGGACAACATAAATTTCACTATGTACTAAAATATTGTAGCATTGAACAATCTAAGAATGGCAAGTTCATGTGTCCTATGGCAACAAAAAAGTAAAGCGAAAAAAAGAACATTTAAAATAAACTTAAATAGTGAAATCTCCTTCTTGTTCATTTTAAAAAATGAAAAAGAAAACACTTAAAGAACACAAAAAGCACATTTGTTACTGCCATGTCCACAAAAGATAAGTCTCTCAAAATAAAGCCATCAGCTTGCCACTCAGAAAAGAAGCCTTCACACAGCTCTATCAGCAAAAAAATGTAAAAGTTTCAGGTTTCAGAAAATGGCGACACAGGTCATTTGTACCTCAAAATGAATGAAGTAAAAACAAAATAATTGCAGAATTTCCTTTTTCAACACACCTAGGGGGCGAGGCATGAAAGTGTTTTGCACCAAAAAATTTGCATAAAACCCTATGAATAATGTGATGACACAGAAGGGGTCAGCTGGCCCGAGACACATTGACCAGGGCTCAGCACACTGAATGCCCGCTCTCCTTTCCCATGGGCATAATACTACTCAGACAACACGAGGTGAGGGTAAAATAGGGTGGTAATATTTTATTGAACCACAAAACAACAAAATGTAGAACAGTCCCAGCAAAATACCCAAAATGGTTCAAAATTACAGAGTCATAATAATAATAATCTTTATTTTTAAATAGCGCTAACATATTCCACAGTACTTTACAGTTTGCACACATTATCATCGGTGTCCCCGTTGGGGCTCACAATCTTTAGTTCCCTATCAGTATGTCTTTGGAGCGTGGGAGGAAACTGGAGAACCCAGAGGAAACCCACTCACACATGGGGAGAACATACAAACTCCTTGCAGATGTAGTCCTTGGTGGGATTTGAACCCAGGACCCCAGCGTTGCAAGGCTGCAGTGTTAACCACTGAGCCACCATGCCGCACTGTGTGAGTCTCGTGCTTCCACTGACTCACCGGCCATTAGAGCAGCTGCATCTCCAGAGCTTCCAGGGCCGACTACCCTGTCCTATGACACCCACAGAGAGGAGGTAACAACAAGCTTAGGAATCTGACAGTCCATTGAGGCACGTTGCCAGGTGACACACAACTTGGCTTCTCCGAACGTCTGCATGGAGTCAGGTGACCATTGGGTCTCAATCCTTGCTTTCCGGCAAGACAATGACTCAAAACATACAGCCGAGGCAACAAAGGAGTGGCTCAAAAAGAAGCACATTAAGGTCATGGAGTGGCCTAGCCAATCTCCAGACCTTAATCCCATAGAAAATGGAGGGAATTGAAGCTCCAAGTTGCCAAGCGACAGCCATGTGCGCAAACCTCATCATCAACTACAAAAAATGTCTGACTGCTGTGCTTGCCAACAAGGGTTTTGCCACCAAGTATTAAGTCTTGTTTGCCAGAGGGATCAATTACTTATTTCTCACTGCAAAATGCAAATAAATGTATATAATTTATACAATGTTATTTTCTGGATTTTATTTGTGATATTCTATCGCTCAATGTTAAAATTACCCTACCCTTAAAATTATAGACTGTTCATGTCAAGCTTACAAAATCAGCAAAGGATCAAATAATTATTTCCTTCACTGTATATTATTCTCTGAAATGCTGGAGCATTTCAGAGAATAATATACTTGGCTGCAATTGTGCAGCCAGGCCGCGATTCATGCTACACGTGGTTTGGGCAGCAAGGAGTACCCGACAGGTTCCCTTTAACGAATGTTTGTATATCTGCCATGTAATATCCATGCTGGTTTGCTGAGTTTGGATTTGTAATGTCCCACCCTTTCGCCAAGTTTCATATCACACTTGTATAATTAGGAGTGAATTATTCTGCTGGGCCTTCTCTTCTTTGGCATTCAGCCTGTACCCTGAGTAAAGTGTATTATGCTAATTATTATTATTCCCTACTATTTCCAATTATATATTTGCTTACTTTGCTGTTTTTCAGTGGCACAAAAAGTAAATCATACCTCAGTGTTGACCAGATGACAGAATTCATTAACTGCAAGCAGCGGGATCCACGGCTAAATGAAATTCTGTATCCACCACTAAAACAGGAACAAGTCCAGCTCCTAATTGAGAAATATGAGCCTAACAGCAGCCTGGCATCTAAAGGTGAGAGCATTATATGTCAGCAGCAGATATTGCACAGATGTACAGTATGTGATCCTGCAGATACCAGCATCGCTGTAGGAAACACTGTGCGTCCAAGGTGCTGGGAATCACTAACAACCCAGGATTTTGTGTAGAGTTGCATGCAGTGTCGGACTGGGGTGCCAAGGGCCCTCCAGTAACATCACCTACATGCAAATATGACTTTACCCTCAATCCCAAATGTCTATAGAATAACCTGGGTATATTGTTAAATGAATAAGATGCTGCCTTTGTCTGTATATAGTAAATCAAGGGTATTTTTCCAGGTACTGCTAATATAAGAGACTGGTGGACCACTTTTGAATTGGGGCCCACCAGAGGATTCTCCTGTTCTCCTGTGGGCCAGTCCAAGCCTGCTTGTATATGATTAGGACTTACAGGTATACAAAGAGGAAAGGCGGACATACAGCAAAGGATAAGATGCGAACCCATTTTGGTGCTGTGGGACAGGAAGGGTAGGGAAGGCATGATTTCGGCCAGGGGTGCACATTTTTTGGTCCAAAGACCACATTGTCATACTGAACCAATCCCAAGGGTCGCAATGAAAATTAAAAGGGGTGTTACGTTCTGTGACATGTGCAGTATATAGAAAGTATACACCATACATTTATGTTAGGGGTAATTTCTTCTTACAGGAGTCCTAACTTCACCAATCAGCACTCTTATGGTACGGTCACACAGAGGTTTTTTTCACAAGGATTTAGAAAAAAATTCTGCACCGAAACAAACATAAGAAAAAACACTTTAAATACTCTTCGATTAAGCTTCATTTTAAAGCTGCAGTTTTTTCACGTTATTTCAAGCATTTACCATTAAAATCAATCAGAAGCATTTTTTTTTTGCATACAGTTTACAGTAAAATCCACTTCTAAATCCTTGTCAAGACTGTGTGAATATATCCTAATGCGAAAAAAGTCATAAACGCACACGGCTTTTGTTAAGGGTTTTGTGCTTACTGCCTAATGTTTCAGAACTTCCATAAACTACAGTGAAGCGAGCACAGACATGGAGGCCATTCACATACTACTTTGGGGAGTGCATAACGGATTATGAGACCCCCTACTCCTGATGGATGAGGCATCCAGAAACGTCCACACAGGGCACCATTAGTACGTGTCAGTCCCTGCTCCTCCGCTGCTGACACTTCTCTATATGTGGCTGAACGCATATAGTTAACCTGTCAGACAAGCATTTTTCTCTCTGTGCACTTTTTCTGTGCGCCACAGAACACTGGGACTGGAAGTTACAGTAACTCTCCGCCGCCTGCGCAGAGCAAAATTGCATTCAGTGACCTCAGAAGGGTGAGACAGTTCAAAGGAGCGATGGCAGGCAGAGTGCACAGGCGCAGGTTTTCCGACTGCGCACCTGACGTAACAGGCACATAGTGAAGAGACTGGAGGAGCAAGCTAGTATAATGAAGAGAGGAGGCAGCATTCTCTTCCGGGCAGCTTACGCTCCATAGCCTGGAAGAAATAATTAACATAAAGCAATAAAAGTGATAAAAGATGATTTTTTACAGACCAAGGCATCATCCATGAGGCATACAGGTATGACTAGTTTCCGTTGTCTACAACCTCTATGGCCCCTGACCAAAACGCGCGTCAGGGTGGAGGCATACTGGTGTCTATATCCCACAAGGTATATACACATCTTTGTTGCATATTTATGCTGTTTGGCACTATTTCACCTGTATCCTCAATACTTTTTATTAGTCTTTGTTTGACAAAGTTTATTGTACCCATACATTTTCTTTCATAGTCTGACATTCTTACAATTGGGTCCTTTGCATTACATTGCATTTTATATTAATGATCAGAATGAGAAGAATATTTATACTGTGAAACGATACATGGTACCAGTTCATTATTTATACTTATATTTTGTATATATCTTTTTATGCACTGGTATTCTATGCAGTGACACGTCTTGAATTAATCCATTTGTATTATAACCTTATTTAACACTAGATATACATACAAGGGTATTATTATCATACTTACGACAGGCCCTTCAAGAATTTTTGAGAATATATTTTTGTATTATATACCGTACTATTATTTATATACATTTTTTCTGTCCCTAATATGTATGTGTCGCCTTTTTTGCTAGTTGTGGTTTCATTGTGCGATACCTTGATTAAGTTATCCTTTAATAAAAATATTTTCTTGCTTTCTCTGGTCACTGTCGTTTTTTTTTTATCTCTTTTTTTTCCCTTTTGTCCATATTTACCGAGGACCATGTAACATCTATAGTCCGACACTTACACACATGGAGTATCTTTCTTTCAGTGTTACATAACCCATACCCCTATTGAATATCTGAATATCATATGTATTATTATTATTTAATATTCACATTTGTGAATGATAGTCTTGTGTGTTTTTCCTTTTTCTTAATAACCCATGTGCCCGTATTAATAGCTCAAATGGGGTAACAGATTCCCTTTAATTGTAAGATAGTAAGGTGCGAGTAATAAGTGAGAGATAATCTATTCTGCTTTTCTTAGTAAATGTGAATCAGTAGAAGCCATATATTTCTGTTCCCCAATAAACAGATCGGGATTTTTTTCTGATTATTTTTAGTATATTTTTCGGTCTAACGTAGATTTCGCCTTAACCATAGCCCATTTAGTAAAGTCCCCTTACTGTGTGCTAATTGCATCCTATGGCTTGTGTATACCTCCCAGCACGTTGGCATATTAAAGTCTTCTTCCGCATGAATAGCACAAAAAATAAATCTCACTAATATGTTGTTGGAAGCACACAGAAGAAGAAAGAAGTCGTCATTTCGTTTGGATTAAAGGATTACTCTGAGTTTATTACAAGGTTTCATTATCATAATAACTTTGCAATTTACTAATATATCCTTTATCTGAATGACTTGTGAAGTCACATGCCCCTCCACCCTCCGCCATCCTGTGGATGGGATCGTCATCCAGATAGGACAAAAGGCTCAATGAGGAGCACCCATCACTAGGAAAGAAAATGGGACTCAATTTCAATAAAGATCATATTAGTACAAAAGTTAAAGAATCGTTAAAATCTATGCCGAATTTTAACATAGAATAAAATATCTGTTTCGTTTGTTAGTGGTTATCTCTAGTTAAAAAAATTGCGCTAAGTTTCAGTCTTCAATCTTCATTCCTTCATTCATTTTCAGACCCCTTGGTATGCAGTTTGCAGAGTGATCTTAGTTTCAGATATTTCTCTTGTGGGAAAGTCACTCCCAGTAATACAGGCTGGATATGAGGTCTGCGTATCCAAAATTATGAAGTCTTCCTACCCCAACCAGTTGTATTTATTTCATCGTCACGTGCTTCTTTCCTTTTTTATATCCTGTTTTCTCTGATACTTTTCCTCTCTCCAATGTATGGAAATATCTGTATAGAACTTCCTATCCCACCCTGCTGCTTACTCAAAACAATGGGAGGGGGAAAGCAGATAGTGTTGTTTAAGCCAGCAGAATGAGCTCTGTATGTAAGATTTATATCTATTTTGCAGAGCAGTCAATTAGATAAAGAACTAATAAACATTATTTAGAAGCAAAATGGTAGAAAATGCTTAATAAAAATTATTGAGATAATTGCTTAATTTTGCATTTAGAAAGAAAATGAAGAGTAAGAAATACAATTCTGTGCTAAGGTGTAAATATCCTTTACATCTGTTCTACAGTACCCCAGGGTGTCATAAAACTCTGGTTGGGAAGCACGAGAAATTGAAATGACATACATATGGTTAGTTGCATATCCACTGCCGGAGGGTTTAGCACACATTAACATACTTCACTTTAATGCCTTATGAGAAATAACTTTTACAACAACAAGCCGCCGGCAGGAAGTACTCACTTGTCGAGCTGCTCCATCTACTTGTAGTGGCCTGGGCTCTATACTGCACATCCGCCGCTCAGCAAGTGAATACTTACTGTTGCCGACAGCTGATCAGCTCTGCTGATCGGCAGAGTTGACGGTGGTTGTACCCTGACTGATCAGACATTGATGACCTATCCTATAGATAGCTCATCAATTGATCTGACCTAAGGAGAGGTTATCAATGTAAAAGTAGTTGACAACCACTTTATGTTCTATATAAAATTCCAAATATACCTTAGTGAGGTGACATCATATACAACGTGATCTATATCACCTGTCTTTCAAATCCAATGGCTGCAGTGCCTTACCTGGATATATTTATTTGCTTCTCCTTCACCTAGCATCTCTACTCACCAAAGGATATGACCTCTAATTGAGTCCTCTTGTAATATGGCAAGAGGACAGGAGAAGGTCAAGACTTACATGGCTATGGAGTCATAGCTTTGGATGATCCATGCAATTTACTTTACCTTGATCAGAGAACAGCAGGATGGTCAAGGAAACTAAAAAGGACAGCAGGATGGTCCGTGTCACTAGAGAGGACAGAAGGATGATCAAACCAACTAAAGAGGACAGCAGGATGGTCAGTATAGCTAGAGGGGACAGAAAGATGATCAAGGTAGCTAAAGAGGACAACAGGATGGTCAGTGTAACTCGAGAAGGACAGAAGGTTGGCAAGTCAACTAGGGAGTATACCATGATGGTCAGTGTAACTAGAGAGGAGAGAAGGATGGCCAAGGTAACTAAAGAGGACAACAGGATGGTCAAGGCAACTAAAGAGGACACCATGATGGTCAGTGTAACTAGAGAGGAGAGAAGGATGACCAAGGTAACTAAAGAGGAGAGCAGAATGGTCAAGGCAACTAAATATGACAACAGCATGATCAAGGCATCTAAAGACACGAGCAGGATAGTCAAGACAACTAAAGATGATAGCAGAATGGTCAAGTCACTTAAAGGAGAACTTGACAACCCTACTGTTCTTGGATAAAGTTACCTTCCTTTAATATGGTACAAAAAATAAGGGATTAGTATTAGGCCTACACGTGTTACGTCCCTGCTTAGGTAGTGACAATAATATGTACACTGTGTGGTAATGTAGACTTTTGTATTTAAGCTTAGATAAGTATTATGTATGTTCTTTTTAATTCCAGTTTCCATTTTCTGATAGACAGTATCTACCCTGTGATGCTCTGCGTGTTACTCTGTGAACTTTAAAGCATGAAGAGCACCACACTGGGTGTGAGCAGCGAAGCCCAGGGGATATAGTCTGATGAAAAGCACCATTAGACAGGGTTTGACATCTCACACAGATCTGTGATGTTTGTCAGTATTCCCAATTCTACTTCTGATTCAGCCTATTTCCCATTGGATTGCACTGTCAAGATACAATGAACTGTTCTGAGAAAGGATTGTGAGCATTAAGCCGGCGCCTAGGGAGTTTGGCAAGAGTCGGCTTGAATGTTAAATGTAAAATGTTATGCAGAGGAAAAGAAACGTTGTATTTGAGAATAAAGTATTTTAGTCCTGCTGATGTGCAGAACAAAAGTACAAGTTCTGTAGATGTTACATGTCATCTTGCTGAATTTTAATGCACTTCAAATGGGAAAATGTCATCCTTTTTACAAGTTCTAGCACATAGATGATGATCAGTTTTTTTTAAGCCACGTAATGAAAGCCAAGTTTTATAAAACTAAATTTTCTGCCTTAAAGTCATTATTAAAACCAACAATACACACCAGATCATTGTCACAAAATCATATAATGTCACAGAACTCTGTTCTGAATTGCTATTCTAGGTTGCAATGTATCAATCTGTGACCTTGCAGGATATAATGAGCCGTATACCCATATTTTATAAGCATGGAAGTAATTACTGACCATATTAGGCTCTGTTCACATCTAACTTGGAAGATCTGTCTCAGGTCCGGCCAAAAAAAATAAGACAAGATAACACTGTATTCTGTGCTATTTTGTCCAGTAAAATGCCAAAAATCATGACGGAATCCAGACTGGCCACAATGTATTCGCTTTGCATGATCGCTGTTGTGCTCTATTTCAGATTAATTTTTCTAATTTGGATCAGACCCCACAGCAAGATGAAATTACAGTAACTTCATTGTAATATGTAACTACTGCTATCCCCAATAGGAAAAGTCAGATATGCTGAAATTTGTGACTCGTGTATTATTTGTGACTCGTGTATTATAGGAGGAAGTCATTTTGATATCTGATCAAGCTGTATCCTTAAAAGATACGGAAACCTCCTGTGGCATTTTATTTTCCTTAAAAGGGGTTGCCCAGTAAAAACAAGATATCTCCAATCCACAGGATAGGTGACAACTTACTGATCAGTGGGTGTCCCACCAATACGATCTGCATCTGTCTGCAGATTGGGGAATTTGTATATCCATTATAAAAGGGAGCGGCACATCAGGCGCTCAATAACCGGTACATTCATTCTCTATGAGACTGCGCGAAAAAGCTGAATGCGTCACTCAGCAGCCCCATAATGAATGAATGGAAGGCAGGTCGAGCATGTGCCGCTCCACTCTAAGGCCACGTGCACACGTTCAGTATTTGGATAGTATTTTACCTCAGTATTTGTAAGCCAAAGCCAAGAGTGGGTGATAAATCCAGAAGTGGTGACGTGTTTCTATTATACTTTTCCTCTGATTGTTCCACTCCTGGTTTGGGCTAACAAATACTGAGGTAAAAAACTGACCAAATACTGAACGTGTGAACGTGGCCTTAATAAAGGTTCCTCATTCTGCTGATCCATGCGGGTCCCAGACCCCTACTGATTAACAAGTCATCACTTAATCTATGCATAGGTGACAGCTTGTTTTCATAGAACAACTACTTTAAATGCATGTATTTTTTAACTACAAACAAATTTACAATTGAATTTCATTACATTTTTTGAGTTTTCCTTAGATTTGCACTGTCTATTGCTGGCTACAGAAAGAGTTAAATTAAATTTCATCAGTGAGCTCTGTCTGACAGGAGAGTATATCACTACCTTCACTTGAGCTGTTCTCAGCTGATTTATGGCCACAAAGTTCACCTCCGCTTTCTTGTGGTTAAAAATCAGCTGAGGAAAGTACAGAAGAATGAAGACAAGAATGATTAACTCTCCCGCCACAATAATCTCACTGATGGATTCTCGGTTAACTAAATCTGCAGAGAGCAATAGACAGCGCAACACAGAGGCTGCAGAAGGTGAATGGTACAACATTTTTTATTAAACCAAATGCGCTGCGTCCAAAACGCTGCTTTTCCTGATCGTGAGCACGCAGCCTTAGATGTGGGAAATTACAAAATGCTTCTAAAACAAGCAACTTAGCAATTGTTATTAAAAAATTTCTTGATTCTCAAAAACAGAGGGATTTTTAATTTCATTAATTATTGGCCTTTGCCTAGGTTACCGACCAACGCTGCTATCTGAGATGGCTGGTCTCCTAAGCAAGGAGTGCAGCACATACAAGCTTTTTTCTATAAATGAGCTGGTCACTTCACATGACCCTGCTCCATGGTTTAGGTTAATAGTCACTGGCCATAGACAGGAGTTGCTCAAATTTCCTTTCCCTCCAAAATCCAAGCTTGGCTTTTGATTAGCAGTAGTGTTGAGCGATACCGTCCGATACTTGAAAGTATCGGTATCGGATAGTATCGGCCGATACCTGAAAAGTATCGGATATCGCCGATACCGATACCCGATACCAATACAAGTCAATGGGACACCAAGTATCGGAAGGTATCCTGATGGTTCCCAGGGTCTGAAGGAGAGGAAACTCTCCTTCAGGCCCTGGAATCCATATTACTGTGTAAAATAAAGAATTAAAATAAAAAATATTGATATACTCACCTCTCCGGAGGCCCCTGGACATCACCGCTGGTAACTGGCAGCCTTCTTTGCTTAAAATGAGCGCGTTCAGCACCTTCCATGACGTCACGGCTTCTGATTGGTCGCGTGCCGCTCATGTGACCGCCACGCGACCAATCACAAGCCGCGACGACATTCTCAGGTCCTAAATTCCTAGAATGAGGAGTTTAGGGCCTGAGAATGACGTCACGGCTTGTGATTGGTCGCGTGGCGGTCACATGAGCGGCACGCGACCAATCAGAAGCCGTGACGTCATGGAAGGCCCTAAACGCGCTCATTTTAAGCAAAGAAGGCTGCCGGTTACCAGCGGTGATGTCCAGGGGCCTCCGGAGAGGTGAGTATATCAATATTTTTTATTTTAATTCTTTATTTTACACAGTAATATGGATCCGATACCGATTCCCGATACCACAAAAGTATCGGATCTCGGTACCGGAATTCCGATACCGCAAGTATCGGCCGATACCCGATACTTGCGGTATCGGAATGCTCAACACTAATTAGCAGACGTTATCTATATGGTGTGCTGTGTACAGGTGATGTCTTGCCCACCAAGCCAACCCTTGGATCCTGGAGGGTATGGAAATTTATACAGCTCCTGTCTATGCCCAGAGGTGACTGACCTAAACCATTGACCTATTTTATTTATTTCCTTTATTTGAAACAAAAAAAAATAAAATAAAAAAAAATGTTTTCCCACAATTATTTGCTTTTTCCTCTTGATTGTATATATATTTATGTTGTTCTATTGTGTGACCAGGATTTGATACTTATCAGTGGTTGGGACATGTAATTTCCTTGGATCAAGGCCTCCTTTAGAAGTTGTTTCATATACTCCTATGTATCATAGCCTGAGGAAGAAATCAGATCAAATTTGAGACTCGTTATAAATGTTCGTTGTTTTTTCCACACCTTCTCATCCTTGTCTTCCTCATGACACCGTGGACCACAGTTTTTATCTCATTTTTTGCCTCGTAATTGTTCATCTCTACTTGAAACAATTGTTCTTCCAACTCGCCAGGTACCTGAATGCAACTATCAGTGATGCTGCTCTCCTTCGATGCTGCAGAGGCAAAGCTGCGTCTCTTTGCAGCATCGGAAAGGAGAAAGTTTGGTTAGAGGGAGGCCGATGAGTAGAGAGTTGCAGTAGTAGAAAAGGTCGGATTCCGAAGAATCTGGGAAACTGTCACCAGTTTTTAGCTTATAAACTATGCCCATCACCTTTAACATCATAAGAATGAGTACCCTGCAACCCCTTTATATCCTTAGATGTGCATCTGCAAGCCCATAGTCTCGCGCCTGGGCAGTGGAATCAGAGAGCTGTGCAGGACTGCCTCACTGTGCCCTATTAAACAGCCGTGAGACTTTGGGCACTGCGTGTTGATTCGATATAGGGAATAAAGAAAAGTTCTGTGTCAAATATACCTATCTCCAAGAAGACAGTGAGCGTGCTGCTTGGGAGTTATGGTTGAACTGCCCAAGGCACTTTCAATTTGGATATAGGTAGCTCAGTGGAGGAAGGAAAGACTAGTTCAGTTGTGGAGAGATTCAGTTTCAGATGGAGGGAGGACATGATGTTAGAGACAGCAGAGAGACAATCCCTGGTATTGTGCATTAAGGCGGGGGTGATGTCAGGAGAAGAGGTGTATAATTGTGTGTCATCATTATAGAGATGATACTAGATAACAAATGTTCTGGTGGTTAGTCCAATAGGTGTGTATAGAGACATAGAGACAAGAGGAATGGGCCTAGGACTGAGTCTTGAGGAACCCCAATAGTAAGTGGAAGATTAGAAAAGTAAGAATGAGCAAAAGAAACAGTGAAGGAGCTGTCAGATAGGTAGGAGAACCAGGAGAGAACGGTGTCCTTGAGGATGATAGAGCGGAGCATAGTGAGGAGGAGCTGGTGATTCACTGTCCTGCAAATACTGCAGAGAGATCCAGGATAATCAGCAAGTGGTCATTAAATTTTGCTGTGATGAGATCGTTCAGAGACTTTGGTAGAGTGTGCAGAACGGAAACCAGATTGTAAATGGTCAAGAAGAGAATGACCTAAGAGATATTGGATTAGATGAGTAGAAATGAAGGGGAGACTAGAGACAGGTCTGTATTTAGCAGTGCAGTTCTGGTTGAGGGATGATTTTTTAAGCAAAAGGGTAATTATGGCATGTTTGAATGAAGAGAGAAAGATACCGGAAGAGTGAGAAAGGTTAAATATTTTAGTTAAGGAGATGGTGACAACTGAGGAGAGAGACTTGAGATGTGAAGGAATTGGGTCAGTGGTGCAGGTTATAGTACGAGAAGAAACGAGGAGCCTAGTAACATCTTCTGTATGAAAATGAATTTGAGGTGCGGGAGGAAAGGGGATTGTGCAAAAAAAGTTTTGATGTGAATAGTTGATATTGTCTTGAAAATAAGTGGGAGATCATCATCTGTGAGGTTGGTGACCCGGGCCTCTACTTTAGGGCTCAGCAGGCAGTGGAATGAGTCGTTTTGGATTGTCTGCTAGTCCATTCTGTTAATCATTTAGGAGTGTTCTGCTCCCCTACAAGCAGAAAGCCAGAAAGCATGTGAGCAGAGTTCTGAGGATTATGCAAACCCTTTAACCCCTTAAGCCCCGAGGGTGGTTTGCACGTTAATGACCGGGCCAATTTTTACAATTCTGACCACTGTCCCTTTATGAGGTAATAACTCTGGAACGCTTCAACGGATCTTGGCGATTCTGACATTGTTTTCTCGTGACATATTGTACTTCATGATAGTGGTAAAATTTCTTTGATATTACCTGCGTTTATTTGCAAAAAAAATGGAAATTTGGCGAAAATTTTGAAAATTTTGCAATTTTCCAACTTTGAATTTTTATGCCCTTAAATCACAGAGATATGTCACACAAAATACTTAATAAGTAACATTTCCCACATGTCTACTTTACATCAGCACAATTTTGGAAACAAATTTTTTTTTTGTTAGGGAGTTATAAGGGTTAAAAGTTGACCAGCAATTTCTCATTTTTACAACAAAATTTACAAAACCATTTTTTTTAGGGACCACCTCACATTTGAAGTCACATTTAGGGGTCTATATAGCAAAAAATACCCAAAAGTGACACCATTCTAAAAACTGCACCCCTCAAGCTGATCAAAACCACATCCAAGAAGTTTATTAACCCTTCTGGTGCTTCATGAGAGCTAAAGCAATGTTGAAGGAAAAAATGAAAATTTAACTTTTTAGTCATGAAAACGATCTTTTAGCAACATTTTTTTTATTTTCCCAAAGGTAACAGGAGAAATTGGACTGCAAAAGTTGTTGTCCAATTTGTCCTGAGTACGCTGATACCCCATATGTGGGGGGGTACCACTGTTTGGGCTCATGGCAGGGCTCAGAAGGGAAGGAGCGCCATTTGACTTCTTCAAGCTAAAATTAGCTGGAATTGAGATCGGACGCCATGTCGCGTTTGGTGAGCCCCTGATGTGCCTAAACAGTGGAAACCCCCCACAAGTGACCCCATTTTGGAAACTAGACCCCCTAAGGAACTTATCTAGATGTGTGGTGAGCACTTTTATCCCCCAAGTGCTTCACAGAAGTTTATACCGCCCGTACGTGAAAATAAAAAAACGTATTTTTTCCACAAACATGATGGTTTAGTCCTCAATTTTTAATTTTCACAAGGGTAACTGAAGAAATTGGACCACAAAAGTTGTAGTCCAATTTGTCCTGAGTACGCCAATACCCCATATGTGGGGCGGAACCACTGATTAGGCGCATGGCAGGGCTCAGAAGGGAAGGAGCGCCATAAGACTTTTTCAAGCTAAAATTAGCTGGAATTGAGATTGGACGCCATGTCGCGTTTGGTGAGCCCCTGATGTGCCTAAACAGTGGAAACCCCCCACAAGTGACCCCATTTTGGAAACTAGACCCCCTAAGGAACTTATCTAGATGTGTGGTGAGCACTTTTATCCCCCAAGTGCTTCACAGAAGTTTATACCGCCCGTACGTGAAAATAAAAAAAACGATTTTTTCCACAAACATGATGGTTTAGTCCCCAATTTTTAATTTTCACAAGGGTAACTGAAGAAATTGGACCACAAAAGTTGTAGTCCAATTTGTCCTGAGTACGCCAATACCCCATATGTGGGGCGGAACCACTGTTTGGGCGCATGGCAGGGCTCAGAAGGGAAGGAGCGCCATAAGACTTTTTCAAGCTAAAATTAGCTGGAATTGAGATTGGACGCCATGTCGCGTTTGGTGAGCCCCTGATGTGCCTAAACAGTGGAAACCCCCCACAAGTGACCCCATTTTGGAAACTAGACCCCCTAAGGAACTTATCTAGATGTGTGGTGAGCACTTTTATCCCCCAAGTGCTTCACAGAAGTTTATACCGCCCGTACGTGAAAATAAAAAAACGTATTTTTTCCACAAACATGATGGTTTAGTCCCCAATTTTTAATTTTCACAAGGGTAACTGAAGAAATTGGACCACAAAAGTTGTAGTCCAATTTGTCCTGAGTACGCCAATACCCCATATGTGGGGCGGAACCACTGTTTGGGCGCATGGCAGGGCTCAGAAAGGAAGGAGCGCCATAAGACTTTTTCAAGCTAAAATTAGCTGGAATTGAGATTGGACGCCATGTCGCGTTTGGTGAGCCCCTGATGTGCCTAAACAGTGGAAACCCCCCACAAGTGACCCCATTTTGGAAACTAGACCCCCTAAGGAACTTATCTAGATGTGTGGTGAGCACTTTTATCCCCCAAGTGCTTCACCAAAGTTTATACCGCCCGTGCGTGAAAATAAAAAATCCTATTTTTTCCACAAACATGATGGTTTAGTCCCCAATTTTTTATTTTCACAATGGTAACTGAAGAAATTGGATGACAAAAGTTGTAGTCCAATTTGTCCTGAGTACGCCAATACCCCATATGTGGGGGGGAACCACTGTTTAGGCGCATGGCAGGGCTCAGAAGGGAAGGAGCGCCATAAGACTTTCTCAAGCTAAAATTAGCTGGAATTGAGATTGGACGCCATGTCGCGTTTGGTGAGCCCCTGATGTGCCTAAACAGTGGAAACCCCCCACTAGTGACCCCATTTTGGAAACTAGATCCCCTAAGGAACTTATCTAGATGTGTGGTGAGCACTTTTATCCCCCAAGTGCTTCACAGAAGTTTATACCGCCCGTGCGGGAAAATAAAAAATCCTATTTTTTGCCCACAAAAATGATCTTTTAGTCCCCAATTTTTTAATTTCCCAAGGGTAACAGGAGAAATTGGACGACAAAAGTTGTTGTCCAATTTGCCCTGAGTACGCTGGTACCCCACATGTGGGAGAAAACTACTGTTTGGGCACACGTCAGGGCTCGGAAGGGAAGTAGTGACGTTTTGGAATGCAGGCTTTGATGGAATCTTCTGCGGCCGTCACGTTCCATTTGACGAGCCCCTGATGTGCCTAAAAAGTGGAAATCCCCCACAAGTGACCCCAATTTGGAAACTAGACCTCCTAAGGAACTTGTCTAGATGTGTGGTGAGAACTTTGAACCCCCAAGTGTTTCACTAAAGTTTATACCGCCCGTGCGGGAAAATAAAAAATCCTATTTTTTGCCCACAAAAATGATCTTTTAGTCCCCAATTTTTTAATTTCCCAAGGGTAACAGGAGAAATTGGACCACAAAAGTTGTTGTCCAATTTGCCCTGAGTACGCTGGTACCCCACATGTGGGAGAAAACTACTGTTTGGGCACACGTCAGGGCTCGGAAGGGAAGTAGTGACGTTTTTGAATGCAGACTTTGATGGAATCGTCTGCGGGCGTCATGTTCCGTTTGCAGAGCCCCTGATGTGCCTAAACAGGAAAAAAACCCACAAGTGACAACATTTTGGAAAGTAGACCCCCAGAGAACTTACCTAGATGTGCCAACTTTGGAATTATTCTATTTCCTGTAAAGTAAATTAGTAGTGCATGGAGGTGTGGTACAATTTAAAGCAATCCTTCATACACAGGCCAGGTTTGTCGGGGCAGGTGTCGCATTGATAGATGGTGTCACTTCGAATTCCTCTTTTGTAGCACACTCGGCACCTTTTTTGCGGCTTACCTTTTTTTTCAGTTGGCGGGACCACCCCAGGAAAATGCTGGCCTGGTACGACACGTGCACCTTCAGTTCCAGAAGTACTGGAGCCCGCTCCTTCCCTCGTGCCAAACATCAGGGCCTTAACCACTACCTCCTGGAAATGAAGGTACGACGTATCGGTGTTGCGTGCACATCGTGACAGCAGGAAAGCGTTGAGCATTGCCATTTGTACGATGTGCACGGACAGCTTTTTGTACCACACCCTGGCCTTTCTCAAAGCACTGTATGGTTGGAGGAGTTGATCGGAGAGATCAACGCCCCCCATGTTTTTGTTGTACCCCAGTACACAGTCCGGTTTGCAGACCTGTGCAGAGGTACCCCGTACAGTGCTGAGGGCGCTGCCATCACCGTGTATGGTGGTCAACAGAAGGACATCCCTTTTGTCCTTGTACTTGACAACCAGCAGGTGGTCGCTACATTGGGCTTTGCTCTCGCCTTTTCTGAGAATCTGCCCAAGTAGCGTCTTCGGGAGGCCTCTCTGATTTTTGCGGACAGTACCGCAAGCTGCGGTACCTCGCGCAAAGAGAGATTTGTAGAGTGGGATGCTGGAATAAAAGTTATCGGTATAGAGGTGATAACCTTTATCCGGCAGTGGGTGCACCAAATCCCACACAATTTTCCCACTCACTCCCAGGATAGAAGGACACTCAGGCGGTTCAATCCTGCTGTCCTTCCCTTCGTAGACTCTAAAGCTGTGGGTGTACCCTGAGGTACTCTCACACAGCTTGTAGAGTTTGATTCCGTACCTGGCCCTCTTGCTGGGCAGGTATTGACGGAATCTAAGCCGCCCCTTAAAATGAATTAAGGACTCATCCACGCAGATGTCCCTTTGAGGCACGTACACTTCTGCAAACTTTTTGTTGAAGTGTTCGATGACCGGCCGAACTTTGAACAGACGGTCAAAGTTGGGGTCATCACGTGCGGGACACCGTGCATTATCGTTGTAATGCAGGAACTTATGGATGGCCTCAAAGCGCGTCCGGGTCATGACCATTCGGAATACTGGAGTGTTATATAAAATATCCACACTCCAATATTGCCGAAGTTCAGGCTTCTTCAGGATCCCCATGTGGAGGACCAGGCCCCAAAACTGCATCATTTCAACTGCGTCTACAGGAGACCAGTTAGAATATGATGAACCCGAGTTTTGGTCCAAAAATTGCCGAGCATACAGATTAGTTTGCTCCACCATGAGGTTGACGAAAGCCTCAGAGAAAAAGACTTTGAAAAAGTCTAGTTCTGTGAGGCCGGTGGTGTCAAACTTGATTCCTGATTCTGCCACAAAATCAGGAATCAGTGGCTCGTAATTTTCAGGTGGCGAGGTCCATATGGGGTCCGCAGTGGGGTGCGCTGGTTCGTCTTCAGCAATGGTGGGCGCTTCATCTTCATCTTCATCAACGATGGGCCTAGCCTCATCTTCTGTCCTGCGGCGTCTGCGTGGCGGTTCCGCAGGGCCGGAGGAGGAAGATGAGGAGTGGGAAGAGGATGAGGAAGAATCAGAAAAATAAAGAAAAGTGGGATCCTCTCCCTCGCTATCAGTGTCGGAGGCAAGGAAAGAATATGCCTCCTCCGCTGAATAGCGCTGTTGGGACGAACGAGATGAGCGGGACATTTTTTTTGTAAGTGTGGTGCTTGGGTGCACTTTATTGGTAACTGTGTAAGTGTGGGGGGATAGTGTTTGGTGCAAACTACTCTGAAAAGAAAAAGCTAAAGGAAAAAAAAAATACCTGTGAAAGAAAAGTATAAAACAGCAGGCCCTAGCTCTGATAAGTGAACCGCGTCACTTATCAAAGTTTGGCGGCTGCTGGGTGTGTGAACGGGGATGTGAAAAAAAAAAAACGCAGGCACGAGAGCTCTGATAAATGAACCGCGTCACTTATCAAAGTTCAGTGGCTGCTGGGTGTGTGAACGGGGATGTGAAAAAAAAAAACGCAGGCACGAGAGCTCTGATAAATGAACCACGTCACTTATCAAAGTTCAACGGCTGCTGGGTGCGTGCACAGGGATGTGAGAAAAAAAGAAAAAAAAGCACGGGTTAGACGCGGCGGGGTGAGCGCACGGAGATGTGGGGGAAAAAAAAAGGAAAGCACGGGTTAGATGCGGCGGGGTGAGCGCACGGAGATGTGGGGAAAAAAAAAAAAAAAAAAAGGAAAGCACGGGTTAGACGCGGCGGGGTGAGCGCCCGGAGATGTGATGAAAAAAAAAGAAAAGGAAGGCAAGGGTCAGATGCGGAGGCTGGGTGAGCGCACGGGGATGTGTAAAAAAAAAAAAAAAGAAAACGGCAGGCACGAGAGCTTTGATAAGTGAACCGCGTCACTTATCAAAGTTCGGCGGCTGCTGGGTGTGCGCACAGGTGTGGTGAAAAAAAAAAAGGAAAACGGCAGGCACAAGCTCTGATAAGTGAACTGCGTCACTTATCAAAGTTTGGCGGCTGCGGGATGGGTGTATGGAATTGGGCAAAGGGGGCTGCTGAAAAAAAAGCGAGCACGAGTGTTGATCAGTGAACTGCGTCACCAATCAACGCTCGGCGGCTGCTAAAAGTGCGCACGGCGGCGACGCAAAGAGGGACGGAGGGGGTAAAAAAGAGGGGGGAAGGGGGGGAAGGGGGGAGGGGGGATGGGTGGATGGAGGGGGGATGGGGGGGTGGATGGAGGGGGGGATGGATGGAGGGGGGGATGGGGGGGTGAAGTGAGACCGGGTAGGGGCTGTTAGCACTTACCTTTTGTAGTCTCTCTTCTTTCTTTGGTTTTCTTTCTTCTTTCTTTCGCTTTTTTTGTATCGCAGGGGATTGTGGTGTTACAGGCTTCTGTAGCACCACAAGGCCCAGCAAGACAGGATCTGGCTGTGTGACCGCTCAGCAGGAGTCCCTCAGCTAGAGTGAGGACCCCTGCAGAGCGGTCACACAGATCACCTGCAGGTGACAGACAGGTCACAGAGCGGTCACACCGCTGCTGTGAGCTGTCATTGGTGGGATCGAATGATAACATCGATCCCACCAATCCCTGCAGGGCTTGGTGACCATGGCAACTGCCTTGGATCTCTCCTATCCTAGGCAGGTCACTGCCAGGTCACCAGCAGGGCACACAGCGGTCACAACGTGACCGCCGCTGTGCCCTGTGATTGGCGCGATCGTCGATCGCATCGATCGCGCCAATCAGCACCTGCAGGCCCTGCTGGGCCTGCACTAATCACTGGCCTGTGATCGGTGCCATTGCAGCACCGATCCAGGCCGCTACACCGGGGGACAGCAGGGAGCAGGGCGTACGGTACAGAAGGGCACAGCGGCGGTATTACCGCCGCTGTGCCCTGTGATTGGCGCGATCGTCGATCGCATTGATCGCGCCAATCAGCTCCTGCAGGCCCTGCTGGGCCTGCACTAGGCTCTGGCCTACGATCGGTGCTCCGATCCAGCACCGATCCAGGCCAGTACAGCAGGGCACAGCGGCGGTAATACCGCCGCTGTGCCTTGCGATTGGCGCGATCGATACGATCGGCGATCGCGCCAATCCGGGGGGGTTGTGCCGGTGCCTGGCGTTGCCAGGCACCGGCCCTAGGATCGAGTACATCGGTACTCGATCCTAGCCTGCGACCTCATTGTTTCAGCCGCTCCGATTGGCTGAAACAATGAGGAACGCTGTGATTGGCTGTTCAGAATTGAATAGCCAATCACAGCGATCCAGAGGCCTGGGGGGCGGAGCCAGGCCCGGGGATGTCGGCGCCATCTTCATCCAGGTAAGATGGCACCGGCAATTTAATGCGATCACCGCGACTTAAGTCGCGATGTCGCATTAAACAGTATGACGTACTATACCGTCGGTGGGAATTAAGGCCCACCCCACCTCGACGGTATAGTACGTCAGATGGGATTAAGGGGTTAAAGAATATTTCAGCCAAAAGATACATGAATAGAATTAATATTTCTAACATCAGAAGATAGAGCAGCACCAAGAATTATTATAACTTCTGATTTAATGGTAT
Organism: Ranitomeya variabilis; assembly: GCF_051348905.1. Classification (NCBI taxonomy): domain Eukaryota; kingdom Metazoa; phylum Chordata; class Amphibia; order Anura; family Dendrobatidae; genus Ranitomeya; species Ranitomeya variabilis. Next base: position 85,861,356 of record NC_135233.1, on the reverse strand, counting down.
ATAACCATTTTTTACATTTTTGGGTGGAAATCTCTTCCATCTCTATGGCTACACTTTACACTGTGTTCCAAATTATTATGCAAATTGGATTTAAGTGTCAGAAAGATTTAATGGTTTTGTTTTTCAAATAAACTTGTGGATGGTATTGTGTCTCAGGGCTCAATGTGGATCACTGAAATCAATCTTAAACACATGTGATAATTGGTTTTCCAGGTGATTCTAATTAAAGGAAAACTATGTAAAAATGATGTTCCACATTATTAAGCAGGTCACAGTTTTCAAGTAACATGGGATAGAAAAAGGATCTATCTGCTGCTGAAAAGCATCAAATAGTGCAATGCCTTCGTGAAGGGATGAAAACATTAGATATTTCCCGAAAACTTAAGCGTGATCATCGTACTGTTAAGAGATTTGTGGCTGTATCTGAGCACAGATGTGTTTGTGCTGATAAAGGCATAATGAGGAAGATTTCTGCCAGGAAAGTTCATCGAATTAAGAGAGCAGCTGCTAAAAAGCCATTACAAAGCAGTAAACATATATTTGAAGCTGCTGGAGCCTCTGGAGTCCCTCGAACCTCAAGGTGTAGGATCCTTCAAAGGCTTGCTGTGGTGCATAAACCTACTATTCGGCCACCCTTAAACAGTGTTCACAAGCAGAAATGGTTGCATTGGGCCCACACATACATGAAGACTAATTTCCAAACAGTCTTGTTTACTGATAAGTGTTGAGCAACCCTGTATGGTCCAAATGGATGGAGTAGTGGATGGTTGGTGGATGGCCACCATGTCCCAACAAGGCTGCAACGTTAGCAATGAGGTGGAGGAGTCATGTTTTGGGCCGGAATCATGGGGAAAAAGCTGGTAGGCCCCTTTAAGGTTCCTGAAGGTGTGAAAATGACCTCTGCAAATTATATAGAGTTTCTGACTGACAACTTTCCTCCGTGGTATAAAAAGCAGAAACGTGCCTTCAGGAGCAAAATCATCTTCAAGCATGACAATGCGCCATCTCATGTTGCAAATAATCCCTCTGCGTCATTGGCCGCTATGGGCATAAAAGGAGATAAACTCATGGTGTGGCCACCATCTTCCCCTGACCTCAACCCTATAGAGAACCTTAGAGTATCATCAAGCAAAAGATCTATGAGGGTGGGAGGCAGTTCACATCAAAACAGCAGCTCTGGGAGGCTATTCCAACTTCATGCAAAGAAATACAAGCAGAAACTCTCCAAAAACTCACAAGTTCAATGGATGCAAGAATTGTGAAGGTGATATCAAAGAAGGGCTCCTATGTTAACATGTAACTTGGCCTGTTAGGATGTTTTGGAGTTAAATAGCTTTTTTGTTCAGTGAATGTGACCGCCTATTGCTGCAAATTCAGCAAATTAGCATTTTCAGTTCTTTAAAACATATCAAATGTTTAGAAATTCTACTGTGCCTAATAATTTGGAACAGTGCATTTTGAGTTTTTATTCATTTTGGAGATTATACTGTTATCATTGGGAGGTTTCTTCAATAAAATTCGATGTATAATCTAACGGGTGATGACTTTTATTAGATTGACTGTCATTTGCACCGACCATTTAGGAAAATCCAATAAAAATGTCATTTGCATAATAATTTGGAACATAGTGTAAATGTGTCTTAGTGGGCACTTTGGTCCCACAAGTGACTTATTTAATAGCTTAATAAAATGTATTGATGTTTTACAGGAGCATTCTTTTTCTGTGTTGGGGACTAGAATACTACAGCAAATTTGCGTGTTATAACACATAGAATAAAACACTTTTTCACTCTTTATTTTTTTCTTTTTTTACTTCTTCCTATTAATCTTAAAAAAATAGAGAAAAAAAGAACCTCAAAAAAGAACAACCTATCTTTGTAGATATATGAAATCTGGCAGTGTACATCTGTGATGGAGAACTGGAAGCCTATACTTATATTAAGCTTTATGCATCAGTGACACACCAGTGAACTTCTTAGTAAACTTTCAGCATCCATCCTTATGAATATTAGTTCTGCCTACAAAATTACTGCCTGTACTGTTTGTAAATGCAACACAGTTGACAATCTCAGTAAGTTGTCAGCCCGTATATTATCAGTACAGAAAAGACATTGGGGGCTGTTACAGGTTCTACGTCAGGGTCAAGGAGCTTTACATTATGACTCTGCTGCATCTTTTGTCAGGCTCACACTTGTTTGAAGAACCATACTGCAGTAGATTTCTGGATCACATATAACGGTAATCCTGTCTCTTAACCTAAAGGATTCTTGTGTAATAGGGCAAATGTTTTTAGTTTTGATGGATCTATTAAAGGGCTGCTCGACTACTTTTTTATTGATGACCTATCCTATAGATACAAGTTTGGCCCCACACATCCACCAATCAGCTGTTCTCAGAGCCGGCTGCTGCTGGATGTTAGTTGCTGTTAGCTGAGACGGCTTTGTCAACTATGTAGTGGCTACAGCCAGGTATTGCAGATCCACTTCTATTTATGAAACATGGGCAAAAGTCAATACCCAGTCTTGGCCACTACATAGTCAATGGAGCAATGGTGTAGGGCTCCGCAATTGTAAACATAAGGCAGTGTCATACTTAATGCTCCTGCTAATTGCACTCACACTAATGTTAGTCTATGGGGCAGTGCACATGTCTGATTTTTATTCCTCGGACAGAGCTGATCCAGGGAAAAAAAATCACTGCATGCCCGAGTTTGGTTCAATATTTGGATCATACTTGGTGATGCAAGTCAACGAGTCTGTGAAATACATCTGCCTGCACTCTCATGACATCTAGTCTAATATGTACCAATGGCTGGATGACATTTATGTATTATTTAATTACATTTTGCTCAATCTTCAGCCATAATGACTTGATGGATGAATGATCTGTAGGAAGATCGATCTTGTGCAAGCCTAGAGAGGTCCACCAGGAGAAGCCATCAGGTTGCTGGTCCTCCTCTTCGACTTGTTCCTTCTATTCTTCCAACCATGATGTTCTGAACTGAATTCTAAACTGTTATTTCACCTCTTCCTAATAAAATGAAATAATTGTCTGTAAAATTAATAGTAGACTGTTATGTAGGAATTTATCTACAAGTAGTAAATGCCAGTAATTATAGTTAGTTACCCTTTTTAGCTTGGTTTATTTATATATCTTTTTTTCTATATTTTTGCTCTTCTGCGCTTAGTGCCAGCATTACACATTCATTGACTGAGATGAACTAATACAATAAAATATAACCTTTATTCACATTTGATAAAAATTGATTTCCACATCTACCGTGCTATGTACAGTCTATCCACCCAATCCCTTATACACATACCAGGGTGATATTATGGATACTAATACAGAGTAAAGGCACCCATGTGTCCTATCCTATTTCCATCTGTCAGTCTGTCCATGCTACAGACAGTAATATATAATACTGCAGCATTAGGGAGTTTTCTAATGTTTACAATATCACAAATTTGTACCAAAGTATCTTGTTGGTATAATGGTCTACCTGAATGATATTGCACATTAGCAAGAGATTAGTCTGATGTTATTGCACTAATGCTCTCTCGATATATATTTATATGTTTGACATTTCAAGAAATCGAAAAGATCAGGGAATCCCCGAGAGGTGGAGATCGTGACAATAGAAAAGAAGCCCAATGGATTTTCTGATTATAAACAGTGGCCATTCTAGGTCTCAATGAGTCAGTTTATCCCATAGAGTTTAAAGTCAATTTAAAGTGTATGTGATGTCAGTCAAGGGTTATTATTACAGATCCATGTGAGGATGATTCATGTACAGGGATATGGATATAGGCGATGACTAGTTTTGGGTTGGCAGGTATATTAAGAATAACAAGATCTATGTCACTCCTGGGCCCCATTTGATAAATGAATTGTGATAGTGATGGGGTCGTTATGGATATACTGTATATCTAATTTCTAATGCTACTTATCTGATTTAGTCCTACATTAGGGTGGAGTTAGTATATAGTTGGTATAGGGGGTGTTTATTCTCCCACACTGATAATCACCCAGTAATATAGCCAGTTTATCCTTCATATTAAAATAGGATCTGATCTCTACTTGACTTTTGAACATCAATAGAAATAGTAAGGATTGAGTTATAGGAATACAGGACTATAATAATCACCACATATGGCAAGTTACCATCTAACAATAAGGTATGTGAAATCCCTGTAGTAGTGTATATACATGGACATGGATATAGTAGAACATTGAGAAACAAATGTGTCTCTCTACCATGGAAACCGCCGCATCCCGGATGACGCAAGTGCACACGATCCTGACGTGGTCACGCAATTGTCACACGGTCCTTAGGCAGGCACCACGTGATTTGCCGGATCGAGTGCACGTCAGTGCAGGGAGGCTTGGTGTAATATTTAAATGCCTGGCATCCATGTCACTGCATGCTGCTCTTATCTTGGTTGGGAGTGAAAACATTAAAGGGAACCTGTCACCAGATTTGGCCTATACGAGTTACGCCACCACCTTTCAGGGCTGATATACAGCATTCTATAATGCTATATATCTGCTCCCAACCCCACCTGTAAGAGAAGAAAAATAACTCTTATTACACTCACCTGCGGGGCGGTCCGGTCCTATGGGTTTCACTCTTCTTGGTCTGGCGCCTCCCATCTTCTTGCGATGCCGTCCTCCTTCTTGGTTCATGAGGATGACACGTCCCTGCATCATCCACACAGTCTGCTTGGTACAGTGCTCCTGCGCAGGTGTACTTTTCTGACCTGTTGAGGGCAAAGTCCTGCAGTGCGCAGGCGGTGGGCCTCTCTGACCTTTCCTGGCACTATATATATACTAGGGATGGGTAGGCGGGATGACAATGCATGATCCAGGAGGCGGTACCTGCTCACTCCTCTCCTTATATTGTCCCCTATAACCCAACTCCCTTCCATCCCCCTAACCAATCAAATCCCTGGCACCACCAATGTATTCAACTCTGACCATTTCATAACCCCTTTAACCCTTTAACTCCCATATAGCATTCCATAGTTATAACTGAACACTTAAAAAAGATGACACAAACTTAATATAGGCATATGTTGATTGTTACTTATTTTGTGTGATATGACTATGGGCAAAGAAATGTTTAAAATTTGCTACATTTTTCCTTTTTTTTTTGAGAATATGCATGTATTGACTGAAATTTTATATTAAACAGGTTGTGCACTACTAGGATAACCCCTTCTTAAACTAAATATTTGGCCCCAATAAAATAATAAAGCCTATGCTCATCTCCCGTGCCAGCGCCGTTCCCCTGGTGTTGGCACTCTCGGTCCCGGGGCTGTGATGCGGTATTGTGACATGTGATGCCTGGCGCCCAATCAGCGCTGGTGTCACTGTCTCCGCCTTCTTACGAAGCGAACATGAAGAGGAAGTCCGGACTGCAGCTGATCCCAGGCTTCCTCTTCATGTTCAGTTTGTCCAAAGGTGGAGACAGTGATGCCAACACTGATTGGGCTCCGGGCACCACGTGTCATTGCACCGCATCACAGCCCTGGATCACGAGTGCTGATACTGCTGGAACGGCGCCAGTATGGGAGATGACTATGGGCTTTATTATTTTATCGGGGACGAACACTTAGTATAAGAAGAGGTTGTCCTAGTTAGTAGTATTAATATTAAGATATTACTGAGTTAACTAGGTAAGACATATTTACATTTCTTAATGACAGTTCTAGAACAAAACAGGAGGTACAATGGGCCTTTAGGGGGCTTTGAATTCTATAATTGGAAGTCTCAATTACACCTTTTTGTAGGACAAATAGGTTTCCAAGAATCATTTAAATGCATTTTCTTCAGAAAATGAAAAATAGATAAAAAAAAAAATAATAATTGTGATAATCAATTATACAAGTTGTCCTCGTCTGTCAAAATGTTAAAAATTGTGCCCATCTGTTTCTTAGTTATATCCGTTTCTGGGAAATGTGCAAACAATCTGGCAACCATTATAAGCTTCACTGGGATCGTCAGCTCTCTTTCCTAGAATCCTGAAAAGCAAATCCATCTATAGATGCTGTGCTCGCAGCTCCCACATATCTGCCAAGTTGTTTCCCCATCTGTAGAACTGAACGGATTTGCTATTCCTCAGTATGAGGAAGATTTATGACAATGCATTTGAGAGTAAAAATGGCTGCTATTCCTGCCACAGATAACAGATGTTAGTGTTCACACTTCAGCCTAGTTATGCAGTGATATATAAACATGGCATATATGCATAACTAAACCTGTAAAAAAAATGTGTATTAGTAAAAGGAGTAAAGGCACGGTTTTGTTGAGAATGCATGCCATCCTAACACTGGGTGCTGTATGTTCTCCTCCATTTCAACATCCAGATGGATACTGACCAAGGGCATTTGGATTGCAGTGGAGCACGTTCTCATAGCAATGCATAGTCTTTTTTCCCTACTTTGTGTGTGGTGTTTCCTTTTCTATGTTGACTTCGAGTATGTGTATATGATATCAGCACTTTGTACCAGGCCGTGTACCTTGATGACTGTATGTACAGAATATATGGACTGAAGTTGGAAAAGTAGTTGTTCTACCCTTTGGTAGAATTCATTAGTAGCCTTATAATGCGTTTCAAGTTCATAAAGTCTTTTTGAAAAACAGATTGGTAGGTATGTAGTCTATTTTTGAGAAAAGATTTCAGCACGATCTTGAAACATGTAATAAAGCTACTAATGAATACTACCAACAGGTGGAACAACTACTTTTCCAGCAGGAGCACGGTCAACCAGAAACATTCTGTATAGATTATTTATCTTCTTATCTCTATAAGCTGTGATGTCCGCTAACAATCCAGATTCACAAGAAAAAGACTACTGCATTCCCTGCCTCAGCTTTTATACAGACTATGATATTTCCCTCCTGATTGGCTGTACTACGCCATGTAATGTGAGCTGCAAGGCATTATGGGGAAGTCCACCTGAGGTCATGTGTTCAATCTCTGGCTGAAGCAATCTTTTGTGATGTGTAAAATTTTAGGCAATATCACAAATTGTTTGAATTTCCCAGGTTCAGTGAATTCCCAAAAATTTGACACAAACTTGATTTGCATGAATTGATGCACCTGCGGCGCCCCAGGGTCCTGGTCGTCACAGTAATGTCGCTTTCCTCACGGGGAGAGTGATGTTACGTTCAGAGGCAAGGAAGGATAACTGCATCCAGGTATCACAAACATGCAACACATTTCATACTCCAGGCCACCAGGGGGAGCTTCTGATCCTATTTATTAGGTGACTCCCCATATATATATAACTGGTAGTCTGTAGGGAAAGTTAGTTAGTTCCAGACATCAGTGTGAGGAGGACAGAGGGTCCACGGTGCTGTGTGTTGTGAAATTGGATTCTGGGCTCCCCCGGTGGCCACTTGTGGAATTGTACTTGTGTGCATCATCTCCTCTGTTCACCTGCTCCTATCAGGATGTGGGAGTCGCTATATAACCTTGCTCCTCTGTCAGTTTCATGCCGGTCAACAATGTAATCAGAAGCCTTTCTGTGCATGTTCCTGCTACTAGACAACTCCCAGCTAAGTTGGACTTTTGTCCTTTGGTGTTTTTGCATTTTGTTCCTGTTCACAGCTGCTGTTTCGTTACTGTGTCTGGAAAGCTCTTGTGAGCGGAAATTGCCACTCTGGTGTTATGAGTTAATGCTAGAGTCTTAAAGTAATTTCTGGATGGTGTTTTGATAGGGTTTTCTGCTGACCATGAAAGTGCCCTTTCTGTCTTCTTTCTATCTAGTAAGCGGACCTCGATTTTTGCTAAACCTATTTTCATACTACGTTTGTCATTTCATCTAAAATCACCGCCAATATATGTGGGGGCCTCTGTCTGCCTTTTGGGAAAATTTCTCTAGAGGTGAGCCAGGACTGTCTTTTCCTCTGCTAGGATTAGGTAGTTCTCCGGCTGGCGCTGGGCATCTAGGGATAAAAAAACGTAGGCATGCTACCCGGCCACTTCTAGTTGTGCGGCAGGTTTAGTTCATGGTCAGTATAGTTTCCATCTTCCAAGAGCTAGTTCTCATATATGCTGGGCTATGTTCTCTCGCCATTGAGAATCATGACAGTTTGACCGGCCAGAAAAAAAGGGTTAAATTACTGGCTGAGAAAGGAGAGAAAAAAGAAGTCTGCTACAATTTTTTTTTTTTTCTCCTCTAGTTCTGAGTGTGCTCTTAATTGAATCACCTGCTAGTCTGCCTATACTGCAGCCTTCCTCTCTTTCTCTCCTTCTTATCCTTGAATGGCTCTGTGTTCACCTGTTTCAACTGGATCTTCAGAGTGTAGCTACAGGTTTGAATAATCTCGCCACAAAGGTACAAAATTTGCAAGATTTCGTTGTTCATGCACCTATGTCTGAGCCTAGAATTCCTTTGCCTGAATTCTTCTCGGGGAATAGATCTCACTTCCAAAATTTTAAAAATAATTGCAAATTGTTTTTGTCCCTGAAGTCTCGCTCTGCCGGAGACCCTGCACAGCAGGTCAGGATTGTAATTTCCTTGCTCCGGGGCGACCCTCAAGACTGGGCTTTTGCATTGGCACCAGGGGATCCTGCGTTGCTCAATGTGGATGCGTTTTTTCTGGCCTTGGGGTTGCTTTATGAGGAACCTCATTTAGAGCTTCAGGCGGAAAAGGCCTTGATGTCCTTGTCTCAGGGGCAAGATGAAGCTGAAATATACTGCCAAAAATTCCGCAAATGGTCTGTGCTTACTCAGTGGAATGAGTGCGCCCTGGCGGCGATTTTCAGAGAAGGTCTCTCTGATGCCATTAAGGATGTTATGGTGGGGTTCCCTGTGCCTGCGAGTCTGAATGAGTCCATGACGATGGCTATTCAGATCGATAGGCGTCTGCGGGAGCGCAAACCTGTGCACCATTTGGCGGTGTCTACTGAGAAAACGCCAGAAAATTTGCAATGTGATAGAATTCTGTCCAGAAGCGAGCGGCAGAATTTTAGACGAAAAAATGGGTTGTGCTTCTATTGTGGTGATTCAACTCATGTTATATCAGCATGCTTTAAGCGTACTAAGAAGCCTGACAAGTCTGTTTCAATTAGCACTTTACAGTCTAAGTTTATTCTATCTGTGACCCTGATTTGTTCTTTGTCATCTATTACCGCGGACGCCTATGTCGACTCTGGCGCTGCTTTGAGTCTTATGGATTGGTCCTTTGCCAAACGCTGTGGGTATGATTTGGAGCCATTGGAGGCTCCGATACCTCTGAAAGGGATTGACTCCACCCCATTGGCTAGTAATAAACCACAATACTGGACACAAGTGACTATGCGTGTTAATCCGGATCACCAGGAGGTTATTCGCTTTCTGGTGCTGTATAATCTACATGATGTTTTGGTGCTGGGATTGCCATGGCTGCAATCTCATAACCCAGTCCTCGACTGGAGAGCTATGTCTGTGTTAAGCTGGGGATGTAAAGGAACTCATGGGGACGTACCTTTGGTTTCCATTTCATCATCTATTCCCTCTGAGATTCCTGAATTCTTGTCTGACTTTCGTGACGTTTTTGAAGAACCCAAGGTTGGTTCACTACCTCCGCACCGGGAGTGCGATTGTGCCATAGACTTGATCCCGGGTAGTAAATACCCTAAGGGTCGTTTATTTAATCTGTCTGTGCCTGAACACGCGGCTATGCGAGAATATATAAAGGAGTCCTTGGAAAAGGGACATATTCGTCCTTCGTCATCTCCCTTAGGAGCCGGTTTTTTCTTTGTGTCTAAGAAAGACGGCTCTTTGAGGCCGTGCATTGATTATCGACTTTTGAATAAAATCACGGTTAAATATCAATATCCGTTACCACTGCTTACTGATTTGTTTGCTCGTATAAAGGGGGCCAAGTGGTTCTCTAAGATTGATCTCCGTGGGGCGTATAATTTGGTGCGAATCAAGCAGGGGGATGAGTGGAAAACCGCATTTAATACGCCCGAGGGCCATTTTGAGTATTTGGTGATGCCTTTTGGTCTTTCAAATGCCCCTTCAGTCTTCCAGTCCTTTATGCATGACATTTTCCGCGATTATTTGGACAAATTTATGATTGTGTATCTGGATGATATTCTGATTTTTTCGGATGACTGGGACTCTCATGTCCAGCAGGTCAGGAGGGTTTTTCAGGTTTTGCGGTCTAATTCCTTGTGTGTGAAGGGTTCTAAGTGTGTTTTTGGGGTTCAAAAGATTTCCTTCTTGGGATACATTTTTTCCCCCTCTTCCATCGAGATGGATCCTGTCAAGGTTCAGGCTATTGGTGATTGGACGCAACCCTCTTCTCTTAAGAGTCTTCAGAAATTTTTGGGCTTTGCTAACTTTTATCGTCGATTTATTGCTGGTTTTTCTGATGTTGTAAAACCATTGACTGATTTGACTAAGAAGGGTGCTGATGTTGCTGATTGGTCCCCTGATGCTGTGGAGGCCTTTCGGGAGCTCAAGCGCCGCTTTTCTTCCGCCCCAGTGTTGCGTCAGCCTGATGTTGCTCTTCCTTTTCAGGTTGAGGTCGACGCTTCTGAAATCGGAGCTGGGGCGGTGTTGTCGCAGAGAAGTTCCGACTGCTCCGTGATGAGACCTTGTGCTTTTTTTTCCCGTAAATTTTCGCCCGCCGAGCGGAATTATGATATTGGGAATCGGGAGCTTTTGGCCATGAAGTGGGCTTTTGAGGAGTGGCGTCACTGGCTTGAGGGGGCCAGACATCAGGTGGTGGTATTGAATGACCACAAAAATTTAATTTACCTTGAGTCTGCCAGGCGCCTGAATCCTAGACAGGCGCGCTGGTCGTTGTTTTTCTCTCGGTTTAATTTTGTGGTGTCTTACCTACCGGGTTCTAAGAATGTTAAGGCGGATGCCCTTTCTAGGAGTTTTGAGCCTGACTCCCCTGGTAATTCTGAGCCCACAGGTATCCTTAAAGATGGAGTGATATTGTCTGCCGTTTCTCCAGACCTGCGGCGGGCCTTGCAGGAGTTTCAGGCGGATAGACCTGATCGTTGCCCACCTGGTAGACTGTTTGTTCCTGATGATTGGACCAGTAGAGTCATCTCTGAGGTTCATTCTTCTGCGTTGGCAGGTCATCCTGGAATCTTTGGTACCAGGGATTTGGTGGCAAGGTCCTTCTGGTGGCCTTCCCTGTCACGAGATGTGCGAGGCTTTGTGCAGTCTTGTGACGTTTGTGCTCGGGCCAAGCCTTGTTGTTCTCGGGCTAGTGGATTGTTGTTACCCTTGCCTATCCCGAAGAGGCCTTGGACGCACATCTCGATGGATTTTATTTCGGATCTGCCTGTTTCTCATAAGATGTCTGTCATCTGGGTGGTGTGTGACCGTTTCTCTAAGATGGTCCTTCTGGTTCCCTTGCCTAAGTTGCCTTCTTCTTCCGAGTTGGTTCCTCTGTTTTTTCAAAATGTTGTTCGTTTGCATGGTATTCCGGAGAATATCGTTTCTGACAGAGGGACCCAATTCGTGTCTAGATTTTGGCGGGCATTCTATGCTAGGATGGGCATAGATTTGTCTTTTTCGTCTGCTTTCCATCCTCAGACTAATGGCCAGACCGAGCGGACTAATCAGACCTTGGAGACATATTTGAGGTGTTTTGTGTCTGCGGATCAGGATGATTGGGTTGCTTTTTTGCCTTTGGCGGAGTTCGCCCTCAATAATCGGGCCAGCTCTGCCACCTTGGTGTCCCCGTTTTTCTGTAATTCGGGGTTTCATCCTCGATTTTCCTCCGGTCAAGTGGAATCTTCGGATTGTCCTGGAGTGGATGCTGTGGTGGAGAGGTTGCATCAGATTTGGGGGCAGGTGGTGGACAATTTGAAGTTGTCCCAGGAGAAGACTCAGCTTTTTGCCAACCGCCGTCGTCGTGTTGGTCCTCGGCTTTGTGTTGGGGACTTGGTGTGGTTGTCTTCTCGTTTTGTCCCTATGAGGGTTTCTTCTCCTAAGTTTAAGCCTCGGTTCATCGGCCCGTACAAGATATTGGAGATTCTTAACCCTGTGTCCTTCCGTTTGGACCTCCCTGCATCCTTTTCGATTCATAATGTTTTTCATCGGTCATTGTTGCGCAGGTATGAGGTACCGGCTGTGCCTTCCGTTGAGCCTCCTGCTCCGGTGTTGGTTGAGGGTGAGTTGGAGTACGTTGTGGAAAAGATCTTGGACTCTCGTGTTTCCAGACGGAAACTCCAGTATCTGGTCAAATGGAAGGGATACGGTCAGGAGGATAATTCTTGGGTCACTGCCTCTGATGTTCATGCCTCCGATCTTGTCCGTGCCTTTCATAGGGCTCATCCTGATCGCCCTGGTGGTTCTGGTGAGGGTTCGGTGCCCCCTCCTTGAGGGGGGGGTACTGTTGTGAAATTGGATTCTGGGCTCCCCCGGTGGCCACTTGTGGAATTGTACTTGTGTGCATCATCCCCTCTGTTCACCTGCTCCTATCAGGATGTGGGAGTCGCTATATAACCTTGCTCCTCTGTCAGTTTCATGCCGGTCAACAATGTAATCAGAAGCCTTTCTGTGCATGTTCCTGCTACTAGACAACTCCCAGCTAAGTTGGACTTTTGTCCTTTGGTGTTTTTGCATTTTGTTCCTGTTCACAGCTGCTGTTTCGTTACTGTGTCTGGAAAGCTCTTGTGAGCGGAAATTGCCACTCTGGTGTTATGAGTTAATGCTAGAGTCTTAAAGTAATTTCTGGATGGTGTTTTGATAGGGTTTTCTGCTGACCATGAAAGTGCCCTTTCTGTCTTCTTTCTATCTAGTAAGCGGACCTCGATTTTTGCTAAACCTATTTTCATACTACGTTTGTCATTTCATCTAAAATCACCGCCAATATATGTGGGGGCCTCTGTCTGCCTTTTGGGAAAATTTCTCTAGAGGTGAGCCAGGACTGTCTTTTCCTCTGCTAGGATTAGGTAGTTCTCCGGCTGGCGCTGGGCATCTAGGGATAAAAAAACGTAGGCATGCTACCCGGCCACTTCTAGTTGTGCGGCAGGTTTAGTTCATGGTCAGTATAGTTTCCATCTTCCAAGAGCTAGTTCTCATATATGCTGGGCTATGTTCTCTCGCCATTGAGAATCATGACAGCTGTGCATGCCCTCAGAGCTGCAGCTCCCAGAAAGAGACATTTTGAAGGCTGAACTGTAAGCTTCGAGCGTGAAGGAAGGCAAAGCAAAGGAGAGGATACCAGAAGGGGACCAGCCCGAACAGGCTGCCTCCATCTGAGACGCAGAACACCGGTAGTCGGAACACCGAGGTAGTAAGGACATCTATGCCTTACTTCAGAGACCGGCAGGACAGCTAATTGCATGTTACCTGTCCGCACTTACACCTAGGAGGCAGGGTGACACCCCACAGAGCCGGGATATCTAAGAGACCCTATAAACAGGCTCAAGTCACCAGTCATACGGGTTTTGTCCTATCCTATACGGGGGACAGAGAGAGAGACACTACATCTGTGAGGACCTTATTTGAAGCTTATGCAGTAAGGGACTACACCACTACAGCACAAGGGTAGGCTATTGATTTCCACCTGGACAAGGGAACTCTGGACTTGCCTCTGAACCGGCCAAATTCTGCCTGCCATGTGGTCTGGTGCCCTAGACTGTGGATGCTGAAGTCTTCAGTAAAGATAAAGAGACTGCAACCTTGTGTCCTCGTTCTTCTCTGCGCCTCTCACCATACCACCATCTTCACACTGGGAAGCCCTGGGGATATACTTCACCTGTGGGGAGGTATACCATCTAGCTGCCATAACATCACCCCAGCGGACCCCTTAAAGCAGCGTCGGTCACCCTGACCGAATACCACAGGTGGCGTCACGAACATAGACTTTTCCCCTTTAAAGACCTTTCCCATTTATACGGACATCCCAGGGCCAAGATCGGGTCAGCCACCGTGACATCCCCCCTTTGAGTTGACTGGACCCGGTAACGAGTACCACCTTGCCCTGACGGGGCGCTCCACACCCATCTGTAACTGGCGGTTATCAATGTCGTCTTACTCTTTGTCACGGGTCAGGTCTTCCAAACCTCCTAAAGTGAACCCTCAGTACCGCGACAACGAACCTCCCCAGGGTCAGCTAACCAGGTGGACCACCCCCAATACTGGGAGCGTTAGGGGCAGACCCAAGGGAGACTATTGCCGCGGAAGCTGATACTCGGGGACAGAAGATAGGAGCGGAGAAGACACCGAACTGACTAAAACGGAGACACAGGGCAAACAGGTTATAGTGGTGTCACAGAACAGACAGGGTAAGATAGATGCACAAGACAGAGCAAGGTATGGTGGACACAGGACAAAGCAAGGTATGGCGGACGCACAGGGCAGAGCGAGGTATGGCGGAGCGGACACAAGACAAAGCAAGGTATGGCGGACGCACAGGGCAGAGCAAGGTATGGCGGGGCGGACACAGGACAAAGCAAGGTATGGTGGACGCACAGGGCAGAGCAAGGTATGGCGGACGCACAGGGCAGAGCAAGATAGCAGACGCACAGGGCAGAGCAAGGTATAGCGGGACCTGGGTTAAATGAGGACAAATGACAATCAGGCAAAGAGTAGGAGGAGAGGCTACCTGATATAACAGAGTTGCGCAGCACTTCCGGGTCAGGATCCCTCCAGGATCAGGGAGGGGAGGAGCGGAGAGAGCGAGGACCAGCAAGAGGAAGTGCGCGTGCGCCGACAGCGCAGATGTCAGGAGAAGTGCGCATGCGCCAGCGCCGAGGACCAGGATCCAGTGAGGAGGGAAGGAGACAGGAGACCAGGCGGCGTGCGGATGGACCGGGAGCGAGCAGAGACGAACGTGCACGCTGGAACCTGGAAGAAGACCCAGCAGGAGCTGCAGCAGCGGTGCGCCAGGACAGGTAAGTATAAGAAGAGCCGGAAGGGGATGCGGGAGACGTGACACTCTTCTACTCTATGTTTTATAAGTACAGTGGCTGCCATCCACTATTGGAAGAAAAACATACCACACAGCATATTGTGCTATTCCATAGAGTAGAAAAATTATATATCAATATATACAATACATGTTACGCACGAAACTCACTCATACATGGGTAACGGGAATAATAAATCCCTACAACACAGAGACGTCGCACCCACACCCTACTGGTTCCTGTAAAGGCTAGAAGATCCCGAGCCACATAGCTAAAAACACTACCTCAGACCTGGCTCCCTAAATGGTCGTCAAGGGGTTTCTTGTACTACCTGTGGAACCAGAGGGGAGACTGCTGTGCACAGCTAACCAGGAGAGGGAAAGTTTGTAGAGTGATAGAGGACTCTGGGTGCGAAAACTTAAAGCACATGCACAAAGTGGAAACAAAGATGAAACATGAATAAACCCCCATCAACCTAACTGAGGAGAAATTTCTCAGTAAAATCCATGTGATTTGCCATCAATAGTGGAATGAATTTATTTAGAATGCTATTACAGAGTGTCCGCATATACATAAGGATCCGAGCCACCCGGCACCTTGCATGTAAATGCATTGGTGACTATTGCATTTCTTCATTCATTGTTCTGAGGTTACCAGGAATAATTTCAAAGTTATGAAGTATCTAACCCTTCATCAGTTTGTAGAAATGGGCACAAAATATAAAATGAATCCTACAATGTCAAATCTGTGATGGCTAGAAAGTGAAAATGTAGATAAGCTATACAAAATATCCTAATGGCATTTCAGAACAGTAACTCGAGATTCACATTAAATGCATTACTAGACAACCCCTCCTGAAAAAGAATCCGTCAGCAAGTTTTTGCTATGGAATCTGATAGCAGCATAATATAGAGAAACAGAGCCTGATCCCAGTGATGTGTCACTGACTGGACTGCTTGGCGCACTTTAGATAGAATCCCTGTTTTGTCTGTTATAGATATAGAAGAACTGAAAGTCCTGGGCTCTGTATAACGTCATCCCCACTGCTGATTAGCAGCTTCATGTGTACCCTGCGAATTGTCAGCAATCTGTCAATCAGTGGTAGGGGAGGGGTTACACAGTTTAGCCTGAGTGGTCTGCCCCTTAAATATAGTTCTAAAGTGATAATTTGCTGCTGATAAAACACTGATTGTATTGAAACTACAGTACACAGCCCTGTAAGTGACACATCACTGAAATCAGGCTCTCAGCTCTTATAATATTCTGCTCTCATTTTTAATAGCAAAAACCTGCTGACAGATTCCCTTTAATAGAGTCAGTCTCCTGCTAAAAATAAAAAATTGCAACTTACCTCTCAGATCAGCCCCACTCCTCTAATCCCCCTGATGGTCCTCCTGGTGGACACATGACATACACAATGTCATGGGACCGCTGCAGCTAATTCTGGCTTCCAGGAAACACAACAGGGAGATTAAAGGAGCGTCATCCGTCCAAAAGGAAAGTATACAGTTTTTTCATTTTTGCAGCTGACTTGATCTACTGTCCAATAGTGGACAACCCCTTTAAATAAAATGGGATTTGGTTCTGGTTGAATGGGTACTTCAATTCCCATCCTCAAAGTAACATGCTGGACACCATGTTACTGTATAACCATCAGCTATTGGCCTAATACACCAACACCATAAAAGTAATAATACAACAGAACACAGAAAGAAAAATAATTCCTGCAAAGATAGTGGAAGTAATCCAGGAATATGATATGATTTATCGACTCTACCTCTTGCAGTGTTTAGTTAGGGCAGCTTGTGACTTTCAGCTCACTCGCCTGGTTTGCCGTATATGTGCTCTGAATACGTGGATATAAAAGTACATTTTGTTCAATCTTATCTTAATGAAGTGCTACTAAGGGGATATTCAGTGCATGCTTCCTAATAGCTGAAGTCAATCAGACTCCTGATGCAGAGCGCTGTCCAATCAATCTAGTCTGGAGAGGACTGCACATAGTCTCAGGCCATTTATGAGCATGCATGGTCTGATGTCTGCAAAATTTGATTCTGGGAGTGAAGTGAGAAGCTGTTTGATGAAGATTATGTATGAAATGTATTATGGTTAGATTAATGTTAAAGTTGTGAAAGGGGAAAGTTTTACACCCCAGAGGAAAGTTCATTGATTCAATCATCAGATATACAGTACATACCTACAGCACCGGTCAA
Source organism: Ranitomeya variabilis (assembly GCF_051348905.1). Lineage (NCBI taxonomy): Eukaryota > Metazoa > Chordata > Amphibia > Anura > Dendrobatidae > Ranitomeya > Ranitomeya variabilis. The sequence goes on along the minus strand of NC_135233.1, from coordinate 85,844,262 downwards.
AAGTTTACACCCCAGTTCATGCAGGTGTTTTCTTTGTTCTCATTGGAATGTGCACTTTGTAGATTCAGACTGAAGGCAACAAAACCATGAAGGAACACATATGGAAACAGGGAGTAAAGAAACACGTGTGAAACAAAGCAGAATGTGTGTTAAACCTTTCATTTCTAAAAGTTTCTTCCTTTAAGGCTATGTTCACACATTGCTTTCTCCCTTTTTTTTTTTTCTGCTGCCAAAACCTGATCTCTTGGCAGTAAAAAAAAGTTGCAGGCAAAAATCCGGTATTGCTGGCTTTTATGTTCTTTTTCATACTGTTTTTTGCTGCGTTTTTTAGGATCCCAAAGTTGGGTTCGCTTCCACCATATAAGTATGATCAATGTAAGGTGTTAGGGCTAGAGATGGGCAAACTAAAACAGTAAAGTTTGTCGTCCATACTGAACACTAACCAATGTGTCATGAACCAGGGATGTTTGGTTGCCCCCGGTTCGTCAGGGATTTATTATGTCCCACTTCCCAGTTCCGGTTAGTAACTTGCAGCTCTCCCGGAAGATAATTACGCGGGCCGGTTCCGGCGGGCAGTGGTGATGCCGTGGTTGGCAGTATCTGCTGTGTCGGCGTCTTCGCTGCCGCGTGGTGCTGGAGCACGTGTGTCTCGCGTGCTTCCGGTTCCGGCGGGCGGCGGTGGCGCCGTGGTTGGCAGTGCCTGCGGGTGGTGCGCCGTGCGACGGTAATTATCTTCCGGTTTGGCTGTATAAATGAACGTCTTATTCCATTTCTCCTCCATGCCCCCTGAGGAAGGAGCTGCTTTGCGCTCCGAAACGCGCGTCGGGGTGGGCTCTGGGTCCCCCACCGCTGCACATACCAGGTATTATATGCTATTTTACAACGTTATTGGCTTGGTAAAGAATAGGTCTTAGTATTTATATTTATTACTTTATATTTTATTTGTCCATATTTATGGGTTGATAGCCGAGTATATTGTTCTATGGTATGTGTATGCTGTGGGTGGTACCTTTGGCCCTTTGCTTGGCTTTGTGTACTGCCATTTAGTGCTCCACTGTCCTCACCTTTTCCTCTGTACCTGTCTCTATGTATTGGTTTTATTTGTTATAAATAAAGGTGATATTTTATGGGATTTATCTGCGTTTTGTGGTGATTAGGATATCTGTTTTATGCAGTTGTCCCTATTGGGTCCAAGCATACATACATGGGGTAGTTATATTTTTCATTTATATATCTTTTGTGATGTATTATGATTTTTCCCTTTGTATGTAATATGTGCGCTACAACTTTATTTCTCTCTTTTTATAATTGAACCACTGTGTAGTGATATAACCACTGCTTTATGCAACGCTTTTATTATCTCAACAATTATCTGAATATATAAATAATTGCGTCAAATCAGGAAATAACTTTCAATTTGACTGTCTAACATGAAGATAGGAACCACACGGAAGCTTTTTGCAGCAATGTCATCAATTTATTTAAGCAAATCTATTCATTATTTGTAAAAGAGGGAGCGGCCGCAGACAGAAGAAGACCCCTGTGCAAGAACAGTGTATAGGCCTTTTGCAGTCCAAAAACTCATCATAATGCACAGATGACAGATCCAACTGCTTCGGAGGTGAAAGTGGGCCCCCATGCTTCTTGGGTCCCTGTGCATTGCCCCAGTTTGCATTAATAGTATGTCTGCTCCTGCTAAGTAGATATTTTTTAGTTATACAGGCACTTGGGTCAAAAAGTCAATGACCTCTACAAGGTGATTTTTTTCCCACCTCGTTTTGTGCACAGCTCTTCCCGTAGAATGAGGCTTTTGTCACAGACTATTTCTTTTGGCATAAATCTTACTGAACACGTCTGCCGCGTCTGTGAAGTTATAGTAATGGGACAGCCAGCAGGAAATGCATCATCATTATGTGGATACCATAACAAGATGGCTCCTGACTGTGCACACATCTAGGAATAAGGATATGTCACATTCTTATTAACCAGTTGTGTCTGTTCTGTTTAGTCGGATGTTCTGGGTATTGTAACATAAACCACCCATGTCTAACACAACTTTCTCCTCGCCTCGCTGCTGTCTATGCTCCTACATTGTGGCACCTGAACTAAGTTATTCAGTAATTAACCACCATCTGCATGTTTTATGGAATTACCCGGTGAGTGCTAAAGGGATGTAATGCGAACAGTCTCGGGGCCAGATATGGAACATTGGAACTGCCTATCAGTAACTAGTAACATAAATCGCTGTGCTTTTCACCTCGAATATAATAATTACAAGTGAAATTTCGTAGTCCTATCTGTCATCAGCCGTCTCTGGCCGTTAATACCAGTGATTAAAGTATGTGCCATTTCTGTACAAGTTCTGCCGATACTTCAGGGACAGACCCATAAATACAGTGTTTAGCAAACAGACATTTTGTGGGATTAATCTTCTTCTCCCTGCTGTTTGTCCTCCACAGAGATTCCTAATAATGATATGTCACTTGTGATTTAGGTGCTGTTAATACTACAGGAACGCCAATACTTCTTCCCATAATAATCACATATTACAGTCTCGCTATTAATTATTCCTATAGTCGGTATCGGGATTAATAGTTGGCTATGTCCAAGAAATAAATACTTTGTTTGAATCTTAGTGAGATTGTATTTAGACTGGTTATTGCAGTCATTAGGGCGACCGTCAATGAACCCAGAAACCAAGTAGTGCAGAAATAATTGTAACTCTGTAGAAATGTTGAAGAAAAAACGTTTTCTTTAGGTGTGGGTCTTGCTGTTATATATTTAACCCCTTCCCGAAAGCTGGGTTTTGTTCCTAGCTCATAGGTGTTTCCAGCAGGACAATGACTCCAAACATTATTCGAGAGGCATCCAGAAATGGATAGAAACAAAGTGCTAGAGAGTTCTGAAGTGGCCAGCAATGAGTCCACATCTAAATCCTATAGATAACCTATGGAGACATCTTAGAAACGCTGGTGGGAGAAGGCACCCTTCACATATGAGAGATCTGGAGCAGTTTGCAAACGAAGAATGGTCAAAAAGTCCATTTGAGAGTTGTAAGAAGTTTGTTGATGATTATAGGAAGTGACTGATTGCAGTTCTTTATTCCAAAGGGTGTGCAACCAAATATTAAGTTGAGGGTGCCAACAATTTTGTCCAGCCTATTTTGGGGGGTTTGTGTGATAATATGTCCAATTTGCCTTTTTTTCTCAGTTTTTTTATGTTGTTCCAATACACACACAGGAAATAAAACATGGGTATAACAAAATATATGTAAGTGCAATCATTTTCTGGGAGAAATACTTCACTTTCTGGATCAATTTCAAGGGTGTCAACATTTTTGGCAATGATAGTATATTGGCACTAAATATTTTGAAGATATATTTAATATCAACGTGATACTTATCCAGAAATGTAAAAATTTAATGAGTTGCAAAGATGTTTTAAAAAGATGCCTTAAAGAAAAATCGAAGAGCTTCCAATCTCTGAAATCTGTGAAAATAGCGCACAGTAGATTAAACATCTTTGTGATCTACAATCATAACATTATTAAACTTGAAATTTGATACAGAAGCGGTTCTGTTACACTTTGATGTGTTCTATGAGCATCTTCAAAAGTCTTAATAAAAATGACTCTTTGAAGGTAAGATGGATGACAAAATAAGGAACAAAGCATGAGTTCTTATGGCATACTAAGGCCATGTTAACATCTGTGTTAGGAATTCCGTTTCTCTGTTCCATTGTTGGAAAAAAAATAAATTCATGTAGAGACCCATCATATGATGGACCTCATTGACTATAATAAGTGGCCATAAGGTTTCCATTAAGGTGTCTATCATTTTACTGAAAAAAGCACAGCATGCTTCCATGTTTTTTCTATTAAAAATGAAGGAATCAGCCACGGAGCCACCAATATAGATGTGAGTTGTCTCATTTGGGACAAATTCATAGGATTTTCAGCAATTGTTTGCGCTCCCAGATAAATGAAGGAAGAGAGCCATGCTTTAGCGCCATCGCCTCATTCCATGAGAGTGTGCACTTGGAATCCACAACATTTTCGGGCTCAACTTATTGATATGTTGTAAATGACTCATAAAAGACAACTCATTTCATAATAATAAAAGTGCTAATAAATAATCTAACCGTTCTGGTTCTAGAATAAACATAGATCATTAACTTGTCCTTACAGTTGTCAAATAAGTTCACCAGCTGCAGCAAGTCTAAGAAATCTAATAAAGTTTGCAGGTTAAATTGGCAAATATTGTGACAGATCCACTTTTTAAAAAAAAATTCTCCTTATTTTAGTTGGAAAATTTCTTTATTAGGCTACGTTCACATTAGCGTTAAGCTAATGTGCGTCGGGTTTGCGTCGGCGACGCAGCGGCGACGCATGCGTCATGCGCCCCCTATACTTAACATGGGGGACGCATGCGTTTTTTTTTTGTTGCGTTGTGCCACACATGCGTCTTTTTTGCCGCAAGCGTCGGACCAAGAAAACGCAACAAGTTGCATTTTTCTTGCGTCCGATTTTCGGCAAAAACCGACGCATGCGTCGCAAAACGCAGCGTTTTTGCGTGCGTTTTGCCGCGTTTTTGCGTGCGTTGTGCGTTGCGTCGCCGACGCAGCGGCGCACAACGCTAGTGTGAACATAGCCTAAGTGACTGATAGGGGATTATTAAGCTGTGGACTGCAACTATTTTGTACTAACTTATCGAAAAAGCTTATTTACAAATAGAATTAATTAAATATTTCTCATCATTTTTGTCTACAGCTTGTATACAGATCCATTTGTCTACACCAAAATAACTCAAAAACAAGCCCTGTGTAGTCCATCAGAACCTGCAGTCACAGGACCTTCTGTCTTCTGCTGATTTTCGAATCTACAGACTGAACATTAGCAAGAAGTAGGGTTTTGTTCCCATGGAGACACACTGATCTGCGTATGACCTGTAGTCACAAAATATTATAGAATTTTTTTTCAAAAATTTTTGCAAACTTGATTCGATTTTTTTTCAGCTTCTGTATTTTGGACAACATGTTGCTGTGATGGGCATTATGTTTGGTTGAATGGCTGGACACTTGCTAATAATATGTTTTCTATTTCAGGTCAGATTTCAGTTGAAGGATTTATGGGATATCTAAGCGGAGAAGAAAATGGAGTTGTTCCACCTGAAAAACTGGATTTAAATGAAGATATGTCTCAACCCCTCTCTCATTACTTTATTAATTCCTCGCACAATACCTACCTCACAGGTGACCTTTTTTCCTCTTTATGAGCGTTGCATCATATGCTGTGGCCTTGACAATCTGTGACAGCGCCATTTAACACTCACAGGCATGGAGGTGCGTCATTCCTCATGCCCATCTGACATGACCAATTGGTTAGCATGACAGCCGGGGATCTGCTGATGATCTCTGTGCTGGTCATGACGATACTCCTATGAAAGCCAGAGTTTAGCTGATGTTAATTGGAGACCTTGATGTTCAGGACAGCAGTGCTCATACAGATAAGCCATCAATGTTAGCATTACATAGTGCCCACTAAAATCAGGGAGTTATGCTTGTACGGCACACACATTCTAAGCCCTGCAAATTTTTTATAAAGTTCTGAATTTTTTTTAACTAATATATACAGGGGCTTCTCACAAAATTAGAAATTATCGAAAAGTTAATTTATTTCAGTTCTTCAATCCAAAAAGTGAAACTCATATATTATATAGAGTAATTACAAACAGAGTGATCTATTTCAAGTGTTTATTTCTGTTAATGTTAATGATTATGGCTTACAGCCAATGAAAGACTAAAAGTCATTATCTCAGTAAATTAGAATACTTTATTACACCAGCTTGAAAAATGATTTTAAAATCCAAAATTTTGGCCTATTGAAATGTATATTTAGTAAATGCACTCAGTACTTCGTCGGAGCTCCTTTTGCTTCAATTGCGTCAATTGCATCAATGCGGCGTGGCATGGAGGCGATCAGTCGGTGGCACTGCTGAGGTGTTATGGAAGCCCAGGTTGCTTTGATAGCAGCCTTCAGCTCATCTGCATTGTTGGGTCTGGTGTCTCTCATCTTCATCTTGACAATACCCCATAGGAATCTATGGGGTTAAGGTCAGGCCAGTTTGCTGGCCAATCAAGCACAGTGATACTGTTGCTTTTAAACTAGGTATTGGTACTTTTGGCAGTGTGAACAGGTGCCAGACCTCAAGCAGCTTGGATTGTGGCCCCTCCACTCTTCTTCCAGACACTGGGACCTTGATTACCAAATTAAATGCGCAATTTACATTCATCTGAAAGCAACACCTTGGACCACTGAGCAACAGTCCAGTTCTTTTTCTTCTTGGCCTAGGTAGGACACCTCTGGCGTTGTCTATTGGTCATGAGTGACTTGACACAAGGAATGCAACACTTGTAGCCCATGTCCTGGATACGTCTGTGTGTGGTGGCTCGAGTCGTGAAGCAATGACTCCAGCAGCAGTCAATTCTTCGTGAATCTCCCCCAAATTTTTCTTAGCAATCCTTTCAAGGCTGCGGTTATCCAGGTTGCTTGTGCACCTTTTTCTACCACACTTTTTCCTTTCACTCAACTTTCCATTAATATGCTTGGATACAGCACTCTGTGAACAGCCAGCTTCTTTAGCAATGACCTTTTGTGGCTTACCCTCCTTGTGGAGTGTGTCAATGACTGTCTTCTGGACATCTGTCAAGTCAGCAGTCTTCCCCATGACTGTGAAGCCTACCAAAACAGACTAAGGGACATTTTTATCCCCTTTCTGACATTAGACATAATAATCCATCCATGTGACCTGGGCTTACTTGACCATGGATGGATTATTATGTCTGCCCAATTGCCCTCGAACATGGGTGGTGTGCGGGCGATCGCCACCGGGTGTCAGCTAATTCTGTGGGGGTTGCCTGGTTGCTAGGGAATCCCCACATGTAATCAAGCTGGCTAATAGCTGTAAATCATTCAGCTGCCGCGATGAAAACTTAATCTTCGACCACTAACAAATACTCGGAGACCACCTGAGTAACGAGTACACTCGCTCATCACTAATAAATATATATTTGAATTAAAAAAATATAAACAATAAAAGTACACATATTTGGTAATGTTGCGTCTGCAATGACCCGACCTATAAAAGTGTTCCACTAGTTAACCCCTTTAGTGAACACGATAAAAAAATAAAGAACAAGGCAAAAAACAATGCTTTATAATCATACCACCGAACAAAACCTGGAATAAAACGTGATAAGAAAGCCGGATATAAATAAAAATGGTGCCGCTGAAAACTTCATCTTCACACGCAAAAATCAATCTGCCATACAGCTCCATCAGTGGAAAAATAAAAAAGTTATAGCTCTCAGAATAAAGCGATGGAAAAATAATTATTTTGTCTATAAAATAGTTGTTGTGTAAAAGCGCCATAACATGAAAAAATGATATAAATGTGGTATCGCTGTAATCATACTGACCCTAACAATAAAACTGCCTTATCAATTTTAGCACACGCGGAACAGCATAAACCCCCCCCAAAAAAAAAAAATTCCTGAATTGTTCATTTTTGTTCATTCTGCCTCCCAAAAACAGGAATAGAAAGCAATCAAAAAATGTAATGTGCCCAAAAATGGTACCAATAAAAATGTCAACTCGTCCTGCAGAAAACAAACCAGAACATGACTGTAGGCCAAAATATGAAAAAATTATAGCTCTCAAAATGATGATGCAAAAATAAATTTTTGCAATAAAAAGTGTCCTTTAGTGTGTGACAGCAGCTAAACATAAAAACCAGATATAAATCTGTTTCACTGTAATCGCACCGACCCCAAGAATAAAATTGTCTAATCACTTATACTTATCCAGAGGAACGGTGTAAAAAATAAGTAAAGCCAATTCTCCACCTGAGGTTGATTTTATAATTCTGCCTTCCAAAGATCGCAGTAAGGCTCGGCACACATTTATCCTGCGCTCTGCACTTACGTTGGGGCTTCCATGTAAATCTCTAAAATACATGATTCACATGGAAACCTCTGGAGGAAGATTCCCTATAATGACACAGATGGAGGCACTATGGACGCCATAGGACCTGTGATCCGGTGGTGTCCTGTCCTTTTAGGATTGCACAGGATTGAATAAAAGTGCCATGGGCCACAGTTTTGTGCACTTCAGAAAAGGACACCACTGAGCAGAGGGCAGAGCCAGACGGAGTTCAGCGTAACTCTGCTACGTCATTAGAGTGAATGGATCCCTCGAGAGTTTCATCTGAATCACCTCACTCACCAAAGTAAGTGCTCAGCGTAAAGTGCCGGATAACCGTGATCCAAAATGTTATGTAAAATGTTCCCAATAAAAGCTTCAACTCAATCCACAAGAAAAAGCAAGCCCCCACTCAGGTCTGTCATCTGTTAACAGAAATATAGGTGGCTTCCACGTTACTGGTAGTGCAAAGGCTGTGGAAAAGCGAAACGGCTCCTCACCTGCCAAAAGAAATTCAGCAAATTTCTCACTCTCAAATACAAATGCCCCTCTCCCTTATGAGCCCCACATTGTACCTAAACCACATATTGCATCCACATTTGGCATTTCTGAAGCAATGAGAGCATGCCTTACTTACGGGTGCATGCCTCCAGAAGCACAGGCTGGGCATAATGTAGTGGTGACTACAACGTACTGGTCACTGCAGTGTACTGGTCACTACAATGGCAGTTTGCAATTTTCAGTTGGAGTCAAAATTGTCATTACACCTGTGGATAAATTCCCCAACTGGTTTAGTTTAAAAAAAAATGGGGTCACTTGAAGGGGGATTCTGCTCTTTTAGCAATTATGCACTATATGGTGTCCGCAAACTGTTCTAGGAAAATCTACACTCCAGGAGGCAAATAGCATTCCGTTCCTCCCGAGTCTTTTCGTATGGCTAAGTAGTACTATATAACAACATATGAGGTATTGCCACGTTCAGTAGAAATTGTGGGACAAATTTTGGTGCCATTTTTACCCACTTCTTGTGTTAAAATGTAAAATCAACATTTTAGTGGCAAAAATGTATTTTATTCTTTCTTCACCGCTAAGTGGTATAAAAGTCTGTGAGGCACATGTGGTGTCAATATGATCACTGTACCACTAGATGAATTCATTGAGGAGTGTAGTTTATAAAATGAGTTCACATATATGGGGTTCTGTTGTTCTGGCACCTCAGGGGCTCTGCCAATGTGACATGGCACCCTGAAACCATCCCTGCAAAATCTGAATTCCAATATGACGCCTCTTCCCTTCTGAGCTTTGCACTGTGCCTCAAAAGTAGTATTCCCCCACATATGGGGTATTGGCATACTCAGGAGAAATTGCACAACAAACTGTATGGTGCAATTTCTCCTGTTACCCTTATGAAAATGCAAAATTTGGGACCAAACTAACATTTTTGTGGGGAATTTTTTATCTTTATTTCCACGGCTCAATGTTATAAACTTCTGTGAAGCACCTGGGGGTTTAAGGTGCCCACCACACATCAAAATACATTCCTTGAGGGGTCTAGTTTCAAAAAATGGGGTCACATGTGGGGATTTCTAATGTTTAGGCACATCAGAAGCTTTCCAAATCGGACAGGACGTTTGCTAATGATTCCAGGAATTTTACATTCAAAAAAATCAAATGATGATCTGTCCTTTCCGAGCCCTGCTGTGCTCCCAAAGAAAACTTTTCTACCTCATACTGGGTATCGGCGTACTCAGGAGAAATTGCACAACAAATTGTATGGTGTCATTTCTCCTTTCACCCTTATGAAAATGCAATATTTTGTGCTAAAAACATATTTGTGGAGAAAGTGAGATTTTTCTTTATTTTTATAGCTCGCTATAAACTTCTTTGAAGCACCTGAGGGTTCAAAGTGCTCACCACACATCTAGATCAGTTCCCTGAGGGGTCTACTTTCCAAGTGGTGTCACTTTTTGGGGATTTTCATTGTTTAGGCACATTAGAAGCTCTCGAAATGCGGCATGGCATCCGCCAATTGTTCCAGCAAATTTTGCATCCAAAAAGTCAAATGGTGCTCCTTCTCTTCCTAGCTCTGCCTTGTACCCAAACAGTAGTTTGCTCCCTCATTTGGGGTATCAGCATACTCGGGAGAAATTGCACAACAAATTTGAAGTCAAGTTTTTCCTGTTACCTTTGTAAAAATAAAAAAAATTGGATCTAAAGTCAATTTTTGGTGAAAAAAGTTAAAAGCTGATTTTTTTTTTTTTTTAAACTCCTGTGAAGCACCTAAAGGTTTAATAAACTTCTTGAATGTGGTTTTGAGCACCTCGAGGGGTGCAGTTTTTATAATGGTGTCACTTTTGGGTATCTTCTATCATATAGACCCCTCAAAGTGACTTCACATGTGAGGTGGTCCATTAAAAAAAAGGTTTTGTTATTTTTGCTGGAAAAATTTTAAATCGCTGGTCAACTTTTAACCCATACAAAAAAACATTGTTTCCACAATTGTGCTGATGTAAAATGGACATATGAGAAATGTTATTTATTAACTATTTTGTGTGACATATCTCTGTGATTTAAGAGTATGAAAATTCAAAGTTGGAAAATTGTGAAATTTTCGATATTTTCTCCAAATTTCCATGTTTTTCACAAATAAACGCAAGTCATACCGAATAAATTTTACCAATATCATGAAGTACAGTATGTCATGAAAAAACTTCTCAGAAGCACCGGGATCCGTTGAAGGGTTCCAGAGTTATTACCTCATAAAGTTACAGTGGTCAGATTTGTAAAAATTGACCCGGTCATTACCGTTCAAACCACCTTTGGGTAAAGGGGTTAAACGCTTAGGAAGTCTTTGTAGGTGTTTTTCTTAATTATTCTAATTTACTGAGATAATAACTTTTGGGTTTTCATTGGCTGTAAGCCATAATCATCAACATTAACAGAAATAAACACTTGAAATAGATCACTCTGTATGTAATCTATATAGCTTCCCATGGGCAGGTGCTGCTCAGCCCTTATCTATATTGAGGTCAGCTGACGCAAGGTAAAGTTTAAATACTAGAGATAGGTCCCCCCGATTGGGTATATCTTGTAGCGGTTTGATGGCTTTACACTTTTTGAGCAAAATACTGTTAACTAAGTACCCTATGTTATCTACTGTAAATATATATATATATATATACGGTATATATATATATATATATATATATATATATATATATATATATATATACAGTATATATATTTCTATTTACTTACTGTAGTGTATATGCTCATTTAGTTTTTACCTTAGGTTTTGTAAGTAAAAAAATTGCAACATACACAAAAACATAGGGGACTAAGTTATCAAAAAAAGAGTAAAAGCAATCCCACTGCGACCAGGTGTACCCAATCAGTATGGTCCCTAACTTTAGTAACTCACCTAGTTATGTACCAGACAGGTCTCAAAATATGAAGTCAGACTACCTGTTCTTATTCTTAACCACTACCTCCAAAGAACTGACCTACTACTGGGCTCCTAGAGAGGTCATTTAGGTCTGTGGCTGCATTTAGTCAGTTATTTATACAGCTAATGGCAATAACATCTCTAAGACATGACAAAAATAGCAGCTGTTTATAAAAATATGTCATAAAAAAGTCAGAAATAAATCAATGCCAACTACATGTCAGTACCGTCTCTGTGAGCTGAAATCCTAGAGAAGTCGAAATAAACTGACTACAAAGTGCAACTGTCATAACAAAACTAACAGAAGAGCTGGAAAGTCCATACAAATGCTTTAAACCTGTCATCAGCTGAAAAGTGACCATTTTCTCGCTTCTATTTTATTTCTGCTGCTCTACGCATGCCATATTTCTTTGTTTTATTTTTAAATCCGCCAAACCATTCCAAAAGAAAAGGGCCATTTTATTTGGTGACAATTTTGATGGACTTTTCCAAATGGGTATGGCTCACCGGATTCTATGGGACTTGTTTTTAGGCTGCTCTGCATAATTATGTAGGGATGTGCTGTAGCGTTCTCACTCCTGAAGATACCAATTGCATTGTGTGTGTTATGTCCTGTATGTTTGTATATATATCGTGTTATGTGAATTGTGTATAATGTAAGATAAGCAATGTTAATAATGTACAGTGTATAAGGTATGACATAGTGTATAAGGATAGGTGGTTGGTTGTAGTATAGGTAGTGACCCTAGGATAGAGCTAATGTTTGGGACGAGCCCATAGTTGGGGGAGCTTAGTGTTAGGGCAAGTGACTGATTCCTGTAGATAGTTAGTTGGAGTTGGTGTTTTAGAATGAAACGTGAAAAATGCTGCCATGCAGTGATCTACTGTAGGAGACCTAAAGACAGAGATAGTAAGATCCTGAGAAGTGACTGACTGGTCATAGTGGCCCTCCAGAGAAGGGTTGGTGAATAAGATGCTGAGTCACGAATCCCTGAGCTTGCAACACCGAAGATAACAGGCCTAAACAAGACTGAGTTATCTGGGACTAATGGGGGTCCTGAGTGGTAGATCTAGGGCACCAATAGTGGAAAAAATAGGATGCAGAACCACTGGGCGAGTGGAGAGACTCGCTGATCAGGACTGTGGTGTTGAATTTGGGTTGTGGTGAAGGAAGGCGAAACAGTGTGCTTCACCGGCCCTGGAGTAGACTACAGAGGAAAGATACTGTGTGAAGGAGAATGCTACATGGCTTAGGGAAAACGATTATAGGACTTTGTACCCGCTGTCACTTGTAAATAACCGTCATCAAGTTATCGTGCAGAAAAGACTCTATATTGGAACAATGGTCTCCTTTTAATAAACTGTGAAACCTATGGTCCTGTCCAGCCCACACCACCGGCTACCAGTAGCCTTCATGGGCCTAAGACCCTCACAGCTCAATTCCACACACCCAGACAGGACCCACACTTTCATGTAGTGCGCCATAGAGTAAAAGGAGACAAGCGCCCCTCCAGCGGCTACTACCCCTCTGTGTACTACAATTACACTGTGAGCCACTCCCTATTGTTAAAGACCATAAAAAAATTAGTAAATTAGTACTAAACAATAGATAGATATACACTGTGTACAGAATTATTAGGCAAGTTGTGTTTTGATCACATGATACTTTTTATACATGTTGTCGTACTCCAAGCTGTTCAGATCCAACTACCAATTAAGTAAATCAGGTGATGTGCATCTCTGTAATGAGGAGGGGTGTTGTCTAATGACATCAAAACCCTATATAAGGTGTGCTTAATTTTTAGGCATCTTCCTTTCCTTTGGTAAAATGAGTCAGAAGAGAGATTTGGCAGGCTCTGAAAAGTCCAAAATTGTGAGATGTCTTGCAGAGGGATGCAGTAGTCTCGATATTGCCAAACTTTTGAAGCGCGATCACCGAACAGTCAAGCGTTTCATGGCAAATAGCCAAGAGGGTTGCAAGAAGCGTGTTGGGCAAAAAAGGCGCAAAATAACTGCCCATGAATTGAATGCCAAGATGCCATTTGCCACCAGTTGTGCCATATTTCAGAGCTGCAACGCTACTGGAGTATCAAAAAGCACAAGGTGTGCGATACTCAGGGACATGGCCAAGGTATGGAAGGCTGAAAAACAACCACCTTTGAACAAGAAACATAAGATAAAACATCAAGACTGGGCCAAGAAATATCTTAAGACTGACTTTTCAAAGGTTTTATGGACTGATGAAATGAGAGTGACTCTTGATGGGCCAGATGGATGGGCCAGAGGCTGGATCAGTAAAGGGCAGAGAGCTCCACTCTGACTCAGACGCCAGCAAGGTGGAGGTGGGGTACTGGTATGGGCTGGTATCATCAAAGATGAGCTTGTGGGACCTTTTCGGGCTGAGGATGGAGTGAAGCTCAACTCCCTGACCTACTGCCAGTTTCTGGAAGACAACTTCTTCAAGCAGTGGTACAGGAAGAAGTCGGTATCGTTCAAGAAAAACATGATTTTCATGCAGGACAATGCTCCATCACATGCTTCCAACTACTCCACACCGTGGCTGGCCAGTAAAGGTCTCAAAGAAGAAAAATAATGACATGGCCATGCAGATCACTAAATGATAACGCAACTCATTGGGCTGTGGAGCAATCTGTTCTCTTTTTAGCTGACACTCTTATATTCACATTTACCCCATGTAGACCATAGAATTTTGGACAAAACATTTCCCAAATTATTTATGGAGCTTAGTTAACGTACTGCCAGCAAATTAAAGACATCTGGTATGTAATATATGTAATTGGTGGAAATTAATAGATGTCCAATCTGCATTTTACTATTGTCAGAAATAGATTTTGCTCTTCCATAAATATATGAGAATCCCATAATGCGATGAAATCATAGCTGGGAATGTGTATTTAATTCTTGGCTGGGTCTTTGTTTTGCTATTTTACTAAAATGTGCACAGATCCTTTCTGCATGTCTAATCCTATTTTAAGAATTTGGATGATGAGAATTGTGGAAATAATTTGGTAAATTAACCCCTTAAGAACAGATAGAGCTAAGCTTTTTTTTTCTTTCATTGCTGTGTTCAATGAGTTATAGCTTTTTTATATTCTTTTTGGCTTGGCTGCTTGAAGACGCGTTTATTTGTGCAGCCAGTTGTAGTCTTAATGGCACCATTTTGCGATTCACAAGGTTTACAAGGTGTTAGAAAGAATATGTTTATTTTATATTACTGGTAGGTATGGATATGTCAATACCAAAAATGTATTTTTTTTGTTTTGTAGCTTTAAAAACATGTTTTTATAGAAAAAAATATAATTTGTAGTGGTAGGAGAACATGCATTTTGAAGGATGATTTTTACACAAGACAGGTTTTCTTGGATACCACTCATAAATATGGTGTTCTATAGGGCTATGTATGCACATGTCCGATTTTTATCCTTGGAGCAAGTGATCTGCTGAAAAAATCGGAGCCATGTCTAATTTAGATCCGAGTGTTGGATGCAAATCGGCAATGAAGGTCTGAGTCCACAAAAAAAATTGGACTGTGCCCTGATGACATCCGTTTGCGGTTTGATTTTCACAGACAGACAGATTGGAGAAGGTAGAGAACCTTTTTTTTTTCTCTCCACATCTGAGAAAAACTGATTAGAGTTTAACCAGAGTTTGATCAGAATAATCAGACCTTTTTTCTCTCCTCTAAGGAGAGTCTCTTTGAATGGAGAGGAGGCTGTGCGTTGCATGTCTCTGTCCATTCACTTCTATGGGGGGTCCAAAAAATGCCAAACACGCTTACTCAAGCATTTGAATGCACACTAATGGCAATACAGTGAGTTTATGTAGCCATATCGTTATTTGCGACACACTATAATGGAGTTGATTACATATTGACAGATGTGTACAGCGGACCCGTCAAGAGATTTAACTTTAAAAATTGAATACATTAATGAATAGATCCCTTATACCGCTCCCTATGTAATGAGCAGTGACTGAAGCCGCGCCTCTATGACTGAAAGCCGGCAGCTCCTGGGATTATAAAAGTTCCCTTCCTCCTGGTAGGCAGGCTTTCAGTGTGGCGGCCACACGGCTTTAGAAATCTATTAACCACCAGATTAAATAAGATATGCAGGTTTATAGTGTTTGGGGACATGACAGGTTCCCTTTAACCCTTACTACATTAACTGTATCTGCCAGTTTGCTATTGAAGGCTTCATTAAACAGGACCAGTAGGTGCCCAGATTGTAATTATTATTTTATTCCTATATATATCTTTTATATTTCGTTCTAATTTTATGGTCTTTACCAAGGAGACATTGCTCACAGGGTAATTATGCAGAACATCTTAAATATGCACCCCTAGAGAAACCTGTGAGCCAATCCACCTTGGAAAGACCATAAAAAGTTTCACTAAAAAATTAAAAGAAACATAGACAATGAATGCTAAGGGGAGTAGCAGGATTAGAATAGGAGCAAAAATTGGGAATTTTTGATCTGGTGACAGGTCCACTTAAATGCCATCCCTTATGGGCATTGTTGGAACTGTTCATGTATATCGGTGGGTCAGTGGTTAGCACTGCAGCCTTGTAGCGCTGGGGTTCTGGGTTCAAATCCCACCAAGGACAACATCTGCAAGCTGTTTGTATGTTCTCCCTGTTGGGTTTCCTCTAGGTTCTCTGGTTCTCTCCCACATTCCAAAGACATAATGATAGGGAAATTAGATTGTGAGCCCCAATGGGGACAGTGCAGATAATGTATGTAAAGCGCTGCGGAATATGATAGTGCTGTATAAAAAAAGCATAATAAATAAAAAACATAACATTTGTGACTTATTGGCCAGAACACATTTCTTCCATTAGTAGGATTTTGTTATATAGTAAGTTAATTAATAATGTGCACTTATTACATGAGAAATTTACACATAACGCACTTTCCTAGTGTGCCTTAGTGAGCCAGATATACGGTACCTTTGTATGCCTGAGATAAGGAATTAAACATTTTCAGAAAATATTATCACATAAAATAATTACACTGTTATTGATTTCTATTTCAGCGGGGCAGCTGGCCGGTAACTCCTCGGTCGAGATGTATCGGCAAGTGCTGTTAGCCGGATGCCGCTGTGTAGAATTGGACTGTTGGAAGGGACGAACCGCAGAGGAAGAGCCGGTGATCACACATGGATTCACCATGACCACGGAGATATCTTTCAAGGTACAAGACTCCTTTTGGAAAGAGAATATTTCATAAAGAATATAATAGTGGTAAATGTTATCATGTCTGATAAAGTTCCATCTTGTATTGATGATCGTACTCCAGCTGGATTGGGGGGGTTTCCTAGCAGATTAAAATTATTATTATTACTAAGGCTCAGACTAATATGAAGTAAATAAATGATCTCTCGCAATCTACTGCAACTCCACTTCTGGCAGGTACCTGGTCCCCACTTGTCTCTGCTTTCTGGTCCTGCCTCGATACACCAGAAATCCCATCTAGCACTGGCTGAGGTGGAAAATGGAAGGCAATGATTTACTGAACAGATATTTCCTGCCACTTTATTTGTATCGAGACTGAACCAAGAAGTGACTATCGGCAGGGACCAGGGAAGCGCCAGAACAGGAACTGCAGAGAGTTGTCGAGGAGAGCATCACTTCTTTTCTTATTTTATTCTTTTCTTAGGTTATTATTCATAATGAGCCTTTTAAAACATATTTTTATCCACTGAGAAAGTGGACAACCCCTTAAATTAGCAGCAGAGTAAAATTAATCTAAAATGAATCTAATAGTATTGTCTTTATGACTTTTTAGAGTCAGTAAGGTGGCATTTGTGTACCCGTATTTTTCGCTTTATAAGACGCACCTGATTATAAGACGCACCCCCAAATTTGGTGAAGAAAAAGTGAATTTTTTTTTTTAATGTTAAATAGGGGTCTGTCTTATAATGCCAGTGTCCGTCTTACAAATCATATGTCCCACATCCTGGTATCTATATAACCCCCATCCTTGTGCTGGCACATGCCCCCCTGTGCTGCTGTCAGGCACATGCCCCCCTGGTCACTATATGCCCCTCTGTGCTGGCAGACACATGCCCCCCGGTCACAATATGCCCCCCTGTGCTGCTGACAGGTACAGCCCCCCCGGTCACTATATGCCCCCCAGTGCTGCTGGCAGACACATGCCCCCCGTGCTGCTGGCAGACACATGCCCCCCCTGTACTGCTGGCAGACAGATGCTTTCCCCTGTACTGCTGGCAGACACATGTCCCCCCCCTGTATTGCTGGCAGACACATGCCCCCCTGTGCCCCTCCTGTGCTGCTGGCAGACACATGCCCCCCCTGTGCTGCTGGCAGACACATGCCCCCCCGTGCTGCTGGCAGACACACACCCCCCTGGCTGCTGGCAGACACATCCCCCTGTGCTGCTGGCAGACGCATGCCCCCCCCTGTGCTGCTGGCATACATATGCCCCCTGTGCTGCTGGCAGATACATGCCCCCTGTGCTGCTGGCAGATACATTCCCCCCTGTGCTGCTGGCAGACACATGCCCCCCTGTGCTGCTGGCAGACACATGCCCCCCGTGCTGCTGGCAGACACATGCCCCCTGTGCTGCTGGTTGACACATACCCCCTCGTGCTGCTGGCAGACACATGCCCCCCGTGCTGCTGGCAGACACATGCCCCTTGTGCTGCTGGCAGTCACATGATAAAATACCAGACACTTAACTTACCTTCTGATGATGGCTCTGTGCTTCCAGCTCCTCGGTTGTGCTTCCTGTTTCCCAGACATGAGATCATGTGACCTGGGCACAGAGTGATGTCATCACTGTGCTGTGCCGATCACATGATCGGATGTCAGCACAGACACAGGAAGCGCAACTGAGGAGTTGTGAGCACGGAGCCATCATCAGAAGGTGAGTTAAGTGTTTGTTATTTTATCATGTGCCTGCCAGCAGCATGGGGGGGGTAAGCATGTGCCTGCCAGCAGCACATGGAGGCATATAAGAGTGACCGGGGGGCCATATCCATGATGGGAGGGGGGGAGATGCAGGCACATGTAATATTCGCTGCTCCCCTGTGAATCAACTCAGCACAGGTTCAGCACCGAGGTGATGGACAGCAGGTGCAGTGAATATTACATGAGGCTAATGAGCGGGAGCACAGGACCTCCTGCTGTCTCTGCAGCCTGCAGCCAGCCCCCTGACACCACTCCAGAGCTGCTCCCCCTCCTCTACAGCACAGCACACAGATTCGGATTATAAGACGCACCCCCCACTTTCCCCAAAAATTTTGGGGAACAAAAGTGCATCTTATAATCCGAAAAATGCGGTATATTCTTTACCTGACATATCCAACCACTCTGCTGCGTTAAAGTACTTAAAGCCACTGCTGGTTTTTCTATACATCTGATGAGACAGACCCCTCCATAGCTCAGGTCCTAATTGTCCGCGGTAACTCCGCTGAAGAGGTATTGACATTCCCTAACACAAGTGTCTACAAAGCCAATTACTTTTAATTAGGAACGGATAATACAAGAATGGTGAGAAATGGCAAATCAACATTCAACATGTCTTAATAGTGTGCAAAGACAAATGATAAAATTAATATATTGATAATGCGGATGTGTCTTGCATTCACACTTGAATTTAGGGATGTCTAGTTGGAAAACAAACACATAGTTAAAGATGTCTCTGTCCTCAGTCCTAGTCAAACTACAGTCCTGGGCTACCGGCTGATCGTCCCTGCCCCCAGCACCCTCTAAAACAGCTGATTTCTGCAGAATTACATGGCAGACTTCAGATGAATGGCCATCCTTGTAATCCAAAGACAATGTGAGTCTACCAGAATAATAGCCGCTCATACAGAATGGCTATTTGTTCTAGCTCATAGTGGGAGATCCCAAGCAGGATCCCTGTTCTATGATGAACATAAGTCCTAATTCCATGTATGGACAGAGGATTTCATCAAGGGTTGTCTGCTTTTTTCCTGAGTAGTGTTGAGCAATACCTTCCGATATCGGAAAGTATCGGTATCGGAAAGTATCGGCCGATACCGTCAACCGTCGGATCTAATCCGATATCGATACCCGATCCCAATGCAAGTCAATGGGACGAAAATATCGGAATTAAAATAAACCCTTTCTTTCCTTGTAGGTTCATTCTACATGAAGGAAAACAACTAAGAATAATGTAGGATGTATTGGGGGAGGTGGCGGAGATATTAAAGGCACAGAGGTTTAGCCCAATCAAATAGAATAGCAGGATTTTTTTTTTTTTTATGAGGTTCGGCATTAGAAAGATTTTGACTATGTTAATTTTTTTTTTTTTTTGTCAGATATTGATGTTTCACTACTTCCACGCCCTTCACCTTCTTTTTTACTTCTCCCACACTTTCTTCTCCATTATCCTCATCATCAGCTTCTTTGACATCAACTTCTTCACCTTATTCATCTTCTTCTTCATCTTCTACCTATTATTTTTTTTGTTACATTGTTCATATTCTTTTTATTTTACTATTATCTTCTTCATATTCTACTTCTTCATCATATTCTTATTTGTGTCAGGCATTCCCGTAGTTGTTATCTATAAAAGTTTGAAGATTACACCTTCCGTTCTGCCTGTCACAAAAAAGTTACATTTGTCCGCGTTCAGTTTGGCCTGCAGCATCAGGCTTTATCCAGGGGCACCACGAGGAGGAACGGACTCACCCCCATACATTGCTTAGTCTTCTTCTGCTTATAATTTAGATAATATCTTTTGCTCTGATATTTAGTCTTATGCTTAATGTTCTTCTGCTCTTTGTTCTGCAGCCTCTTGTTCTTCTGCTTCTCGGTCTTCCAGGTCGTCGTCGTCTCCAGGGTCGTCGTCTCCGGGGTCGTCGTCATCGGGGTGGTCTTCAGGGTCATCGTCTCCAGGGTCGTCGTCATCTCAGTGGTTGTCGTCTCTGGTGTCGTCGTCATCTTAGGGGTGGTCTTCCGGGTCGTCGTCTTTAGGGTCTTGAACTTGGAAATGTAGCAGAAGGTACAAGAAGGCTGAGAAAATGCTGAGAAACAGCTGATGGAACTGGAACTCGGATGGCTACCCGAAGGTCCAAGAGCCAATGGAACTACTGAGGACCAGCTGACGTTACTGGAACCCGGTTACTAAGCAGGAGGTACCCGTGCCTGAAAGCACTACCAAGGACCACCTGACGTTGGTGGAACTCGGATACCCAGAGGGAGGCACCTAAGCCAAAGGCTCTGCCCGGAACCAGCTGACGGTACTGGAACCAGGATGGGGAGCAGAAGGTACAAGAGCAAAAGACACTGCCGAGAACCAGCTGACGGTACTGGAACCTGGACGGGTAGCCGAAGGTCCAAGAGCCAATGGAACTACCGAGGACCAGCTGACGTTACTGGAACCCGGTTACTAAGCAGGAGGTACCCGTGCCTGAAAGCACTACCAAGGACCACCTGACGTTGGTGGAACTCGGATACCCAGAAGGAGGCACCTAAGCCAAAGGCTCTGCCCGGAACCAGCTGACGGTACTGGAACCAGGATGGGGAGCAGAAGGCACAAGAGTAAAAGACACTGCCGAGAACCAGCTGACGGTACTGGAACCCGGATGGGTAGCCGAAGGTCCAAGAGCCAATGGAACTACCGAGGACCAGCTGACGTTACTGGAACCCGGTTACTAAGCAGGAGGTACCCATGCCTGAAAGCACTACCAAGGACCACCTGACGTTGGTGGAACTCGGATACCCAGAAGGAGGCACCTAAGCCAAAGGCTCTGCCCGGAACCAGCTGACGGTGCTGGAACCTGGATGGGGATCTATTCAAGCTTGTCTTCCTAGAGCCCCAACTAGCGGTGTTGGAGCAAAGGGTCAGCAGGGGGAGCAGAGTGTAGGCCGAAGCCTGCACTGGAGGCATTTGTAGGTCTGTTGTGTCTGCGTGGCTGTTGCAGGACACGTTGCCGGCTACACAGCAGGGGAACAGCTGGCGGTGCTGAACCCCACTGACACATTGGCTGGTGTTTTTCTCTGTGCAGCTAGCAGTACAGGGCGCCAACTGGCGGTGTTAGAGCCCAGGATCAGCAGGAGGAGAGGGAGCAGAGTGTAGGCCGAAGCCTGCACTGGTGGCAGCTTTGTGTCTGCGTGGCTTTTGCAGGACACGTTGCCGGCTACACAGCAGGGGAACAGCTGGCGGTGCTGAACCCCACTGACAGAGTGGCGGGTGTTTTTCTCGGTGCAGCTAGCACTCCCGGGCGCCAACTGGCGGTGTTAGAGCCCAGGGTCAGCAGGAGGAGCAGAGTGTAGGCCGAAACCTGCAGTGGAGCAAGTTGAAAGGGAACCATTAACCCCCCCCCAAGGCGTTTGTAGCTGAAAGAGCCATCTTGTACAGCACTAATGCTGGAAAAGGTAAACTTAGCTCTTTTAATTATGGTCCTTGCAAACGCTGTACTTGACACTTCTGAAATGTGTCCCCTCCCACCGTTCAACCGTCCGGTAGGTGGAACTTTCCTTCGTAATGTGACGCAGCACAGCCGTCATTCTTACCCCCTTGGCGCCGTGCGCCGCCTCCTCAGCGTTGTTTGAATCTGTCCCGGAGCCTGCGCTGGTATGTTAGCCCTTGGCCATGCACACATTTTGCGCTGCCCGTCTTCTGACATCATTTGGTGTCAGGCTGGCTGCGCCTGTGCGGCCGCGCTGGCCAAGATCCTGCCTCGCTGTGTCATCTAATGTAATCACTCTGCGGACCTGTGATCCATGGGCATGAGCAGTGCATATCCTCGCCTCTCACTCCCCTCCCTACGGCTTCTTCAGACTGTGCGGCGTCACGGCCGTGGCATGCTATTAGGGATCAGCTGACGTTGCACAGTCTGAAGAAGGCGTAGGGAGATGAGTGAGAGGCGGATGTTAAGATATGCACTGTGCATGTCCATGGATCACAGGCCCGCAGTGGGATTAAATCAGAAGACACTGCGAGGCGGGATCTCGGCCAGCGTGGCCGCACAGGCGCAGCCAGCCTGACACCAAAATAATGTCAGAAGACGGGCAGCGCTAAGTGTGCATGTCCAAGGGCTAACATAACAGCGCAGGCTCCGGGACAGATTCAAACAACGCTGAGGAGGCGGCGCACGGCGCCAAGTGGGTAAGAATGACGGCTGTGCTGCGTCACATTACGAAGGAAAGTTCCACCTACTGGACGGTTTAACGGTGGGAGGGGACACATTTCATAAGTGTTAGGTTCAGCATGTGCAAGGAGCACCACGAAAAGAGGCACTTTTTCCTTTTGCATCATTACTGCTGCACAAGGTGGCTCTTTCAGTAAGAAACGCCTGGGGGGGGGACAGGTTCCCTTAAATTTAAGTTGTTGTGCCTGCGTGGCGGTCGCATGACACGTTGCCGTATACACAGCAGGGGAGCAGCAGGCATTACTGAACCCCACTAACACATTGGCAAGGTGTTTGGCTCTGTGCGGACAGCACTTCCAGACAACAACTAGCGGTGTTGGAGCCCAGGGACAGCAGGAGGAGGAGGTGGAGGAGAGAGGAGGGATTGCCACACACACAGCTGGGGAACAGCTGACGTTACTGGACCCCAATAACAGAGGAGCGACTGTTGACTGTGCGGACAGCACTTCCAGACAACAACTAGCGGTGTTGGAGCCCAGGGACAGAAGGAGGAGGAGGTGGAGGAGAGAGGAGGGATTGCCACACACACAGCTGGGGAACAGCTGACGTTACTGAACCTCAATAACAGAGGAGCGACTGTTGACTGTGCGGACAGCACTTCCAGACAACAACTAGCGGTGTTGGAGCCCAGGGACAGAAGGAGGAGGAGGTGGAGGAGAGAGGAGGGATTGCCACACACACAGCTGGGGAACAGCTGACGTTACTGAACCCCAATAACAGAGGAGCGACTGTTGACTGTGCGGACAGAACTACCAGGCAACAACTAGCGGTGTTGGAGCCCAGGGACAGAAGGAGGAGGAGGTGGAGGAGAGAGGAGGGATTGCCACACACACACAACTGGGGAACAGCTGACGTTACTGAACCCCAATAACAGAGGAGCGACTGTTGACTGTACGGACAGCACTTCCAGACAACAACTAGCGGTGTTGGAGCCCAGGGACAGAAGGAGGAGGAGGTGGAGGAGAGAGGAGGGATTGCCACACACACAGCTGGGGAACAGCTGAAGTTACTGAACCCCAATAACAGAGGAGCGACTGTTGACTGTGCGGACAGCACTTCTGGACAGCAACTAGCGTTGTTGGAGCCCAGGGACAGCAGGAGGAGCAGAGGAACACAGTGTAGGCCGAAGCCTGATTGGAGAAAGTCGAAAGGGAACCTTTAACCCCCCCAAGGCGTTTGTAGCTGAAACAGCCAGCTTGTGTAGCAAAAAGGATGCAAAAGGAAAAGGTTGCTCTTTTCATTATGCTCCTTGCAAACACAGAACTAAACACTTAAAAAATGTGTCCCCTGATACCGTGAGACCGTCCCGGAGGTGGGACTTTCCTTTGTAATGTGACGCAGCACAGCCGTCATTCCTACCCCCTTGGCGCCGTGCGTCGGCTCCTCAGCGTTGTTTGATTCCGTCCCGGAGCCTGCGCTGTTATGTTATCCCTTGGCCAGGCACACTTAGCGCTGCCCATCTTCTGACATCATTTGGTGTCAGTCTGGCTGCGCCTGTGCGGACGCGCTGGCCGAGAGCCCGCCTCGCAGTGTCATCTAATGTAATCCCACCGCGGGCCTGGGATCCGTGGCCATGCGCAGTGCATATCCTCGCCTCTCACTCCCCTCCCT
The DNA here is from genome assembly GCF_051348905.1 of Ranitomeya variabilis. Classification (NCBI taxonomy): domain Eukaryota; kingdom Metazoa; phylum Chordata; class Amphibia; order Anura; family Dendrobatidae; genus Ranitomeya; species Ranitomeya variabilis. The sequence continues at coordinate 85,820,064 of NC_135233.1, read as the reverse complement.
CCGGCTTCTTCAGACTGTGCGGTGTCACGGCCGTGGCATGCTATTAGGGATCAGCTGACGGCGCACAGTCTGAAGAAGGCGAAGGGAGATGAGTGAGAGGCGGAGGTGAAGATATGCACTGCGCATGCCCATGGATCCCAGGCCCGCAGTGTGATTAAATCAGAAGACACTGCGAGGCGGGATCTCGGCCAGCGCGGCCGCACAGGCGCAGTCAGCCTGACACCAAATGATGTCAGAAGAGGGGCAGCGCTAAGTGTGTCTGACCAAGGGATAACATAACAGCGCAGGCTTCGAGACAGAATCAAACAACGCTGAGGAGCCGGCGCAGTTCGCCGGGGGGGGGGGGGTAAGAATGACGGCTGTGCTGCGTCACATTACGAAGGAAAGTCCCACCTCCGGGACGGTTTTACGGTATCAGTGGACACATTTTATAAGTGTTAAGTTCTGCGTGTGCAAGGAGCTAAACAAAAATAGCTACCTTTTCCTTGTGCAGCATTACTGCTGCACAAGTGGCTTTTTCAGTAACAAAAGGCCTTGGGGGGGGGGGGACAGGTTCCCTTACATTTAAGTTGTTGTGTCAGCGTGGCGGTCGCAGGACACATTGCCGGCTACACAGCTGGGGATCAGCTGACGTTACTGAAACCCAATAACACTGGGTCGTATGTTTTGACTGTGCAGACGGCACTTCTGAGCCTCAACTGGCGGTGTTGGAGCCCAGGATTTTAAGTTCAGGTGGTAGAAAGATGAACACAACAGGAGACCTGGATACTGTAGAAAGTCACCTAATTATTTAATCAGGAAGAGGAGTGGCAAATTCCTGCGAGATCCAGGCCTTGTTCATTTTCAGGAAAGTAAGCCGGTCAACGTTATCAGAGGACAGTCGCATGCGACGGTCAGTTAGTACACCACCTGCAGCACTAAAGACGCGTTCCGATAATACACTAGCCGCAGGGCAAGCCAGCACCTCCAATGCATACTGGCTTGGCTCTGGCCATGTATCCAGCTTTGAGACCCAAAACTTGAAAGGGGAAGAGCCGTCTGGGAGTACAGCAAGAGGGCAAGACATGTAGTCTGTCACCATCTGACGGAACCGTTGCCTCCTGACTGGAGCCGTCTGTGATGGTGTAGAATTTTGTGGCGGGCACACAAAACTGTTCCACAGTTGGGCCATACTGGTCTTGCCTTTGGCAAAGGCACTGCTTCTGCTCCCTCTTTGTGCAGAGCTTCCTCCACTGCCTGGACGCACTGAGCTGCTTTGTAATGCACTAGCAGCACTTCTCTCAGTTGGACTGGAGAAGATGATGGAATTCACCAGTGTGTCTTGGTACTCCCGCATTTTTCGCTCCCGGTTCAACGGTGTGATGAGGCTTTCTACGTTGTCCCGGTAGCGAGGATCGAGGAGGGTGAACACCCAATAATCAGACATGTTGAGAATGTGGGCGATGCGGCGGTCGTTTCTCAGGCACTGCAGCATGTAATCCACCATGTGCTGCAGACTGCCAACTGCCCAAGAAACGCTGTCCCCTGCTGGAGGCGTGATCTCTGCCCGCTCGTCATCACCCCACCCTCGCTGTACACACTGAGTACTGGACAATTGTGTAACTCCCTCCTCTGGACGGATGTCTTCCTCCTCCATTGACTCCTCCTCATCCTCCTCACAAACTGTCCCCTGCCTACGCGTTTGTGAGGAACCACGTGGCGCTGACTGTCCAGAAGATGATGGAAATGGTGAATCCTCATCCTCCACCTCTTCCACAACATCATCCCTTAGCACTTGCAGTGATTTTTCAAGCAGGCAGATAAGGGGGACAGTCATGCTGACTAGTGCATCATCTGCACTCGCCATCCGCGTGGAATAATCGAAGGGACGCAAAACCTGGCAGACGTCCTTCATAGTGGCCCACTCTGTGGTTGTGAAGTCTGAACGGCACGGAGTGCGACTTCTTTGCGCCTGATGCAGCTGGTACTCCATTACAGCTTGCTGCTGCTCACACAACCGCTCCAACATATGTAACGTGGAATTCCACCTGGTAGGTAGGTCACATATGATGCGATGTTCCGGCAGGCGGTGTCGGCGCTGCAGAGCCGCAATGCGCGATTTTGCCGTGCTGGAACGCCGCAAGTGAGCACACTCTAGGCGGACCTTGTGCAGCAGTGCATCAAGATCCGGATAGTCCCTCATAAAACTCTGCACAACCAAATTGAGCACATGTGCCAGACATGGGATGTGAGTGAGGTTGCCGAGGCCCAGAGCTGCCACCAGATTTCGGCCATTATCACACACTACCATGCCTGGCTGGAGATTTGCTGCCACAAACCACACATCGCTCTCCTGCTTGATGGCATTCCAGAGCTCCTGCGCTGTGTGGCTTCGATTCCCCAAAGAAATTAATTTCAAGACGGCCTGTTGACGTTTGGCCACAGCTGTGCTCATGTCGGTCATAACAGGTAAACGTTCATCACGGGTCCATGTGGAGGTGGACTGTGACGGCTCCTGCAGCGATGATTCTGAGGAACTGGTGTAAGAGGAGGAGTCAATGCGTACAGAATGGATTCCTGCAATCCTTGGAGTGGGCAGGACACGTCCTGCGCCACTCGCACGATCTGTACCCGGCTCAACAACATTAACCCAATGGGCAGTGAGGGAAAGGTATCGCCCCTGTCCATGTTGACTGGTCCACGCATCGGTGGTGAGGTGGACCTTGCTACTGACGGCGTTCAGTAGCGCGTGTTTTATGTGTCCCTCCACATGCTTGTGCAGGGCAGGGACAGCTTGCCTGCTGAAGTAAAAGGGCACATTGTACTGTGGGACTGCCAATGACATCAAGTCACGGAAGCTGTCAGTCTCCACCAGCCTGAATGACAGCATTTCCAGTGACAGAAGTTTGGCAATGCCTGCAGTCAGAGCCTGTGCTCGTGGGTGGTTTGACGAGAAAGGCCGCCTTTTCTCCCATGCCTGTACTATCGATGGCTGTAGACTGGGCTGGGAGTGTGTGGATGACTGGGAAGGTGGTGCTGCGGGTGGAATTACAGTGGGTCTCTGGACAACAGGGCCAGAGGTTCTTCCACGGCGATCCTGGGAGGAAGCCGAACCAGCTGCGTGTGAGCTGGAGGAAGAGGCAACACGAGCTGAAGAGATGGTAGCTGCTGCTGTTTTTCGAACTCCGCCGCGTGCCTGGTGCGCACATGTTTCCACATGTTGGAGGTATTGAGGTTGCTGACATTTCGACCTCTTTTAACTTTGTGATGACACACCTTGCATTTGACATAGCAAATGTCATCTGCAACTGTGTCAAAAAAGGACCATGCACTGCAAGTCTTGGGAGCGCCCTTTTTGGCTTTTGGAAGAGACATGCTCTGAACGGGTGCCAAAGCGGAGGCTGCAGGATCCGCAGTCTTCCCCCTCCCTCTGCCTCTTTGGCCCGTTCGGGGAATCTCTTCCTCAGAGCTGCTCCCACCACCTTCCTGTCCCTCACGCCAAGATGGGTCAAGGACCTCATCATCTACACTACCCTCTGCCACCAACTGCTCCTCCTGGGTAGTCTCAGCAGCAGAGCACGCACCAGAAAGTGGCACCTGAGTGTCATCAGCGGATGCGTCCTGCGATGTGGTGACCGGAGGCACTGGCCCACCTGCCTCTTCAGAGGAAGAGAGAAAAAGCGGTTGGGCATCATTGCACCCTGCCTCTTCTTCCATTTCTCCAATGCTGCTTGGCTGGCCCCCTGTTTCCAAGCCAAGAGATTCAGAGAACAGAAGTAGAGACGGCTCCTGTCCTGGGCTCTCTGTCTGCCTGGGCAATTTGGCAGGTGGTGAAGAAACAGGTGGGTGCTCTCCAGTGCTCTGTGTCTGAGAGGATGTGGCACTAATTGAAGTCGATGCATTAGCTGCCATCCATCCAACAACGGCTTCAATTTGGTCTTCACGCAGCAGCGATGTGCGGCGCTCTCCGACAAAGCTGCGCATGAACGACTGTTCCCTGCTGAAAGTGGGTGCTGATGAGTCACCGGTGCCCGCAGCAGGCACAGAATCCCCACGTCCTCTCCCTGTTCCGCGCCCACGCCCACGTGCCTTACTCCCTGCCTTCTTCATCTTGGTTGACTGATAAAGATAAGCAGAAAAGTACTAACGGCTTTGTGTGCTTATTCCTGAACAGCTCCTAACAGGTATAAGAAACACTAATTTTCTAAAATGTGGACTAGACTTTAATATGAGCTAATGTAGCCTACACAAATGTAAAGTGGTGTGTTTGGTGAACTTTATTATTTATTTTTTGGGGGCTGAACTGACAACAGAGAGAGCTGCAGTCACACGGAGACCGTGCAGACAGCCGTAAACGGCGCTGCAAGGCTCCAAAAACCTCCTCTGTGTTATCCTATGTAGTGTTTTTCCACAAGTTAGCTGGATACGGGTGGAAAGTCACTAATAGGAATTATTAGAAAAAATGAGCAGCAGACTACACTACTTGAAAAAAAAAATAGAACAGTATGAGGCAATGAACCACCCTCCCTGAACTGAATACAACCAGCTATGGCCTATGGCTGCGCACAGACTAGAGAGTGGGCTGCACTCACACACACACACACACACACACACACAGACCTTGCAGATCGCTGTGAAAACAGCGCTGCATGGCAAAAGCAAGGTGATTAGTAGGTGAACACAGCGGTCGCTAAATTAGCCTTGGAAAAGAACAATGAAGCAAATCGCTATCTCTAAACTGGCCCTCAGTCAGCAAACAGCGTCCTGTCACTAACTGAATTCACAGCAGAGTGAGCGTAAAATGGCGCCAGCGACTTTTAAACTGTAGCATGACATCATTTCAGCAGCCAATCACAGCCTTGCCAGTAGTTTCATGCCCTCCATGCTGAACAGGATGTGCCCACACTTGGAATCATTCTCATTGGCTGAATTCGTGCAAATTTGTGCAGTTTGAATCCTGGGAACTTCCGATTCCGGTATCCGATACGCGGCAAGTATCGGATCTCGGTATCGGAATTCCGATACCGCTAAGTATCGGCCGATACCCGATACTTGCGGTATCGGAATGCTCAACACTATTCCTGAGACAATGCCATGGTTATGTTTCGGCTGTGTCTGATATTGCAGCTCAACAGATTTACTTTACTACAAATAAGCTGCAAAACTAAACGTGGGAGCACGTTTTTCGTATCTGATTATGCACAGACAAGATCAGGATCTTAGTTGTTTTAAGTGATTAGATCTAAAATCTGCATTACAGCAGCCACATAGATACTGAAGTGAGAAGATAACCAAGTTGTGTGGGATAGTGTGGTGGGCATGCTCTGTGACCTGTGCAGAGCTCAATGTGCAGGGAAGGTGATGAGGAGATATGCTGGCACCTTCACCTGGATCCTGTGTTATCTACCTCCAGACTTATATTAGTGCTGTTTGCTTTCATTGCAATCCTGCCTTTCATAAATATGAGAATGACTCCAGAGAAGTGATCTCTACAGGACCGGGAGTGTCAGCCTTCATGAATTCCTTGAAATCCGCTTTTCCCCATATATTTGAACACTTCAATTTGCCTAATAAAAAATAAACTTACCCGGCAACATTGCAGAACGGGCTAATGTTGATTTGTGTGGCCACATTCACTTCCCCAAAATAGATCGCAATTGTAACACCCATAGGACTATCATACCTTGTACATTTTGTGTGGCTGCACTCACGTTTCCAAAATTCTCATCTCTTTCTCTCTTTCCAGTATTCTAAATTCTTCAACTTAAATCAAATTTTGTGGAAAATTCAACCACATCCAATTTCAAAAGATATGCTTATCTCTAGTCAGTGATTTTTCTAGTGCACTCATTGTCATCAATATTTTGGATCAAAATTTTCATCAGTGTTTGCTCCATGTCAGTTTTTACAATCAGTGTATCATCAGTGATTTTTTCGTATGAATAAATACATTAAAGTGCACCTGTCAGCAGGATTTTGCTAAGTAAACTGCAGACACTGTCAGGTTGGTGCTGTTATACTGATTAAAAAGATACCTGGGGTGAAGACATCCGTCTTGTGGTTCTTGTGTAATAAGTGTTAGACGTTTTCAGTTAATGAGATTCTCGTTCTCCGGGGCGGGACTGCGGGCAGAGTCTTATCTTCCTGCTCTAAGCCAGAGCAACCAAGATGAGACCTGCCCACAGGCTGCCTTGAAGCCAAACTTGTTCCTCATCATGGAGACAGACTAGTTGTGCTTTGGGGCAGCCTTTGGGCAGGTCTTTCCTTGGTTTCTCTGGCTTAGAGCAGGAAGAGCTGACTCTGCCCATAGTCCTGCCCCAGAGGACAAGAAAACTTTGAACACTTATTACGCAAGAAAAGCAAGACGGATTTCTTCACCCCAGGTGTCATTTTAATCAGTATAACAGCACCAAACTGACAGTGTCTTTGGCTTTCATAGCAAAATCCTGCTGACAGGTTAACTTTATTAAATAAGGCTTCTCCTTTCCATTCCAATGTTAATCATGGCCAGGGTGACAATTGCATGTAGGTTTTAATGTATGCTGTCAGTGATTTTTTGCAGATGCCATAGACTTGTATAGGTAATTTTGATTCAAAATGAACATGGTCCGCAAAAAAACATGGACATGTGAACAGCCATCTAGATTATAGAGAGTATCTCCATGAAAAACATTTGTGATTCACAGATTTCTGAATGAGGCCTAAAGTCATTTTTAAATAGTTTCTGTAAAGAACAGCTGATAACATGTCTTGCTTTGTTGTTCTTTAATCACCATTTGAAGTTTCTGGATAATTAGATTTTGGAGCAGAGGGGCCGGACTGAGCACAGGTCTTCTCCTCCCTGTCTAAGATTCCTCGACCCCTCCACCTGCCTCCAGTCTGTGAATGACCTGCCTTCTCTGTTTGAAATCTCAGCAGTGACCTGTCTTTCAAAGACCGGAGGCTGGTGGGGGACGGGGAATCACAGACTGTACATTGACTGAGGTGTTGGGGAATCACAGACAGGCAAGAGAAGACCCAGTGCACAGTCCGGCCTCTGTGCTCCGAAATCTAATTAGCAAAAAACTTCAAATGGTGATTAAAGAATAACATCAAAGTGGATTTCTTCACTAAAGGTATCAATGTATTAAAAAATGAAACACTTTTTTACTTGATCAATGTTAGCAGCTGTAAATAACATGGTGTTTTTCTGAAAAGATGTGAAGCAGAACATTTTCATTTCAGTTGAAAAATAGTAGAGCGAATACTGCCTCAAACCATGTATAAAATATCAATAGCTAATATAAAATAATATAATCCGATTTCCAAAAATCATTACATCCTTCTTCATTTTAAGTTTGAACATAACTTGAACTTTCAGAAACAGCAAGAGAGTCAACAAATTTGTCACGTACTGCTGCATTTTAGCTATTTCTTACAGGAGTCACGCCGTCACTGGCAATAGATCGCTGGGTGCACTTACTTATGATATGGTTGTGTGACTCATCAACTAGTTTAAATAGATTTTTTTTAGACGTATAGTAGTGTTCAAAATAATAGCAGTCTATGACTAACCAGATTAATCACTGTTTTTAGTGTAAATTATATTACCACATGTCAAACAATTTACCAGTTGGTGCCGTAGATTCTAAGAAAACCAACAGAATCAGCATTAATGATCTGCAGGTTTTTGAGTTTGTGTATTAGAATAATTAATTGAAAAGGGGCTGTGTTCAAAATAATAGCAGTGTGGAGTTCAATTTGTGAGGGCAATCATTCTGTGAAGAAGCAGGAGTGAATCAGGTGGCCCTTATTTAAAGGGAACCTGTCAGCAGGATTGTGCACAGTAACCTACAGACAGTGTCAGGTTGTTGCCGTTATACTGATTATATTGATACCTGGTGTGGAGAAACGGGGTCAGTCGGTGCTCTCGTCCGCTGGCCCGGCTGTCTTTAGCAAGACTGCATGGACCACGGCTCATACCACTGAACGCCCGCTCTATTTCCCCGTGGGCAATACACTACACAGACAACACAGGGTTAAGGTAAAACAGTGTGGCAATACTTTATTGAACCACAACACACAATAGCAAACAGAACAATCTCACCATGGCTGGAATTGTTTGGTTACATGGGCGCATATAAAATATCACTGCGTCTCCACATATTTCCAGTATGACACGATGTCAGAGCTCCCAGGGTCACATGGGCGCATATAAAAGATCACTGCGTCTCCATGTCTTTCCAGTATGACATGATGTCAGAGCTCCCAGGGTCGCTACTCCATCTGTGGATGAACCCACAGAGAAGGGGTAACGACAAGCATAATGAGATGACCAAGAACTGTCCATAGAGTCCATACAAGGTCCAAAGCCAGTTGACATGAGAGTCACCACCTGGCTTATCTGACCATCTCCATGGAACCAGGCAACCAGCGGATCCCAAACCTGGCTTTCTCCAAACATATCCATGGTGCAGAGATGGTCACTGGATCAGATCTGTGTCCTTCCAACCGGAGCCAAAAACCCCTAGGTTGTATCCTATAGAATCCTAGATCAGTGTCCCTCGTGATGGTGCCATGATGAATTGGCTGCAGTCCTTTCTCTTGTCTGTTGGGTGGTTTGCAGAATGTCTGGCTGGTAGCTCTGTATAACTTCAGACTCCCAGGATGTGATCTCAGAGTCTTTTTTATACCCAAGGAATTACCCAGAGTCTTTCAGTCCAACATCAAGATAAGGTAAACAATGGTGATGGGATTAAGTAGCACTATTAGCATATAAGCACACATCAATAAACAAAGCTTAACCCACTCAATGTACAGTCACTATTACAGACTTACACAGTATGTTAGATAGTATATCAGTGGGCAAGTCTGTCCTCTTGACCCACCAGACACAAACACCTAAATTCACAAGCCAATATACAGACAAAAAGCCAGTTCTTTTGGCTTTGCAAAAACATGCCTGTCTGGGAAATTAAGATACAATCTGGTTTCTTCACACCTGGGTTGATGAAATCCGTCTTGTGGTTGTTGTGTAATCTTTATTTTTAGTTTTGAGTTAATGATATGCTCGTGCTCCCGGGCGGCCTATGGGGGGGTCTTCATGTGGTGCTCTGGTTAGGTATTCATAATGCACACTGCTGACAGGTCACTGATCCCTCACTGACCTGCCCCCTCGTTTGCATAATGAATGTATGTACATACTGAAAAAAAAAACTCTTCTGCTGGCAGGGGCAGCCATGGCATCTGCACTGCAGCATAATTGCATGTTTACTGTGTTGTTAATAAATGTGCCTGAGGCTATCCTGAGGAGTAGAAAAAAAGAATCAGTTTTAAAATGGCGCCCCTTGCCTGCGCAGTAGCAGCTATCGGTGTATATAGAGGTGATCTGATAGCTGCTACTGTGCAAGAACCGGCGGCGCCATCTTTGAGGATGATTTTTTTCTGCTTCTCTATCAAGATGGCACCGCTGGCGCCTGCACAATAGCAGCTATCAGATCACCCCTGTTTACACTGATAGCTGCTACTGCGCATGCGCGGCGGGCACCATTTTAAAATTGATTCTTTTTTTTTATTGGTTGGCAATCACAAAGGGAGCTGCCATGAGCAGATCTTGATGATTTCCATGCCCAAGTGTACTCAGCATAACAAAACATTCTTCAGAGAACCATTAATAACCTCATCGATAGAAGCCAAGTCGTGTAAGTGCGTGTGTTTCGGTGCTCGGAACTCATACTTGATACTGAATAAATCGAGATGTTTTGAAAATGTAGTTTCCATTTTTCCATAATTTGCATATCGTTATGTCTATCCACCTTGCGATTTCCATAATCCCATGACTTGGTGTTGCAATTTCAATGTTAAAGTGTGTATAAAAAAAAATAGTATATACAGTTAGGTCCATATATATTTGGACAGAGACAACATTATTCTAATTTTGGTTCTAGACATTACCACAATAAATTTTAAACAAAACGATTCAGATGCAGTTGAAGTTCAGACTTTCAGCTTTCATTTGAGGGTATCCACATTAAAATTGGATGAAGGGTTTAGGAGTTTCAGCTCCTTTCATATGTGTCACCCTGTTTTTAAAGGGACCAAAAGTAATTGGACAGATTAAATAATTGTAAATAAAATGTTCATTTCTAGTACTTGGTTGAAAATCCTTTGTTGGCAATGACTGCCTGAAGTCTTGAACTCATGGACCTCACCAGACGCTGTGTTTCCTCCTTTTTGATGCTCTGCCAGGCCTTCACTGCGGTGGTTTTCAGTTGCTGTTTGTTTGTGGGCCTTTCTGTCTGAAGTTTAGTCTATAACAAGTGAAATGCATGCTCAATTGGGTTGAGATCAGGTGACTGACTTGGCCATTCAAGAATATTCCACTTCTTTCCTTTAATAAACTCCTGGGTTGCTTTGGCTTTATGTTTTGGGTCATTGTCCATCTGTAGTATGAAACGACGACCAATCAGTTTGGCTGCATTTGGCTGTATCTGAGCACACAGTATGGCGGCTCTGAATACCTCAGAATTCATTCGGCTGCTTCTGTCCTGTGTCACATCATCAATAAACACTAGTGACCCAGTGCCACTGGCAGCCATGCATGCCCAAGCCATCACACTGCCTCTGCCGTGTTTTACAGATGAGGTGGTATGCTTTGGATCATGAGCTGTACCACGCCTTCGCCATACTTTTCTCTTTCCATCATTCTGGTAGAGGTTGATCTTGGTTTCATCTGTCCAAAGAATGTTATTCCAGAACTGTGCTGGCTTTTTTAGATGTTTTTGGCAAAGTCCAGTCTAGCCTTTTTATTCCTGATGCTTATGAGTGGCTTGCACCGTGCAGTGAACCCTCTGTAGTTACTTTCATGCAGTCTTCTCTTTATGGTAGATTTGGATATTGATACGCCGACCTCCTGGAGAGTGTTGTTCACTTGGTTGGCTGTTGTGAAGGGGTTTCTCTTCACCATGGAGATAATTCTGCGATCATCCACCGCTGTTGTCTTCCGTGGGCGCCCAGGTCTTTTTGCATTGATGAGATCACCAGTGCTTTCTTTCTTTCTCAGGATGTACCAAACTGTAGATTTTGCCACTCCTAATATTGTAGCAATTTTTCAGATGGGTTTTTTTCCTGTTTTCGCAGCTTAAGGATGGCTTGTTTCACCTGCATGGAGAGCTCCTTTGACCGCATGTTTACTTCACAGCAAAACCTTCCAAATGCAAGTACCACGCCTCAAATCAACTCCAGGCCTTTTATCTGCTTAATTGAGAATGACATAACGAAGGGACTGCCCACACCTGTCCATGAAGTAGCCTTGGAGCCAATTGTCCAATTACTTTTGGTCCCTTTAAAAACAGGGTGGCACATGTTAAGGAGCGGAAGCTCCTAAACCCTTCATCCAATTTTAATGTGGATACCCTCAAATGAAAGCTGAAAGTCTGAACTTCAACTGCATCTGAATTGTTTTGTTTAAAATTCATTTTGGTAATGTCTATAACCAAAATTAGAAAAAGGTTGTCTCTGTCCAAATATATATGGACCTAACTGTATAAGCAAAGCATGTATATCTTCTAGATTTATTTATTCATCTCAAATAGTCAGTGACAACCACATAGTATTTCCTTCTAAATGACAAAAAAAGAGCTTTTTTTTAATCAACTAGAAGGATAGGACGCCTTTGGCTTAGTATTTAAAAGTCTCTGACCGTGCTACTTCTTATGTTTATCTACAGTGCATGATGTACCTGGAGTTCATTTCATTTCTACTTCTGCCATTTGTAGCACAGACAGAATGGTCTGAATTAACATTTCATGCTTGAGGACAAAATCTTTTAAACATGTCTTTTCATTTTAGGAAGTTATAGAAGCTATTGCTGAATGTGCATTTAAGACGTCACCGTATCCAATTCTCCTGTCCTTTGAAAATCATGTGGATTCGTAAGTAATATACTTTTACCTGCAGCAACTTTACGTACTGTATATCGCAAACCAGAACTATCTTTTAAAGATTACGATTGTTTCTGTGCCACATACTCATTGTTGTAATGTTGTAATGTGTGCATTGCCTGTCATATAGTAAAGGCTTGTTCACATTATTAATGTTTTTTGTTTTTTTTTTAAATGCCGCATTTACAGTAACAGCAAAATTAATGAGATTTCTAAAATCTCATTTACTCGGTAGTTGCATATTTTTTTTGTCAATAATTCATTCTTTAAAAATTTCAGCATGTCAATTCTTTCAGAGATTTTACTGCTGTTTTTTCCCATTTAAAATAAAAACAATTTAGCACCAAAAGCATTAAAAAAAACATATAAAAAATGCATAAAAAAATGCACGTGTAATTTCCGCTATAGTTTTCTTGCCCATAGCCTGCACAAAAAAGTAGCACCAAAAAAGCTCTGTGTGAACATAACCTAATATTTATTACTGATTTAGCTAGTGTTTAGTTTTATACTTTAAGGACGGCGCAATTATAACATATTTAATTTACAATAAAATTGGAGATTTGTGGATGTAATCCGTGCTGCCGAATAAGATGTGGGACCAGATATAATCAAAATGAAGGATAGTGATTTTATTCAACGCGTTTTGGAGCTCAGATGACTTCTTCCTCAGGACACAACCACAAGTATACAGAGATAGAAAGATCTGCACACCCATAGAGGGGATGACCATTGTGTCGCTCAGCGCTGGACTGGGCCGTCTCTTCATTGGTACTGAGTGCTTCTGACTCAAGGTACCTATTGGCTGTCATCAGGAGGATGGCTCTGCCGATGCTGCACTGCGCTCCTGAATGAGGGGAGTATGGGATGGTCTTGGGGGTCTACTGAGTGTTTGGCAATCTCGAAATGCTATGATATCTGGAAGTGAATTATTCCTCCTTGACCTCGCAATATAACAATGCTTCAGGACCGCTTCATATCACTTGATTGACCCTCCATTGAAGTTGGAACTTGTGCAGAGAGGCACTTGGATACTGGTGGATACTGGTGGCACGCACGTGTTTTAATAGCATTGTGCAGTCTTAGCACAACCCTATTAGTGCCTATATATGTTTCTTGTTTTCCAAGTCACCATACAGCTTCATCAGTGGAAAAATAAAAAAGTTATAGCTCTCAGAATAAAGCGATGCAAAAATAATTATTTTCCATAAAATAGTTTTTATTGTGTAAAAGCACCAAGACATAAAAACCGATATAACTGTGATATCACTGTAATCGTACTGACCCAAAGAATAAAACTGCCTAATCAATTTGATCACAAGCGGAGCAACATAAAAAAAATCTTGAATTACTGGTTTTTGTTCATTCTGCCTTCCAAAAATCGGAATAGAAAGCGATCAAAAAATGTCACATGTCTTAAAATGGTACCAATAAAATTGTGAACTCGTTCCACAAAAACAAGTCCTCACATGACTCTGTCTGCCAAAATTTGGAAAAAATTATATCTCTCAATATAAAACTAGTTTTTGCAATAAAAAGCATATTTTATTGTGTGACAGCAGCCAAACATAAAAACCCAATATAAATCTGGTATCGCTGTAATCACAACGACCCGAATAATAAAGTCACCATATCACTTATACCACACGAGAAGCTGTGTAAGAGAAATAATTAAAACCTGTTCTTCACCTGTTTTGTTCATTCTGTCTCCCAAAGATCGCAGTAAGGCTCGGCGCACATTTATCCTGCACTCTGCGCAGAGCTCTTACACTGGGGTTTCCTGGTAAACCTCTGTCTGAAATACGTGATTCAGATGGAACCCCCGACTGAAGATTTCCTATAATGAGGCAGATGAAAGCACTGTGGACACCATAGGACCTGTGATCTGGCAGTGTCCGTCTTTTTAGGATTGCAGAAAAGTGCCGTAGGACACAGTTTTGTGCGCTTCTGAAAAGGACACCGCTGAACAGAGGCCAGATGGAGTCCAGAGTAACTCTGTTGCCTCAGTATAGTGAATGGATCCCTCAGGGTTTCATCTGAATCACGTCACTTGGAGATCTAGATGGAAACCCCAAAAAGAAAGTGCTCAGAGTAGAGTAAATAAATAGTAGATAAATTCCCAAAGGGGTATAATTTCCAAAATGGGGTCACTTGAGTGGGGATTCTGCTCTACTAGCAATTAGGGGCTCTGTATATGGAGTCCACCATCTATTCTAGGAAAATCTGCGCTCCAGGAGGCAAATAGCGCTCTGCCCCTCCTGAGTCTCTCCATATGGCTAAGCAGTACTATACAGCCACATATGGGGTATTGCCACGTTCAGTAGAAACTGTGCAACAAATGATGCTGCCATTTTTACCCACTTGTGTGAAAATGTAAAATCTGGGGCTAAAACTAAATTTTTGTATTAAAAATGTAGTTATTTTTCTTCACTGCCCAGTGGTATAAAATGTTGGTTTCCACTGTTTAGGAACATCAGGGTCTCTCCAAACGGGACATGGCGTCCGCTAATTATTTACATTCAAAAAGACAAATGATGCTCCTTCCTGCTGTGCGCCCAAACAGTAGTTTTTGCCCTCATATGGAGTATCTGTGTACTCAGGAGAGATTGCACAACAAATTGTTTTTCTGAATCCAACCTTCATTTGGCTATGCAGACTATTTGAGGCTACATTATTTCACATGGTGGATCTTGTATACTTCTTTGGTCTAGTACCAATCCGGTTCTATGATATATCTGTTATATACTATCCTCTTGTGTACTATTAAGGCCCCGTCTCACACAGCGACGCTGCAGCGATACAGACAACGATGCTGATCGCTGCAGCGTCGCTGTTTTGTCGCTGTGTGGTCGCTGGGGAGCTGTCACACAGACAGCTCTCTCCAGCGACCAACGATCAGGGGAACGACTTCGGCATCGTTGAAACGGTCTTCAACGATGCCGAAGTCCCCCTGCAGCACCCGGGTAACCAGGGTAAACATCGGGTTACTAAGCGCAGGGCCGCGCTTAGTAACCCGATGTTTACCCTGGTTACCAAAAAAACAAACACTACATACTCACCATCTGTTGCCCGTCAGGTCCCTTGCCGTCCGCTTCCCGCTCTGACTGTGTGCCGCCGTACAGTGAGAGCAGAGTGCAGCGGTGACGTCACTGCTGTGCTCTCACTTTACGGCGGCAGTCAGAGCAGGAAGCAGACGCCAAGGGACCTGACGGGCAACAGATGGTGAGTATGTACTGTTTTTTTTTTTTGGTAACCAGGGTAAACATCGGGTTACTAAGCGCGGCCCTGCGCTTAGTAACCCGATGTTTACCCTGGTTACCAGTGAAGACATCGCTGGATCGGTGTCACACCGATTCAGCGGGACCTCAACGACCAAAAAAAGGTCCAGGCCATTCCGACACGACCAGCGATCTCACAGCAGGGGCCTGATCGCTGGTACGTGTCACACATAGCGAGATCGCTACTGAGGTCGCTGTTGCGTCACAAAACTTGTGACTCAGCAGCGATCTCGCTAGCGATCTCGCTATGTGAGACGGGGCCTTTAGTCTGGCTATGTGGTTTAATATGTGTGCATATATATAGCTCCCTATTCAAGTATCAAACTTCTTATCTAGAATTGATCTAGGTATGCAAATACTCTAATCCAGTATTAGTTTGGCACTGTTTATTTCTAATCCAGCATTGATCAGGTTAAATAAATCTTCTAATCCAGTACTATTCTGGTATTGTGTATTTCTAATCCAGTATTGATCTGGCTAAACAAATTTTCTAATCCAGTATTAATCTGGCAGTGTTCACCCACTCATGCATTGCCTTAGTTTGGTATTGAATTGATAAATACAAAGCTTACTTATCTAAAGACCATAAATCTCATATAAATAAATGTTATTAGGTCCAATTTTGATCTGATTTTTATTGATGATCTTTTCTTCTTTTGTACTTAGGGTAAGGAAATTGGGTGGTTTTTATCAGGTATAAATAAATACATGGTTTTAAGGGGTTTATGTACACACAGCAAATTGTACGGTCCAATTTCGCCTGTTACTCAAGGTGCTCAACACACATCTAAATACACTGAGGGCTTACCTGCAGGGCCGGCCCGAACGTATAGGCGAACTAGGCGGCTGCCTAGGGCGCCGACCCTAAGGGGGCGCCAGAGAAAAAATAGAAAAAATTATACAAAATCTTTTCAAAAGGCAAAAAGTTTTAGGGATGGAAAGAAAAGTGTACATAAATTTTTTACCATAAATTTAAAAGAAAAACCGTTGAGCTTCAATTTACGCACGGAAAGGAGGCGCTAAACTACGGACTTGAGTCGTTTGCATCGTCTGCTGACAGGTGTTTGATCCCGCTCGTTTATTTTGCTCCTAAGTTTTCAAATGTTGGCAAAGCAAAGCAAACAACCAAAAATGCACACTTAGCACACACTACACTAAGGGGGCGCCTGAGAGAAAAAAATATGTATATATTTGTATATATTTGTCCTATACAACTTCTCAGAAGATTAATGAGTTAGGAGAGAGTTAATTAATCATTGTTGTTGTGGTTTATTTTGCTCCTAAATTTATATCCCAAGTTTTCATCTACTGCCAAGAATAGTAGGGGCGCAAAAAAATAGTTTCGCCTAGGGCGCCGTAATCTCTCGGGCCGGCCCTGCTTACCTGTGGTCACTTGTAGGGTTTTCTACTGTTTAGGCATATTAGGGGCTGTCCAAATGGGACATGGCATCTAATGATTCCAGGAAATTTGACATTCAAAAAGTCAAATGACGCTCCTTCCCTTCAGAGCCCTGCCGTGCGCCCAAACAGTAGTTTACTTCCTCATATGGGGTATTGGCGTACTCAGGAGAAACTGCACTACAAATTGTATAGTGCAATTTCTCCTGTTACCCTTATGAAAATGCAAAATTTGGGGCTGAAAACATATTTGTGGGGAAAATGTGATGTTTTTTATTTTTACGGCTCAACATTATAAACTTCTGTAAAGCACCTGAGGGTTCAATGTGCTCACGACACATCTAGTTCAGTTACCTGAGGGGTCTACTTTCCAAAATGGTGTCACTTGTGGGGGATTTTCACTGTTTAGGCACATCAGGGGCTTTCTAAACGCGACATGATGTCCGCTAATTGTTCCAGCAAATTTTGCATTCAAAAAGTCAAATGGTGCTCCTTCCCTTCCGAGCTCTGCCGTGCACCCAAACAGTGGTTTTCCCCCACATATGGGGTATTGGAATGCTCAGGAGAAATTGCACAACAAATTTTCTGGTCCATTTCTCCTGCCACCCTTGTAAAAACAAAAAAATGGGGTCTAAAATAAATTTTATGTGAAAAAGAAAATTAAATGTTCATTTTTTTTCCACATTCCAAAAATTCCTGTGAAGCACCTGAAGGGTTAATAAACTTCTTGAATGTGGTTATGAGCACCTTGAGGAGTGTAGTTTTTAGAATGGTGTCATTTTTTGGGTACCTTCTGTCATAAAGACCTATGAAAATCACTTAAAATGTGAGGTGGTCCCTAAAAAAACATTTTGTTGGAAAAATGAGAAATTGCTGGTCAGCTTTTAAAGGGAACCTGTCACCCCCAAAATCGAAGGTGAGCTAAGCCCATCAGCATCAGGGGCTTATCTACAGCATTCTGGAATGCTGTAGATAAGCTTCCGATGTATCCTGAAAGATGAGAAAAAGAGGTTAGATTATACTCACCCAGGGGCAGTCCTGCTGCGGTCCGATGGGCGTCGCGGTCCGGTCCGGGGCCTCCCATCTTCTTACAATGACGTCCTCTTCTTGTAGTCACGCTGTGGCTCCTGCGCAGGCGTACTTTGTCTGCCCTGTTTAGGGCAGAGCAAAGTACTGCAGTGCGCAGGTGCTGGGCCTCTCTGACCTTTCCTGGCGCCTGCGCACTGCAGTACTTTGCTCTGCCGCCGGAGCTGCAGCATGAATACAAGAAGAGGACGTCATCGTAAGAAGATAGGAGGCCCCGGACCGGACCGCGACACCCATCGTACCAGGACCGCCCCTGGGTGAGTGTAATCTAACCTCTTTTTCTCATCATTCAGGATACATCGGGGGGCTTATCTACAGCATTACAGAATGCTGTAGATAAGCCCCTGATGCTGGTGGGCTTAGCTCACCTTCGATTTTGGAGGTGACAGGTTCCCTTTAACCCTTATAACTTCCTAACAGAAATGTTTTTTTTTTCTTAAAAAATTGTGCTGATGTAAAGTAGACATGTGGGAAATATGTTATTTATTAAGTATTTTGTGTGACACATCTCTCTGATTTAAGGGTATATGAATTCAAAGTTTGAAAATTACAATATTTTCCAAATATTCACCAAATGTCCGTTTTCTTCACAAATAAACGCAATTTATAGCGAATAAATGTTACCACTATCATGAAGTACAATATGTCACGAAAAACTAATCTCAGAATCATCAGGATCCGTTGAAGCGTTCCAGAGTTATTATCAGATAAAGTGACAGTGGTCAGAATTGTAAAAAATTGGCCTGGTCATTAACATGCAGACCTCCTTGGAGGGTAAAAGGGTTAATGAATTGTAGGAAAGATTTCTCGTTGAAGAGTTTAGGACAAGTTTCTTAAGATATTTCTCTCTTTGGAGACATTTGTATATACTGTCTGTCAAGTCCACTAGTTCATGACATTTAGCTTTTTAACAAGTGGAAATCAGAAGGTTCTTACAAGTTCCTACAAGCCATGTTCCTTGCTTCAAAGAAATGAATCTAACAAGTAGCTGCCTTAATGCGGAAATCATGTTATCGTATCGTAATCCCGTCCTACTCTGCGAGTTCTGTATGTGTAAAATCACAATTTTCTTTTAACTTGGCATTGGTAGTTCTTGGAAACTTTTCAATGTGATTTACATTTAGAGCTGTGGATCAGAACATACGTCTGCGTTCTGTGATGTGTTTGTGCTGTGAATATATTTAGAAAGGGTCTTAAATCTGTGAAGTGAGCGGATAGGTAATTAAACTGCCAAATGTGTTGAAATGCCATATGTCTCTTATTTTTGGCAGAGAATGAAAAGACAATGTAAAAATAAGTGCAAACTTTATCGTTATGTACGTCAGATTATTTTGATGTTTTATTTTACAGACTCCAAGCATTTTTGAAGCATTTCATTTTGCACTATCTCCTGTGTATAAAGCAACTTAGGGAAGTCATATGGTATGAGGCAGAGACCGTCAAATTAATAGCACAGGCTGACAAATGCCGCTAAACCCTTATTTAATGTCGAGTTCCTGGTTATAGGTTGATTGAACCGTGAAATGTTTTCAATATTACCATAAATTAAGTCTAATCTTCATGAAGATTATTTAAGGGCTTACTAGCTTAGTCAATGGGCTGCTGTAACATTTGTTATGGTCCCTGTCCCTTTTACCACTGCCTCCTTGGTGGGTTATTCCTGGGACTTGTGTCTCTGGCCAGTCCAGACGCTATGGAAATTCTGTTAAGTGTGAATATGCTTTTCGATTTGCCCCTTTTTATCTTATCTATTATTTTTAACTTCTTCTCAACGTTCGATGTACCCAGCACGTCATGGTTGGGAAGTGCTTCCCGATCTTGGATGCACTGGGCACGTACTGGCGATTTTGCACGCACAGAAGCTGTACGCGTGCGATCGCCACAGGGTGATCTACTGATATCACAGTTTATCCCTGACAGTTTAACCCCCCAAATGCTGTGATGGATATCGAACGCAGCATTTAGAAGGCAGGCACAGGGAGGGAGCCCCCTCTGCTCTCCGATTGGTGTCACAGAGGCCTAATCGTTGTCATGGTGATCCAATGTCGCCATGTCAACATCCGGGTCACCAGGCTCTAGCACTTAGTTAGATCAAGCTCAGTGCTAACTAACTTGTGTCAGTGCAGCACTGACAGCTATATGCCATTGCAATTGTTGTGTATTACAACGGTTCATAGCAGCAATCAGAGCCATAAAAAGTCCCATAGAGAGACAAAATAAAAAAGTAAAACAAAAATGAAAAAAAAAATGTAAAAAAATTCTGAAAATAATAAAATTACATATATAGAGATATACACACATGCGGCACATCTTTCTAGACCGCAGCACGTCAATTTATCTTGTGGGGATGCTCCATCTCCACAAGATAAATATCACAGTCCAATGTATAGGATGCGGTGATTCCGCATGGTTCAATGAACACATGCGGAATCACCGCGTGTACAAAAGCCGGCAGCGTTTTGGACGGAGCGGACATGTGCTGCACCCAAATCACTGCCGTATCCTGAACGTGAAAACATACCCTTATGGCTCTGGCCAGTCCAGAAGCTATAGGGTTAATCTAGTTAATTTGGTTTCTATCTGCTGTGACTTTTAGAGCCAGTTCTCACTGCCAGTCAATAGAGTTGCTATCTGGTGTATACTGCTGTGCTGTGCTCCTGTTTGTAGTTCCGATTTTCCTGTTCTTTGACCTCAGCTTGACTTTTGACTTCCCGCTAGCTTTACGATTTTATACCTGACATGACCTCCTGCATCTGACATGGCTACCTGAGTATTCTTCTTGCCAGCTTGCACAACCAAACAGCAGCTGAGTCTGTGGCCCTTACCCAGGGACCACTGTGTCAGTGCAGAACCTTGTATATGGGTTAAAGGATTAAGGCCAGGGCAACCCCTGGGCTTTGGGAAACAAAGTAACTTGCACAAAACCTGGTCATGGTAGCCATTTGGGAGCTGCCAGGTGACTACGAACAGTGACACATGGCACTATGGAGCCCTGGAAGTGAGGACTTTCATGGATCTCTTTGCCCCATAGGAGTAGAAACCTGAACAGGACTCCCTTCACAACTAAAGGGCTAAAGTATTGGTCCATTTTGACATTTACAATAGGAAAATAGTGAACCAAAAATCAACTGAAAATACATCCCGCTTTAAGTAGCCTTTATATTTTTCCTTCTGGCTGGAACCAATTCTGGCACCAATTCTGGCAGAATTCCACAGAATATCCTCAGTAAGTAATGGCAAAAAAATCTTGAATATAAATTTAATTGAAACTCAAATTATGTTACACATTTATATACTTTTCATTATACAACAATTGCAGTAAAGCTTTATTTAACCAAGACCGGAAAACCCCTTTTAAGGACTTTTTAATATACTTTAGTTGTTCCTTATATTCAGAAATTTAAGCTATAAAGAAACTACATTTTAAATCTGTTTTCATTGATGTTTTGGTTTTCAAATAAAGAAATGTTAAAAAAATACAAACTCACAAACATGGTACAGTACATCCACAACATCAAATCACTCCGCATACTAAAAGGCAATAAACGTGGTGAGGACAATAAAATCGGACAAAATCCGTATACACCTTTCACCTCCTATAATGTCAATAATTTAATTAAATAAAGAGCACTTTAAAAGACATCTCAAAATTCATGATGTTAATGCTAGTGACGGACAAGTTATACAACAAAGGACGACACAGACATGAGAGAGGAAAAGAGGAAGAAAGGGGCAAAAGTAAAAAATTGGACTTATTCCACAATAGAAGGGGCCTAAGCAGTTTTTTAATGTTTAGAAATGATGACATTGGCTTAAAAATATATTTAAGGCTATGTTCACATGTTGCGTTTTTGCAGCGGTTTTTTTTCTTCAAGTTTAAGCTGCTTACAAAAAGCAGGTTTTGATTAGTTTTTGCTGCATTTTTGATGCATTTTTTTTTACTTCATTTTTGTCAGGGTGCGTTTGTCTCTTGTGATTGCTGATAAAGTTTAGTGCCTAAAAAGAAAATACTCCTCGTTTTGGCACCAAAAACGCAGCAAAACCTGGTACCTATGTTTTTGAAGCACTTTTTGCACTACCAGTGGGTGAAAAACGTTGAAAAAAAAAAAATGTTGAAAGAAGTGACATATGCTCACTCTTAGGCTGCCGTCACACTAGCAGTATTTGGTCAGTATTTTACATCAGTATTTGTAAGCCAAAACCAAGAGTGGAACAATTAGAGGAAAAGTATAATAGAAACATATGCACCACTTCTGCATTTATCATCCACTCCTGGTTTTGGCTTACAAATACTGATGTAAAATACTGACCAAATACTGATAGTGTGACAGCAGCCTTACAAAAACCAAGCTTTTTGGAAAAACAGTCAGGAAAAATAAGACAATGTGTGTGCATGAGATTTCTGAAATCTCATCGACTTTGCTGGTACTGTAAAACGCAGCTTTTAAAAGACACAAATCAAAAGAATAGGGCAATAAGATTGTTAAAAAATACCTAAAACTAGACAAAAAGGTGCAAATGCAATAATCAGCTGGGCCCAATAAGTTGACCTATAGTAGAGAAGACAACACAAGTGGTTAAACATGCCGCACTGTATGTACCATACTTTTTGTGATCTAGTAATCCAGTATGGACCATCTGGTGTCTACTTCCCTTACGGGACAAGCCCTTCTGTTTCTGGATGTTAGTTGCATATAACTGAAAGCTGCCAAAGCAAAACTAGGTGATGTTTCTTAGGCCGGCGTCACACTCGGCGTAAGACAATACGCCACGTATTTTACGGCCGTAATACGGCCGAAATACGGTGAAATGTTCCCAAAATAGTGATCCGTAGTCAGGGTGTGTCAGCGTATTTTGCGCATGGCATCCTCCGTATGTAATCCGTATGGCATCCGTACTGCGAGATTTTTGCGCAGGCTTGCAAAACCGACATCCAATGGATTTATGTGCTCAAATGTTCATTAAAACATATATACAGTATATATATATATATATGTCATTGAGACACATATATATATATTCTGTATTTAGATTTCATTCAGCGCGATATCTGTGAACAGCCGGTAATTCAATTGCCGGCTTTTCATTTCTCCTGCACAAACCCGACATGATATGAGACATGGTTTACATATAGTAAACCATCTCATATCCCCTTTTTTTTTGCATATTCCACACTACTAATGTTAGTAGTGTGTATGTGCAAAATTTCAGCGCTGTAGCTGCTAAAATAAAGGGTTAAATGGCGGAAAAAATTGGCGTGGGCTCCCGCGCAATTTTCTCCGCCAGAGCGGTAAAGCCAGTGACTGAGGGCAGATATTAATAGCCTGGAGAGGGTCCATGGTTATTGGCCCCCCCCTGGCTAAAAACATCTGCCCCCAGCCACCCCAGAATAGGCACATCTGGAAGATGCGCCTATTCTGGCACTTGGCCACTCTCTTCCCACTCCCTGTAGCGGTGGGATATGGGGTAATGAAGGGTTAATGCCACCTTGCTATTGGAAGGTGACATTAAGCCAGATTAATGATGGAGAGGCGTCAATTATGACACCTATCCATTATTAATCCAATTGTAGGAAAGGGTTAAAAAACACACACACACATGATTGAAAAGTATTTTAATGAAATAAACACAGCGGTTGTTGTAATAATTTATTGTTCTCTCAAATCCATTTGCAGTCCCTCGCTTGGCAACATAATAAACGCACAAGATACATACCTTCTGCTGTCAGATCAGGTCCCACGATGTAATCCATCTGAAGGGGTTAACTAATATTACAAGCAGGAGCCCTGCAAATGCAGCTGTGCTCCGTGCTTGTAATTCCCCTGCGAATGAATGAAATGTAGGTCATTGACCTACATTTCATTCATTCGCGGTGAGGCGCCCTCTGGTGGATGTTCTCATGAACTGCAGCCTGGGAACTTTTTCCCACGCTCCAGGTCATATGAGGACATCCACCAGGGGGCGCCTCACCGCGACTGAAGGAAATGTAGGTCAATGACCTACATTTCATTCATTCGCAGGGGAATTACAAGCACGGAGCACAGCTGCATTTGCAGGGCTCCTGCTTGTAATATTAGTTAACCCCTTCAGATGGATTACATCGTGGGACCTGATCTGACAGCAGAAGGTATGTATCTTGTGCGTTTATTATGTTGCCAAGCGAGGGACTGCAAATGGATTTGAGAGAACAATAAATTATTACAACAACCGCTGTGTTTATTTCATTAAAATACTTTTCAATCATGTGTGTGTGTGTTTTTTAACCCTTTCCTACAATTGGATTAATAATGGATAGGTGTCATAATTGACGCCTCTCCATCATTAATCTGGCTTAATGTCACCTTCCAATAGCAAGGTGGCATTAACCCTTCATTACCCCATATCCCACCGCTACAGGGAGTGGGAAGAGAGTGGCCAAGTGCCAGAATAGGCGCATCTTCCAGATGTGCCTTTTCTGGGGTGGCTGGGGGCAGATGTTTTTAGCCAGGGGGGGGCCAATAACCATGGACCCTCTCCAGGCTATTAATATCTGCCCTCAGTCACTGGCTTTACCGCTCTGGCGGAGAAAATTGCGCGGGAGCCCACGCCAATTTTTTCCGCCATTTAACCCTTTATTTTAGCAGCTACAGCGCTGAAATTTTGCACATACACACTACTAACATTAGTAGTGTGGAATATGCAAAAAAAAGGGGGATATGAGATGGTTTACTGTATGTAAACCATGTCTCATATCCTGTCGGGTTTGTGCAGGAGAAATGAAAAGCCGGCAATTGAATTACCGACTTTTCACTAACAGCGCTGCGTATTTCTCGCAAGTCACACTGCAGGTCCGTGTGGAATCCGTATTTTTCTCGCCCCCATAGACTTTCATTGGCGATTTTTTTGCGCAGTACGCTGACAAACGCAGCATGCTGTGATTTTGTACGGCCGTAGAAAGCCGTATAATACTGAACCGTAATATACGGCTAATAGGAGCAGCCCCATTGAGAATAATTGTGCCGTATGTTATGCGAGTTTTACGGACGTAGTTTCTGCGCTCTTACGTCCGTAAAACTCGCCAGTGTGACGCCGGCCTAATTTGTTTCTCCTGAGTCTGAGCTCATGTCGGTTCAGTCATTATTTCAGGAGGACAGAGCAGAGGAAAGGCAATTGGAGTAGATTTTCGGGCTTAGGAGGAACCTATGTGCACAATTGCTGAGATCCATCTGTGCTCTGCCAGGGAGTTTATTTCACAGCCGCGGCTGGTTGGACACCCCTGGGGGATCTTGTCAGGATGGCTTTCCGCAGCTGCCTACTTTCTAATCCTGTGTGGTCAGCAGAGAGAGCTCCGCAGTGAGACGCTTCTTTCATGGCCCCTCAAGCCAAACCGTGTCAGATCTGGTAGAAGTCACAATGCACTGAGCTCGAGATTACGGAGCTGAAGGGGCTCGTAAATCGCCTGTTTCATGGCTGATATGACAAAAAGAAATGACATCAAGATTTTAATCAGGTTTATTATATTTGGAATCATTTTTCCAATTCTAAAAACTATGGACACATTTGACAAGGAAAATGAAAAAATCAAGTTTCAGTCTGCAGTCTTCATTAGTCTATTAATTCTTAGACCTTCAACAATCAACCTTCACTAGTTTCAGACTTTTTGTCTTGCGGCCATTTTCCTTTCAGTAATACAGCTGTAGCATTTCTTCAAGAAAGCCTTTCACATAGTACAAAGATGCAGTCTGATCTGTGGACATCATGGTTACAGAGAAACAGAAGATGAGCAGAATGATATATAGATTCAGAACTACTTGCATTTTTTTCATTGAAATCTCTGGGTTTTGAAAGCAAATAAGTCCAGTGGGCGGTCCTACTAGTGACTGACAGCTCCCTCCGCATGTAGAGTCATACAGAGAAGACTGTCGGGCACGCAATAGCACCGCCCACTGGACTCATACATACAAGCACCAGGGATTTCAATGAATAAAATACAGGTTTTACTGAAACTTTTCCCTCAATAACGTCTCTCAATCTGATTAGCTCCTCCTGCTTTATAACATCCTACCTGGAGATCAGATACCAATTTCAACATGACAGGTTTTCTGTAACTGGGGCCTATGGGGTAACCTTTCTTCTTGTGGGGAGTGACATTCTAATGTAAGGAGACTTATAGGCCATGCGATGCTCCTCTGAGAATAGGTAATTTGCATAATTAAATGTAATTAAATGACAAGATAGTCATCTTATCGGAGCCCTTTATTTTGCTAGCATCATAGTGCCCATTGTAATCATGCTCATTGAGATGTGATTGACTTGCTAAAGAGGATCTGGTGTCAGCAGACTCACAAGCGAAATCTCACTGTCTCCTGTAGATCCCTGCTTTCTGGGAATAAGTAATGAAGGTGGGCGCACATGCTTCAGCTTTAACTGTAGAGTACCTGCACATTGCCATTAGACAAGTCCACCATTAGAAGCTGGAGTCATCATCACAGCATGCACAAGTTTATAGCAGCAATTTTGCTGACATAGGAACCTTTTTTTTGGCATGTTAATAATGACATTAATAATGTGATTAAAGGGAAGCTGTCACCAGGTTTTGGCCACCTAATCGGAGAGCAGCATGATGTAAGGGCAGTGACCCTGGTCCAAGCTCTGTGTCAATTACTAGGCTGTTTACTGTAGTTTTGATAATATTAACATTTTATCAGCAGGAGATTATCACTAGAGGACTAGTAAACCTGCTGCCATGTAGTCTAGCCACACCTCCAACACTGATTGGTAGCTTTCTGCCCATGCACAATGTACACAGAAAGCTGCCAATCAGTCATGGGGGTGGGGTTATGCAGAGCTCAACATTGTAAGAACTGGTAAATCTGCAGCAGATAAAATAGTGATTGTATAAAAACTGCAGCAAACATTTGAATAATTGACACATGACAGGAATCGGGGTCTCTGTCCCTATATCAGGCTGCTCTCAGATGGTGTAGCAAAAATCTAATGCCACAGTCCCTTTAAAGAGATTGAGACTAGTGGCTCCACCCAGATGTTTACATTAGTTTGAGATCCTTTAATACAGTGTGTACAGAATGATCAGTATTCATTAACAGCCAGCATAACTAACACTATGCACCTATAAGGGAAGCTATTAAAGAGACCTATAACATGCTGGTGGAAGATAATAGTCAAAAGTCCAGAAGACAGTTTCCCTTTAAATTAGAAAATGATGATTGGATATGTTCATGGAGTGAATATCTATTATAAAAGGGCATGCTGGGAGTTGTAGTTGTTCAGCAGCCCTTTCTAATGTTTCGAAGAATTGAACAACCCTGATCACTGAAGCTAAGTTATAAGAATGGTACAACAAATGCGGCCTTCATTATGACAGTGTTAATTTTTCATTATTTTACAGGCCGAAACAACAGGCAAAGATGGCGGAATACTGCAAGCAAATTTTTGGGGATGGACTTTTGACAGAACCATTGGAGAAATATCCAGTAAGATAATTTTATTTTTAATGTTCTACTGTTTCTCAACCAGTGCTTGGTGTTAAAGGGGTTGTCCGATGTTAAATGGAAAGTCTGCAGTCAGTCTGTGGGGCTGCGGACTTGTGAATCCCCCCCAGAGCACGCACCATGCCCTGGGAACGGAGGTCAGGTATGCGATATACATACTCCCAGGCACAACCCGTCTAGTGGGCTCAGCCTCACCTATACCAGTGTACTGACTGCAAACTTTTTTTAGACCAGACAACCCCTTTAAAGACTACCAGTCATTATTTCTCCAGCTTTTAGTGGTTTAAGTCTGTTTTTTTATTTCAGCTACATTCTTCTTCCAATTTGTGCTTTTTTAGAAATCTACTTTACAGGTCCTTCTCAAAAAATTAGCATATAGTGTTAAATTTCATTATTTACCATAATGTAATGATTACAATTAAACTTTCATATATTATAGATTCATTATCCACCAACTGAAATTTGTCAGGTCTTTTATTGTTTTAATACTGATGATTTTGGCATACAACTCCTGATAACCCAAAAAACCTGTCTCAATAAATTAGCATATTTCACCCGACCAATCAAATAAAAGTGTTTTTTAATACCAAACAAAAAACCATCAAATAATAATGTTCAGTTATGCACTCAATACTTGGTCGGGAATCCTTTGGCAGAAATGACTGCTTCAATGCGGCGTGGCATGGAGGCAATCAGCCTGTGACACTGCTGAGATGTTATGGAGGCCCAGGATGCTTCAATAGCGGCCTTAAGCTCATCCAGAGTGTTGGGTCTTGCGTCTCTCAACTTTCTCTTCACAATATCCCACAGATTCTCTATGGGGTTCAGGTCAGGAGAGTTGGCAGGCCAATTGAGCACAGTAATACCATGGTCAGTAAACCATTTACCAGTGGTTTTGGCACTGTGAGCAGGTGCCAGGTCGTGCTGAAAAACGAAATCTTCATCTCCATAAAGCATTTCAGCCGATGGAAGCATGAAGTGCTCCAAAATCTCCTGATAGCTAGCTGCATTGACCCTGCCCTTGATGAAACACAGTGGACCAACACCAGCAGCTGACATGGCACCCCACACCATCACTGACTGTGGGTACTTGACACTGGACTTCAGGCATTTTGGCATTTCCTTCTCCCCAGTCTTCCTCCAGACTCTGGCACCTTGATTTCCGAATGACATGCAAAATTTGCTTTCATCAGAAAAAAGTACTTGGGACCACTTAGCAACAGTCCAGTGCTGCTTCTCTGTAGCCCAGGTCAGGCGCTTCTGCCGCTGTTTATGGTTCAAAAGTGGCTTTACCTGGGGAATGCGGCACCTGTAGCCCATTTCCTGCACACGCCTGTGCACGGTGGCTCTGGATGTTTCCACACCAGACTCAGTCCACTGCTTCCTCAGGTTCCCCAAGGTCTGGAATCGGTCCTTCTCCACAATCTTCCTCAGGGTCCGGTCACCTCTTCTCGTTGTACAGCGTTTTCTGCCACATTGTTTCCTTCCAACAGACTTACCATTGAGGTGCCTTGATACAGCACTCTGGGAACAGCCTATTTGTTGAGAAATTTCTTTCTGGGTCTTACCCTCTTGCTTGAGGGTGTCAGTGATGGCCTTCTTGACATCTGTCAGGTCGCTAGTCTTACCCATGATGGGGGTTTTGAGTAATGAACCAGGCAGGGAGTTTTTAAAAGCCTCAGGTATCTTTTGCATGTGTTTAGAGTTAATTAGTTGATTCAGAAGATTAGGGTAATAGGTCGTTTAGAGAACCTTTTCTTGATATGCTAATTTATTGAGACAGGTTTTTTGGGTTATCAGGAGTTGTATGCCAAAATCATCAGTATTAAAACAATAAAAGACCTGACAAATTTCAGTTGGTGGATAATGAATCTATAATATATGAAAGTTTAATTGTAATCATTACATTATGGTAAATAATGAAATTTAACACTATATGCTAATTTTTTGAGAAGGACCTGTATATGTGTTTACCTTTTTATTTTATTTTTATTTATTTTTTTATGTGCGCCATTGTGGGCATGGTTTTATTTTCCAGACAATTGAGGTTGATTTATCAATTGTGATTTTTTTAAAAAGTTGCAACATTTTTGAACAAATGTAAAAAAAAGATAAAGAGCAGTTGTGATTTTGCACAAAATTCTTGAACTTTGTGCTCAATTCTGATAAAAATGCATAAAAAGAAAAGTGACTTAAAAATGCAAATGATGAATCAGGCCCATAGAGTGTTTATTGTGCCCCCATTTAAATGAAATACTAGCTACTTTTTCATTACATTTTCTCTGTCACGTCAGTACTTAAATGGAATCTGTCACCAGGTGTTTGCTATGTAATCTGAGAGCAGTGTGATATAGGGGGAAAGACCCTAATTCCAGCGATGTGTATCTTACTGACCTCTTTCTGTAGTTTTAATAAACACACTTTTAACTGCAGCAGATCTAGCAGAGCTCTGAATGCTGAGCTCTGTATAACCCCACCCACACCACTGATTGGCAGTTTTCTGTGTATACTGTGCATAGACAGAAAGCTGCCAATCAGTGGCGCGGTTGGGGGTTACATAGAGCAGGAGGACTAACTGACACAAGATAGTGTCCTCTAATGATAATCTCCTGCTGATAAAACACTGATTTTAATTAAACTGCAAGTAGCTGGATCACAGGATTCAGGCAAACATATTGTGACAGTTCTTTTCAAAGTCTATCTCTAATCAGATTTCAGAATACAAGCTGCAAATGTGATTAATCAGATTTCAGTGACTTGATGGAGCTGGTGTATGTACTTTGAAAATTCATGTCAGAATAGCCGTATAGTCTTTTTTTAAACATTTTTCTTGACTGATACTGAAATGTTAATTTTGCTACCAAGAACAATAGTGCCATTCTAGATTAAAAATAAGTGCAACAGCCTCATTGGGTCTAATTTAGTAATTATATGCAGTTTGTAAAATCTGATGACAGAATCACTTTAAAGAATTTGTATAATAGTATTTAGAAAATCATTTATTAATTAATTAGCAATAAGCAGAGGGGTTCTCCTGCACAATTTTGGAGAACCCAACACTTTGGTACATTACACAGTCAGCTGATTGCTTTCAACGGGAAAAGTATAATATTTAGTTTGTGCCATGGCAGCGCTATAGGGAAATATATACGACTAGAATTGAACCTGAATCCACTTATTGAATTAGTGCATATCTTACTGTATTGTCTGTATACTTTAGTAACATTAATTTTTATATAAAATGTGCTATATTATTGTTTTATACTGTTATTTAAATGTCCTTGTCAGACCTCCGCAGCATGGTTCCATTGGGAGACATTCCCTGAAAATAATATATTTTATGCTAGCATGACTTCACCATGATATATAGAGATATACACTGTGCCGTTCCATCACTTCAACATATATGTCAATATCTATACAATTTCGCTGAGTTTTGCATAGCATGGCTGGCATAAGTAATCTTTAGTCTTGCCGGGGGCTAAACAGTGAAATCTCTCTGAGGATGGGTACAACTATGGGTTGTAATGCTGCTAGGTTCCGACATTGCTCTCTGTTGTTATATTGCTCCAGCCTTAGGGCTCATGCACAGGGCTGTATTACAGCTTCAGCGTTATACGGAGGTACCGATAGACTTCTGTTTCTGTAGGACCATGTATGACTTCTACAGTATAGCAAAGTTTGCTCTTAAATGTTTATGCATTCCTCCCCATTTGGAACTACAGAAAAGAGGGGCACATACACATGCCCACCACATCAGTTTCTATTTTATGCAAAGCCACTTCTGTAACCCCGCCCAGTTCATTATAAGTGCAGTTATATGTGTTCCCACGTAGTATGGTACCACTTTTATAGCAATCCATAGTACCTAGTGCCCTCCACATACGGTATATTGTCCCAACAGCCCCCCAATCCACTATGATGCCCCCACAGTACATCATATCATACACATTATAATGTGCCTCAGCAGTACATTTCCTCACACACAGTTTGATGTTCCCACAGCCCTCAACACACTACATTCCCTCATACAGTATGATGTCCCTACAGTCCCACCACACACAGTATGATGTCCCTACAGTCCCACCACACACAGCATGATGTCCCTACAGTCCCACCAAAACAGTATGATGTCCCTGCAGTCCCACCACACACAGTATGATGTCCCTACAGTCCCACCAAAGCAGTATGATGTCCCTACATTCCCACCACACACAGTATGATGTCCCTACAGTCCCACCACACACAGTATGATGTCCCTACAGTCCCACCAAAGCAGTATGATGTCCCTACATTCCCACAAAAACAGTATGATGTCCCTACAGTCCCACCACACACAGTATGATGTCCCTACAGTCCCACCACACGCAGTATGATGCCCCTACAGTCCCACCACACACAGTATGATGTCCCTACAGTCCCACCACACACAGTATGATGTCCCTACAGTCCCACCACACACAGTATGATGTCCCTACAGTCCCACCAAAACAGTATGATGTCCCTACAGTCCCACCACACAGAGTATGATGTCCCTACAGTCCCACCACACACAGTATGATGTCCCTACAGTCCCACCACACTCAGTATGATGTTCCTGCAGTCTCACCACACGCAGTATGATTCCCCTACTGTACGGTCCCTCACAGCTTTCCCAAATACAGTTTGATTACTCCATACATAGACTGATGCCCACAGTGGACCTCCACATACAGTTTGATGCCCCACAGTGCATACACCACAGTCTGATGCCCACCATAGTGGCGCCCACAGCCACCCTACACAGCATGATGCTCACTACATTGCCCCCACACACGGTATGATGACCCCACTGTCCACCTGACTAAGTATGATTGCCCCACAGCCTCCCCTAGCAGTATGATGCCATTACAGTACCTCAACAAAGTATGGTGAACAAAAGTCCCCACCAACAGTATAATGATCCCGCAGTTCCTCCATGATCCCTACAGTCCATCCCACGCAGTATGATGCCCTTACACAAGCAAGTCACAAATCTGCATGCTGTGTTACTACACAGTATGATGTCCCTGGGCCTACAGCCCCCAAAACATTATATTCTCACTCATTATAGTATGATGCCCTCACAAACTGTATTCCCCCCACACACACAAACACACACACAGTGAAAGCATGATGCCTTAAAGGTATATTGCCCCCCCGTACAGTATGAGTCCCCCTACATAATACATTTCCCGAGAATCAGTGTGATACTCCCATAGTATATTCCCCCACAGTATTATGCCCCCACATTCCACCTGACTAAGTATGATGGCCACACTGTTCTCAAAAAGTTTCATGCCTAAACACTCCCCCTTACAGTATGATGCACCCACTGTCCCACCAAACACAGTATGATGACCCCGCAGTACAGTCAGCCACAGCTTTGCCAAGTACAGTTTAATTTACCCCACACAGAGAATGATGCCCATAGTGGCCCTTCTCACACAGTTTGATGCCCACAGTACATTCCCCACAATCTGATGCCCACCACAGTGGTCCCCCACAGCCAGCCTACATAGAATTATGCTCACAAGGTTCCCCCCACACAATGTGAAGCTCCTCACAGTCACACTCATATATAATAATGGCTCCACAGCCCCCCTTGTAGTATAATACCACTACAGTCCACAACACAGCATGATGCCTCCACACAAGCATCACACTCCACAGTCACAACCCTCCTTGCTGTTACTGGACTGGTCTCTGATACCAGTCTAGGTAGTGCAAGAAAACCTGCCAAGACTTTCAGACCATTCTTAGGTCCCATGTCCTTAAAGTCCTTAAATGGAATGGTGAAGGATCTGTCTGCTCCTTTCCCGACCTTTCTATTCAACCGTGTGTTTTAAGAGCACAGATGCAGTTAAATTCGAGACTTACACCCAACATCCCAGGACATTTGGACAGCTCCCAAAATTCCAGACTGTCCCGCTAAATCTGAAATGGTACGTGACATAGTCTATATGATTATACATATTATTGTGTCAAAAAGACTAAAGTATTACCGGTATATATGAGACTTTTATCATAAATAGAATAAAGCAGGGCCTCATAACCTTAGAAACAAAAAAAAAAGATAGACCCCTAAAAAACAACTTTTATTTATATATTAAAAGCATAAACCCCTAAAAAACAACTTTTATTTATATATTAAAAGCATAAAGGACTTGTAAATATTAAACAAAGAGAACTCTCCGGGTATTTCAGGATCTTCTCAGGGTTAGTTGACTTATGTCAGACAATGAAACAAACAGATCTATCAAGTACTTAGTCGTCCCTTTTTTCTCACCCTACCTGGCAGCAGAGGTTGGCACCTTAGGATTCTGCAAAATGGCCCCCCCACTAAACGTCGGTATCCCTGATCGCCCTAGTACATACTGTACCCTATCAAATAGACACACACAGTTAAAAAATGAAAAAACATACACACATATATCAGAATAAGATTCCAAATGACATAGTCAAGACACGTGATATACAAATATATATAACGCTGTCACCGTATCTATGTATCAGGTTCAGAACATACTAACCCCTTAACGACCGCCGATACTCCTTTTAACGGTGGTCGTTAAGGCTTTATTCCTCCTCGCCGATGGCAACTGATGCAAGTATTCATCAGCTGGTGCCTGCGCTCAAAATAAATAATTAAATGAAAAAGCAACAGGGTGGGTTCTCCGTATTTTTGATAACCTGCCAGACAAAACTGACCTCTGGGGGCTGCCACCCTCAGCTGTCAGATTAGCAAGGCTGGCTATCAAAAATAGAGGGGTCCCTACACAGTTTTTTTTTAAATAAATAGTTTAAAAGAACGGTGTGGGGTCCCCCCCATTTCTGACAACAGGACACGCTGAAGCAGACCGCTGGGGGCTGGTATTCTCAGTCTGGTAAGGGGCCATGACAAATGACAGCCTGGGAACTGCGGCTATCTGACCGGTGGTAAAATCAGAAGCAGTGTTTGCCACGTTGTCATGCACACGACAGCGTGGCAAACAATGGATGTCCAAGCTCCCCATTCAAGTGAATGAGGCCCAGGTATGGGTACTGTTCTGATATCAGAACCCAAACGTTTTTTTAATTGTTCGGCCGAACCCTCCCGACCTGAACATCCAGGGGTCCGCCCATCTCTAGTTCCAGAGTTATTACACCATAAAGTGACG
This sequence comes from Ranitomeya variabilis, assembly GCF_051348905.1. NCBI lineage: Eukaryota > Metazoa > Chordata > Amphibia > Anura > Dendrobatidae > Ranitomeya > Ranitomeya variabilis. Next base: position 85,785,736 of record NC_135233.1, on the reverse strand, counting down.
AAAGATTGAAAAAATTTGGCTTGGACTGGAAGGTGAAATTTGGCTCTGTCACCTTGAGTAACTAGTTAGGGCAGGCTATATACTATATATGGAGCTGTCATCTTACAAATGTCTTAGGTTCAGAGCATAAAGATAAATGATTTCTCCAGGATGCCTCACTCCCTGTGGTCCAGTCTGAAGGGGGCACAAATACAGTAAACTTGGGCAGCTATTTACACATTTTTCTATGCTAGTACTTCTCAGCATAACTGTGTATATATCAGAATCAGGATTCTAGTCTGTCTAGTCTAGACAAATGCAACTGGTTCTCCATGAATGGAATAGTACAGATGGAAAATTGACACTTATCATTAGCAGTCTTGATGTGCTGTTCTTGGTTTATCAGGGGACTGGTGGGAGACCCAAATCTCTTTCCAAGTGGCCACAAAAAGCGCTGTATGACTGTTGTCCTGGTATCCCCTGGGTGCTGGTCCAGAAGGATTTAGATGTTATTTTTCTTAGTATATTCTGACCCTGATACATTGATACGGTGACCACTCCATATTTGGTATATTACCTGTCTTGACTGTGTCATTTGGATTCTAATTCTGATATATGTGTGTGTATTTTTTTTATTTTTTACTGCCTGTGTCTATTTGAACTTGGATAGGGTATGTACTAGGGCGATCAGGGATACCGACGTTGAGTGGGGGCACCATTTCACAAAATACTAGGGTGCCAACCTCTGCTGCCTGGTAGGGTGAGGAGAAAGGGACGACTAGGGGCTTGATAGGTCTGTTTGTTTCTCTGTCTGGCATAAGTTAACTAACCCTGAGAAGATCCTGAAATACCCGGAGAGTTCTCTTTGTTTATGTGTTTAATGTTTATGAGTCATTTATGCTTTTAATATATAAATAACAGTTATTTCTTAGGGGTCTATCTTTTGCTGATTTCCTAGTATAATTTATTTAGCATCACACAGATTTTACTAGCTAACATGGTTCAAGCTATATTTTTATTTCTGCTGTACATCAGCACAAATGTCAGCACCGCTGCGATGGAAGAGAACTGGAAAGAGATTTGTCTGTATCCCCATCTATTGGCCGTACGTGCCACTACAGTTTTTGTTTTTAACTCCCTCTAACTTCATGTTTTATACATTTTTCTTCCTTTTAATGATAAGGTCTTAACATTATTACTTATTCTTTCCCATAGCTTGAACAAGGTGTCCCTCTTCCCAGCCCTATGGAACTAAAGTATAAAATTCTTGTGAAAAATAAAAAGAAATCTCATAAGTCGGCTGATGGAAGCGCTAAGAAGAAGCTGTCAGAACAAGCGTCCAATGCGTGCAGCGACTCGTCCAGTGTGTTTGAACCATCTTCACCTGGCGCAGGTAACCTGGGGGTCAGCGTGGGGGTGCAAATGTCACTTTAGGCTCTGCTGGCCAGAGGTAAATCTATTGAGAGAGCAAGTGCGCGTTTCATTAGACACCTTGTGCTCTCAACATATACTGCAGACCGCCGTTTTACAAACACAGTGCCTACGAGTTGGCTTCAGATTAACGAACCTGGGCTGGAAAGCTCTTTACATGAGGAACACAAGGTGTGCCTTACGTCGGAGCTCTTGTATTCTTACTACACCTTAAACATGTACATGATACAAGCGAGACTAACTCGTAGATGCCAAACATTGACTGGCTAACCTCCACTAATAAATGCGAGCTTCATTTCACTCATCACACACTTTACACTGTGTTCCAAATTATTATGCAAATAATATTTCCTCATATTTTCTCTAAATTACCTATCTGAATTGCAGTCATTGTTATTTTCCAGTCATCTACTATTCTAGTATAATTGCAATGTTTTGGAACAAACTGCCTATGAAAACAGTATCTTTTTAAAAAAAATAAACACTCAAAATGCATGTTCCAAATTATTATGCACAGCTGAGTTTTCAACCTTTTTTATTTTATTTTGAACAAAAAAATGGTCAATTGTGAAGTTATAAGCATTATCAGCTTATTACAAAATGAAATCAAACTGTTTTCAAGTGAAAACTTTATTCTAGGTGATGTTACATTTGCACATAGGACCCCTTGTTCGAAAGAAGCTTCTGAACTCTCTCGTCCATTGAATTTGTCAGTTTTTGGATGTTTTCTGCTTCAATTGTTTTGCATGTGGACAGAATACCCTCCCAGAGCTGTTGCTTAGATGTGAACTGCCTCCCGCCATCATAGACACTCCTTTTGATGATGCTCCAGAGGTTCTCAATGGGGTTGAGGTCAGGGGAAGATGGTGGCCACACCATAAGTTTGTCCTCTTTTATGCCCATAGCAGCCAGAGATGCAGATGTGTTTTTTGCAGCATGAGACGGTGCATTATCATGCATGAAAATGATCTTGCTGCGGAAAGCACGGTTCTTCTTCTTGAACGATGGCAGCAGGAAGTGTTGTTTTAGAAACTCCACATAGATTATGGAGTTCATCTTTACCCCTTCAGGGATCATAAAGGGGCCGACAATCTCTCTCCCCATGATTCCAGCCCAAAACATTACTCCACCTTCTCCTTGTTGGCGCCTTAGCTGTGTTTTCATGGGGTGTCCATCAACCAGCCATCCTCCACTCCATCCATCTGGACCATCGAGCGTTGCACGGCCCTCATCGGTGAACAAAACAGTTTGGAAGTCAGTCTTCATGTATCGTTTGGCCCACTGGAGCTGTTTCTGCTTGTGTGCAGTGGATAGAGGTGGTCGACAGGATGGCTTACGCACAGCTGCAAACCTCTGAAGGACCCTGCATCTTGTTGTTCTGGGGACGTTGGAGGCACCAGCAGCTTCAAAAACTCGTCTGCTGCTATGACCAGGCATTTTTGCAGCTGCTCTTTTAACCTTATGCAATTGCCTGTTGGAAAGGGTCCTCAATTTTTCCTTATCAGCACGCACACGTGTGTGCTGGGAATCAGCTACATACTTCTTGATTGTGCGATGATCACGATGAAGTGTCTTGGCAATGATGATTGTAGTCATGCCTTGACCTAAATACTCCACAATTTGTTGCTTCTCAGCAGCCGACACATCCTTTTTCTTTCCTATTTTGGCCAAAAATGTAGGCTGCTTAATAATGTGGAACAGCCTTCTTAAGTAGTCTTTCTTTATTTGGACACACCTGCCAAACTAATTTGCACAGGTATCTGCAATTGCTTTTAGTGATATAAAGAGCCCTGACACGCATCACCATCAATGAGTTTAAATGACAAACAAAAAAATTCTAACCTTATCACTCCTAAACTCTTCGTGCATAATAATTTGGAACACAGTGTATATAAGAACGTTATGCTCCTTTTTTCTGATACCCCCTGACGAAGCTGCTCCTCCCAGTGATACACGTTGAGACTAATCCCATCAATCTTTTCAAGACCTGATCTTTAGCCGTGTGGATGGCTCTCTTTAGACTGTTCCCTATTTTATTCAAACACATCTCAGCTGCGGACATTCTGAGATTTCTATCTGCCTGGTTATTTCTTTAGGGAACTGTATAAATTTGTGGTCACTTTTTAGGGGTTTATGCATTGGTTAGTACTCTTCTTCATATATTTTGGTGTTTCACTACTTATTGTGGTTTATTATGCAATTTGTACCATGTCTCATGGATCATTCTCCCTCATTTTGTATGGTGACCACAGAAGATACCGTATGTCTGTATGGTGTGATTGTATGGTAGTTTTTTTTAAGTGTTTTTAATGTATACACATATAGTGTTGTTTATACGTTGATTTATATGCTTATACATTTCTATATATTTTCACTGGATGTACATTGTAATCATGCGTGAATTTTGTTTGTGTGTAGCATGGTATTTTACTCACATGTGGATCACTCGAGAACGGTCTAAGGCCTCGTTCAGACATTAGTTTTTTCACATGCAGTACATGAGCAATATGACCTGACTTTCATCACTGTACTCGATCAGATTCTCATCAGTGTTTGCTTAGTGTCAGATCTCACTCACTCTCGTCAGTGTTTCATCAATAATTTTCTTGTAAGCATAAAAAAATTACATTAGTAAATATATTTCTAAAGATGCTATTAACATGAAATTTATTATTTCAGTATTTAAATATTGACTTAGAAAATTGGTGACGTGTTCAAAATATTTTGACTTGAAAACTTATTCATTCTCCTTGAACTTTTCCACATTTCTTCATGTTACACCTACAAACTTAAATGTTTTTTTATTAAGATTTTAAAAGATATATCAACACAACGTAGCAAATATTTGCGAAGTGTAAAGGAAATGATGCATGATTTTTATAAATCTGAAAATTGTGATGAGCATTTGTATTCAGACCCCTATAGTCTGATACAACTAAATAAAATCCCGAGTGCAAAACGGACGTCTGAATGAGGCCGTACTGAATGTTAGAGGTGCCCATCTGTAACGTATTGATCACTGGGACCTTCACTGATCCGGAGAACAAGACTTAGCCGAACCACATTTGAATGTGGTAGAAGTCAAGCATGCTGTTGTCCCCTCCATTCATTGTCTATAGGACTGCTGAAGATGGCCAATTCTACCTCTTGGATCTTACCGGAAGTCACATAGAGAATAAATAGAGCAGAAGAAGAGCATTCTCACCTTCCCCGGCATTCAAACTTTTTCCGGGTCAGTGGAAGTACTTACAGTTAGGTGCCCGCCACTCCCGGCATGCCACCCCCGGAATGCCAGTGGCGGGCACCTAACCGTAAGTATGTGATTTGCATACATTCGATCACGTACCGACTAGACCGGCACGACCTCGCTCAATCCTAGTGTATTAAGGGGGGCCGGATACAGTCTAGCCGCAATGTGGCCAGAAGAACACAAATCGCATACTTGTGGACACATGGCCACCTGCTCCCAGTGCCGAAGGATCCTTATAGCGTGCCGTGTGTGCAATGTGAGGATTTACATAGAGTGACTGCAGACTTGTAGCTTAAGACTGGACAACCCCTTAAAGACAACTTTCAATAATGATAAAACCCATTTGAAGGATATTATACATAAACAAAGTGTTATCGGGAAAAAATAAATCTTATTTCCGTTTTTGCTGCTCTGCTAGGTACAATGAACAGTAGGCGCTGGTAGTTATCGGTAGCCAGCAACTAATATTCTGTACTACTTATGTCTTTTTAACATTTGCCATTTTCTGAGCTGAACCTTCTACAGCTGCAGATAGCAGTTACATGTAAAGGCTGTAAAATGCTCATGAAATGCTGTAAAGTCCCATCCACACTGCTCAGGTTTTAGGGCTTCTTGGTTTTACGTGATGGCTTTAAAACTGAAGGATTGTATACTTTTGAAGAAGCGTATATTTTTACAAAAGGCGTCTTGCTCGTTCTACTCTGTTACATAGGCGTTTGGTTTGGGTTTATAATGGATGTCATATCTTTTGCACAACAGATACCAGCAATGTACATAAAGTGTTTTGCCTCCAGGCTCATTCACACGACTGTATTTTGGGACCGAGTGCTATCCATGAAAAAAACGGACAGCACTCAGACCAATGTTATTCAATGGGGCAGTGCAGATGAGCGATTTTGTTTTCCCTGACCGAATCTGCTTCTGAAAATAACTGCAGCAAGCACTGATATTTATTAGATGAGACTCACCCATTCGTGTCTATGGGTCGTCAAAAAATCGCTTGCCGTACAGAGCCGCAATATTACATCCGATTTTTACAGATACATTGCAGTTCTATAACTCAGGAAGCGGTAAGTGGTCTTGCAAATGAGTTATAGCTGCTGCTGTAAAAAACAGATTCCACACGGAAGACAAGTGAGAAAAGTATCGTCCCACTGTTCGGGATGGAGCTCTGAACATTTTATTATACGCTCATGTGAGCTTGGCCTTATAATGGGTCTGTATGGCTGCATCATAGTGTCTGCTAAATCTAGAAAACCCACTGAGGGAGGCTTCTCTGATAGTGATGTTTCTTTCTTTCTTTCTTTCTTTCTTTCTTTCTTTCTTTCTTTCTTTCTTTCTTTCTTTATTTCTTTCTTTCTTTCTTTCTTTCTTTCTTTCTTTCTTTCTTTCTTTCTTTCTTTCTTTCTTTCTTTCTTTTCTTCATTCCTTCCACACAAGTATGCTGTATAAACTTATTATTACAAATGAACTCATTGTGACATTTGTATTAACCCTACCATACAGTATGGTAATTCCTCCACTATACAGTACCACTATGATAGCACAGACCCTGCATAATGAGGCCTGTTGTCACTGTTAATGCACACAAGAGCATCATAGTAATATATTTATTATTCACCATCTGCACTCTCCTCCACATTATAAATAAATGATAATAATCATTTCACAATTTATTCCTCTTTGATTTCCAATTCAGTTTCCCTAATGGCTTTTTTTGCCTTTAAAAGCCTGTAAATATGACCAGATTAAAGTAGTCGGCTTGAGTACTGCACTGCACATACATAGCTATTAAGTGAGTCAAAGACTGGCACCATGGTGGGTGTCACATACTGGTGGAGAGGACTGGTGAACCAGAAAATTATCTAGCTTTCCATGAGTGCTTTTAAATGTACCAAGCGCATGTACAATAAAATGCATTATAATTCTGGGAAGAAAATCTTCTACAGCGAGCATTGTCTGCATGGAAAGCACTTCAAGATGAAGAAAAGGTACTGAAGGTGGAATGTAAAATATCTGCTATTCGTGACAATGCAACACCGAAATCTTTGAGCTAAATGCAAGAAGTAAACCTGTAAAAGCTGATTATTTGTATTTGACAACTATAAGGAACTTTTTATTTCCTTCTATAAGAATGAAGGGAGCAGGGATTCTCGTTACCCTGCAGTAGAGAGTTAACCTTTACAAATCCTATGGAAACTATTAAGATCCTCTCTGCAACTTCTATCCATCATGCGTACCATTAGCTTACAGTAACTGAGAGGCAGTGGCTTTCAATAGAAACTTCTATGGTGATCATCCAGGAAAGTCAGCCGATCCCACCGACTGTGGCAGTTCTGGCCTGCCAGAGAAAAGAGGGAGACACAAAAGCGCAAATAGGGTCTTATCAAACGTTACACAAAGTTGCCCACCAAAAGAATTACTCACCTGGTGAGATTGAAGGAAGGACATATATTAATGGCGGCTGCTGCAGATCCACAGGTCAGTGCACGACCTGATTGAAACACACACTTAGGTAGGAGAAAAAAGGATCATCCCCGCACTGCCACAAGAAGAATTCCAAAAATTGTAGAGGTTTCAATGTGGTTTATTCTACGCGTTTCAGGGTTCAGGTGACCCCTTCATCAGGACATACCACGAATATTGTACAAGAGTCATAGGTATACAGGGTTTAAGTACACGTCAGCATTTGGAAGCGAAACCCAATGGATCAGATAACACCCAGTGTCAGAGTTCAGGCTCATCAGGAAGTTCACATGACAAGATTAGAAATCATCAGAGAAATACAAATTGATATTTTACACATTTAGCCTTATTTTTGTTTATAGGATAACAAAAATTTAAAAGAGAGAAGGAAAAAAAAAAAGAAAAAAAAAGAGAAGCACTGTCTCACTGAGAGTGGAACCAAACTCACATCGGAAAAAATGAAACAAATTCAGAGGTGAAGGCATTTATTTTGAGCTACTGAGCTGGAAGGATAGACTCTTGGAGAACACAGGTTGTCATTGTTGAACCATAGTTAAAATACTTTTTTATTTATATATATATCTATCTATCTATCTATCTATCTATCTATCTATCTATCTATCTATATATATATATATATATATATATATATATATATTTTTATATATATTAAAAGTGGAAATGTGTTTGTCAAGGGGAGGAGCACTTGTCCTCTGGACTATCCATGAATTGATCAGATATGCCCATTTTCTCTCTCTCCTAGTGAGGTGATCTTCATTTGGTGTATGCTCCAGCATTTTAACTCCCCGTTCCTTAATTATTTATTTTTGTGGTATGACATACTCCCAAATAATTTGACAAACACATTTCCACTTTTAATATAAATATATATATATATATATATATATATATATATATATATATATATATATATATATATATATTTATATATATTTATTAATAAAAAAGTATTTTAACTGTGGTTCAACAATGACAACCTATGTTCTCCAAAAGTCTATCCTCCCAGCTCAGTAGCTCAAAGTAGATGCCTTCACCTCTGAATTTGTTTCATTTTTTCTGATGTGAGTTCGGTTCCACTCTCAGTGAGACCGTGCTTTTCTTTTTTTTTTCCTTCTCTCTTTTCAATTTTTGTTATCCTATAAACAAAAATAAGGCTAAATGTGTAAAATATCAATTTGTATTTCTCTGATGATTTTTAATCTTGTCATGTGAACTTCCTGATGAGCCTGAACTCTGACACAGGGTGTTATCTGATCCATTGGGCGTCGCTTCCAAATACTGATGTGTATTGGTATGTCCTGAGGAAGGGGTCACCTGAACCCTGAAACGCGTAGAATAAACCACGTTGAAACCTCTACAATTTTTGGAATTCTTCTTGCGGCAGCGCGGGGATGATCCTTTTTTCTCCTACCTAAGTGTGTAGTTCTGGCCTGCATCAGTCTATCTAATGGCATCTTGATTTCTACAGATCAATTCCTAGTTTCCATAGGAGATAACACGCTGACAGAATTATTCTCCTGTTCCTATTGAAAATCATATACAAGTGTTTTGTCGACAGCTGATAAAGGAGGATGCTGGATGCGAACAGAATTAGGAGGAGGCCCTCCATGACAAGGATTGGCTTTGAGCATGCCTGGCTGTAATCAAGGGCAGGATCTGGCTGAGGGGGCCAGAGGCAAGGATAGGGGAACAAGGCCTCCGGAACGTTTAGGCCCCAAAATTACCCCTCGCTGCAGGTGCAGGCAAAGGAGCCCCTCCAGGGATACTGAGGGTGGTGAGCGCAGTTGGGCTGCCACTGCCTGGTGCCCCAGGCCTGGCAGGATCTGTTCAGCTGGCCTGCGGCCACGGGAGTGGCCTGGTCTCGGCCTGTGGCCTGCTGCTTTTAGATCTGCTGCACTGGGGATCCTTGCAGCAGGCACACCCGGTAATGTTCCACTAGGGGTCAATTACAGGCAGTGATGGGGTTGCTACTGGTGTGTTAGTGTCAGTTCAGACTAAGAAGGACAAGGCAGATGCAATGAAGCTGGACACATTAGTGCAAAAGGGGATTTTTTTTGTTTTGAGGGGCCATTGGGGGCATACATAAAGAAGGAAGTGAAAGAAAAGATTTGGTATGATGATTTTGTAGACATTTTTTTTGCTTCTCCCTCTTGAAAAATGTAGCCTGGACAAGGGTAAGAATGATGATAGTAAGAAGGAGGAGGAGGAGCGTAGGTGGTGCTTGATTCAGCAGATATTTGTCATGCTATTGGGGAAGCACACTGCACTTATGGGGGCCATGCTTGGTTTCGGTATGACAAACAATTCAGGCAGAGGAAAGCGGTGAGACCAAGAATTTGGTGGGATCAGAAGGACATAGGGCTTTGGCTGAAGGTTATGGCCACTTCAAGATATGGGTAGTCCTTTCTTTGGGGTGCAAGTAGTGGGAACCAATCACCAGCTTCAGGGGGTTAATCAGGGCACACAGGGGTCCAAAGTGAGAACCAGCTGTCAGTTTGTTGATGGTCAGTGCAAATACAGGTCCAGCTGTAAGTTTAAGCATGTGTATTCCCACTGTAACGGAACTTTGCACAGTGCTGCTAAGTGTTTTAAGAAACGGAAAGGAAAAGGACCCGCCAGTACTAGTCAAGGGGGTGACACCAGTGAACCATTTTGCAATGGCCCCTTTTCTAAGTAGGCTCCCTGATAAAGTGAAGGCCAAAGTTATTTTTAAGGGGTTTTCTGAGAGTTTTAGGATTCTGTCCAAGTCATAAGGTCCCCTTTTCATTGAAGAATTTGTGGTTGGCGTTGGATTATCCATGGAGGTTACTGAAAAATGAAAGAAGGCTTGGGGCGCATGGCGGGCCTGGTTTGTTATTTGCTATTTAACTATGTAATTGTTCCCCATTAGGTGTCGTGCCTAAAAAAGAACAAAATAAGTTCAGGTTGATTTGTCATTTGTCTCACCCAAAGGGCTTTCAGTTAATGATGGCATTGATCATGACATATGCTCGGTGGAATATACATCATTTAATGCGGCCGTACAGTGGGTGCAGCGTTTGGGGCCTGGTTCTTTGATAGCAAAATTAGACATTGAGTCAGCATTCAGGTTGTTGCCTGTGCACCCGGAGAGTATACGGTTGTTAGTGTTAGGTTGCTATTGGGATGGGGAGTATTATTTCGATAGTTATTTACCCATGGGTTGTGCAATTTTTTGTTCATTGTTTGAAATGTTTAGTAAATAGGTGGTAAAAGATGTTTCAGCTTTATAGTGTGTAATCCATTATTTGGATGATGTTCTGTTCATAGGCCCCCCAGAGTCGTCTGTTAGTAAGAATTTATTGACTACGGCATGGGTATTGGAACGTTTTGGGGTCCACTTAGCGAAGGAAAAGACTGAGGGCTCTTGTACTGTATTACGTTTTTGGGATATTTTAATTGACTCGGTTTGTATGGAATGTCAATTGCCAGAGCAGAAATTGTCCGTGCTAAGGCAGGATGTGGACAAAGTGCAAAAGTTGCATAAGGTGACATTAAAGGAGTTGGACTCCCTGTTGGGGAGCTTAGATTTCGCTTGTAGGATTATGCCTATGGGCAGAATTTTTTGTCGGAGATTGGCAGGGCAGCGGCAGATGTTAGCGTCCCTCATCATTATATATATATATTTGAAAAAGGATCACAGAGAGGATTTATTAGTCTGGGAAATGTTCTTGGAAAATTATAATGGAAGGTCTTTGATTTAAAATGATGTAGTATACAGCCTTGATTGTGAGATTTATACAGACGTGGCGGGAGGGGCTGGTTTTGAAGACTGTTGCAAGGGTCAGTGGAGTGTGGGTGAAAGGCCGGATTCTTGGAAGGAGCTCGGTTTTATTAGGAATCTTGCTTTGTTTGAATTGTTTCCGATAGTTGTTGCTGTTTCAACATGGGGGGAGTTTTTCGAAATCAGAGGGTTAGGTTTCATTGTGACAATATGAGTGTGGTGTCAATAGCCTTTCGCCTCATCTCTGCCAGTGATTAAGCTGCTCAGGAAATTGATATTGCATTGTCTTGAGTTAAATGCTTGAGTGGTAGCAGTGCATGTTCCTGGTATTCAAACTTCCATTGCAAATGCCATATCTCCTTTTCAGTGGGATTGCTTACTGGGGCTGGTACCAGAAGCAGAGAGTTCGGGAGTGGATTGCCCTTCATATCTATGGGTGCTGATTTTTGAGGAGTGGGGTGACTTGTAAGGAATTCAATTTAGCTTCAGATCTGGGCTTTATATGAGGCGGCGTGGCAATTGTGGGATAGCTGGGTTTTGTATTGGGGTAATGTTGCATCAGAAGAAGACAGGATGTTGGCGGTTTTGTTCTTGGTGGGTGGAGCGCCAGATATGGGTCAGTTGGTGTCAAGGATTACTATGTTCATTGCAGGTATTGCCTTCGGTTTTAAATGACAGAGTCTGAGTGATGTTACTAAGTGGTTTTTCATTAGGCAGGCCTTGAAAGGTTTCAGAAGGGCGCATGGGGTAAAAGATAAGCATAGGCCAGTGTCGTTTCTGATTTTAGAAAGGTTAGGAGTAGCATTGGAAGTTATTTGCAGTTCTGATTTTGAACTGGTATTGCTTAGATTGGTTTGTTTGTGAAGGATGTCAGCTGTTAGGCTGGGGGATAGATTTATAGATCAGGTGATCAAAAACTGACCAGTTAGGGAGAGGGAGACGTGTGGTGTTAGGAAGTGTTGATGGGGCATTGATGTGCCTAGGAAATGTTTGGTGGAATATTTTATTATTTATTTATATAGCACCATTGTTTCCATGGTGCTGTACATGAGATGGAGTTACATACAAATTACAGCTATCACTTGCAGTAAGCAAACTAACAATTACAGACTGATACAGAGGGGCGAGGACCCTGCCCTTGCGGGCTTACATTCTACAGGAATATTGGCAGGTTTGGTCGGGCAGGATGGGTCTGTTGCTCTGTCAATGAGAATGGTTTATCTTTATCTTCTTTTGAGAAGGGGTTTGCAGGGATTGGGCCTTGATCCATCTGTGTATGGTTCTCACTCATTCAGGATTGGTGTTGCAACTGAGGCAGATAATATGGGCCTAGGCCCGGTAGTCACTGCTCAAATTGGGAGATGGAGTTCTAATTACTACTTGTCTTGTATAAGGCATTGATTGGATGATGAGAATGTGTTTTAATGGATTAATTCTAACATTTTTGTCCTGTGATTATTCTGTGCAGCCTGTGTTCCGATGTTAGGATGGATGGTTGAACACTTTTTCTTGCATTGGGGGGCACTTTATGCTGACGTCAGGCAAGATGTTAGGCAATTAGGCTTTAGGAGAGAGCAAGTTGTAATTTGTTGGCTTGTTCTTCGAGGGATGGTGTGAAACAGTGTGTTACAGGAGTTACATAAGATGTCTCGTTGGGATAGGATGCCAAATATTTTGGTCATACACATGGCAGGGAATGATTTGGGGACATGGCCTGTGAGGGAATTAATGATAGATAATCGCTTTGCTGAGATTGTGGACATCCTTTCTGGGGATTTTAACAGTTTGGTCAGATATCATACCGAGGAAAAAATGGAGGTTCTCAAGATCTAAAAAGGGCATCAACAAGGCAAGGGTGAAGTTGAACAGGTCAATATGGGCTTTAGTGTCCAGGAATGGGAGTATTTGCATTAGGCCTCACGATTTGGAGTCCAGCAAAGGGAATTTTTCATCGAATGATGATGTGCACTTGAACACAATAGACATTGATTTGTGGGCAATAGCTCTTCAAGAAGGAATTGAAAGGGGTTTGGTGGTGTTGGGGGACTCACAGGCCTGAGGTGTCAGGTCTGTTCATGGTGGTGGGGAGTGGGGTCCTTGGAGTTGGTACATAATTGGTGGTAGAAGGAATTATATGGATAATTCCCTTCAGTATTAAATGGAGTTGGGGTTGATCTGGCATTTTATTTGAACTCTGGATGGGGTTTGACCCTGGGAGCTTGCGGTGTAGTAAGCTACCACGTACTATGGTAGTAGGGTGCCCTTAAGCTGGAGGTTCACGGCAGAGGATAAGACAAATACAATTATGGTTGTGCTTGATCTCTGAGCTCCAGGAACCCCCCTCCCACTCTTTTGGTGGTATTTTTGGTAAAGTTTAATGTTGTATTGTTAAATAAATGGCCGCTGTGGCCAAATTATTCAAAAATTATTACATTTCAGTATTTTGTTTGGTGGGAAGTATGTAATGTGTAGGTTGGGGGATGAAATTCGGTTGACGTGAGATACAAATCGGACGTACCCGGTCAAGGTGTTTAGAAACCTCATGGGTTAAGAATGGAGGGCAAGTAAAGAGCGACAGACCTCGCACTACTCATCAAGGGCAGATAAAGAGCAACAGACCTCACACTACACATCAAGGGCAGGTAAAGAGCGACAGGCCCAACATTACATGTGGAGGGCAGGTAAAGATCAACAGACTCCGCACTACACGTGGAAGGCAGGTAAAAAGCGACAGACCCCACACTATACATGGAGGGCAGATAAAGAGCAACAGACCTCACAGTACACGTCAAGGGCAGGTAAAGAGCGACAGACCCTGCACTACCAATGGAAGACCGGTAAAGAACAACAGACCTCGCACCACACGTCAAGGGCAGGTAAAGAGCGACAGACCCAACACTACATATGGAGGGCTGGTAAAAATCAACAGACCCCGTACTATACGTGGAAGGCAGGTAAAGAGCGACAGACCCCACACTACACATGGAGGGCAGATAAAGAGCAACAGACCTCACAGTACACGTCAAGGGCAGGTAAAGAGCGACAGACCCTGCACTACACATGTAGGGTAGGTAAAGAGCGACAGACCCCTCACTACACATGAAGGGCAGGTAAAGAGCGACAGACGCCTAACCATACATGGAGGGCAGGTAAAGAGCAACTGACCCCTCTCCTTACATGGAGGGCTGGTAAAGAGCGACAGACGTCTCACCATACATGGAGGGCAGGAAAAGAGCGACTGACCCCTCACCATACATGGAGGGCAGGTAAAGAGCGACAGACCTCTCACTACCCATGGAGAGCAGATAAAGAATGAAAGACCTCGCAGAGGGCAGGTAGAAAGTGACAGACCCCACACTACGCATGGACAGCATGTAAAGAATGACAGAGGCATATGCCTCTTTATGAATCAGGAATGTCTAACTCTTTAAGCCGCATGACATCTTTCAGAGTGTGACCTCCATTTTGAAGTGATGGTTGAAATGAGAATCGGGATGGAGGAGGGTAAGTGTTTATTCTGGTCTGGGGTCTTTTTTACCACCCTGTGAAGAGCTCTCCCAGGTCGGTGTCTCTACATTGCTTGTACCCTGTGCATATCCATAATTTACAATGAGATTGCAACGTTATATTTTACAGCGTAAACCTAAACATTAGCTCCAAAAATTAAAACTGTGACAAAAACAGCATTTCTGATATGATACTGTAGATACTAATCTACTATATAATTGTCTAAGGGTCACTTCCGTCTGTCCTTCTGTCTGTCTGTCTTTCTGTCACGGATATTCATTGGTCGCGGCCTCTGTCTGTCATGGAATCCAAGTCGCTGATTGGTCTCGCCAGCTGCCTGTCATGGCTGCCGCGACCAATCAGCAACGGCCACAGTCCGATTAGTCCCTCCCTACTCCCCTGCAGTCAGTGCCCGGCGTCTGCTCCATACTCCCCCCTCCAGTCACCGCTCACACAGGGTTAATGCCAGCGGTAACGGACCGTGTTATGCCGCGGGTAACTCACTCCATTACCGCTGCTATTAACCCTGTGTGACCAAGTTTTTACTATTGATGCTGCCTATGCGGCATAAATAGTAAAAACATCTAATGTTAAAAATAATAAAAAAATAAAAAATCATTATATACTCACCTTCCGCCGCCTTTCCCGCTCCTCGCGACGCTCCGGTAACTGCTCCATGCTAGCGGCAGGTTCCGGTGGCAAGGATGGTATGCAAGAAGGACCTGCCATGACGTCACGTGTTGTGAATTTACCTTTTGGCTCCCTCTAGTGGCTACTAGTGATTTTACTCTGGGTATGTCATTCATCCCTTGTATGCTCACCTGGGTCGTTAGGTCAGGGGTGTTGCTATATAAGCTCCCTGGACCTTCAGTTCAATGCCTGGCAACGTTGATATCAGAACTAATCTGTAGTGCTCTGGTCTTCTGATCCTGGTTCCTGCTTGATTAAGCTAAGTCTGCTTTCTTGCTTTTTGCTATTTGTTTTTGTTTGCATTTTTGTCCAGCTTGTATATAATCTGTTTCCTGACCTTGCTGGAAGCTCTAGGGTGGCTGGTGTTCTCCCCCCGGGCCGTTAGACGGTTCGGGGGTTCTTGAATCTCCAGCGTGGATTTTGATAGGGTTTTTGTTGACCATATAAGTTATCTTACTACATTCTGCTATTAGTAAAGTGGGCCTCTCTTTGCTAAAATCTAGTTCATCTCTGTGTTTGTCATTTCTTCTTACCTCACCGTTATTATTTGTGGGGGGCTACTATCCTACTTTTGGGGTCTATTCTCTGGAGGCAAGAGAGGTCTTTGTTTTCCTCTTCTAGGGGTAGTTAGTCCTCCGGCTGGCGCGAGACATCTAGCGACCAACGTAGGCATGTTCCCCGGCTACTGCTAGTGTTGGCGTTGGGAGTGGATATATGGTCAACCCAGTTGCCACTGCCCTATGAGCTGGATTTTTGTACGTCGCAGACTTACTTGTTTCTCTGAGACCCTCGCCATTGGGGTCATAACAGTTTGCCAGGCCAGAATTAAATGTTAAATGCATTGCAGAAGCGGGATTATAAGAAAGAAAGTTCTGAGTTTTTTTTTTCTCTCTTTCATTTTTTTTTTTCTTTTCCCCTTTACCTCTGAGTGGCTTGTGTTTGCTGCAGACATGAATGTCCAGACCTTGATTACAAGTGTGGACCAGCTTGCTGCTCGTGTGCAGGGCATACAAGATTATGTTATCAGAAGTCCTATGTCAGAACCTAAGATACCGATTCCTGAACCGTTTTCCGGAGACCGATTTAAATTTAGAAATTTCAGGAATAATTGTAAATTGTTTTTGTCCCTGAAACCCAGTTCATCTGGAGACTCCGCTCAGCAAGTAAAAATTGTTATTTCTTTTTTACGGGGCGACCCTCAGGATTGGGCCTTCTCGCTGGCGCCAGGAGATCCGGCATTGGCTGACATTGATGCGTTTTTTCTGGCGCTCGGTTTGCTTTATGAGGAACCCAATCTTGAGATTCAGGCAGAAAAGGCCTTGCTGGCTATGTCTCAGGGCCAGGACGAGGCTGAAGTGTACTGCCAAAAATTTCGGAAATGGTCCGTGCTGACCCAGTGGAACGAGTGTGCATTGGCTGCTAATTTTAGAAATGGCCTTTCTGAAGCCATTAAGAATGTGATGGTGGGTTTTCCCATTCCCACAGGTCTGAATGATTCTATGGCCCTGGCTATTCAAATCGACCGGCGGTTGCGGGAGCGCAAAACCGCTAATTCCCTCATGGTGTTGTCTGAACAGACACCTGATTTAATGCAATGTGATAGAATCCTGACTAGAAATGAGCGGAAAATTCATAGACGCCGGAATGGCTTGTGTTACTACTGTGGTGATTCTGCACATGTTATCTCAGCATGCTCTAAACGTCTTACTAAGGTTGTTAGTCCGGTCGCCATTGGTAATTTGCAACCTAAATTTATTCTATCTGTAACTTTGATTTGCTCACTGTCATCTTATCCTGTCATGGCGTTTGTGGACTCGGGTGCTGCTCTGAGCCTTATGGATCTGTCATTTGCCAAGCGCTGCGGATTTGTTCTTGAGCCATTGGAAAATCCTATCCCTCTTAGGGGTATTGATTCTACACCATTGGCAAAAAATAAACCGCAGTTTTGGACACAGGTTACCATGTGCATGACTCACGAACATCGGGAGGTAATACGTTTTCTTGTTCTGCATAAAATGCATGATTTGGTTGTTTTGGGTTTGCCATGGTTACAGACCCATAATCCAGTCTTGGACTGGAAGGCTATGTCAGTGTCAAGTTGGGGCTGCCATGGAATTCATGGAGATTCCCTGCCCTTGTCTATTGCTTCTTTTACGCCTTCGGAAGTTCCGGCGTATTTGTCTGATTATCAGGATGTCTTCAGCGAGTCTAAGTCCAGTGCACTGCCTCCTCATAGGGAATGTGACTGTGCAATAGATTTGATTCCTGGCAGTAAGTTTCCTAAGGGGAGACTGTTTAATCTGTCGGTACCTGAACATACCGCGATGCGTTGATATATCAAGGAGTCTCTTGAGAAGGGGCATATCCGTCCTTCTTCTTCCCCTCTTGGTGCGGGATTCTTTTTTGTGGCCAAAAAGGACGGATCTTTGAGGCCTTGTATTGACTATCGGCTTTTAAATAAGATCACTGTTAAATTTCAGTATCCTTTGCCGCTGTTGTCAGATTTGTTTGCCCGGATTAAAGGTGCCAAGTGGTTCACCAAGATAGACCTTCGTGGTGCGTACAACCTTGTGCGCATTAGGCAGGGCGATGAATGGAAAACCGCATTCAATACGCCCGAAGGTCATTTTGAGTACTTGGTGATGCCATTCGGTCTCTCTAATGCACCTTCAGTTTTTCAGTCCTTCATGCATGACATTTTCCGGATGTATCTGGATAAATTTTTGATTGTTTATCTGGATGATATTCTGTTTTTTTCTGATGATTGGGACTCGCATGTGGAGCAGGTCAGGATGGTTTTTGAGATTCTGCGTGAAAATTCTTTGTTTGTAAAAGGCTCAAAGTGTCTCTTTGGTGTACAGAAGGTTCCCTTTTTGGGGTTCATTTTTTCCCCTTCTGCTGTGGAGATGGATCCAGTCAAGGTCCGAGCTATTCATGATTGGACTCAACCCTCGTCAGTTAAGAGTCTTCAGAAGTTCTTGGGTTTTGCTAACTTTCACCGTCGTTTTATCGCAAATTTCTCTAGCGTTGTTAAACCGCTGACGGATATGACCAAAAAAGGCTCTGATGTAGCTAACTGGGCTCCTGCTGCCGTGGAGGCTTTCCAGGAGTTAAAACGCCGGTTTACTTCGGCGCCTGTTTTGTGCCAGCCTGACATCTCACTTCCTTTTCAGGTTGAGGTGGATGCTTCGGAGATTGGGGCAGGGGCCGTTTTGTCACAGAGAGGCCCTGGTTGCTCTACTATGAGACCTTGTGCCTTTTTCTCTAGGAAGTTTTCGCCGGCAGAGCGAAATTATGATGTGGGCAATCGGGAGTTGTTGGCCATGAAGTGGGCATTTGAGGAGTGGCGTCATTGGCTCGAGGGTGCTAAGCATCGTGTGGTGGTCTTGACTGATCATAAAAATCTGATGTATCTCGAGTCTGCTAAACGCCTGAATCCTAGACAGGCCCGCTGGTCATTGTTTTTCTCCCGTTTTGACTTTGTGGTCTCGTATTTACCAGGGTCTAAGAATGTGAAGGCCGACGCTCTGTCTAGGAGCTTTGTGCCTGATGCTCCTGGAGTCGCTGAACATGTGGGTATTCTTAAGGAAGGAGTTATCGTGTCTGCTATTTCTCCAGATCTGCGACGTGTGTTGCAGAGATTTCAGGCTGGTAGGCCTGACTCTTGTCCACCTGACAGATTGTTTGTGCCTGCTAGATGGACCAGCAGAGTCATTTCCGAGGTTCATTCCTCGGTGTTGGCAGGGCACCCGGGAATTTTTGGCACCAGAGAGCTGGTGGCCAGGTCCTTTTGGTGGCCTTCCTTGTCAAGGGATGTGCGGTCATTTGTACAGTCCTGTGGTACTTGTGCTCGAGCTAAGCCTTGCTGCTCTCGTGCCAGCGGGTTGCTCTTGCCCTTGCCTGTCCCGAAGAGACCTTGGACACACATCTCTATGGATTTCATTTCTGATCTTCCGGTGTCTCAGGGCATGTCTGTCATCTGGGTGATATGTGATCGTTTCTCCAAGATGGTCCATTTGGTTCCTTTGCCTAAGCTGCCCTCTTCTTCTGATCTGGTTCCTGTGTTCTTCCAGAACGTGGTTCGTTTGCACGGCATTCCTGAGAATATTGTGTCGGACAGAGGATCCCAGTTTGTTTCCAGGTTCTGGCGATCCTTTTGTGGTAGGATGGGCATTGAGTTGTCGTTTTCATCCGCTTTCCATCCCCAGACTAACGGACAAACGGAGCGAACTAATCAGACTCTGGAGGCTTATTTGAGGTGTTTTGTCTCTTCTGATCAGGATGATTGGGTGACCTTCTTGCCGTTGGCTGAATTTGCCCTTAATAATCGGGCTAGTTCCGCCACCTTGGTTTCGCCATTTTTCTGCAACTCTGGTTTCCATCCTCGTTTTTCCTCGGGACATGTGGAGCCTTCTGACTGTCCTGGGGTGGATTCCGTGGTGAATAGGTTGCAGCGGATCTGGGGGCATGTGGTGGACAACTTGAAGTTGTCACAGGAGAAGGCTCAGCGTTTTGCCAACCGCCGCCGCGGTGTGGGTCCCCGACTTCGCGTTGGGGATTTGGTATGGCTGTCTTCTCGATTTGTTCCTATGAAGGTCTCCTCTCCCAAATTTAAGCCTCGCTTCATTGGTCCTTACAAGATATTGGAAATCATTAATCCTGTATCCTTTCGCCTGGATCTTCCGGTGTCGTTTGCCATCCACAACGTATTTCATAGGTCCTTGTTGCGGCGGTACGTTGTGCCTGTGGTTCCTTCTGCTGAGCCTCCTGCTCCGGTGTTGGTTGAGGGCGAGTTGGAGTACGTGGTGGAGAAGATCTTAGATTCTCGTCTCTCCAGGCGGAGGCTTCAGTACCTGGTCAAGTGGAAGGGCTATGGTCAGGAGGATAATTCCTGGGTGGTCGCCTCTGATGTGCATGCGGCCGATTTAGTTCATGCCTTTCACGCCGCTCATCCTGATCGCCCTGGTGGTCTTGGTGAGGGTTCGGTGACCCCTCACTAAGGGGGGGGGGTACTGTTGTGAATTTACCTTTTGGCTCCCTCTAGTGGCTACTAGTGATTTTACTCTGGGTATGTCATTCATCCCTTGTATGCTCACCTGGGTCGTTAGGTCAGGGGTGTTGCTATATAAGCTCCCTGGACCTTCAGTTCAATGCCTGGCAACGTTGATATCAGAACTAATCTGTAGTGCTCTGGTCTTCTGATCCTGGTTCCTGCTTGATTAAGCTAAGTCTGCTTTCTTGCTTTTTGCTATTTGTTTTTGTTTGCATTTTTGTCCAGCTTGTATTTAATCTGTTTCCTGACCTTGCTGGAAGCTCTAGGGTGGCTGGTGTTCTCCCCCCGGGCCGTTAGACGGTTCGGGGGTTCTTGAATCTCCAGCGTGGATTTTGATAGGGTTTTTGTTGACCATATAAGTTATCTTACTACATTCTGCTATTAGTAAGTGGGCCTCTCTTTGCTAAAATCTAGTTCATCTCTGTGTTTGTCATTTCCTCTTACCTCACCGTTATTATTTGTGGGGGGCTACTATCCTACTTTTGGGGTCTATTCTCTGGAGGCAAGAGAGGTCTTTGTTTTCCTCTTCTAGGGGTAGTTAGTCCTCCGGCTGGCGCGAGACATCTAGCGACCAACGTAGGCATGTTCCCCGGCTACTGCTAGTGTTGGCGTTGGGAGTGGATATATGGTCAACCCAGTTGCCACTGCCCTATGAGCTGGATTTTTGTACGTCGCAGACTTACTTGTTTCTCTGAGACCCTCGCCATTGGGGTCATAACAGTCACGGCCATGTGACCGTGACGTCCTCACAGGTCCTGCGAGAATGACCTGCCATGACATCACAGTCATGTGACCGCGACGTCATCAGTGGTCCTGCGCTCATACCAACCCTGGGACCGGAAGCTGCCCCTGCACCGCACACAGGCATCAGGACTACAAGGGGCCCTCGGAAGGTGAGTATATGTTTATTTTTTATTTAAAGTCTGTATACTACGTGGCTCTGTGCTGTATACTATGTCGCTGTGCAATATACTACGTGGCTGTGCAATATACTACGTGGCTGGGCAATATACTACGTGGCTGGGCAATATACTACGTGGCTGGGCAATATACTACGTGGCTGGGCAATATACTACGTGGCTGGGCAATATACTACGTGGCTGGGCAATATACTATGTGGCTGGGCAATATACTACGTGACTGGGCAATATACTATGTGGCTGGGCAATATACTACGTGGTTGTGCAATATACTACGTGACTGGGCACTATACTACGTGGCTGGGCTATATACTACGTGGACATGCATATTCTAGAATACCCGATGCGTTAGAATCGGGCCACCATCTAGTAATACTAATAATACTGAATGCCAACAAGCAGAACACTAGATTCTGATATACGTGACACAACAGCACATATAAAGTCATTTTGAGTGTAATTAAAGGGCGATCAGCCTCCTTGTAACTCGCATGACGTGATTGTCGGCCAATAACCCTATAGGTGCATGCTAAGTTGTAGTTAAAGATTTTAGGAACTGTTTGTACTTGAAGATCCCGGCAACTCCCTTCACATGTGAGAAAACAGACGCGGTATGGCGGCACACACACACCGCTGGCTCGATCAGATGAAGGAAATTGTATTTCCATATGGCGTCTGCACACAGGAGGCCTGCTCTGTCAGAGGGTGGCGGCGAGCCAGAGCGATCTTATCACTGTACCTGCTTCTCCAGAAATGTTCATCCATATGTGACTCAGACAATTAAAAGGTAAAATGAGCAGTAATAGCAGAATAATCTCGCGGGACTGTCAATATAGAGTTTAAAGGGGTTGTCCATCTGGTCACTAATCTGTAGGGAAACCTGGCAGTATAGACACCTGGGGCTATTCATTTTTTAAAAAATATGGAGGCTTATGGGCGATCTTATTACAATGTACAACGACGTGAAGGGACAGTACAGAGATCTGTGTAATAATCTTTTTACACCTAAGGATATAAGTGTAGAGCAGGGATGCACAGCGATTTCTGGCCACATTGTCATGATGTCCAAGGGCAGCAATAAAGCTTAGACGGGTATTGCCATCTGAGACATCTCCGACATATCCAAATTATAGCCATAGACAGAAGCAATGCTCCGAAGCACTGGTTGTTGTGAGAGCAGATCCAATTTTGCTTACTTAAGTTTGTGGAAGACACGAGCAAGCACGCAACATCACATTCTAACAGAGCAAAGTATTTATTTCTCCTAATTATTTCCTTAATAAAAGAACTATTCAGAGCCGAAAAGCTGTTATTCATTTGAAACGCACGTAACTTCATTATCTATCTGAGGGTGCCACCCTGTGGTAGAAAGCTATAATGACACTCATACATGCTGAGTTCTGAAATGTTTACTTTATGTTGTGAGTTATCTGAATTAATTTATGGACAGTGGGTGAGAATACCAGAGCTTACAGATCTGCAACATTTGCCTCCATCCTTATCCAATTATCAGTGATAGCATCCTTGTGCTGTCTTTCTATTTTTTTAATTCATGAACCATTCATCGGAATGAGCGAGGTCTTCGAATTGGACCAAAGCAGGTTTCTGTGTGGACGATTGGTAAAAATACCCTAAAACTATATATGTTATTTGTCTAAAAAAAATGTAACATATGTACAATAAAACTGGATGTGTAAATAATTCTTTAAAGGGAATCTGTCACTAGGTTTTTGCTAAACCTTGCGAGATCAGCATGATGTAGAGACTGAGACCCTGATTCCAGTGATGTATCACTTATTGGGCTGCTTACTATTCTTTTAATAAAATCCCTGTTTTATATCCTGCATATCTACCGGTTCTCTGAATGCTGAGCTCTGTGTAACCCCATCCACATCACTGTTTGGCAGCTTTTTCTGCGCACTGTGTATAGGCAGAACCCTGCCAATCAGTGGTGGGGGCAGTGTTATGCATAGCTCATGAATATGGAGGACTACAGGACCGCAGGTTTGCTAGTCCTCTATTGATAATCTACTGCTGAAAACCGAGATTTGATCAAAACTACAGCCTAGTAAGTGACACATCGCTGGAATCAGAGTCTCTGTCCCTGTATTATTCTGCTCTCAGATTAGGTGGTAAAAAAACTGATGAGAGATTCCCCTTAAATTGTGAGTGACCGCAGTGCGAGCGCTATGTGCCGATGGCGCCACTTAGTTGTGGAAGTGTATGTTGCTGCAGTTGTGGGCGCAACCTGTGAAATCACATCAGCTAGTCAGTCATTACTGTTATGACCCCAATGGCGAGGGTCTCAGAGGAACGTGGAAGTCTGCAGAATACAAAAATCCAGCTCATAGGGCAGTGGTAACTGGGTTGACCATATATCTACTCCTAACGCCAACACTAGAAGTAGCCGGGGATCATTCCTACGTTGATTCTAGATGACACGCGCCAGCCGGAGAATCTAGCTACCCCTAGTAGAGGAAAACAAAGACCTTTCTTGCCTCCAGAGAAGGGGACCCCAAAGCTGGACAGAAGCCCCCCACAAATAATGACGGTGAGGTAAGAGGAAATGACAAACACAGAAATGAACCAGGTTTAGCACAGAGAGGCCCGCTTACTGATAGCAGAATAAAGAAAGGTAACTTATATGGTCAACAAAAACCCTATCAAAATCCACACTGGAAATTCAAGAACCCCCGAACCGTCTAACGGTCCGGGGGGAGAACACCAGCCCCCCTAGAGCTTCCAGCAAAGGTCAGGATATAGATTTGGAACAAGCTGGACAAAAATACAAAACGAAAACAAATAGCAAAAAGCAAAAGGCAGACTTAGCTGATATAACTGGAACCAGGATCAGTAGACAAGAGCACAGCAGACTAGCTCTGATAACTACGTTGCCAGGCATAGAACTGAAGGTCCAGGGAGCTTATATAGCAACACCCCTAACTAACGACCCAGGTGCGGATAAAAGGAATGACAGAAAAACCAGAGTCAAAAAACTAGTAACCACTAGAGGGAGCAAAAAGCAAATTCACAACACATTACAGCCTGGTTATGCAGAATGTTGGTGGTTTATAGTCACTGTTTCGATGAGCCGTCATTTTAATAATTAAGTCTGTGATTTAATAAAGAATTTTAGTTTAGCCTGAACATGAACACAAGCTCCTTGCTCAATCTTCTTGGAGCACACATATTTTGTATGTTAGGTTTCCTCTCTTAGCAGAATATTGTGTGAAGGAGCAGAACATTGTTACTAACCTTATATTGCTTTGACCTCCGCCGTATCAAAGATTTCAGAAAAAACACCTATATTTTCCAATATCTGCTCATAATACTGGTAAATGTTGCTAAAATGTTTTCTCTCTGATAGTTTTTTTTTTGTACAGTGCGGGAGGGGGATTTATGTCATTTTTCTGTGATTTTCTTGTAATTTTGTGTAAGATTAGTACTATGGTATTTAAAAGTAGTTGTGCAGCAGCTATGTCATGCTCACAATGAAGGTTTTATCACTAGGACATCATTATTGCTGTGACTAGCTGGCCCGTGCTTGCTAGTCTAACTCCGCCCCCTCCTGTGATTAGCAGCTCACTACCAATAGACAATTTACAGAGAAAGCTATGGTGCGGGCGGGGGCATCTTTCTCAGCTCTCCTGCATTTTACATCTAAAAAATGATTGTGTCACAACTGCTGCACCCAGTAAACTAAGTGACACATTGTTAGAATCAAGGTTTCTACATTATGCAGCTCTCAGACGAGGCAGCAAAACTCTGCTGACCGATTCCCTTTAATGTTAGCAAGTTTAATACATTTTTATTTCAAACGTTGAGACAACTTTTCATGTGGCTGCACAAGCCCTTTATATAAAGTGCCTCAACTTTTGTGATACCTGGGGACTGTAGAGATTTTGAGACTGAGGAGGATGAAGTGCTGTCTCCCTGATAGGTGATACGTGCTGTCTAATCCACGGGCACTATGTAGCAAGCACTGGCTGTTTGGTTTTTGCCATATAAGTTTAACTCTGAAGTGCTGCGGCGGAAAAACATAGTGTCATATCTGTAGGGGACCGAGCCACATGGGAGACTAACGGGACAGATGGGTCCCTGGCAGCTTCTCCCCAACCGCTGCCCTGCAGTTATGGGACTCTCCCTACAAGCACACACAGGGAGAGACCTGTCAGTCACCGGCAGGGGGCGGGGAGAACGCGTTGTAGTCCCGCCTGTCTGACTTGTCTTCCATGTGGCTTGCTCTCTGGCAGCTATTAAACCAAAGCAGCATTTCATACTTAACCCCTTAGTGACAGAGCCAAATTTTTGAAATCTGACCAGTGTCACTTTATGTGGTTCAAACTCTGGAACAATTCAACAAATCCCAGTGATTTTGAGAGTGTTTTTTCATGACACATTATACTTTATGATAATGGTAAATTTAGGTCGATGTTTTGTGTTTATAAAAAATATCAGAAATTTGAGAAAAATGTAAAAAAATCAGCAATTTTTAAACTTTGAATGATTATCCCTTTAACCTACATTGTCATACCACAGCAAACCATTAATAAATTACATTTCCCACATGTCGGCTTTACATCAGCACTATTTGTAAAGTGTTCTTTTATTTTGTGAGCATTTTAGGAGGTTTAAAAATGTAGCAGTCATTTTTCATTTTTTTCAGGGAAATTTACAAAAAATTTATTAGGGTCCTATCCAGGTTTGAAGTGACTTTGGGGGTCCTATATATTGGGAAATCCCCAAAAGTTATACCATTTAAAAAACAGCACCCCCTGACATATTGAAAACTGCAGTCAGGTAGTTTATTAACCCTTCAGGTGATTTTCAGGTATTAATGCAAAGTGGCATGGCAGAAATGAAAATGTGTATTTTTACCACCTAAATGTCACTAACTTCTGAACAGGTTACAACAGCCGTCAGACTCTAAGGCCGCTATTTGGTCATGAACTGCCATTGTAAATATCAGGACCACACAATCATGATCTGAGGGCATCTAAGGGGTTAAATAGATTTGTATGGTGCAAACATGGACTGTGGCTGATGCAGCAAGTTGTCATCTATAGTGGACAGCCGACAGCTGCTGGATTGTCACCTGTATGGGGAGGCTATTCTCTTATATCTCAGGTCAGTTAAAAGACGTATTGGCGGTCATTAAGGGGTTAAAGTCTCAGTGTGCAATATCCATTTTTTTCACCAATGTTCTTGTAAATGATGGTCTTCACTACAGGAATCATTTGTGAGATTTATCTCCGGTTATTTTCCTTTAGACATCATTTTACAGACAGGAGGTTTCATGGAATAAATGTTTGTGCCAAGAAAGGCACCATTGTTCTGGCATCTTCTATTTGGGGAGTAAAATGCTCAGCAGCAGCCCCTTTCTTGATTTTACGCTTCCTTTATTCCACCTCTCAGCAAAAACCCATTTTGCTTTGTCAGTTGCGCTCTTTGTCCAAAGCACCTGAACTCCTCTGTGCAGCTGAAGGCCATTTATTTTGTTATTTCCCAGCCGTATTCTTCTGCTCTGCTTTTCTCCTGTCGCGTGATTCTGGTCTTAGTTATATATATTTCATTAGTTTCAGAATTTCTGATGACTTTAGGCAATATGGTTATCACGTCAGAGATTCCTAAAGGGGCTTTGGAACTATAACGTACCCCCCTTTTATTGAGGAGTCATCCTTTTATAACCACAGGAGTTCCGCTAATCCTACGAGTGGGACTGTAGTGCAGAACCAGGAACTGTTGTCTGAATAGATGAGTTTCTGAGCATGAACTGACAGGAAAGCCACATCCTCTTCATTCCTTCATTCTACTGATTAAGGACATGCGCTACTTGCTGGAGAACCACAACTTCTTCACCTGTGCAGCCGTACTTTGTCTGTCCTGTTGAGGGCAGAGCAAAGTACTGCAGTGCGCAAGCATCGGGAAAGGTCAGAGAGGCCCAGCGCCGGGACCGCAATGCCCATCGGACCGGACCGCCCCTGGGTGAGTATAGTATAACTTGTTTTTCTTATCTTTCAGGTGACATCGGCGGCTTATCTACAGCATTACAGAATGCTGTAGATAAGCCCCGGATGGCGGTGGCCTTAGGTTATAGGCAAAAAATGGGGTGACAGATTCCCTTTAAAATATTTAAGTGCTTAAATCTTTCCAGCTATGTAAATCTCAGATGAAGGATAGATTTACATTAATACAGTGCTCTCCAGTGAGCACTATATTGGCATCTCCATCACAATCCTAAAAAAACTGTATTCCGATAAGAACCTTGAAGTAGCCATTCACTTCAATGAAGCAGGTGGCGCCGCTGTGGTCTTGCTAATGTCCTGACTGTATTTCTCTTTTACAGACATGCTTAAATACGTGGTTTGCCACATTTTTGCATGTGCCGAAAGAACACAAATACTGCTAAGACAGAAGACATATAGGGCCTGATTCATCAATGCTTTTATGCCAGAATATTGGTGAAAAAGCTGTAAAAAGTTTCAACATTTTCTTGCAACATGAGGCTTCACTATAATATTGCAACTTTTGGCATTTTTCAAATCATTTTTACTAAGCTTTGACCAAGTGGGTGGAGTTGGGGCAGGACGGCAGAAAAAAAAGGAAAGCAATTGTGGTTGTTCTGCGCCCCAGGAGTCCGGTTGCCACAGTGGCATTGCTTCCCTCACAGGGGGTGATACTATGCCTGGAAGCAGAAAGGGATGCCCTTAGCAGGTATGCTGGCATACAACACCTTTCCTGACTCCAGACCAGAAGGGGGAGCTCTAAACCCGGTTTCAGGGTAGCTTCCCTATAAGTTCTGGTCTGGAGGCGGGGTAAGGGAGTTCAGTGTGAGACAGTGAAGGGAGAGGAAGCATGTGAGGAGAGCCTGGGAGTGGAGCTGCGCCTGAGCTCACCCCAGGATTGAGCGCAACAGAGCGGACACCAGAGTCCGTGGTTGTGTGGGAACTATAAGCCCCGCAGCCAAATCTGGAGGACAGGAGATTGCAGGTCTCCTGGCCACAACTGACACCTGAAGGCACAGCCACATACCAGAGCCTGGAGTCACCACGATGGAGTGACACCTGGAAAAGGCTCAAGCCGCCTGCCATGTGGGTAGTGTTTCACTAAGTGGACAGACTTAGAGAGGGACTTGAGGAGAACTACAAGCATCAGGAACCCACAGAGCAGCGGAGTAGGGAGGTGTTATGACCCCAATGGCGAGGGTCTCAGAGGAACGTGGAAGTCTGCAGAATACAAAAATCCAGCTCATAGGGCAGTGGTAACTGGGTTGACCATATATCTACTCCTAACGCCAACACTAGAAGTAGCCGGGGATCATTCCTACGTTGATTCTAGATGACACGCGCCAGCCGGAGAATCTAGCTACCCCTAGTAGAGGAAAACAAAGACCTTTCTTGCCTCCAGAGAAGGGGACCCCAAAGCTGGATAGAAGCCCCCCACAAATAATGACGGTGAGGTAAGAGGAAATGACAAACACAGAAATGAATCAGGTTTAGCACAGAGAGGCCCGCTTACTGATAGCAGAATAAAGAAAGGTAACTTATATGGTCAACAAAAACCCTATCAAAATCCACACTGGAAATTCAAGAACCCCCGAACCGTCTAACGGTCCGGGGGGAGAACACCAGCCCCCCTAGAGCTTCCAGCAAAGGTCAGGATATTGATTTGGAACAAGCTGGACAAAAATACAAAACCAAAACAAATAGCAAAAAGCAAAAGGCAGACTTAGCTGATATAACTGGAACCAGGATCAGTAGACAAGAGCACAGCAGACTAGCTCTGATAACTACGTTGCCAGGCATTGAACTGAAGGTCCAGGGAGCTTATATAGCAACACCCCTAACTAACGACCCAGGTGCGGATAAAAGGAATGACAGAAAAACCAGAGTCAAAAAACTAGTAACCACTAGAGGGAGCAAAAAGCAAATTCACAACAGTACCCCCCCCTTAGTGAGGGGTCACCGAACCCTCACCACGACCACCAGGGCGATCAGGACGAGCGGCATGAAAGGCCCGAACTAAATCGGCCGCATGAACATCAGAGGCGACCACCCAGGAATTATCCTCCTGACCATAGCCCTTCCACTTGACCAGGTACTGAAGCCTCCGCCTGGAGAGGCGAGAATCCAAGATCTTCTCCACCACGTACTCCAACTCGCCCTCAACCAACACCGGAGCAGGAGGCTCAGCAGAAGGAACTACAGGCACAATGTACCGCCGCAACAAGGACCTATGAAATACATTGTGAATAGCAAACGACACAGGAAGATCCAGACGAAAAGATACAGGATTAAGGATTTCCAATATCTTGTAAGGCCCAATAAAACGAGGTTTAAATTTGGGAGAGGAGACCTTCATAGGAACAAAGCGGGAAGAAAGCCATACCAAATCCCCAACGCGTAGTCGGGGACCCACACCGCGGCGGCGGTTGGCAAAGCGCTGAGCCTTCTCTTGTGACAACTTCAAGTTGTCCACCACATGATTCCAGATCTGCTGCAACCTATCCACCACAGAATCCACCCCAGGACAGTCAGAAGGCTCCACATGACCCGAAGAAAAGCGAGGATGGAAACCAGAGTTGCAGAAAAAAGGCGAAACCAAGGTGGCGGAACTAGCCCGATTATTAAGGGCAAACTCAGCCAACGGCAAGAATGTCACCCAATCGTCCTGATCAGCAGAGACAAAACACCTCAAATAAGCCTCCAAAGTCTGATTGGTTCGCTCCGTCTGTCCATTAGTCTGAGGATGGAAAGCAGACGAAAACGACAAATCAATGCCCATCCTACTACAAAAGGATCGCCAGAACCTGGAAACGAACTGGGATCCTCTGTCTGACACAATATTCTCAGGGATGCCGTGCAAACGAACCACGTTCTGGAAAAACACAGGAACCAGATCGGAAGAGGAAGGCAGCTTAGGCAAAGGAACCAAATGGACCATCTTGGAGAAGCGATCACATATCACCCAGATAACGGACATGCCCTGAGATAGCGGAAGATCAGAAATGAAATCCATGGAGATATGTGTCCAAGGTCTCTTCGGGACAGGCAAGGGCAAGAGCAAACCGCTGGCACGAGAACAGCAAGGCTTAGCTCGAGCACAAGTCCCACAGGACTGCACAAATGACCGCACATCCCTTGACAAGGAAGGCCACCAAAAGGACCTGGCCACCAGATCTCTGGTGCCAAAAATTCCCGGGTGACCTGCCAACACCGAGGAATGAACCTCGGAAATGACTCTGCTGGTCCACTTATCCGGGACAAACAGTCTGTCAGGTGGACAAGACTCAGGCCTATCAGCCTGAAATCTCTGCAACACACGTCGCAGATCCGGAGAAATAGCTGACAAGATAACTCCATCTTTAAGAATACCAACAGGATCAGCGACTCCAGGAGCATCAGGCACAAAGCTCCTAGAAAGAGCATCGGCCTTCACATTCTTTGAACCTGGTAAATACGAGACAACAAAATCAAAGCGGGAGAAAAACAATGACCAGCGGGCCTGTATCGGATTAAGGCGTTTAGCAGACTCGAGATACATCAGATTTTTGTGATCAGTCAAGACCACCACACGATGCTTAGCACCCTCGAGCCAATGACGCCACTCCTCAAATGCCCATTTCATGGCCAACAACTCCCGATTGCCCACATCATAATTTCGCTCGGCAGGCGAAAACTTCCTAGAGAAAAAGGCACAAGGTTTCATAACAGAGCAACCAGGGCCTCTCTGCGACAAAACGGCCCCTGCCCCAATCTCCGAAGCATCCACCTCAACCTGAAAGGGAAGTGAGACGTCAGGCTGGCACAAAACAGGCGCCGAAGTAAACCGGCGTTTCAACTCCTGGAAAGCCTCCACGGCAGCAGGAGCCCAGTTAGCTACATCGGAGCCCTTCTTGGTCATATCCGTCAAAGGTTTCACAATGCTAGAAAAATTAGCAATAAAACGACGGTAGAAGTTAGCGAAGCCCAAAACTTCTGAAGACTCTTAACTGACGAGGGCTGAGTCCAATCAAGAATAGCTCGGACCTTGACTGGGTCCATCTCCACAGCAGAAGGGGAAAAAATGAACCCCAAAAAGGGAACCTTCTGTACACCAAAGAGACACTTTGAGCCCTTGACAAACAAAGAATTTTCACGCAAAATTTTAAAGACCAACCTGACCTGCTCCACATGCGAATCCCAATTATCAGAAAAAACCAAAATATCATCCAGATAAACAATCAAAAATTTATCCAGATACTTCCGGAAAATGTCATGCATAAAGGACTGAAAAACTGAAGGCGCATTGGAGAGCCCAAAAGGCATCACCAAGTACTCAAAATGACCTTCGGGCGTATTGAATGCGGTTTTCCATTCATCACCTTGCTTAATGCGCACAAGGTTGTACGCACCACGAAGGTCTATCTTGGTGAACCACTTGGCACCCTTAATCCGGGCAAACAAGTCAGACAACAGCGGTAAAGGATACTGAAATTTGACAGTGATCTTATTTAAAAGCCGATAATCAATACAAGGTCTCAAAGATCCGTCCTTTTTTGCCACAAAAAAGAATCCCGCACCAAGAGGGGAAGAAGACGGACGAATATGTCCTTTCTCCAGAGACTCCTTGATATATGAACGCATAGCGGTATGTTCAGGTACCGACAGATTAAACAGTCTTCCCTTAGGAAACTTACTGCCTGGGATCAAATCTATAGCACAGTCACAGTCCCTATGAGGAGGCAGTGCACTGGACTCAGACTCACTGAAGACATCCTGATAATCAGACAAATACTCCGGAACTTCCGAAGGCGTAGAAGAAGCAATAGACACAGGCAGGGAATCCTCATGAATACCACGACAGCCCCAACTAGACACTGACATAGCCTTCCAGTCAAGGACTGGATTATGGGTCTGTAACCATGGCAGCCCTAAAACAACCAAATCATGCATTTTATGTAAAACCAGGAAACGTATCACCTCGCGGTGTTCAGGAGTCATGCACATGGTAACCTGTGTCCAATACTGCGGTTTATTTGCTGCCAATGGTGTAGCATCAATACCCCTAAGAGGAATAGGATTTTCTAATGGTTCAAGAGTAAACCCACAGCGCTTAGCAAATGAGAGATCCATGAGACTCAGGGCAGCACCTGAATCTACAAACGCCATGACAGGATAAGATGACAGTGAGCAAATCAAAGTTACAGACAGAATAAATTTAGGTTGCAAATTACCAACGGTGACAGGACTAACAACCTTAGCTATACGTTTAGAGCATGCTGAGATAACATGTGTAGAATCACCACAGTAGTAGCACAAGCCATTCCGGCGTCTATGAATTTTCCGCTCATTTCTAGTCAGGATTCTATCACATTGCATTAAATCAGGTGTCTGTTCAGACAACACCATGAGGGAATTTGCGGTTTTTCTATCACATTGCACCGAATTAGGTGTCTGTTCAGACAACACCATGAGGGAATTTGCGGTTTTGCGCTCCCGCAACCGCCGGTCAATTTGAATAGCCAGTGCCATAGTATCATTCAGACCTGTGGGAATGGGAAAACCCACCATAACATTCTTAATGGCTTCAGAAAGGCCATTTCTAAAATTAGCGGCCAGTGCACACTCGTTCCAATGTGTCAGCACGGACCATTTCCGAAATTTTTGGCAATACACTTCAGCCTCGTCCTGCCCCTGAGACATAGCCAGCAAGGCCTTTTCTGCCTGAATCTCAAGATTGGGTTCCTCATAAAGTAAACCGAGCGCCAGAAAAAACGCATCAAGATCAGCCAATGCCGGATCTCCTGGCGCCAGCGAAAAAGCCCAATCCTGAGGGTCGCCCCGTAAGAACGAAATAACAATTTTTACTTGCTGAGCAGAATCTCCAGATGAACAGGGTCTCAGGGACAAAAACAATTTACAATTATTCACGAAATTCCTAAACTTAAACCTGTCTCCGGAAAACAGTTCAGGAATCGGTATTTTAGGTTCTGACCTAGGATTTCTGATAACATAGTCTTGTATGCCCTGCACACGAGTAGCCAGCTGGTCCACACTTGTAATCAAGGTCTGGACATTCATGTCTGCAGCAAGCATAGCCACTCTGAGGTAAAGGGGAAGAAGAAAAAAAAAAAAAAAAAAAAAAAACTCAGAATCTTCTTTCTTATAATCCCTCTTCTGCAATGCATTAAACATTTAATACTGGCCTGGCAAACTGTTATGACCCCAATGGCGAGGGTCTCAGAGGAACGTGGAAGTCTGCAGAATACAAAAATCCAGCTCATAGGGCAGTGGTAACTGGGTTGACCATATATCTACTCCTAACGCCAACACTAGAAGTAGCCGGGGATCATTCCTACGTTGATTCTAGATGACACGCGCCAGCCGGAGAATCTAGCTACCCCTAGTAGAGGAAAACAAAGACCTTTCTTGCCTCCAGAGAAGGGGACCCCAAAGCTGGATAGAAGCCCCCCACAAATAATGACGGTGAGGTAAGAGGAAATGACAAACACAGAAATGAATCAGGTTTAGCACAGAGAGGCCCGCTTACTGATAGCAGAATAAAGAAAGGTAACTTATATGGTCAACAAAAACCCTATCAAAATCCACACTGGAAATTCAAGAACCCCCGAACCGTCTAACGGTCCGGGGGGAGAACACCAGCCCCCCTAGAGCTTCCAGCAAAGGTCAGGATATTGATTTGGAACAAGCTGGACAAAAATACAAAACCAAAACAAATAACAAAAAGCAAAAGGCAGACTTAGCTGATATAACTGGAACCAGGATCAGTAGACAAGAGCACAGCAGACTAGCTCTGATAACTACGTTGCCAGGCATTGAACTGAAGGTCCAGGGAGCTTATATAGCAACACCCCTAACTAACGACCCAGGTGCGGATAAAAGGAATGACAGAAAAACCAGAGTCAAAAAACTAGTAACCACTAGAGGGGGCAAAAAGCAAATTCACAACAGGGAGGCCTCCAACCCCATCTGGCTAGGGGAATTCGGAACTGCTTCCAGACTTACCGGATCTCCAATACCACCTGTTACCTGTGCTCTGGACTGCACCTACAGTTAAAGGTAAAGAAACTACAGTCCCTGTGTCCTCCAATTATCCCTGTACCCCAACAGCCACAATCTTAGACTGGTCTGGTAGCCTTGGGGCCCCCGCTCCACCTGTGGGGAGGAGAACCATCCCAGCTGCATCACCATCAGCCCCAGCGGACTCCCTAAGCAGCATCGGCCATTTATAGCCTAATACCACAGGTGGCGTCACGATTAATCCTCTACAAACATCATCCCTTTTATTGCACCCCCAGGGCTACGGACTGGGTCAGTTGCTGCCATGACCACCCCTTTAAGAACCGTCCGACCCGGCCCTAGCGGGTGTTGCAGTTGCTCATCTGGATGAGTTGTGTAAACTCTGATAGAAAGTGGTGTTCAGACTTCTGCACCACCCGCTCAGCCAACGAGAGGCTCATAAATATGTAATACAAAAATCAGGGAAAAATGCGTTGTAGTGGGCGCTGCCAAGTAAAAACTGAGAAATGTTGAATGGAGAAAACCTAACATTTATTGATAAAAGCAATGAGTTTCAAAGTCAGTCTGCTTTCTTCTTCATACTTAATGAAATGAACGCGTTCAACAGCTTATAAGAGAGAGATCCAATGATGTAGAAAGACACCTGACCCACCCGCAATAATAAAACATGTAAACAAAATATACACTTATGCAACATATATATATATATATATACCGTATATACCGTACATCCTTATGCCATACATATCACTATAAGGAAGAATTAAACTTTTAAACATTAGAGAGGTGAACAAACAATTTTAGCACATTTGGAGCCTATTGCGGACACGTCTCACTAGCTGTTTCGCTTAACCCTTCAGAAACTGAGGTGCCTAGTTTGATAATCCAATAAGATTTCCTATTGATTCATTTCCTATAGCTGTAAGGATGAGTTTTTGGAA